>NC_139564.1:76289195-77764205 GCF_965112155.1 Podarcis liolepis
AGGGTCTCTTGGGGGGGAGGTGACATAGGGAAGGATCTTTTGCGGGAGGGGGCAGATTCAGGGAGAGGGAGCAAAGGAGGGGGACAAGGTCTGGGGGGGGACACCGGGGGGAGGAGGGAGGGGGATGTCTTCAGGGAAGATCTGAGGGGGGAGAGGGCGGGGTCCTGGGAAGGAGCACTGGTGCCCGCAGAGGAGAGTCTGCAACTGCCTTGGAGTTCTCTGGCGTCTCCAGGGACACTGGAACCCGGCCATTATGACACACATGGCTGCAAATCCCAGGCAGCCAAACGGGGATCCTCCAATTTGTGGGTCAAAGTCAACCTCCCCAGAGGTCTCACTAGTAGATAGGTAGCCGTGTTGGTCTGCCATAGTCAAAATTAAAAAAAATTCCTTCCAGTAGCACCTTAAAGACCAACTAAGTTAGTTCTTGGTATGAGCTTTCGTGTGCGTGTATCTGAAGAAGTGTGCATGCACACGAAAGCTCATACCAAGAACTAACTTAGTTGGTCTTTAAGGTGCTACTGGAAGGAATTTTTTTTTATTCCCCAGAGGTCTGTTTAACTTTGGCCCACAAGGCCATTTCCCCAGCGTGACACTCCCCTGGTCCATGGGAGATGATGAATTGGGCAGGAGTTTGGGATCCATCTTCCGTTAGCTGCATAGACTCTGGATTCGGTCACTGTGTGCTTTCTCCAACTCCACTGATTCCCTCATAGATCTGGGGGCATTTGGGGATAGCACTCCGCTGCTTTCTCTTCCTCGGCCTTCATTGGTTCATTGGCTGAAATGTCAATTTGCTCGGAGCCCCCCACTCCACCCCCTTTTAAATCCTTTCTTCCCTGGATGTGAAAGTACAGTAAGGGGGGGGGCAGCTATCTCAGCAAGAAGCCCCATTCCTTCCAAAGGGAAGCAAAACAAGCCCACCAGCTCCAAGGCTTTCTGTGCCTACTGGTGGAACCAAAGCCTTTTGCCTTCCACCCCTGGCAACCCCCCAGAATGGCTCCTTGATGCCAGCAGGGCAGCCAGAGCAAGAGGCCCTCTGCCTTCAAGAGCAGGTGTCCCTCTTTGCAGGTGAACGTCCCTCTCCTGATAGGCTGGAGGAACCGGATGCTACCTATTTTAAGGCCTGCCCTGTTCTTCTGACTGTAAATTGTTCTAACTTATTTCAAGGTTGCATTTTTATATTGTTGTAACCTCCCCTCAGACCGTGTGGTGAAGGAAATAAATTTCACAAAGCTTGCCAAAATATACAAGTCAAAATCCAATCTTTGTTGGAAATGTAAGGAGGCGGAGGGTACTGTGGTGGGGCTGCGGAAGAGTTAAAAATTTGGGGGGGTTGCATTCATGAGGAATTTTAAAACCCAGAGGAAGTCACATGGGTGTAGGAAATTTTAATGTTTTGTATGTTTAAGTAGGTTGTTCTTCAATGTGTCTATTATTTTTTCTTGGTATGTAGATTTAGTGTGTTTTTGTTTGTATGTATGGAAATAAATGTTTTTTAAAAAAAGAAAAGAAAAAGAAATTTAACAAAAAACAGCCAAAACCAATAGGGACTCAGACATCTTGTTTTAATAATAGCACTTTTTTTGGGGGGGGCAATAAAACAAGTCTGTTTCTACAATACAAAAGAAAAAGGGAAAGTTTAAACAGTAGTACCCAGTTGCATCAAAGGTGTGTAAAATAATCCCTGACAACGGAATCTAGAAGCAAACTCATCCCCTCAGAAGCCTCCCATTTGGGCACCTCAAGGGAGACGTGAAAGAGCCCCAGAGGGCAGCCAGGGGGCTTCTGCACCACCTCAGGCGGCTTTCGGGGAGCAAGTGTCAAGTGGGTGGGGTGAGGGGTATGGGGCCTTCAGCTGCTGCAGCCTGGAGGCCACGAATTCACCCCCAAGCGGCCTCTGGCTGAGGAGAATTCTGCCCCTCAGGCCTGGAGGTCAGGCATTGGCATGCTCCGAGAAGCTTCCAGAGACCGGAAGCTACGGTAAGTCCCATTGACTGATGAAAGTGTGGGTAATTTGTCTAAGAGATTGATAACCCCAATAAATTACTTTGTTCTTAGATCAGGGCGTACAAGACTTCCTGCACACTGAGTACAGAAGAGTGACCAACTCAAGCCAAAGCCGGAACACATCTTTTTCTGCAGTTTGCTCAGCATGCTGCACTCTGGGCAACCAACACAGCACACCAGGCGAACTTCCGTGAGCCTAACAGGACTGCAGCTCAGACACATGCATGGTTTGCCACAAGCACGGAAGGTAAAGTGACAATGCCCCCCTTGAGCAGTTGTGTCATGCAGTTTTTAAATGAAGAACAGAAGCACATGGCGAGACATTGCGAGAAAAGGAAGCAGCTGTTCTCACGATAGGAACACAAGAAGTTGCCTTGTACTGAGTCAGACCATTGGTCCATCCAGCTCAGTATTGTCTGCACTGGTCGGCAGCCCCTTTCCATGGTTCTAGGCAGGATTCTCTCCCACCTGGAGAGGTCAGGGGCTGAACCTGGGAGTTTCCGTATGCAAGCAGATGCTTTCCTACTGACCTTTCCTTTTCATTACTGTATTTTAAATATTTATATAACCAGGTTCTTGGACCACTTACAACAAGGATAAAAACACATGAAAAATTACATATGCAGTTGTACCTTGGATGTTGAATGGCTTAGTTGCCGGATGTTTCAGCTCCCAAACGTCAAAAACCCAGAAATGAGTGTTTCAGTTTTCGAACGTTTTTGGGAAGCCAACCGACGCAGCTTCCGCTTGAGTGCTGGAAGCTCCTGCAGCCAATCAGAAGCTGCGCCTTGGTTTTTGAACGGTTCCAGGAGTCAAACAGACTCCCAGGACAGATTAAATTCAACAACCAAGGTATAACTGTAATAAAGAAAGCATATCTGTATGTACCCTTTCCCCTTAACAAATAAATTGATTGTATTTACCTTTTCACAGCAGGTTAACAGACTGCTCTATTAAAAACCATTTTCTTCCTTTTAAATTTTTAGACCACCTTTTATTCCTTAGACGTGAGAATTAGCAGTTCCTCCTTCTGTTATATAACCCAGTTATATAAATATAAAGTTTTATAATTCTTTTCTAGAAGTGAAGGCTGCTGATAAACATCTTTCCCATTCCCATTCCCACTTTCCATATGTGATTCACTTTCATTAATCATCTGCAAATGCTGCACAGTAAACTTGTCCTATCCATGCTTCCATATATCTTGTATTCCCATAAAATTAAAACAAACATTAATAGGACATTTTAAGTCTGTGACTATCAAGAGGAAGTTGTGTGAAACTTATGGCTGTAAATAAAAAGAGATGCTTATTGCCATTTCTATGGTCAATCTGTTGTGTTATAACAGTTATAGACTTCTGAAAAATGCCTTAGGGCTCCTGCGTTCGAATCCTGCTTGTGGTTTTCCCTCAGGCATTTGGTTGGCCGCTGTGAGAACAGGATGCTGGAGTACTTGGTCCACTGGTCTGATCCAAGAAGCTCTTCAACAGCTTAACCCAGTTGGTTAGAGCACAGTGCTGATAACGCCAAGGTGGCAGGTTCGGTCCCCATATGGGACGGCCGTACATTCCTGCCTTGCAGGGGTTGGACTATATGATGCTCAAGGTCCCTTCCAACTCTACACTTCTATGATTCTTACGTTCTCATGCTACCCTGGT
The DNA here is from genome assembly GCF_965112155.1 of Podarcis liolepis. Taxonomy (NCBI): domain Eukaryota; kingdom Metazoa; phylum Chordata; class Lepidosauria; order Squamata; family Lacertidae; genus Podarcis; species Podarcis liolepis. The sequence goes on from NC_139564.1 coordinate 76,292,864, forward strand.
GCCAGCCAGGTGTGTCCACCCAGTTTCCTCAAGTTCTTGAGAAATTGCAGACTTTTGTAATAGGATTACGGCTGATGGGCAGCAAAAAGCCTCGCCCACTGCAGCTCTCTGATGGGATAGCTAGTATAACTTGGCAGGGGGTTGGACTCAATGGCCCTTGTGGTCTCTTCCAACTCTATGATTCTATGACTTGTCTTTTTATGCTGTTAAGCTGAAGGCTGGGGATTTGAGCCCCCCCCCCCCCCAGGGACAGCTGTGGGCAGGATCCCTGCACTGCAAGGGGTTGGACTAGAGGACCCTGGGGGTCCCTCCCAACTCAGAAGGACAAGTCTGCTGCTCCTCCCTTGATAAGTACACACGGTTGCTTGTCCACTGGATAGCAAATAATTAGCTTATTAGCTAATTAGCTTGCAAATCTTTCCTGTTCAACTGCTGGTGCCTCCTCACGCAGGTTGTTAGGCAACAATCCCCACCCCCTGCAAAAAACCAGGAGAAGAATGCTGAATTTGGCAAGTTGAAATCTTCGTGTCTTTGTGAGTTGGCCTTTGTGAGTTTCCCTTTCGGAGTGGGCGGACACACGCAGAGGGGAAATGAATGGGGGGGAGGGGGAGGCTGCTTGTTTGCAGCCAATCAGAAGCTTCCTTCTAAGCTTTCCCAGGCAGTTAAAAAAAGAGCTTTGCATTTGGTGCTCCGAGAAGCGCAGGAAGGAGCCCCGGGCAGAGCTCTTCCGCAGGAGCGAAACCTCGGCCCCGTTCGCAGCAGATCTTCTCCTTTCAAGGCGCAGCTTCAAGCCGGCAGAGCCTTTCCCGGGAGGAGCTCCAGCGCCTCCTGCTGGGCTTGGCCTGCTTGTGCGCCACGCTCAAAAACTTAGGTTAGAGACATCTTTTCTCAGCTGGCAGTTCAGCGGGCAGCCCACTCACTAAAAAAAGAAGCAGGAAAGAAGGAAAGCATTCCTGGTTGTCCTGGTAAGAGAACTTTCATTGGGAAAATACTTGTGAATTGAAATAGCACAGTGAATTTGATCATGCTTCGTGTGTGAATTGGGTTACCCATGCCAGATTGTTTGTGCTGGCAAGTACAGTGGTACCTCGGGTTACATACGCTTCAGGTTGCAGACTCCGCTAACCCAGAAATATTACATCGGGTTAAGAACCTTGCTTCAGGATGAGAACAGAAATCGTGCTCTGGCTGCGTGGCGGCAGCAGGAGGCCTCATTAGTTAAAGTAGTGCTTCAGGTTAAGAACAGTTTCAGGTTAAGAATGGACCTCCGGAACGAATTAAGTACTTAACCCGAGGTACCACTGTACTTACTCATTTGTGCATGTGAATGATCTCTGTGGTGTATGGGGTAGCACCTCTGGTGGGGGACATGTTGTGCTCCTTCTGGGGTAGTTTGTCCACCTTTTGGACCCCACCCTGCACTCAACTCTCCCCTGTGGTTCCTAGAAGCTGTTGGCAGGTGACAGCGGCCACATTCCCAGGAATGACTTTGACTGGCTATCTGATCAAGGCCTCCAACTGGTCTCAAATCCTCAGTGAGTCAGGGACTTCCTCTGCATGCAGAGACAGAGTCGGGCAGATTGAGCAGACGAGACCCAGAGTGGGTCCAACAATCAAGAAGGCAATTTCTGTAGAGGAAAGCGAGGGGCAGATGGGGCTCAAGGGAGTCCACCTAGGAGAAGGCAAACCCTGGTGCCTTGTGGGACATCTTCAGGAGATAGAGTAAGGAGTAAAGCCTACACAAATCTGGAGTCAAGTCCCTAAGACGGTTGGATGTCTCCCGTATGCCTCCTTCCAGCAACACCTGCAGCCAAGCTGGTGCTCTGCTTTCCTTTGGACCCCATCCGTGAGGCCAAGAGGGGGGTCTTCTCATCTGGGCAGCCCAGGACCTCCAGGCACACGGCCCAGGCTTGTGCCCCGGGGGAGAGGTCATTTTGGCACCACTCACACAGCGCTATGACTTCACACCCCGAGGTGAGAATCCCTGATCTGGTGGTGGGACTTTAAAGGTAAAGGTAAAGGGACCCCTGACCGTTAGGTCCAGTCATGGCCGACTCTGGGGTTGCGGCGCTCATCTCGCTTTATTGGCCAAGGGAGCCAGCGTACAGCATGACTAAGCCGCTTCTGGTGAACCAGAGCAGCGCACGGAAACGCCGTTTACCTTCCTGCCGGACTGGTACCTATTTATCTATTTGCACTTTGATGTGCTTTCGAACTGCTAGGTTGGCAGGAGCAGGGACCGAGCAACGGGAGCTCACCCCGTCAAGGGGATTCAAACTGCCGACCTTCTGATCAACAAGCCCTAGGCTCTGTGGTTTTACCCACAGCGCCAGCCACCTTTTAAAGCCCTAAAATAAATTTGTCTGTTCGACCACCCCCAGTCACCATTGCTGCAAATTCCATAAGTTATGTGCAATGTGAAGAATGATTGTTGTACCTCGCTGTTGCTACATGTAAGGGTTTTTTTTAATGTACAAAGGTTAGGAAGCTTCTCACTTTGTTTAACAGAGTCCAAGGGTCTCTGTTGGAGAGTTTTGCAGTAGAATTTTCAAGTGGGACCTGTTATCAAAATAGGATCTCCCTGAGAAGAAAATAATAAAACTCTTGTTTGCTGCCAACTTTTATCATTCAGCTGACAAACTCCTAGAGGACTACATCCAGAATTCTGATTTAAGGCGATGCATGCACAGTAGCTTACCTGCAAAACTCAATCTAAATGTTCTGTTCTTTGTCATTGTTGATTCTTGTTATTACTATCCTCTTACAGATGCACAATGTCGGCTGAAAATAAGCAACAGCCTCTTAAGAAGCCAGCATTCAGCAAAAAGCAAGCCACTGAATTGGTCCAAAAGATATTCGGATTAACGGTCTTGGAGCTCAAACCATTGCCGAGCTATGATGATCAGAATTTCTATGTGTGTGCTTCGGCTGCACTTGAAGGGAAAGCAGAGAGCGCCCAGAATTTTGTCCTCAAAATAATCAATTGCGAAGACAGCCAGAACACTGAACTCATTGAGGTGCAGACCCAGGTCATGATATTCCTGAATGGCGAGGGCTTTCCCGTGCAAACTCCTCAATCCACGAAAGAGGGTGGAATAATGTTTCTGGAATCTGTAGGTGAGGGGGTGGAACATGCATCCAACATTGCTATTCTGCTGGTGCCAGATCCCATCTAGTCCAGCAGGAGACCAGCTGCCTTTGAGCAGCTCACAAGCAGAACAGGAGGGCAGCTGCAGTCTCCCTGCTTGTGATCCCATACCCTCCAACATTTCTCTGATGAAAATAGGGGTGTCCTATACAACAACAATTTTAATATTTACCGTATACCTTGCCCATCTGGCTGGGTTGCTCCAGCCGCTCTGAGAAGCTTCCAACATGTATGAAAACATTATAAAACATTAAACGTTATAAAATCTCCCTATAGAGGGCTGCCTTCAGATGTCTTCTAAAGGTTGTACTGTTACTTATTTTCTTGATGCCAACATTTCTCCAATTAAAATAGGGACGTCGTAACAAAAAGCAGGACATTCCAGCATCAAATCAGAAACTGGGTGGCTTCTGTAAACCCAGACCTGTCCCTGGAAAATAGGAGTGTGATTGTATTGCATTTATTTTTTGAAACTCTTATTTCTATTTTGATAATTTTATTATTACTGTTTTTAAAGTCAGTTTTTTTATTGCTGTGATATCCTTTTGTGTAAACAACTTAGAGCTCTTCTGTATGTGAATGTTGCTGAATAAAATTGAATATCTTTGCTTCTTAGATACTAGCTCTGCCAAAAGAGCATATATAGTGCGGCTGTTGAGCTACCTCCCAGGCAAAACGGTGGCCACGATCCACACGAGTCCTCCTCTTCTGTATGAACTTGGGCGGATGGCAGCCAGGATGGACAAAACACTCACAGAGGTGAGATTTTGGAATATGCCTTAGTTTTAGGTGAGCCCCGTAACTAAGACTAGCTGCTATTTTAATTTCCAGCAACGCCATGGAGTAAGCCAGCAGTTTGGGTGCCGGGGGGTCAACCTGGGATTTGGGTGGGCTAAACATTTTTTGTTGACTTTATATCGCTTTTATGTGCGTCTGCTGGTGCCAATCTGTAACCATTAAGCAATGTGAGATATTTGGCTCCAATGTTTGGGTAATGGAGAAAGCTGAAAATGCTCACGTGGGGGAGGGGAAGATGCAGAAGGTCTGGGGTTCAGTGCCCCCCCCCAGTATTTCCAGGTTGGAAGGGGTAAGGCCTCTGCCTGAAATTCTGGGCAGCCACTGATCTGGGAAGATAGAAGCCATCACAGCAACACTGCCCATATATGCACTCAGCAATTTTGTTTTGTTTTTAATTGCAACAATGTATTCCTGTCCCCCCCCCTCCTCCGCCACCCAAAAGAAATTCCAGCATCCATTGACGAGAAGTCTCCACCGAGGTGGCTTCATCTGGAATCTGGCTAATGTCCCTCTCCTGGAGCAATACATTCATGCGCTGGGCCGGAGCGAATATCTGGACGCAGTGAAATGGGCCATTGATCAGTTCAGGCGTAAAATAGTCCCAAACCTACACTCCTTTCGGCCCTGTAAGTATCTTTTTAAAGAAATGCACAGTAATATACAGTCATACTTCAGGTTGCGATCGCTGCGAGTTGCACGTTTTTGGGTTATGGAAACACTGAACCCAGAAGTACCGGAACAGGTTACTTCCAGGGGTTTCGGCGCATGCGCAGAAGCGCTGAATTGCGTCATGCACAGTCGCAGTGCTGTGGGTTGTGAACGTACTTCCTGCACAGATCACGTTTGCAACCCGAGGTTCCACTGTAGTTGTTATTTGCAGAGGCATACCTGGCAAGGAGCTGTACCAGCCCCCCCCCCCCGAAAAGCCCACTTTACGAGAAGGTGCGAGAAAGATGGGAAGCTCCTCTTGCATTTGATCTCGCTGCGACACCGGCATTGTCTGCACACACATATTGGTCATGCATTCCATAGTCTGATAGGTAATTTATGCGGGGGGGGGCATGGCTTGTTTCCGGGGGGGGCTGGTTTCACCGTCCCTAGGTGTGCCTCTGACTATTTGATTTAAATTTTGCTAAGTGTTTTTTATGTGCCTGAGGGAGGTGGGGTGGGGAGAGAGATGCTTCATGCATGTGGGAGCTCTAACTTCCCTGTGACGCGGTAGTGCTCAGTTGTATATTAGGCCCCAAATTAGATTAAAATAATGAGCCTTAAAGTACCACTGAACTCTGGATAACTGATTTCTGCAGAGACATGCATCAAATTGCATTGTAAGGCAGGGCCTACTGTACAGTGGTGCCTTGCAAGACGAAAAGAACCCGTTCTGTGATTCTCTTCGTCTAGCGGTTTCTTCGTCTTGCAAAGCAAGCCCATTGGCGGATTAGCGCTATTAGCGGCTTGTAGCGGCTTATCTGCTGATCGGATCAGCTGATAAGCGGCTTAGCGGCTTAGAAAAAGGGGGGGAAGGGAAAAAAATCAGCAGGAACTCGCAAGACATTGTCGTCTTGCGAAGCAAGCCCATAGGAAATTTGTTTTGCGAAGCACCTCCAAAACGGAAAACTCTTTCGTCTAGCGAGTTTTCCGTCTTGCAAGGCATTCGTCTCGCGGGGCACCACTGTATATTATTCTAAACAGATTGTTGCCTCCCTTTCCAATGTTCAGGCCAATACTTTTCCAGTCAAAACAACATCACAATAAGAAGACCCTGCTGGATCAGGCCAGTGGCCCATCTAGGCCAGCATCCTATTCTCACAGTGGCCAACCAGATGCCCATTGTGGGAAGTCTGCAAGCAGAATTTGAACACAACAGCAGCCGCCTCCCCTCCTGCACTTGCAGGTAGCTGTGGAGGCAGAGCACAGGGCATCCTGGCTGGCAGCTGCCCACAGCCCTCTTGTCCATGAATGTGTGTAACCCTCTTTTGAAGCCATCCAGATTGGTGGTCGCCCCTGCCTCCTGTGGGGGGGGGGTTCCATAGTTCCATGCCCAAGTGGGAGGCATTGACAGGCTTGGGAGAAACTCCAAGGGTTACAGAAGTGGGAAAAGTAATCTAGAGGGGAAGTTCTAAGGGGAAGGGGAGCTCAGCCCCAAAAGACACCCCAGTGAGGACTGAGCATCCTCATTGGCCTGACAGTTGGGGAGGGGAAACAGGATAACGACATGGAGTGGCTGGAATCCTGAACAGAAGCATTCAGCACTGCAACATTCTGTTACAGGCCCCACTTGAATTATATCAGTTTTTCTTCGTTCTCCACTTTCAGGTATCATTCATGGAGATCTCAATGACCACAATATTCTAGTAGATACCGATTTTGCTTCCCCTAAACGCTCACAGTACAGGGTGTCTGGTATTTTGGACTTTAGCGACATGAGCTATGGCTGCTACGTGTTTGAAGTAGCGATACTCATCATGTACATGATGATTGAAAGCAAGGAACCCCTCAGCGTGGGAGGCCACATTCTCGCGGGATATGAAAGCATCGTCCCGCTGACGGAGGAGGAGCGAGATGCCCTGTTTCTCCTAGTGAGTGGGAGGTTTGCTCAGTCTCTCGTGATGGCTGCCCACACCACCCTCCTGCAGCCCGAGAATGAAGAGTACTTGATGACCACATCCAAGACAGGATGGAAGCGCTTGCTGCTGCTCTTTGAGATGGGCCAAAAGGCTGTGGAGATGATCTGGTTTAACACAGCAGAAGCGTATGCCAAAAAGGGGCCTTCCTAAATGTTGGGTTACATGGTTATGGGCCACTCAGATTTACAGTTTTAAAATGGGGCTCTGCCCAGATTAAAGTTCCAGATGTTATGATCAGGGAATCTAGAATACTGCTACCTGAATGAATTATGCCAATACTTACCGGTATTTATCCTTTGTATAATTTCACCCTGCTTCCAAAATCTAGTTTTTCAAAGAATTTCAGATTAATTCCATTGGGCAGAGCCCACACACAGAGGCCTCTGGAACGTCTGACAAAAACTAATGCCTGTGTTTGCTTTTTTCCTCCTCCCCCCACAACCCCCTTGCCTTTTGTGCCCTTGATTGTAAGCCTGTAGGCAGGGACCAGATTTTTATTGATTGCTGTAAGCTGCTTTGGAAGCCTATTTTCATCTGAAGAGTGGGATGAAAATCACTTTAAATAAATATTTTTGGGAAAGCTTATTATTCTATTGCTGGACCTTTCCTTCAAATATCTGAAGGTACTTTGTAGCCTCAAGAACTCCTGACTAACCCAAGGTCTTTGCTTCCGTTTGCTGGGCAGAGCAGCTGGGAAAACACAACCAGATCAGTGGGGTAGAAATAATAAATTATTATTATTATTACTAATATTGAAGCTGAGTAGTGATCCCCACCCGAATTCCCTTCCCGGTAGAGCTGCCCAGAGTAGCTGGGGCAACCCAGTCAGATGGGTGGCATATAATGAATATATTATTATTATTATTATTATTATTATTATTATTATTATTATTTATTATTTATCCTCCATGTGTCAATAATAATAAGGAAAATAAGTTATAACAATATTTATACCAGCCTTCCCATTAAAAAGCTCAAGTACAACAATTTAAAACAAGATAAAACAATTTATTAATATGATTAGAGTACAGTGAAGGGTTGTTTGAAACATGGTTATTCTTACAGTGTTACATTCATTTCCCATTTTTTTGCCAAATAGCTCCAAGTGGTCACATACTTCTCTGCTGCTCTGTTTTATTCTCACAGTGACCCTGTGAGGGAGGTTAGGCTGCGAGGCAGTGACTGGCCCAAGGCTGCCCGGTGGGTGCAGGTCCTTGCCTGGCAGTCTGCCCCAAGGGCTGGGCAGCCCCCCTGCCCTCCCTGGGCTGCTTCCAGGAAGGGCGCCCAGGAGTTCTGAGGGCAGAGCGCTGTCTGCTCTCAGGCTTCCCCTCATCTCAGCCTTCAAGGAGAGGGATTTTCTCCAAAGGTTGCATCTATAGAGAACTGGGCAAAAACAAACAAGATGAATTTTAACAGGGAGAAATGTAAAGTATTGCACTTGGGCAAAAAAAATGAGAGGCACAAATACAAGATGGGTGACACCTGGCTTGAGAGCAGTACATGTGAAAAGGATCTAGGGGTCTTGGTTGACCACAAACTTGACATGAGCCAACAGTGTGACGCGGCAGCTAAAAAAGCCAATGCAATTCTGGGCTGCACCAATAGGAGTATAGCATCTAGATCAAGGGAAGTAATAGTGCCACTGTATTCTGCTTTGGTCAGACCTCACCTGGAGTACTGTGTCCAGTTCTGGGCACCACAATTCAAGAAGGACACTGACAAACTGGAATGTGTCCAGAGGAGGGCAACCAAAATGGTCAAAGGCCTGGAAACGATGCCTTATGAGGAATGGCTAAGGGAGCTGGGCATGTTTAGCCTGGAGAAGAGGAGGTTAAGGGGTGATATGATAGCCATGTTCAAATATATACAGTGGTGCCCCGCAAGACGAAATTAATTCGTTCCACAAGTTTTGTCGTCTAGCGAATTTTTCGTCTTGCGAATCACGAAATCCCATAGGAATGCATTGAAAATCAATTAATGCGTTCCTATGGTCAAAAAAAGTCCAAACAAAGCCAAATTTGGTACAACAAGAGTTTATTAACTGCTCTTTAAAGTCACACATACTGTAAAGAGCAGTTCAAAAATTGAAGGGAAAATAAATTAACTTTATAAACATGACAGAAAAACATTTAAAAATCAACAAAGTGTACAGTACATTTTCTAAGACTCTGGGGGACCACTTGAAGAAGGCTCCTCTTCCACTCTTTGCTTCTTGCTCAAGAACCTGTCCATAGTCTGCTGCTTCATCCGCCTTTTCAGCACCTCCCTGAAAGGCGACATGACCCTTGTATCATAAATGTTCCCAACGTCATGTGCCACGTGCTTCTCAGGGTGGTGCTGCTCTGCAAAAGTCTGCACCTCCTTCCACTTCAGGCAAATGTCCCTCAGTTTTTCGGAGGACAGCCGTTCCTCAGTTGCTTCCTCCTCTTCCAGTGAGGCCTGCTCCTGCGCAGCCTCTGCCTGCAGTTCGACCAGCTCCACGGTGGTCAGCTCATCGTTGTGCTCCTCCACCAGCTCGCAGACGTCCTCCTCCGTGACCTCCAGGCCCATGGTCCTCCCCAAGGCAACAATGTCCTGCACCACTGTTGACTCTGGTGCATCAGAGTCACTTGGTGCCACACAGTCCGGCCACAGGCTGCGCCAAGCGCAATTCAAATTTCTCTGGCTGATCCCGTTCCAGGCCGTGGTGATCATCTTCAAGCAGGTGACGATGTCGAAGTGGTCCTTCCAGAATTCCCGCAGGGTGATGGTGGTGCAGTCAGTCACCTCGAAGCATCGCCTGAAAAGCTCCTTGGTGTAGAGTTTTTTGAAATTGGCGATGACCTGCTGATCCATCGGCTGGAGCAGTGGCGTGGTGTTAGGCGGCAGGAACATGATGTTGATGAAGCTGAACTCCTCCAACAAGTCCACCTCAAGGCCTTTAGGATGGGCAGGAGCATTGTCCATCAGAAGCAAAGCCTTCAGCGGCAGGTCGTTGTCCAGCAGGTACTGCTTGACAGCAGGGCCAAAAGCAAGATTGACCCAGTCCACAAACAGCACACGTGTGACCCAAGCCTTGCTGTTGGATCGCCACATGACACTCAGCCGCTCCTTGTCGATCTTGTGTCTCTTGAAGGCCCGTGGGTTCTCCGAGTGGTACACCAGCAGGGGCTTGATCTTCAGGTCGCCGCTTGCGTTGGCACAGAAGAGCAGGGTCAGACGGTCCTTCATGGGCTTGTGGCCAGGCAACTTGGCCTCCTCCTGTGTGATGAAAGTCCTTTTGGGCATCCTCTTCCAAAACAGCCCGGTCTCTTCGCAGTTGAAGACCTGCTGTGGAACGTAGCCCTCCGTCTTCACAACCTCCAGGAACTCCACTGCAAAGTCTTCAGCCGCAGGAACATCAGAACTGGCAGCCTCTCCATGCCTGACCACGCTGTGGATGCCAGATCTTGTCTTGAACCGTTCAAACCAACCTCTGCTTGCCTTGAAGACTTCTGGCTCGCCTGAGGTTCCTGGCTGTTCCCGGATGAGGTCAACGTGCAAGGCCTTGGCCTTCTCACAAATGACGGCCTCAGACACTGTGTCCCCTGCACGCTGCTTCTCTTCTATCCAGATGAGCAGCAACTTCTCGACCTCCTCCAGAACAGCTGGGCGGTTCTTCACGATCCTGGTGACTCCCTTGGCTGCATCAGTCGCCAGGATCTTCTCCCTCATCTTCAGGATGGTCCCGATGGTTGATGGATTCCTCCCGTACTCCCTGGCGATGTCCGTCACACGCATTCCGCCATTGTGCTTCCGGATGATCTCCTTCTTCATTTCCAGCGTCACCTTCTCCTTCTTCCTCTCGCCGGCCACCGCAGCAGCAGTCTTCTTGGGTCCCATGGTAGCACAGCTCTTACCTTCATAAACTCAGAAAAAGAAAAAGAAATCAGTGATGTGCTTCAAATCCAAAAAATTCAAAAGCACCCAGCCACCCACCACACAGAAATTAAAACCCAGAACCAAGTCCTTGAATCCCAAGCACCCCAACCCAAAATCCAAAACCCCCCAAAAAAGTTTTAAAAGTTTAACTTACCAAATGGATGCAAGAGAAGTTCTGGAAAAGCTTCAACAATCAATCACCAAAGTCTTCAGAAACCTCAAATGGCTGCAAAATAAGTTTTGGAAAAGCTTCAAAAATCACCAATGCCTTCAAAAACCTCAACTGTTCCCACAGACACCCACCCACCCACCACACAGAAATTGCAAACCCCTCCCCAACTGCTCCCCCAGCCCCTCCCCAACTGCTGCAAACCCCTCCCCAACTGTTCCCCCACCCAGACAAAAAAAAAAAAAATTCAAAAAATAACAACATGGCTCAATGGTCCCAGATTCCTGCAGAAACCTCTCCAACTGTTCCCCCAGCCAGCCAGCACTCAGAAATTCACTCAGGAAAAAAAAATTGAGAAAAAAAAAAACTGGCCCAGTGGTCACAGAAAATCATAAAAATTCCCAAAAAAGCCCCACAAGCTCCCAGATTATCGCAACCCCCCCCACAACACCAAGTCCTTGAATCCCAAACACCCCAACCCAAAATCCAAAAACCCCCAAAGAAGTTTTAAAAGTTTAACTTACCAAATGGATGCAAGAGAAGTTCTGGAAAAGTTTTGGAAAAGCTTCAAAAGTGAGCAAAGTCTGAGAAAAGGCTACAAAACCACGTGCTAACAGTTGCTCCTCGAAGTCAAGTCGCAACTGCAGCTGTTCAAGCTAAGCACCCTTTGTTTTAACGGTTTTAAGAAAAAGGAAACAAAGTCGCAAGACGTTTTCGTCTTGCGAAGCAAGCCCATAGGGAAATTCGTCTTGCGAGGCAACTCGAAAACGGAAAAACCTTTCGTCTAGCGAGTTTTTTGTCTTGCGAGGCATTCGTCTTGCGAGGTACCACTGTAAAAGGATGTCATATAGAGGAGGGAGAAAGGTTGTTTTCTGCTGCTCCAGAGAAGCGGACACGGAGCAATGGATCCAAACTACAAGAAAGAAGATTCCACCTAAACATTAGGAAGAACTTCCTGACAGTAAGAGCTGTTCGACAGTGAAATTTGCTGCCAAGGAGTGTGTTGGAGTCTCCTACTTTGGAGGTCTTTAAGCAGAGGCTTGACAACCATATGTCAGGAGTGCTCTGATGGTGTTTCCTGCTTGGCAGGGGGTTGGACTCGATGGCCCTTGTGGTCTCTTCCAACTCTCTGATTCTATGATATGCAGAAATTAACATATGCACATTTTGTGCACATTTGAGTTTTTTTTGTTTTCCAAGATACCTTTCCTTTGGGTGCTGGGTCAAGGAAGCAGCCCAACTCTTACCCCAGACTCTGCTGCTTCCCCCAAAAAAGTCCAAATATGAGCCACACTGCAGATGGGACACACTGGGACAACCAAGGAAAGGGAATTTGTATTTTCAAAGACATCAGAGGGGAAGTTTTTAATGTTTGGTGTTTTATTATGCTTTTATATGTGCTGGAAGCCATCCAGAGTGGCTGGGGAAACACAGTCAGGTGGGTGGGGTATAAATAATAAAGTAATATCATCATCATCATTTGGGTCAATAACAGGGCATATAAGATACAATATAGTACATTAAAACACTCTTAAATACACCCTTAAATGTAGAATTAAAAGCAATATAAAATGTTGTTTCGCATTTCGTATTAATTTAAAAAATCCAAAGGGGAGGCAGCGGCCCCTCCCTTCCTAGGAATCATCTGGCCCTTCGCTCCCCTCCGACCCGCCTCCTGGCCCCCGAGCGTCCCCTGACGCTTCCGTCCCTCTCTGGCGCAGCTTACGCAGGCGACGCTTCGGGCATGATGGGAGTTGTAGTCCACCCACGGGGACAATGGGATCCGAGTCGCGAAGCGCGGAGAAGACCCAGGCGGGCAGTCTGGCCCTTCGTCTCTATGCCCGCCCCTCTTGCTCAGCAGTGCGCAGGCGCGCGGCGCCCGCCATCTTTCTCGCTTTCGGAAAGAAGCAGCGGCGGCGGCGGCGGTGAGTGAGGCTGGCGGGGGCCGAGGGGCCTCGGGCGGCTCCGGGCGGCGGCGGGTCCTTGCGGCCCCTGGTGGCGGGGCGGGGTCCGGGGGGGGCGAGGGGCCTTGGCCTGCAGGCTCCTCCGAGAGAGGCCGCCGCCCCTTCCCGGGATGACTCGGCAGGTTCCTCTGCCTTCCCGGAGCTCCGCGCTGGGCCGCAGCCCGACCGGGGCAGCTCGGGTTGGGCTAGATGACCCCCAGGGGTCCCTTCCAGCTCGCCTCTCATTCCAGGAGTAGCTTTCTGGCAGATGGAGCTGCCGCGCAGCGAGCGACCCAGCCATTCCTCCTTACACCCTGCGAGGGAGCCAGGTGGAGAGGCAGTGGTTCTGCTGTTTCTTGTACTCTAGATCCATTTGTTGTTATTTGAAACAGTGCAGTTTTGTGGAGGTCGGGGAATAACACCCGCTCCCCCCCCAAAAAAATAATAATTAGTAGGAGCATTTTGCCAGTTTTCCTTAATGTTTGTTTTTGAAGGGGAGAAGGATCTCTATCCTGTTTCTCTTCCAGGGGTGTTTCAGTTTAGAACACCAACCTTTTCCTTTGTAACCACCTGTGTTTCTCTGTGAGATCGTTTACGATTATGTACACACATTTGGACGTTAACTTTGCCGAGAATAATATTTCATACACCTAAAGCTTGAAGTGGTCTTGTGCCAATGTTGAGAAAATGTTTTAAAAGTGTGGGAAGAAAGGGATGTTGCTTAGGAAAATGCTTGGGGTTGTTTTTTTTTTTAATTGACATATTAACGCTTGAATTGAACTTATACAACAACTTCACAAGCTCATCGAAGAAATCTGGGAGAGAAGATCCCAGCAGACGACAGGAATGCCATAATTATCAATCTCTTTAAAAAAAGGTGATAGAATGGATCGTGGAAACTATCGAGGCATCTCTTTATTAACTGCGGCCGGCAAAATTTTTTGCAAGGATATTAGCAAACCATCTGTTAACAATATCTGAGGCTACCCTTCCTGAATCCCAAAATGGTTTTAGGCATTCTAGGGCAGGCACCCCCAAACTCGGCCCTCCAGATGTTTTTGGGACTACAACTGCCATCATCCCTAGCTAACAGGAGGGATGATGGGAATTGTAGTCCTAAAACATCTGGAGGGCCGAGTTTGGGGGTGCCTGTTCTAGGGGACAGTGGACATGATTTTCACCACTTGACAGCTTCAAGAAAAATGCGGAGAGGAAACCAACTCCTCTATATAGCGTTTATTGACCTGACTAAGGCCTTCAACACTGTAAATCATAATGCTTGTTTACGAAGGTATTGTACTACCAGCCTTACTTGTGAAACATGGGCCACTTATAAACACCATCTCCAACTCCTCAAAAGATTCCATCAGCGGTGTCTCCGAACATTTTTACACACTTGGGAAGACAGGCAAACTAATGCCAGTGTACTGGAAGAAGCAAATATCACCAGCGTCAAAGCAATGATTCTTCAACAGCAACTTTGTTCAACTGGTCATGTTGTGCGGATGCCTGATTATCGTCTTCCAAAGCAACTACTCTATTCCGAACTTAAACATGAAAAGCGTAATGCTGGTAGTCAATAAAAGAGGTTTAAAGACTCCCTCAAGGCAAATCTAAAACAATGTAGTATTAAACTGACAACTGGGAAACATTGGCCTGCGAGCGCTGCAAAGCCTTTACCAAAGGTGTTGTGGACTTTGAAGATGCTCAAACTTGGGACGAAAGGGAGAAACGTACTAAGAGGAAGGCATGCTTGGCAAACCCTCACCGTGATCAGCTCCCGCCCAGAAACCTATGCCCCCACTGTGGAAGGAGCGTGGATCCAGAATTGGCTCCTCAGTCACAGACTCAATGTTAAAACGGTGTTCATGAAAAACAATCTTACTCGGCTACGAGTGATCACCAGAGAAGAAAGAAGAAGATGCTCTCTAATTCTGTAGCTGCTTGGGGGCGGGGGTGGGTAATTCATAGTACAGTGGTAGCTTGGTTCTTGAACTTAGTCCGTTCCGGGAGTCCATTCGACTCCCGAAACCATTCGAAAACCAAGGTGCAGTTTCCAATTGGCTGCAGGAGCTTCCTGCACTCAAGCGGAAGCCGATGTTGGGCTTCCGAAAAATGTTTGCAAACTGGAACACTTACTTTTGGGTTTGCGGCATTCGGGAGCCAAGCCTTTTGAGTACCAAGGGACCACTGTAAAAGTAGAACTTCCATATACCAGGGATTAAGGGAAGAGTTTCCAGGTCATGGTAGGCTGAGCATTTCTTCCCCTAGAAAATAATTACTGAATGTAGTTGGACAATATTCCCTTCTCTACTCATATATAAAAGCTTGTGCCATTATAAATCTGTTAATATTTAAGATGTCACAAATACCTTTGATGCTACAAAATCTAAATACCAGGTTGTGCAAGGACTTTTAACTTGGTTTACTGTAGTCAGGATAGCTCAGTTGGTAGAGAATGAGACTCTTAATCTCAGGATTGTGGGTTCAAGCCCCACGTTAGGTAAAATTTTATATATGGAAGTTTTATGATGGCCTATACTTGTAATAAGTGACGCGGGTGGTGCTGTGGGTTAAACCACAGAGCCTAGGACTTGCTGATCAGAAGGTCGGCGGTTTGAATCCCCGCAACAGGGTGAGATCCCGTTGCTCAGTCCCAGCTCCTGCCCACCTGCAGTCCCAGCTCCTGCAGTTCGAAAGCATGTCAAGTGCAAGTAGATAAATAGGTACTGCTCCGGCAGAAAAGTAAACAGCATTTCTGTGCGTTGCTCTGGTTCGCCAGAAGTGGCTTAGTCATGCTGGCCACATGACCTGGAAGCTGTCCGTGGACAAACGGCGGTTCTATCTGCCAGTAAAGAGAGATGAGCGCCGCAATCCCAAAGTCGTCCGCGACTGGACTTAACAGTCAGGGGTCCCTTATACCGGTATTTGTAATGTCTATTAAAGGTTTGGCGAAGTAAGTAGATTCCTGCCTTGCCAGGGGTTGGACTAGATGATCCTTGTGGTCCCTTCCAACTCTACCATTCTTTGATTCTATGCTTCATCTGTTTCTAAAACAGTGTTTGGTAAGTGTGGGATGTCACTGGATGTCACTGCCCTTGAAGCTGTCCCAGAAACTCCAGCGGGTACAGAATCCTGCAGCAAGGCTCCTCACGGGGTCTCTGCCATGGGAGCATATTCATCCAGTGCTTTTCAAGCTGCACTGGCTCCCGGTGGAGTACAGGGTCAGATTTAAGGTGCTGCTTTTGACCTTTAAAGCCCTTCACGGCCTAGGACCCTCGTACCTACGGGACCGCCTCGACTGGTATGCCCCACGGAGAGCCTCAAGGTCCATAAATAACAACACCCTAGTGGTCCCAGGCCCTAAGGAAGTTAGATTGGCTTCAACCAGAGCCAGGGCCTTTTCAGCACTGGCCCCAACTTGGTGGAACGCTCTGTCTCATGAGACCAGGGCCCTGCAGGATCTGATTTCTTTCCGCAGGGCCTGTAAGACAGAGTTGTTCCGCCTGGCCTTTGGATTGGAGCCAATTTGATTCCCTCCCCCCCTTTTCTTTTTTCTTTTCCTTCTCCTGCAATGAGGCTACATTTTAATATTTTAATGTTCCATTATTTTAATGTTGTATTTTATTTTTGTTTTTAAGTTGTAATCACTCATCTTGTTTTTATTATTGCTTGTAAGCCGCTCTGAGCCCGGCCTTGGCTGGGGAGGGCGGGGTATAAATAAAAAATTATTATTATTATTATTATTATTATTATTATTATTATTATTATTATTTATATGCAATTAAAGTTGCCAGTTTTCTTACTGGTCCTGGCAGTCTTTCTCCCAGAAAAGTAGCAGATGAAGCTTTTCTTGGCATGGATGAATGGTAGGAATTTCCATGAGACAGGCTTGCTGTTAAGGGCTTTGCAGAACATTCAGGAAAACGTTGGCAATCCTGTGTGTGATCCATCTAACACCCATTTGTTTTCCTTTGCAGCATACTACAGTCTACAAGCACCATGGTGAGTTTCTGTCCTGTTTCTGTGGAAGATGGGTATATTTTAGCAATGAGGGTGGGAGCAGTTTTCAGATTACATAATGTAAGAACAGGCTGTGGAATCACACCTGTGGCCTACCTGGTCTAGTATCCTGTTTTGACAGTAGCCAACCAGATGACGATGCAAAGCCTGCCAGTAGAGTGTGAGTGCAACAGCACTTTCCACTCCTGCAGTTTTCAACAACTCGTGTTTAGAAGCACTCTGGCCGTAGAAGATAGCCAGTAGTAGATTGAGGCTCAAGCTGTATGAAAACAAGGTTAATGAAATGGGGGGAGGGGCTATGTTGACAGGTCCACAGATATATGCAGAATAAATTTTTTTTTCACTGTTCAGAATATAAAAAATTAGGTTTTTATGAAAATCAGAAGTGTGGGCTCATTTATGGGATTTCCATGCACTTAGAACATGAAAAACAATAGACAGTGTGTCTTCCATCAGTTTTGGTTGGTGGCCTGACTACACCCCTATCTAGGCAGGGACAGTCTTAACTATTGCTCTCTATGCTCTGATAACCTCTAGGCTAGATTACTGCAATACATAGGGCTGCCTCTGAAGACTGTTCAGAAACTTCAGCTGGTGTAGATTTTGGCAGTCAGGTTGATCACTGGGGCAAGACGTTTGAGCATATTGCACCGATCCTGGCCTGACTGCACTGGTTGCCAGTTAGTTTCAGGACCTAATTCAAAGTGCTGGTTTTGACCTATAAAACCTTAAACAGCTCTGGACTCCCATACCTCAAGGAGTACCTGGACCCTGCCATCATCATCTAAGGCCATTCTTCATGAGAGGTCTGGAGGGTAGCAACACAAAAATGGGCCTTCCCTGCAGTGGTTCCCCACTTTTGGAATGCTCTCCCCAGGAAGGCTTGCCTGGCTCCTTTGCTACTTACCTTTGGTATCAGGCATAAACATCCCTCTTCTCCCAGGCCTTTGGCTTATTAAACAATCTATGGTCCTTAAAACTTGAGGGTTTTGTTGCTGTTGTTGTTGTTATGCTATATATTTTTGTGTTTTTTATTGTAAGCCATCCTGTGATCTTGGGGTATAGGACAGTATATAGATCAGACACAGAAATTTGTGCCTCTGACATGCATTGATATGGGACCCAAAGTAGAGTTAAGGACCCCCGTTGGGTTTCAAATAGACTGTCTTTTGTGACACAGTTCAGAAGGATAAAACTAGCAGTGGATAAGTTTAGCAGCTACCTACCCAGATGCTTTTCCCCAAGTTCTTATTTTTCCAAGTACTATGGATGTTGCAGTTTATCATTTGAATGGTTTGTAAATTAAATAATCATCTTTGCAGTCTCGAAGATATGATTCGCGAACGACAATATTTTCCCCAGAAGGTAATTGCATTGCAACATTTCAATTTCTGTCTTCATCAGCTGCTCTGATAAAAATGAAATGATGCTGTTTCCAAGGTGGCAGTTATGGAGCTTTGTGAATGGTTCATTGGTTGTAATATTTCATTTTTACATTGCTGTAATCTGCCTTGAGAGGTTGGCTGTGTACTGAAGCATAAGGATTTGATCTCCTGGGTTGCCATAAGCAGCAACTGAAGTTCACCTGAGGATAAACTCCTGTGCACACTTACCTTGAAGTACATCTCATTGAAAACAGTGGAACTTGTTTCCCGATAAACATGCATAGGGTAGCACTGTGAGCATAATGCATTTGAATATTAATTATCTTAACTATCAGTTTCATGGGTTGTCACCAGATGTGTCCCCCGTACTGACAGAAAGCTCTTTCATCCAGTGGACCCTTCCATCAGTGGAATGAAGCTATATTTACCCATTCGTCCAGGCCACCTCCCAGTTCTCTGGAGCAAGTTTTGAATGTTACAGTTGCAGAGGGGATAGGAAATTGGTAAAAGAACTACAACAAAAACACCCTCATTCCACTGGCAAAATTCTGCACGGAATTAAAGAGTCTTCCATCAGAATGAAGGGCACCCTTAGTTACAACCATATGCTGTTATTTTACACTAACATTATTTCTAAAAGTGGCAGTCTTTATTTATTATTCTGTGTGGACTTGGTCAAAGTGGATTTGAACCAGAAATAGCTTTCTGCAAATGGAAGGATTCCTTCTGTTTGCAGAGGAGACCCCAGTCCAGCCCAGGCTCCCACAGGAGAAAGGGTGAGTCAGTGATTTCTGCCCATTCCCCTGCGTCTCCCACATTTTCCAGAAAGCTGCTCTGCAGGGTCCGGGTATCCTCGTGAGAGGTGGTACTGGGGTCTGCAGAGTGGAGGAGGAAGTGGCAGAAATTTGCTGAATCACTCTTTTGCCCAGCAGAGCATCAGAGTAGAACTCTCCTTGTGGGAAGTCTGGGTTGCATGCTATATATTTTGTTCTGGACCAAAAGAATCCCTGGCTAGGACACAAATGAAAGAAATTTGATGCTTGTGTGACTCTGGCCTAGAGTTTAAATCAGTGACTCAGCTGCCACTATTACCCCCTCAGGTCGCCTGTATCAGGTTGAATATGCCATGGAGGCCATTGGACACGCAGGCACCTGCCTGGGGATTTTGGCAAATGATGGAGTCTTGCTGGCAGCAGAAAGGCGCAACATCCACAAACTTCTGGATGAAGTATTTTTTTCAGAGAAAATATACAAACTCAATGAGTAAGTTGTATGCCCCTATGTTTTATATATATTTTTGTTTAAAGGTGGTACGATTATAAATGTTTTGAGGAAAAGTCTCAGCTCAGTGCCCCAAATTCAATCTCTCACATCTTCAAGTAGGGCTAGGAAGAGACCCGTCTGAAATTTGGAGGCTACTGTCAGTTAATGTAGAAAATACTGAGCTAGATGGACCAGTGATGTGACTCCATATAAGGCAGCTCCCTATTTTTCTGCAAGTTCAGGTTATGAGGTATTGACGTCTTTGATTCCCTGCCTTTTTCAACTTCCATTTACAGGTGTCTCTTTCAGGGCTGCTGCCATAGCAACATTTTTCTCCTAGCAGAAATAATACTGTGCTAACATTCCTTTTCTGTAGTGAGTTGATGTATAACTTTGCCATCAATTTCTATGCATTCAGAAACATTCAATAGCATTCCTATATTTCAGCAACAAAATATTCTGTATTTGATTTCTCTATAGTTCTTGCCATTCCTCTTCTAGGCATCAGTAACTCTCCCCTGGACTGTTAAGGAATATTTTACCATATCAACAAATTAACTTAATGTTTATTTGGTTTAGGCTCCATACCAATTTAGGCTACCCTTTCTTTTCCTAAATCCAACCCTTAAATTACTTCCTTTGTTTTCCTTCTGCTGAAACAATAGCTATCATGTAACCCTCTTAAATTCAGCAAGAAAAGCATTTAGTAAAAACAGGTTAGAACTATTGAGACACAAAGTACTTTTTGTCAAGAAAGCAGATACAGCAAAACTTTTTTTAATACCTCTAGCAGCTGTTTCCAGTTAATTTTCTAGGACAGTTCTCTCCTTTCCTACCTTCCAGTTTACCCTTTCTGCCTTTGTTTCTGTGTTGAAATTTTGGCAGGTGAAGCGTTTCTGTCTGGTACTTCTGGCTTGTTTGCAGTGCATCTTCTCAAGTGTACCCTCCTGTGCACCCTATCGGATGCTGAATCTGTCGTCTCTATACATCCACCTATTTTTGTTGTTATCCAGTAAGAGCACCCACCCAATTCCTATGCCTCCCCATCCATTGTTTCAAGCATCTCTGGGTGGGCAGGTGCCCTTACTTTGGGATGATCCATATCTGGACTTCCCAAGTGTACGATTTTTTGTTATCTTGTTACAAATGTTTGTGAGCGGTGTCAGTATTGTTGAAAAATATTTGATGTGACCAGAGGAGAGAAAATTGTTTATCTACTTGTTTTCAAAAGTCCAGCTGTGATAATTTGATAATATGTTAATTTGTGGATTAGTTTTGATGACATAGAAGCACACGCACTGTGTTAATACAAGTCGTTTGATAAACCCATATAATCAGCAAACTGTTTCAAGTAATGACTATGTGCAGTGAAGATATAGGCTCGGTTGGAGCTAAGTGTGCTATGGTGTTATGAAATAGTGCCTCTGCTTTATAAAATGGTACGTGAAGCTCACAGTCAAACACAGTGATCTTCTATATTCCAGGGATATGGCTTGCAGTGTGGCTGGCATAACTTCAGATGCCAATGTGCTAACGAATGAACTGAGGCTGATTGCACAAAGGTACGTTTGTTTGTTTGTTTGTGTGTGTGTTTGCATTCTTCTGCCCTGCCCTTCCACCTGCCCAGGGCTGCCAGCGGGAAGGTAAACGGCGTTTCTGTGTGCTGCGCTGGCTTGCCAGATGCGGCTTTGTCACGCTGGCCACGTGACCCGGAAGTGTCGCTGGCCCCCGGGCTCTTAAGTGAGATGGGCGCACAACCCTAGAGTCTGTCAAGACTGGCCCGTACAGGCAGGGGTGCCTTTACCTTTAAATGACAGTGCAGGCAGAAGAGAATAGTAAAATCACAAGAATGGTTGGAATCTTTAAGAGACAAATTCATGACAACTGATGTTAGGCTTGGAACCTAAAGTCCAGCAGTATGACAAAGTCACCAGACATACTTGTTTTCTTCTTGTATCAAAAGATATTACTAATATGTAAATTCTGAAATAAAGACAATGTGTGACTTTAGATTTCAGACTTTTAAATGGAAGTATTTCCATGTTCAAAGGAGCCAATTGTTTAGACCAGCCTTTTTCGATCTTGGGTTCCTAGATGTCGTGGGACTACAACTCCCTTCATCCCTGATCACTGGCGATGCTGGATGGGACGGATGGGAGTTGTAGTCCAACAGCCTCTAGGAACCCAAGATTGAGAAAGGCTAGTTCAGAATGTACAACCCTCCCCCCCCAATGTTCTGTAGTTAGATCCTAATCAGACCTATCATAAGTAAATCTTACTGTATTTAGTGAGATTTCCTTCCTGTTAGTCTTTCATCTTTAGCCGTAGTCTGCAGAGATTAAGCAATCTGTTGATGGTGCCTTACTTGAAAGTTTAAAGCATATGAGGTGATATCCAGTGTTGTTCACAGGGACTTCCCCCTTCCTCTCCTTTCGCCTGCTCTAGGGTGTAATAATGTAGAGGTAAAGGACCTCTGACAGTTAAGTCCAGTCGCGAATGACTCTGGGGTTGCGGAGCTCATCTCACTTTACTGGCCAAGGGAGCCGATGTTTGTCCGCAGACAGTTTTTCCAGGTCATGTGGCCAGCATGACTAAGCCGCTTCTGGCGAAACCAGAGCAGCACACAGAAACACCGTTTGCCTTCCCTATTCATCTACTTGCATTTTTGGCATTATTTTAAACTAGGTTGGCAGGGACCGAGCAACGGGAGCTCACCCCATTGCAGGGATTCAAACCGCCAACCTTCTGATTGGCAAGCCCAAGAGGCTCAGTGGTTTAGACCACAGTGCCACCCGCGTCCCACTCTAGGAGGTACCACCTTGCAGATCTGCTCTAGGGTGTACCGCTGCACTCTAGAGCAGATTTGAGAGACATGCAGGAGGGAGGAGAGGAAGGGGAAAGTCCCCTTGTGCCATCAGAAGTCTGTTCTGCTTGCAGATGGGTATTGCAGGTGAGATTCAATTGTATTCCAGACACTTAAACATGTTTAAATTGCTTCGTAAAACCAGTGGGATGAGTTTTTTGCTTTGACTTGATCATGACCATTGACCAAAATCCCAGGAAAAGCTGCTTGATTTTGGGAGGGACTGAGCTGCCCTTAAAGCAAGGGTCAATTGCATGCCTTGTTAGAAATCTTTAAAAATAGAATAGTCAAAGTGTATCTAATCACACCTCAGACAGAGCAGAACAATCTGTCCTCTCAGTGACTTTTTTTTTTTTTCTAAGGCAGCAAGATATGTATCCACTTTGAAATTGGACAATGAAAGTGGTTTGATTACCTTTTTTTCCTTCTTTCCGTGCTCCCCAATTTTTCTTTGTTTCAGCTTCCATTAAATAAAAAAGACAAAAGATAAGAGTGGCTGTACTCTTATTTGCAACCCTACTTCAACTGCTCAGTGACCCAGTTTAGGGTCCCAGTGGATCAGCTACAGAATGCTGACTTGGCTTTTGAATTAAGTTATTTTAAGTAGCATAACAATCCTGCCTGCCTACAAATATTTGGATTTTCTTCAATCCTTTTAATTTATATCATTAAAAGTAATGATATAAAGGCATTTTTTTCATTTTCTGGGCAACCTTTTGAGGGCCACGGGCCAGTGGTGGGCAGGGGAATGAATGTACAACAGATTGAGGATGCAGTCCAGCCAGACAAAGCCATTCATAGTACAAAGCCAAGAAGAGTTCTGGGGGCCAGATAGAGAGCCCCAGAGGACTGCTTTTGGCCCCTGAGGCTCCTCACCCCTATTCTAATGAGTCTTATAGGAGCTTTGAAGTTGTAGATTTAGCACTGTGTCTTTCCTAAGCTGGGTTTTTGTGTGCAGCAGTCCCCACCTGTACTGCTTAACAATCCCAGTGCAGCTGGATGTAGGTCCTCCAGGCTGTAGTGAAGCAGTCCCTATGGCAGATGCTTGAAGGAAAGGGGAAAGGGATCAAAACAAGACAGAGAAGACCAGTCTCTCCAGTCATCGGGGGGGGGGGGGGTGTGTGTTGGAATGTTTGTTTTCAAGCATGTCAATCTGTTGGGGTCTGAAAGTAAAACGTAAACATGGTGCTTATTTGTAGCTGATTTGTGCAATTTCTATAGGGATATTAAAAAAAAAATTATTTGATAATATTTTACCCTGATGCTGTAAGAGTTGTTCCAGGTAGCTTCAGAAGTAGACGGGAAACCATTAATCATTGCACCGGGTGCATTAGCACATTCAAGAGGTCCTTATCATGGTGACTCCCTGTTTGTGGAATGCTCTCCCCAGGGAGACTTGCTGGTGCCTTTGTTACGTATCTTTAGGCACCAGGTAAAAACATTCCTCTTCTCCCTGGCCTTTGGCTAATTAAATAATATGTGGCCTTTTAAGGTGGGGTGTGGGATTGTTTTGGTTTGTTACTATGTTATGTATTTTTGTGTTTTTCTATTGTAAACTGCTCTATGATCTTCAGATGTAGTGTGGTTTAGGAATTTAATAACATGTTTGTAAATATTGTGCCAATTGTTCTAGGTATCTGTTGCAGTATCAAGAACCAATTCCTTGTGAGCAGTTGGTAACAGCCCTGTGTGATATCAAGCAAGCTTATACACAATTTGGAGGTAACATTTTTACCTTTAAAGTGGCAAATAAAAGTAACTTGGAATACAGAGCACTGTCCTAAAAGTTAGATTCCTAGTCAAGTACAGGAAATCACCACTTCCAACACCAATAATTTAATTCATGGGTAGGCAAACTAAGGCCCAGGGGCCGGTTCCAGCCCAATCACCTTCTAAATCCGGCCCACAGACGGTCCGGGAATCAGTGTGTTTTTACATGAGTAGAATGTGTCCTTTTATTTAAAGTGCATCTCTGGGTTATTTGTGGGGCATAGGAATTTGTTCTTTTTTCTTCTTCAAAATATAGTCCGCCCCCCCCCCACAAGGTCTGAGGGACAGTGGACCGGCCCCCTGCTGAAAAAGTTTGCTGATTTAATTATTGCTGCTGGGCTGTAAGCAGCTGGCTCTAATTCTGCTGGCATAGATTGAGCCCAGAGTCAGACTGAAAAATGGACTTTGAGGCAGAGCTCCTTGGAAAGGTGCACTCACCACCCCTGTGTTTGGTGGGAGGCTTCTTCCAGTGGTGAATCGCTCCAGTGGTGCTTGAATCGCTTGAGATGGCAGGTCAGTCGGGTAGTTAATTAACCAGCAGAACAAATTGTATTTTGGTCCTCTGAATTCTCTCTTTGGGGTAGAGATGACATGGATCTTTTATTATTAATTTGCCTCTGCTTTTTAATTAAGAAATCTGCCTATTGACTATTGCAAGGCTTGAACGGAGTTGTTTGTTGTGTCTGATTTTCCAAAATGCATTTCAGGTTTTTGTCTTAGATAAATATTTACTTCAAAATAAAACAGGTTTTTTGGGGGGTGGGGTGGGGGAATCAGTCCTTAATCACTCTGTATATGTTTTGCAGTTACTTATGCTTGTGTGTTGACTCAAAGAAACATAAGGGGGAAACTGCATGAGGGCAGGCTGACAAAAATAGGTCTCTGGCATCCTTGTTCTTACACACATCTTGGAAAGAAACTGTGGGGGTGAGGCAGTATTGGAGCTTATCTTAAGCAGCAGAAGTTCTGAACAAGCTACTAAATCCTAGTTCATAGACAAAGGATTTTGCATTCGTCTTGGCTTTTCCCCTTTTGAAGTGGGACTCTTGGCAAATTGTGCTTCTTAATTTAAATCACTCATAACCTTGTGTTTTAACAGGAAAGCGTCCTTTTGGAGTTTCACTGCTCTACATTGGCTGGGATAAGCATTATGGATTCCAGCTCTATCAGAGTGATCCTAGTGGGAACTATGGGGGATGGAAAGCCACCTGCATTGGAAACAACAGTGCTGTAAGTTTGTCATCTTTCATGCTAAATTCCTTGTTTCGTAATCTTGAACATAACTTTTTTGCAAATAGAGCATCCAGCAGTAAGGTCTATGCTGAGTATCCGCTAGCAGGCTTTGACGCTTCCCGTCTTACATAAAGGCACAGCAGAACTGCAGTGTCATCTTTTATGTTCCTTAACAGGCAGCTGTGTCAATGTTAAAGCAAGACTACAAAGAGGGAGAAATGACCTTGAAATCCGCCCTTGCCTTGGCTGTCAAAGTCCTGAACAAAACCATGGATGTCAGTAAACTCTCTGCAGAGAAAGGTGAGCTGTAATGCGTCTTTTCTTGTGAGGCATTAAGATGCCATCACAAAGGGTTTTGGCCTTCCCTCTGGGAAGTGTGTATCTGTTTAATAAATGCTACAGTTGGCAGTGTTTTCTAATGCTCTGTATGTTTGACATATTAAATAATTTAATCTGTCAGCATCATCCATAATGATTTTTCCCTGTCTTAATATGAGTAGCATGACAGTGCCTAATAGCTGGTGGTGGCGGTGGTTGTATTTCCTTCCACATACCGTATTTTTCACTCTATAGGACACACTTTTCCCCCTCCAAAAATTAAAGGGAAATGTGTGTGCGTCCTATAGAGCGAATGCAGGCTGCATGGCTAAGCCCAAAGCCAGAACAGGGAAACGGAGAGCTGCGGAGCGCTCCGTCTCGCTGTTCTAGCTTGGGGGTGGCTGCGCACAAAGCCTCTGCAGGGCAGCAGGGTGCCTTCACCCTGCTGTCCTGCAGAGGCTAGCAAGGCTGTTCCCAAGCCAGAACAGCAAGACGGAACCATCCGTCCCACTCTTCTAACTTGGGGGTGGCTGTGCGCAAAGGAAGGCTGTTCCCAAGCCAGAACACCGAGACGGAGCCATCCGTCCCGCTCTTCTAGCTTGGGGATGGCTGCGCCCAAAGCCTCTGCAGGGCAGCGGGGCACTGCGCTCCAAAGGCTTCAGGGATCTTTGAGGCTGGCGGTGGGGGAAAGCAGCCCCACAAGCTCAGGTGAATGCACCTTGTTTTAGAGGGTGAGACAAGGGGGAAAAAAATTTCCCTGTTCTCCCCCTCCTATGGTCCGGTGCGTCCTATAGAGCGAAAAATACGGTATGTCCCAAGATGATGTACAAAATATAATAAAGCCTGCTTAAATAGTTCCATAGAAAGCTTCCTTACACAGAGTGGAGCTGCTGGTTCATCTAACTCAGCCCGGTCTGCATTGACTGGGTTGCAGGCAGGAGTCTCCCAGCCCAACCTGGAGATGCTGGGGATGGAGTCTGCGTCCTTCTGCATGCCAAGCAGATGCTCTGCCCCGGAGCCCTGAGCCTGAGCCTTCCCCAAAACACTCCGCAGTTTTCCTATGGGGAAAACAGATCTTTAAAGAAAATTCAGGATTGCAAGGATTCTGACATGCTCAGTATTTTGTTAGTGGAAATTTTATGTTGTGAACAGCCCTGTGATGTTTGGATGAATGGCGGTATACAAATTTCATAAAAATAAAGACGAGGAACTTCCATTATCTGCTGAAGTGTCATAAAACCTTCTATCTTTGTCTTGTACTTCAGTGTTTTCTGTTGGCACTGGAGAGAAGCCACACTTAAGACATTTGCTCTAGTTTGGTGAATTTTTAAAACAGAGGACGGGTGTTGACTAATTGCCAGTTTAATAATTTAAGGCAGTCCCTTTCATATGTCAGTCATACAAATTGACAATATTTTTTGTAGGGGCGACTTGTACCTTCTTCCTTTGGCTGACTCAATTCAAAAGAAGCCTTGGATATTCAAATGTATCATTTATATTTTTCATGTTTCAGTTGAGATTGCAACCCTGACAAGAGAGAATGGAAAGACAGTAATAAGAGTTTTAAAGCAAAAAGAAGTGGAAGTGTTGATAAAGAAGCATGAAGAGGAAGAAGCCAAAGCAGAGCGTGAAAAGAAAGACAAAGAGCAAAAAGAAAAAGATAAATAACTTAAGCACTTTGAAGTGGGGAAAATGGGCGTTTTTCGATACACAAATACAGGTCTTACTGGTGGAGTGGAGAAGCTAGTAATGCTGTTTATTGAATCGGGTCCTTTTGTACCAGTAAAACGCGTTGCCCACTTCTTCAGAGAATTATAATTTCTTGGTTCTACTCATCTTTGTTTTTTATTACTTAATAAAACAATACTGTTAAAGTTTGATTGCATCTCTGTTACATCTAATATACCACTCGTTGAAGCAAACATCTTGGTTTGAAAAATATGGCAGCTTGGAATTGAAGTCAATAGGACCCATAAGATATTTTGCCTCTTATTTGTAGTCATGATGGGGAGGAAGAAAAATGAGGTCTCTGAAATACGTTTGTTAGATCTCTTATCCTTCACAGATGGCTAAAGCACAGAAGAAAAATAAGCTCCTTACTACCCAAAATTACATTTAATGCACGTCTTGCCCAAGGCAATAATCTTTTGTATTCTCTTAAATTACTCTATGAAGTGATTTAGAAATCCCAGAATGCAATAAATGAGCAGTGAATGATGTTTTGTATAATGCATAGCTCCTGGTTATTTTTAGGATGAGTCTGCTAACTAGGAAAAACAAAACAATAAATAATGGATGCTTAAATATTTTAGAAATGTGATGCATGGTTTGGTTCTGAGTTTGTCAGCAGGTAAAATGACATTTGGTCAAAAATGGCTAAGAGTGCAATCCTTTTACATATTTACTCAGAATTAAGTCCCATTGAGTTGAATGGAGTTACTCCCAGGTAAGTGTATATAGGGTTGCCACCTCAACCTCTTTAGCACTTAACTAGAAGCAAAATGCATTTGAAATGGTAATTGCTTACTACTACAGATGTTTGGCTCATGTTGTCCACAGTACTCTGTCCAGCAAATTGGTGATTTGTCCAAAGATTCTTGCAAATAACATTTTTGCCTCCCCTTGTGAGGAATTGTGATGTAAGCTTTCCCCGGATCGCTTTTAGACATGAACAGTAGATTGTAAAGGCAAACAATCAAATCAGTTGAGGCCAGTGAAGTTACCTCTTCGTTCAAGGAAACAAACCACAGCTTCGGCCTGGTAGTCTCAGCAACAATTTCCAGGAGGTCCTGCTCAGATGAAGCAGTTGTGAGGCCTGAAGGTCCCTGCTTTCCCAGTGCCCACTAGGACTCCTCTCCAGGGTCTTTCCCATGCCGTCTGCACACAACCTCCCTCTGCTCTGCCTGTTTCATTTCTCTGGGAGGGAGAGCAGCTGGTTGCAGCAGGAGGGGGAGACTCCCTGGCCTCTTGCGGCTCACTAAACCCTTTCACCTCTTCTGCTTCTGGCACCCCCTCCCAGTCTGCTGCTCCCTCTGACCACTCGTCTTCCCACCACCAGTCCCTGGCTCTGAGTCGCCTTCCCCAGGGCGCCTCCCTAGCTGGTTCCCCAACTGGTGCTTCCCATCTCTCCTCTTCGTCCAGCCAGTCCATGAGATCCTATGATTAAGATTCAAATCAAATATCTTTATTGCGGTCCATAGACCCACAAAACAGTTTCAAAATAAGATACAGCCAAACAGGTGAAAGAGACCGAGGTGGTCATTTTGTTATGTCTAGAACATGATGGTCTTTGTTTCTTGTGACCTCCGAAAGAAACTTTGCCACGGCCAGTGTAATGTCATTTGACCTATCCTCCAGAAGGTATTTAATATGGGAGGCTTCAGATTTTCCCGGAAAATTTGCTAGTAAGGGTTTGATCAGTTGATCCCTTGCTTGCTCATACTGCCCACAATGCAGTAGGATATGCTTCATGCAATCGGCGTCCTGAGAACATAAACAAAGCCTATTCTGGTGATTAAGATTAGCTATACTTCTAAATGAGTGGTCCAAGTTCCTGAAAGTACATGCAGCATATTTGAATACTGCTACAAAACGTAATGATACAATTTCACTTCTGCCATTCCTATAAGGGTTGTGTGAATAGTGGCTGCAAGTACAGAACTGTCTATAGAATTTTTCATTCGGCTAAGAATCTCCATGTATATATAGAAAAAGTTAGTTTGAAGAACCTTAACTTTCTTTGCACCTCCA
Organism: Podarcis liolepis; assembly: GCF_965112155.1. NCBI lineage: Eukaryota > Metazoa > Chordata > Lepidosauria > Squamata > Lacertidae > Podarcis > Podarcis liolepis. The sequence continues at coordinate 76,322,054 of NC_139564.1, forward strand.
TGTTAATAGATCTCACTAGCTTAGCATGTGGATGCATGCCATAGTTGCACCCGCTACCAGTGTGGGAAGCATCTGCACATGGAGGCACTAATGCACACAAAATGCACTTCCGCCTGAACCAATTGTATCTCAGTTGCAGCTCCGCTCCCCAGGTAATCGCATTGCTGGTTACATCAGGTGAACCATCCTGAAGAGTTATGAACTTGGTCAGGGGAAGGGCACGACCGCAGAGTGAATGGTGCCCTTCCTCTGACCAAGTTAATAACTCGTCAGGATAGTTGATCACAAACTTGCCAGGGGGAGGCAGGGCCAAGGGCAAAAGTTAACTTCTGGTAAATTCCCCATCCCTAATGTAGAGTCTACTTTCCAGTTCAATATTTTAAATATTTTATTTTTCTATTTGCAGAAGTTTAAAGAAAGATTGGCATTGAAAGCCTTTCCGGGTTATTGACAAGTATCTCACCATGTTCCTATTTTTAGTCGTGGGGTGACATCTGGAGCACTCCTGGAAATGTACCCTTGTAACCTGAAAGCACATGAATCTAAATAGCATAAATTCTTTTTTGTCCATTCAGGCCAATTCCCTAATCAACTGAGCTGAATCAATTTTTTTGATCAGGCACAAAACCGTCCTATGCATGACCCTTCAGAAGTAAGTTCTATCAGACTCCCAGATAACTGTACAGGATTTCAGCCATAAATATCCATTAAAACTTTTCAGTGGTTATTCTTTCAAGTTTTAATTGCTTTAGTGCCCTTAAATAGTTTGTCCTTCCCGGAAAAGAATTAACTGGAGTCTTATGACTAAATGGTAATTTCAAGTTCCTTGCATTTAATCTGTTAAAAAGGTTAAACCAACTTCACAAGAGTTTGCGGGGGGGACGGACTTTTGCTAGATCAAAAGAACAATCATCCTGGGGTTTATCAGTAAAACATCACTTTGTTTAAAAAGTAAAGACAACAGCCTGAGCTGCTACCTTCACACCCCGCTTCTGCAGTTCCCAGAACAGTTTGGCGATCTACAGTGGGACACTGGAGACTGCAATTAAAGGATAGGGAAAAAGTGGCCCTCCCACTCTTGTTAGACTACAGTTTCCATCACCCTTACTGATCATGCTGGCTGGGGCTGTGGGATAGCTGTGCATCGAGATAGCTGTGCATATTTTTGTGTTCTAGATGGACCCTGGCTTCATTGATCAGGGATATTTTTATATTTTGTTTTTTAGTTATATTGAAAGTTGCAAGAAGAAGAAGAAGAAGAAGAAGAAGAAGAAGAAGAAGAAGAAGAAGAGTTTGGATTTGATATCCCGCTTTATCACTCCCCTCCAGGAGTCTCAAAGCGGCTAACATTCTCCTTTCCCTTCCTCCCCCACAACAAACAGTGGGGCTGAGAGACTTCAGAGAAGTGTGACTGGCCCAAGGTCACCTAGCAGCTGCAGGTGGAGAAGCGGAGACGCGAACCCGGTTCCCCAGATTACGAGTCTACCGCTCTTAACCACTACACCACACTGGCTCTCAGCCGTGTGAGGAATGGTTGAGGGTGTTGGATATGCTTTGTTTGGAGAAGAGAAGGATGAGCAGTGATATGATGGTCATCTTCAAATACCCGAAGGGCTGTCACCTCGAAGATGGCCAAGCTTGCTTTCTGTTGCTCAGAGGGTGGGATTCAATGGATTCAAATGACAAGAAAGGAGATTCTGACTAAAAATGGTAAGAGTTGTTCAACAGTGGAATGGACTCCCATGGAAGGTGGTGGACTCTCCTTCCTTGGAGGTTTCTAAGTAGAGGTTGCATGGCCACCTCTCAGGGATTCTTAGAATCATAGAATCATAGAGTTGGAAGAGACCACAAGGGCCATTGAGTCCAACCCCCTGCCAAGCAGGAAACACCATCAGAGCACTCCTGACATATGGTTGTCAAGCCTCTGCTTAAAGACCTCCAAAGAAGGAGACTTCACCACACTCCTTGGCAGCAAATTCCACTGTTGAACAGCTCTTACTCTCAGGAAGTTCTTACTAATGTTTAGGTGGAATCTTCTTTCTTGTAGTTTGGATCCATTGGATCCATTGCTCCATGTCCGCTTCTCTGGAGCAGCAGAAAACAACCTTTCTCCCTCCTCTATATGACATCCTTTTATATATTTGAACATGACTATCATATCACCCCTTAACCTCCTCTTCTCCAGGCTAAACATGCCCAGCTCCCTTAGCCGTTCCTCATAAGGCATCGTTTCCAGGCCTTTGACCATTTTGGTTGCCCTCCTCTGGACACGTTCCAGTTTGTCAGTGTCCTTCTTGAACTGTGGTGCCCAGAACTGGACACAGTACTCCAGGTGAGGTCTGACCAGAGCAGAATACAGTGGCACTATTACTTCCCTTGATCTAGATGCTATACTCCTATTGATGCAGCCCAGAATTGCATTGGCTTTTTTAGCTGCCGCGTCACGCTGTTGGCTAATGTCAAGTTTGTGGTCAACCAAGACTCCTAGATCCTTTTCACATGTACTGCTTCTTCAGCTGAGATTCCTGTATTGCAGGGGGTCGGATTATATGGCCCTGGGGGCCTCTTCCAACTCTATAATAATCCTATCCTCAGTTCCCTGGGAATGAGCCCCACTGAACTTGGTGGGATTTATTTTTTAGTAGGCATGAATATGATATCACTGGATCACATTTTTTGGCTTGAGTATTTATAAACTGAGAATCATAGATTTGGGAGGGAGGGACCTCAAGTGGGCAGCCCCTGTCAGTGCAGGGAATCCACACTACAATATCCCTCACGGGTGGCCCCCCAGCCTCTGCTTGAAACCTATAATGAAGGAAAGCCCCCACCTTCCAGGGGGTCTGTTCTACTGTCAACCAAGTGGACCATCTGGAAATTCTTCCTCATATTCAGTTTAAATCCTTTTTATTGTAATTTGAGCCTACTGATTTGGGTCCTACCCTTTGGAGTGACAGAAAATAAATTCTTCACAGTGTGAAGTAGTTTAAATGTTTTGCACCATCTTTGCTGTAATTAAAATTCATCTACCGGTATATGTAGAAAAGACAGACCAAAAAACAAAACAAACCTCAAAAAATTAAGTCAATTTCACTGTCCAGTATGTACCAAAGGAAACTGCAGCAAAATGGAGGCCGTGTTTGAGGTTCTTGGGTACAAAAGGTGACCTGACAAAAAGATGTTTAGCTATGATCAGTGCTTTTTTTCTTAAAAAATGTTGAGGGGTACTCTCCTTTTTACTCAAGAAAATCACCATTTTATAGTTCAAATCGAGGGGAAATAAATATAGTAAATGAACAAAAGTACAAAGCGTCACAAAGTGTTTAGGGGTGTGCATCCCCCCAGAAAAAAACATTGGCTGTGATTATTGATTTTCAGAAGGATCCAGCTACGTCTTGCTGTGATATACTGCTATTTAGGGCAGCGGCATCTTTATGGAATTAGAAGGACATGGGAGACAGGGCAAAATGCTTCCAGCTAAAGGCATAAAGGTGTTAATAATTCACTAAGGGAGTAAGGCAAGGTGTGTTTCCCTAGGCGGGAGAGCCACAGACGTGAAGAGTGGGTAAAGACACTTGTTTCAGAGCAACCCACATAAGCACAAATCCACTGAAGGTACATGGCAGGGCAGGGCCAGATTTAAGGTGGTGCAGGACTTCCGAGCCAAGGGGACTCATAACAACAACAACAACATAATACTACCTAAAGAGTATATTTACGGAGGTGTCTACTCAAAGCTTGGGGGTTCCAGATTTTGCCCTCATTCAGGACACCATATTACCAAAGTCTGCCACTGGGCAGGAGATTAATACTTTATTCAGAATAATGGGCTAAATCGTGCTCCCAAGCCCCACCCCAATGTTATATGATTGGCAGGTCGGTGGCTTCACCCACTGGTGGAGGAAGAGGAGTGTGGGGGGAGCGCACCGCCCCCGGCAGCGCGATCCCAGTAGGGTGCCATCGCAGCTGCCTCCCCGCCCTGCCCCCAAGACGCACGCCAGTCCCTCTTGACCTGCAAGAGATGGGGGTGCTAATCATGTGATCCTCTAGGCAGACCAATAGTGTGGCCTAGTATAATGCAGCTGGTTTCATGAAAATATATAATCATTTGTCATTGAGGAGATTTCACCCCTCCCATACCCAAGAATCTCCTGACCATCTCCTGATGATCTCTGCTGACTCCACAGAGAAGAGGAGGCGTGTCCTGCCTATTAACTTATTCTGCCCAGCAACATATCTGTGTGTGTGAGAGAGAGTCAGTCAGTCAGTGTATCGGAGAGAGTGAGAGTGTTAGAGATCCTAGAGATTAGATTGCTGCTAAGAGCAGCTGCAGACTCTCAGTATAGCATTGCTTTATGCTCAGAATACTTAGCTCTGTATATAGTTTTGTACCATAGTTGTAGTTATAGAATAAAAGGAAGATATTTTACAGAGCTGCTCTCCGAGTGGTTTATACTCTGCAAGACTCTGCAAAACTCTGCTGCGCAATGACTGAATTATTGAGACAGTGAATCCGGTGCTCTCAGCTCTAAGCTGTGAGTCCACAGCACTGTGACCGTTTCCTGCGGGAAGGAGGTCTCTGGCGGTGCTACCCAGCTCGCCCAGCCCAGTCGGGGTTGAGGTACATGAGTCCAGTTGGCGCACTGGCTCTAGGGCGATGCTGACATCGGTTATGGGCCCAGTCGTTGTTCCAGTCGTCTGACCTGGTGTTGTTCCAGTCATCCCAGTCGTCCCAGTCGTCCCAATCGCCAGAGGTTTCTGTTGCTGTTTGCCGGACGGTGGAACGGACGCTGCATGCTGGACTGATTTGCGGTGCCCAGAAGCAGAGCTGTTTTGGAGCAGAGTATTCAAGCTGCCGCTGTTGCTGTTGCTGCTGCTTGATTTATGGAGGTATGTTGCTGACTGCCAAAGGAAGAAGATAGCATCCCTGTTTGCCTGTTAATTGCGCTCTGAGTGGGAGAGAGAGTGGCTGAAGGAGTCAAGGCTTTATCTGTGTTGCACGAGGGAAGTGTCTTGCTCTAAGTAATAGCAGACATGGCCTGTGCACATTCTGGCCAGATGGCTCTGTCCTTTCCCCTCCTCATGCCTGAAAACTATGCAGTTTGGCAAGTAAAGATGAAAGCGCTTTTACAGAGGGAAAAGCTATTTCACACGATAGAAGATGACCCTCCAGATAAGGATGATGATGATTGGGCTGAATGGCATGCTGCAGATATGAAAGCCCGAGGGACAATTATTTTGAGTGTTTCAGACCACTTGCTGGTGAACTTAGAGGGTCAAGAGACTGCACAAGCTGTTTGGCATAAGTTGAGAGATATGCATCTGAGACAAAATGCTGGTTCCAGTGTGATTTTCTTTAAGAAGCTGTGCAGGCTGCAGTTGGAGAAAGGTGGTGATTTGCCTAGCCATCTATCTCAATTAAAGCGTCTCAGACAGGACCTTGTTCAGCGAGACCTGGCTATTTCAGAGGCTGTGTTTGCAATGCTAATGATCAATAGCCTAGATGAGTCTTATGATGGAGTGGCTGCCCAGATTTCCACGATGCCTTCTGACCGGCTAACAGAAGATTATGTCTCTAGCGTGCTTCTGAATGAGTGGGATCGCAGACAGGCTGTTAGAGAAAGCCGGGAAAACTGTGCTGTTAAAAATGTGCTTGAAAATGTGCCTGAGTCTTCAGCAGGGGAAAGTGAAAGTGAAACTGATGCTGTTAAAGCTTTGAAATTGAAGCGGTGCTTTTCGTGTGGAGCACAAGGCCATTTGAGTTTCCAGTGCAAGAAGTCTTCAAAGAAGAAGGGAAACTTCAGAGGCAGAGGGGGAGGAGGAAGAAATCCCCAAGCACCTGCTACTTCAAAGGCCTTGATCTCTCGCTGTTCCAGTCAACGTGGGCGGAGTTTCTTCGTGGTCGACTCTGGCTGTTCAAACCACGTAGCCAAAGATAAGAATCTCTTTGTTCAGCTTGAGAAGCAAGAGAAAGAAATTCATCAAGCAGATGGGACAGTTCTCACAAGTGTGGCTCAGGGAACTGTGTTCTTAAAGAGCCTGAATGCAACTATTAAGAATGTCCTGTATGCACCTGATATTCAGGACAATTTGTTGAGTGTTTCCCAGCTTGATCGTCAAGGGTTTAAGGTGGTGTTTGCTAAATCTCGCTGTGAAATTCTTAGAGATGGCAAGCTCATTTTGTATGCAAAATGTGTAAATGGATTGTACCAATTGCCTTTTGTTTCAGGTACAGGCACTGCAGAAGCAACTGAGAAAGAGTGTTGCAATTTATCTGTTGATAAGAATGAGAAGTTGCATGACCAATGTATTCATTATTACCATCGCATTTATGGTCATTTGGGTTTCCAGGCTGTGGCAAAAATGCCTGATATGGTTCAGGGTATGAGGTTGAAAGAATGTCCCTACCACATGAAATGTGTTTCTTGTGCTGAGAGTAAGGCAAGGCAAGCTCCCAAAGGTACAGAGTCTGGGAGAGAGGCCAAGAAACCATATGAAGTCATTCATGCAGACTTAGTGGGGCCTCTAGCGCTCTCTAGAGGCAATTCAAGGTTTTTTATGGTTCTGATAGACTCCTATTCAAAATATGTTTGGGTCTATGTGCTGCAGGAAAAGTCTGAAGCCTTTACCAAGTTTCGTCAGTTTTGTAAATGGCTCAGAAATGTACATAAGGAGAATGTACGTTTTCTTTTCACAGATAAGGGTGGAGAGTTTTGTTCAGAAGAGTTTGAGAGTTTTCTTTCTGAACAGGGCATTGAGCATAGGACCGCCACGCCCAGATCACCCTGGCAGAATGGTTTATGTGAGAGAGTAAACCAAACCCTGCAGCAAGGAATCAGAACACTGTTACATGATTCAGGGCTGCCCAATCCCTTTTGGGCCGAAGCTCTTTCGTTTTTCTGTCACGTGTATAACAGGAGGTACCAGTCTAGTGTAAATTGCACCCCATATGAGATGCTTCACGGAAGAAAGCCATGTGTAAAGCATTTTAAAATTTTTGGTTCGCAGGTTTGGGTGCACACCTCGCATGGTGACAAACTGAGCAAGTGTGGAGAACATGGTGTTTTCCTAGGATATGAGAAAGGGTCTTATCGTGTTCTGATCACAGACACGAAAGCCATAAGGCTGACCAGAAGTATTGATGACAATCCACAATGGGACAAAGTTGGTGTTTTTCAGTATCATCCCATTTGTGATGATGGTGCAAAAGGGGCAAAGAAAGTTAAGAGGGAGGCAAGTGTTGTTGGTGGTGATAATCCTGATGCCAATGTAGTTCCAGATGATGGCACAGATTATCAGAGCCCAAAAGCCTCAGGTGAGTCTGACGCTGACTCAGACCTAGCAGCTTCATATACTTTAGCTCCCCATTCTCCCAAAGAGGAGGAAGCACCAGAACAAGAGGATCAGAGAGTTTTGCGCAGATCTGAGAGAACAACCAAGGGTGTACCACCGAAAAGGTTTTCTGAAGAGTTTGCAAAGACTGCGGTCACGTGCAACTCTGGTGGAGTTTTTAAACCTAGCATGAAGTGTGCTGAGAGTAGTAGCACAAAACACTTTATTTATTTCCTTACCTGATATTTGAAGGAAAGCGTGTATTTCAGTTCTGAAAATGGTTTGTTCAAATCTGCCTAATTAGAAATGTCAATTTGCATTTAAAAGAGAGAAACGTGTGTGAAGATTTTTCTAGAAGCTGCTTATTCAATGGTATTGTAAAAGTGTGTTATATGCTGGGAAAAGAGATACCTGCAAATATGTTAACCAAGGTTGTAAGCAGAGAACAACTTTTGGAGTGTATGTGTAAATTGCAGTTATGTTAAAGATTCTTGAAATGGTCGGATGAAATGGGGGAGGATGAGGAGATTTCACCCCTCCCATACCCAAGAATCTCCTGACCATCTCCTGATGATCTCTGCTGACTCCACAGAGAAGAGGAGGCGTGTCCTGCCTATTAACTTATTCTGCCCAGCAACATATCTGTGTGTGTGTGAGAGAGTCAGTCAGTCAGTGTATCGGAGAGAGTGAGAGTGTTAGAGATCCTAGAGATTAGATTGCTGCTAAGAGCAGCTGCAGACTCTCAGTATAGCATTGCTTTATGCTCAGAATACTTAGCTCTGTATATAGTTTTGTACCATAGTTGTAGTTATAGAATAAAAGGAAGATATTTTACAGAGCTGCTCTCCGAGTGGTTTATACTCTGCAAGACTCTGCAAAACTCTGCTGCGCAATGACTGAATTATTGAGACAGTGAATCCGGTGCTCTCAGCTCTAAGCTGTGAGTCCACAGCACTGTGACCGTTTCCTGCGGGAAGGAGGTCTCTGGCGGTGCTACCCAGCTCGCCCAGCCCAGTCGGGGTTGAGGTACATGAGTCCAGTTGGCGCACTGGCTCTAGGGCGATGCTGACAGTCATAACACCTAGAAAAAGGAAACCAAGGGTCAAGAATCTCCAAGTTGTGCACACAGGGAAAGTTCTAGACATTTGACCTAATAAATTACAGTAATGGTAAAGAATAGAGCTGAAAAAACTTTCAATGGATATGCTAATTTATGCCAATTAAGATTGCAGCAGGCCATTAGATCCACTTTGTGATAAAAAATAGTGCCATAAATCTGGAACAACACAGCCGATTCAGGAAATGGTTGGCTCCACAAATAAAGCTTGATTGCTGAATGCAATTTGATGGGCAGCACTATAACACATTTTTTTGCTGTTGGAAGAAAATACATTGCTTCATCTAATTCTTTGTGTTGAGCACACATTGTAAAACAAAAGACAAAGGCATGTAATATTCTTTGAAAATTGCCTGTGTGCAATATAGGATTTTGGTGTATATGAAGCAGGGACCCTGCAATGAAGAAAACCGTCAAATAAATCAAGTGCCAGGGGTTTATTGCAGAGCTTTCTAATCAATATCTCAAGCCAGTGCATGATAGATGGAGAGGAAAGTACTATATAAGCAGATTCCTGCATTATATCCACTCACTCACACAACCTGAATGCCATTTTTTAAAAAGAGAAGATCAAAGGTTATTAATTTTATGGAATGATGTGTTTGAAAACTGTTGGTCTAATTATGAATAACACTAATTACATATAAAAGCCATATTTATGTATATGAAACCATTATATTGCTAAATACTTCTATAAGGCAGAAGATTTCACTACAGTCCTATTGCAGTTACCTGAGAAGAAGCAAATAGGCCTTGTGCTGTTGATTCTTCTTTTACTATTCAAATCTACTACTTAAGTCCTGCCCATATTCTGGTGACTTGACTCTCAACAGGATTCATGATTCGCGTCGCATACAAGCCAGATATTTGCATCCTGTTCTGGTAGTCAGCGGCTCTGGACTTGCATCTATTTTATGGGAAGCAGAGTTTACATCCAAGGGAAAAAGGAGGCTGTCAGTGACCCAAGGTGAGGCTGAGCTACTGTGGAACAGCCTGGCACAGCCTGGCACAGTGGTCCTTGGTGCATAATATCTATCTGTATTTACATACTATTATTCATACACTTATTGGTCAACATGTTGTGCGGAATTGCTGTTGCGTCATGGCTTCTTTCTCTCCTTCCCACGAGAGGATCTGGAGAAGTTACACCTCAATCATTTGCAGTGAGCTCAGCGCTTTGACCACCTACAAATGCACGTTTTCACACAACCCAAATAATGCATATGAATCTCTCCCACCCTATTTATCTTTGCGCTGTATTCAGGGAATGTTTATTTGTCTCGGAAGGGGCAGAATGGTGTCCAGGCATCTGCCACCTGCCACGGATTCTGTAGCTGCCATCCCTCCATTACCGAGGCAACTGTCTATAAACAATAAACTTCCATAAAAAATGGCAAAAGTAGTTTCTTTCCCAAATCAGTTTTATCTTAAACCATAGCATACCCTCAAAGTAATTACTTATGTGTTTGTTTGTTTGTTTGTTTGTTTCCTTCTTAGGTATTTTTATTGGGTTTATAAATATATTAGGACTCCATCTGGGAATGTAATCTGGACACATTAAAACCAGCGGAGAGAGTTGAAGATAGGTGCTTTACAACAAATAAGCGACAGTCATCACAAGTGTGGTTTTGTTCAATGAACTGTTCAACCAGCGGAGCCTCTCTGATGTTGCCTCTAATGTGGGATCGGTGTTCTGAAATATGAGTCTTAACAGGGCAGGTGGTCTTTTAAAAGACCACAGAAAACTTCTCGTCTACCACTGGAACACTTTAAGTGTGGAGGCTGTTGCAACCAGGCTATTGAAAGTGCCTCTTACCATGTCCCTAACAGCTCCATGATTCTGAAATCGAATGGATTCACTAACTGTGGCACCAGAAACGTGATTTAATTAATTGATTGCCCTTGTCAGTTGATATACATTAGTGCCACCACCTGCCCTGTTAAGACTGCTATAAACTCAACACACTAGTTCCATGTGGACTAAATTCAACATTAGTTCACAGGATTCAAGTAATTACATGCAGCTGTTTGTGGACTTTCTGCCGTTATGTCTTTAAATTTGTGAGCTCTGCCCACGTTTCCTAAGGAGGTTTGACAAACGGAAGGACATTGTTCTCTTTAGTGACTGGGGGTATTAACTAGGTACAGTGGTACCTCTGGATGCAAACGGGATCCATTCCAGAGCCCCATTCATATCCTGAGTAGAACACAACCTGCGACTGTGCGTCTGTGCGATTTGACGCTTCCGCGCATGTGCGTGACGTCATTTTGAGTGTTTGCACATGTGCGAGCAGCGAAACCCGGCAGTAACGCATTCCATTACTTCTGGGTCACCGCGGAGCATAACCTGAAAACGCTCAACCTGAAGCATATTTAACCCAAGGTATGACTGTACAGTGGTACCTCAGGTTAAGTACTTAATTCGTTCCTGAGGTCCGTTCTTAACCTGAAACTGTTCTTAACCTGAAGCACCACTTTAGCCAATGGGGCCTCCTGCTACTGCCGCACTGCCAGAGCACGATTTCTGTTCTTATCCTGAAGCAAAGTTCTTAACCTGAAGCACTATTTCTGGGTTAGCGGAGTCTGTAACCTGAAGCATATGTAACCCGAGGTACCACTGTATGTGCAAATAGACGAGTTATTGTCTCACTTTTTTCTTGTTGATATGCCCCTGCTTTAAGCTGTTTACACACTGTCTTCTCTTGTGTATCATTTACTACAAAGGTATACCTTAATTACATATTCTCAACGTATTTTTAATTTTAATTCTCCTTATTCTACTTGTTAATTAATTGCAATTCTGTTACAATAGATTTTGGCAGCTTGATGACTCAGCTCTTTAGCACCGAAACATTGGATTACTGGAACAACGTCTGAGCACCCAACCACTGCTATATCAAAAGTGGACTATTTATTACTGCGCTTGCAATTGTTTAAGATAAAATCTAATTTGGGAAAGAGAAAAAATGAGCACTGAACCACCAACATATTGCAAGTGAACTCTTTATTTACTGTGTTTGCTGTTAAGATAAAACTGATTTGGGAAAGAAACTTTTGCCATTTTTATGGATGTTTATTTTGTTTACAGGCAGTTGCCTTGGTGATATTATCTTGTGTAGATTGCAGTAGTCATTGTATCACCACCCCTCTGTTCACTGTTTTATTGGTATTCCCTCCATTATAGCGGGTGGGACTAGATGACCTTTGGGGCTCCCTTGTGCAAATGGGCCTCCCTTGGGGCTCCGTAGTGGTTAAGAGCGGTAGTCATGTAATCTGGGAAACCGGGTTCGCGTCTCCGCTCCTCTGCATGCAGCTGCTGGGTGACCTTGGGCCAGTCACACTTCTCTGAAGTCTCTCAGCCCCACTCACCTCACAGAGGGTTTGTTGGGGGGGAGGAAGGGAAAGGAGAATGTGAGCCGCTTTGAGACTCCTGAAGGGGAGTGAAAGGCGGGATATCAAATCCAAACTCTTCTTCTTCTTCTTCTTGCCTGCTCTACGTTCATTATACTCAGGGCTGCCATATGCCCGGATTTTCCAGGTCATTACCGGGATTTCTGGGGAGCGCTTTGGAGAAGTCAAAGAACTTTCGGGGTGTCAAACCCAATAAAAATACCTAAGAAGGAAAGAAAGAAACGCGCAAGTAATTATTTTTTGGGGGGGCTGCGTGTGCTAACTGTGCTTGTTTGGGGGGCGTCCTGGCGATTCTTGCAGGAGGTCTTTTCGCCCGCCGATCTTTGCGCAGCGCGCCGCGGCCACTCGGGGCGGCGCCTCCTCCTCCTCCTCCTCCTCCTCCTCCTCCTGCTCCTCCTCTTACTCGGCCGCCGCCAGAGGCTCGGGAGGCGCCGCCGCTCCGTCCTGGCCGAGGCATGGCGGGCTCCGGGCGGAGAAGCCTCCTGCTGCTCCTGCAGCTGCTGGCGGGGCCGGGCGGCGCGGGCGGAGCGCCTTCCCCGGGTAAGCGGGGCCCCGCGGGGCTGGCGGGGACGCGGGAGGACGGGGGCCGGCGCGGTCCCTCGGGTGGGCGATGATCTTCCTCGCAGAGCGATCTATCCACCGGGCGGGACCGGGGAATCCCTTCCGCCTCCCAGGTGCCGCCGGACCCGGGGCTCTTTCGGGTGCAGACCGTTCTCCCCCCCCGGGATATAGGGGTGCCCAGTCGTGCCCTCGCGGGGGGTGTGGTGAGTTCAGAGCCCGTGGTAATGATAAAAACGGATAAAGTAACTTTTCTGTAAATGCGTGTTTCTGTTTTGCGGGATGGTACTGGAACAAGGGGGCACCGTAATCGGGGCTGAATAGCCTCACCCTATATTTGTCCACTGGGAAGGAAGCCATCCTGGCTTTCCAAAGGATTGAATCCCAGGTAAGGGCATTTCTCTTTATGTCTACTCAGAAGAAAACCGCGTTGAGTTCAAATGCTCCTTGCTCCCAAGTAAGTGGTTAGAGTAAGCAATGGGTTGGCAGCATTCATATCCCTTGGAATTAGGATAAAAATGCAGAGATCTTTGTTGGTCCAATTATATTTTTAAAAGGCTTATGGGTCAATATGCACATAACTGCTGTAAATTGGTTGCTAACTTGTGAGAGGGAAGGAAGAGCATTTTGTACAGTTTCATATAATTCAAGCAATCCTCATGGGTCATTTTGCTCAGAATTATGATAAAGTAGGATTTTAGCAGGGGAGTATTTGACAAAGGTCCATATACCGGTAGTTAAAGCCGTGGTTTTCCCAGTAGTGATGTATGGAAGTGAGAGCTGGACCATAAAGAAGGCTGATCACCGAAGAATTGATGCTTTTGAATTCTGGTGCAGGAGGAGACTCTTGAGAGTCCCATGGACTGCAAGAAGATCAAACCTCTCCATTCTGAAGGAAATCAGCCCTGAGTGCTCACTGGAAGGACAGATCCTGAAGCTGAGGCTCCAAGACTTTGGCCACCTCATGAGAAGAGAAGACTCCCTGGAAAAGACCCTGATGTTGGGAAAGATTGAGGACACAAGAAGGGGACAACAGAGGATGAGATGGTTGGACAGTGTTCTTGAAGCTACCAGCATGAGTCTGACCAAACTGTGGGAGGCAGTGGAAGACAGGAGGGCCTGGCGTGCTCTGGTCCAGGGGGTCACGAAGAGTCAGACACGACTAAACGACTAAACAACAACCACATTTGACTTTTCCCTATCCATAACTGCCCCCACCCCCATTTTGGGCAGGGCAGTTGCCCTGCAAAGACTTGTCAATCTGACTTTTCTAGGCTAACTTTTACAGTGGGCTGTCCAGAAAAGATGCAGAAGTCTGTTTTTTGTCTTTACAAAGGGATGATGTTGGATACTGGAATTTAAAACTAATAGTTGACGGTGGTTGTTTTGGTTGGGGATGAGAATCCTGCAGGCATTTAAGTGGATACATGCTTGCGACATGTTATGCGCTGAATGTTTCCTTGCTTTGGAGAGATTTCTGATGATTTAAGGCTTATTTGAAGGACAATTGAGGGCTTTGAACATTGGCATTGTAATCCTAGGGAGACAATGTGGAAGCAGATTTGCAATTCTGTTCTGCAGAAAAAACTGATGCTGCTGTGACTACACTTCATTCTGGTTTTTATTCATACATAATCCCTCTTACCTATTTTATTAATGTATGTTTATATATTGAACATTCTCTGCTCTGGTACATATTTGTGTCCCTTCCTTTACCTTGTTAAACACAATCAAGCAAATTTGTTCTTATAAGCATATTGCTTTTTGCCCATCTTACACAATCTTAATGGTAGAGTTGCCATATTTTCTTGCTTCCTTATACACATTTTGCTGCTACTGTTCTGATGCTGCTTCCTATACATTTATGTGGGGCGTGGGAATCTTCTTCAGGAAGTACACAGAATGGATCTCTAAATAACTACTCTTCCAGAGATAAGTAGAACAGAAGTTAGTTTAGAAATGCACAATACAGCAAAACAAAAATGTATCCGAAAACTGAAAGCATTAGGATTACAGTGGAAAGACTGGCTATAGAATCCTGTAGACTCCAGCTTGGTAAAAATTTTGTTTTATTGAATGTATTTGAACTGCCATGTATTCTTGCCAAGTAGATGGGAAAGGCATTTAATAAATAAAAAGAAAAATGAAGTATGCATTTTGAGTCATAATAGCTAAATTGCGGAAATGCAGTATTTAAGCTTCCTTTCTGTGTGAGGTGGTATGAAAATACTGTCTCAAAACTTTTGTTCAGTTTTAATGCTTGGTGTGATGTGAAGAAGAAAAATATTGAGAACATCAAGTTGAGCATTTTAACATTTTAATTTAAAAAATGCAAAGATGGGAGACTGAATATTGCAATGGAAGAAATGCAGTGATGCTTCTAGTCAAACTTCTGTTTCATGACATCAGTTACAACAATAGTATAAATCTGGTTGTTTGCCTTTGTCCTTCTGTTCCATATGAATCGGGAGAGACAGTTGAGCTAGACTGGTGCTTGGAGATGGAGATGGGCTGGATGTGCACCAGTAACGGAAGCTGAATCCTGAAAAGACGGGGTGCTCTGCCTTCCAGGCTCTTGAGTCTAGGAAGTGGGGAGACTGCCTGTTCTGGCTGGTTTCGCTCCTGGAAGGAGCAGGTCCATGGACTGGGGTTGCTTCTGGATTCATCATTTTCAGAGGCTGGGCGGGCCCATTTCAAGCTTTGTCTGGTTTGCCAGTAATGCCCCCCCCCCCTTTTGATAGAGATGACCTGGCCACTATAGTCATACTCTGCAGTAATCCAATCTGAAATTTACTAGTGTGCTGTATATGGGCTGCTCTTGAAGAGAACCTAGAAACTTCCATTGGCCCAAAATGAAGCTGCCCTAAATGACTTAATATTTGAAAAAACACGCCTTTCCATAGAGACGTGACCCTCTTGGGTGTTAAGACCAGCAGATGGGACTTTCTCAGGAATACCTGTGTATAGGATTTCAACCTAATTCTGTAGCTATGAGGCAACAGGTGGGAGTTTTCTGCTTCTTGCTGAGCTGAGAGGTGCTGAGCTCCTATGGCCTGAATACTGGATTTAGGCCCCAATCCCTGTTAACCACGAGTACAACCTCAGCCATAGGTATTGTCAAACTCAGTCCCACAGTGCATTGGATAATGAACTAGTTTGCATGGTGTTTTCCACTCGATAAAAGTGATTTATCACATTTGGGGACAGGAAGGCTGTTAAAACGAGGTTGCAATCTCAGCATAAGCCCAGATGAACTCAGTAGAACATACAGTTGTACATTGGTTCTCAAACTTAATCCATTCTGGAAGTCCGTTCCAAAACCAAGGCGTGCTTTCCCATAGGAAGTAATGCAAAATGGATTAATCTGTTCCAGACTTTTAAAAACAACCCCTAAAACAGCAATTTAGCATGAATTTAACATGGTCTTTTACGAGACCATTGATCCATAAAATGAAAGCAATAAACAATGTATTGTAGTCACACAATCAATCAGTAGCTGAACTGGGTTCTACACAGTCACAAAAACAACAACAAAAAAGCCGCAAAAATACAAAATAGCAAAAACAGACCTCAGTGTGGCACTCAAATCGGAAGCATGACACTCAAAACGGAGCACCTTTGGCTTCCAAAAAAAGTCCGCAAAACGCTAACTTCTGGGTTTGCAGTGTTTGGGTTCCGAGTTGTTTGAGAACCAAGGTACCACTGTACTAGAACATCACAGAGAACTCTGCTGGAAATTCCATTTGTAAG
This sequence comes from Podarcis liolepis, assembly GCF_965112155.1. Classification (NCBI taxonomy): domain Eukaryota; kingdom Metazoa; phylum Chordata; class Lepidosauria; order Squamata; family Lacertidae; genus Podarcis; species Podarcis liolepis. The sequence goes on from NC_139564.1 coordinate 76,338,222, forward strand.
GAATTGCTTTAAACTGGCATCGGATTGGTGTGTGTGCTAGTTAAGATTAAAAAGTAATGTGCACATAATCCTTATTGGAAGACTGCAGAACTGCTTCCTATATAACTGGCTCTGAAATGTGGTTTACAAAGTCTTTGATTAAACCATAAGTGATTATGGTTCTCTACAGATGTTTATCCTCAAGCAAGAGTATTAAACGTTTTTGAGAAAGGAGATGCAGCTGCTAGTTTCAAATATGAAAGCTTTTCTCCTGTGGTTTTCCTTTGATTGTCTTATGCTCTACTTCTAATAATGCAAATTTTCCAGTAGGCTACAGAGAAATTAGAGCAAGAGGAGTGCTTATGTAACCCCCCAAATGAGAATGCTAATATGGATATGTTGGCAATGATCACTGTGAAAGCCAGTGGAGCTGTGTGGCAATACAATTCTGTGTAGCTGGCCCTGGAAAATAGTAGTTTACAGTACAGTGCGGCTATAACAGATTATGTCCCTGCACGCAGGCCTTGCTGCATTGGAGACTTGATTTTGCAGTTCTCTAGGAGCCTCAAGGCTGTGCCTAATTTGCATATACATTTACATAAAATGTCAATTTGCATTCATAAACTTCACAAAATAGACAAACTATGTGTGGCTATAATAGGAATACCTTACAGCCATCTTCCTTTGCATCCTTCTTTCTTTTTTCATATTGTCTCCTTTGACCCCTTTCCCCCCATAACAATTGCCTTCTGGGCGCACTGATTAAAACTCAACAGCTTGGTATAAAAATGTTCATATGTATGTATGTATGTATGTATGTATGTCATTTTGGGGTTTAATCCCATGCACTGAATTCCCTATGAATTCCCTATGAATACATCTGAGTCAGCATGCACTGGATCAGTGTGTTTACTAAAATTTAGGGATGATTTCAGCACCTCTTAACAGATGGCTGGTGAAATTCCCAAGGGGACCTTTCTAAAGCTTGCCTGTATGACAGCCGACCGCAGCATTATTGCTATTGCCAGACAGCTTGCAAGGCCACAACTTGAATAATTGTCCTTACATTAATGTCTACAAAATGCCAACTGCTTTCCAAATAATTCAGAAGGGAACATTTCTCTGCTCTGTTAAGCTCTTAATCTGAGATTGCCACTGCACAGAGGGGAAGGAAAGCGTATTGAATAATATAGGAGGACTATGGATGAAAGATGCAGCGTGTCAGGGTAAATATGGAAACCATGGAAAGGGAGGAGGGGAAGTCACCAGAGAAACAATTTACATTTTAAGTTAAAACATGTTAAGATTTTGTGTGTGTGTGTGTGTGTGTGTGTGAGAGAGAGAGAGAGAGAGAGAGAGAGAAATTAATAAGATTTTTTAATTTAAAAAAGGCATAAATATACAACCCAGTTGCATTCCTTGTAACAACCAGGTACAATTTATATTTCCCACTGGTTCATTGCTAAGCTTGCAAGATGTTGTTGTTGTTATTTTATCATTTATACCCTGCCCATCTGGTTGGGCCACCCCAGCTACTCTGGAAGGCCTCTAATGCATATAGAAACACAATAAAACATCAGCATTAAAAAATTCCCAATCTAGGGCTGCATTCAGATGTCTTCTAAAAGTTGTGTAATTCTTTATCTCCTTGGCATCTGAGGTAGCCTCTGCTGATGTTTACCTATAAATTCTGTTTTCAGCATCAAAATTTTATAGCTTTTTGAACACTGTGGTAAATTTAGGATTTGAGCCAAATTTAGCAGAATGTTGTGGTGTCAGCACTCGCATTTTCTGCATCTACTACTGCTGTTGGCTTTCTCAAATTGCTCCAGGTTGCATAACGTGATTTTTCAGCCAGGGTGGTGGCAGTGGTGAAGAAGCTAATATTTCATGGAAACTATCAGATTTATATACAGTGTTACCTTGAAAGTTGAACGGAATCCGTTCCGGAAGTCCATTCGACTTCGAAAACGTTCAGAAACCAAAGCTCCTGCAGCCGAGCGGAAGCCACGTCAGACGTTCGGGTTCCAAAGAACGTTCGCAAACCAGAACACTCACTTCTGGGTTTGCAGCTTTCGGGAGATAATACGTCCGAGTACCAAGGCGTTTGGGATCCAAGGTACGACTATACAAACAATAGCGTGTGTCAGGGGTTCAGGAGCAGAGACGCAGAGAAGGGAGGAGACAGAGAGCGAGGGGGAGGAATACGAAGGAAGGATGAGTGGGGATGACGACCCGAGATCACCGAGCCTGTCTAGCGAGTCCGAGGATTCCCAGAAGGGAGCGCCAGCAGCCAGAGCAAGGGGGGAGAGCAGGGGGACACCCCAGGAAGAAGGGTCCAGAGAGGGATCAGAAAGCAGCAGTTGGAGATCGGGACCCACGTGCCCAGCCGGGAGCAGCGGGGAGAAAGGGGACCAGATATTGGGCTCCGGAGACTTTCAGAAGGAGGGAGGGCATGAGTCAGGAGTAGTCACGCCCACCTCGGGGAGCGATGAAACGATCAAGAGGAAAGTGGAGAGTTGGGCGCGCGCGCCAAGTTCAAATGTAGCGGAAGCTGGCGCAGTCAGCAGCCCAGAGAGTGAGCCGGGTCCCAAAGCCCGCCGCAAGGAGGCGGAAGGGTCAGGGGGGTCTGCGTCAGAAGAGAGTAGGAAGGGAGAGACCCAGGGGGGCAGAAGGACCCAGAGACGGAAGGAAAGGCGCAGGAGGTGGAGCAAGGCTAGGGTATTAAGCTGGTGCGCTAGAGGCGGGGACTCAGACGGGTCTTTGTCGTTCTGACCTAGAAGAAGTAGGGCTGCACATTGCAGTTTGGAAATGGAACCTGTAATCCAATAAAGACTCTTTGAAACTGAACGCTGGCTGACTTGGTCCTATGTGAGCTGGGACTGGGTGGCAGCCCTGACAGTAAGACCCGTCTCTAAGCTTCTGACACCTGATACCTCGCAGCGGAGACAGAAGCAGCTGGAGGAGGAGATCGGTGTTTGGGAGCAAGCTCACGACGGTTGGCAGAGATGACGGAAGCAGAGAAAGTTTCAGCGCTGCAACAGGCAGTTACCCAATTGAATGCGGAGGTACTGGCATCCAAGAAAAGGGAGGAGGATGCGGCAGCCGCCTACCGAGATCTCCACGCCAGGTTTGAAGCATGGGTTAAGCACGGGCAGCCAGGACCCAGACCGGAGGGGGTTGGGTTGGCACGGAGAGCAGGAGGGCTGGTGGCTCACTTCGATGGGAATTTACAACAGTACTCCAACTTTCGAGCAGATGTAATGTGCGCACTGCAACTGCTGGCAAAAGACTTTAGAGATGAGGAAGAGAAAGTGGGGTTTATACTATCCCATTTGCATGGGGATGCTAAAGCGTGGCTGCGCAATTTGTGGAGGGATAAAGATCCGGCGCTTCAGAGTGCAGATGCCTTCATCAAAGCGATGGATGCGTGTTTTTTGTCTACCATTGATGTGGATCTTGCCCGACGGGAGATTCATGGACTGAAACAAGGGAGGGCGAGCGTCCGGCAGTACCACGCCCGCTTTTTTGCGCTGGTCAGTGCATTGGAATGGGACCGGGATTCGCCCCCAGTCAGGGACCTGTTCTGGGAGGGTCTAAGCTGTGCTGTGAAGGATGAAATTGCGAGGGGGGAGAGGCCCCGAAGCACGCAGGAGGTGGTCCAAAGGGCGCTGCCTGTGGGGGTGAGGCTGGAAGAACGTCCATGGTGCAGAGATGAAGGACGCGGAGGGCGCGAAGCAGCGAGAAGTTTCTCTTTCGTTCCAAGGGAAGCAGCGCGTGCGCAATCCACACCTCCGCCAGGAGGGGGAGTGGAACCTATGGAGGTGGGAGGCGCCAGGGCTCAGTCAGCTACCAGAGCCTCTGCACCGACGGCAGTCAAGACTAAACCTCCTAGAGGAACCAGGAAGTGTTACATATGCGACAGCCCTCAACACTTGGCGAAAGAGTGTCCCCAGAGGAGCTCCAAGCACACTGCAGCCTCCGCAACGGTGAAAGCGACCACGCAATGCAGCGAAGCCCAGCAGGGAAACGACGATGTCTGGCTGGAGACAGAGGCACTGGGGCCCAGCCAGACGCATCAGTGAAGCAGTCCCCAGCGATATTGCAACCCACGGACCCCCTCCCACCCAAACCAGTAGTGCAGCTCACAGCGTCTCTCCAGCTACCCAATGGCGTCACTATCGAAGTGCCGCTTTCTGTGGACTCTGGAAGCAACGCAGACTTTATAGCACAGGATTTTGTGAAGCAGCACGCTATAAAGCTACTGCCTGCCACTCTGCCCCTGCAAGTCGTCACAGTGGATGGCAGAGAGTTGCTAGGGGGGCAGGTGGTGAAGCAGACGCCACCAATGGTGATGCAACTTGGTAACCACAGGGAAGTCATCAGTTTTAATGTCACCCGACTGTCGGACACGCCCATTGTGTTGGGCATGAGTTGGCTGGACAGGCACAGTCCAACGCTGGCTTGGTACCAGAGACAGCTGATCTTCGGCTCCTCTTACTGCGCAGAACACTGCATCCTGCCCAGGCAGGAGGGGGAGGAGGAGGACTCACAACTGCAGTTGGGAACGTTGCAAGCAGTTCCCCACAAATACGCGGACTTTCTGGAGGTCTTCTGCGAGAAAGAGGCGGACAAGCTACCACCGCACAGGCAATATGACTGCAAGATTGACCTCCTGCCAGGGGCGACGCTGCCGAAGGGGAAGCTATATTCCATGTCTGAGGACGAACTACAGGAACTCAAACAGTTCATCAATCACAATTTGCAGCGCGGTTTCACCCGGGAGTCCAGCGCAGTAGGGGGCAGTCCTGTTTTCTTCGTGAAGAAGAAGGACACGCCCCAAAAAAGATTGGTCGTGGATTACCGCCTCTTAAACAGAATGACCAAGCCCTCCGATTTCCCCATGCCCAGGATTGACGACCTGCTGGCGACGGTGCGCAAGGGACGCGTGTTCACCAAGTTGGACCTGCGAGGAGCGTACAATCTCATCCGCATGAGGGAGGGCGATGAGTGGAAGACAGCCATGTTCACGCCTCTGGGCACCTACGAATACAGAGTGATGCCGTTTGGTTTGCAAAACGGTTCTCACTGTTTTCAAGCTTTCATGCATCACGTGTTGGCGGGACTCCTCTACAAGAAGTGCGTCTGCTTTCTGGATGACATCCTGATATTCTCTGACTCGCAGCAAGCACACGACCAGGACGTTCGGGAGGTGCTGAAGAGGCTGCAGCAGCATAGACTGTACGCCAAACTGGAGAAGTGCCAGTTCGACACGACGGAGGTGGATTTCTTGGGTTACAAGCTGTCGGACAAGGGGCTAGCCATGGACAGCGCCAAGGTTCGTGCGGTGTTGGATTGGAAGAGCCCGCGCAACCGGAAAGAGGTCCAGAGGTTTGTCGGATTCGCCAATTTCTATCGCAAGTTTATCAAGGGGTTCGCGATGCAGACGGCAGCTATTACGGACACGCTAAGCTCCAAGAAAAAGAAATTCATCTGGACGGAGCAGGCGGAGCGGTCCTTTCAGACACTCAAGCGTCTCTTCGCGTCGGAAGAGCAACTGCTGCATATCGACCCCAGCAAACCGCTGCGGGTGGAGACAGACGCGTCCGATAGAGCGATGGGAGCGGTCCTGCTGCAGAGGGACCCGCAGGGGGTCTGGAGGCCGGGGGCGTTCTACTCCAGAAAGCTCAGCAAGTCGGAGCAGAACTACACCATCTGGGATAGGGAGCTGCTTGCCATTCATGCAGCTTTCAAGGCGTGGAGGCACTTCCTGATTGGCGCCAAGCACACGGTGCAGGTCTGCACGGACCACAAGAATCTGGAGCACTGGCGCACGGCTCGGTTCCTGAACCAGAGGCAGATACGTTGGGCGGAGTTCTTTGCTGACTTCAATTTCCGAATTGAGTACGTCCCGGGCGACACCAACATCATGGCGGATGCACTGTCCCGAAAACCGCAATACCTCGAAGAGGCGACGCCAGCGGCAGCCATGCACATCTTCGCGCCAACAGCGTGGGCGTGCACTTCAGCCACAGTAGACCTGGATGCGGTGCGACGGGCGTTGAAGGACGACTCATTCGCGCAGGCGAAGATGGCAGAGGTGCACAAGGGCACGGCGAAGGGCGACGAGTTCCAGATACGAGACGGCTTGCTCTTACGTAAAGGGGCCGTCTACGTGCCGGGAGACGAACTTCGCGCCCGGGTACTGCAGCAGCTGCACGACGCACCCACGGCCGGGCACTTTGGCACAGAAAAAACGGTGGAATTGGTCGCAAGAGACTTTTGGTGGCCCAGACTGAGGGGGGAAGTCGCGGACTACGTCGCGAGGTGCGACACCTGCCAGAGGGCCAAGCCGGTGCACAAACCACCGGCGGGACTACTGGAACCGCTGCAAACGCCGTTTGAACCATGGGAGAGAGTGGCCCTGGACTTTGTCACGGATCTACCCAGCTCGAGAGGCAAGACAGCTGTACTAGTGGTGGTGGACTTGTTCACCAAGATGGCACATTTCATACCGTGTGCGAAGGTGGCCACGGCAGAACAAACAGCCAAACTGTTCATAGATCACGTGTTCAAAGTGCACGGGCTGCCGCGGTCTATACTGTCCGACCGCGGACGCCAGTTCATCTCGAATTTCTGGCAAAAGCTGATGGGCTTCCTGAACGTCAAGATCAACCTGACATCAGCAAGGCACCCGCAGACCAACGGGCAAGCGGAGAGGGTCAATGCCATCATGCAGCAGTACCTGAGATGCTATGCCAATCAACAGCCTGCGACGTGGGTGGATTACCTGCCGCTCGCCGAATTCGCCTACAACAACACGAAACACATATCCACAGGGGTGACGCCGTTCTTCGCCAACAATGGGAGGAATCCCAGAACCTTCCCGGGACTGGACAGAGTGGGGGAAGGGGAACCACAGACGGCGGACGCTTTCGCATCTGAGTTGCAAGAGGTCCACGATCAACTCAGACGGCAGCTGGAGCTAGCGAAGCACGCATACAAAGTCCAAGCTGACAAGCACAGGCGAGTGGGCGAGGAGATCCGAGTGGGAGACTGGGTCTGGTTAGCAGCCCACGCGGTGCCGACCCGATCGTTAGCCAAGAGGAAGCTGGGGCACAAGCAACTCGGTCCATACCGAGTCGAAGCGCAGATCAACCCGGTGGCTTTCCGGCTGGTGCTACCGGAGGGTTCCAGGATGCATCCGGTGTTCCACAGGTCGGTGCTCACTCCCTACAGGGCACCGCACAGGTTCCAGGAACCAGGAACGGCACCAAGTCAGTCTCCGGAGCGGACGGAGGCGGGAAGCTTGCCACAGCAGGACCCCATCAACGAAGTCACGGAGATTTTGGACTCCAGATGGGGGGAAGACGGAGTAGAATATCTCCTAGCAAGGGAGGGCACCCGGGCCAGTGCTAATAGCTGGGTGCCGGACTACGCCTTGGAGGAACCCCTGCTCAAGGACGAGTTTCATGCCCTTTTCCCACACAGACCTATGCCAGCGGGCTTCTTCGACGACTGGTTGTTCACGCCCACGCTTTCCTCCAGCACGTTCCATGGCTTCGACTCGGAAGGGGAACCCGCACCGCGCACACGTTCCCCAGAGGGGTCACCGGAGGGTTCGGCGTCCGACAACTCGTATTGGTGGGACGATCGGCCAGAGGAGCAGTGGCGCCGGAAGTGGCAGGAGACACCAGGTCCAGCGACAGACGCAGAGACTGACATGGACGTGTGCGGGGAGGACCTTGGTTTCGAGCACGGCGGCACCGAAATGGAGGCGGAGGAGATCACCGTTGACGAACGTGGGGAGGAAGACTCGGAGGTCTTCAGTTGGCGGCCAGCAACGGGGAGCGAACTGTATCCGACATTCACTCCCGTGACGACGGAGCACCCACCAACCACCCCTGAAAGCGGGGAGGGGGGAAGGGGGGGCTTCGAGGGGGGGATGGATGTCAGGGGTTCAGGAGCAGAGACGCAGAGAAGGGAGGAGACAGAGAGCGAGGGGGAGGAATACGAAGGAAGGATGAGTGGGGATGACGACCCGAGATCACCGAGCCTGTCTAGCGAGTCCGAGGATTCCCAGAAGGGAGCGCCAGCAGCCAGAGCAAGGGGGGAGAGCAGGGGGACACCCCAGGAAGAAGGGTCCAGAGAGGGATCAGAAAGCAGCAGTTGGAGATCGGGACCCACGTGCCCAGCCGGGAGCAGCGGGGAGAAAGGGGACCAGATATCGGGCTCCGGAGACTTTCAGAAGGAGGGAGGGCATGAGTCAGGAGTAGTCACGCCCACCTCGGGGAGCGATGAAACGATCAAGAGGAAAGTGGAGAGTTGGGCGCGCGCGCCAAGTTCAAATGTAGCGGAAGCTGGCGCAGTCAGCAGCCCAGAGAGTGAGCCGGGTCCCAAAGCCCGCCGCAAGGAGGCGGAAGGGTCAGGGGGGTCTGCGTCAGAAGAGAGTAGGAAGGGAGAGACCCAGGGGGGCAGAAGGACCCAGAGACGGAAGGAAAGGCGCAGGAGGTGGAGCAAGGCTAGGGTATTAAGCTGGTGCGCTAGAGGCGGGGACTCAGACGGGTCTTCATCATTCTGACCTAGAAGAAGTAGGACTGCACGTTGCAGTTTGGAAATGGAACCTGTAATCCAATAAAGACTCTTTGAAACTGAACGCTGGCTGACTTGGTCCTATGTGAGCTGGGACTGGGTGGCAGCCCTGACAGCGTGGATTTCTCTGTTTTCTCTCAGTTTTTCCAGGTGTATTTCAATAAATGGTGTGTAGTACAGACTATGGAGTATCATAGACAAAAATTGATAATGTGTGAAATTCAAATGGTTGAAGTGAGAGTAAAGTATTTTCATGACAGAACAGCTGTTATTTACAGGGGTAACTGGTCCGCATTACACTTGAACCAATGTTAGCATTAATCAAAGTCAGCTGTATCAAGTCCACTTCTAACTATGGTTGCGAATTTTTCTTTGGCGCTAACTGTGGTTAGCAAAAACACTACTGCCTCCATAAGGCTGACCATAGCTACACCCAAAACCGAAAGAGAGAGCGAATGTCCATGCAAACTGGGAGGTGTCAACCCACACCTCCAAACTATAGTTAGCAAAGTGTTACTTTTCCTTGCAGTGTGATTTACATGGAGGAGAATGAAACAGCCCACAGGATGGTTAACAGGGTATGTGGGGTCATAATCTGTGGCCACAAATGCAATACACTTCCCAAGCTGTAAATACCCTTCTTAAGGAACTCCCACGTAAATGGGAGATTGCCTGTACTTGCCCTTCTCATCCACTGAATTGTTGCGCCTTCTCTGGAGAAGGAAAAACTTAAACACGATGCAGAGTTCCCAAAAAATAGACCAGAGGCAATGGTATTTCACCCAGCAGATCTTTACTGCTACTGAAGGCAGATGAGCATAATGGTCACAAATGCAATACATTCAGGATTGGCACATTCCATAAACAATCCAGTTGCAGCACTTACAAAAACTAACAAGACTAAACCATAACGCTAAGCATGCTATGTACAGAGCACCACACCAGAAGGAAGAGAGATAGAAAGTAAGAAAGACCCATGCTCCTTCTGGCTTATATCAGCATGACCTTAACAGAAAGAGATAAGAGAACCAGTTTAAGTCAGCTGTACTTAGCTTCTCTGAAGGTATAACCCAAACATCATGAAGCTACTTTCACACAGAGAAACTTCCAGAAACCTATTGAATTAATTTGAATAGGAAAGATCTCTACACATTAGATCAATACTTTCTGCACCAAGAAATGCAAACCGACATGACTATCATGCCCATTTTTACCTTACTTGTATTAAGTCATAAGTCAAATTTGAAAAAGCATAAATTGTTGCTTCTTCTTTCCTCCTATACAGGCAATTCCCCGTTTACACGGGTTGTGTTCCATGTCATCGTGTGTGTCAGTGGAGCGGGTGTAAGCCTACCCCGTTCCACCCCTTTCCAGGGCCAGAAACGGCACGCACGTCCGTGGTCACGTGCCAATCGAGCACGTGCAAAATGGTTGCCATCTGTATACAAAGTAGGAGAATTGTAATGTTTGTGTTACCTCTTTTCCATCTGTACAGGTATGTCTGAACCTTCCTTTATTGCTAAAAGTGAAGACCGTCTGTTTAAATACTTATTTGAAGATTATGAAAGATGGGTTCGCCCAGTAGAGCGTCTGAACGACACAATCAAAGTGAAGTTTGGCCTTGCAATTTCCCAGTTAGTGGATGTGGTACGTTGGAAAGTTCTGCTGTTTGCTCTTTAAATAGGCATAGCAGCGTAAAGTAGTTGCTTGTCAGAAGCGCATCGTCTGAACAGCATCCCTGGCTTTTTCACAGAGCCTCTTCTCCTCATAAAGAGGATGCCATAACTCCACACAGGGTGTTGGGGTTGCAAAAGTTGTCTGTGTGTTATTGGTCGCTTGCTGTTGAGAGGATAGGAGGAAGGAAGCGTGCGTTCATGCGCTCTCTGTTCACACAGGCCTGGCTTGCATGTTATAAAAAGCCAGAGTTTGCTTTAAAGCATAGTTTAATCCTGAATATGCCTTTTGCTTATTGTGTCCTCTTGTAGCTCATGCAAGCCACACTATGCCTTGTTGTGTTGTCTAAATCCAGTCAATGGTTTATTTGTTTCAAATAAACAATGAGCTGTAAGCTGCAAATAAACCAGCATTCATTCTCAGGTTCTTTCTGACTTACCGCTTGGTAAGCCTGGGTTTGGAAGACACGTCAAGCAATAGTATGGCTTCTTTGAGCTGCGCAGGAGAGGAGAAGCTGTGCAGGAGCCCCTGCAGCAAGTGAGAGGCATGGTCACAATCCAGCCCTGGTTTCAGAGGAGCTTGCTTATTCTGTCATGTACCTGAGGCCTCTGTGTGTAGACAGAAGTGGGAGAGTTCCGGCACCTCTTTTTTAAAAAGAAAAATAGCACTGTATGAGATGATTCTCTCAAACAATTACCTTCAAAGGAACTGCTAACTTGATTTCTTGTAGCTGCCAGACTTTCTTTTGCACAAAAATGGAATAACTTAAATGATATGTCTCTTGAGTTGTGGTATAAAAACTTACTGAACCTCACAACTGCTGAAAAGATAGTCCACGAGATTCATGTGATGCGAGGGTAAGAACCAGTAGAACAATTGGGACTTTTATCTTATGTTTGACCTGCACGACTTCCTACCTGCACCTAAAAAAAAAATCCTGTCCTAAATAATATGTTAGTTTAATAAACCTATGTAGAATTGTAATTATTATGTAAGTATTTCTCTGATGACTTTCCACACTCTTGTGTTGAAAAATTAAAAAAAGTTTTTGAAAAGGAAAGAAAAACTTTCCAGCCAATAATAAATAGATTAAAGTTCCTCCAATGCCCCAGAGCAACCAAAAGATAGTGTTAGTCTGGGGCATTTTGGGAAATTCAGGTGTCAGCCTGGAGCCTGCCCTGGTGAGACCTGTAGAATATATGCCATATGTTAATTGACCGCTGTCTGGAAGTGAGAGGAGTGTACTGTCATTCATATAAAATGCTTTTTTCTCTCAATAGGATGAGAAAAATCAACTGATGACAACAAATGTTTGGTTGAAGCAGGTGAGTAGTATATTAGGAAAAAGTTTGGACTGTAACCATGATGTTGGGAGGGATGTTGATTTATACCGTTTGGTTGCAACTGAGGTGTATTATTCAGTGTAAACTCAAATAACCAGGTTGCTACAGCGGTGATGAAATCCTATGCACACTATTCTGGGAATAAATCCCGTTGAATTCAGTGGTGCTTATTTCTGAATAGACCTGTATATAATTGCACTGTAAAGTAAATAAATTAGTTTATCAATTAATACTATCTTTACTCTCTTTGTAGGAATGGATTGATGTAAAACTGAAGTGGGACCCTAAAGATTATGCTGGAATAACATCTATCCGTGTCCCTTCAGATTCTATATGGATCCCAGATATTGTTTTGTATGACAAGTAAGTATTTAATGTTTTTTAACACAATTATTACCGCTGCAAAAATTAAAGAGAGAAATAATTTGAATAAGTTGTATTTTGAAATTGCTAAAGTTGAGAGCATCTTTTTTTCTGAAATGATATATTTGGCACGATAGCATGGCATTCATGCAGAATTTTCAAATGAGAGTAATAGTTTCAAACCATGAAATATATTATGTTTGCTGGAGAGACGTATTTTCTTCAGTTATGTGTGCTGTGTGGTGAAAGAGACATTCCACAGAACACTACCTGAGTCACTAAATGGCAGCCTCATGGTCTTTGTTAGATAAAAGAAGTAAAAAGTAAAAGGGACCCTTTAGCCATTCATTTTGTAAGAGCAAAAGCGGAGTGTTATAAGAGATAGTGAAATGCAAGCAGAACAGTAGTTATAATAATAATAATAATAATTTATTATTTATACCCCGCCCATCTGGCTGGGTCCCCCAGCCACTCTGGGCGGCTTCCAACAAAACACTAAAATACAATAACCTATTAAGCATTAAAAGCTTCCCTAAAGAGGGCTGCCTTTAGATGTCTTCTAAAAGTTTGATAGTTATTTTTCTCTTTGACAACTGGTGGGAGGGCGTTCCACAGGGCGGGTGCCACTGCCAAGAAGGCCCTCTGCCTGGTTCCCTGTAACTTGGCTTCTTGCAGTGAGGGAACCGCCAGAAGGCCCTCAGCGCTGGACCTCAGTGTCCAGGCAGAATGATGGAGGTGGAGACGCTCCTTCAGGTATACTGGACCGAGGACCGAGGGCTTTCAAGGTCAGCACCAACACTTTGAATTGTGCTCGCATATGTACTGGGAGCCAGTGTAGGTCTTTCAAGACTGGTGTTCTATGGTCTCGGTGGCCGCTCCCAGTCACCGGTCTAGCTGCTGCATTCTGGATTAGTTGTACTTTCCGGGTCACCTTCAAAGGTAGCCCCACATAGAGCGCATTGCAGTAGTCCAAGCGAGAGATAACCAGAGCATGCACCACTCTGGCGAGACAGTCCGCGGGCAGGTAGGGTCTCAGCCTGCGTACCAGGTGGAGCTGGTAGACAGCCGCCCTGGACACAGAATTGACCTGTGCCTCCATGGACAGCTGTGAGTCTAGAGTGACTCCCAGGCTGCTCACCTGGTACTTCAGGGGCACAGTTACCCCGTTCAGGACCAGGGAGTCTTCCACACCTGCCCATCTCCTTTCCCCCCAAAACAGTACTTCTGTCTTGTCAGGATTCAACCTCAATCTGTTAGCCGCCATCCATCCTCCAACTGCCTCCAGACACTCACGCAGGACCTTCACTGCCTTCACTGGTTCCAATTTGAAAGAGAGGTAGAGCTGGGTATCATCTGCATATACTGATGAATACCCAGCCCAAACCCCCTGATGAGATCCAGCTGAACTAGGAAACAACTCTCACCTTTGTCCCTAGCCCACCGGAGATCATCGACCAGTGCGACCAAGGCAGTTTCAGTCCCATGATGAGGCCCGAATCCCGACTGGAAGGGATCCAAAATGGTCCGCTTCTTCCAGGCATGCCTGGAGTTGTTCAGCAACCACTCGCTCAATCACCTTGCCCAAGAATGGAAGATTTGAGACTGGGCAATAGTTGGCCATATTGGCAGCATCTAAAGATGGTTTTTTAAAAAGCGGTTTGATAACCGCCTCTTTCAACAGGTCTGGGAAGGCTCCCTCACGGAGGGAAGCATTCACCACCCCACGAAGCCCATCGCCCAGCCCTTCTCGGCTAGCTTTTATAAGCCAGGATGGGCAAGGATCAAGGAGACAGGTGGTTGGTTTCACTCACCCAAGCAGCATATCTACATCCTTGGAGGTAACAGATTGGAATTCATCCAACACAACTTGACTAGACAGGACTCTAGCACTCTCCCGCCCCGGCCCTGCTCCCACGGTGGAGTCTACCTCTTCCCGAATCTGAGCGACTTTATCTGCAAAAAACTTGCAGGAGATCATGTGTCCCGTACTGGGCCCTGATGTAGCAGGTGGTTCCGCTAAATTGCGAACCACCTGAAAAAGTCTCCTGCTGCTGTTTTCTGCAGATGCAATAGAGGCGGTGAAGAAAGTCTTCTTCGCCGTCGCTACCGTCATTTGGTAGGCTCGACATTGAGCTCTAACCCGTGTCTGGTCAGCTTCAGACTCAGTTATCCGCCACCAGCGCTCTAGCCGCCTCAACGATTGTTTCATTGCCCTCAGATCCGTGGAAAACCACGGGGCTGTCCGGGCTCCATGCAATTGGAGAGGGCACTTCAGAGCCAAACAATCAATAGCCCTGGTTGACTCCGCATTCCAGCGTGCCACCAGGGAATCAGCTGAAAGGCCATCAACATGGGATAAAACATCCCCTACCACTCCCTGGAAACCATTTGGATCCATTAAGTGGCGGGGGCAGACAATCTGAATCTGTCCCACCTCCCTGCAGAGGGGAAGGGTTGCGGAGAAGTCCAGTTGCACCAGGAAGTGATCTGACCATGGCACTTCTTTTGTTTCGCTTTTACTTAGTGTCAGAACACCAACATCCATGGAGGTAAACACCAGGTCCAAGGCATGTCCACGGCTATGGGTTGGGCCAGACTTTTTCAGGGACAGCCCCATGGAGGCCATGCTTTCCACGAAGTCCCAAGTGGCCCCTTGTAAGTCGTGTCGGCAGGGATGTTAAAATCCCCTAGGACAACCAAAGTAGGTGTCTCCAGGAGAACATCCGCCGCAACCTGAAGCAGCTTGGGCAGGGAATCCTTGGCGCAGCGGGGAGGTCGGTACACCAAAAGGAATCCTGTACTGCCCCTATAGCCCGACTTCCAGAACATGCACTCAGAGAACTGGGTCTTCCCAATAGGACGCCTGGTGCAAACTAATGACTTCCTAAAAATCACTGCAACCCCCCCTCCCCGCCCACAAGGCCTGGGTTGCTGTGCATAAGAGAAACCTGGTGGACAAGCAGCGGCAAGGACAGGCCCATCTGCTTCATCCAACCAAGTCTCTGTCACACATGCCAGGTCAAGTCCTCCATCCATGATCAAGGCATGGATGGCAGTAGTCTTATGAATCATTGACCTGGCATTGCACAGCAGCACCTTCAGGTCATGTGGGTTTCCCCTGCTGATTCCAGTATCCTTCCGGTCAGGACCAGACCCGGAGTCCTCAGACAACGACTAAACCTGCCTCCTCGGTAATGACATGGTCTGGTCTTAGCATAACTCCTCCTACCCATGATCACTGAGATCGGTTTTCCCAGTGCACCCACCCCCCGTGGGACCCACTCCCTGGCAGCCCTGACCCCTCCCCTTAAGAACAAAAAAAAAACTTAAAAAATCCCAAACAACCCACAATAAAACAAAAAAACTGTAAAAATTACAAATACATCAAAATCAAACAAATTCCCAAGCCCAACCAAACATCCATCCCCCCCACCCCCACATACAAAAAATTCAAAAAGGAAAAAGAATTTTTTTAAACATTTTAAAAAGAACTCTGCACCCCTCCGAGTCCTCCTGGACAGCAGCAGCAGCAGCAGTAGCAGCACCCGTCCTTGTGAGGCCTGGGCCAGGTGGTGAGTGGCAGGAGCGGGGCCCTCAGGCACTTACTACAGGTTTAAGCTGAGGAAGGAGTCACTCCTTGAAATAGGTGTCTTCAGAAAGTTTTGGAGCTCAGCTTTCCTCTGTGTGCTGGAAATGCTGCCACATATAAACTGCAGAGCTTTGCGTGTGACCTTAGCAGCCATAGCACATGGGGCCCTCCAAAGTAGTCTCAGGACTGATCAGGCCGCTTAGAGTCCTAGAACTAACTCTTACATGAATTTGCAGGAAAGAATAAAAGACCTTTATTATGGATCTTGACATCCATAACCTTCAGCATAACTTGGTATAAATCAATTAAATATATTACAAACAAAGAATGGGTGAAATCGTTCTTCAAACAAATCTCTAGCTTGCAGAAAGCCCATTTAGCAGACCACTTTTAATACAGCAAATGCCTTGCTTGTTGATTTCAAACCAAATATAAGAACCATTCCTTCTTTGCAGTCTCTGAATGTGTATGGGTTCTTGAGTTTTGGGTGACTCCCTGTCTCCATTCCTCATTTGCCCACATCAAAGGGTATTTCTCCTGCCTTTCCCGTCAGTTCTCTTCCCAGCACAAGAGCAACGGCTTCAAGGTAACGATAGTCTTGCTGGATTGTTAGTGTGCATTGTTGTTTTCAAACAAAATACAAAAAACCATTTATTTTGACCTCATTCTGTACTGGGTGCCACTGTTAAGAGCGTCACATAAACATCTGAAAATAACCAAGTAAAATGTTTGAGGAAAATAACTTCAGCATGTTACATTTTTAAATAACTTTTCATTGAACATTTTTTCAGTGCAGATGGTCGTTTTGAAGGAACATCTACAAAAACAGTAGTGAAACATGATGGCACAATTGCTTGGACTCCTCCAGCAAATTACAAAAGTTCCTGTACCATAGATGTCACTTACTTTCCATTTGACCGCCAGAACTGCTCCATGAAGTTTGGATCCTGGACGTATGATGGCTCACAAGTTGACATAATTCTAGTGGATGATGAAGTAGACAAGAGAGATTTCTTTGATAATGGAGAATGGGAAATAGTAATGGCAACAGGAATCAGAGGGAACAGAACTGATGGGTGTTGCTGGTATCCATTTATTACCTACTCATTTATAATTAGACGCTTGCCTCTCTTTTACACACTGTTCCTTATTATTCCCTGCATAGGGTTGTCCTTCTTAACCGTCCTTGTCTTTTACCTTCCGTCTTATGAAGGTGAGAAAATTTCTTTGTGCACATCAGTTCTGGTTTCCTTAACGGTCTTTCTGCTTGTCATTGAAGAGATCATACCGTCATCTTCCAAAGTTATACCTCTTATCGGCGAGTACTTGGTATTCACGATGATATTTGTTACATTATCCATTGTAATAACTGTCTTTGCTATTAACGTTCACCATCGGTCCTCGTCTACGCACAATGCAATGGCACCTTGGGTCCGCAGGATATTCCTTCACAAACTTCCAAAACTGCTTTGTATGAGAAGCCACGTCGACAGGTATTTCACTCAGGAGGGGGATGCCAACAATGCGGATGGTGATGAGGCATCTCGGATTACCCTGGAAGCCGCCCTAAATTCTATCCGATATATTACAAGGCACATTGTCAAGGAGAACGAAGTACGTGAGGTGTGTGTATTAGTTAACGTTGCAGTCAACTCTTGAGGCTGGCAGTCTGGGACAGGAGCCTGTGCAGTTGTGGAGTTAATCATAAGTAAAATCCTTGCCTGCTCATGTCAAATATATCGTGCACTGTAGATATCTCATATTTTCAGACAGCATGATCTCTAATAGAAGTAACTAGGCAACTTTTGCATGAGAATAATTTCAAAGGTGAAAATGGACACTTTCAGAGATAATGCAGAAATCCTTATTTAAAATGTTATGCCTTTGTGGTGCAACAAATAGGCTCCCTGCCCCATTTTAAATCATATGTGGCTACTCCTTAGGAACAACCATTTCATTATGATATAAAGGGAGCCACAATAAGTTATGTTTGGGGCAATTTAATTTTGCACTTAGCCCAATAAGAGAGACAGTGGGGTTTTGTGCCATTATTATTACTCTTTAGTTGTAGTGTGTATACAAATATTCTGGAGTGTATTTCAGAAAAGGTACTGATTTTCTTTCTTCTCTCTCTAGGTTGTTGAAGACTGGAAATTTATAGCTCAGGTGCTTGATCGTGTGTTCTTATGGACGTTCCTTCTGGTTTCAATTATTGGATCGCTGGCTCTATTTATTCCTGTAATCCACAAGTGGGCAAACATAATAGTCCCAGTCCATATTGGAAGCACCAACAAATAAGTGTGTGATGAGGACAAAATTGTACCAGTCTTTCTAGAAATATTAATCTTAGAGGTAAATAGTAGTGAAATTATCTGGCACATTTTAATCTACAGTTCTGAAATCTTGGAAGGTGTGGGTTGGAGTTCATGCTTATGTTTAAGCATGGACCTCTTAGGACATACGCATTTTTCCCCCCTTAAGTGTTAGTTCATTGCTTTCCTATTAGAGCTCATTGGTATGCCATTGCTGCCTTGATGTGCCCTAAAACCACCTGTGGAATAAGTGAGGGGCAATGTAGAGTAAAGGACACTCCAAATGTAAATACTAATAATAATCACTTTTAAGACCTGCTACCTGCCATCTGCCAGCATTGGAAGGCTGCTTCATCAAGCGGAACGAGATCCAACTGCTCAGCCCTTCCCCCTTGCCTAAGAAGAGTTGGGAGGGAGCTGCTGCCAGGTGGATCACCAGGGAGGAACAAGGGCAAGGAGAGGAAGTTCTCTCTGAACAACCCTGATCCCACCCCATATGGGTGCCATGTTCTCTTCCGCTCCTGTATTGTGTTTTGTAAGCCACATTGAGAGAGGCAGGATATATGAATAATGCAAAACATTTTAAGCTTTAGTAATCCCGTACAAGGCTTTGGTAAGACAGGACACTATTATAATCCTCAAACGGGGGCTGAGGGTGGGTGGCTTAAAGTAATCTAGCAAGTTTGTGATCTGAAACTGGCCTGTTCATAGCTCATATTCTTTTTTTCTTTTTTAAAAAATAATATTTATTAAAAGTTTAAAGATTACAGAAAGAAGTAAAAAAAAAAAGAGAACGAGAAAAGTAAACAATACAAATCAATACATTACAATACATAAAAAACCAAAAGACACAATACATCAAAACAAAAACAAAAGCAAAAACAATTAAAAACACATCCAATATTTCCATATCTTTGTCCTTCATTAACTTGTTTCATTGACCTCCTCACACCTCCCATTTTGTGTTCTAGTTATTATTTCAGCAAATCCTTTCCATCTTTCACTGTTTTCTGTCATTTAATTGTCTTAATTTATTTTAACCTTATCTTATCATTAAAACCCTAAAACTTATTTATACTTAACTCCTTATAACGTTTCTACTAAAGCCGTGTAATTTCATTCCAACATTTTTCTAACACTCATTAATTTTACAATATTTCTCTAAATAAATTTTAAACTTTTCTCCAATCTTCTTCCACCGTCTCTTCTTCCTGGTCTCGGATTCTGTCAGTCCTTTCTATCAATTCCATATGGTCCATCAACCTGGTGATCTTCTGTCCGAGGCTCTTAACTCTTTTCCATGTCCCTTCTGCAGATCTTCTTCATATTTATACATGCACTTTACTTTATCTTCTGCTGATCTTGTTCTTAATTTCCTTCCTTTGGCACTGAGGAGTAGATCTCGGGGAAACTCCAACCTAACAATGTCTTTATTCCTTCTCGACAGGTCAGCCCATTTTCCATAGTCAGAACTAAAGTCCAAAAGATATTTCAGAGCGTGTTTCAAAATCCCTCCGAAGGTAAAGGCCCCCACAACTCTAATCTCCCCCTGACCTAAATCCAGATCCAGATCCCAAAAGCCAGAACATCCCTGCATAAGGGGATCTATCCAACTTTCCTTCTCCAATCCAAGCGGGACTCCATCCCTCCAAATCTGGCTTTCTCTAAATTCAATCGTAAAAGGCAACAGCTTATATTCATCAAATTGCCTCTGTAAGGCTGGGGCTCTCTCCACTTGTGTTACTTGAGATTCAACAACAGCTTTCTCCCTCGTCTTCTCCACAGCTTGCCATGTCAAAGTAGATTCCTGAATCGATTCCTGAGTAGTTTCTGTATAGGTATTCACTTTTTGTCCCAAATCAGTCACTTTTTGTCCCAAATTATCAATTTTAATAGTCATCACATCCATCTTCTCATGAAGCTGTTCCAATAAAGCACTTGTCTTGCTAAATGCAATCACTAAGGCTTCTTCTGTCGACATTCTTGTCCAAGGTCAATCTCTGATTCTCACGGTCTTTAATCTCTGCAGCTGGAAAATTCCCCAGCTCCACTCCTACAACAGTTTCAAAAGCTCCCTCTAGAGGAAACAATTTCTATTTGTATCCATCCTTTTAAACGCAGATCCAGCACCAAAGTTAGTTTCGATTTTCAGTTACTTTTGCTCCTTTTTAAGTGCAAAAGGAAACAATGGAAACAATATATTTCTCTTATTTAACTATCTGTCAACATATGTTTTATTCACAGTCAATGAACTTTCCCAAAACGTCAATCTTACTGGCAGCCCGTTCCCAGGTTCAAAACGGTGGTAATTTATCTTTCTTCACTCTCTCTCCTGCAGGCTTAGGCGATCTAAAATTTCCCCCCTCTTCTCTTGCTTCCAAGGGGGGTTTAGTAATTTTAACCGATGGAGATTTAATCCTTTACAAAAGGCTTTCCAAGACTTTAGCTTGCAACGTCTTTGCTTCAATCTATTTACAAAAGAGGAAGGCGGACTTCCTGTTTGAAACCTTCCTGTTTCGGTGCCAAATTAAGATGTTTAAAGATCCAATTTTCCGTTCTACTCACGGGTAGTTGTTTAAAGTCCAATTGTCCACAGGAAAAAGTCAGCGCTCTCTGGCAACAGCAATGCAGCTTCACTCCGTGAAAGAAGCAGTCGATTCAAAGCACCGCGCCGCTCACCCCACGTCGCTCCGGATCCCCGAAACCGGGTTTCCCCGCGAGTAGGGGAGGCGCAAAAGGTGCCAGCCGAATCCCACATCCACAGGCTTCTCCCGCCTGTGGTTTTTAGTGGGTCTTTGCCTTCGCCGTGGTGGCCAGACCCTAATTTCCACGGAGCGGATTCCTCCCGATCAGAGGAAATCCGCCATTGCCGGAGGCGCTAACCCGGAAGTCCATAGTTCATATTCTTAGCCACAATCTGTATTGTGGTTTCGTGCTTTCACCTAGCTCCAACATACCTTTCTGCAGTGCTTCTGTTGGCCTATGATCCTTTATCTGCCAGGTCTCCACCACAGCTAATATTCTCTAGAGTCTCTTCTAGTGTCCACTGCTTGTTTGGACACATAGCACAACACGGCAGGGTCCCAAGATGTAGGCCTAGGAAACCTTCATCCCCTGAAGAGCCAAAGGAATTTATTTTGCAACAGATTCTGAATATGAAATTGGGGGGGGGGGATGCTAGCATATATTTACTTTTGTGTAAGTATTTGGGACGGGGTGGGTGGAAAAGAGAATGAAGCACGTGAGAGCCACAAGGTCTCAGTCTGATTTAGCGTGAGGCTTCTGTTATTTTCAGTTCTACAACACACACGGAAATGTTCAAGTATAAACAAGTTAATGTTTCATCGGTAGATTGCCTTAGAAGACTGGGAAATGTTGGGCTACCTAACAAAATGCATTTCTCCCCTTGGTCTCAATTTTTAATACTTTGGGGGGGGGCGGCTGTAGACTTGGATGTGGAAAATGAATATAAGAGCTAATGGATCAGCAGCTATTTCTGCGATCATAAGGTGTTTTTTATTACAGAAGGTGACTTAGAATCATAAGTTGTAAAGTTGGAAGGGACCCCATGGGTCATCTAGTCCAACCCCCTGCAATGCAGGAATCTTAGCTAAAGACTTCTCTGTGATATGGTGGCTAACAAGTTATTTTCCTACATGCACGGGTTCACTCCACTGTTCTTATGGAGAAAAACATGTTGTGTAAACGGGTCTTAAATTTAACATACTAACAAATATCAAATACTGAAATTAAAAAGTCTCTGAACATTTGCATGTTATGTCAAAAAAAGAAGAAGACTGTAATGCTGTTTAAAATCACTTTAGAGATACAGTATAAAGTAGGAAAACCATATCAACCATGGGCTGCAGTCTGTTAAAAATTCATATTTGTGTTTGGCATAAGATAGTGGTCCTTGATGGTTTTGTCTTCTGAGCAGAGGAGGGTTATTAAAGTATCTGGATGAGTCCAGTTTTTAAAGTGTTTTAAAAAAGAATTTCCAAGTTTGCCAGCTACGCTAATGCATTTTGGGAGAAATCTTATACTAATGATAATAAACTAAATATTGCATTTGGTACTCATTGACATCTGAGGACATGGGTGACGCTGTGGTCCAAACCACTGAGTATCTTGGGCTTGCTGATCAGAAGGTTGGCAGTTCGAATCCCTGCAACGGGGTGAGCTCCAGTTGTTCGGTCCCTGCTCCTGCCAACCTAGCAGTTCGAAAGCACGTAAAAGTGCAAGTAGATAAATAGGTAGTGCTCTGGTGTGAAGGTAAACGGCGTTTCTGTGCTCTGCTCTGGTTTTGCCAGAAGCTGCTTAGTCATGCTGGCCACGTGACCTGGAAAGACTGTCTGCGGACAAACACTGGCTCCCTTGGCCAGTAAAGCGAGATGAGCGTTGCAACCCCAGAGTCGTTCGCAACTGGACTTCAGCGGCCAGGGGTCCTTTACCTTTAGTAACATCTGAAACATGTTTATATCTGACTTAAAATCTCTGTTGTATAATGCATTTTTACTATGCAATGAAGGGTTAATTAAGCATTCTTAATTTATTAAGAACCCTACACAGCGTATACTTTTATACACACTCATTCCTTTGTCACCCTTTGCTTCTCTCATAGTAATTTGTTTGCTTTTTATGTAAACAGTTGATATTATTTGTTCTTAGCAGGGAGTTCATTTCATGTTGCAGAGGGACACAGGTGGTGCTGTAGTCTAAACCGCTGAGCCTCTTGGGCTTGCTAATCGGAAGGTCAGCGTTTTAAACCCCTCGACGGGGTGAGCTCCCATTGCTCTGTCCCAGCTCCTGCCAACCTAGCGGTTCAAAAGCATACCAGTGCAAGTAGATAAATAGGTACCACTCTGGCGGGAAGGTAAACGGCGTTTCCGTGCGCTCTGGCTTCAGTCACGGTGTCCCATTGTGCCAAAAGTGGTTTAGTCATGCTGGCCACATGACACCATCTCCCTCTGCCTGAAGCGAGATGAGCGCTGCACCCCATTGTCACCTTTGACTGGACTTAACTGTCCAGGGGTCCTTATCTTTCACCTATTTTACCATTTCATATTCCTTTTCATTTCATGCTCAGCCTCTTTGAGTCAGGAAGTTCAAAGCTGCACCCAGCTTTCATATTGTTTATTCTGTTATCAACAGGTTGGGCACTGATTTCCTTTCGGGTGAAGACCGAGAGAAAGTGGATATTGAGCAGTCCCACCTTCTCTCTATGACCCAGTAGCATTTATCCATCTTCTCCATTCAGATGGCCTACCGCTTGCTTGTTCCTCTTGCTTTGAATGTAGCCGAAGAAACCTTTCCAAATTATTTTTAACTTGCAAGCCTGAGCTCATTCTAAGCCAGGCATCCCCAAACTTGGCCCTGCAGATGTTTTGGAGCTACAACTCCCATCATCCCTAGCTAACAGGACCAGTGGTCAGGGATGATGGGAATTGTAGTCACAAAACATCTGGAGGGCTGAGTTTGGGGATGCCTGTTCTAAGCTTTAGTCCACCTGACCTTCTCGCTGCAAGATCTTCCTTCACAATTCCCCCTTTCTTCCATTTCTTATACTTCCCCTTCTCATCTCATCTGTAAGCTGAGCCACACTGGTTTCTTTAGATGCATCCCACTTTTCTTTCTTGTTGGAATTGTCTGCCTTTTGGCCTTCAGTATTTCACCTTTCAGAAACTCCCGTCCATCTTGGACTCCCTTCTCCTTGAGTATTTCTGACCCTGGGATCACACCCAGTATCTCCTT
This sequence comes from Podarcis liolepis, assembly GCF_965112155.1. Lineage (NCBI taxonomy): Eukaryota > Metazoa > Chordata > Lepidosauria > Squamata > Lacertidae > Podarcis > Podarcis liolepis. The sequence goes on from NC_139564.1 coordinate 76,361,825, forward strand.
GAGCTTTTTAAAATGGACCTTCTTAAAGTCCAGAGTACATGTCTGACTACACTCAGCTTTCCCTGCCTCTGTATCATGCCACCCAAGAGGACATGATCACTTCCTTCCAAGATTCCCAGTACTTCCATTTCTTCAATCAGTTCCTCCCTGTTGGTCCAAGATAGATGATCCCCTTGTTGCTTTTTCCACCTTCTGAGAAATGAAATTGTCAGTGAGGCAAAGGAGGAATTTGTGGGATCTTACATTCTGGGCAGAGTTTGAGTTTCAACAGATATTGGGGAAGTTGACAACTCTATCTCTCATTTTGAATGTTTGGTAATCTGTTCCATAAGGCACCCAAGTCTTCAGTCCGGCTTAGAGATCTGTCACAGACATCCACAGTAACATCACTGTAGTTTCTCTCTCCTATGATTTTTACCCATATACTCTCAATCTGCCTTCCATGCCTCAGGTCGTGAATTTCTTCACAAGTGCACACACATCCTTTACATATAATGCTACTCCTCCCTTCCTGTTTGGTCTATTCATAGAACCATAGAACCATAGAATCATAGAATCATAGAGTTGGAAGAGACCACAAGGGCCATCGAGTCCAACCCCCTGCCAAGCAGGAAACACCATCAGAGCACTCCTGACATATGGTTGTCAAGCCTCTGCTTAAAGACCTCCAAAGTAGGAAACTCCACCACACTCCTTGGCAGCAAATTCCACTGTTGAACAGCTCTTACTGTCAGGAAGTTCTTCCTAATGTTTAGGTGGAATCTTCTTTCTTGTAGTTTGGATCCATTGCTCCGTGTCCGCTTCTCTGGAGCAGCAGAAAACAACCTTTCTCCCTCCTCTATGTGACATCCTTTTATATATTTGAACATGGCTATCATATCACCCCTTAACCTCCTCTTCTCCAGGCTAAACATGCCCAGCTCCCTTAGCCGTTCCTCATAAGGCATCGTTTCCAGGCCTTTGACCATTTTGGTTGCCCTCCTCTGGACACATTCCAGTTTGTCAGTGTCCTTCTTGAATTGTGGTGCCCAGAACTGGACACAGTACTCCAGGTGAGGTCTGACCAGAGCAGAATACAGTGGCACTATTACTTCCCTTGATCTAGATGCTATACTCCTATTGATGCAGCCCAGAATTGCATTGGCTTTTTTAGCTGCCGCGTCACACTGTTGGCTCATGTCAAGTTTGTGGTCAACCAAGACTCCGAGATCCTTTTCACATGTACTGCTCTCAAGCCAGGTGTCACCCATCTTGTATTTGTGCCTCTCATTTTTTTTGCCCAAGTGCAATACTTTACATTTCTCCCTGTTAAAGTTCATCTTGTTTGTTTTGGCCCAGTTCTCTAATCTGTCAAGGTCGTTTTGAAGTGTGATCTTGTCCTCTGGGGTGTTAGCCACCTTTTGAACAGGTTATATCCCTCAACTTCTACATTCCAGTCATGAATCTCATCCCACCAGGTTTCAGTAGAGCCTATTAGGTCATATTTGCCATCCTTCATTAAGAACTCAGATTTGTCTTGTTTCTCATACTCTGTTCATTAATATAGAGTCAACTGAAACCACGAGTCATTCCCTCCAGCTGCTTCCATCTTGTAGTTTCCTGCCCCTTAGCAGGTTTATGGAGCATCACCAAGTTTCCTTTGCATCAATGATGCCATTATCCCCAGTACCAGGTATACCCCCATCATCTGTAATACAGGCGTCGTCCCCCCCCCCTTACGCAGGGGTGTTCCTGGCCCCCGTGCACATAAACAAAGATCACTCAAGTGGGGAGCACCCTTCAAATGCCCTCTCTGCCGCTCCATCTCCAATCCATATCAAAACCACTGTCTCCAAACATATTCACAACTAGAATTGAAGCTCTTGGGCTGGTAGGAGGCTGGAGGACTGGAGAGAAAGAGGCTGCTGCTGCTGTGCTACCCCACACACCAGCTGTTAGGTGGGGAGGCTGAGCAGCATAAACAAAGCCCTGCTGTGCCTCCTGTCTCTTTGGGGCTTCCTCCTCCTTCACTGATGTCCTCTTCGGGCACCAGGAAGTGTCTCTTTGAGAGTCATGAGGATTCGCCAGCTCATTCCCACCATTTCTGGGTTTGAATCAAATTACCATCTTTTTCGCCCCATAGGACGCACTTTTTCCCCTCCAAAAATGAAGGGGAAATCTGGGTGCGTCCTATGGGGCGAATGGAGGCTTTCGCTGAAGCCTGGAGAGTGAGAGAGGTCGGTGCGCACTGACCCCTCTTGCTCTCCAGGCTTCAGGAAGCTATCTGCAAGCCTTGGGAGCCCGCGGGAATTCCTGCCAGGCTCCTAAGGCTTGCGGACAGGAGCCTGCAGCCCGAAGCTTGGGGCGGGCTGAGCAGCGCGCCCTGGGCTTCGGGCAGATATCCGCAAGCCTGGGGAGCCTGGCGGGAGTTCCCGCTGGGCCCCCAAGGCTTGCGGATAGCAGCCTGTTCTGGGGGCTGGGTTGGGGGAAGCTCGGGCTTCCCCCGCCCCAGCCCCGCGCCTGGGGGGGAAATAATTTTTTTCTTTACCCCCCCCCAAACTAGGTGCGCCCTATGGGACCGTTCGCCCTATAGGCCAAAAAATACGGTACTTACTTATTTCCTGGTGCCATACATGCGCAATTGTGCACGAGTTGATTGTGCGTAACTGGGGGGCGCCTGTATGGTCTCTCTGATGAGGTTTGTGAGACACATTCCTGCCAACCACTGTGAGGTGCAGCCCATCTCTTGCCACAAGTCCCTCCTCAAGGAAATGGAGACCATGGTCTAAGAAGCCAAACCTTTCTTGACGCTACCACCTGTGCAGTCAGCAGTATACCGCCAGTATTTTCCTCTCCATTCTTGGGCCACGACATTCAGCAGGAAGGAGTGATGAAAAGACCACCTGTGTCCCAAGGCATTTTACATTATTATAACAGTAGGTCCCATTTGATATGCTCCTGTTGTTTCCTTGTGCCTTTTGGGCTTCTCTAGATTATCAGTTTATATTGCAGTAATTGTACGGTTTTTATTTATTTGCTTCAGCGGGTCCCAGTGTCACTAACCCATGCCTAATCATCTTCCTTTTAATATTCTTAAAACAAGACCCCCCCATTCATGGTTTTAATCATTGAAAATTATGAGGACAGTTAGAAATTAAGAATAACTGTTGTATTCTTAATTTTGTTCAGCTTCTTAGTCCAAGCTCTTTATTGTGGATTTGTAAAGACTGGACTGGTCCTTCAGTGCTGATGAATGCAATTCCTCATATTCCTTAAGGGAGCAAATAAGCTTGTGACTCTTGCACTGTGGCAAAGCCCACCCCCACCCCCGCCATTCATTCTATGCCACTCTCACAAAATGGGGCTAATACAGCATCAAAGCCAAAATCTGGGATTTCAAAAAAATGGCTTTGAAAGACCCTGAGTATTTTCATTATTGGTGAATGAAGTTTATTTTATAGTATATGAAGTAAAATGTACATGCTATGAGTCTATTCCTTCTGTTCTCTTTACAGCACTCTATTCAGTAGATACATAACCGAATTACATTTTGTTAGAGGCGCTCCAAAGCAAGCCAGGGGGGGACAGACCCAGCCTTGGTTCCACTGGTGATTTCCATAGGTGGCTTGGATCAGAATGTCGTTTGCAGTTGGGATGACATCTATAGCTACTTTTTGCCAAAACACATCAAAACAGTTCTCTGCTCTGTGCAGACAGTCCAAATCCTACCTGCAAACTGCACATCTGTTCCCTCCAATACTAGCCACTACTGTACTTGGGACTTGTGCACACTTCCACTTGTCTCGTGTCCAGAAAGCATGCGCTCAAGCAGTTTTGCATTTGTCCCGCTGCTTTCCCCTGGGAAACCCCACCGTTTCCCGCTGAATTGGGACAAGCGGAAATTTGTGGAAAACCAAACTACAGTGGTACCTCGGTTTATGAACTTCCTCTGTTCCGTAAGTCCGTTCTTAAACTGAAACCGTTCTTAAACCGAGGTGCGCTTTCCCTAAAGAGGCCTCCCGCCACCGGTGCCCTACCACCGTTCGGCTTCCATTCTTAGACTGAGGTAAAGTTCGCAAACCGGGACACTACTTCCGGTTTTGCGGAGTTCGTAAACTGAATAGTTCATAAACAGGGCTGTTCTTAAACCGAGGTACCACTGTATCTTCTTTTTTTCCAGTTCAGCAGTAAAACATAAATGTTTTCCCAGGGAAAAGCAAGGCAAACAGAGATGTGGAAGAGGTCTTGCTGTGTCTGCAATGTTTTAGGTCTGGTAACGGAAAAGCCTTTCAGGTGCTAGCTGACTAATCCACCATCTTGCCTAAACAATAATCCCTCTTTGCACACATCTTATGCTACGTAGCAGGATTTGTTTGCAGTTATTTGCCAGATGAATGTAAAAACAGCAACAGCCAAGAACAGGTGAATTGCCTTGTTCCATCTTGTACAGCTAGGCATCCCCGTGAAGCTCACAGGCAAGGCATCATGGAGATGGCTGCCCCCTGTTGCTGCCCCTGAATAGTAAGACCCTCATTTTATCAATGGCTAACAGCTCTTCGGAGTGTCCTCCGTTTGCTTGATATGGCTCTTTTCATTTTGCAATGCCTGAACTCAACGGTGTGGGAGTAAGAAAAGCAAGTCCGACTGAAAGTGCACATAGGTTTGGTTCTGTTTCTCATCTATAATGACCTCTTTTCTGATGAGTCCCTCTAAGGAAGAGAATAACTTCCTTTCCTTGACACTTCAATGGCTAATGAGCTTGTTTCTAGGCCCAAGCGAAAGTGGGTTGCCTAAGTCGTGTGTCATTCATGGCTTGCCATGTTCCAACTGGTCAAATGACCTGAAGTTGTGAATGCCTGACTTGGGAAATGAAAGGAGTTTCGGTAGGTTTAAAAAGAAACAAACAAGATACTTGCTTTTCCTCATTTGCTGGCGAGCTCAGAAGCCACGAGGACTATATCTTAGTGAATAACTTCAGCCTTGTAGGACCTCATGTCCTGTGCTTCAAGTTCTGGTTTCTCCTGCCACGAGAGATGCAATGAAAGGCAGCTGCCGGGTGTTTTGCTATTTTTATTGGCTTCCCTATAGATGTGTGTATCACATCCTATGGCCAGGACTTCCATAAATTAGCTGTGTGTGTGTGAAGAAATCCTTCCTTTTGGAGTTGAGGAATTGATTTCATAGTGACCCAGTGTCCTAGTGTATTTAGAGAGGAGGGCTTCACTCTTGACACACCATCAGTGATATGGCTAGAGTTGTGGCAGTGATCCACATTGTTAAAGCTATTGCAATATCTTTGGTTGGCTTAGGGCAGTAGAACAAACTTTCCCCACTTGTGTAGAACTGCATTTCTTTGAGGCTCTTGACACCCACTCAGATCTCATTTTCTTCTAGGAGTGAATATAAGAAGAAAACTGGCATTCTTCCTAGAAATTAAAATTTTCCAGTCTTATACAGTACTTCATAACAGTGTTACACAAATCATTAGTATTTTTATATTTAAATGGAAGGTGGCTGAATCTAGCCTAATGTTTAAGTATCTTTACTCCACTACTGAAAGACATAGGAATAATTACTTTAACATAAAGAGAGAGCAGGTAAGACGTTTGGACAGCAAACAGGAAATAGATTTTTTTACAGGGGAATATCGCCTATACTTCATCTCCAACCATTAGCGGTTGCAAGAATAGTCCTGCTGTCCCCAGAATGCACACAAGAATAAATACCCACAGGAAAATGCGATCAATGACCATGGCGACGTATTTCCAGTCATCTTGAGTCTGGAAAATAAAAATATTTTTTTATCAATTCAGGTACAACTTTTATAAACCTATTGTGGTAGTATGAAAGTTCAATACAGTATTTGTGATTTGATATAACAAAATCCACCATGTGAATTTGCTCCATGGCTGGACTGGCATTGCAGTGTTTCCTCACCAGGACCATCAGCCTGAAAAGGTTCAGAAAAGAGCAGCCAAAAGCATCGAGAGGCTGGAGCAGCCGCCTGGTGGGAAAAGGCAGCGTGGGGGACTGAGAGGAAAAGCTGAGCAGGAGGCAACATGATAGCAGTGTTTCAAGTATGTGTGACATGGAGGAAGGGGGCAGGAAAGGTCTCTCCCTCACAACACTCGAACCTGACATCTAACAAAGCTGAATGTTGGAAGATTCAGGACAGAGAAGAAGTTCAACTATGAACTTCTGCTCCCACAAGAGGCAGTGAAGGCTTTAAAGGAAGACTGGACAAATTCATGGGGGAGAGGGCTATGGATGGCTGTGCTCTGCCTCTTCTGGATCCCAGTTGCTGGAACCCACAGGAGGGGAGAGGGTTCTTGGGCCCGGGTCCTGCTTGCAGGTTTCCAGAAGCATCTGGTCAGCCACTGTGAGAACAGGATAGTGGACTAGATGGGCTTGATCCAGCAAGCTCTTCCTATGTTCTTACTGTACGTAATACACAGTAAGTAGTATTACTACTACTACAATGAGTAAGTAGTAAGTAGTGTGTCATCCAAGTCAGTACATCTTGTGACAGTGAACTCCATGTGTGGTGGACTGAATTGCAAGTGATAAGGGAGCCCAGAGTCTGAAATGGTGAGGACGGAGGAAATAGTACTGGGCTAGGTGAACAAATAGTTTGACCTGGTACAAGATAGCTTCCTGTGGTTCCTCACCCCTGCAGTCTGATGTTTTGTTCCCTGGGTACACAGGTTTATTGCCCTGCTCTGCACCATGACTTGGGAACCTTTCACCTGACAGATGCTAATGGACTATGACTCCCATCATCCCTGACCACTGGTCCTGCTAGCTAGGGATGATGGCAGTTGTAGTCCAACAACATCTGAGGACCCGAGGTTGAGAAAGGCTGATATGGAGGGTCAAAAGTTCCCTAGCCCCGATTTAAAGTGTGGTGCGTGTAGCTTGAATAATTAATAAAGTTTGCCCATACCTCCTTGGCTTCATTTTGCATTCTCATATTTTCTGCAATGTATTTAATGCTCTCGATCGCATCTCTCATTTCTGGCGATACTACCAAAGACGAAAGCAGAGCGTCTACAGATTCAGAACTGGAGCTCTGGGTCAGGTTGCTGTTCACCTTGACATATTTTATATGTTGGTGTTGGTAGCAAGCACAGGTCGTTTCTTGGCACGGGAGGCTGTCTTTGTAGCACCTGGTCTCTGTGCCGCCAAAGCAGTCCAGGGGAGAGAGCTCCGTGTTGTAAGACGGCTTTGAGTCCTGGCCACTGTCATCTGATTCACTGGTGGGCCTGGTCATGAACATGATCCTGGGTAGAAAGTTCAGGAAGATGGTTTTCACCCACTCAGGCATGGTGTGCGTCCTTGGTGTCCTGTAGTGTACATTGAGCACAAACACCGTAATGACTATGGAGAGAGTGACAAATATCATGGTGAAGAGGAGGTACTCCCCAATCAGTGGAATCACTAGAGAGGTTGAAGGAATGGTCTCTGTTATCACCAGTAGGAAAACAGTCAAGGACAAAAGGACCGAGATGCACAGCGTCACTTTCTCACCACAGTCGGAAGGCAGATAAAACACCAACACGGTTAAGAAGGAGATCAAGAGGCATGGGATGATCATATTGATGGTGTAAAATAAGGGCAGCCGCCTGATATAAAGGGAATAGGTGATATCTGTGTACACGGCTTCACAGCAGTTGTACTTGATGTCATGTTTGTAGCCTGGTGCCTTAATGATGGCCCACTCTCCGCTCTCCCAATAGTCCTTGAGGTTCATAGTGGAGCCAACGAGAACCAAGTCAATCTCTGCTTTGTCGTAGGACCAGGAGCCAAACTTCATGGTGCAGTTCTGGTAGTCAAATGGAAAGTACGTCACGTCTATCTTACAGGAGCTCTTAAAAATAGCGGGTGGCATCCAAGTCACGTTCCCGGTGTAATTCAGCAAGGCTTTGGTTTTGTCGTCCACCTGGAAGTCTCCAACAGCACTAGGGAGCGGGGGAAACAACAGACCCCAAAGTTGTCTTCTCCACATTGTCACGTCACTTTGTGAATTCCTTTTTTTAAAATGCCCTCAAGAAAATTCAGCAGCATTTTAGTGTGAATTTCTCCTAATTTGCAAAGCAAATTTCCCCTAATATAATGCATTGTTGAGTGTTATATTCACTAATGCCTTTTAACACACACTTCACCCCAGCATGTGCATTTTTGCACCTCTCATTTGGCTGGAGAACTATATTGCAAAATGTGGATAATTTTTAATGCTGAAGGTTGGCTGTGTTTCAGCTCTCACCTTGTTTCAGAAATTATTAAACTGCATTGCATTTATCCCCCACCCTCTGGAACTGTGTTCCTCCCGTTGAATGCAGTGTCTTCAGACACTTGTTGGAACTGAAGCAGGGGGCAAAAGGTCGCCTCCCTGCTGGCAGCACCCTTGATCCTGCAGCAATTTACCTTTTAAAAACACAATACAGTGAATCGCTTGAGCATAATTAGCATCATATCTATCAGATGTTTGGGAAACGCTGCCCTGGAGGGATGGCTGTTCTGCACAGCCTCTTTCTTGATGCCTCCTAATGTATATTGATGGGATTCAATTAGTGCCCCAATGTAGCAATTACAGCCATACCTCGGGTTACAGATGTTTCAGGTTGCGGACCGCCGAAACCCGGAAGTACCGGAATGAGTTACTTCTGGGTTTCGGTGGTTGCACATGCGCAGAAGTGCTAAATCGCGCTTTGCGCATGCGCAGAATTGCAACCTGCATGTGCGCAGACGCGCCACTGCGGGTTGTAAACGTGCATCCCACATGGATCACGTTCGCAACCTGAGCGTCGACTGTATTGTTCTTTACTGTTATTGGAAGCTACCAGATTAGAAATGTAACGCTACCTCTGCCACCCTCTGTTCCAAGTTCATTACACATTTCATTTCTTCAGTTCAGTAGAAGACACCATGTTAGAGAAACAATGGAAGGGAAAGGGGGGCATTGAGATTCATCTACAGGAATCCTAGAGTTGGAAGGGATCCCAATAGTCAAGCCCCTTGCAATGCTGGAGTTACAAACTAAAGCAACCATGACAGACGACCATCCAACCTCTCTCTGTCTGGACTGCTTAGGTTGTGCCAGTCCATAACACAGACACACTACTGAGACAAGAAAGTCTGATGTGGGTTGGATTTGTCCAATATAAGAAGAAAAGGCTAGCAAGGGACTGGATTCAGATGATCACTTTGCCGCTTCTGATTTTGACTTTTGAAGCCCTTCTAGTGGCCCTTGTGTGATTGCGACTTAGTTGAGTCAGATATCCTGTGCTATGGTCCCTGGAAAGTCTGATGATCCCTGAGATTTGTGAAATGGCAAGAAATTGCAAAAGGGGTGGTGGTGCACAAAATTACTTCATGAAGGAGAAAAGGTATGTCATAGACCAAATGGAGCAAACAGCACCGCAGACCTAGTGGTGGGAGGAAAAAATCCTTAAATAAGAGACACGGGGGAATGATTAATGGACTTCAATGTCTGTACACTAATGCGCAAAGCATGGGAAATAAACAAGATGAGCTTGAGCTCTTGGTACAGCAAACTAAATATGACATAATAGGCATCACTGAAACCTGGTGGGATAAGTCCCACGATTGGAATGTAATAATGGGGGGATACAATCTATTTCAGAGAAACAGACCAGACAAGAAAGGAGGAGGAGTGGCGTTATATGTCAGGGATGTGTATACCTGTGAAGAGATCCAAGATTTAGAACCTCAAAGCCAAAGTGAGAGCATTTGGGTCAAAATTAAGGGAGAGAAGAATAACAGAGACCTCATTGTGGGAGTTTACTATAGATCCCCAAGCCAAACGGAGGACATAGACGATGCCTTCCTGGAACAGATGGCCAAGCATGCAAAAGGAAGGGAGATAGTAGTAATGGGGGACTTCAATTACCCGGATATTTGTTGGATGTCAAACTCAGCCAAGAGCATAAGGTCAAACAGATTCCTCACTGGCCTTGCAGACAACTTCATTGTCCAGAAAGTGGGAGAAGCAACAAGAGGAACAGCCATTTTAGATCTGGTCCTAACCAATGTTGATGACCTGGTTAGTGGGGTAGAAGTGGAAGGATCATTAGGCGCGAGTGATCGTGCTCTTCTGAAGTTTACTATATAGCGGAAAGGAGCAGCCAAGCATACTAGGACTCAATTTCTTGACTTTAAGAAAGCCGACTTCATAAAACTTAGGGAAGTGCTGGGTGAGATCCCATGGACAGTAATACTAAAAGGAAAGGGAGTTCATGATGGCTGGGAGTTTGTTAAGAGGGAGATAGTAAAAGCACAACTTCAGGCAATACCAATGAGACGGAAACATGGAAGGTGCCTAAAGAAGCCAGGGTGGCTATCTAAAGAACTTTTAACTGAGTTAAGATTAAAAAAGGATGTGTAAAGAAAATGGAAAAGGGGGCAAACCACCAAAGAGGAATTCAAACAAATAGCCAGCACTTGTAGACACAAAGTCAGAAAAGCTAAAGCACAGAATGAACTCAGGCTTGCTAGAGAGGTTAAAAGCAACAAAAAAGGCTTTTATGGGTATGTTCGTAGCAAAAGGAAGAACAAAGAAACAGTGGGGTCACTCAGAGGAGAAGATGGTGAAATGCAAACAGGGGACACAGAAAGGGCTGAACTCCTCAATGCCTTCTTTGCCTCAGTCTTCTCCGATAAAGAAAACAATGCCCGACCTGAAGAATTTGGAGCAAATGATTCAGCAAAGGAAACACAGCCCAGAATAACTAAGGAGATAGTACAAGAATACTTGGCTAGTTTAGATGTATTCAAGTCTCCAGGGCCAGATGAACTGCATCCAAGAGTATTAAAAGAACTGGCAGATGTGATCTCAGAACCACTGGCAGTCATCTTTGAGAATTCCTGGAGAACAGGCGAAGTCCCGGCAGACTGGAGGAGGGCAAATGTTGTCCCTATTTTCAAAAAGGGGAAAAGAGAGGACCCAAATAATTACCGCCCAGTCAGTCTGACATCAATACCAGGGAAGATTCTGGAGCAGATCATTCAGCAAACAGTCTGTGAGCACCTAGAAAGGAATGCTGTGATCACCAATACTCAGCATGGATTTCTGAAAAATAAGTCATGTCAGACTAACCTGATCTCGTTTTTTGACAGAATTACAAGCCTGGTAGATGAAGGGAATGCAGTGGATGTAGCCTACCTTGATTTCAGCAAGGCATTTGACAAGGTGCCCCATGATATTCTTGTAAAGAAGCTGGTAAAATGCGGTCTTGACTATGCTACCACTCAGTGGATTTGTAACTGGCTGACTGACCGAACCCAAAGAGTGCTCATCAATGGTTCCTCTTCATCCTGGAGAAGAGTGACTAGTGGGGTGCCACAGGGTTCTGTCTTGGGCCCGGTCTTATTCAACATCTTTATCAACGACTTGGATGATGGACTCAAGGGCATCCTGATCAAATTTGCAGATGACACCAAACTAGGAGGGGTGGCTAACACCCCAGAGGACAGGATCACACTTCAAAACGACCTTGACAGATTAGAGAACTGGGCCAAAACAAACAAGATGAATTTTAACAGGGAGAAATGTAAAGTATTGCACTTGGGCAAAAAAATGAGAGGCACAAATACAAGATGGGTGACACCTGGCTTGAGAGCAGTACATGTGAAAAGGATCTAGGAGTCTAGGTTGACCACAAACTTGACATGAGCCAACAGTGTGACGCGGCAGCTAAAAAAGCCAATGCAATTCTGGGCTGCATCAATAGGAGTATAGCATCTAGATCAAGGGAAGTAATAGTGCCACTGTATTCTGCTCTGGTCAGACCTCACCTGGAGTACTGTGTCCAGTTCTGGGCACCACAATTCAAGAAGGACACTGACAAACTGGAACGTGTCCAGAGGAGGGCAACCAAAATGGTCAAAGGCCTGGAAACGATGCCTTATGAGGAACGGCTAAGGGAGCTGGGCATGTTTAGCCTGGAGAAGAGGAGGTTAAGGGGTGATATGATAGCCATGTTCAAATATATAAAAGGATGTCACATAGAGGAGGGAGAAAGGTTGTTTTCTGCTGCTCCAGAGAAGCGGACACGGAGCAATGGATCCAAACTACAAGAAAGAAGATTCCACCTAAACATTAGGAAGAACTTCCTGACAGTAAGAGCTGTTCGACAGTGGAATTTGCTGCCAAGGAGTGTGGTGAAGTCTCCTTCTTTGGAGGTCTTTAAGCAGAGGCTTGACAACCATATGTCAAGAGTGCTCTGATGGTGTTTCCTGCTTGGCAGGGGGTTGGACTCGATGGCCCTTGTGGTCTCTTCCAACTCTATGATTCTATGATTCTAGGTAATACCAAGGCTTGGTCTGGAAACCTTGTCTGATGAGGAATGGTTGAGAGAATTGGGAACGTTTAGCCTGGAGAAGATGAGAATGAGAGGGATATGATATCCATCTTCAAACATCTAAAAGGCTGTTGCATAGAAGAGGGAGCAAGCTTGTTTTCTGCTGCTCTGGAGGTTAGGACCCAGACCAATTGATTCATCTGACAAGAGACTCCAACTAAACATTAGGAAGAACTTTGGGAGGTTGAGGGCTGTTCCACAGCGGAGCAAATTCCCTTGGAAGGTGGTGGGCTCTCCTTCCTTGGAGGTGTATAAGCAGAGGTCACATGGCCATCTGTCCTGGATGCTTGAGTTGAGATTCCTGTACTGCAAGTGGTTGGACTAAATGACTCTTGGGGTCCCTTCCAACTCTATGGTTCTATGTTTAAGGATGCATTTACTCTTTTGAGAAATAGCATGAGCAGGTTATATGGGGATTCCTTCCTTTCCAAATGGGCATTTAACAGGGAGAGTGCTGTGCCTTGGGATAAGAACCCGTGTTTTGCTTGTGGATGCTCTTGGATCTCTGGTTATGTGGGTCTTGGGTAACGAGCCACTCCTAGGCAGAGTACTGGGCTGGACAAGAGACCAATGATGTTACTCTGTCTAAACCAGTGCCAGGTGTTCAGTGTAAACCAGAGACTGGGAATCTGTGGTTCTCTAGATCAGTGTTTCCCAACCTTTTTTGGGCAAAGGCACACTTGTTTCATGAAAAAAATCTCGAGGCACACCACCATTACAGCCCCGTGACGTCAGCGCGCAGCGTCACGCCGGGAGGGACATGAATTGCTAGCAAATTACATAATCACCTCCTTGAGGGCTGGCTCATCTTCTCCGCAGAACCCCATTTATTAACAGCACAGACTCACACCATAGCCAAGACGAGGGGGGAAAACCTCAGTCATGCACAGTCATGCACATGTGGGGGCTAAATGAGGACGAAGACCGGGCAGAGAGCAGGGTTCAAATCACCCCACCTGGCCAGGACAATCCCTGGGTGCTCCCTTGGGCCACGCACCTGACCCACCCCGCAGGGCTGTTGTTGCGAGGATAACACGGGGAGAACCACGCGCGCCCCTGGGAGCTCCTTGGAGGAGAAAGCGGGCGATGAATGCAATGCACGAAATATATGAGAGGCGACCAGGTTTTGCAGGTGAGGGGCCCCCGCTAGCCTCCGCTTCCAACACCCGGCGCAACGACGCCGAAGTTTCCCCCCGGGCTCGGCTCGGGGAGCAGCGCTGCTCCCCCTCAGCTCCCCTTCGCCCTCCCGGCTCTCTCTGCCGCCCACTGGGGACCCCCCTCACCTGCCAAGTCCGGAGCGCCGGTGGAAGTTGCATGCCTTGCACGCCCGCCAAGGGGTCTCCCCGTGGTCCGATGCGTCCCCTCCGGCGCGGATGCAGCATTGCAAAAATAAAAAACCCCGACGCAGCCCTACCTGGGGGGCAGCCTCCGCCGCTCGGCCTCCGCAGGGATCCCCGGGCTCCATCCTGCCGCCCGATCTCTGCGGGAGCGCAGGCAGGCTGCGCGGGGTCTGCGCGGAAGAGCCCCTGCCTGCCCGGCCGCCGCCGCTGCGCTCATTCCATGGCCGGGAGAAGAGCGCTTCAAACAAAACGCCCGGCCCGCCAGGCCACGCTGGGAAACGTAGTTCGCGCACCCCGCGCAGGCGCAGAGCCCAAGGGCGAGGGGACTACGGATCCCGGCAGCCCCCGTGCCGGGGACGGAGGGGGAGAGGCCGGGTGCAGGGATGGAGGGACGGGTGGGCGAGCGAGTGAGTGAGTGGCAGCTGCCAAGCCTTGGCCGAGAGCCAGGAAGGGCCTCCCCGGAGGAGGAGGAGGGAGGAGCAGAGCGGTAGGGAGGGAGGGAACCCCAGGGGTCATCTAGTGACGGCGCCCCAATCGAAAATTTGACTTAAAAAAAAAAATCTTTCGAATTTTTTAATTTTTCCTGCGGCACACCAGGCAACATCTCGCGGCACACTAGTGTGGTTGGGAAACACTGCTCTAGATCTGGCATCGGCAAACTCTGGCCCTTCAGATGTTTTGGAACTACAACTCCCATGATCCTAGCTAACAGGACCAGTGGTCAGGGATGATGGGAATTGTAGTCTCAAAAAATATCTGGAGGGCCAGAGTTTGCCTATGCCTGCTCTAGATGATGATGGACTACAACTTCATCCACCCAGTGGTGGGACACAGCTTCCACACCATGGATTTTACTACACCTTTGGAAAGGGAAAGATGCTAAAACATAAAGTAATCTTTTAAGAATAGACCAGACTGTATAATCTTACTTGTTATATAGCACAATATCTGGCTTCCAGATCTTCTGCGATGGCACTCGAATAAACTGAACACCTCCATACTTCTCTGGATTCCATTTCAGCTTGTAATCGTTCCACATCTAATCAATGAAGAAGAAGAGAAATCAAGTGGTATTTTAGAATTTTCCCACAACTTCCTATTATAGCTTATTCATTCATTCATTCATTTTATTCATTCATTCATTTAGTGTGCTTATGTGTCTCAGTACAACTTACAAAATAAAACCAGAAGAAAAAAAAGAAATGGGAAAATCAAATGTAAAAACAACACTAAAATTAGACCCAAAGTGCTCATCCATCTATCTGTCTGTCTGTCTGTCTACGATGCTGGGAACCATAGTTTATCCCTTGCAGAGCTATGATTCCCAACACCCTTATCAAACTACAGTTCTCAGGATGCTTTGGGGGAAGCCATGTTCTTTAAATGTGGTGTGGATATGAGCTTTCTCTTCCTTCTGCACAAACACACCCAACATTCCATCCCTGATAAGCTGTGGGAATGTCTTTTTGTACATCTGCAAACCTCACAACACGCCCCCCCCATTCCCCTCTTAATTCCCCCTTCTGCAAGGGTGGTGCTGTTTTGGCTGCCTAAGAAAAGCATTCGCAGGGTAAACATCAGAAATGCAAGGAATGATGGGTCACCTTGAGCGATCAAAAGCCCCACATTTTCCAGTGGCTGGCTAAATCTGCCTCATAATGTAGGGTTGCCATATGTCCGGAATTTCCTGGACATTGCCAGGATTTGGCTGTCAGAAACGGAAATCGCTTAAATGTCTGGGAAAATCTGGATGCAACCCATGTCAGAAGTGTAGATTTTGGCGAATTTCCTTAAAAGTAGATCTTGGGGGGGGGGGGCTCAATGTCTTGTGTCTGGATTTTCACTTTTTGAAATATGGCACCCCTAGATGATGTTATAAAACGGGGGGGGGTCTATAGTTTAGGATTTGCTCTCCATTTTCTGTTTTCTCCAAGGGGAGGGCACCCAATGAGATCTCTGAATTCCTCACATCATTTCTGTGGGATTTCTTCATTCCCCAGGATGCTGTTATGATTTATTTAATGCCAACAAGAGAGACAACCACTAGGTGGCAGCAGAGCATAAAAGGTGTTTCCTGTTTCTGACTCTGGCTGTAGCCTTCGGGGTTTCCTTCTTCAATGGGTTCCTTGAACACACAGGTGTATCACCATCATGTATGTATGTATGTATGTCTGTATGTATGTATTGCACTTCCTATCTCTTCCCCTTCCCCAGCTATCCCCCCAATATAGGACACTAAGCTACAATTTTCCACACCCTTAACACTACAGTTCCCAGGTTTCTTTGGGGGAAGCTCTGTGCTTTCAATGGTATGTGTGCAATCTACATATATAACTCATAGAATCATAGAATCATAGAGTTGGAAGAGACCCCAAGGGCCATCGAGTCCAACCCCCTGCCAAGCAGGAAACACCATCAGAGCACTCCTGACATATGGTTGTCAAGCCTCTGCTTAAAGACCTCCAAAGTAGGAGACTCCACCACACTCCTTGGCAGCAAATTCCACTGTCGAACAGCTCTTACTGTCAGGAAGTTCTTCCTAATGTTTAGGTGGAATCTTCTTTCTTGTAGTTTGGATCCATTGCTCCGTGTCCGCTTCTCTGGAGCAGCAGAAAACAACCTTTCTCCCTCCTCTATGTGACATCCTTTTATATATTTGAACATGGCTATCATATCACCCCTTAACCTCCTCTTCTCCAGGCTAAACATGCCCAGCTCCCTTAGCCGTTCCTCATAAGGCATCGTTTCCAGGCCTTTGACCATTTTGGTTGCCCTCCTCTGGACACGTTCCAGTTTGTCAGTGTCCTTCTTGAACTGTGGTGCCCAGAACTGGACACAGTACTCCAGGTGAGGTCTGACCAGAGCAGAATACAGTGGCACTATTACTTCCCTTGATCTAGATGCTATACTCCTATTGATGAGGCCCAGAATAACTGAAAATACTTCCAATGCTTCTTGGTTGTTTTTTTTACAAAAATCCTAAAGTGTTCCTTCTGTGGTAGGGGCGGGGTTTTTTTTGGGGGGGGGAGGTGTTACTTACATGTCTCAGCCATAAATTAGTCTCCATAATCTGGTTCACTTCGTCCTGGGAAAAGAAAAGTCATAGCTGGGTTTGAAACCCCTCATCCAAGTTACATTCCCAGTGTAATTCAACAATGCTTTGGTTTTGTCGTCCGCCTGGAAGTCTCAGCCGTTTTTCTTGAGCTGGCTGGAGGGTTGCTCTGCCACCCAGGGGGAAATGGCACAGATGGGTTCCTTCACTTTCAGGTCAGTTATTACTATGACCATTATTAATAATAATCCACTCTTCACTCCAAGGCAGGTTGAAACATTAAAACGCAACATTAAAAACTTTTTTTTAAAAAAAACTTACAGCCATAAAAATAAGGTGGATCCTAAAAACACAGACCTCAAGTGTCAAAAGCAAGGGAAGGCACCAGGCGACCCTCTGTGGGGCATACACAGCTTAGGGGCCACCACGGAGAAGACCCTCCACTCCGCAAAATAGCAAAATAGGTTTTGTTTCAAAATAGGTTATATCATATGATCTGAGTAGAACCCCAGCCAAGTCTTCCCCCTCCTGCCCCTGTTCACAGCTTCTGTACTACCCCCCCCCCAAAAAAAAGAACGCTGGGCCAGTGGAAAGTGGCTGGGCTCTCCCCTGAACCCGTTTTGCAGTTCACATCCCATCCATTCACCAGAATTTTCGACTTCCAGTGTTGAGTGGCAACCTGACACAAACGGATTATTTCAGCAACTGAACTGGGACAAAAATTACAGTCTCTGGTCCAGCTTTTGCCAACCCAGCGCCCTCTGGGTGGTTTATTTATTTAATTGGTTACTGCCATTTCACCCCACAACGTCCCTGTGAAGTAGGTGAGACTGAGATACGGTGACTGGCCCAAAGTCACCCGGTGAGCTTCATGGCCAAGATGGGATTTGGACCCGGGTCTTCCAGCTTCCAGGACTCTAACCACTATACCACACTGGCTCCCAGTCTGCCCATCAGTTGTAAAAGTCTGAAAACAACCGGAAGGCATCAAGGCTTCACTCGCAGCCTACTCACCACCTTCACGAGTTGCGATAGGGACACCTCGAACGAAATCATGACCGGGTCAGACACATTCTCCACAGGCCTGATGATGTTGTTGTAATTGGCAAATAGCTCATTGTAGAGTCGGTGTTCAGCTTCGAAACAATGGCAACCTAAAAGAGGGCAGGGTTGGAGCACATACAAAGCTCACGACATTTTGGCCTGGATTTCTGGAACATTCTTGGCTCGGTCAGAGTAGGGCTGCCATACGCCTGGAATTGCTAGGACAGAGCTGGGATTCACCCATCGAAAATGGCCTCTGGGCGGAATTTTCAAAAGTCGGTTAAAAATGTCCAGGGAAACCCAGGTATATGGCAGCCCATATTGGAAGTGTTGATTTTGGGGCAAATTTCCTTTAAAAAAAAGCTTCAAAACTTTTCAATTTTTGAACTATGGCAACCCTAGCCGAGTCCTTCCCATAATCTACTACAGAACCTTAAGAATATAAGAACCTGTGAAGAGCCATGGGACTCTCTCCAGTCCAGCACCCTGGCCTCCTAGTGGCCAACCAGATTCCAAGCAGAATTCAGGTGCAAGAGCCCCCCCCCCCCTCCTGCAGCTTCCAGAAACGCATTTGGTGGCAGGACAGAGCATCCTTGCTGGGGAAAATGCTGGGGATTGGAGCTGGAACATTCTGCACGCCAAGGGCTTCCTTTACCCCTGTCCCTTCCTCTGTCTGTGAAGGGGACAGAACAAAGGGACAGAACTGACACCATCACCATCATTATTAATTGAATTTGCTAGTCTCTGCATCTTGCCCGGGGCAACTTGCAAGCAACTAACCACACAGGCAACCTCCACAGATATAAAAACCAAGGGGAAAAAGAAATACATTGGAAACTTCCGACCCACTTCTCAAAGGTCCCAGATAGTGAAAGCCCAAAGGCTTGGTTGTGGAAGAAATGGTCTATGGTGGAACGGTCTACCTCTGAAGGTCCTGGGCTCTCTTGCATTGAAGGTTTTTAAACAGAGGTTGGGGGTCTGTCTGCCAGGGATTCTCTAGCTCAAATTTCTGCATTGCAGGGGGTTGGACTAGATGACCCTTGGCGTCACCTTCCAACTCCACAATTCTATGATTTCCGGTGAAAAATTAAATAACAAGCCATGACCCTTCTGCAACTGCCCTCATTACTGTGCCTCCTCCTTCACCAACAAACTCCATAGACACAGAAGACAGGCAGCTAACCAGAGAAAGTAGCCTGGGATTTATTATTTAGATGGAGAGATACCCAATTTAATTTACTTGGTGCCCATGCAGTTACAGAAGAATGGCACTGGATGTGGTGTGTTTAAGCAGTATAATGCGTATATCTAGCCAGCGGTGGGGATGCAATGAGTTTGGAAACATTAAAGCTGAGTTTCCCCTTTCCTTTCCTTTCCTTTCCTTTCCTTTCCTTGCTAAATTAAATCATGGAAAGTGCTGTTGATTTACTTGTTCCGAATATTGTCAACAGCTACTGACCTCACAAAAGCAACTTTGCTGAATTGCATTCTGTAAGCTAAAATGTGCCTTTTAGTGGGGATGTAATGAGAATCATTGGACACAGCCCGTGTTTGTCCAAGAGTTGATGTTTCTTGGGGGGGGGGATTTTTATTTTATAAAGTGATTAAAGCATGCTAGAGTATGCCATGTCGAATTAACATTTGACACAATTCACAGAAATCCATTATAATTAACCACAACTAACTGCATTAATTCATACAGCATGAACAAAGTACAGCTGCGTATTCCTGCAGGGTCTCTTCCAACTACCATTCTAAGATTATAAAAATACAGTGGTTGCTTGTCAATACTGAAGATGCTCTACTACCAAAATTAATTCTAGATACATATTCTCAGCCACTAACTATTTAAAAACTCAGAACTACTGCTACTGTTTTAATTTTTTTCTAAAATCTCTGCAGTTAAAACCATGCACCTGTGCATATGGGCACTGGCATATTTATTTTAGTGGAGGAGACTCCTTCCTACCAAAAAAAAAAAGTGTGAGTGAGCTAAGATCATGTTAGTATCCTGGGGTTTACAGTCATAAATGAAAGCAATTCATGGAGGAAGCTAAAGAAATATCTGCAGCATCACCCCCTCAAAAGAAATATATATATACTTGCCCCCCCCCGGAGTTCAAACGCTCTATACTGAATATTTTCTATTAAGGCTAAAACAAAAGATTGATCAAAATGCTCGTGGCATGTGTAAATCATGTTCTGATGGTAGAACTGATCAACACTGTTTTGTGGCCGGGGGCCGTGTGTGAGCATGCACAGATTGCTTCTGAGCACAGGGACGTGGCTGTTTTTCCTCTGCAACAGCCCCTTTGCCCCATGAACTGCTGTTCCAAAGTGCAGGGGGGGGGGGTCATGGATTTTGCATTATCTTCACACCACTGTTAAAATTTCTGCGATGTGTTCTAACCATTTCGTATTGCTCGCTATGATTTGTTAAAAATATTTTGAAACGTTTCTAGCCAAGGGTGCACTGCTGATAGACATGGCAACAGAACCTCTTAAAACAAATTCCCCACATTTGAAACATGAGCAGAAATGCAGAGGAACATAATCTGCTGTGCAAAGACGGTAGATCAAAGCAGACGTACAGTGGTACAACAATGTTTGCTACCATCTTGGATTAGAGAAAAAGAGGGGCACGCTTCGTTTTGCTCTCTCTTCAAACCAACACAATTTAGGGGCTGCTCAAAATGCAACACAGACTCTGGACTCCCATTTGCAAAGGTGGCTGTGGTCCTCTGAGCACATGCAATTTGGTTGTGATTCTATGTTCAGTCAACCAAGTAACAAAGCACAGTTTATTTATGGTTGGACAGACCTGTGGATTTAACAGGCCATCCTAGGAATGGGTGGGTTGCCTATAACCTCTGCTTTGAAAGCCATCTATTTTTGCACATCTAATGTTTTGCTTCAAAATCTTGCCTTTGTGAAAATCTGCCACATATCCCCTCAATCAACAGCTACTCAACAGCAGAACAGAAATTTGAAAGCTCATACTACATTTGTTTGGAGAGAAGTTTCACTCCTTGTATATATTCCAGGAGACAGGAAAACAGACATGTTTCCAATTGGTCAATAAAAACAGCATGAATTTTTATCCTCAGGTACATTTTACATCTTGCAGACATGTTACATTCAGTGCTCCAAAGTCCAGGCTGTACAAGGTTTAAAATATTTCATTGGTTTGCTTGGGAAAGTGATATTTCCTTACAAAAAGAAGGAAATTACTAATTCTGAGTATATAACTTTAAGTCCTTCAGAGATAACCTCTTAAGTGAGACAACCTGGAACATTAGCATTTTAGATTTTTTATTAAAAAAAAACCCAGCCCTTATTTTCATGTATGATTTCCTTGGCATAAATACGAAGTTTTCATCCGGCTTCTTTTGTTCTCTCTCCTCCCGCCTCTCCTAGTTGGCTTCTTCTTCTCTTGAGTTTTCCCTCTTTCCAACACCCACCTCTCTGCTAAAGATGACCCCACCCTCCCTGCTACCAAAACAAGCTTAAAGGCTGAGTTTGTCAGAGGTTAGGTCCCTTATCTCACATACATTCTGCAGGGTGAGGATGTCACCATTTCTGGCCTTACCACATTGTCAAACTGAAACACACACAACACATTCCCCTGGGAAATTACGAGAAATGTATGGCCTTCCCAATCAACCATTTTGCTTCTTCAAAGGAGAGATAAAAAAAGAATAATCCAGCTGCACAACCCTCCAGAATGAGAAAGAATCTTACATTACGGATTCCCAAACCCAACTTCAGGTTCTATTGAAATCCAATAAGTGTATTCTACCCTTTCCAATTCCCCCACCCGCAGTCCTCTCCCCTCGCCGTCCACAGTCACTCACCTTTAAGGAAAGGGAAAAGAGCCACTGGCAGGAGCAGCTCCAGCATCCTCTCCACTCGGCAACAGAGCCTGCCGGAGACAGAAGCAGCTGGGCAGCTTTGCACAGACTCCTTGCAAAATAAGACAGCCTGGATTCTGACAGATGCAGCCAGGAGCCGTGGGTTGCCAGCAGGGCCCTGAACCTGCTGTTCCGTGCTTGGAAGCGCGCTGTATAACCACAGCCCTGCCCCTTTCCTGGCTGCCCACACCAAGATAGGGGAATTGTCAAGTCAAATAGGTGCAGCTACAGCAAGCATGAAACCTCCTCGTCCGCTGATGTGCTCATGCATAAGCAAAGCTGATAACCTGATAACCATAGTTAAGAGCTTTTGCACTTGGCCAGGCAGGGAAGATCGGAACCTTACTCCAAATCTCATGCCAAGCTATTTCAGACAAGTCCAAGTTAATGAAAATGGGATAATTGAATTTGTGCATGGAACGGATATTGACAAGACTTGAGTTTGCATATTATTAAAAGCAGCACTTTGGAGCTGAGCTGGTAGTCAGGCACCATTAATGAATTAGCTAACACAGTTCTTAGATGTTTATGGATTTTTCTTAATGACCGCGACAGAAACGGAGGAGGTGTATGAGAGAGAGGAATCTAGGCTCTGTGCTTGTACGCTATGGCTTTAATGTACATTCAAAGCACTTTTTTCCTGCAAAGAATTCTGGGCACTGTAGTTTGTTAAGGATGGCTGCGAATTTGAACTCTGTGAGGGGTAAACTACAGTGCCCAGAATTCTCTGAGGGGAAGAAAGTGCTTTGAATGTTCTTTAAAATTATGGTCCGTACACTCCTCAGGAGTCACAGTTATTCCTAGATGTACTGCAGGACCCATTTTGTTACTATGCAGAATTCATCATGCGAAAGGCTGGGCTGGATGAATCCCTAGCCGGAATTAAGATCGCCGGAAGAAATATCAACAACCTCAGATATGCAGATGACACAACCTTGATGGCAGAAAGTGAGGAGGAATTAAAGAACATTTTAATGAGGGTGAAAGAGGAGAGCGCAAAATATGGTCTGAAGCTCAACATCAAAAAAATGAAGATCATGGCCACTGGGCCCATCACCTCCTAGCAAATAGAAAGAAGGGGAAGAAATGGAGGCAGTGAGAGATTTTACTTCCTTGGGCTCCATGATCACTGCAGATGGTGACAGCAGCCACGAAATTAAAAGATGCCTGCCCTGCTTCTTGGGAGAAAAGCAATGACAAACCTAGACAGCATCTTAAAAAGTAGAGACATCACCTTGCCAACAAAGGTCCGTATAGTTAAAGCTATGGTTTTCCCAGTAGTGATGTATGGAAGTGAGAGCTGAACCATAAAGAAGGCTGATCGCTGAAGAATTGATGCTTTTGTATTCTGGTGCTGGAGGAGACTCTTGAGAGTCCCATGGACTGCAAGAAGATCAAACCTCTCCATTCTGAAGAAAATCAGCCCTGAGTGCTCACTGGAAGGACAGATCCTGAAGCTGAGGCTCCAGTACTTTGGCCACCTCATGAGAAGAGAAGACTCCCTGGAGGGCCGAGGCTGAGGAAGCCTGGTCTAGGCAATGGTTGTGAATAGAACAGCAGAGCACCATGCTTAGCCTAATTAAAAATTCTGTGCCAGAGGGTCAATGCGTGGTGCTGGTGTGGCTCCTCCCCTTCCCCTGGCTGGTACTTAGAATGTGTGTGTGTGGGGGGGGTGTGAGCACACAAAGCCAGAGAGACAGAGCCATGCTGGATGACAAAGCTAGGACCGTGGGAGAAGTATTTAAATAAATCACATATCCTAAGGACACCACCGTCTCTACTGACCCTCATTCCAAGGAACCCAAGCCATGGGGAAATGCCTGGAACCCCTGGAAGATTGGAGCGGTGTGCAACAATTTTGGGGTGTTCATGCTGTGAGCCCCTCCATCCTCTGCTTAGGTTGCAGCAAGAAGACCATGCATCTTCGAGGCACCACAGTCTTTGCTGACCTTGGAGGGAGGACGGGGCAATCATATCATGGTGATCAACATCACCAGCCCAGCTATGGAAGTTTGTTTCTTTCAGAAGTAGAACAGCAGTAAGAAGGCCTGTCACCTGCTGCTATCAATCCACTCCATGAACAACGGTGCTTTCCTCCCAGTTGAACTATGGCGTTATGATACTGGCGGTTTTATTCTCAATCCCTTCCCTAAATGATTCCTAGCATGCAATTTGCCTCTTTCAAAGCTGCTGTGTCCTGGGTCTCATTTCTGGTTGGTTGCTGCCAGCTCAGATCCCATCAGCTCATACATGGGAAGTTAAGACCTTTTTACACCAATTTGCATCAACTTACACTTCCTTATATCCTTTTTTACTTTTGAATAATTCTTGTCAACAAGATTGGCCAATTCACTGCTCATTCTTGAACAAATTAAAAAGCACTAGCTTTTGGGTGCCAGTGCTTCGCCATACATCCCCAATCTTGAGAACTCTCCATTTTTTCCTACTCTCTTCTTCCTGTTTTGGATCCAAAATAGGACTTCAATTATTAACAATTTCAACATATCAAAATATCAAAACATATCATATTCATTATTTTCCCCCTTTCCCCCTCTCCCCATCAAACCCTCCCCGCCATGACTTCTCTCAGCTCCTCTCTCTGATTTCTCAACACATATTTTTCTCTGCATACTGTAAAATTGTATAAATGCTCACATAATCCGTCTACTATGTTAACCATCAATAAATTTGTGCATGTTTATTCAAAACCTGCCATGGAGTCCAATTCATTTTGTTGTTTTTTTAAGTAGTTTGTAAAAAGTTCCCATTCTTCTTTGAAGTCACAGTTGTCCTTATTTCTCAGTTTGTATGTCAATTTAGGCAGTTCTGCATAGTTCATCCATTTCTCTTGCCACTGTTCCTTTGTCAGGGTTCCTCATTCTTCCATCCTTGTGCTATCAAGACTCTTGACGCTGTTGTTGCATACATAAATAGATTCTTTGTTTTATTTGGCAGGTCTTGTCCTACAATCCCTAATAAAAATGCTTCTGTTTTTTTGCAAATGTCATTCTAAACATTTTCTTCAATTCATTATATATAATTTCCCAAAATTTTTAATTTTCTCTACATTCCCACCGCATATGATTGAAGGTCCCTTCCTTTTCTTTACATTTCCAGCATATGTTTCACCAGGGTTTTGTACATTTTTGCTATCTGTACTGGTTATATACCATCTATACATCATTTTCATATAATTTTCTTTCAGAAGAGAACAATCTGTAAATTTAAGTCTGTTTTCCACAGTTTTTCCCAATCCTCAAATTGTATGTTGTGTCCTATATCTTGTGCCCATTTGATCATGACCAATTTTACTTCCTTGTCTTTTGTTTCCCATTCTAACAGGATACTTACTATATGCACCCTTCAGCAACTTCACTTTTCCTTCTATAAATTCCTTTTGAAATCTAGAAGTGGTATAACTAAATTCTTTCTTGCTATCTTCTTTGTATATCTCATGTAATTGCCTGTAATGTAACCAACTCTGAAAATGATCTTTTATTTCCTCATACTCTTTTAATTTCCATTTTCCTTCTTCATCTTTTAATAAATCACTGTATGTAAGCCACTTCCCTTTTTTCCTAAGTGGTTTGAGCAGCAAAGCTTCAATTGGTGAGCGCCACCAAGGTGTCTTTTGTTCTATTAAATCTTTATATCTCTCCCAGACCCTCATTAATGATTTCCTGATTATATGATTGTAAAATCCTTTATGTACTTTTCCTTTCCTATACCATAAATATGCATGCCATCAAAATCTGTTATCGTGGCCTTCTAAGTCCAATGCTTCTTCCTTTTCCAGATTTATCCAGTCCCTGATCCATACCAAACATGCAGCCTCATAATACAATTTAAGGTCTGGGAGGGCAAAACCGTCTCTTTCTTTTGTATCTGTAAGTATCTTAAGAAGAAGAAGAAGAAGAAGAAGAAGAAGAAGAAGAAGAAGAAGAAGAATAGTAGTAGTAATAGTAGTTTGGATTTGATATCCTGCTTTATCACTACCCGAAGGAGTCTCAAAGCGGCTAACATTCTCCTTTCCCTTACTCCCCCACAACAAACACTCTGTGAGGTGAGTGGGGCTGAGAGACTTCAAAGAAGTGTGACTGGCCCAAGGTCACCCAGCAGCTGCATGTGGAGGAGCGGGGACGCGAACCCGGTTGCCCAGATTACGAGTCCACTGCTCTTAACCACTACACCACGTTGGCTCTCTTATGTTTAATTCTTGTCCCCCCCCCCCCTCATAAACTTGGAAATTTCCTTCTGCCATCTTTTGAGGCAATCATCTTTCACCATTACTGGGACTGTCTGAAAAAGGAAGAGCATATTTGGCAAAACATTAATTTTTACCGCTGCTATTTTTGCTAGTAGGGATGTGAGGGCGATCTCACTGTGACACCTGTCACCCCACTGATCGCCAGGGTTGATTCGGCTGATCTGGCTGGCTAGGCGGGTGTCCCCTTCCTCCCTCACTGCTCCATGTGTGTCCCTCCCGAAGAGGACAACCATCCCAGATAGAAGGAGTGTACCATTCTTCAGTCAAGGGTATACGATAGCTGCGCTCCCCTGCTAGAACCCCCAAACAAGCTCAAGGTCCCATTAGTGCTAAGCTTGCTCAGACACCTTTGGTGAGATTTTATCAAAAGCTTTTTGAAAAACACTTTATGTAAACCACTTAGAGGTTTTTTTTATGATTAGGTATATGAGTTTGACTGGTATACACATTTTGTGTTCATTTGTTTGTTTGTTTTAATCCAAATGCACAATGTCTACCAGTTCACCCTTGTCTACATGCTTGTTGCCACTTTCAAAAAGCTCTAAAACCTTAGTGAGACAGAACTTGTAGAACCCAGGCTGATTCTTACTGAGCAAGACTTCTTGTTCTATATCAGGGATGGATAACCTACATCCCTCAAGGTTGTTGGACTCAAATTCCCATCAGTGCCATTCAGCACTGCCAAGAGTTTGTGGAGATGGTTCCAATGGTTAGAGATGGTGGGAGTTACAGTCTAACAGCATATGGAAGGCCTCAGATTCCTCATCCCTATTGTAGATGGTTCCATTTTGTTTAATAGCCAGAGATGTCTCTTTAATGGGGGTTGTCTGGAGGATGTTTCAAGGGAACACTGATGGTTGGTGGCTACTAGCTAACTGCTCCGGTGGGATGCTGAGAAACAATTTGAGAGTTGGAATGTAGTCAGCCAAAGAGACAGATGTCTGAATTTGCTGGCAAGAAACAGCCTTGTGAGGCTCCAATGAGATGGTGTTGATTATGGAGGAACTGGCGCTGCTTTCAGGACCCTGACCAGTCCCTCTTCTGCACATCATCTGAGATCATCTGAGGAGCTCCTCCCGTGTCCTTTTCTCTCCCGTTGTGCTCAACAGGATGTAGCTTTGTGATGTGACTAGTAGTGCTGCCTCTGAAACGTTTCTCCACTTCGATAAGTCAGGAGCCAGGATGATGTCTGTGTGATATCTATGTATATTGTTATTTTCACCCCACTTCTCATTTCATAAACATATTTCATTTTTCTCATATTGCTGTATCCAGTATACATGGGTGGGGAATGTAAATGTAAAACACCGTAACAAATAAAGGATATAATGAAACAAGATCTTAGACATATGTCCTTCACCAAATAATCAATTAAACCAAACGTAATACTTTTCTATCCAGAGTAGCTCACCCTACTTTTCTGACTGCTCAGAGGCTGATTTGGTGTTTTGTAATGTCCGAATGTAAATGGAGGCACATAGCTTAAATAGCAGGCACCCAAAGCCCATTGCTCTCACTTCAGATCTGTGGAGAAAGCCAGCACCTAAGAGGCTCACGGAAGCCAAACTCGGACCTCTGTCCCGCTGGCCTCATTTGCACATCAGGTTACATAGCTAACAGTTACGGTGAAGGTGCCAACTCTGGCTGCTTTGATTCTTCCCACTCTTACTGGGAGGAAACAAACCATAAGCCAAGCCTTTCCGTTTGCTTTGCTCCCAATGAACCATGTTCTGTAGCCAAGGCTTTGTATGGTTTGTTGGTGTGAAACAAAGCAGGATCCCTCGTTGGCTAAGCCAGGAACTGTGGCTTGTTTCCTTTGCCCACAACAACTCAGAAAGTTGTGTCCGTGTACTTTACCATGACATGGAAAGTAGACTGCTGTGCTTCTGAGCTTTGAACAGTCATTCCAGTTTGTTTGCAGGTTGGTTATACAATAATGGGCACTCATCTTGCGTTCATCCTCATTTGCTCTTGGGGTGTTTACACATGTTCCCCTTAAACATTTGTTCATCCCATCCTTTTCCATGCATTTCCCCTGTCACTTTCCAAACTGCAAAATGCCAGCTTTTTTTAAGTGAATTTGTTACACATGGGCAACAGAACTCTTCAATCCTAATCCAAGCCTAAAATTTTCACTCCTGCGAAACAGTGACCATCTGGAGGTGCCCTGTATCAGTTTCACTGCTACTGCAATCTATTGTTCTTCTTATGTAGAGCCACCTTGCTTTCCCCCAACCAATCCTGATGGGTCATCTCCACAGAGCATCAACTAGCTCTTCGCTCTCATAAAGGGTGGAGACATATTACTGGGGCAGGTATTGCCTCAGGCAGCCCAGACCCGTAGGAATCAGTTAGGAAACCCATAACAACATGTTTGCTTTGTGTTAGTCTGTTGTCTTCGAACAATCAGTGTTTTGGCTGAAACAGGAAAGGACTATAAGTCAGGTGTGGTGCATTTTGTAGAGACAAGCATCAGAGGAACAGAGCACCCTGTGAAATAAAGAGGACTCCCACTCTGAAAGCGTTTTAAGTAAAATACTATTTTAATAGACTGTCTTTGTGCCTACAGAGAAAAATCTGCAAGTTCCAAACATACCTCCTCCCATTTCTGTAAAAGACCAAAATAAAGTATTTTGCATTCAATTCAGTTTTTCCAGACCTGAATCCCACCTTTAACCGCAGCCTGTTGCATGGCGTCCACTTGATTTATTTATTTTATTATTTTGACTACATATGCCTGCACCTGTCTGACTCTTTCTGTCCCTGCCTTCCACTTTTTCCTCATTTCCCTCCATGCTATGGACTATCCATGCTGCCACCCCCTGTGCCTTAAGACTTTAGCCTAGGAGCATTCAGGCATTTCCTCTCACACCCAGGTCCCCTGGTGTCTGAAAGACCCTTTGGTTCAACCTGCACATGACATAAACCAGGGGCTGGAAATCTGGGCTTGCAGGAGCTGATGGACTGCAACTCCCATCATCTCTGGCCATTGGCTATACTGGCGTAGACTGATGGGCGTTGGAATCCAATGACATCTGGGGGGGGTGCCAGTTAGCCAGCTCTGTGCTAACTGTGGTCAGTGCCAGCCGGGCATTTTGCTGCCTGAGGTGAAGGACAAGAGCACATTCTGCCATCTGAAGTCAGCTGGACCAGCAGTTGAATCTTACTTCTGCACTGGTGAGCGGGCAGCATGAGGGTCGCAGGGCAGGCTCCACACAGCCCTCCAACCTCCTACCCTCAGTATCTGCTGCCTGTGGCAAACACCCCACTCTGCCTAATGGTGTGGCTGAGTACAAGGATGATCTGCAGCAGGGGTCCCCAAACTTTGTCAGCAGGGGGCTGGTCCACTGTCCCTCAGACCTTGTGGGGGGGCTGGACTATATTGGGGGGGGTGAACAAGGGATGGTGAGTGGTGCGCGAAAGGGCTCCAGAGAGGGGCGGCTTTAAATGGCGGCTGCTTGAGAGGTGCGCTCAGTCAACCATGGCTCCTGTGTCTTGCGAGTGGCAGGGGCTGGTGGCGGCGGCGGAGGGATGATGAGCGGTGTGTGAAAGGGCTCCAAAGAGGGGCTGGCACCAGCAAAGCCCAGCCCTCTTCCTCCTCTAGGCAGGGTGGGGAGAAGCCAGGAGAAGGGAGGGAGGGAGGAGGTGCCGCCGCTGTGTGAGGGAGATGGAAAGAACATGCATGCTAGCGATCCATGCAGTGATTCCCGGACTGTCTGGGGGCTGGATTTAGAAGGCAATTGGGCCTGATCCGGCCCATGGGCCTTAGTTTGCTGACCCATGATCTGCAGTGAGCCTTTGGTTCTCGTGCTCCCCATTCCCCACTCCTCCAGCACAGCCACAGTGGGACATCTAATCTCTAAACTGAGCTTAATTTCAGTTCGTGCAAACAAGATAGCTTCTTAAACTATGGTTTGAAGCCAGCTTGCCTCTGCAAAGCACCAGCGGCAGCCTGCCAGGTTCAGACAACATGGCAAGCTGTAGTGAATCTGAAATGGAAGCCAGCGCTTCCAATCGTCTCCTCTCAACCCCGAGAGAAAGGGCAGCACATGAGGCTAAGACTTGCCTAGACTCATTTTTGCAACACTAAGCTTTGCTTTAGCCCCCAGTGCACACTTCCTACTGAAGAAGGTTGCCAAACGACACAGACCAAGCCTGTGCTTGACAGGCTGTGCATGTTCCTGGGCTCCTACTGTGGGGGAGATAAATTGTGCTGAAAAAAGATATAAATGTATGTGAGCTGAAAACAAGTGTTTTTACAGAATTATAGAGTTGAAAGGGATCCCAAGGGTCATCTAGTTCAACCCCCAACAATGCAGGAATCACAGCTAAAGAGTCCTTAACAGATGGGCACCCAACCTCTGTTTAAATGAAGTTAATAAAGAGGTAACACTGAAGATGGAGTATTTTGCTGAAAAGTCCGAAGAAATGAAACTGTTCCAACTTTAAAGGATGCCTAGAGGGGTGATCTCTCCCTACCTGCTGAGCACACATGGGATTCTCATGACCTGGAGGCCCACCAGAGCCCTGGCTGGATTGTATTTTGGAAGCCATGTAAGGGCAGGCATTTGGGGACGGGGGTTAAATGTACAGTTGTTTCCTAATTGTTTTTGCCAGTTTTCGT
Source organism: Podarcis liolepis (assembly GCF_965112155.1). Taxonomy (NCBI): domain Eukaryota; kingdom Metazoa; phylum Chordata; class Lepidosauria; order Squamata; family Lacertidae; genus Podarcis; species Podarcis liolepis. The sequence goes on from NC_139564.1 coordinate 76,392,422, forward strand.
CAACACCTCACTCAGCGCCAACACCCAGGCTAAAGTGTCACATGGGATATAAGCCCACCTTAAAGAAGTTGATTAAATCAAATAATGATTTTATGTTATCCCCGCCCTAGTAAAAATAAATAAATAAATCCTGCTCAAATGACTGGACTTTGAAATTACACTTGTGGAACTCAAAAGAGAGTCCAGCCCGGTCAGTGAATAAGCAATCCTAGGCCTCGGATTTACCCCTTTAAGGGCTCACGTCAATTGAGTGGTTTTGGAACAGCGGCTGCAGGAATAATCCAACAGTCCCCACCACGCAAACAAAGACAAATATCCAGAGAAACAGTCTGTCCACTACCATGGCAACATATTTCCAGTCTTCAATGACCTAGAAGAGAAAAACTCAATTAAATAATTTAATGACTTATCCATTGCATAAAGTGCCCAAGTGCCTGTCCCACTGTGCCTCCCTTGCATGGTGTTTATGGAACTTACGTTCGATCATTTCATACTGATGAATTTTAAATACCAGCTAAGAAGTAATCTGGGAATCAGTCTGAGGCTCCAGAAGATATGAGGGTCAGAAAGGCACACTGCTTAATTCAGCCTCAAGCCTAGAAGACCACCTTACGAGGGTGATGGGGGGGGCAATGTCATGTGCGTGACATCAGGACATTGGGAGGAGCTGGGGGGGGGCTGAATACAGCAGCTGCACGGCTTCAATGGCTGGTGGTTCCTCCTCCTCCAGGTGCCACCTCCGGTGGGAGGCTGTTTTGACCCTCCAGGCCCCATCATTCCTGGCCTTGGGCTAAGAGGGCCGCGGTGATAGGAGTTGTAATCCAAGAACACCTGGGGATGCAACATTGAAGAACGCTGGCCTAATCCGTATGCTACAACCAGGGGTGCCAACTTGAATAAAATATTGTGGGGGCCAGGTAAGCCCTGCCCCACATAATCGATCACATGACACAGTGCACCCACGCCATTTGAATGGGAATACCCTATAACTTTCTGGGGGCTCGGACCCCTCAAATATTTCATTTTGGGGGCTCAAGCCCCTACGCCCCCCAGGAGTTGGCTCCTATGGCTACAACCATCTTTGTTTAAAATGGGCAGTTCCACAAAACCAATAAAAAAGCTTTGTTGAATTAGGTCAATAAAGCCATTGGGGCCAAACTTTTACCCCATCATGGACCACTTGCAAATTGCTTGTGAGTCCATCTATGACCCCCAACATATTTTTTTCTGCCTGTTGTAGCCATTGCAATGCAGCATGCTAAATGAGGTATACTTTTTTACTGAACAAAATGAAAGTTTTTAATTCTAGCTCTAGCCCACTGGGTCCCAAAGAAGAGCCTGGAGGCCCCCATGCTGGAGAAAGCAAGATAGGAGAACATAAGAAAAGCCTGCAGGATCAGGCCCATGGCCCATCTAGTCCAGCACCCTGTTCTCACAGTAGCCAATCAGATGCGCCAGTGAGAAGACTGCAAGCAGGATCCGAGCCCAAGAGTCCTCTCCCTTCCTGTGCTTTCGAGCGTCTGGCACTCAGAAGCATTTAGTGTCTCCAACTGTGGAAGCAGAGCACAGGCTTTGTGGCCAGTAACCATCTACAGCCCTCTGCCCCATGAATTGGTCTAATCCTCTTTTAAAGCCATCTATATTGGTGCCCTCCTGGAGGAGGGAGTTCCATAGTTTAACTCTGTGCTGTGTGTCCTGAATCTGTCCAGGGGGAGTGGGATTACCTATGGGGCACCAAGAGGCAAGAGGACCGCCATGAACACAAACCATCATGAACGCCCAATAAGACAGAGGCCCTCAAATTGCCTGAGATTTCTAGAGACTGTGGGATCAGGTGTGGTGGGGAAATGAAAGGTTCCTTGTGCTACTTACAGTCTCATTGTTGTCCTCACTTCTCATGTGGTCTGCTATGAAACTGACTCCCTCAATAGCTTCCTGGACCTCAGGAGAAAACTTTGCCGATGACCGTAGCCTGACATCCTGATGGCTGCCAATGTGATCAGGGTTTTCCGTCAGTTTCAGGTCGTATTTTTTGGCTGAGGCTGTGTTCACAAAGTAAGTGGAGGAGCCCTTATACAGGTCCGACGGGTTGCTGCCAAACGTGTCTGCTTTGCTCCTCTTGCTGCCGGACAGCCTTTGCCTCATGGAGTTATTCTCTGGGCGCTTCATGAACAGGAAGTTGGGCAGCCTCTTGAGGAAGACCACCTTCACCCACGGAGGCATCGCATGGGTGCTGGGAGACCTGTGGTGCACATTCAGCACGCAGACACTGGTCACAATGGAGAACGTCACCAGGACCATTGTGAACATCAGGTACTTCCCAATCAGCGGGACGTCCAGTGATGTTGGGGGTACGATTTTGGAGATCAGGAGCAAGAACACAGTCAAAGCGAGCAAGACAGAGATGCACAGCGTCATCTTTTCTCCACAGTCTGACGGCAGATAGAAGACGAGGATGGCCAAGGATGTTATGAGCACACAAGGGATGATGAGGTTGATGGTGTAAAAAAGAGGCTTCCGTTTAATGATGAAGTCGTATGTCACATCCACGTAGTTTGGGTCCAAGGGGTTCTCAGTTCGCCGCCCCGGGAGCGCCACAATGTCCCATTCACCACTGGGTGTGAAGTCATCCATGCTGGCCGAGCCGGTTTTAAGGATCATGTCGATTTCGGTGTGATCGTAAGTCCATGACCGGAACTTCAAGGTGCAGTTTTGTTGGTCAAAGGGGAAATGCTTCACTTCGATTTTGCAGGCGCTCTTGTAGATGGCTGGAGGCAGCCACAACATGCTCCCGTTATTCTTCACAATCACGTTGGTGTAAACAGAGACTTCATATGTTCCATCAGCACTAAAGGAGTCAAGAAAAATGTAACTATAGAAAAGGACTTGTGGGTTTCAAAGCGCTGCTAAGGCCAGCCAGTTTTTGTGACCTGAACCAGCCTGGACAGCTCAGTTGGTTAGAGCATGGTGCTGATAGTCGGTGGAAGAAGATTGGAAGAAATTTAAAGACTATTTACAGAAATACTGCAAAATTAATGAATGTTAGAATGATATCAGAATGAAGTTAAGTGGTTTAAGCAGCAATGTTATAAAGGTGTATGTAAAAATGGATTGTAAACAAGTGAGAATCCAAAGTTATAATAAATTATGTTAAAGGACTAAGATAAAAACAAAGAGGGAAAGAAATTGCTGAATTAACTAACTGAATTGGAATACAAAAAAGGGAGGCGTGAGGAGGTCACAGAAACAAGGAAATGAATGTTTCATTCAGTGGTGAATGGGACATTGTTTCCTGCTTGGCAGGGGGTTGGACTCGATGGCCCTTGTGGTCTCTTCCAACTCTATGATTCTATGATTCTATGAATGTAAGGTATGAAAGACTGATGTATTTTTTTAAGTGTTTTTTATCTTTTTTGTATTTTGTATTTTTTCTTCTATTTTTATTTTTGTCTTTCTTTTTCTTCTTTTTTAATTCATGTAATTCTTTTCTTTGAAACTTTAATAAATATCATTTTTAAAAAAAACAAATAGAGCATGGTGCTGATAACCCCAAGGTTGAAGGTTCGATCCCAGTGAGGGCCAGCTGCATATTCCTGTATCTCGGGGGGTTGGACTAGATGACCCTCAGGGTCCCTTCCAACTCTACAATTCTAGGAGTCTATGATTCAAAACTAATTCCGATAATAAAATATTGGGGCTTTTGGACAATGAAAGACCATGAAAGAGCCCATAAATAGTTGGTGTTTCTGCTTATCCAGATTCAGTACCAATATATTACAATGCCATCCCATCCCCACAGTCATGAGGCAAGGAAGTAAGCCACTCATCATAATAATTAGCTGGCAATGCAAAGTGACTTACAATATTTTAAGTAGAAAACAAACACGAACGTAGATTAAAACCAGCATTAAAAGAAAAATTTAAAAGACATTTTCTTCTTCTTTTCAAAACAAGATTAAAACATTCCACCTGTCATGCAAAAAATAAATAAATCCATGGATAGATGTCTTGCCTGGCACCTAAAGGCATGTAACAATGGAGCCAGGCAAGTGTCCCTGGGCAGAGCGTTCTGTAAGTGGGGAGCCACCATAAAGGGCCTTGTTCTCATGCTGTTGCCTCAGGACCTCCTGGGAGGGGAGCGTGGAGAAGGGCCTCTGGTGGCAACTGAAGGGTCAGGGCTGGGGGGGGGGCAGTCCTTGAGGTATTGGGCTTAGCTCAGGGGTGGGAAGTCTTTTAGGCCCAGCAGGCAAGAGCCTTATTGGTCTCCCCCCTGCAGGATGGTTTTGAGCAGTGGGTGGGACGAGCAACTCAACAAGCTTCCTTCAAGAGTAGTTCCAGGGCACCTGAAGTGCAAGGCTCTTCCCAAGCGGCAAGCCTGGGGCTGAGAAAGCGGACTTCTGCAGGACTGGCTGCATGATCCATCAGGATCCACGGGTTATGTATCTGATCTGGCAGGATTTTACCCAACACCCATCAGCTGAGAGGTAGGCTAGGCTGAGAGCGAGCCCACGGGCCCACCCAGGGAGAGCTTCATGGAGGAGTAGAGATTCGAACCCTGGTCTCTCCCATCTAGTTCAGTATTCATCTAGTCCATCTAGTTCAGTATTCTTGACACTGACTGGCAGCAAAGGACCTCCGAGATTCCAGGCAGGGGAGATGCCAGAGGAGGCGGAGCCTGGGACTCCTGCGCTATGGCCCCCCACCCCCAGGCCGCCAGGGTCCCCCCTGAATTGCGGGGGGGGGGGCGGGTGTCAGAGGAGGCTCAGGCTTTCTATCCACCATGGCAGGAAGCCTTCTTTTAAAAAAAGGGATGGAATCTGGTCCTAAGTCAGACATTTCCTTCATAGCGCCGAGTTGTACAAACTTACTTGTTGTATAGAACAATGTCGGGCAACCAGACTTTCTTAGCTGGTATTCTCAGCTTATTGATGCCTTCGTACTCCGAGGGCTCCCAGGCTAAGCGGTAGTCCGTCCATTCCTAGAAGCAGGACACAACCCACACTTTGAGTCGCTGTTCCCATTGCACAACAGACTTCCACAGTTAATTGTTTGGCAGCCTTTTTGTACAAAATACAATTAGAATCACACACACACACACATACACACACACACACTCCAGCTGCTGCTGCAACAACATCATCTATTTAGTTAATTTTACAAGATTTATATAGCGCTGGATTGTAATAAAACCAGTTTACAAAAGAAAATACTTTAAAAACTTTTAAAAATATTCAACACATAAGTAAAAAGCATGCCAGTGTTCAACATGTCTGAATAGCTCCCCCCCCCCCATTTTTAGAAGGCGTACAGGGGAGGCACCTGCCTAATGTCAAGGTGCAGGGAGTTTTCAGTGCTGCCACACTAAAATACTGATTTCTTACAAATGTGGGGCCAGTTCCACAGGTGTAAGTGGTTGAGTAGGCATCTAAGTACATAAGACTAATAAGAACATAAGTCACTCCCTCTCCTCCAAAACGTACAAATATACTTTGAAAGAAAAAGTGCTCTGTACATTTATCTAGTTTAAATAGTGAGAAAAAACAGTTATCTACAACAATGCGATGGGAGCGGAACAGATGCTGTGAACCTTGAAATCTGTGCCAAAATGTGGCAGATAAGCAGCTTCCCAGCCCTGCAAATCTATGATTGCAGGATTCACTGTGATTCCTCAGAGCACCGTCCCATTCACAACTATTCAAAGTGCACTCAGTTGAGCTGGAGTAGCTACAGTATGTATGATAAATGGCTATAGGGAAATGGTTATAGGACGGCAGCCTTCAAAAATAAACCAAGCTGGACGTCATAGCAACCTTCCAAATTCTCAGATACCAATATGATGAGAGGATGGGTTTGTAAATTAATAGAGCAGAAATTATGTATCCACGGGATGCTTACTTGATTGAGCCAGACGTTGGTAGTCATGATCTGTTCACGCTCATTCTGAAGAGAAAGAGAAAGACACAGAAAATCTATGTGGTAAACAGTATCTTAATTGGATCCATTCATTAGGCTTGAATACCCTTCCCTCCATCCTCTCTCCTGAACCTAGAAGGCCACTCAGGTAGAAAGCAGCAAGGCAGTCAGTCTCCCAGTTCCCTTGGGGACTTCAGAAGGCCAGCCTGTATTGTAGCACAAGCTTTGATGGACCACTCTGGCCACTTCCTCTGAGGCAGAATTGCATTTTTGCATCCCGTCCGTGAAAGTTAATGCTAAAATAAAGGTTTCCTTTTAAGGCAGGCCTTCATAGCCTGTCATGTTGGTCCAGATGTTGTGAACTACACCTCTGGGGAGATGGGCATCATAGTCCAAAACATCTGTAAGGGTGGCCCAGGGGACATTAAATCTTCTAGAAGCAGACATGATTCTATGTGGAGTTTATTCAGATTATTACAAAATAAATGTGGCAGTAAGCCTTGGAACATCTGGAAGAGGCTAAGTGGCTGGAGGTGGAAATAAACCACAGAGGAGAAATTGGATTAGAGAGCTTTCTGATGAACCAGGCTCCAGGCTCTTTTGCTAGGCAGATTTCTTAAATGAGAAGAAGGCTCATGGCAACACAGAAATTGGAAAATTAATGGACAAGTCGCAACCTAAAAGGCTTTGGCAGTTGCTGTGCTGCTGTGCTACTCTTGCACCTCTCCTGGGACAGGCGGGGAAGGGAAATCCAGGAGGAAAGGAAGGAGGACTGGGTGGATTCTGCTAGGGTGGGAACCTAGGAGCACAAGAAGAGTCCTACAGAACAGGAACACATGAAGCTGCTTTATTCTGAATCAGACTCATGGCTCCATGGAGCTCAGTATCGCCTATGCTGAGGGCAGGGCCTCTCCAGGGTTTCAGAATACTGGAGATGCCATTGGAGGTTGAGCCTTCTGCTCTACAGCTGAGTTGGCGCTCTTCTGAACAAAAGAAAACCCTCAAGCGCCAAAGCCCATCTAGTTCAGCTTCCTCTTTCTCGCCAGGGCCAGTCAGATGCCCCCATGGGAAATCCAAGCAGGGCCTGAACGCAGCAGAGCTCTCCCCACTTGTGATCTGCAGCAACCTGTATTCAGAGGAGGCACACTAGCAACAGAAGGAAAACATAGCCATGGGGTTAGCAGCCATTAATAGCCCAGTCTGCCATGAATTTGTCCAATCCATCTTTTAAAGCCATACAACTTGGTGTCCACCACTGCATCTTGTGGGAGCAAAAGCCATAGTTTTCCTACGTGCTGCAGGAAGACGTTTGTCTGTCCTGAACCTTCTAATATTTATTTAGGGAGTATTCAGGGTCCTAGATGCTGCAGGACTTGACGTTCAAGCAGATTGGACATTTCACTAAAGTTGATTAAAGTCTCTCTCCTTTCTGTCACTCACTTCCAATAAAATATTTTCAAGATGAATTTATACATTTAACCCACAGAGGAACTGATCTCTTTCCACACAGCACTGCCATTCAACTGGTCAAGAGCTGGCCCCCCCCCCCCGGAACCCCAGTTTGCAACATGAGCCCAGGTAGCCATAGAGCACAGAGACAAAGGGGGGTTCTTGGGGGTGGGATCCAGCACTAAAGTGGGTGGCTAAAGGGGGAGGGAGTAGGAAAACTGCATAGCTGCCGCCTTTACTCCGCAAAGTGGGATGTGCTCTTGTCACTCCAAGTCATTGTACCAAGGAAAAGAGAGATCAGCTGCAAAGTTAGCAGGCATGGCCTGCCTTCATATGCAGACAAGACCAGAGGGCTGCAGGAAGCTTCCTGAGAATTCAATGAGACTCATTCCCGGCCGCGGCGTAGCAGGAGAGACATGTGGCTTGGGCACACGGCAGACCCCCCTGTGGTAAGTGGTTGCCCAGTTCGCCCCCCTCCAGCTGTGCTAGTGACTCCCAGGTTACTGTGTTCAGGATGGCATTGTCTCCTCTGGTTCACAGCAGCTCTCCAGGGACTCAAGCTTCTTTTCACATGTCTGCTCAACCGCAAGAAGGCTTAAGTCAGGACACATCAAAGGATGTTCTTCTTTACACAGCACATAGTTAAACTACAGAACGAGGATGGCCACCATCTTAGATGGCTTTAAAAGTGGAATAAAAATGTTCCTTTTTAACCAGGCCTTTGGTTGAGATCCTATGCCCTTTTAAAACTTGGGGGGGCACTATTGGGTTGTTGTTTTTATTTTTATTATGTATTTTTTGTTTGTTTTTATAACTTGATTTTATTCTGTGAACCTCCCTGAGACTCCCTTGTATAGGGTGGTATATAAATTCAATAAATAATATTAATAATTAGATGAATTCATGGTGGAGGGGGTTATTGATAGCTGCCAATCAGGATGCCTCTGCCTAGGTGTCCACAGCTGGAGGCAGCCATGTTGCTGGAAGCCACAGGAAGGGGGAGGGCTCTTGCGCTCGGATCCTGCTGGCTGGTTTCCTAAAGGCAACTGTTCAGACACTATGAGAACAGGGTGCTGGGCTAGATGGGCTATGGGCCGGATCCAGCAGGCTCTCCTGATGGTCACTGGTGTCATGAATCCCATGGATACGCCATGGAGAGGCTAGTCCAGTGTGGGAGACGAGTGAGAGGTACTCACAGAAGAGGCTGACCCAAGGGATGGTGCTAGTGGGACGGGGAGTGAGACCCAAGTGGAGTCTTATCTGGAGGAGGGTCCCAGTGGTTTAGGAAAGGGGGGTCTGGATTATGGGGGTGGGCCTAGTGGTCTGTTAAAGGAAAGACCCATCTCTGTAATAGCAGACACCTCAGGTGCTACGTCACTGTCAGTGAAGAACTCTCTTCTTCAGACAGGTCTCTGAGAAGAAGTCCAACCATGGCCAGACTTCACTGGACCCCCTACCCCATCCCACCCCCCGTCTCCAGGGTTGTGGAGGCAACAGTGTCAGTGTGTGCAGACTCTGCATGGCCAGCCTTCATGGAAGAGTTCCCACGCGCTGGTCCAGTCCCAAAGCTCATGATGTGACCTACACAGTCGTAGATTTTGCTAGGAAGGAGCGATGGAAGGGATGCTCAGACTCACCACATTGATGAGCTGGGCCAGGATAACCTGCAATTCTATAACGACCAGCTGTGAGGAGTTGAAGGCAGGGCGGATTAAGTTGTTATAGCGAGATGTGTTCAGGAGGTGGTTCATCAGCCTCTCCTCAGCATCAGCTGTGTCGCTTCCTATAAAACAGGAAATGGCAACCGGGTCACAAAATGGCAGCACTGTGCCGCCATTCCTCTTGCTTGACTTCAGAGAGGATTGGATTGAAAACACATTGGGTAGGAGATTTATGTGACGTTTCTAGATCCCATAGTAACTAGGTTTCTTCCCCCACACGATAAATAGGATTCAGTTTCTCGGTGGACTCATTATAGGTCTATTCTATGACTTTTTGAACCCTCTAGGAAGAACAGCCTCAAAAGCAGAATGACTCTAAGCAGAAAGCAACCATTTTAAAATTAAGAGCAAGCACATCAAATGGCTGGACGGTTTCATTCCTTCACAGCCTTTGAGTAGAAAATTTAACCATGGGGGAAGAAACCATAAAACACGTCCCCATCACACACACACACACACACACACACACACACACACACACCCAGCAACATAACCTTGAGGTGGTGGAACAACATTTTGCATGAAAATTCGTGTAATGAAAGCTTGATGGGAATCGCAGGCTTGGGAGAGAGCTTTAGAGTCCCGAAGCAGCCAGGGCAGGGGCGCTCACGTCTTCCATTCCGAATCCTTCCCCACTTGCTTAGCCCTCTTCCTGTCTACTTCTTTGCTGTTAAAATACCCCCAACCACTGAAGCCTCTCCCTGCCCCCCCCCCGCAGCTGCTTTACCCTTTCCCTGCCAATTTCTTCTCTTTCAAATGTACCAGTACCTGCCCAGCCCTCTTCCCCACTTCAGCTGCACTAATCCAGGCAAGGTCCATGGGAGAATATAATCTAAGAGCCAGACTTTTTATAAACTACCAATCCTATTCCACCGCCAAATGCTATTTTCTCCTCATTTTGTGGCAAATAGGGACATGCCACTAGATGTCAGCAGTAGGTTGCTTTGGAATATATATTTTTATGTTGGCGCCTCAATGGTGCCCAAAATTCATGTTGTTCCTTCAATCAGTGTTAAGGTCCTTCCCCTTACTACTACTACTACTACTACTACTACTATTACATAAATTAAGTCCTGGGCACATTATATTCTGAAAGCAAAATAACCCAAATTATTGCCATCACTGTGTCAGATTACAAATTATGGCTAAATCTCTGGTTATTCCCACCACCACCAATCAATATGTGTGATTGGTGGTTTCCTTTCGCCACAACAGGCTAGCAACTTTTCATTCAACCAATTAACATTGTCACCAGGGGGGCCAACCCTGTTCAAGCAGCCTATGAAAATTATTTTAAAAACACAGCAATTCAGTCATTTAAAAATCTGAATTAAAATCACTAACTGATACTGATACGTTTCCCCTACAGCTGGTTTAATTATGCAGCAGTTTCAGTTCCACAGAATACACTTATCTAAGGATTCAAAGTGAGTCACTAGACCTGAGTCAATACAGCAACCACATGCCCACCTTGGAAACAGAATCAATTTGTTTCTTGTGAAGTTGGCAAATGCATTTACAGGCTCTGCAACATTGCAAAAACTACATGCAACTTCTTTTCTCTGTCTTCTACTTTAGACTGGCTAATGCCACTCTCCCTCACTTAATCCAAATGTTTATATGATCAGGATTCCTATTTGCAACAAGCAAGGATTCTTTGCTAGACTTTACGTAATTCCAGATTTTCTTTCTCCTTCTCTATGTCAGGAAAGAACAGGGAGGAAATGTAAATTTTAAGATGCCTCAAGGTCTTTATTGAATGCCATTGTTATTGCTTCTCAGGATGCTCTATTAGAACATGATTTATTCATGTTGCCTAAATGTTGCCTACTGCACTCTAGCAAAATCATGTCAGCATCGTGCCCGAGGCAAGTAAGATTTAATGGATCCTCACTTTAAAAACCTAAGTCATTTTTTAAAAAACGAAAACAGAACACAGAGAGAGATATTTGTTTAGGTCAAAAGTCAGCGTTCTTTTTCTCTTTTTGTTTCAGCCTTAACTCTCCCCTCCAGACACATGCGATGTTTTATCGACAAAAAGTCCCTGTGCATAAATTCAGTAAACGAAGCACAACTTGGGTAACGAAACAACGCCTTCCTTTTTTGGAAGGACAGCAAGATCCATCGCCTAGTGAAGTCAGAGCATGTGAATTCGAGCCAGTTTGCTCCCTTGGAATCTGGGAGAACAAAGAGGGAGGCTGGGGATGGGGTTATCGAACAACATGGCTAAAGTAATACCCTATTAAACGCCGCTCTGCGCTGAGATGCTACGGAGACATCTCAATGCGGGAGGAAAATACCTATGCTCGGATTTTCAGCCGGGGGCTTGTTTTTACCACTTTCGCAACGATCAATTGCTTCTCGCTTGCTCAAATAAAAGGGTTGCAAGACCTCGAGCGTCTTGCTTCTGTAATTCCCATAAAGTGACAGGAAACTCCCCCCTGACATCTCCCCTCGACTCAATGCCCAGCCGAGGCACATTTGTTGGTCGTTCTGCTTTGGCACCCGTTCAGTTAAGCAGGTCTGTACTACATGCGGGTCTTCCTGATCCCATCGAAATCCTGTTCCGCGTAAATTGTGCTTCAACTTTCGTGCACCCCCCCCCCCTCAAAGAAGCAATCCTGCCTGAAAGTTAGAGAAGAACCTTCGTTTCCCAAAGAACGGCTTCCCTCCCCCCCCCCCCGCCTTCAAGAATAGCTCCAAAGCTCCCGTCCCTCTGCAGGAGCTGCATTGGAAAGAGAAGGCAACTCACCGTTGAGATAAAAAGAAAGCCCGGCAAAGAGAGAGAGCCAGTTGATCTTCCTCATGGCAGTTGCAAGAAAGGAGGGGAGCCCTGTTCTGAGGGGGGGCTCAGCCGTCAGGGCAGGACAGGCAGGGGGGGAAAGCAAAGCACCGCGGAGCTCCCGAGGCGCCCCGAGCAGGGAGGCTGTAGGACCCAGCAGGGGAGCCGAGATCCCTCCCTCTCCGCAGCTGCTTCCAGAGCCGGAGATGTGCAGGAGGCATCATGATGTGCGCGTGTGGGAGAAGAAGGGGGAAGCCACGTCGACGGGCCACTGAGCGCCCTTGCCCTGGACCAGCAAACGGGCCATGTGACCAGGCTGCTTTACAGGGGTGGGTCATTAGCTAGATGCAATAGGGGGGGGGGAGAGAGAGAGAGAGAGACAGAACTGTGGGCCAAAGCAGTGCGTGTCCAGGCAGCCCTTGCCCCCAGCACCACTGCAGGATAAACGTGGGCATCAGGCCTCCCCCCAGCTCACCCACACCCTCTCAGCTGAAAGGAAAGCAGAGAGAGCGGCCTCGTGGTTCAGGGGTGGGGCACATGCTTGGCATCCAGAAGGTCCCGGGTTCAATCCCTGCCCCCCCCCCCCGGGTAGGGATGGCTCTTGGCCATGATGGCTGGGCTGTGCCTCTACAGCGGAATACCTGTAGAGCGCTGCTTTTGTGCAGGATGTCTGACTAGCCAGGCCATTGGCGGATCCAGCAGCCTTTTCTTAGACCCCCCTGCCTGAAACCCTGGCCAGTTTGCTGCCGGTCAGTGCAGACCAGGAGTGGGACCCCTGTGCCCCTGCAGATGCCCTTGGACGCCTGACTGCCATCAACTGGGGCCAGTAGAGTTCTAATCCAGCAACACCTGGAGGGCCACAGATTCCCCACCCTTGGTGCAGGGAGGGCTGGGGCACATGGCCAATGGTCTGATCCAGGAGGCTTCCTGTGCTCCACCAACTTCAGTCTCCTACATGTAAGCTGGACAGAAGGGTGCCTTTGACCATGTGCAGAGTGCTTCTCTCCTTCTCATATTGCCATCATGTGGCCTCTCTGTTTGCCAGGGGAACAGCTGAGCCACTACTAAGAAATGAGGTTCATAGAGGAGCAGTCAGAGAAATATCAGAGGGGGCAGATTTCAAAGAAGAGCTGGGTTCTGGTTTGCATATTGTTTTGGAAAGTGTGAATTTGGTAGATTTGGCTTTAAATGCCAAATCTTTAAATTAATTGAATGTCTTCTCCATCCCTTGCTCTGCTACCCCCTTGACCCTTTCTATGGTCCATATTTCCTCCTGCTTCCCCTTCCTTCTCTCTGCATCTTACGCTACTTTGCACTTTCTCTCGCGGTGTGTCTTTGCGAAGTTCCTTTGTGCATTGTCTGACTCAGGCTTACTGCAAGCATCTGGCTTACAAATCAAAGTTTCTGGTGGCAGGAGGAGCTAACTCAGCCTTGTGTTATTCTTATTCTTCCCTCTGTCAGCAGCAGACTGCAAATGCTTTGGAGAGCCAGGCGCCATCCAAAGCCGGGGGGGGGGGCATTTTCCCTGGCAAGAGTCCTCACCACCACCCAGTATTATCTCACAGCAAATCTGGGCAATTTGCAAGATGGGTGGAAATCTCTCTCTCTCTCTCTCTCTGGGGGTGGGTGGGTGTGCTGTTGCTGCTCAGCTGTTGGTAGCCCTCGTTTTGTTTTGCTTTTTAAGAGGGCTTTATTAATTTATTTAGACAGATTTATAAGCTTTCTAAGTAGAGAGTTTATAACAAAATGATCAATAAAATAAGCTAAAGCCATATGGTAAAGTATATGTTACCTCTGTTAAATATTTGAAAACCAAGGACTAAATTATTTACAAAAATACAAATAAACACACAAAAACACTCCATGTAGTCTATCAGTTGCGTCTGCCATTCTTCCAGCGTGGGCAAATCTTGGGTCTTTCAATGTTTTGCAATGAGTATTCTTGCTGCTGCTGTTGCATACATAAAAAAAGTTCGGTCCTTCTTTAACACCTTCTGGCCGACAATGCCCAAGAGGAAGGCCTCTGGTTTCTTAGGGAAGGTATACTTAAATACCTTTTTTAACTCATTATAGATCATTTCAGATTCTGAAGAAGTGTGCATGCACACGAAAGCTCATACCAAGAACTAACTTAGTTGGTCTTTAAGGTGCTACTGGAATGATTTTTTTTATTTTGACTATGGCAGACCAACACGGCTACCTATCTGTAACTTTAAAGCATCTGGTAAGCTTGTTTAAAGAAGGATGTGTTTTAGCCGGCATCTAAGAGAGTACAGTGCTCTCAACAGTCAGGGAGAAAGTCAGAAAACTCGTGGGAATTTTGCATAAGAGAAGAAAATGGGAAAGAGCAGAAACTCAGCAAAACAAGAACGCCTTGATGACAAAGCACTCAATCTGCATCTTCCAGCTCCTTTACTCAATGCAGATTAGTACACAAGAGCACTGAGGCCTTGTTTGCTGTTAAAACCTTACTTGTTGTCTGTGGCTCTTTTTCACCCATCCCAATAATACTTCCATTTGGGAAGGAGTACTCTCTACCTGCCATAGACTTTCCAGCAAAGGGAAATAAGGCACATCTCACTCTTACTTTTCCTCTTTCCCAAGTGTCCTTTAAAACCTCTACTTGGCTACCTAGTTTTGCAAATTGGCTGAAATTTCCAACTTCCTTTTGGCATTAAAGGTACCGTAATTTTCAGACTTTTGATTAGGGTTGGAACACAAATATTTATGGATGTGGGAGTTCATTTCAGTTCACGTTTAAAGGCAAACTTACATAAGTCACACTTTCTAAAACAACCTGTGAACTGAAACACAGCCATCCTTCAAAATCTACACTTCGGTGAATTTTACAATGCAGTTCTCCAACTAAAATGCATATGCAGTACCAAGGGAAATTGTGTATAGAAGTACCTTTATTACTGAAAATTACCCCCCCCCAAAAAAAAAAAACCAACCCCTAAAAATTTGGGTGAATTTGCATTGCAGAAAATGTGTATTATAGCAGATATTTGCACTAAAATGCCGATGAATTTGCACAAGGACATTGTTAGTAAAATATGCAAGCTGATGTGGAAATATGGTAAATTGAACTTACAACTGGAAAAACGAGAAATTGAGAGAAAACAAAATTGCCAGATTTGCAAACTGACCCAGAAAAGTGGCAAACGTAATATTGGGGAAATAGGAAATGGAAAGGCTCCCAATCCCAGCATGGCCCCGGGCCTTGGTAATTTGGTTTCATGGTTTGGGCAAACTCACCTGAAGGACGCTCCCTGGACAAATAACCTGGATCAGGATGCAGGGATGCTTCAGATCACACACTTCTCTAAATACTATTCTTGGCTCCCCAAACACCAAACGGCAGGGTTGAAGTGTCTATTTGGAAGTCAGACATGCAGACTAATGCAAAGATGGGACAGACTAATAGACCTGGGTTAGCTCAGCTGGTGAAGCATGAGACTCTCCATCTCAGGGCTGTTGCTTCGAGCCCCACATTGGGCAAAAGATTCCTGCACTGCCAGGAGTTGGACGAGATGACTGTGGTCGCCCCTTCCAACTCTACAGTTCTGTGGTTCTAAGATTTTGGATCAGACGTATGAATTACTACATGTACTACAGAAATTGGTTGATCCTTCAGTTTCCTAATTTGTTGGAAGGGCTACGTTAAGAGAGTGTTATTAAAAACTCATTTCTGTTAGGTATATAAAATCAACACAGTGTTTCAGGAAAAACAAGCCACAACAGATACAAATTTATCCTTTGATCACATTTCACGCCCAACCCTTCAATCATTTTTATAACATTTACATGCTGCCTTTTCTCCAAGCAGCCACTTCAGCATGGAGTGAGATCGGTGACCCTGAGAGGTGGCGAGTGACCCAGTGAGCTTCATGGCTGAGTGTGGATTTGAACCCGAGTTCTCCTCAGAGCTCGTTCCTAGGCTTGCAGAGTCCCACTGTTACACTGCGGTGGCTCTCATTCACAAGCCAACCATCCTACTTCCTATAAAGTAGGATGCCAAACTCCAGGGAGAAACACAAATATCAAAATAGCCCTCCTCACCTTATTCCCTAAAAAGGTAGGAAAGAGAAGGAGAAGCAAAGGAGAAGCAGCGGAATCACAGCCTCAACCTTACAAACACAAAACCACCTGTGGAATGTTTTCTTTGCAAACTAATGGCACTATTAATCTCAAAATAGCTGGAGGAATCTCTGCCAAACATGCTGAAATGCAGAGTCCTCTGTTGCAAATCCTGCCTATGCAATGGACAGCTGCTCTTGGCACCGGTGAGGTCCTCCGGGTTGGATTTCGGCCGGCATCTGATTTGGCAGGAGATTCTGCTTAGGGTGCACTGGAGCCCAGCCCGTTCCCAGCATGTTGAGACTGGCTCAGTTGGACAGATGTTGGAGTTGTGGGTCGGGGGAGGAGGGGGCTTCTTTCATCTCCTCCAGAGCACGGAGTCAATCCTGTCTTTCTGGAACAATGTGTTGGAGCAGAATTGCATGGCCCTAAAAATATGCGGTTTGGTCCATATCCTCCTCCTGTACTTGTAACACACAGAATGCTGCAGCTCTGGAACTCCTTGCAGGCTGTCTCTCACACGGCTCTTGTTCTGGAAGCAATTAAAGACCTATTTACTTCTGCAGGTCAGAATGTAGGAAAGGTGACACGACTGGTTAATTTTTATCAACAGCCATGTTAACATGGAAGTGGCCTCTACACATGGCCTGCATTCATTGTCTGAGCCCCCGTTTCATGTGTGGCATCCGAGGGAGGTGTGGAGGGTGGCGACACAAAGAACAGGCCTTTTTAGTGGTGGCTCCCCAGCTGCCAGTATGCTCTCTCCACCAGGCCATTGCCCCTTGTGCCATCAACATTAAGGATTGAACCTGGGCCCTTCTGCATACAAAGCTGAAGCTCCGCCCTTCTCCTGCTTCCTCTTTCGTCCTGCTGTACCAGAAGTCAAGTTCAGGTCCAGAAACTGAAGTGCATCCAAGATTTAATTGCTTGGCTGCGCAAGAGAAAATAATACAGAACTCTAATATCCTAAATTAGAGGTATTTTAAAAACCCTGAACATCTTGGCTTAGGTAAGCTAAATATTTGGAAATTTAAAAGGGGTCGTGTTTTTTTCTGCTTTTCTGACTTGGCATACCCTATCGATAGTATAGGTTTTTTTAATTGCAGCTCAGCTTTTGCATGCAGAAGCTTCCAAGTTTGATCCCTGCTATCTCCTTTTATTTTATTTCATTTTAATTTTTTATATCTCATCTTTTCAAAACCCTCAAGGCAACTAACAAAAAAAAAGTATAACAGGTTTAGAAAAATATATCACATATCACAGATCTATGGTGCAGCCACATTTGGAATATTGTGTACAATTCTGGGGACCTCACCTCAAAAAGGGTTTTGTAGAGCTGGAAAAGGTTCAGTAAAGGGCAGCCAAATGGATCAGGGAGAGGGAGTGGCTCTCTTATTCAGAAAGATTGCTCTACCTATCTATCATATGATGATGGGGGGTATATAAGTAAAAATAACTGTGGCTAAGTGGGGTTTCGATGCCACCTTGAGAACTGTAGAACCGAACACATTTCATTTTTGTAACTTTTGTCAAACAGCTGCCCTTTTGCAGGAAGATGTGGATTCTCCTGTCCCATGAAGACAGAAGCAAATTAGCTCGGTGACTCTACAGGCCTTGCCATTTGTCGGGGAACAACCTCATCAGACATACTGTGGCTTCAGCCTGCCTCAGAGAACTTGCGCTCAAGGCAATGGCCTGTCAACTTGGTAAATCTTCAGCGACTCATGGAACAGCCAGGCAAAACCCTTGTGTTGACTTCTGGGGAAGCATGGAGAGGAAGACACATTGCTCCCTTCTCTCCCCCCAAGGAACCATCTCCATCTGCCATCTGATCATAGCTTAGGGCTGCAACAGCAGTCAGAAGGGAACAGGATTTGGGCCCCTAGAGCTATTCTCCTCACCTTCCGTGCCCCCTGACAGCAGAATACTATGTGGCGCTTGCTTGGCAGAATGTATTAGCATCCTCAGTGACAGGCAAGAGATATGCCTGCGGTTCCCAAATCCAAGATGCTCCTTGGAAGCCCCCTCTAGTATGAGGCCTGGTGGGCGGAGGGAACCACCCAGAAGAATTCAGTGTCTCACATAGAGCAGGTAAAGCAAGGAAAAGAACCCAAGTGCAGCCTGGGGGTGAGAAATCAGCCCTGCCTTTTCCATGTCTCCTGGCAAAGCAGGAGCCAGCTGCCAATTGCAAAGAGAATGAGGGATGCACAGCTGAGCTGCAAGATGTCTTCTCCATTAAATGCCTCTTGGGCTTCAGGAAGAAATTGCCAAAGATCCAGAAAGCTGAAAGCTCCAAAAGCAAACCCCTCAGTCGCCCAAGTACTCTCCCACCTGGGATATAGTAGGAAGAGACCTGGGAGACTGCAGACCAAGACTCGCTCTGTCTGGTTTATCTTATGGGTTGTTGGGCAAATCCTTCATACCAGCCATAGAAATGGGGGAGAAATTCAGTTCAGTATGAATGGTGAATCTACCTAACTGCACTTTCTGAAAGATTAGGCAAACTGAAACAGATTATTTGGAGAAATTCACAGGAAAACACTGATTAATTTTCATTGGGAAAAGTTAAAACTGATGTGGAAATAATAGAATCATAGAACAGTAGAGTTGGAAGGTTCACCCAGGGTCATCTAGTCCAGCCCCTGGCAATACAGGAATCACGGCTAAATAATCCCTGATGGATGGCCATCCAACCTCTGCTTAAAAACCTCTAAGGAAGGAGAGTAACCACCTTCTGAAAGAGTCCATTCCACTGTTGAACAGCTCTTACCATCAGAAAGTTCTTCCTAATGTTTAGTCAGAGTCTCTTTTACGTATTGATTTGAATCCATGGGTCTGGGTCCTCCTCTCCTGAGCAAAGCTCCAAGTGCCTTCAGTTATTTGGCTATCCAAATCACATCTCCTCTTCAACAGGTTAAACGTACCCAGTTCCCTCACCGGAAATATGGAGAACTGAATTTAAGACAGAAAAACATGAGAAACAGAGAGAAATAAAAATAGACAGATTCTCCAATATTTGCTGACTGAAGATGGCAGTTTGTTACGCTTGCCACTGTTCTGAGGTTCTAGTTGTTTCCACTGCATGTTTTACTCTGCAGGCAGTGCAGTGATCAGGCCACAGAATGATGTCACAAAACATTACCTTGTCATCCTTACAACAAGGTAGACTGCTACAAGTCATCAACCTGTTAACTAAAGACTGGAGTGGGAAAACTGTGCATTACAGATCATTGTATTCCAGGCTTATGGAGTTGTTCCTGGCCACTGAAATGCATTCTGCAGCTTTGTCATTCTTTCTCTTTAGTTTTCTGCCTGCATCGTAAAAAGTACCAGAGGCAAAAATGTCCAGTTTTCTAAGCTGAAGCTGCCTGAGGGTGATCTGAAATTGGGGAATATTGACATCAGTCCCTTGTCATGGTCAGGTCACTTTCTGTTGAGATGCAGCTTTCAGCATCTTTTCCCTTCAGCAGAGGTGGGGGACCTATGAGGACGGTCCGTCCTCTGAGGCTGATGGGTCCAAAGGGTTTTGACTTGGCTCTGGGTGATTTCACGGCTATGACTGGTACTCCTGCCAAAGCCCGGGCTGACTTGTGGAACATCTGAATGGCTTGGGTCGTTAACACAATTGCCCCTAAGCACCCTCTCCTATTTTGTGGAGCCTGCTTGGCTCCTTGGTATCAGAGATGAATTTAAGGCAGCACAACTGGTCCCACTGCTCTGGGCACTGAGCGTAGGGGCGCTGCTGGGCATCACAACTATCACATAGTAGTGAACAGATGTGCGCACCAGATTTTGGTCTCACACTGGATGCCACTACAAATTGAAAGATCAATGCCCACCCCTGTTGGTTTACTCCAGAACTTTAGGACAAGGAAACAAGCTGGGACACGGCTCAAACACGAGTGGAGGAAAACTCCACTCACATATAATCAACCACTGGTGAGGGCTTATCATTGAACCTACTAAATGGCAGTGAAAAACGAAGATCATGGCCACTGGTCCCATCACCTCCTGGCAAATAGAAAGAAGGGGAAGAAATGGAGGCAGTGAGAGATTTTACTTTCTTGGACTCCATGATCACTGCAGATGGTGACAGCAGTCACGAAATTAAAAGACGCCTGCTCCTTGGGAGAAAGGCGATGGCAAACCTAGACAGCATCTTAAAAAGCAGAGACATCACCTTGCCAACAAAGGACTGTATAGCTAAAGCTATGATTTTCCCAGTAGTGATGTATGGAAGTGAGAGCTGGACCATAAAGAAGGCTGATCGCCGAAGAATTGATGCTTTTGAATTATGGTGCTGGAAGAGACTCTTGAGAGTCCCATGGACTGCAAGAAGATCAAACCTCTCCATTCTGAAGGAAATCAGCCCTGAGTGCTCACTGGAAGGATAGATCCTGAAGCTGAGGCTCCAAGACTTTGGCCACCTCATGAGAAGAGAAGACTCCCTGGAAAAGACCCTGATGTTGGGAAAGATGGAGGGCACAAGGAGAAGGGGACGGCAGAGGACGAAATGGTTGGACAGTCTTCTCGAAGCTACCAGCATGAGTTTGATCAAACTGCAGGAGGCCATGGAAGACAGGAGTGCCTGGCATGCTCTGGTACAGGGGGTCACGAAGAGTCGGACACGACTAAACGACTAAACAACAACAACAACAATGGCAGTGAAGGTAGCAAAAAAGGCTTATGAATGGAGAGTGTTACACTGCATCTTCATGAGCCTCTTCTTGAGTAAGGTTCTTCAGTGGGTGGTCGCAGACCAGATTCAGGCACTCTTGGAGGAAACTGATTTTCTAGATCAATTTCATTTGGGATTTAGGCCCAGCTTTCGCACAGAAACTCCTTTTGTTACCCTATATCAGGGGTGCCCAAACTCTTTTCAAAGAGGGCCAGATTTGTTGAAGTGAACCTCAACCTTAACCCTAGAGGCAACCCTCACCCTAACCCTAACCTCAACCCTAACTCTAAACAAAATGCCAAACCGAAACCTAAGCCTAAGCCTAACCGTAATACTTACCCTAACCTCAACCCTAAACCTTACCCTAACCTGAAGCCTAATTCAAACCTTACCCCTAACCCTAATTCTAACCTCAACCTCAAACCTAACCCTACCCGACTTCTGACCCTAACCCTAACCCTCTAACCCTAAACCTAACTCAAACCTCAACCTCAACGCTAATCCAAACCACAACCTGAACCCGAACCGTAACCTGAAACTCAACCCTAACCCTAACCCTAACCCTATCCCTGACCCTAAACCTAATCCTAACCCTAAACTCAACACCAACCCTAACCCTAACATTAATTATAACCCTACCCTAATCCAAACCTCAACCTCAACTTCAACCCTAAACCTAACCACAACCCTAACCCTAACCCTGCCCTAAACCAAAAATCAACCTCAAACCTAACCTCAAATATAACCCTAACATTAACTCTAACCCTACCCTAATCCAAACGTCGACCTCAACCCTAACCCTAACTTTTACCCTAACCCTAACCCTAACCTCAACCCCAACCCCAACCGTAACCCTATCCCTAACCTCAACCCTAAACCTAACCTCTACCTTAACCTAAACTCAAACCCAAATGATCTGTGTAAAAGAGAAATGGGACCCAAAAATGATGTTTAAAGATGAACAAGGAAGATACCTGGCAGTTGAAATACAAGTACAAGGAGAAAAATTTTTAATAGTTGGAGTTTATGCACCAAATGAAGGGAAGGCGGAATTCTTTAAGAAGCTCCATGAAACTCTGATGGACTATTTGGACTATAATGTAATAATCATGGGAGATATGAATGGTGTGGTTTCTACAAATATGGACAAGGCACAAAGACAGATAATCTCTAAGGAAGGGAGACTTCCGAAGACCTTCTTTGAAATGACTGAAAATATGGATTTAATAGACATCTGGAGAACAAGAAACCCTCTCGAGAGAGAGGGAACTTTTTTCTCTCAAGCAATGATGACCTGGACCAGAATCGACCAAATCTGGATTACTAGTGGGCTGGCTCCAAAGATCAAGAAAATAGAAATCTGCCCAAAGACTTGCTCCGACCATAACGCCGTGAAGATGGAGATGAAATTTACAACAACTGGTCAATTTAGATGGAGGATGAATGACACCTTGTTTCGAGATCAGGAGATCCACAGAAAGGCCCAAAAAACTTTAAAGGACTACTTTGAAATAAATTTAAAGGCTGATGTAGAAATAAGTGTGATCTGGGATGCAAGTAAAGCCGTGATGCGAGGATTTCTAATTCAACAAAACTCAATAAAAAGAAGAAAGCAAAATGAGAAGAAGGAAAAGATTTTGGAAAAGATAAAAGAAGGAGAGAAGAAATTAAGATCAAAACCAAAGTCCCAGGAGATTTTGAGAGAGATTAAGCTATATCAGATACAATATATGGAACTGATGAATCAAGAGATTGAGTGGAAGATAAAGCAAATGAGACAAAAGACATTTGAATCTGCAGATAAATGTGGTAGACTCTTGGCTTGGCAATTGAAGAAAAGACAGAAGTTAAATACAGTTACAAATCTAGAAGTGGATGGAAAGAATATATCTAAGCCTAATGAGATTAGAAACTGTTTTCTGAGTTATTTAAAAAAACTATACTCACAAGGACCACAGAATGAAGAGGACATAGACGAATTCCTTAAAAAATATGGATTACAAAAAATCTCTCATCAAAGCAAGGTGGATCTAAACCAGAGAATAACAGAACAAGAGATAGAGGGTGCCATTCAGAACATGCAACTGGGCAAATCTCCAGGACCAGATGGACTGACTTCCAGATACTATAAAGCTTTAAAGGAATGGTTGATTCAACCGTTAAAGGAAGTCTGTAACGAGATTTTAGAGGGGAAAGGGGCACCAGATTCGTGGAAAGAAGCTTATATTACACTCATACCAAAGACAGAGACTGAAAAGACTCAACTTAAGAACTACTGCCCAATATCTTTACTTAATGTGGATTACAAAATTTTTGCAGACATTTTGGCAAAAAGATTGAAAAGAGTGTTTATGGAGAAGATTCATAAGGACCAATCAGGCTTTCTCCCAAAAAGGCATCTATCAGATAATGTGAGGAACATAATAGATATTTTGGAACTATTGGAGGTGAATATAAACACTAAAGCGGTTCTGATATTTGTGGATGCGGAGAAAGCCTTTGACAATATCTCTTGGAGCTTTATGAAAAATAATCTTCATGGGATGGGGGTAGGCCAAGGATTTGAGAATGGTATGGGTGCGATATATTCTGAACAAAAAGCTAAGTTGATTGTAAATAATGTGATAACTGAAGAACTTAAGATAGAAAAAGGGACACGACAGGGGTGCCCAATTTCCCCATTACTTTTCATTTCTGTTCTGGAGGTGTTGCTAAATATGATTAGAGATGACCAGCAGGTTAAAGGTGTACAGGTCGGAGCTAAACATTACAAGTTAAGGGCCTTTGCAGATGACTTAGTTTTGACTTTACAAGAGCCAGACACTAGTACGAAAAGGGTGTTGGAGATAATCCAACAATTTGGCCAGGTAGCCGGATTTAAACTGAACAAACAAAAGACTAAAGTTTGGGGGGGGAAATTAACAGCCATGGAGAGGGAGAAATTTCAGGATGAGACAGGTTTGACAGTGGTTAAGAAGGTGAAATACCTAGGGATTTATTTAACATCTAAAAATTTGAACTTGTATAAAGACAATTATGAAAAATGTTGGTCAGAAATCAAAAAAGATCTAGAAATATGGTCAAATTTGAAATTGTCAATGTTAGACCGAATTGCAGTTATTAAGATGAATGTATTGCCTAGAATGTTATTTTTGTTTCAAACTTTGCAGATTTTGGACAAGATGGACTGTTTCAAGAGGTGGCAGAAAGACATTTCGAAATTTGTCTGGCAGGGCAAAAAGCCCAGAATAAAATTTAAAGTACTTACAGATGCAAAAGAAAGAGGGGGATTTGCCCTGCCGGACTTAAAATTGTATTATGAAGCAGCAGCGTTTTGCTGGCTGAAAGAGTGGATGCTCCTCGAGAATACAGACATCCTGGATTTGGAAGGCTTTAATAATGAATTTGGTTGGCATGCATATTTGTGGTATGACAAAATCAAGGTGCAAAGGGCCTTCAAAAATCATATTGTTAGAAAAGCTTTATATAATGTTTGGATAAGATATAAAGATCTGTTGGAAAATAAAACCCCTAGATGGTTGTCACCCTTGGAGGCTAAGGCATTGAAAAAGCTCAATACGGAGGCAGGATGGCCAAAGTATTGGGAAATTTTGGAACAAGATGGAGATAAATTGAAGCTACAGAGTCATGAGAAATTGAAACCTAAAGTGCGAGATTGGCTCAATTATTATCAAATAATGGAGGTGTACAAACAAGATAGGAAAATTGGCTTCCAGGTGGAGAAATCAAAACTAGAAACTGAACTGTTAGAACCCAATACTAAGAACTTATCAAGAATGTATAATTTGATGCTGAAATGGAACACACAAGATGAAACAGTTAAATCAGCTATGATTAAGTGGGCACAGGACATTGGTCATAACATTATGTTTGCTGACCGGGAATGGTTGTGGAACACCGGGATAAAATTCACGGCATGTAATGCCTTAAAGGAAAATATTATGAAAATGATCTACAGGTGGTACATGACCCCAGTCAAGCTAGCAAAAATATACCATTTGCCTGACAATAAGTGTTGGAAATGTAAAGAAATTGAAGGTACTTTCTATCACCTTTGGTGGACGTGCCCGAAGATTAAGGCTTTCTGGGAAAAGATATATAATGAAATGAAAAAGGTACTTAAATGTACTTTCCCTAAGAAGCCAGAGGCCTTTCTCTTGGGCATTGTCGGCCAATTGGTGCCAAAGAAAGACAGAACCTTTTTTATGTACGCTACAACAGCAGCAAGAATACTCATCGCAAAGTATTGGAAGACACAAGAACTACCCACCGTGGAAGAATGGCAGATGAAAGTGATGGACTATATGACACTGGCTGAGATGACTGGCAGAATCCGTGATCAGAGGAAAGAGACAGCGGAAGAGGACTGGAAGAAATTCAAAATTTATCTTAAGAACTATTATAAAATTGATGAATGTTAAAATGCCGAGGTGTTGAGAGAAAAAGGGATACAGTGACATAAGATTAAGTTAAAGAAAGGATTAAGAGGACACATATTTGATAAAATTGCTTAGAAGTTGCTGAAATAATTTGGTAAATTGGGATGCAGAAAGGGGAGGTATGGGGGAGTCCGAGAAACGAAGGTTATGGAAAAAAAGGTTATGAAATTATACATGTTTGTTTGTCCTTTTATTTGTTTGTATTGTTTAAAAATTGTTGTAAAACCAATAAAAAATTTTTTTTAAAAAATAAACTCAAACCCAAAACCTAACTCTAACCTCAAACCTAACCCTAACCCTAACCCTAAACTCTACCCTAACCCTAACACTAACACGAAGCCCATCCATAACCCTTACCCTTACCTTTACCATAACCTCAACCCTAACCCTATCTCTATCCCTGACCCTAAACTCAACACCAAGCCTGACCCCAACCCTAACACTAATCCCAACCCCAATCCCAATCCTAACCCTAACCCTAACTCTAACTCTAACTCTAACTCTAACTCTAACTCTAACTCTAACTCTAAACCTAAACCTAAACCTATACCTAACCTCAAACCTAACCCTAACACTAACCCTAAACCTAAACCTAAACCTAACCTTAATTTTAGCCTTAGCCTATACCCTAACGCTAACCCTAACCTCTACCCTAACGCTAACCCTAACCTCAAGCCTAGCCCTAACCCTAACCCTAACCCTAACCCTAACCCTAACCCTAACCCTAACCCTAACCCTAACCCTAACTCTTGACCATGCTACCACTCAGTGGATTTGTAACTGGCTGACTGACCGAACTCAAAGGGTGCTCATCAATGGTTCCTCTTCATCCTGGAGAAGAGTGACTAGTGGGGTGCCACAGGGTTCTGTCTTGGGCCCGGTCTTATTCAACATATTCATCAACGACTTGGATGATGGACTCAAGGGCATCCTGATCAAATGGACTCAAGGGCATCCTGATCACACTTCAAAACGACCTTGACAGATTAGAGAACTGGGCAAAAGCAAACAAGATGAATTTTAACAGGGAGAAATGTAAAGTATTGCACTTGGGCAAAAAAAATGAGAGGCACAAATACAAGATGGGTGACACCTGGCTTGAGAGCAGTACATGTGGAAAGGATCTAGGAGTCTTGGTTGACCACAAACTTGACATGAGCCAACAGTGTGACGCGGCAGCTAAAAAAGCCAATGCAATTCTGGGCTGCATCAATAGGAGTATAGCATCTAGATGAAGGGAAGTAATAGTGCCACTGTATTCTGCTCTGGTCAGACCTCACCTGGAGTACTGTGTCCAGTTCTGGGCACCACAATTCAAGAAGGACACTGACAAACTGGAACGTGTCCAGAGGAGGGCAACCAAAATGGTCAAAGGCCTGGAAACGATGCCTTATGAGGAACGGCTAAGGGAGCTGGGCATGTTTAGCCTGGAGAAGAGGAGGTTAAGGGGTGATATGATAGCCATGTTCAAATATATAAAAGGATGTCACATAGAGGAGGGAGAAAGGTTGTTTTCTGCTGCTCCAGAGAAGCGTACACGGAGCAATGGATCCAAACTACAAGAAAGAAGATTCCACCTAAACATTAGGAAGAACTTCCTGACAGTAAGAGCTGTTCGACAGTGGAATTTGCTGCCAAGGAGTGTGGTGAAGTCTCCTTCTTTGGAGGTCTTTAAGCAGAGGCTTGACAACCATATGTCAGGAGTGCTCTGATGGTGTTTCCTGCTTGGCAGGGGGTTGGACTCGATGGCCCTTGTGGTCTCTTCCAACTCTATGATTCTATGATTCTATGAACCCTAACCCTAACATTAACCCTAACACTAACTCTAACCCCAACCCCAACCCCAACGCCAACCCCAACCCTAACCTTAACCCTAACCCTAAACTTAACCCTAACCCTAACCCTAAACTCTACCTTAACCCTAACCCTAAGCCTAAGCCTAACCCTAACCTTAAACCTAACCATAACACTAAGCCCATCCATAACCCTTACCTTTACCATAACCTCAGCCCTAACCCTATCTCTATCCCTGACCCTGACCCTAAAATCAACCCCAAGCCTGACCCTAACCCTAACCCTAACCCTATCCCTAAACTTAACCTTAACCTCAGACCTAACCCTAACCCTAACACTCACCCTAACCTTAACCTAAAACCTAACCCAAACCCTAACCCTAACCCTAACCTCTACACTAACCTCAACCTCCACCCTAGCCCTAACCCTAACCTCAAATCTAACCCAAACCCTAACCCTAACATTAACCCAAACCCTAACTCTAACCCGAACCCGAACCCGAACCTCAACCTCAACCTCATCCCTAGCTCTAACCCTAACCCCAACCCTAACTCTAACTCTAACTCTAACTCTAACTCTAACTCTAACCCTAACGCTAACCATAGGCTCAACCTTAACACTAACAGTAATCTCAACCCTAACCCTAACGCTAAACTTAATGCCAGCCCTAACCCTAATTGTAACTTCAGCCCTAATACTCACACTAACCTTAACCCTAACCCTAAGATCAACCCAAACACTAACTGTAACCTCAACCCTAACCCCAACCCTAACCTCAACCCTAACCATATCCCAAACCCTAACTCTAACCCTAAACTCAACACCAACCCTAACCCTAACCCAGGGGTGCCCAAACTTTTTTCAAAGAGGGCTAGATTTGATGAATTGAACATACGTAAGGGCTGACCAAAGTTGTTGTTTTTTAGGATTGAAGTTGTTGGGTTTTTAAAATAATTTTACCCCAAAGTTTTTGAGCTTTTTAAAGGATTTTACCCCAGGACATATACTACCACGGGGGCCGGTTTAAATCGGCGGGTGGGCCGGATTCCAGTCCTTTTATTGTTGAGGTGGAAGTGGCCACCCAACACTCCACAGGGCTTGCTAATTTGATTAAAGACTTTCCTCCCATAGCCTTAGCACTGACTGGGGAACGGGGTCTTGGCCCTTGCTAAGAGAATCAGGCAATACAAACCTGTCTGTGAGATGTTGAGCACACACTAATCACCGCAGATGTTCTACCTGCAGGGCTGGTATCTCAGAACAATGCTGTGCAGGGTGTGTGTGTGTGTGTGTGTGTGTGTGTGTGTGTTTGGAGGGGGGATTATGAGTTTGTAGTTTGCTGGAGAGAAAGGAAAGGAAGATGGAGAGAAGAGAGCTGTGTTTCTTGCAATAATTGGCTGAAAGTGGGTAAGGAAGGAGTTGTGCCATGTGCTGCCCCAGGATCAGCTGTAGGCAAGCCTGCTGTTTGCTTCCCTTAATGCTCCATTTGCATGTTTGTAAATAAAGCAAATATGACGGAGACACTGTAAGTCTCTGATGCTCTCATCAAGAGAAAACGAAACACTTTAGTGCTGTCCCTGGAATTTCCCTTTGCTTAAGGAAACAGGGAGAACATAATAAGACAAAGAAAGCCAATGCTTTTATTACACCAAAGTAAATAAAGACAGTTTCAGGGTGCTACCACATTGTAACCTAACAATGGCTACTTAGATATCAGTCCCATTTAATTCAGTGCTAAGTGAGGTTAGAATTGCAACCCCTCCCAGTACCTTGATTTCATGTTGTTGTTGTTGTTTAGTCGTTTAGTCGTGTCCGACTCTTCGTGACCCCATGGACCAGAGCACGCCAGGCACTTCTGTCCTCCACTGCCTCCCGCAGTTTGATCAAGCTCATGCTAGTAGCTTCAAGAACACCATCCAACCATCTCATTCTCTGTCGTCCCCTTCTCCTTGTGCCCTCCATCTTTCCCAACATCAGGGTCTTTTCCAGGGAGTCTTCTCTTCTCATGAGGTGGCCAAAGTATTGGAGCCTCAGCTTCACGATCTGTCCTTCCAGTGAGCACTCAGGGCTGATTTCCTTCAGAATGGAGAGGTTTGATCTTCTTGCAGTCCATGGGACTCTCAAGAGTCTCCTCCAGCACCATAATTCAAAAGCATCAATTCTTCGGCGATCAGCCTTCTTTATAGTCCAGCTCTCACTTCCATACATCACTACTGGGAAAACCATGGCTTTTACTATACGGACCTTTGTTGGCAAGGTGATGTCTCTGCTTTTTAAGATGTTGTCTAGGTTTGCCATCGCCTTTCTCCCAAGGAGCAGGCGTCTTTTAATTTCGTGACTGCTGTCACCATCTGCACTGATCATGGAGCCCAAGAAAGTAAAATCTCTCACTGCCTCCATTTCTTCCCCATCTATTTGCCAGGAGGTGATGGGCCCAGTGGCCATGATCTTCGTTTTTTTGATGTTGAGCTTCAGACCATATTTTGCGCTCTCCTCTTTCACCCTCATTAAAAGGTTCTTTAATTCCTCTTCACTTTCTGCCATCAAGGTTGTGTCATCTGCATATCTGAGGTTGTTGATATTTCTTCCGGCAATCTTAATTCCGGCTTGGGATTCATCCAGCCCAGCCTTTCGCATGATGAATTCTGCAAATAAGTTAAATAAGCAGGGAGACAATATACAGCCTTGCCGTACTCCTTTCCCAATTTGGAACCAATCAGTTGTTCCATATCCAGTTCTAACTGTAGCTTCTTGTCCCACATAGAGATTTCGCAGGAGACAGATGAGGTGATCAGGCACTCCCATTTCTTTAAGAACTTGCCATAGTTTGCTGTGGTCAACACAGTCAAAGGCTTTTGCATAGTCAATGAAGCAGAAGTAGATGTCTTTCTGGAACTCTCTAGCTTTCTCCATAATCCAGCGCATGTTTGCAATTTGGTCTCTGGTTCCTCTGCCTCTTCTAAATCCAGCTTGCACTTCTGGGAGTTCTCGGTCCACATACTGCTTGAGCCTTCCTTGTAGAATTTTAAGCATAACCTTGCTAGCATGTGAAATGAGTGAAATTGTGCGGTAGTTGGAGCATTCTTTGGCACTGCCTTTCTTTGGGATTGGAATGTAGACTGATCTTCTCCAATCCTCTGGCCACTGCTGAGTTTTCCAAACTTGCTGGCATATTGAGTGTAGCACCTTAACAGCATCATCTTTTAAAATTTTAAACAGTTCAGCTGGAATACCATCACTTCCACTGGCCTTGTTATTAGCAGTGCTTTCTAAGGCCCATTTGACTTCACTCTCCAGGATGTCTGGCTCAAGGTCAGCAACCACACTACCTGGGGTGTACGAGACATCCATATCTTTCTGGTATAATTCCTCTGTGTATTCTTGCCACCTCTTCTTGATGTCTTCTGCTTCAGTTAGATCTTTACCACTTTTGTCCTTTATTATGGTAATCTTTGTACGAAATGTTCCTTTCATATTTCCGATTTTCTTGAACAGATCTCTGGTTCTTCCCATTCTGTTGCTTTCCTCTATTTCTTTGCATTGCTCGTTTAAGAAGGCCTTCTTGTCTCTCCTTGCTGTTCTTTGGAAATCTGCATTCAGTTTCCTGTATCTTTCACTATCTCCCTCGCATTTTGCTTGCCTTCTCTCCCCCGCTATTTGTAAGGCCTCGTTGGACAGCCACTTTGCTTTCTTCCATTTCTTTTTCATTGGGATGGTTTTAGTTGCTGCCTCCTGTATAATGTTGCGAGCCTCCATCCATAGTTCTTCAGGCACTCTGTCCAGCAAATCTAAATCCTTAAACCTGTTCCTCACTTCCACTGTGTATTCATAAGGGATTTGGTTTAGATTGTATCTTACCTGTCCAGTGGTTTTTCCTACTTTCTTCAGTTTAAGCTTGAATTTTGCTATAAGAAGCTGATGATCTGAGCCACAGTCAGCTCCAGGTCTTGTTTTTGCTGACTGTATAGAGCTTCTCCATCTTTGGCTGCAGAGAATATAATCAATCTGATTTCGATGTTGCCCATCTGGGGATGTCCATGTGTAGAGTCGTCTCTTGTGTTGTTGGAAAAGCGTGTTTGTGATGACCAGCTTGTTCTCTTGACAGAACTCTATTAGCCTTTGCCCTGCTTCGTTTTGATCTCCAAGGCCAAACTTGCCAGTTGTTCCTTTTATCTCTTGATTCCCTACTTTAGCATTCCAATCCCCTATAATGAGCAGAACATCCTTCTTTGGTGTCACTTCGATAAGGTCTTGTAAGTCTTCATAGAACTGGTCAATTTCAGTTTCTTCAGCACTAGTAGTTGGTGCATAAACTTGGATTACTGTGATGTTAAAAGGTCTGCCTTGGATTCGTATCGAGATCATTCTATCATTTTTGAGACTGCATCCCAGTACAGCTTTCGCCACTCTTTTGTTGACTATGAGGGCCACTCCATTTCTCTTACGGGTTTCTTGCCCACAGTAGTAGATATGATAGTCATCCGAACTGAATTCGCCCATTCCCGTCCATTTTAGCTCACTGATGCCCAGGATGTCAATATTTATTCTTGCCATCTCATTTTTGACCACATCCAACTTACCCAGGTTCATGGTTCTTACATTCCAGGTTCCTATGCAATATTTTTCTTTACAGCATTGGACTTTCCTTTCGCTTCCATGCATATCCACAACTGAGCATCCTTTCGGCTTTGGCCCAGCCGCTTCATCAGCTCTGGATCTACTTGTACTTGTCCTCCGCTCTTCCCCAGTAGCATGTTGGACACCTTCCGACCTGAGGGGCTCATCTTCCAGTGTCATAACTTTTATATGCCTGTTGTCTTTGTCCATGGAGTTTTCTTGGCAGGGATACTGGAGTGGCTTGCCGGTTCCTACTCCAGGTGGATCACGTTTGGTCAAAACTCTCCACTATGACCTGTTCATCTTGGGTGCCCTGCTCGGCGTAGTTCATAGCTTCTCTGAGTTCTTCAAGCCCCTTCGCCACGGCAAGGCAGTGATCCATGATTTCATATTTCTGTATAAACTTGTCATCCTTGAAATCCTTGATTTCATATTTCTGTATAAACTTGTCATCCTAAAGGGTTAGGGGTAAGGTTAGGGTTGGGGTTAGGGTTAGGGTTAGGGTAGAGGTTAGGGTTAGGGTTAGGGTTAGGGTTAGGGTTAGGGTAGAGGTTAGGGTAGAGGTTAGGGTTAGGGTTAGGGTTAGGGTTAGGGTTAGGGTAGAGGTTAGGGTTAGGGTTAGGGTTAGGGTTAGGGTTAGGGTTAGGGTTAGGGTTAGGGCTAGGGTTAGGGTTAGGGTTAGGGCTAGGGTTAGGGTTAGGGTTAGGGTTAGGGTAGAGGTTAGGGTAGAGGTTAGGGTTAGGGTTAGGGTTAGGGTTAGGGTAGAGGTTAGGGTTAGGGTTAGGGTTAGGGCTAGGGTTAGGGTTAGGGTTAGGGTAGAGGTTAGAGTTAGGGCTAGGGTTAGGGTTAGGGTTAGGGTTAGGGTAGAGGTTAGGGTTAGGGTTAGGGTTAGGGTTAGGGTTAGGGCTAGGGTTAGGGTTAGGGTTGGGGTTAGGGTTAGGGTTAGGGTTAGGGTAGAGGTTAGGGTTAGGGTTAGGGTTAGGGCTAGGGCTAGGGTTAGGGTTAGGGTTAGGGTTGGGGTTGGGGTTAGGGTTAGGGTTAGGGTTAGGGTTAGGGTTAGGGTAGAGGTTAGGGTTAGGGATAGGGATAGGGATAGGGATAGGTTTAGGTTAGAGGTTAGGGTTAGGTTTAGGGTAGAGGTAGAGGTAGAGGTAGAGGTTGAGGTAGAGGTTTGGATTAGGGTTAGGGTTAGGGTAGAGGTTCGGGTTAGGATTAGGGTTAGGGTTAGGGTTAGGGTTAGGGTTAGGGTTAGGGTTAGGGTAGAGGTTCGGGTTCGGGTTCGGGTTCGGGTTCGGGTTAGGGTAGAGGTAGAGGTGTTACGATATAGAAGCAATGCAGCTGCGAGCTGCTGGTAGCTTGAAAACACCACATGATGGAATGTTGGGACTGTTCCGTGGGAAACAGAGGGTTAGGGTTAGGGTTAGGGTAGAGGTAGAGGTAGAGGTAGAGGTTGAGGTTTGGATTAGGGTTAGGGTTAGGGTTAGGGTTAGGGTTAGGGTTAGGGTTAGGGTAGAGGTTCGGGTTAGGGTAGAGGTAGAGGTGTTACGATATAGAAGCAATGCAGCTGCGAGCTGCTGGTAGCTTGAAAACATCACATGATGGAATGTTGGGACTGTTCCATGGGAAACAGAGGGACAGTCAATTCACAGTGCAGAGGGCACCGAAATTAGCTCAGAGTGTAATATGAGCTGTACAGGAAGTGTTTGTCCCCTCTCGACTGCTGGAGTTTGAAGAGAGCAGTCATGTTTTTTGTAACGCTGCAAAGACAGAAATAAAGGCATGTAAATACGTTTTCTGTCTATCTCTTTCCCCTGCTGGGGGGGGGCAGGAAAGAGGGTGTATGTTCTTCTCACGCTGAGAAGGATCGCCTATCACGACTTCTGCCTGCATCTTGCCGGGAAAACAGACAGGGAGGTCAATAGGATATCAAGCCGGGTGCCTGGGAGAGTTGCCAGTTTCTCTTAATATGGGCTTGATTCCCGACATCTGGTAGCACGGAGCCGATGGCATCGATCCATGATAGCAGCAGAAGAGGTTGATGGATCGTAATTCATTTTTTTTTTTAATAAAATTTTTATTGGTTTTTCACTTTTTATACAGACATAACACACACATAAAGAGACAAAGACAAAAACATGTATAATTTCAAAAATCTTACTTTCTTAACTTTGGTCCTTGACTTCCCCCCATCCCCCCTTCATACATCCCAATTCCCATAATTATGTCAGCAAGTTATTATTTTTCCTCCTTACCATGTTAATATTACATCTTTTATGAAAAATTAAGTTCTTTCCTAAGTTGGACTCAAATTCCCTTCCATCGATTTCCCATTTTTTATTAAACGTAAATCATATTAACTAAACCCAAAAGTCATATGTGTTTTTGAAATTCTGTTTTCCCCCCCCTCCCATCCCCGGTTTTCGTCCCTTCCCCCTTCTTCCCCCTTCCCAGTCCACAATAACAGTTCTTAGCCTGGATTCCTCACATCCGAGGCCTTCAAGTCTCTTTCAGTCCCTCTCCGCCGGTTTTGTTGGTAGTCCTTTATGTTGGTCTTCGGATCTCGAAGGAGTTCTGTCCCAATCAAGTCAGGTTTTCTTCCCACAAGAAAACTTAAAGACAGCTGCTGCAAAAGTTCCACTAATCTTTCATATTCAGAATGGAGGCCCCAATCATATTTCTTCTTTATTTTAAGTTCTTGAATTCCAAGTACTCCAGGGGCCTCCTCCTTCATCTTTCGCATCTTTTGCAGATTTGTAATCCACGTAATCCAAAGGTCTTCTTGTTTATAATCCACATGTGTAGGCTTCTGGTTGGTACTTTCCATCTGTGCTTCCTCCTTTCCTTGTTTAGTCTCCTTCAATTCTTCAGATATCTCTTCCAGTTCAGCTGCAGATTTTTTCTCATTCAAATCCTCGATACATTCAGCAGAGCTGCTTATTCCAGAAGTCAAGGTCGTGAGTTGTTTATTCATGGCCAGACTCTGCTCTTGTAGAATTCCCACAAGGTGAAACATTCTTTCTATCTCAGCTAGTAAATTTCCATCCGCAGCCATTGTAATGTCTCAGAATTCCCCCTAGAGGGAATCTAGTTACAGTAATCTTTTCCCAACAGTCCTTTACCTCGTTCTTTGTTTCTTTGTTTCCAACCACTTTAATTCATTTATATCACATTTAGTCCAGGGGGATCTTTAATATCAAGCTTTTTCACTTTAAATTGACCGTTTGACAGCTTTGACAGCTGTCAAACTCCTTTCCTCTTCAGCAGGCTCAGAGACAGGACGCTCCCGGGCCCGGGAGGGGGGGTTGCACACAACAAGAGAAAAACTTCTAAAATCACTCTTACACTCCAGCTCAAAACTTCTTTGGTCAAATCGTGAAAGTTAATGTCTTTTTAACTCACCCCAAAAGGGTAGGCTCTCCAACTTAGTTCTCCTGCTATTGCTTTAAATCGTCTGCAGAAGGGGGGGTGCGGACTTCCCTTTGACACATCCCCCGGTCGTATCAAATTCACAGATAATTATTTTAGAGTCCAAATTCCAATTTACTCATGGGTTGCTTCTTTTCAGGTCTGAATTTAAGGAAAAAAGTCAGCGCTCTTCAGCCATGGCACACGGCTTCGCTCCTCCGGGGTAGCGGTCTACTCCCAGCACCACGCCGCTCTCCGTACCCTCTCCGTAGCCTTTAAAAAGGCTCTTCGTGGGTCGGGGGGCGCTTAAGGTGCCCACCGAGTCACCAGGTCCGCAGGCACCCGCGCCTGCGGTTTTTGAGGGTCTCTGCGTCGCCGTCGCGGCAAGACCCGTCCCCAGCGGAGCCAATTCCCTCCGGAGCTCGGAGGGAATCCGCCATTAGCTGTTCGCGCCAACCCGGAAGTCTGATGGATCGTAATTCATCCTCTGCAAGGAGATAAAGGAAGATATGGTAGCGTGCGGATTGAAGCTACAAAAGACGACTGAGCACCGAAGCAGACGTTTTTGCTGATAAGCCAGAAGCAACGGAACCCCTAAGGTATGCTGAATTATGGGCTAAAAGAGTGAACGCAGATTGATTCTTCTCTGGTTCACAAAAGCTGCTTTTTAGATAAAAAACAGCACTGAGAGAGAGCCACATTCTTCGCATTCCTGGGACTGATAAGGTTTGCTGCTCAAGCCTGGAATGTCCAGTTGCTAAGCAACGAAACATCAGTAAAGTGGAAAGTTACTAGCCAACACGGAAGTGAGGCTGAGCACTGTGAGAGGCTGGAAAAACACTGGGAAAACAGCGTTTGTTTTGTCTGCTATTTCACTGCTCTTGGAGGGACTTTCAAAACAGCCTGCGTTTAGCTGCCAAGTGCAACGCAGTGAACAGCCAATAGACTCTTGGATTTTACAGGCTCGAGAGTGAGAGCTGAGGCTTGGATTCAAAATGGATACCAAGAAGGGGGAGGCTTACCTTACCCACCTCCACTGACTAATGACAATTATTCCTCATGGTCTGTAAAGATGAAAGCCCTGCTTCAGAATCAGAGGATTTTTGGGGTGATTGATAACCCCATCCCTGCTGCACCAATGCCAGGTTGGAATTCACAGAATGTGAGAGCCAGGACGGCCATAATTCTGTGTATCTCAGATGATCAACTCGTGCATATTCAGGATTTGGAATATCCGCGTGAGATTTGGCAAACGCTGCGTAGAATACATCAGAGATGCTGGTTCTTCAGCGTTGCTGCATTTTGAAAAGCTGACCAATCTAAGGCTAGCGCCTGATGGAGATGTACAAGCGCATCTGACAGAGATGAAATTCTTACGCCAGCAGATGGCGCAACGCAATTTTCCTCTACAGGGAGAGATCGCCTTGCTGCAATAGATGTCAAAGACAGGGGGAGAGAAGCTGGGAGTTCTGACACCCCCACTGCTACTGCAAGTGAAGAACAGGCTGTTGCTTTGAACGTTGTCCGTTGTTTCAATTGTGGACTGACTGGGCATCTTCAGCGGAATTGTAAGAAGCCACGTCAACAGAAAGGAGCTAAGGGGAGCTCTGCAAAGCCTGAGGCATCAGGCAAAAGTCGTACCAAGTCCCAGATGAAACCTGCAAAAGCATTGCTGTCAAAAGCTGAATTTTCAATGGAGAACGCTTTTGTTCTTGACACGGGTTGCACGCAACACATGACGTCTCGCCAAGGACTGTTCTCAACGTTTAAGAAGCAAAGCTTCACTGTGAAACAGGCCAATGGCCAGGAGCTGGAAGCGACCGGGTTTGGAACTGTGTATCTTGAGAGACTGAACTTGACTATTAACAATGTGTATTTGGTTCCTGATTTAAAGTTCAATCTGCTGAGTGTTTCGCAGATCACAAAGAAAGGACTGATTTTGTCCTATGATAGAGAAAGCTGCAAAATCTTCAAAGATGGAGAGCTGTATCTTTCTGCCAGAGAGAAAGATGGACTGTATTTGTTGACTTTTGATCAAAGTGATTGCATAAATTGTAATGCATCTGAGTCTAACATGGTTTCTCTTGCAGGCGTGACGAAGGACGTCCAGAAGGTGACGAGAGTAACTAGTGCTTTTCAGCGAGTGTATGCTGATGTGATTGGTCCTCTAGCACCATCTAGAGGCAATGCAAGATATTATTTTGTGTGTGTGGATTATTTCACTCATTATGTGTGGATATACATATTGCAGAAACCACAAGAAGCCTTAGAAAGGTTTAAAGAGTTTTGTGACAAGGTTAAGAATGTTCATGATGCTAACACTGATTGTCTTTTCACAGATGAAAAGCCAGTTTTTCTTTTACAGGATTTTCAGGATTTCCTGGATAAGCAAGGCATAAGGCACAAGACTGCTGTTTCAGCAGATGCATGGAACAAAAGTATCTGTGTGCAAGTGAACAAAGAATTGCAAAATGGGATGAAGGCGCAATTGCTGAGTTCACATTTGCCACATGAGTATTGGGCGGAATCGTTATTGTGTTTTTGTTACACTTGGATGAGAAAGGTTTCAAAAGGTTTGGGAAGTTCTCCTTTTGAAAAGCTATTTCATAGAAAACCTTCTGTTGCCCATTTTAAGGTTTTTGGGTCTCATGTGAAATCTGATGCTCCAGGTGGAGTAAAGAATGCTAGAGGCATTTTTGTGGGTTATGAAAAGGGTCTCTACAGAGTAATTTTGTCCGAATCTGGTCAGGTGATTCTCACGAAATTGCTAGAGAGTGCTTCTGAACAGGAGAGAGTAATTGTTCACACATTTCCCACTGAGGACAATTCAGATGATGATGATGATTTTACTGATTACAGTGATACTGAAAGTGACAGTGATAGCTCGAAGAGCTCAGTTGACACAGTCATTGAGAGGAAATCTCACACAATGGCTAGACCTTCACAGGTGAAGGATGAACCACTGTTTACTATCGGAACTGGTTCACCAAAGAGTCCTGAAACTGAACCAGTGAGCAGGGGGGATCAGAACCTCATACGTAGGTCTGAGGTTTGGATTAGAGTTAGGGTTAGGGTTAGGGTTAGGGATAGGGATAGGGATAGGGATAGGGATAGGGATAGGTTTAGTTTAGAGGTTAGGGTTAGGGTTAGGGTTAGGGTTAGGGTTAGGGTTAGGGTTAGGGTTAGGGTTAGGGTTAGGGTAGAGGTAGAGGTTTGGATTAGGGTTAGGGTTAGGGTTGGGTTAGGGTAGAGGTTAGGGTTAGAGTTAGAGTTAGGGTTAGGGTTAGGGTTAGGGTTAGGGTAGAGGTTAGGGTTAGGGATAGGGTTAGGGTAGAGGTTAGGGTTAGGGTTAGGGTAGAGGTAGAGGTAGAGGTAGAGGTAGAGGTAGAGGTTAAGGTTAGGGTTAGGGTTACGGTTACGGTTACGGTTAGGGTTAGGGTTAGGGTTAGTGTTAAGGTTAGGGTTAGGGTTAGGGTTAGGGTTAGGGTTAGGATTAGGGTTAGGATTAGGGTAGAGGTTAGGGTTAGGGTTAGGGTTAGGGATAGGTTTAGGGTAGAGGTTAGGGTTAGGGTTAGGGTTAGGGTTAGGGTTAGGGTTAGGGTAGAGGTAGAGGTAGAGGTAGAGGTTAGGGTTAGGGTTAGGGTTAGGGTTAGGGTAGGGGTTCGGGTTCGGGTTCGGGTTAAGTTTAAAGTTTAGGTTAAGGTTAAGGTTAGGGTTAGGGCAGAGTTTAGGGTTAGGGTTAGGGTTAGGGTAGAGGTAGAGGTTTGGATTAGGGTTAGGGTTGGGGTTAGGGTAGAGTTTAGGGTTAGGGTTAGGGTTAGGTTTAGGTTTAAGGTTAAGGTTAAGGTGAGGGTGAGGGTGAGGGTGAGGGTTAGGGTTAGGGTTACGGTGAGGGTTAGGGTTAGGGTAGAGATTTGGCTTAGGGTTAGGGTAGAGTTTAGGGTTAGGATTAGGGTTAGGTTTAAAGTTAAGGTTAGGGTTAGGGTAGAGGTAGAGCTAGCGGTTGAGGTTTGGATTAGGGTTAGGGTTAGGGTTAGGTTTAAGGTTAAGGTAAAGGTAAAGGTAAAGGTAAAGGTAAAGGTAAAGGTTAAGGTTAAGGTTAAGGTTAAGGTTAAGGTGAGGGTGAGGGTGAGGGTGAGGGTGAGGGTTAGTGTTAGGGTAGACATTTGGGTTAAGGTTAGGGTAGAGTTTAGGGTTAGGGTTAGGTTTAAAGTTAAGGTTAGGGTTAGGGTTAGAGTAGAGGTAGAGCTAGAGGTTGAGGTTTGGATTAGGGTTACGGTTAGGGTTAGGGTTGGGGTTGGGGTTAGGGTTAGGGTTAGGGTTAGGGTTAGGGTTAGGGTTAGGGTTAGGGTTGGGGTTAGGGTTAGGGAAGAGTTTAGGTTTAGGTTTAAGGTTAAGGTCAAGGTTATGGCGAGGGTTAGGGTTAGGGTAGAGGTTAGGGTTAGGTTTAGGGTAAGGGTTAGGGTTAGGGTTAGGGTTAGGGTTAGGGTAGAGGTAGAGGTTTTGGTTTGGATTAGGGTCAGCGATAGAGATAGGGTTAGGGTTGAGGGTATGGTAAAGGTAAGGATTATGTATGGGCTTAGGCTTAAGCTTAGGTTTAGGTTTAGGTTTAGGTTTAGGTTTAGGCTTAGGGTTAGGGTTAAGGTAGAGGTAGAGGTAGAGGTTAAGGTTAGGGTTAGGGTTACGGTTACGGTTACGGTTAGGGTTAGGGTTAGGGTTAGTGTTAAGGTTAGGGTTAGGGTTAGGGTTAGGGTTAGGGTTAGGATTAGGGTTAGGATTAGGGTAGAGGTTAGGGTTAGGGTTAGGGTTAGGGTTAGGGTTAGGGTTAGGGTTAGGATTAGGGTTAAGGTTAGGGTTAGGTTTAGGGTTAGGGTTAGGGTTATGTTTAGGGTTAGGGTCGAGGTAGAGGTAGAGGTAGAGGTTGAGGTTTGGATTAGGGTTAGGGTTAGGGTTAGGGTTAGGGTTAGGGTTAGCGTTAATGTTAGTGTTAGAGTTAGGGTTAGGGTTAGGGCTAGGCTTAAGGTTAGGGTTAGGGTAGAAGTTAGCGTTAGGGTAGAGGCTCGGGTTATAATTAAAGTTAGGGTTAGGGTTAGATTTGAGGTTAGGTTTAGGGTTAGGTTTGAGGTTAGAGTTAGGGTTAGGGTTAGGGTTAGGGTTAGGGTTAGGGTTGGGGTTAGGGTAAGGGTAAGGGTAAGGGTAAGGGTAAGGGCTAGGGCTAGAGGTGAGGCTGAGGTTGAGGTTGAGTTTCGGGTTCAGGTTCAGGTTAGAGTTAAGGTTAGGGTTAGTGTTAGGGTAGAGGTTAGGGTTAGTGTAGAGGTTAGGGTTAGGGTGAGGGTCAGGCTTGGGGTTGAGCTTAGGGTCAGGGTCAGGGATAGAGATAGGGTTAGGGTGGAGGTTATAATAATAATAATAATAATAATTTATTATTTGTACCCCGCCCATCTGGCTGGGTTTCCCCAGCCACTCTGGGCGGCTTCCATAGAAACAAAAAAAAAACAATAAAATATTATACATTAAAAACTTCCCTGAACAGGGCTGCCTTAAGATTTCTTCTGAATGTCAGGTAGTTGTTTATCGTTTTGACATCTGATGGAAGGGCGTTCCACAGGGCGGGTGCCACTACCGAAAATGCCCTCTGCCTGGTTCCCTGTAGCTTTGCTTCTCGCAATGAGGGAACCGCCAGAAGGCCCTTGGCGCTGGACCTCAGCGTCCGGGCAGAACGATGGGGGTGGAGACGCTCCTTCAGGTATACTGGGCCGAGGCCGTTTAGGGCTTTAAAGGTCAACACCAGCACTTTGAATTGTGCTCGGAAACGTACTGGGAGCCAATGTAGGTCTTTCAAGACCGGTGTTATCTGGTCTCGGCGGCTGCCCCCAGTCACCAGTCT
Source organism: Podarcis liolepis (assembly GCF_965112155.1). Classification (NCBI taxonomy): domain Eukaryota; kingdom Metazoa; phylum Chordata; class Lepidosauria; order Squamata; family Lacertidae; genus Podarcis; species Podarcis liolepis. The sequence continues at coordinate 76,433,208 of NC_139564.1, forward strand.
AGCTGCCGCATTCTGGATTAGCTGTAGTTTCTGAGTCACCTTCAAAGGTAGCCCCACGTAGAGCGCATGGCAGTAGTCCAAGCGGGAGATAACTAGAGCATGCACCACTCTGGCGAGACAGTCCACGGGCAGGTAGGGTCTCAGCCTGCGTACCAGGTGGAGTTGGTAGACAGCTGCCCTGGATACAGAATTAACCTGCGCCTCCATGGACAGCTGTGAGTCCAAAATGACTCCCAGGCTACGCACCTGGTCCTTCAGGGGCACAGTTATCCCATTCAGGACCAGGGAATCCTCCACACCAGCCCGCCCCCTGTCCCCCAAGAACAGTACTTCTGTCTTGTCAGGATTCAACTTCAATCCATTAGCCGCCATTAGGTTATGGTAAAGGTTAGGGTTAGGGTTAGGTTTAAGGTTAAGGTTAAGGTTAAGGTTAAGGTTAAGGTAGAGGTTTGGGTTTGGGTTTGGGTTTGGGTTTGGGTTTGGGTTTGGGTTTGGGTTCAGGTTAGGATTAGGGTAGGGTTAGGTTTAGGGTTAGGGTTGTGGTTAGGGTCATGGTTAGGGTTAGGATTAGGGTTAGGTTTAAAGTTAAGGTTAAGGTTAAGGTTAAGGTTAAGGTTAAGGTTAAGGTTAGGGTAGAGGTTAGGGTTTGGGTTTGGGTTTGGGTTTGGGTTTAGGTTTAGGTTTTGGTAAGGGTTAGGGTTAGGGTAGAGGTTTGTGTTAGGATTAGGATTAGGTTTAGGCTTGAGGTTGAGGTTAGGGTTAGGGTTAGGATTAGCGTCAGGCTTGGTGTTGAGTTCAGGGTCAGGGATAGAGATAGGGTTCGGGTTGAGGCTATTGTAAAGGTTAGGGTTAGGGTAGAGTTAGGGTTGAGGTTAGGGTTAGGGTTAGGGCTAGGGCTAGGGGTGAGGTTGAGGTTGAGGTTGAGGTTGAGGTTGAGGTTGAGGTTGAGGTTAGGGTTAGGGTTAGGGTAGAGGTTAGTGTTAGCTTTTGGGTACAGGCTAGGGTTAGAATTAAAGTTAGGGTTAGGGTTATGTTTGAGGTTAGGTTTAGGGTTAGGTTTGAGGTTAGAATTAGGGCTAGGGTTAGGGTTAGGGTAGAGTTAGGGTTAGGGTTAGGGCTAGGGTTAGGGTTAGGTTAGAGGTTAGGGTAGAGTTTAGGGTAGGGTTAGGGTCAGGGTCAGGCTTGGGGTTGAGTTTAGGGTCAGGGTCAGGGATAGAGATAGGGTTAGGGTTGAGCTTATGGTAAAGGTTAGGGTTAGGGTTAGGGTTGGGGTAGAGGTAGAGGTAGCGGTTGAGGTTTGGATTAGGGTTAGGGTTAGGGTTAGGGTTGTTCAGTTTCTGTTAATTGGTTCTCGTGGGAAACTTGCAGATTCTAGCTTCGCACAATTAACTCAAGCTGGTGTCAATTTACTCTTGGCAGAAAGCCCAGGTCTGCTTGACCTAGAAACTACTCACTCTGATTGGTTAACGACCAGCACTCAACTCTGTTATCAAGGGATTGTTAGCTCAGTTTGGTGTGAGGTGTGTTAGGAGTTAGAAGTGCTGTGTATGGTTATGAGAGAGAGAGAGAAAGAGAGGATTTATTTTGCTTTTATTTGTATGCAGAAACTCTGCTGGTTTTATTTTTTCCTTTTAATAAATCCTGTAAATAGTTATTCTGAGTCTAGCTGACTAGTCATTTCCACCACGACTAGCTTCCTCGCTGTGCAGGAAAACTCTGCTACGTTTGGGCTAAAGCCAGTAGGGCTATGCCTGACACTTCAAAGTTCCATGAGGTTATGGGCATTGTGCTGCCAGCCTGAGTTGCGGTGGTGTCAGCATCAACGGCGTTGGTTCCAGTAGTTCCAGAAGTTGTTGTTCTCTGGCTGGTTCCTGACCGTGGTGAGCTGGTGACGCAGCGGACACAAGGACAACAGCTGCAGCGTGTGAGTGCTGGGTGCTGTGGTTCCTGTTTTCTCTCTCGGTGGTCGTGAGTAGCTGGTTCCGGGTTCCAGGGACATCGCTCTCAAGATGGCCTCACAACCAGTTCAGATGGCTTTTGAGCGTCTGAATGACTCCAATTACTTGCTGTGGTCGGAACGCATGCAGGCAGTGCTGCAGAGGGATCGTCTCTGGCAAGTGGTGAGTAAGTTTCCTGCGAAGCCTGATGATGAAGACCTCGATAAAGACCAAAGAGCAAGGGCCACAATTGTCTTGGGGCTGGAAGATTCCCAGTTGCCGTATGTGAGGGGAATCAAGACAGCTAGAGGTGTGTGGCAAGCACTTAAAGAACTCCATGTGCGTGAGACAGCGGTTTCCAAGCTGTTCATTCGCAAGGCATTGTACAAGGCAACGTTACAGCCTGGGGTTACAATGCAGGAACACCTACACAGTTTACAGTTAAAGTTTTCTGCGCTACAGGAAAGAGACTGTGCATTAGACCAGCAGGAGAAGGTGGCTATTATTTTGAGTTCTCTCCCGGAAAGCTGGGATAATTTAGTTTTGTCTCTAGAAGGCATGCAGGAGCGTGATTTATCAGTCAGTTACGTTACTGGGCGTTTGATTGAAGAATGGCAGAAGAGGCAAGAAAGGGCATTGGCTGCAGAGACTTCTACTGGCGGGCGGTTTGGAAGGAGTTCTTATGCCGTGCCAGAGGTGAAGCAAAAGCAGCGTACTGGTGAGGAGTCAGCGTTTGCTGTTAGGCGTTGTTTCCGATGTGGGTCTTCAGCGCATCTAAAACGACAATGTCCGGAGTTGGTCAAGTCTCAGTTGCCGGTGCAGGAGCAGAGACGAGATCAGCAGCAGCAGCAGCGTAAAAAGAAATTCTTCAAACAGAAACAGTCGGCTCAGCTGGTGACCGCCGAGGTCAAGATTGCTGATGAGAAACAAGCGGTCTGGGTGGTCGATTCGGGAGCGTCTCGCCACATCGTGAATTCAGATGAATTGTTTGTTTCCAAGAACTCAGCACAGCGCAGCCAGGTGGCTCTAGCAGACGGAAGTACTTCCGAAGTGATTTCGGGGGGTGCAGTTTTTGTTCCTTGTCTTCGTGAATGCCTGCAAAATGTACTTTGTGTGCCTTCATTAAGGAGCAATCTGATGTCTGTAGATTGTTTGCTAAAAGCTGGGTTTAAAGTGTATTTTGAAGGAGACAGTTGCATTATTAAGAAAGCTGGTGAGATTTTAGGCACTGCTAAGTCAGAGGGAGGCTTGTTTTGGCTTAAAGCAGGATCTCAAGTTGCAGCAGTAGTCAGTAAATCTCAGCCTGCAGTGAATAACAAAGCTATACATGACAACTGTGTGCACTTATTGCATAGGAAAATGGGGCATGCTTGCTGGAAAAGTGTACTAAAAATGTCTGAATTGGCTGATGGGGGTAATTTAAAGAGTTGTAACAAGTACCTTGATTGTAATGTTTGTAAAAAGGTTAAAACCCACAGAGTCTCTTACCCCAGAAGTGACAGAGTTAGTGAGTCACCGCTACAGCTGGTTCACATGGACGTAATTGGTCCATTTGCTGTAAGCAGGGGTGGATCGCGTTTTTCACTAACAATTGTGGATGACGCCACGCGTTATTCTTGGGTTTTTCCCATGAAGAATAAGGGTGACGTGTTCACTAAGTTTAAAGGCTGGGTGGCATCTGTGGAAAGATTTCTGTCCATTAAACTCAAAAGGATTCAGACGGACAGAGGTGGCGAATTTATGTCAAATGCCTTTAGAGATTGGTTACAAAAGCGTGGCATTGGGCATAGAAAAACGAACGTTTTTTCCCCAGAGGAGAATGGCATTGCAGAGCGAAAAAACAGATCTTTACAAGATATGATGTTTGCCATGCTTGATGATGCTGATTTGCCCATGTCTTATTGGGGGGAGAGCATGCTCACCGCGTGTTATCTCCAAAATAGGCTCTTTCATCAAACAATAGGTACAACCCCGTACTTTAAATTGTTTCAGAAAAAACCCAAAATTGACCATTTGCATGTGTTTGGATCAAAAGCCTGGGTATTAATTCCAAAACAAATGAGGAAGAAGGGAGATCCTAAGACCAAACAGTTAGTGTTTGTGGGTTACCAGGAGCTGGGAAAAGGTTTCCGCTTTGCTGAAGGGACAAATGGCATTGTGATCTCCAGGAATGCCAGTTTTTGTGAACATAGTGGCTGGGAGAGACTACATGCCAATACTGAGGTTTGGTTTGAACCTTCCCAGGAGCTCCATGACTCTGAAGGTAGACACAGAGAATCAGAGTCTGAGGGGGAGGAAAGTTCAGATAAGAGCTCTCAAGAAAGTGGAGTTAGCCAAAGACCAGTTGCTAAGCAACAAAAGAGAGGTCGTAGTTCTGAGGAGGAAAGTGGGTCAGAAGAAAAATTTTCTCCCAGAAGATCTAAAAGACAAAACAAAGGAGTGCCTCCGGTGCGTTTTTCTCCAGATACTGCAGATGTGTTTAGTGTAATTGCAGAGCCCAAGAGTTTTCAGGAGGTGTTAAAGTTACCAAAAGAGGAGGCAGAGCTCTGGAAACAGGCAATGGAGGAAGAGATGTCCTCTCTGAATGAGCACAAGGTTTTTACACCAGTAGCAGCGCCTGAGGGGGCAAAGATTGTAGGCTGCAGGTGGGTGTACAAACTTAAACCTCTGGTGACAGGAGAGTACAAATACAAAGCTCGTTTAGTGGCTCAAGGATATTCTCAGAGGCCTGGAAAAGATTATGACGAGACTTTTTCCCCTACTGCTAAGGGGGACAGTGTAAGGCTGATTTTAACGCTTGGAGCAAAGAGAAAACTCCTGTTAAACCATTTTGATATCCAGACTGCATATTTACATGCATCAATATCAGAAGACCTGTATCTAGCCGAACCGCCTGGTTATGAGACAGGTTCCAATAGAGTGTTGAAATTAAACAAAGCTCTATACGGTCTCAAACAGGCTGCAAGATCTTGGAACAAATGTTTCCATGAGGCCTTAGTGTCATTTGGTTTCAAGCAGAGTACAGCTGACAATTGTGTTTATGTACGTGGTACAGGCAGTGATCAAGAGTTTTGTCTGATTTATGTAGATGATGTATTGTATGCCTGTAAAACAGATAAACAAACTAAAAGATTTGCCAAGCAATTGTCCAGTAAGTTCAAAGTGAAGGACTTAGGCCCGGTTAGGACATATCTAGGGTTGGAAGTGTGCTGGGCCCAAGATGGCAGCTGCCTAATTAGTCAGCAGAACAAAGTTAAACAACTACTGACTACATACAGGATGCAGGATTGCAAAGGGGCAGCGGTGCCTATGGATCCAGGTTTCATAAAAACACTTCACATAGATGAGAGTCCTGAATTTGAACATCCTGATGTATATCACTCTGTAATTGGAAGTTTATTGTATATAGCACAGTGGTCCAGACCTGATATTAGCTACGCAGTAGGCATATTAAGTAGATTGGTCTCAAAACCCACACTAAATGCCTGGAAAGGGGTAAAACAAGTTCTGAGATATCTCAAACAGACAATTGGCTATATGTTACAATTAAATTCTTCCGAGGACGAAATGTTGAGTTGCTACTGTGATAGTGACTGGGGAAATTTGCCAGATAGAAAATCTGTCACAGGACTAGTCATAATGGTCGGTGGAGCTTTAATCAGCTGGCGGTCACGCAAGCAAGACGTTGTAAGTGTGTCATCAACGGAATCAGAGTACGCCGCATTGAGTGAATTGTGCAACGAGGTGATTTATTTCAAGCATTTGTTAGCAGATTTAAATGTAAATTGTGGAGAACCAGTACGAGTTTACATTGATAATCAAGCTTGTATAACCTTAAGTAAAACAGAGGGTTTCAAATCGCGTTCCAAACATATCTCTGTAAAATACCAAAATGTACGTTGCTGTGTACAAGACAATGTAATCACCTGTACTTATGTATCAAGTGAAGAAAATGTAGCAGATGTATTAACTAAACCATTGGCAAAGATAAAGAACAAGCGAATGTGCAAGGGTTTAGGTTTGCTGGAAAAATAATCTCCTACATAGGTGTATTTGGTGTTAATTGTTCAGCAGAATCTGTGAGGGGGTGTTCAGTTTCTGTTAATTGGTTCTCGTGGGAAACTTGCAGATTCTAGCTTCGCACAATTAACTCAAGCTGGTGTCAATTTACTCTTGGCAGAAAGCCCAGGTCTGCTTGACCTAGAAACTACTCACTCTGATTGGTTAACGACCAGCACTCAACTCTGTTATCAAGGGATTGTTAGCTCAGTTTGGTGTGAGGTGTGTTAGGAGTTAGAAGTGCTGTGTATGGTTATGAGAGAGAGAGAGAAAGAGAGGATTTATTTTGCTTTTATTTGTATGCAGAAACTCTGCTGGTTTTATTTTTTCCTTTTAATAAATCCTGTAAATAGTTATTCTGAGTCTAGCTGACTAGTCATTTCCACCACGACTAGCTTCCTCGCTGTGCAGGAAAACTCTGCTACGTTTGGGCTAAAGCCAGTAGGGCTATGCCTGACACTTCAAAGTTCCATGAAGGGTTAGGGTTAATGTTAGGGTTAGGGTTAAGGCTAGGCTTAAGGTTAGGGTTAGGTTTAGGGTAGAGGTTAGGGTTAGGGTTAGGGTTAGGGTTAGGTTTACTTTTAGGGTTGTGGTTAGGGTCATGGTTAGGTTTAGGTTTAGGTTTAAAGTTAAGGTTAAGGTAAAGGTAAAGGTTAGGGTAGAGGTTAGGGTTTGGGTTTGGGTTTAGGTTTAGGCTAGGGTTAGGTTTAGGGTAGTGGTTTGTGTTAGGATTAGGGTTGAGGTTGAGGTTGAGGTTAGGGTTAGAGTTAGAGTTAGGGTTAGGGTTAGGTTTACTGTTAGGGTTGTGGTTAGGGTCATGGTTAGGTTTAGGTTTAGGTTTAAAGTTAAGGTTAAGGTAAAGGTTAGGGTAGAGGTTAGGGTTTGGGTTTGGGTTTAGGTTTAGGCTAGGGTTAGGTTTAGGGTAGTGGTTTGTGTTAGGATTAGGGTTGAGGTTGAGGTTGAGGTTAGGGTTAGAGTTAGGGTTAGGGTTAGGGTTAGGGTCAGGCCTGGTGTTGAGTTCAGGGTCAGGGATAGAGATAGGGTTCGGGTTGAGGTTATGGTAAAGTTAGGGTTAGGGTAGAGTTAGGGTTGAGGTTAGGGTTAGGGCTAGGGGTGAGGTTGAGGTTAGGGTTAGGGTTAGGGTAATGGCAGAGTTAGGGTTGAGGTTAGGCTTAGGGCTAGGGTTAGGGCTAGGGCTAGGGGTGAAGTTGAGGTTCGGGTTCAGGTTCGGGTTCGGGTTAGAGTTAAAGTTTGGTTAATGTTAGGGTTAGGATGAGGGTTAGGGTTGAGGTTAGGGCTAGAGCTAAGGTTAGGGTTAGGGTTAGGGTTAGAGTTAGGGTTAGGGTTATGGTGAGGGTTAGGGTTAGGTTACAGGCTAGGGTTAGTTTTTAGGTTAAGGTTAGGGTTAGGGATAGGGAAAGTTTTGAGTTTAAGGTTAAGTTTAGTGATAGAGTTAGGGTTAATATTAGGATTAGGGTTAAGGAATTCTCTTCCTGGACACAGGGGCGGAGCTTCAAGCTCCGTCGGGGGGGGGGCGGAGAGCAGGCGGGGGCGTGGCACACATCCTGTGGGCATGCCTGCCGGGACAGTGCGCTCCCCCCACACCCCTGTTCCTCCGCAAGTGCCTGGACGTATGAATGGAGGGAATATCCATACCTATGTCTGCTGATAGCAGAACTTTCAGATGTTTTTATTGCCAGTGCAAGCACGTTGAATAGATTATATGTTTTCTTTAAAGGTAAGGATTTCCATTATGATTTCCTTTTTTATCATTTTGTATAGGGTTTTTGATAATTTTATTTCATTACCATTTCAGACATTAAAATACAAGGTTCTTTTGAACCTTCGGACCTCCTTTCCTTCCTCCACAGGTTCCATGTTTGAGTTTAAATTTGCCACATCTTTTACCATTATCCATCTATTATATAACCATAATTAGCATAAATAATTCCACATTACAAGTGCCACTGCATTCCTCTGAAAGATTTTAACTTTTTACAGGGGTCTTTTAAATAAATTACAGATTTGCTCCAATCTTTAGAAAATACTCAATCTTCCTGGTTTTGGATCTTCCCCATCAGTTTTGTCATCTCTGCTACTCCACCAGTTTCATCTGCCATTCTTCTTTTGTTGGTACCTCTCCTTCCTTCCATCTCTGGGCTAGCAGCATTCTCTCTGCCATTGTTGCATACGTGATTTTCTTCTGAGATGTGTTTAAACAGCACTTGTAAAAGATCCTTGAATGACCTAAATGTTTATAGTTGCTTTGCCTTCCCCATGACATTATTATGAACATTTGTTATTTACAAGTCAAGGAAAGTGGCTTCCTTGATCTTCTGATCTTGTTTTCCCCATTTATGCTCCTTCAATGCCTCTGGTCTTATCATCTGCACTGTGTGGAAAACAGTAATTTGTGATGACATTATCTAAGTGCCCTGCAGGCAAAAAGGGAGAAGAAAAGTTTCAAATCAGCAACTTGAAAGAAGAAAAAACAAAACAAGGAAATGAAAGGAAAAGAGAAATAGTTTAGGATAATGATGGAGTTTAATTCCTGAGTCATTACAGCATCTGAGAATGGAGACATAATCTGCCTCCATTAGAAATGGCAAATGTTGCTTGTTTGTGGGGCTGTAATAAGTTGTGACAGGAAGGGAATTATTATGCAGGTTATTTCAATGTTCATAGCCCCCCCCCCCCGGCCACATTGTCCTTCGCAGCCCCTCTGCCTTGTTGGGATGCAGGAAAGGAGTTGCTCTTCGCAAAGAGAAAGATAAAAAGTCACCTGACATTCCATAAACCAGGTGCTATTGAGTGCTAGCCTCTCCTTCTGATGTGCAAACCCGAGTTAATGAATTTGAATGGACAAATAATATAGATTAACACAAGTCAAATGGGGAGGCTGGTAAGTGATCTTTTATTGTGTTTTTAATATCCTGTTGGAAGCTGCCCAGAGTGGCTAGAGAGGCCCGGCCAGATGGGCAGGGTATAAGTAATAAATTATTATTATTATTATTATTATTATTATTATTATTATTATTATTATTATTATTATTATTGACAAGCTGCAATTGAATGTTCTACACAGTGATTCCCAATTAGCTAAGTAAGAAAAACAGCAGCCCCCCTGTTTTTCCAAAGCCAAGCCAAGGACTCCCTACTTTTGAAAACTGTGATGTCTCTGTGGTAGCTTTTGTTCTGTGAAGGGTGCCACAGACCCCCTGGGGGGGTTATGTGGACCCCCTGGAGTCTGTGGATCACCAGTAGGGAGCCACTGTTCTACACAATGCGATTGCCTTAACTTTAGAATCTCCCAGATAAGCCACTTTGGAAGATGTAGGGAAGTGACCTGGAAGCAAATCACATTGAACACACCTCTGCATTAGCACATAGAGCATTTTAAAAGGTGGACTCGGGGCTGCCCATCGCAATACAGAACACCGCAAGACACTCTGGATAAGTGCTTGCCAGAAGTCGATGGATGAAAGGAAGCAGAAATCATGTCAGTTTTGAGATTCAGACATGACTTATTCAGGAGCAAAGCGGACATTTGATCTGCAATTTGGGGCTGTGCTGAAAAAGTGCAGTGGGGCACAGAGATGGGGGCAGAATGGGAAGGCACCAGCACTTCAAGCAAAGGCTGCCAACTCTTAACTTGCCACCTTTGGGTCCCAGAAGTGCTGGGAAGGATTCACAACTTTTTGGGGATTGCGAGTTGTCTCCTGGGTAGATTTGTCAGATTGGCCCTCTGTACACCTGCTTGTCTATTAAGCCAAATGGGGCACTGCTCCCTGCCCCCCACAAGTTTTGTCTGCTTTCACCAGCCCCCGCCTGCCTGCCTTCTTACCTACCACCAATTCAGGGGGCAGCCCTGCCTCTCAGCCTCCTTCTCCTTGGTCTTGGCGTTGCCCCAATAGAACTCAGCATGGAAGAAGATGGGGACAAACCTAGAATGGTCGGCTCTGCCTGTCTTTGGCTCCAGCACAACCAGTCATTGACTCTGGCACCACCTACTGTTGGCCTCCCTGCCTTTGGCCCACTGCTACGGTACCTCCATTATATAGTGCATGGGTTGCCAACCGTCTTAGGCTTGTGGGCACATTAGGATATTTGAGTGAAGATGTTGGGTGCCATCCCTTCCGGTGACTTCTCTTTTCCTCCCTGGATCAGCCCCCGGCCTGGAAAAGGAGAGAATACATGCATACACATTTCCCTTTCCCAAGAAATCTGAGCACATGTTAGATCCAACAGAATGAACCTGAGCCTTGAAAAGCACATGGAGCTGAAAGAGGAAGTGGGAAAGAGGCCACTCTTCCAACTTCTTCCGTTTCCAAGGAGGCAGAAGGTAGCCACCCTCACAACCTTATGAGCTAGGAGGCAATGAGTGGGGAGGTTTAAGGGCTTTGCGGGTGCCGAGTGAAGGCCTGTAGGACCATGTTCCCCACATCTGCCGCCCTTGGGCAAATGACTAAGATTATGCCCGCTTTGCAAATGCAGTAATGCACTCTCTGCTACATTTCAGCTCTCATTGCTGCTGCTCTCTGCAACGGGTTCAGAAGCGTCTTAGCATTTGGTTATCATGTTATTGATTATCTATCTCTCCATCATAAATACTAATCATTCTAATCTTCATGTGGTCAGCTCTGTTGCTTTCATTCAGCCAAAGTAAAAGAAGAGCGGGAAATCTCATGATTTGCAGAACTACAAGAACTCTTTAGGAGAGGAAACCCTCACGTGGGAGGGGGAAACCTGCCAAATGCAGCCAAATGTGGACTGAACAGGCTTAGCGGCCACTGAATGTTGACGGAGGAAGAAGGAATGGAATGGAGTTTCCTGGAGGAGGATTGTGACCATTCCATGCTGCAACCTTTTGTTGAAGGTCCCTCTGGTCCATCTACACACACACACACACACACACACACACACACACACACACACTTCATTTATTGCTTTGACTCCAGGTTAGCTTTTCCAGAAACTAGAATCTAATTAATGCAATCTAATTAAGTAACTCCAGCTCCTTTCCATTTCTATTGTGGTATTAAAGGCTCTGCAGAGCTGGCTGGTGAAAGACCAGGCAGCAAAGCTGAGTCAGCATTGATTCCCTCTACCTCACAGCCTTGTGTGATTCCAACGTTCATTTTCAGCATTTTAAACATCCATTTCTGTAAGTACAGATATGATCTCACTTGTTCCATGATCCAGCATTCTTGCACGTGATCGATTGGAATTTGGAGGGCCGTAACAGTGCAATGCATCTTTCTGCATTAACAAATTACATAAGGCCTGCTCTCTTGATTATTTCCAAATAAGAGCGCTTTCCAGATTCCCTAGAGAATCTTCCCAGGGCTGAGCTGACCAGAGACTTCAGGCTGCCACCTGCTGGTCCAGCTGGAGAATTTCTCACAATTTTCTGAGAACTTTTCCAATAATTTTCTTTTCTTGCCGGGGATGGATATACATATATATGGTTTTCAGATTAACATTTTACAGTCATATATCCAACATACAACATAGAAACAAGATTCCAGAGAATCTCTTGAACTTCCTCTTCCCCTTTGTGGGTTCTATTGTTAATCATTTCCTCCTGCATCTTTTATAATAATCCAAATCCTTTACATCTCAATTGTATCCAAAATTCACCATTAAACTACAAGTGTTATTCCAATCCTACTAACGATTTTAACTGTTTACAATGGTTTTTAAGTTATAAATTTTCCCCATTCCTTATTAAAACTTTGTTCTTCCTGATTTCTGATTCTTCCAGTCATTTTAGCCATTTTAGCATAATCCATCAACTTGATCTGCCATTCTTCTCTGGTCGGGACTTTATCTTCTTTCCATCTCTGGGCCAGTAACATCCGCACAGCTGTGGTCGCATACATAAATAGTCTTTTCTGCTCCCTTGGGATTTCGGCACCTAGAATTCCTAAAAGGAAGGCTTTGGGGGGGAGGTTAGAAAAGGTTATTTTAAACATTTTTCCCCAACTCATTATATATCATTTCCCAAAATTCTTTTATTACCTTACATTTCCACCACATATGATAAAAGGTTCCTTCTTTTTCCTTACATTTCCAGCATACATTTGACCCTGTTTTATACATTTTTGCTAATTTGCTTGGAGTTAAATACCAACATCACATCATTTTCATATAGTTTTCTTTCAACGTGTAACATGCTGTGAATTTTAAATCCCAATTCCGTAACTTCGCGCATGCTGTAAGTTGTATAATATACCCAAAATCTCTCGCCCAGTGTATCATGATTTGAGAAATTATTATATATTTTAGCTTTATCATGCAGCAAGATTCTCCTGAGGAGGGGGAGGGGGAGATTTTCCTAATGTGTGTTCCCAGCTCCTGCCCTGAAGTATGATCTGAATGGTTGACAGGTTTGCATTTACTGTCTGCACTGAGAAGGATGGAGCCACTCAGAAACTGTTGCACCCTAGAGAAAGTCACCCACTGCTTTCCCAGATTTTTCTAGTCCTAAGAACCTGCTGCTGTGCTTTTTATTGATTTATCTCTTCCCTGTTTGAGTGTTTTGTTCTGGGTGCATTCTGCCATGCTGGATTCATCAAACTATGCCTAAAATCTAGTGTCTCTCCTCCTCCTCCACCTAAAAACCTCCCTGGCTTTGCAAGGGGTTGGACTAGATGACCCTTGGGAATCCCCTCCAACTACAATTCTATTACCATATTTCTTTCTGGGGTAGCATCCACACTAGCTGTTGTTTCCTGGAAACACAAACTTTTGTTCTTTCACTTTTTCTGCAGAAGAATCCAGATCTGCTCATAAAACAACCTATCATTCCAGATCCAGCACTGGCCCTCTTGTCTATTTAAAGAGGAGGCTGGAATGACTAGATACATAAAAGCTTTGGGCACCAAATGCCTTGTGGCTGCACATATTGAAATCACTAAAAATTGGAAAAGGGCAACAGTGTTTATTCTGGCGACACTGGTACAATAGATTATGGCAACTAGCTTGGGAAGACAAGCTTCCTCTGACACTTAATATGTTAATATGTGGTATCGCTTCATTTGCTATGCAACTGAAAGTCACCAAGATTGCAGGCCTTTGTCTTCATCATTTTGGAGGGATGTCTTTTCTTACAAGTCTGGGCTGGATTGCGCGCTCTCTCTCTCTCTCTCTCTCTCTCTCCAAGTGGTGAGAAACGGGTTCTAGGCTTTCCCAGAGTTCACTTTTCTTGGAATGATGCTCAGCAGAGACTGTGGTGCCTTTAGAATAGATAGTCTTACTTATGCACAGCCTGAACATAAGATGCAGGTGCTCAGAGCATTGACGCCCCAACAGATCTTCCTCCTCCATTCATCACAAGTTTGCATCTAGCACAGAGCAAGCAGGTCTCTGTGTCTCCAGCTTTCCATTCTGCTTTTCAGCTCTCTCTCACACACAGCTCTGGCTTTTGTTCTCCTGCCTTGCAGCTAGGTGAAGGGGCTGGAGGAAAGCCCACCCCTTAGCCTGGAGGGCCTCATCCCATAGTTGTACCTCTTGCAGCATGGCTCCTTCTTTGGGGTCCTGAGGAAGACACCTAAGTGGCCAGCTCAGGTCACTGTCTTATGAATAAACTTGTCTGACAAGCTCAGCAATAGAATCCTTTATGAGACTCTAACTCTCAGGGGTCTAAAACCCCAAGAATTAGAAGAGACTTGGGGCAGCATCCCAACTGACCCCCCCAACATACAACAGTAAATCAATATGGAATACTTTAATAATAACAACAGTAACAAACAATATAACACCATAAAACATATTATAGGGCAGATGAGATGAAAATGCCTGGGAAGCCCCCTGACTCATGTATAATAGAGGGAGACATCAATATCCTTCTGGCTTTTAGGTGCATAATAACACTGAGCTGAAAATTGGTGGTGGGCTCAGTTCTCTGGAGTGAGCTGAGCAAGCAAAGCTTCCTAATGTCCTAAAGCTGGTGAGGAATTATCCATTTTAAAATACAGATGGCTCTCCTCTCTCAGCATAGCTGAAAGACAGGCTGTTAAAGATTCAGTTGTCCCAAAGGCCTCCAAAGAAAAGCTCCCTCTCCATTCATCTGATTTTATCAGGTTTTTATTCCATCTTTGCCGTTTGGTTCCCCTGGCAGTCTTGCATCTCTGTCCCCGGCTGCTTCCAGTCTGCCACACATGGGCCTAGCCAGAATTTATGTTGTGGGGGGCAGAGCCTCTGTTAGTTAACTATTTTTATTGATTTACTTGATGGGAAGCAGCTGCCCCCCAGCCCCCCTGGCTACATCGATGCTGCCACATACAAGGGCATTTCAGGTCACACAATTGTCATTGATTGGGGAGTCTTGCATGACAAACCTAGTTTGTCTCCCCCCCCCCACAAAAAAATCAGACCTTTCTGAGATAAGGAAAGGGAAGGGGAAAGTAAAGTCATCTGACCCTTCCGCAAACCAATCAAAATGAATGCATCATCTAATCTCCCTGCAAACAAATCAGGATGAATGCTAGAAGAACCCTCTGTGAAAAGCATGAGGGAATGAGGGTCCCCCCTCCAAAACCCCCTCCCTTTGGTGATCCACATGACTCTCTAGCAGCTTGTGTTTAGAAAGGTAGTTGTTGCTGTTAATAAATGTATTTACATAGCTGTCAAGTGTCCCTTATTTGAAGGGACAGTCCCTTATTCCAGCACCATGTCCCGCTGCTGTCCCTTATTGATGGATGTCCCTTAAATGTCCCTTAAATGATGTCCCTTAAATTTCAAAGGAAGCAGCTCCTCTTCCTCTTTCCCTGCCGGCCAGGGAGGAGGGAGGCTCCAACTGTGTTGCTTGGCTGTGTTGCTCACCCAATAAGAAGTCTAAGAACGATTGGGAGCTTGCATGCCTTGTGCTGATCAAATCGGCTGCGTTGCCTGGGGACTCGCCTTTGCTCAGCGCTTCCCAGCGGAGAGGTGACGGTGGTTTTCCTTGAGGCTTCGTTTGGCTGCTGGCTGGGCTTTCTGCCTTTGGCTCAGAGGGGCTCAGAAGTTGAACATACCTGTGCTGAGTGCTCGGATCGGAGTCGAATGGATACGTCATTGACGGCCCACTCACCCTTGCCGGCGAAAAGGTCTGTCTGGAGTGGGGGCACATGGTGAGGGAAAAGGAAAGGAGATCTTGTGGGGGGGGCTTTTGAATTTGTTTTGGAGGCTCCTTCGATTGACTTATGGGGGGGAAAGGAGCTGGTTGACTAAAATGGTGGGTGACTGGCGATCTCGTGGCGAGGGGGGAAGCTGTGTGTGTGTGGCTAGTTAATGCAAGCTGAGGGGGTTTTTGAATGCTGGACGGCATTTTGTTGCACGTGCTGTTGCAAACTTTGCTGTGCAAAGCCAGGCCGGGGAGCCATCTTAAGTTGAGGCTGCATAGGCCTTGTGGTGCATGTGATTCAGATTCTATTCAGTTGAACCTCTGGTTACAAAGTTGGTTGGACAGTGTTCTCGAAGCTACCAGCATGAGTTTGACCAGACTGCAGGAGGACAGGAAGACTGGAGTGCCTGGAACAGGTGAGGCTGCAGGTCCCTTATTTTGGCGCTGGTCCCTTATTTTCAAGACTGCTGGTCCCTTATTTTCAAATCTGTAAGTTGACAGCTATGTGTATTTATATTCCAGCTTTCTCCCAAGCTGAGATTCAAGGCAGCTTCCAATATTTAAAAACATAACTGTAAAGTACAAAGCAATAAAAACAATAGTTGAAATATACCAAAAGAAAAATTAGAACCAGCCCTTAATATCCCATTAATGCCCTGATGGCAACCCGCTGGTCAGCACTGCCTTCTTTTCCATAATCCTACCAGAATAGAAAGGTCTCAGCCTGCCAGATATAGGATAACAAAGAAGGAGCCAATCTAACCTCTCTTGGGGGGAAATTCCACAATATAAGAGAAGACACAGAAGAGCCTCCCTCTTGGGTCACCACCAACTGTGCTTCTGATCTGATGGGGACAGGGACTAGATTTAAAGCACAGTTGTGAGTGCGTTCTTAAAGCACTGCATTTTGTCTTAATGTTACTCTCTTTGAAGCTTGGCTGTCACAGATATGAAACTCTATCCTTATGGACAAACTAACAGCCTTGCAACGAGAACACACACTGGAAAATACACCACAAACCTTTATGAACGTGGTGTCCTTTTACTGTATACACACAAACTATTGAGCCCGGCTTCCACCCGCCATCATCCCATGGAACAGGGTGGAATGGCATTTTCATCTGACTGCTGAACCATATTTTTCTTGTGATGGCTCTGTACGCCAACTTGCTGTGGTTAATATTGTTTTCTCACTTTCTTTTTCTTTTGTTGGTTTTTTATATCTATTTTGGCTATAACTGAAGAATTAAATATAAATTAGAAAAAAAGAGAAAAGTTACACTTGTCAAATTTCACGCTGCTGTGATACAGCCACGTTAAAAGCACAGGAGGCTCTACAGGAAGCTATTGGTTCTAATATTATGAAAGACATCATTTTTAAAATGCATCCCTTCTCCCTGCAATTCTCCCCACCCATAATTACTTCCTAAATGCTATTAGGCTGCTTAATCAGATGCTCCCATTAGGAAGCAGAGACGTGATCCACTTTGCAGTTAGGCCAGGGTGGGCACCTGCAGAAGCTGATGGCCAATAATGGCAAGATAACAGCTGTCAAATTCCCCTTGCTGCATTTCCTCCTTATCTAGTTATTTCTTCCTCTTGGCTGCCCCAGCCCACACTTTGTGGCAGAACACAACGCCCTGGGAGGAAGAAACCCAGGCTCCCCTAAAATCTGAGAAAATTGTCTCCTTTTCAGCAAGGGAAAGCGTACGCCAAATCTCTAGTCTTGAATCCTGGTAGAATCAGGGTCTGGTTCTGCTAAGGAGAAAAGGAACTTTGTGGCCTCAGCCTCTTTTCCACACCACAAGAGTAAGCCCAGATGCCAGTGTTTTTATAAATGGGGGGTTTTGATCCCATTTGCTGGGGGAAGAGGAGAAAACATTGCTTCTATTTGTGGCCCTCTGTCAGGTGTGGGAAACCTGACATTCTAGGCTTTGCAGCACGCCTGCATGGTCCATTGCCATGCTAGCCAGTTGATAGGCTCCCAGCAGCTGATCAACGTGCTGAATTATCCCAACCATTTTAAATCATGACTGTAAACTTAGCTGGAACAAATTGCTAATACGTAGCAACTTCCTCACCAAAGATTTGGGCTTTCTCTCACCTGTGCTCGAATGGATACAAAAGTTACACCTGCTCCTGGGAAGCGTCTGTGATGCAGTCACTTATTGGGCTGATAAACCAACGTAGGTTCCATGGCTGCCACTAGCAAGTACAAGCGGAGCCTTCTTTGTGTTGACACTGTGAAATGGCTTCCCCAAAGACAGCGGGTGGCTCCCATCTTTCAGACAGTAAATTAAAGCACTTTCATTTGCCTGGGCCTTTGGTGAGCAGCAATTAACTAATCAAGCACTTAGAATCATAGAACTGTGGAGTTGGAAGGGACCCGAAGGGTCATTTAGTCCAACCCCCTGCAATGCAGGAATATCTGATAAAGCATCCAACCTCTGCCTAAGAACCTCCAAGGAAGGAGAGTCCGCAACTTCCTGAGGGAGACCATTCCACTGTTGAATAGCTCTTACTGTTAATTCCCCCCCTGATGTTTAGTCAGAATCTCCTTTCTTGTAACTTTAAGCCTTTGATTCAAGTCCTAACCTCCAGAGCAGCGGAAAGCAAGCTTGCTCCATCTTCCATGAGACAGCCCTTGAGATACTTGACAATGGCTCTCATATTTCCTCTCAGTCTTCTCTTTTCAGGTTAAACATACCCAGCTCCATCAACCGTTCCTCATAAGCCTTGGTTTCCAGACTCTTGATCACCTTGGTCTCTCTCCTCTGCACATCTTCCAGCTTGTCAACATCCTTCATAAATTGTGCTGCCCAGAAGTGTACACAGAATTCCAGGTGTGGTCTGATCAAGGCAAAATAGTGGGACTATGACCTCCCTTGAACTGGACACTACACTTCTGTTAATGTAGTCTAGAATAGCCTTCACTTCTTTGCTCCTGCATCACACTGTGGACTCATGTTAAGTCTGTGGTCCACCAAGACCCCAAGATCCTTTTCACGTGTACTGCTAGTAAGCCAGATATCCCTCATCTTACATTTTCATGCTTAACCTTGCTAAGCTTTGGTGAAAACTCATCTAGTCTCCCTGCAAACTAATCAGGATGAATCTACAATATACTGTATTTTGGAAAGTGGTTTGTCTGTTTCTCCATTTGTTTGCTATGCATTCAGGTACCTCTTAGGATATCATTGCCAAACTTGGCCCAAGCATTCCTGAGGTGGGAGCAGTGGTCGTCATTGGCATTTGGATGCAGACACCATTTTGATTCACAATGGCAGACCAAAATGTGAATTTAGCACGACTTCACCCATTTTTTGGCAATAGGTTCATCCGCCTCTTGAGATATTGTCCCAAAACTTGGCAGAAACTTCCAAAGCTTTATTACTGTTTGGACACTGCATCAAGATAGTGGACCAAAACATGACTTCACCCATTTTATAGCTTAAGTTCATCTGCTTCTTGAGATACTGTTATCAAATTTGACACGAGGGTTCACAAGGTGAAGGCAGTAGACTTTGTCACCATTTGGACTCTGGGCACCATTTTGAAACAAGATGTAGACTGAATATGACTTTGGTATGATTTCACCCAATTTTTGGTGTGACATGTCTGAACTCACAAATTACCCTATCCATTCAGAAATCACTTTTCTTTTTGTTTGTTTCAAAAAATCCCTGGGTGGCACAGGGCACTCCCCACCCAAGCAGGCCATCTGGAATCACTGGACGTCTCCAGTTTCCTCCTTCCAAATGAAAGAACCTTGGAGGGTGCTGTGCTTCTGGAATTCCCAATACTCTAAGAACTAGGGTCAGCATTGCAGCATCTGTCCATTTGTGGACACGCATTTGTGAACACTTGCTGACAAGTTGCTGGAGCCAGTTTAACTCTGTGCAGTGCCAGTAATAAGAGCTGACAACGCGTGAAGTGTCAGAATTTGTGCCAGGCTAAGTGCTGGGCAGGAGGCAGAGGGCCAAGTATCAAAGCCCAGAGGTAAGAGGTAAAGCGCCATTGCCAGGAATATGGAAGGCCAAAATGCCATTTAAGCACAGGGTTGTGGCTAACTAAGAGGAAGAACTCAGTTTTGTATTTCAGAACCAATTACCGATTTAGGAAGGTGGAGAGAGAGAAAAGGGATTCTGTGGACCTAGCTAAGCATCTTCCTCTGCGGTTGTTTCTTCTCCAGGCTGGACCTACCTGGCATCTACAACATTTTCTCATAGATTTTGTTTTCCATAGCGCTGACCATCTTTGTTGTCCTCCTCAAAATTCATTCCAATTTGCCCATGTGGTTTTTAGAACTGTGACACTCTCAACAGGACATAGTTCTCCAGAACAGAGCGGACTAGTGCAAAATAAAGTGGAAATCTTATTTTCATGTGACGTAGAAACTATTGTTCCTGCAATGCATCCCAGAATCCCATCAGGATTTTTTGCAGCTCCATCACTGATCACAGATCATGCTGCTGACTTATGTTCAGCCTGTGATCAGCAGCAAGCCTCCTCACATGTGCAAATACCATGCTGGGTATCCCCCCCCCCATCTGTTAATCTGGACCCTGCTAGGTCTCAGGAACAGTCACAGCCATCAAATGACAAAGCAGCCATGACAGTCCAAGAAGGATCACAGATCCAGCTGTGTACTACATTTCTGCAGGCTGCTTGGAACTTTTTGCTGACTCTCAGTAACAGCCAAGAGAAACATTGGCACCTTTGATATTGAAAACTAAGGATAAACAGAATATCCTACCAACAGATAAATGAGTTACTTAAAAAAAACCCATGAAGATCAACAACTTTATGATGGATGTTGAATCCCTAATCCTGGGACTCTGATCTGTTTAATTCTGAATTTTAAATTGTTGTAATCCACCCTGGGAGGTGCTCGTGAAGGGCAGGCAATAAATTATTATTAAATTAATAATAGTAACAACAACAACAACGATGATGTATGAATTTAAACTATAATTAGACCACCAAATAAACATCATCCAATATCTATACAATCATTTTTTTGTATAATTTTTGCATGAAGATATTTTGTTTAGTCATTTACTATGCATTTTCACTGTCATTTTGTCGCTGATTTTTATGTGGTGTATTTAGCTTAACAATAAATTGTCCAGATAAATAAATAATGCAGAAATGTGCATAGACAGCTTTGCTGCTATTCATTTATCTTTACAATTCCCCTCAGCCCAGCTTCTACCTGGGCTACCATTAGTTGTAAGGTCTCTCTTGCATTTTCCTGCTTGCAGCTACCCAAAGGTTTGCACCAACAGCAATTCCACACAGCCCTTCTCTCTCTCTCTCTCTCTCTCTCTCTCTCTCTCTCTCTCTCTCTCTCTCTCTCTCTGCTCAAGGGCAGCCCCGGCAGCCTGGCACATAATAGATGAAGGCAGTCCTTCCTCATCAGTGCAGCAAGCCTGGAAAGTGCATTTTGGGGGAAATCATTGCAGGCTTTCAGTTGTCTGCATCTGGGCTGCAGAGCCGTACTATTTTGGAGCTGCAGCCCTGCGTGAGCTGCAGCAGCAAAGACACCCTTCATGCTTGTGATGGCACGGGGAGTGGGGACAAGGCTTTAAAAACAGGAATGAATTCAACCCAGCTTGCGTTTAACCTACACAATTAATACCTTTCGAAACAATGACAGAAATGAAATGCAGCCATCTTTCAAAATGTGATACAGTTCTCCAGGTGGGTAATATGTGCCAAAATGCATTTAAAAACTGACATGAAAATGTGGAGAATTGTGTTTAGGAATTGTGTCTCTTTTTCTGCTTTTTTCAATAAAAACCTAAGAAGACCACCTGGATCAGGCCATTGGCCCATGTGGGCCAGTTTTCACAGTGTCCAGATCCGCCAGAACCAGGGGGCGGCAAGGTTGACCACGCCTGGGCCAGTTCACTCCAGGGACGATCCCACGCCCGCCATTTCTGGCATCTGCGCAGACGCAATATTCAGCACCGTGGAAGTGAGTCCCTGGGCCACACTGTGCTGATTTAGCGCAGCGCGCGGGGACTCGCCAAGCGGGCAGCTCAGTTGGGGGGGTGGCTCGTGGGGGGCGGACGGTTAAACAACCCCTGTGGGCCACTTGTGGCCCATGGGCCTTAGGCTGTCAACCCCTGCCCAGGACTTTCCCCTTCCGTAGTTTCCAGCGTTTCTGGAAGCATTTCAGCTTCCAAGTGTGGAGGCAGAGCAGAGCCACTGTGGCCAGGAGAGAGGCAGCACTTCTGAAATGTGGGAAACGTAATCCTCCATGTGGCCAGAGCCCCTGACGCTTCCAGGAATTGTGTACGTTTTGATCAAGAAACAAGCCACAATCGAGAGGAGCTGCCTATTTTAGTTCAACTTGTAAAGGAAATAACTTAAAGGCCCAAACCTGTTTTTAGGCAGGGGAGGGAACAGTATCAGAAAGAATTTCTGCTCCACAGAAGCTGCTAAGTACAAGCCTTGTTGTGCAGTGACCCCTGGAGCCAGCAGGCTCTGCGCTAGAAGCTGCTTTTAACCTCCCTGGCCCGCAGTCGATGGCTGCAGAGGGCTCAGGCGTCAAAAGGAATTTAAGCAACCCAGAAATCCAGGCAGGCTTGAAAGAAACCCTTAAAATGTAACAAACCTGCCTTTTGTTTTTATTCTGCAAATGAAAAATGACATCCTCGCTCTCCTCCCTCTGGTGTCCTGGATGAGCAGCTGGTTAATCACATGGGATTAATGAAAACCAAGGATTTCTTAACATGCTCAGCTGTTGACACCAAATCCTCAGAACCTCTGCTTGAATTATTTAGAATGCATGAGGTGTTCATTTATTTCAATGGGTCTCCTCTGAGTAGGACTAGCATTACAACCAGCATTGGATGTAACACTATGATTCTTTGATGGGGAGAGTAACAGGAAACATATTGTGTGGAGCTGGTGTAGTCCAAGCCAGGCTGGCTACCTCTGCTCTATATACACAGTTCAATGATGCTGTTTTGCTACCAACACCTTGGTGGAACCTGTATTAGCAGTTAAGGTTCAGCAGACAACGTAACCAATGTAAAACGTATCAGGAGAGACTGAAGCCACAGAAAGCCAGTGTCAAGGGATCTAAGATGTCCAACATTTCAGGGATTCTCTAGCTGAGATTCCTGCATTGCAGGGGGTTGGACTAGATGACCCTGGGACCCCTTCCAACTCTGCGATTCTATGATTCTTTGAACACTTACTGAGCATCCACAAAAGCTAAAGAGAGATGGGGCAGCCAGCCAACACCTTCTCCGGGTGGGCTTGAGCTGTTGTTATGCGTTTTCTAAGCAGGAGGAAATGTGTTCTTCATCAGTCCAATCCAGAGAGCAAAGAAGAGGAGGTTATGCTGGTAAATAAAACCCTGATGCAGTCAAGAGCTCAATATGCACCAGAGAATTCAATTTACAGAGCAAGACTATCAGTCTTGGGCCATCAGGAAGGCTTGGGCGCAGCACACTAGAGCAGGCCCTGACAGCCTGAATTAAGCCAAGCGCTAGCCAGATGTCAGCTTCCTCCAACAGATAATTCAATTCAGTCCTATCAAAATCAGGCCCTCGGGGTCTGGTATTTATGTTTGTCTTTGGAACTCATTTGGAAAACTTCAAGGAAAAGAGGTCTTAAAATCCAGTGCTGCTCAGACCTGTGAATTTACCTTCTGGCTCTGATGCATGAAAAAAGAGCCTTCACATTTTTTTCAAATTATGTGACTTTGATAAAGGCGAATGGGTCCTTCAGAGGCTACAGACTTGATGACTGTTCACTTGTTGAACTGGATTTGTGTATGTGGAGGGGTGGAGAGAAGGGGATTGTGCCTGCTGTCCCATTCCTGATGTGATCAACTCCCGCCCGGGAACCAATGTCCCCACTGTGGAAGGACGTGTGGGTCCAGAATTGGCCTCCACAGTCACTTACGGACTCATTGTTAAAACCGTGTTTATGGAAGACAATCTTACTCGGCTACGAGTGATCGCTAAAAAAGAAGAGTTCTGGACTAGAACTCCCACCAGCCCCAACCAGCATGACCAATGGTCAGGAATGCTGGGAGTTGCAGTCCAAAACATCTGGAATGCACCTGTTCCTGGCTCTCCTTCTTGGGTTCAGAACTCAAACCACCATTGAAGGCTTTGAAAGTTTTATTGATGAAATCAGTACACTGTCCCCACATGGGTCTACAGGTTACAAGCAGGGAAAGCACAGCAGAATGCCAAGATACCTGGCTGGGCCTAGCTAAGACATTGATCTGACCTTTGACGTGTGCTGTGCTCTCCTTTTGCAGCGTGGGGTGGGCATGGCTTATTCCCATGGCCAATGTCCCAACCCTCAGGATGGGGAAGCCAACGGGAACTCCTCCACAGAAGCGGGACATGCATGGTCTGCTCACTGGAACATAACAACATCAGAAAAGCCTGCTGGATCAGGCCAATGGCCCATCTCACAGTGGCTATCAAGATGCCCCAATGGGAAACCAGGGAGCAGGATTCCAGCCCAAGAGTCCAACTGCGGATTCTGAGCAGTCATTGTGACCATGCTATCCATGGCCCTCTCCTCCATGGATTTGTCTAATTGTCTTTTAACGCCATCTTGGTTGGTGGCCATTCCTGCCTCCAGGCAGTTCCATAGTTTAACTCTGCGCTGTGTGAAGAAGGACTTTCTTTTTTCCTGCATCTCCCAACATTCAGCTTCACTGGATGTCCACAAGTTGTTAGGAAGAACAACTTTTCTCTATCCACTTTCTCAATGCCAGACATAATGTTATAATCTTCTATCGTGTCACATCATACTCACCTTTTCTCTAAACTGTCACCCCCATCCTTCTCCTTGTTGAAAAATCCTGGGGATCCTTTGGATTTCAGTTTGGTCACTTTAAATATGACCTTTGAGGAGAGATTCCCACCTTTAAAACTTGCTACCAGCATCTTAAACCAGGGATGGGCAACCTTTTTCAGCCAGGGGGTTGCATTCCCTTTTGGATGGGGCCAGAGGTAAAAGTGAACAAAGCAGTTATTTTTAACAAAATGGGTAGACCACCGGATTGCAAGAAAACCACAAACTGGTTTACAAAGGTAGGCTAGGTTCTACACTCCTCTGCATTCGCCATCCAGACAAGAAAAGGTATGGTCAGAGATCAATGACACCTCCTAGCTAGGCAAAAACAGTCTCAGAGGGAGTTAAGCAAGGACAGGGAGCAGGGAAGCCAGTCCCAGAAAGCCAAATTCTGTCCCTGGGCCGGAGGTTCCCAATCCCTGTCTAAAGTTGTGTTTTAACACATTTGGCTTGGCTCTGATTTTGTAGGTGCCCCCATGTTTGGCAAGAAATATCAGCTGGCCAATTGGAGAAAGCAACAACCACTCCTTGATAGGAGAACATAAGAAGAACCTGCAGGATGAGGCCCATCGAGTCCAGCACCCTGTTCTCACAGTAGCCAATCAGGTGCTCCAATGGGAAACCCACAAGCAGGATCCATGCACAAGAGTCCTCTCCCTTCCTGTGCTTTCCAGCATCTGGCACTTAGAAGCATTTACTGCCTCCAACTGTGGAAGCAGAGCAGAGCCATCGTGGCTTCCACCTTCAGGAGCCCTCCTCTGTCCTCTTGTCTACTTCTCCTTCAAAGCCGTTTCGGCTGGTGGCTGTCACTGCTCCCTGTGGGACCAACGAGCAGATAGTAGTTTGAAAACCCCTCTTTTCCTGATTGACCACCAGAAGCCTATTTGGGGAACGGCAGAGGAAAGTTCCTGTCATTTCATATTAGTTGACATCAGGACAGCGTGGGCACCCAGAAGAAATGCCGTGTGTTGTGTGGCCTTGAAAGAGGCAGCAAAAGCCCTTCAGATTGTTTAGACTTGAAAACAGCCTTGCATCCTCATGGTTTTAGTGTTTGGTGGATTTCAAACTAAACAACCACCAGACTAGACAATGTTCTTGTCATTTGCTGTGCCCTGCTGCTCCCACCTGACTCAGGTGAACCACCTGCCCCTATTTACCAGGGACAACCACCGTTTCCTGCTGCCTGTCCTGGGGAAATGACAGTCCCTATTTTAGTTTTGAGGAGATGTCACATTATTTTTTTTGTCAGTGTGAGTTTTTATTCATTTATTTATTTCTTAAAATTCATATGTGTCAGGGGTTCAGGGACAGAGGCACAGGTGAGGGGGGAGACGGAGAGCGATGGGGAAGAAACCCAAGACAGTGAGGAAGAGGATGAGAATGACTTGAGGTCTTCCATGAGTCTCTCAAGTGAATCGGAGGATTCCCAGAAGGGGGCGCCCCTGGTCAAGCCAAGGGGGGTCACAGGGGGGACCTGCCAGGAGCAGGGAAGCAGCAGGGAAACCCCGAGTGGGAGTGGGAGATCGGGGTCGGCTTCCCAGGAGGAACGGAGTGAGAAGGGTGGAGTTCCCAGTGTGACAGACGGAGCAGAGCAGGAAGGAGACAGGGGAAGGAGATCGGGGCAGGACGTCCTGCCGGAAGGGGCGGAGAGTAGTACAGGGAGTAGTGTAGCTGTCAAAAGGAAGGTCAGGGGTAGCGAACGTGCGCCAAGTTCAAATGTGGAGGCGCGCGGAAATGCAGAGAGCCCGGAGGAGGAGCCTGGCCCCAAAGCACGAAGGAGGGGGGAGCAGGCATCTGAGGGATCCGCGTCAGGGGAAAGCAGGAGGGAAGGAACCCAGGGGGGCAGGAAGACCCTGCGGAAAAGAAAGGACAGGAAGAGGTGGTCTAGCACAAGCCTCTTAAGCTGGTGTAGAGGCGGGACCGACTCAGAGGGGACTTCAAACGTCTAGGCTAAAAGACGCGGGGCTGCACGCCTCGGTTGTGGAACCAATAATGAACTGCAATAAACATCCTTGTATATAAGAAGAGCTTGGCGTTGGTCTTTTGTGAGCTGAGACCTGAGGCAGCCCCTGACAATATGCCACTTGATTGTAAAGAAAAAACCCCAAAGTGGTTTACAAAAAGAATAAAACAATAAAAATATTCAAAAAATTAAAACCAGCAATAAACTTAGAACATATCTCCATTCTTGATATCTGGGTAGGCTTATATAAGCAAAAATATTTTTAGCAGACACCGAAAAGAGTTCAAGTGATCCCTGGATTTTAGGACTTTATCTGGGCCTATGGACCTAGACTAGAGAGAGCGGGAGAAGACCCTCTTGGTACAAGTCTGTTTATCCCGCAAACAGCTGCTGAGTTGGGTTAAGTTCTAATATTAGCCATCTCTAGCCTTGGGCAAGAAGGGGCCCCATTAGCCATCTGCTAGGCTCATCCTCTGCTCAAGTCCGTAAACCTCTTCCATTAAGTTAGTATTTACATTAAAAGCCACGTGGGCCTGGATAGGAGGTCCCTGTGCACATAGAAGAGTAGTTAGTAATCTGATAATTATTATTTGCATAGGTAACATTTGCTATCTATAGAAATGCATAGTAAGGATTTAATCTGCCACCTAAAAGGTAGATCTGCACCTGGCAAACGCTGATCAAGCGATATTCCTGTGTTGTGTCAAGAATACAGTGCCCTAGGGGAGGGGTCAGGTGAAGAGTGACCACAAGCCTGTCTGGAATTATTTTGGGATGCAAGTGCACACATAGAGACCTGCTGGCTTATCTCAGCTGATTAGATGAAAAGCACTAAATTGTTAAAGTGACTAGAACATGATTAAATCAGGAAACCAAGCCATAGAAGGGGGCTGTTAAGCTCTGTTTGTGCTGATTTTATACATTTCCAGCAACTGGAGGGGACTGGCTGGTGGGACATTGTTGTACAACAGTATAAAATGTGTCTTGTATTTCTAACAGGCACTCAGGCTGGATCTACATGGATCTAAAAAAACGCTAAGAAAAAACGGTTACAGTATATAGCTCTCAATGCAAATTTCCATTGACTGCTGTACAGCACCCCCTGGTGTCATATTTTTATAACACATTTTTAACATTATAATTGACCTGTGTAGCTCAGTCTTTGCAAAGAGATCCCACTGAGTCATCTTGATATTGCAACATCAAAATGAACTGCTTTCTCAATTCCTTCCTTCCTTCCTTCCTTCCTTCCTTCCTTCCTTCCTTCCTTCCTTCCTTTTGCCTTCTCATTAATGGCTAAAAGGAGTGAGGGTACAGTGGCGGAGAGTTCCACCAGTTACACAAGCAAGGTACCTGCCTGATGTTCATAGGCAGGGAGTTCCAAAATGTAGGAGCTGCTACATGAGAAGATTGCAGAATGGGTGTTCTGTGGCACCCGTAATAGTGCCAGTTCTGCAGATTTAAGTGTTTGAGTAGGTGCATATGGGGAAAGGCAATCTTTCAGGTAAACTGGCCCCAAGTTGTTAAGGGCTTTCTATAGCAATACAATGAGCTCTATGTGGGGCTCCCTTGAAGGTGACCCAGAAACTACAACTGATCCAGAATGTGGCAGCCAGACTGGCGACTGGGAGTGGCCACCGGGACCATATAACACCGGTCCTGAAAGTCCTACATTGGCTCCCAGTACATTTCCGAGCACAATTCAAAGTATTGGTGCTGACCTTGAAAGCCCTAAACGGCCTCGGTCCAGTATACCTGAAGGAGTGTCTACACCCCATCATTCTTCCCGGACACTGAGGTCCAGCGCTGAGGGCCTTCTGGCGGTTCCCTCACTGCGAGAAGCCAAGTTACAGGGAACCAGGTAAGGGCCTTCTCGGTAGTGGCACCCACCCTGTGGAACGCCCTCCCATCAGATGTAAAGGAGATAAACTGAGGCATCTGATCAAGGCCTGTATGTTAAAATGAAAGTTGTAAAAGGGAATTACAGGCTGGGAGCAAATGCCCTTATTACCATTAAATGCCATTGGTATGGTAAGCGAAATGCCACACCAAACAGAAGTACAGAATTTCCCCGGATGGAACTCAACTAAACCAATATGAGTTATACCTGTACAAGGGGACTTCTGTGTATGTAAATCATTAGATGCAGCTGATTCTACCATGGTAGGCTCTTCTCATTGCCACTATACTTGGGATTATATTAAGAGTAGTCAAACCTGAGTAAATGGTACTACCTATCGAACTCGGAATAGCTTGCCCTGTGCACCTCCTTTTATTCATGCATGGAAAATGGTGTGGAACATAACTGTGACAGCAAAAGGCAATCTAACATACTGCACTGTGAACTTTATACCCCTTTTGATATTTCGCCTTATGCACTCCACGTACCAAAAACTTCAGACCCGATGGTTGTGGTGGATATGTGGAGAATGGGCATACAAGCAACTCCCTTCCAAATGGAGTGGGACTTGTTTCCTGGGATGGGTATTACCACCAAAGTGGATTATGCCCACTAGTTCGGCCAAGCGTACACGAAGAAACGCTGATATTTCTCGTATAGCAGGAGGAAGTACCCAGAGTTGGAGCGATACTGATGATTGGCCACCAGAGCGCATTATAGCCTATTATGATCCTGCCTCCTGGAATCCTGATGAGCTCATACAAGGGGCACGGGATCCTATTTATAATCTAAACAGAATAATTCGATTGCAAGCAGTAGTGGAACTTGTAACCAATGCAACGGCCCAGAGTTTGAGACTTATTGCACAACAGTTGGGTGAAAGTAGAGCCGCCATTTTGCAGCTGAAAATGGGAATGAATTATGTACTTGCCAGGCAGGGAGGCCTATGTGGAGTCTTGAACTTGACAGGGAATGCCTGTTGCTTTAACATTTCTGATAATGGTGAGGCAATCCGTGTGTTGGCCACAAAGATGGAGAGTATAGCACATGTCCCAATACAAATATGGGAAGGATGGGATATGGGATGGCTCACCAATTGGTTACCTAATGTTGCAGGATTCAAAGGGATACTATTGTCTTGCTTGTTTTTCTTGACGGTAGTAGTAATGGTTTTATGTATGGTGCCATGTATCATTTCATGTTTTAGAAGTACAATTAGCAAGATGATTTCAAAACCTCATATCATGGCCCTATACCAGTGCTTCCCAACCTTTTTTGGGCAAAGGCACACTTGTTTCATGAAAAAAATCTCGAGGCACACCACAGCCCCGTGACGTCAGCGTGCAGCGTCACGCCGGGAGGGACGCACGAAAGTGTAAGTTTCAATTTTTTCCCCTCCCCCTTGCCTTCCTTCTGTGCCAACCGCCAAAAAGCCAAGAATTGCGGGACCGCCGGCGGAGGGGGGGAGGGCGAGCGGAGGCAGCGGCGAGCCCCGTTCCTCCCCATCCGCCCCATTCCGTGCAAGGAGCGCGAACAGGTGTGAGAAGGGGGTCAAACCTGCGGGCCGGCGCCGGGGAACCTCCAAGCTTTGGGGGTTGGGGGGGAGGAGGCAGCAAAGCGAGGCAGGAAGGAGAGCGCGGCTTGGCTGGGTGAGCTTTGGCAGGGGCAGGGAATGAGAGCCGCGAGGCAGGCGCTGCGGACGGAGGCGCTGCCCGCCGAGCTCGCAGGCAGCCAGGCAGGCAGACGGCGAGAGCCCCGCGCTGGGCGGCCTCTCCTCGCCGTCGCCGCCCCGCCTCTCGCCGCCCGACTCGCCCGCCTCCCTCCGGGGACGGCGCCCCAATCGAAAATTTGACTTTAAAAAAAAAATCTTTCGATTTTTTTAATTTTTCCCACGGCACACCAGGCAACATCTCGCGGCACACTAGTGTGCCGCGGAACAGTGGTTGAAAAACACTGCCCTATACAGAGCTTTACCTCAGGAATATGATGAAGGTCAAGCTATCAAGGACACTTGGGATGAAGGTCCTTGAGCTTGAAAGGGGGGAATGAGGCATCTGATCAAGGCCTGTATGTTAAAATGAGCTTAAAGATATATTTGTAAATGTTTGTATGTTTCATGCCAGGCAGAAACCAGCTGGCTAAGTACTTTGGCAGTTGTTTATCTTCCTGCTCTCCTGAACAAGCCCCCCCCCCCCCCCGATTTATAGCAGTAGCAGGAGACAAGTTTCTCAAAGTTGTAAAAGGGAATTACAGGCTGGGAGCAAATGTTACACTGACCCTACATATTACAGAATACAATCAAGCTGCAAAAACACTAATTAAGAGTTGGTCAGCATGGATTTCTGAAAAATAAGTCATGTCAGACTAACCTGATCTCGTTTTTTGACAGAATTACAAGCCTGGTAGATGAAGGGAACTCAGTGGATATAGCCTACCTTGATTTCAGTAAGGCATTTGACAAGGTGCCCCATGATATTCTTGTAAAGAAGCTGGTAAAATGTGGTCTTGACTATGCTACCACTCAGTGGATTTGTAACTGGCTGGCTGACCGAACCCAAGGGGTGCTCATCAATGGTTCCTCTTCATCCTGGAGAAGAGTGACTAGTGGGGTGCCACAGGGTTCTGTCTTGGGCCCGGTCTTATTCAACATCTTTATCAACGACTTGGATGATGGACTCAAGGGCATCCTGATCAAATTTGCAGATGACACCAAACTGGGAGGGGTGGCTAACACCCCAGAGGACAGGATCACACTTCAAAACGACCTTGACAGATTAGAGAACTGGGCAAAAACAAACAAGATGAATTTTAACAGGGAGAAATGTAAAGTATTGCACTTGGGCAAAAAAAATGAGAGGCACAAATACAAGATGGGTGACACCTGGCTTGAGAGCAGTACATGTGAAAAGGATCTAGGAGTCTTGGTTGACCACAAACTTGACATGAGCCAACAGTGTGACGCGGCAGCTAAAAAAGCCAATGCAATTCTGGGCTGCATCAATAGGAGTATAGCATCTAGATCAAGGGAAGTAATAGTGCCACTATATTCTGCTCTGGTCAGACCACACCTGGAGTACTGTGTCCAGTTCTGGGCACCACAATTCAAGAAGGACACTGACAAACTGGAACGTGTCCAGAGGAGGGCAACCAAAATGGTCAAAGGCCTGGAAACGATGCCTTATGAGGAACGGCTAAGGGAGCTGGGCATGTTTAGCCTGGAGAAGAGGAGGTTAAGGGGTGATATGATAGCCATGTTCAAATATATAAAAGGATGTCACATAGAGGAGGGAGAAAGGTTGTTTTCTGCTGCTCCAGAGAAGCGGACACGGAGCAATGGAGCCAAACTACAAGAAAGAAGATTCCACCTAAACATTAGGAAGAACTTCCTGACAGTAAGAGCTGTTCGACAGTGGAATTTGCTGCCAAGGAGTGTGGTGGAGTCTCCTACTTTGGAGGTCTTTAAGCAGAGGCTTGACAACCATATGTCAGGAGTGCTCTGATGGTGTTTCCTGCTTGGCAGGGGGTTGGACTCGATGGCCCTTGTGGTCTTTTCCAACTCTATGATTCTATGATTCTATGAAATAGTAAGATTTATTGTTTAACAGAAAATAATACTATGTGCCTCCCATCAGACTCTAACCATATTTTCCTAAGGTTTAAGGTATACTGAGAGAGTTAAAGGGCAATAAATTTTGGGAAGAGCTAATGGGGAAAGCAGCTGGCTGGGAAAGGGGGGTGTAAACTGAAGAGGCTTCTTTTGAAGCTGTTTTTACTGAGTTCCTTTTTACTTTGTGTGATGGGATGATGAGCTGCTTGTGCGTAAAATCGTGGTCCCTCAGAGTTTGTGCAACTCCACAAACCTCTGTGTGTGACAGAGCTCCTCAGACATGTCTGCCCTAGTCACTTGCAGATTCCGACAGTGGTTGCTTTCGGAAGCGCTTCCAGCATAGAAGCTCCTTAACGGAAACACGTCTTCTGGACTCACGGCGTGACAGCTTCCGGCGAGGAATGGGTCTCCCTATGGGAGCTTCTGACACCTCCCCACTGTTCTCGCTGGACGTGTCCCTGAGCCCTCCCTCTTGCTCGCTTTCCCTCAGAGATCCTCCCCTTTCCTTGCTGGTTCCTGCTTTCGCTGCTGCGTCTCTCTCAACCTTCGTGAGACTTCCCTCCAGAGACCCATCTCTCCCCCTGCTGGTCCCTGCTTCCACTGCTGAGTCCCTCCCAGCCTCCGTGAGCCCTCTCCCCACCTGTTCCTCCGATGGCAGTTCCCTGACACTTTGCAAAGGCCTTTTCTTCTAAAAAGCTATCTATGTTATGTATGAGATTTGTTGGCTTAATGTAATTATGCAAAGGATTTAGAAAGTAAGAAATGTTAGATTCTTATGTTAGATTCTTATTTCATTGATGGTGTGTGAGAATGTGAACCCAAGATCTCTGTTTAGATAGAATTTAATACCATGAGCCATTTGTTTTAGCAATTTGTTTTGGAATGCAGGGGCAACAGGGGCAAAAGGTGATCTGGTAATTAAGGTGCCTTGTCGAGGCAAATGTAAGATATATGGCTACTTGTCTGCCATTTATGGATAGAAGGAAATATAGCTCTTTGTCTCCCATAAAAGGTAATAGGAAATGGGTGTATCTTTTATGATTGGTTCTAGCAAACAGCCAATAGGAATTTCAACCAGGCTGATTGGACAGAGGCAGCCAAAGGAGGAGCAAGGGGGCTGGGCTGAGGAAATATAAGTGCTGGCCATCAGGGCTGGAGGGAGGCAGAGCTTTGGTAACCATATACCACTGTGCCTATCATTTATTTGTCTGACAAATAAATTATTATTTTAATTTTGCTATTGCTGCATTGAATATTTCATTCCAGCTAAGCGTTAACCACAAGCAGGGTGCTACAAAACAACTACCTGACTTTTAGAAGACATCTGAAGGCAACCCTGTTTAGTGAAGTTTTTAATGTGTGATGTTTTATTGTGGTTTTAATATTCTGTTGGGAGCCGCCCAGAGTGGCTGGGGAAACCCAGCCAGATGGGCAGGGTATAAATGATAATAATAATTAACAACAACAACAACAACAGCAATTGTAATAGTAACACCTTGAAATTGGCCTGGTAGCAAATTGGCAGGCACAGGCATTACATGCTGCCAAGGCCTCCCTCCTGTCAGCAATCCTGCAGCTTCTGGCTGAAGCACAAGCCCCACCTACAGTGCATTGCAGTAATCCAGTCTCAAAGTCTCCAGTGCATGGACTACTGTGGCCAGGCCTTCCCATTGGCTGGCCAGTGTGCTCCTCGAAAGGAAATGTGTCCTGCTGTTGCCCCTGGAGCTTCTCGCTGCTCCATCTTCCTGCTCCCCAAACTCTTCCTCTTTAAATCACTGGCTCCTTATCCCTGTCACTTGCTGAGCCTCATGATAAACTCTGCCTGTTCCATTGTGACATTTCCACATGCGGAGCAGTTTCTGGCTGCTGTGGAGCAGTCAGCGCTTGGCCGCTGTTGGGCTGGATCCCTCTAAGTTGTAAAAATGTGCAGAGTGGATATTTCTCACTCTGTTGTTGGCAGTACCCCAACTCAGTCCTGGCACGCTCAGCTGCCTCTCTTTGCTTGCATTTTCAATTTTCTTTCCATGAAAGTGTCATCTATCACTGGCAACCTTTCCACTGGCCATTAATTTTTACCAACTGCCAGATTGACGGGACTCCAGCTCCTGCTCCTTGGTTCCTTACTTAAAGGGGTGGGCAGAATTGCAAATAGCTCCTGGTATTAGTGATGTTAAATGAAAAAGAAGGTGGTAAAGAGAGGCGAAGGGAGGGAGGAGGAAACAAATTCAACAGTGCAGAGTGCATGGGGCTTAGACATTGGCCTTCCCTGAATTGTTTTGCATTGCATTTGACTAGTGCCTCTCATACCCCTCAAGCGTCCCAGTTTTCCAGGAACAGCCCCAGAATTACGAAAGCAAGCCATGGGATGTCGAGGGGGCCTGACACACGCCTTAAAACTCCCCCCCCCCTAGTGCTCCTGTTCGGACTTGTCATACTGCATAGACCAGTGGGACTGGCTGCCAGGCAGGCCAGGGGTTAAGGGGGGGGGCAGCAGGAAATAACCTGAATTACGGATTCTGAGTTTTGCTGCATTGCTGCTGGCTGCTTGCTTTCTCCAAATGCCATTTCCATGTTCATTCAAACAATACTTTGGCCCACTTGTGCTTTTTCAATATAGTTATCTCTCTTTTCCCCTCCAGCATTGTTTATAATTTATATATCTGTGGTGCATGGGATTTCAAGCGGCTTGCAGACTATTTCTTGGAACTCATTGAGATATAGTTTGCCTTGCAAATAGAAAGGCAGGCTAAACAAATCTGAAATTTAATTGCTTTCAGAGCTGTCAGCTAGACTGATTTTGCAGTGAATTATCAAGAGCAATAAATTGCATTTTGTGGGCCAGGCTAGCTGTATACGCTGCTATTTTCATTTCTTAACCCATTAGTTGGGTTGATTCTACCTAGAACAGTCTTCCTGGGCAGAATACTCTTACTTGTCATGCAAGATTACCAATAAAGACTGCCAACATTTTTTGTTTGCTTGCTTGTTTCCAGATCAGGTCGCCAGGTTAGTCTGTTACAGCAAAAGTAACCAAGCGTTTTGTGGCTTGGGGGGGGGGGGACGTGGGAGAGGGCCTCCTCAGTGGTGGCTGCTCCCAGACAACTTTGGAACTCCCTCCCTAGAGAAGCCAGACTGGCTCCCTCCTTGCTATTCTTCTGCCGGCAAGTGGAAACCTTTCTCTTCCAACATGCCTTTGGGAACTGGCTGTTTTTGAGGAAAGGGATGGTGCTGTGATGTTTTATTGTTATTGTCTGTGTTTAAGGGGTTTTTAAATATGATTTCAATTCTATGAATGTTTAATTACATTTTAATGATTATCCTTTCTATGTTTTTAGCTTGTTCTGTTTCATCTATGTAAGCTGCCTTGACTCCTGGACTGGGGGAAAAGCAGGACAACAACTAGGGCTGCCTGAAAGCCATGCTATCTTGAAGACAAACTAGGAGCAGAGGGCGGAGGGATGTTGCCCTAGTAATAGTCCAGGCTAAACGGAAAGCATTGTCTTAGTAAGGCGGGGTGCATGGGGCGTTAGGGGAGGGTTTGTACCTCTGGTGGGGGACATGTCATGCACCTTCTGGGGTAGTTTGTCCACCTCTGCACTCATCTCTCACCTGTGGCTCCTGGAAGCTGTCAGTATTGTTTGAATTAACATGGAACACTTACTTTTAGGGTTAATGGATGCACAACTGGAAAAGGACTCCAACTCTGAAAGGTGAATGTCCGTGGCTCAGTGGGAGGTGCCTGTTTTGCACTCAGCAGGCTCCAGGTTCGATTCCTGGCCTCCCCAAATGAGGCTGGCAAAGACTAATGTCTGAAAGCATTGAATGAGAGCCAGCCTGACAGATAGTGCTGAGCTCACTGAAGCAAGAGTCTGACTCTCTATAAGGCTGCCTGTGCTCCAGGGTCTGCAGCTACATCTGCTTCCAACCTACTGCAAAAAGCACTCATTCCCCACAGCCCCAGTGCAGGTATCACGCCCCCCCCCCTTGGGAGCATGCTCCAGGTTGTATTTTCCACCATATGCCACTTTTGCTGAAGGTGTGAGTAAGCCATTTGGCAAGAGCACAACAGTCCATGGGAGACGCTGACCACTTTCTCTCCTGGCTCACAGGGATAAACATTTCAGTAATTAAAAGTGGGCTCTGCAACAAAATGTTGCAGTGTGTTTTTCCATTTTCTCTTCCCCCCCCCCCCTTCTTCTGTCACCACTGAGCATTCATGGTCCTCATGGGCCTGCTTTTGTGAGTCTGCCTCCCCTGAAGCTTTCTTTTCTAAAGATTTTCTGTTCTTCAGCAAAGCCCTGGGGGCTCCCCAAAGTCCACTGATGTTTTCCTATTGTACATATAGGCATTTATAGTTGGAGAACTGAACTTATGGCCAGGGTTGGGAATCTTTTTCAACCAAAGGGCCACATTCCTTCATGGGCAGCCTTTTCGGGGCCAGTGCCGGATGCAAAAGTGGGCAGAACAATAGATCTGAGTCTTTCCTTTGTGCAATAGCTTGCATTCTTGCCACGCAAAAGTCACCCCCCTCTGCATCTCCTTCCAGGCAAGAAGAGCCCAAGGACACGTTGCATCCAGGCAAAAGCGCTCAAGGAGGCTCTAGCCTTTGGTGGGGGGAGATGCTGCTGGGGAGGGTCGAAAGGGCCAAAAAGAGACCTGAGGGCTGCATTTGACCCTGATGTTCTCCACATGCCAGGTGGTATGAGCATCGCTGCTGGCAGCCCTTTCCTCTAAAAGAGGGCCAGTCAATGCTGAAGAAGGGAGAGGGGCGTTTATGGGTTCCTGGCCCCTCACAGGCTCTGATCTGCTTGGCTTCAGCAAGGTGAATGGACCATGTGTCTCCACACCATGCCCTGGTACAAGAATGCAGAATATAAGGAAGTCGCGAAAACCTTATGCTAATCTTTGTTTCCCCCACCCCCTTCTAGGTTATTCACCACCCACCATCTTGTAATATGCCATTCCCCCCCCCCCGTTCCTTGTTTAAATCCAGGGATTGGTAACTCATGGCCTGCAAGATGTTGCTGGACTTCGTCATCTTTGACCATTGGCCATCATGGCTGATGGCTGATGGGAGCTGGAGTCCAACAGCATCTGGAGGTCCACAGGTGTGTCCAAAGCTTCCGTTCTCTCTGCAATAAAGAATCAAAGAGTTGGAAGGTACACCTAGTCCAACCCCCTGCCATGCAGGAATCATAGCTGAAGAATCCCTGGCAGAGGAAGGAGCGCTTACCACCTTCTGAGGGTTTCTGTTTCCATGTCAAACAGCTCTGACCATCAGAAAATTATTTCTAATGTTTAGCCAGAGTCTCCTTCCTTGTCTTTTGAATCCATTGGTTTGGGTCCCACCCTCTGGAGCAACAGAAGACAAGCTGGCTCCGTCTTCCATGTGACAGCCCTTCAGGTATTTGGAGACAGCTATCATGTCTTCTCTTTTCTCTTTCAGCCTTGCATATACCGTTGTAACAAATTTCATGCTAAATGATCACCGGCAGATCCTAACAGATTATCCTTTGAGTTGTTTTTGTGTCTTCATTTGTACATGCAGAATTTTCATGGACATTCAGGGTACAGTCTGATTATTTATATTCATTCTAATTTTGCAAGATAAGCAACCTAACTGGAGCCATTTTGTCTTCTGGATTTGGCAGTCAGCCTGGCGATTAAAATTACATGGCTCCAGGTTTGTCATCACCATATCATTATCACTGCTCCATTGCATAATCAGTTGTATGGTGGAGCCTGGTCACGATCCAGTGCTAAGTTCTGCACACCTTCCTGTGCAATGACTAGATGACCGTTCCCATCAGCGCCTGGAGATTCATTGAGCTCGTCCAACAGGGGTCAGAGCAGCACTGCAGGTGTCCATCTGCGCATGTATCCACTGCATGAGTGCAAGTTGGCTTTGTGCCTGGATCTGCCTTGGCTGGATTGCGTCTGTAAGTCTGAGTCTGGTCTATGCATTTAGTGAATAGAGTGTTTTTGTGCCTATAAAGTATTTAAGAATACACGATTGCTTCTAGTTTCAGGGAGAGGGGGTGTCTAGCAAAACAAGGGACTGTTCTTATGCAGCTTAGCAGGTGCCCCCAAAGCAGCAGCAGCGCCATGGAGAGTTCTGTCATGGGCTGGCCAAGTCAGGATTACAATGACTCAAGGGACGGATCCAGTGGGTTGGGGGGAGCCTGAGGGGTGGGGAGGGGGGGAATTCAAGGAAGGTTTCTGAATCTACTCCCTCACTCCAATCTTCTTTGTGGTGTGTCCCTCCTGTCCTTCAGGCCCTGCCAGACTTTCCAGATGGGGATGAGCTGTGCACCAATAAGTTTCCCAGTGCAGCCAGAGGTTGGCTACAGCTGTGTCAGCCCAGAAGGGGAAAGTTTGCCCAGCACTGGATCAACTTCTGAGGCCTCAAGCTAGTTAGGTCACTCACCTTTGTGTAGCACTGAATAGGATTAGCATTGTGTGACTGCCTGAATTGCCTTAATCTGTTTATGTAGTGCAGTAGCCTAAATACGGTAACTCCTGCC
This sequence comes from Podarcis liolepis, assembly GCF_965112155.1. Lineage (NCBI taxonomy): Eukaryota > Metazoa > Chordata > Lepidosauria > Squamata > Lacertidae > Podarcis > Podarcis liolepis. The sequence continues at coordinate 76,471,139 of NC_139564.1, forward strand.
AACCTAGCAGTTCGAAAGCACGTCAAAGTGCAAGTAGATAAATAGGTACAGCTCCGGTGGGAAGGTAAACGATGTTTCCGTGCGCTGCTCTGGTTCGCCAGAAGCGGCTTAGTCCTGCTGGTCACATGACCCGGAAGCTGTACGCTGGCTCCCTCGGCCAGTAAAGCGAGATGAGCGCCGCAACTCCAGAGTCGGTCACAACTGGACCTAATGGTCAGGGGTCCCTTTAACTTTTACCTTACCCTAAATATAAAAACCTTTGGGGGGGAAATTTTGCCTTGCATTTTTTCCTCCAGGAGCCAGAAGCCAGGACAAGCTCTGAGTGAGCAACAAAGGCTGGAGGTGTGTTTTGTCTTGAAGCATCCCTGCATCCCTCCCAAGTCTATCCTGGTGGGGATGCCATTATCTCTGAATCCGGCAGACACAGAGTTGGAGGTTGCAGAAGCACCAGGTTCAAGTTCAGGCCTCTGAATTGTCTGATGGTGATCAAGGAAACACTGCCCTGGGGCCATCAGACAGGAACCCCCCAGAAGAACCTCCTGGACCACTAGGGTCCAAACAACCAGAGCCCAGATCCTCAGAGATTCCTTGCCCTGAGCCTGAGGAACCAGATGCCCTCACTGCACATGGCCAGCCCAGCCTGCAACAGAGGAGGCGTGTCCATCTTCAGGTCAGAGGGTTCGCCCTTTAAGGTTCTGAAGTTCCCCATGAGGGGGTGGGGCCTGGAGGAGGCAGTCTGGAGGCAGAGGCTTGCAAGCTTTCAGTCCGCTGACAACCTTTACAAGAGCACATTGCTCGCTGGGCGCTATCTGAGGTCCTGCAACTTCTGAGCTGCCTCCAGTCTGGCCTCTTTCTCTGTGGGCTCTGGCATTCCACAAGAACATGGCCGGCTGAAGAGTGTGAATCCTTCAAGGGTTAACCCCTTTGCCTGGAAACAAACAACCCTCGTGGCCTCCTCAATGAACCTTTGCGCAGGCGCAGTGCAGCAGAGGGCACGTCCTTCTTCAGGGAAAGCATTTATGAAGGTACTGGCTCAGGCTCCACAGGCAACTGGCAACCAGCCTCAGGTTCAGTATCAGGAGCTTAGGTCCAGTTCATCATCTGGTGGTTCTGAACCTCTGGACCCTGCCAGTCTATCCACACTTGACTCTCAGTTCCAGGCCACAGCCATGACAGGATATTGGATATCTTGGAGTTATGACCTGCCTTCCCTCTGTTTATTTTTAATGATGGAGTTTGCTCATCACCCAAAGTATGAGGGTGGGAAGGAATCTGGATGCAAAGGTGGCCTTCCTTTCCAACAACCCTGAGCAATGCAGGAAGACACGGGGCCAGAAGGGAGCATCAAGCAGAAGTCCTAAACCAGCTAGGAGAACTGTCCAACAGGATGTGGACAGCAAGAACAGGAACTGAGTCAGGAGATCTGGACCAGCAAGAGAGCTGCCCAACAGTGTCTGGGTAGCAAAGCTGAGTGACAACCTGCCTATCTGAGTCAACCCATGACTGGTGACTTGCATGAACTCAGTCATGCTTTATCACATTGTTCCTGAGCTTCTAAAACTGTTGCTTATCAGCTGAGTTGTGCATTTGATTCTACTAATAAATGCTGACAGTTCACCAGCCTTCCAACTTCTCTAGGCATATTTGTCAACCCTTGTTCTTGTTACAATCAATTTGAATTTCTTGCCATGAGAAAGGGCATGACACCAGCTTAGATGTCTTTAAAAGGGGATTAGACAAAGTCATGGGAGATTAGTCTATCCGTGGTTGTTAGTCTTGATGAATTTCTGAAAGTGTCATGTTCAGAGGCTTGGTTTGTTTGTTTATTTCCTATAAACTGCACAATAAAATATTTTTATTATTTATTAAATTTGCATACCACCCTTCATCTGAAGATCACAGGACAGTTCACAAAATAAAAACACAAAGTACATAACACAATAAGAACAAAACAGAAAACAAAACCCCCAATATGCTAAGATGGTGAACATCACACACACCCATAAAACAGCACAAAAATGCGTAACATCAGGATAGTGATGCGGACCGAGCTATACATAATTTTTCATTATACCCTATTTGAATTATGTCATTACGTCTATGTTTTATGTGGGCAGCTATACAGGGGGCAAAGTGGGTCCCTCAGGTAAGCTGGTCTCAAGCTGTTCAGAGTTCTATAGACTAAGAGTAAGACCTTGAATTTAGCTCAGCAGCATAGAGGCAGCGTGTGGAGATCCTTAAACAAAGGTGTCATATATTGCTGATGGGAAGCACATTAGGCACTCAACTGCAGCTTCTGGACCAAACACAAGGAAAGACCTCCCTACAGAATATTGAAGCAGTCTAATTTTGACGTACCAATGCCTGGATCACAGTCGTCAAGCTACCCCAGTCCAGAAATGGCTGCAGTTGTGTCACCAAACAAAGATGCCAGCTGTCAGGAAGCAGCTGTGGCCAAGGGCTTTCTCTTTGTGGGCTTCCCAGGAGTATTTGTCTGGCCACAGGATGCTGGGTGATATGGGTCCATTGGTCCCTTATGTCCCTTCAAAACGCCACCCTTTCTCTCTGCCTGCACTCATGTGACATTTCAGCCCAGTGACCTTGAAAAGCAGCTGTCAGCATTCCAGCAACAGAAGGCTGCCTTCATTCTAAATGAAAAGACTCCTTTGCTTCAGAATGCATCAGTGGGTCGCATCCGCTGGGATTGACCAGCAAAAGTGATTGTTCTAGTTTGGCTCTGTCTTTTCCTTTCCTTCCAGGTCTGTCAACCCGAGGTCTTGGGTGTACATGTAACAACTGCAGTGACAACAATGTTGGGTTTGTATCACAATGAAGTCTGCGTCGCATCAGACCAGAAGTCTGCCTCCCAACTTCCCCTCGTTCTGACTGTCACCTCCTTGCACCCTTTGCATTTAAAATAAAGTCTCTTGGCAGGAGATCATGGACTGCTCCTCACGCTTCATTTATCCATCTTCCATGCCCTCCTGAACAGGAAAAGAGTCACCGTTTCCATGCCATGTTTTTAATCTTCATCTCACCTTTTCTATTATATCATGGCCAAAGACTAAATGGCTCTCCAGTCCTTCACTTGAGTTATTAGGTGCATAATGGGAACTCTTGAGGAAGGACTAAGCATGAAGGATAGGCTATTAGAGGAGAAGCGGTTCTGCTCTTGCTTGTCCCCTGGATGCTTTTCTGACTCATTCTAATAACTGGCAAAATTGTGTTTCAGTGACGTTATTCATGTCCATGTGATAGCTGTTCCAAAGTTCTTTAAGAGAAGATAAAAAATTTATGGCTTTGTTTTAAAGGAGCAGTGAGAATTGTTTATAAGATATGTAGAAATACAATCCACGCTATGGTGTGGTGTGGTGGTACACGATGAATCAGCCATGCTGAAGCTCAGCAAACCCAGACAAGGCTGGTGCCCATTGCTGTGATAGACTCATGAGTGGGAAGGATTCCCAAGGGTCATCATCCAACCCCTGCAAAGCAGGAATCACAGCTCAAGAATCCCTGACAGGTGGCCCTCCAACCACTGCTTGAATACCTCCACTGAAGGAGAGTCCACCACCTTCCGAGGGAGTCCATTCCACTGCTGAATGGCTGTAACTGTCACAAAGTTATCCCTAACGTTTGGCCAGACTGGTCCTCCTTGCAATTTGAATCCAGTCCTACCCTCCAGAGTAGAAGAAAACAAACTTGCTCCATCTTCCATGTGACAGCCCTGCAGATATTTGAAGATGGCTGTCATATCATCTCTGATGCTTTAGTTCAGACTTCTGCAGTGCAGGGGGTGGACTGGATGACCTGCCAAATCTAGTTCTGTGATTCTTCTCTTCGCCAGCTAAAATGTACCCAGTTCCCTCAACCCTTCCTCCTAAGGCGTGGTTTATTAATTATAATCAGCTTTTCATGAGAAAAGATGTCACTAAGAGTTAGACAAATACAAAATTAAACTGACACCAAGACAATTTGAAACCAAGACAACTCCAGGAATTCGTGGGGAGGAAATCAGCATTGCTCTGTGGCAAGTGTTTCATGAGGGCAAATATTATACCACCACCACCCCCCGAGCCTATTTGGGGGGTGCCTGGTGGGAGCCTCTTTGTACAAGTGGAAGCAAGGGTTTCACAAAAGCAGCACCATTAGTATATAAACCGAATGATTTTTTTTAAATTAAGGAATGGGTCTCCAACTGCATAGTCAGGTTCAAGGTTGGTCTCAGGAGTTCGTGAAAAGTTGAAGACTACTGCAGTGCGGCTCTTGTTGCGTTCTTAGTGTAATTATTCACTGCTGCAATAATTTCAAAAAATCGAGTTACAAATTTAATTTAAATTTTGGCTGCTGTTGTGTTGTACCTATTTTACTTAAATTATTTTTTGGGGGGGTTGGATATAGTAATTGTCTGTATAGTATTTGCACACACACACACTGAGAAACAGAATGGATGGAAGTTGGTCTGAAATTTTACTAAATGCAGCAATTGAATGTACTAAAGAAATCAAATAGAGATTTTTCTAGGCTAGCAGTTTCCTTGACGTGCTGGTTTTCAATGTGCAGCGAGTTGTTTTTTAAAAAACCACACGCAGTGCAGCATTCACAAGTGTGCTTCCTCCCTCTGCCAACAGTTTCAAATGGCAGCCCCCCAAAGGCATTTGCTTGTAAGTTTTGCCAAAAGCGCAGGCTACTCCTTAGTTTAATTTCATGGAAGCATGTACAGAGCATGTGCAGAGAAATTAAAATTAAACCATACAATTAAAGCACTCTTGTACCATTCTAACAGCCATGGTTCCCCCCAGAGAATCTGAGAATGGTGCATGCTCTAGTTATCTCCCGCTTGGACTACTGCAATGCGCTCTACATGGGGCTACCTCTGAAGGTGACCCAGAAACTACAACTGATCCAGAATGTGGCAGCCAGACTGGCAACTGGGAGTGGCCACCGGGACCATATAACACCGGTCCTGAAAGTCCTACATTGGTTCCCAGTACATTTCCGAGCACAATTCAAAGTGTTGGTGCTGACCTTGAAAGCCCTAAATGGCCTCAGCCCAGTATACCTGAAGGAGTGTCTACACCCCATTGTTCAGCCCGGACACTGAGGTCCAGCTCTGAGGGCCTTCTGGCAGTTCCCTCGCTGCGAGAAACCAAGTTACAGGGAACCAGGCAGAGGGCCTTCTCGGTGGTGGCACCCGCCCTGTGGAACGCCCTCCCATCAGATGTCAAAGAGAAAAACAACTACCATCTGAAGGCAGCTCTGTTTAGGGAAGCTTTTAATGTTTAATAGGTTATTGTATTTTAGTGTTTTGGTGGATGCGCCCAGAGTGGCTGGGGAAACCCAGCCAGATGGGCGGAGTACAAATAATACATTATTATTGTTGTTGTTGTTGTTGTTGGGAATTATAGCTCCTTTCGCAAGCTACAGTTTTCGAAATTCTTTGGGGAAAGCCACAGCTGCTAAAATGGTATAACGAGGGGTTTAAATGTATTGTGCTTGTGGGTGTGAGCTCTGTTTGGACTTTGCATTGTATTGCTGATGTACAGAGTCTATCTGCACTTTATGGTTCAGCAGATGAGCATGGGAAATTAATCAACTGTGGTTTTTAATTTTGTTTTTAATGGCACAAGGGAGTAATGGTGTCAAACTACAATATAATTGAATTTGTTTTGTTTTTTTCTAAGCTGAAAATGCTTATTCTGGAACACTTCAAAACAATTTGAAACATTGTGCCCAAACTTTTTTGTGCCATCACCCCCTTGGTTCCACGAACTCATCTCCAGTGCCCCCTGCCCTATGAAAAGCATTATGCAGAAGCGCAGTTTGCACAACCCACAAAGGAAGGTAATAGCACCATAAATTTCAAAACAATAACAATCAATTGCACATTTCTTCAGAAGCCAATTAAACCTATTTAGTTTGATTAATCCTTTAACAAAATTAATGAACTTTTTTTCAGACATCTTTATTGAAAGTTCAAAAAGTACATCCTTATATGAGCGCTAATCATGATGAGACGTAAATAAAAGAGAGAAAAAGAGAAACAGCCCCCGTGTAGAAGGGGAAATAAAGGGGGGAGGGGGGGAAACCCAAAACTGTATACTTTACAAAGTTGTTATTGTACACCACCAGATCTTAACCTATTACACTATTTGTAAGAATGGATTCCAAGTATCATTGAATTTGCGTTTATATGCAACAGTGACGTCTTTAGCATTTGCGCTGCCGGGGGTGCAAAGATCCGCCCAGCGCCCCCAAATTTATTTTAGCCACCCCCAAAGGTATCAAAGGTGCCGCTGACCCCGCTGCCATGAAGCAGCTCAATACAATACGTAACATAATATGTTAATATGTAAGAGTTAATTTCGCGTGCACTGCACCATTGAGAATGACAAGCGCTGCCATTGAGAATGACAAGCACCGCCGTTGTAAATGACAAGCGCCGCCGCTAATGCGGTGCGTCTTTGGTAAATAAGCACACAAAGTTGAAAGTCCTTTAGTGAAACAGTAGGTATACATTTCAGTAATACCTAGGTATATATGTATTTTGTTTTTCTGGCTTGATCAAAATTATTATTTCATAACAGGTAGATAGTTAAGAGCTTAGGCAGCTTCAGCAGCGGGCCTGGCGCCCCCCAGAATTTGGCGCCCGGGTGCCCCACACCCCTTACACCCCTTGGTAAAGGCGGCCCTGATATGCAAGTTCTTCTTACGTGGCAAGTTTGTATAAGTCTTCAATCCAATCATAGAAGGGAGCTGCATTTTTATTTTTCCAATTCTTCAGTATCCGTCTTTTAGCTGTGGTCAGGGCACGGAGAGTCCACTCATATTGTCCTTTCGTAGGGTTCCATGTGCTTGAAAATGTAAGGTTGTTCCATACAGTTCTGTTGATGGTTACAGTTACCTTCTGCCAAAAATATGTCAGCATAGGACAATAAAATAACATATGCTTTAGAGAAGTATTATCTCTATTACATTTCCAACAGTTAGATACCTTAGATAGCCCTTTTTTAAACAAACGTAATGGGGTCTAGTATATTCTAAATATTATTTTTTGTTGTCTGAGCCTCCATCTATGGACCACCATCTATGGATAGCCGTCTGCCTCAGAGGGAGAGGCTCACTTCATTGGCTCGGTGGGACCAGGTGTGATGGGGCTCCTCTCAGAACTGGCTTGCAGCAGAGGGAGAGCTCGGCTAACAAGGCTCCCTACTTTTCTCAGTGATCATTCCCTCCTTATCTAGTAATCCTTTGGCAAATACAAAACCATTTCCGTATCCCTCCCAAGGTGCTGAATTCTGACCTCCTAATAAACTCGAGGTGTCCCCCCCCCCAACAGCCTCGATTTATCACCAAAGCTTTGAGTATGGAACCATTTAACAGCTTTAGAACACCAACAATTCCAGCTTATTTATTAAAATGTATTATCAACCCAGCATGGTGGAAACTATCAAAACAGCCCAGAGACAAAAGAGAGTTCCACCAGCTCATGATGGAAATCAGAGGGAAATGTCCAAATGTTCTGTAGAAAGGCAGATAATCTAAACAAAGAGAAAATGAGTGAAAAAGTAAGAGGAATAGCCTTGGAATCAAAGATTTCAGTGCAGATAGAGCTCATATCTGGGCCATGCCATTTCCCCCCTGCTATAACAGGAACATAGGAAGATCCCGTCTGTCAGGGATTTTTAGCTGTGATTCCTGCAATGCAGGGGTTAGAGTAGAGGTCCCTTCCAACTCTACAGTTCGATGATTCTATGAATCAGGCCATTGGTCCCTTTAGTTCAGTATAGTCAGCACTGGGAGCAGTTAATTTGTGGACCTTCAGACATTACTCAGCACAGTCCAAGGCCAGGGATAATGGGAGGGATGGCCCCCACCCCAGGTGAAATAGCTGATATAACTAACTGGCAGTGGCATGGGGGGGGGGAGAGCAAGAAGATGTGCACCAAGAGGCAGGTTAAGGGCAAAGGGCACCCACCTTGCCCTGATGACAACGTGTGACGGGGCAAGAGAAGAGAGGAGCACCATGCTCACAACACATGCTCAGCGACTCCCACTGTTTCAGCCCTCAGCTGGATTCCCTCGCCAGCCACTCCAAGGCAGAGGTGGGCCTTTCTATGGCCACACACGTCTTCAAACACAACAAATGGCTATACAATTTGGAGAAAACATCTGTCCGGTTAGGCCCTGGGTAGGCAAGTCCAGATGATGTTGGAATACAACTCCTTGGCCATTGGCCATGCTACCTGCAGCTGTTGGGAGAGCACCACGTTGGCTACCCAGCCTTTAGGCTTTTGTCTTTTCCCAGCCACCAAAGATTTGTATGCTCAGTCCAGTCACCTTCCGTGGCAGAAAATGATAGATCTCAAAGACTGGGGTGAAACTAGGCTTTAGTTCACCCAGGTCAAAGACCCAGTTTGGCACACACACACATGCACATTTGTGTACACGCATGCACAGGCCGGGGGCCTCAATGGTGGCCCTCTGGAGGCTTCACCTGGGGCAGAAAAGCTGGCTAGCCCCCTCACCCCACCCCGTAACTACGACTCTGCTCAAAGGCAGGAGAGCTGCATTGTTGGGGCAAAGAAGAAACTATGGTGCGTATGTTTTTCCTGTGGACCAAATCGGAGCTTTAAATTATGGGAAATGATGCAGAGGGGAAAGCAGCCTTCTGCACTGGAGTTGCATTGCTCTCGTTTGTTTGGGGTTTTTTAAATGGAAGTTTGGGAGATCAGTTATAGTACTTTGGGCATAGCATTTAGTTCTGCATGATTCTTTGCTCAGCTATCATTCAGTGCATTAGTACCACAGAGACGTTTAGCATTAAGATACCCATCTGAATCCTAAGCATCAACATGGGACCACTCTGCTTGGGAAGCACACCAAAAGAAAACCGCATGGGCTGTCTTTCAGTTTCCTGCAGGTAATCAAGCGTAGCTCTCTGGGACATTTTCTCCTTCTATTGGAAGACACACAGAGGGATGGAGAGAGACGAAGAGGAGGGCTGCCATGCCCCTGTCAAATCCCACTACGTATTCCTAATCGGCAATTTCATTTCCTTGCATATTTTGCAAGTGGAGTCAATACCGCTAGTTTTCCATTCCACCTCTCGCCCATAGGAACATAGCAGGCTGCCTTATATGGACTCAGACCTTTGGTCCATCTAGTTCAGTATAGGCTACACTGGCTGGCAGCACCCCTCCAGGATATAAGCTAGGAGTCTCACCCAGCCCTACATGGAGAGGCCTGGAATCATCTGCTTGCATGGCAGCCGCTCTCTCATTGAGCTCCGGTCCTTCCCCAACAGTCACTAACAATCCATGGCCACTGAGCATGCTCAGTCCTCTTTTCTGGTGCCCCATTTCTGCAGACCTTGGGGTCCCCCCTCAGGCTTGCTGCTGATGCCTCCTTTCATTCCTCGGTATCCCCAAGTTGGCTACTTGGCACTCAGCCCCTGAGTACCGTTGCCTTGCAGATCATGAGGACTAGTTCCTCTTTAAACAAAAACCAAAAGGCACGCACTGCTACCTTGGGATGGATCTGATCCCTCATATATTCCTCACTTTGCATCTTTCAATAATTCACCATTATAAACACACAGACATGTCAAAACCAGGAAGAAAACTCTTCCATGAATCCTAACTGGGCTGTTCTTGTTCTCCAAGGAGGTAACTTTGCCGCGCGTCGCTTGGCATCCAGCCTTTTACCACCACTTGAGGGACAGATCCCTAATGAAATATTTAGAAGAGGGATGTTTGGAGGCACAAAGGGGGAAACGCTTCCTTTGTTGAAATGGGCTGCGCTGAGTTATGAAACATTGAGCGGGCTCTTGTCAAATGCAGCTATTTTGAAAGGGAGAGGCTTCACACATGATTGCTGCGCAGCAGAAGGACAATTTAATACATGGTTTCATGCTCCACGCTTGGGTGGAGAGTTTATGGCTTTTGGAATAAAGTCAGTAAAGGATGCTGGAATGGATCTGTATTTAAAGACTCTGGAGCCCAAGAATGGGGGGTTAGAGTCAATCCATCCCTCTGTTACTGACAGGAGCGCAGGCCTGGGGCAAAAAGGCAGTTTGCAAGGGAGACTGCTGGTGGTGAAGAGGGAGAATCTGAGTGCTCAAATAATAGGGAATTCATTTATTTTATTTCATAAGATTTATACATACACTGCATGATTGTAGAAAACAACTACAAAAAGAAACAAACCTCAAAGCAATTAAAAGATAAAACCACAAAATTATCACTAAGAAAAATGAACAATAATTTAAAACATTTAAAAAGTTAAAATAACAATAGACTAAAAAACAGATTAAAACTTGCATTGACTTTCCAAGCATCTAAACAAGAATGTTATTGGAAAGCACCAAAAAGAGTATAGTGGAGGCACCTGACTGATATCAATAGGCAGGGAGTTCCACAGTGTAGACACCCTCACACAAAAAGATTGAGTGCTCTCTCTCAGGACAAGTTACCCATACTGAGGAAAGGTAGCAAATCTGGGACCTTTTATATGACAGGGTGCACGTTGGTTCTTTGGTATCACCTGACTTCCCAGGCCAAGAGGATTAAGTGCTGTTGTGCAAATGTCCCAACGAAAACTGCCTGCAGTTCCTTCTCCAACCAACAGAGAATTGGTGAATGATTGGCAGGACTTCTGGTTCCAGCATCCACTGAACACCCACTTGGAAGGAAAATATCTATCCAGTACCTAAAAACTAATGGAGCCAGTGTCAGGAGAGGGTCACTGGGGCGCCGCCACCAAGAAGGCCCTCACTCCACTTGTTGCCTGATCAGCTTAAGAAAGCGAGGGCACCAGTGAGAGCTTTAGAACAGAGGTTGGACTGTCACCTGACAGGGATTCTTCAGCTGAGATTCCTGCACTGCAGGGGGTCAGACTAGATGACCCTTGGAGTCCCTTTCAACTCCACAATTCTATAATTCAGATAGATACCTGGATGAACAGCCATCCTGTGAACAGATGTGTGAATGAACTCACCATATTTCTTTGGTTTATTTCTGTAGATCAGGCATGTCCATTTTGAAGTAGGCTGTGATCTACAATCCAATATAAAAACTGGCAGTGATCTACCCCCCCAGGGATGGGTGCAGGGTGGGCAGGTGGGCGCTGGCTGCTTCCCCCGCCATGGCAGGGGTGGTTGCAAATAGCCTGCTTCCCCTGAGCTCAGGAGGAGGTGGTGGCTGCTCAGGCCCGTCTCCAGCGGGGGGGGGGGTGGCAATTGACCAAAATTCATCCCAGGATTGACTGGTCAATCATGATGGATGCCTTGGACATGTCTGTTGTAGATCATAGCATAAGTATAAAGATTGACATAACTTAAGAGTTTCCATCATGAATCTTTCTTGGCCTTGGTACAAGCCTGATACCAGTCTCCTCTCAAAAAGGGTCCTGAAGACATTCAGGGAGACATCCTGAGTTCCTCACACCTTGTAGAGGTCAACAAATGCAAATTTTGTTGCCAAGTATAGTATATTCAAACTCCTAAATGGGGTCCATCAAGGTCAAGGTCAAGGTAATGATCAGGCAGAAAGCAGATTGAAGACAGCCAGTTCAGTCACAGCCCACTAGGATGACTTGCTTTCACACTCTCAATTTGCAATATGGACAAGGTGAGAAATGGGCAGGAAACTCTGGGTAGCTCAGTCTGTAGAGCACGAGACTCTTAATTTCAGGGTTGTGGGTTTGAGCCCAGTGTTGGGCAGAAGATTCCTGCCTTGCCGGGGGTTGGGCGAGATGATGTTTGTGGTCCCTTCCAACTCTACAGTTCTATGATTCTATGAAATACAGGAGTTGTTCATCTCACAGCCCCTCCTTTCCCCACTAAGATGCCATAGCAAGAAATATTTTTTTAAACCCAGATTTTCAATAGCTGGTTATCATGGCTCTGCTAGCTTTAACAAGGACCTTCATTCGGTGCTCACAAGGAATGAACACACACACAGTTAAGGACAGGTATACTCTTCTTGCCCCCACTTCCATTTCTTAACTTACTATTAGAGTGTCAGCTGGCAAATTATCACCCTCGCGGTGTATAGGCATTGAAAATAGGGATACCCAACCCTCCAAATGCTGTTGGACCCTCCTAGTCCCATCTCCCTCAGTCCACTGGTCTCTGCAGGCGGCCAAGCTGGCCAAGCTTCTGCTGCGGTAAAGAAAGGCAAGGCTCCTGCTTCTCCAGCCCAGCTGCAGATCGACCACATTCTGCAAGTGCTGAATTAAATCTTTAAAATTCAGATGGCTGAGCAGCTGCCAAAGGGGGGGGGGGTGCTTGGGAAGAACATTGTGGAAGTAGGGCTAGCTGCAAAGAAAGCTCAAGTGAGCATCTCCTATGTGAAATGTACGTGCTCTGATCTGTACGTGGCACCACTGAACTGTAACAAGCTGAATGATTTATGGGGAATGCAGACTAATTCTGAGCGGCATGGAAATCCCAAAGGCCAATAAATAATGAATGCAAGCAATTCTTCAGTTATTAGTTAGTTGACTGCTTGACTTGTTACCAGGAGCTGATGAGGAAATAGAGGTGTGGACAGAAGCGATTCACTGTCTCCTCATCTCCAGTTCCAGAAAATACGCCTACGAGGTGGGCTGGAGCAGCCACCTTGGGGAGCAGAATCTTGTGGGGTGGTGCCCCTGTGGGTGCCCCACCTGCCCCCGCCACTGCTCAGGCTTTGACGGGGGTTGGGGGGACCTACCTGTCTTTCCTCAGGTGGTGAATGGGTGGGTGACTTGGAGGGTTGATTTCTCCTGCCTTTCCAGAGTATCCTGGGGCCATGCTGCCACTCCCCCCCCCCTGGCCAAAGCTGGCACTAGACCAGGAATAGTCAACATGGTGCCCTCCTCATCCAACATGGCCAACCATCAGGGAAGATGGGAGTTGGAGTCCACACTATCTGGAGACCCCCACTGCCCCATGGTGCCCCAAGAGAGGGCTGCTATTGGCACTCCCTCCCTTGCATTTAGTGGGGGGATGTTTCCATCTACCCCACTCCCTACCCTTGGAAGCTGCTGCAGAGAAGGCCTGTGAGCAGCATCATGAGAAGGCTATTTTTGTGTGTTGTTAATGTTCTATTTATAGTATTGTGACATGCCAAGTGATAGCAAGATTCCAGGGAGTTCCAGGCACTCAGGATTGTGCTTCCACTGGAAAACCGAGACTCAAGTGTCTTTAAGAAATATGGTTCATTTTACATATAGTTACACCTAAAGTGTAAATGGAGGGGGTGAAGGGTGGTGAACATCTGGGCCCAAAGCAGCAGCCAGTCATGGCAGTTTCCTCCAGCCAGCGCTGCATGGAGTTCTGCCTTCTTCTCCTTCTTCCCAGCAGCCTTTGCAGAAAACAACTCTTCCGCTTCCAGCATCCCCCCCATCACTTTGGCAACCTCCATTTCAAAAGCCTCCTGCAAAATGCACTTTTTCCTGTGGGACCTCGCGCCCCCTGTAATCCTGGCAGCCTTCCCTTTCTTGTCGGATGCTGAATGTCTCTGGTCTCTGTTGTTTTTGTCTCTGGTCTCAGTTGTTTATGTTCTTAGATGCCACCTCCCTAAATCCAGCTCCTGAGGATTCTGGCTTGACTTCAACTTCCACATTTACCCCTTTCAGAAATTATGGGGAGGCCCTAGCGCCCAGGAATTTTCAGGGATCTTTGTCCACTGCAAACTCATAACAGGAACGGGAAACCTGCAGCTGTGTTGCTAGTCCCATGGACCACATTGGCAAGGGCTGATGGGAGCTGGAGTCTGACAACATACAGAACGCCACTGGTTCCTCATCCCTGCTTCAGAAAGGCACTGCTGGCTGCCTTCTGCTTTCCCTTAGGGATTGCATTGTTTTCTGGGTGGTGCAATGTCTCAGACCTCTGCAGAGCTGCAGAATGCCAAGCAGAGCTGAGGCCCGGTGTCAGGAAGACTCCTCTGCTGGCCCATAGAAAGAATGTTTGGCACCTGAGCCCAGGAGAACCAGACTCTGCAGCTGTGTCCTCTCTCCAGTCACCTCGATGCCCTGGAAGCCCTCTGTGGTCTGTTTCCCCAGGTCAGGCAGGCTGAACCTTGGGCTGTGGTTAGAGCTGCTGCTTCAGCAAGGAGGCAGCTCAGACTAGGAACTTATATAGGAGCTGAACTCCACCTTTTCCTGGCTCTCCAGCAACGCTGGACCCGCACATGTGCTTCCATGTAGCCTTTGTGGCTCCATCAAAGCATCTTCTGGCTAGGAAGCTGTAAATAAAAATGTTGCCAGAAGCAGCAGGAGCTGCAGTCACCATGACTATGATGAGCATGCAACGGAGACAGCAAAATGAGAGTGAGTGGTAGGAATGCAGATTCCATGAATACTAATACTAATAATAATGCATTATTTCTGTGCCACCCATCTGACTGGCTTGTCCCAGCCGCTCTTTCCCCATCAAGAGCTCTGCTTCTAGTCCAAAAGCAAGTTTCCCCGAAGAACTGCTGGAGCAGCTCCAACTACAACTGGTGGGCTGTGTTCAGTTTGGTGAGTTGTAAATTGCATAGAACAGCTATTTATTTTATTGGCCCTTTCAGAATTCTGAAAAGAAACAGTCAGACAAAAAAAGAAAATCATTAAGTATCAGAAAGGAGCAATGAGGAAGTTCTCCTCTAATGGAAAATGCTTTAAAGTATGTTACAAATTTAATCAGTGGTTTTATTCACTGTGTACTCAAGTCAAAGGAAAGATGAGAAGAAATGCCCAGACCATAATCCACCCACGTAAAAATGTAATAGCATTAGAAAATACTGCCAGTTCTTTCCACCCAAGGATCAATTTCCGGTGGATTTGGGCAAAGTGTATATAACAAAAATGGCACAGCTTTCTGTGCAGAGACTTGTCTGTTCAGACACTAGTGTTCTGACTGATATTGATCTCCACACTACAGCTCCCAATGGTGAGAAAAAGGCACTTTGCACATGTTCAGAGACATTTCTTTCTTTCTAATGAGTTCATACCTTTCCGGAGCATAGCTGCAGCACTAAAACAAATCACAGGAATAAACCCTGTTTCCAATTAACCTCATTGGACTAGAAGGCATTGGGTGATGGAGGGTTTTGAGCGGGGGCTCCCTGGGATCAGCCTTCAGCACCTCGTTTCCTGAGCCGCCCCGCAGTCTCGCTCCAGGAGCAGCCGACCGAGTTCCGTATTCGAAGGATGCCAGCCTTATAGGGCCTACTGCCCACCAGGCCTCTAAACCTTGGTCCTCAGCCTGAGCAACTTGGACCTGGCACTGTGATTTTCATAACCTGCCAGTTTCCTCTGGATCTGGGAAGGACGCAGTTAATCACTAAAAACACTTACTTAATATGCTATCTGACAAACACACAAATCCATGTGTCTGTGTGTCCATCCAATGGCTCTTCCTGACATATTTATGGTGCTTTCATCCTGATTTCCTTGCACAAAGTTTACACAGAGTTTTGGAAAAGAAGAAAGCTAATATTTATTATAGGGAACATTTTTGAAGTTAATTTTAATTATTTTAAAAAGTTGTTGTTTGTTGTTAACTTTTTTCCATTGATAATTTTAATCTTTCATGTAAACCTCTTAAGAGATTTTACTACAAGGAGTGATAGATATTTTTTGTTAAATGTAGTTTCTTGGGTTCATTGTTCCTTATATATGCATATTGTGTTTGTTATTTTGCAAGCAGTTAGTGACTATTGAGTATCAAGCAATGCATAAAAATATGAAATAAATGAAGAAAGATGAATTATCAACAAAAAATTAAAACATGTCAACATCTATGTTGCCCTAGATAGGCTTGTCTAAGGAAAAATCTTTTAAGTTAGCATCGGTATTTTGCTTCTTTAATAGAATACAATGCAACATCAAACAAAACTACAGTGTGATGCATTTAAAAACAATAAAATGGCCACAAATAAACAAGCAAAAACACAGCAGCACATTTTGAAGCATGTTTGCTTTTATTTATGACCCCTTCCACATTCAGCCTCTCTTCCCAAGGCCCCGCTCAATTCACAAGTAATGCCTTCCAAAACATCTGGAGAGCAGCAAGCAGGGGGTGGCAGCTTCTGCATTATTTCAGAAATGGCTGCGATGTGCTGGGAAAGGCAACCCAAATGATCAAAGAACAGAAGCCACTGGGCTCATTCTACTGAAAACGTTTGTATTACTGTCACTCTGCTGCCACCTCCTGACCAATTGCTCCACCTGAACCATAGCAGGGTTGCCATATGTCCTCTTTCCCCCGGATACACCCTCTTTTTCACTGGGTATGTAAAATGAGAGTCATCATAGCTATACATAGTTAAAAGTATAAGTTGGCAAATGTGTCCTCTTTTTTGCTCTTCAAAATACGGCGACCCTAATTACCAGGTTCCAGGGGTACCAGGTGCTGCACCTACCCAGGGTCTGTACTTTCTTTTGGAAAATGAAGCGGGGTGCAGGGGTTCACAGCATTAACACTCCAAGGGTCTGGGGAATGGCTCATATCCTTGCCTTTGTTGGTTTAACAGCTCAGCCATTATCAGGCAGGCTTGGCTATTTCAGCAATTGAATCTCTGCTTGATCTGTGAATTCAGGCGGCTAGATTAAATTCTAACCCTTTACTGGTTTCAGGAATTAGGGGAGACTGACCCACCTGCAAACTCATAATACTACACCCTCCCAAGAGAGACACATCTGTCCCAGGTGAGGAAACAAAACACAGCTCCCTTGCAGAAAAATAACAGGTAGTCTAGCAAAAACATTAGAACACACATCATCATGAATGATAAGAAAGTACAATCACACCTTTAACCCAATACCAGCACAGTAACCGCTTATTCTTTTCATGCAAATTTCCATCCCATCACTGTAACTTCAGGCCTTCCTCTTTCTCCTTGGTATTCCCACAGCACAGAGCAGCTTTCAAACACACACACATACAGTGGTACCTTGGTTCT
Source organism: Podarcis liolepis (assembly GCF_965112155.1). Taxonomy (NCBI): domain Eukaryota; kingdom Metazoa; phylum Chordata; class Lepidosauria; order Squamata; family Lacertidae; genus Podarcis; species Podarcis liolepis. Next base: position 76,488,076 of record NC_139564.1, read on the forward strand.
CAAACTTATTCCGTTCCAGAAGTCCCTTCCAAAACCAACGCGTTCCAAAACCAAGGCACACTTTCCCATAGAAAGTAATGCCAAACAGATCAATCCGTTCCAGACTTTTAAAAGACTTTTAAAAACAACACCTAAAAGAGCAATTTAACCTGAATTTTACTATCAAACAAGACCATTGATCCATAAAATGAAAGCAATAATCAATGTTCTGTACTATATAATAAATAAGACAGTATCAGACCAAATATCACCTCAGAACACTGCAATTGGCAACAGAAGTCTTTAATTACGATGTGGGGGGACTTAAATTAGCTGCACAAGGGTAAAAACGGGATGAAAAAAGCCATAATTACAATGCAGGGGACTCAAATGAGATGCGTAACAGTGAAAACAAAAACCCAGGAGCACGTTTGGTTTCCGCAGCAAAGTTCAAAAACCAGAACACCTACTGGTTTGCAGCGTTCGAGTTCCGAGTTGTTTGGGAACTAAGCTGTTCAAAAATTGAGGTACCACTGTAGTTGTCAGAACAATTCCTTAAAAACCATTAAGTGGATCGCATCATCATCAACATTAAATAAAAACAAGTCAACAGCATTTCAAAAAAACAAACAAAAAACACACACTAGAAAACAATGGCAAAACTTCCAGGAAGGATCCACACAGTCACTTCAAAACGACCTTGACAGATTAGAGAACTGGGCAAAAACAAACAAGATGAATTTTAACAGGGAGAAATGTAAAGTATTGCACTTGGGCAAAAAAAAAATGAGAGGCACAAATACAAGATGGGTGACACCTGGCTTGAGAGCAGTACATGTGAAAAGGATCTAGGAGTCTTGGTTGACCACAAACTTGACCTGAGCCAACAGTGTGACGCGGCAGCTAAAAAAGCCAATGCAATTCTGGGCTGCATCAATAGGAGTATAGCATCTAGACCAAGGGAAGTAATAGTGCCACTGTATTCTGCTCTGGTCAGACCTCACCTGGAGTACTGTGTCCAGTTCTGGGCACCACAATTCAAGAAGGACACTGACAAACTGGAACGTGTCCAGAGGAGGGCAACCAAAATGGTCAAAGGCCTGGAAACGATGCCTTATGAGGAACGGCTAAGGGAGCTGGGCATGTTTAGCCTGGAGAAGAGGAGGTTAAGGGGTGATATGATAGCCATGTTCAAATATATAAAAGGATGTCACATAGAGGAGGGAGAAAGGTTGTTTTCTGCTGCTCCAGAGAAGCGGACACGGAGCAATGGATCCAAACTACAAGAAAGAAGATTCCACCTAAACATTAGGAAGAACTTCCTGACAGTAAGAGCTGTTTGACAGTGGAATTTGCTGCCAAGGAGTGTGGTGGCGTCTCCTACTTTGGAGGTCTTTAAGCAGAGGCTTGACAACCATATGTCAGGAGTGCTCTGATGGTGTTTCCTGCTTGTCTGGGGGTTGGACCCGATGGCCCTTGCGGTCTCTTCCAACTCTATGATTCTATGATAGTCCCCAAAGGCAGAACCCCCCACCCTCCAGGCCAAGCAGTTCCAAACCCCTACAGTTCTGCATGACACCACGGCATCACAGGAGGGGACAGATTCAGGGGGGCTGTTCACCCTCTTGCCCAGGAATGTCTTCATCCTCTGGCCAGCAGTAACTCCCCCAAGTCTTTAATGGAGGTCTCTCATAATCACCATCATTTTATTTGTAGGCCGCCTTTCCATAGTGAAAACACTGCTCAAGGCGGCTTCCAGCATGACAAGATTTACATAATTACCAACTTAACAAAAGTCATAAACAATAAATAAAGCACATAAAAGGTACACAACCTAATGGAAAACAATTTCCACATAAATCATAAAATCTAAAACTAAAAAAATACAACATTAATATCAATAACAATTTAAACTACAGAGATAAAAAATAAAAACAATTTAAAATATAAACCTTTTTTAAGGATCCATCTCTGTTGAGCAGCAGCAGCAGCAGCAGCAGTCCTTTATGGAGCCCTCCAGGCCCCGCCCCAAGCCAGGGGGAGAGAGGCAGGGCAGGGCCCCTCAGGCTCCCAGCGGGTCAGTCCTGGGCAGCAATGCATAGTCCCCAATACAGCTTCCCTTCTGCTGCCGCAGACCCTTCTAACTCAGGTGTAGGAAACCTTTATCAATCTGAGGGCAGCATTCCCTCTTGACCTTTGAGGGGCTACATGCTGGTTTGGGGTTGGGCCAGAAGCAAGGCGGGTGGGGCAGTGGGTGTACATCTTACCTTCGAACAGAACTGTACACTGCCGCCACAAAATGTATTTGGTTTCTACAGTATACACCCATCTCCCCATCACAGTTTGGGCAGGTGAAAGATGGGACCTGGCCATGTGGTCTGGAGAGCCGCATAGAGGGGTCTGAAGATGCCAGGGCAGGGTTGCTTCATGATCTATGAGGCAAACTGAGGCAGTGGAATGTAAGGGGTGCCTCCGTGAGCAGGCGCCCTTCACCGCTGCTGGAGAAACGAGGAGAAGCGACTGCAATGGCTTCTGGATTCTGGCGAGAACTCATGAGAGCCATGAGAGATCTTGCTTGAATGTGGAAGCCACTGTTGCATGATCCTGGTAAGCGAGGCTTTGGGGGCAGAGAGGGGGGCTTCTACCTTTCTTTGGCAATTACTCGTAGCCGAGTGTCTTCCATCGGCTGGGTGAGGACTGCAAGGACTGCTCCCTTCCAGGGCCTTCTCCAACTGGCCCAGGGGGCGTGGCCCAGGCCCTTTCTCCCGGCTATAAAGGGACTCCTGCTGCAGGGAAGCCTCGGACCATCGGCTGGGTGAGGACTGCAGGGCCTGCTCCCTTCCAGGGCCTTTTCCAACTGGCCCAGGGGGCGTGGCCCAGGCCCTTATTTGGAACAAACTTTTGGGGAAGCTGGGAAGTGTTCTGCAATTGCTTCCCTGTTCCAATGTGTTTTAAAATGTCCTCAAGCAGTCGGTGGCAATTTAAATTTGTATTTCTTTTTTTCCTTTTTTCTCTTGTTGGGGGTGGGTGGGTGTAATGGATATTTGGTTGGGGATTAATTTTGGTATAATTGTTCTGTTTTTGTTTTCTGTTGTTTTATTGGTTCTGTATAGTTTGTGTTTTGTTTTTAAGGGGCGGGATCAGGGCTGCCTGGGAGTGAGGCCCCAGCCAACACGATGGCTGGGACAAGTTCCACAGGGGGGAAAGCACTGGGACATCCGATCTCGGTGATCATGGGCAGGAGGCGGAGTTACGCTAAGACCAGACCATGTCATTACCGAGGAGGCAGGTTTAGTCGTTGTTTGAAGACTATCCCTGCCTCCGGGTCTGGCCTTGACCAGATGGATACTGGAATCAACAGGGGAGACCCACATAACCTGAAGGCGTTGCTGTGTAATGCCAGGTCAGTGATGAATAAAACCACTGCCATCCACGACTTGATTGTGGATGGAGGATTTGACCTGGCATGTGTGACAGAGACCTGGTTGAATGAGGCAGATGGGCCTGTCCTTGCTGCCGCTTGCCCACCAGGTTTCTCTTACGCACAGCAACCCAGGTCATGTGGGCGGGGAGGGGGGGTTGCAGTGATTTTTAGGAAGTCATTAGTTTGCATCAGGCGTCCTACTGGGAAGACCCAGTTTTCTGAGTGCATGTTCTGGAAGTTGGGCAATAGGGGCAGTACAGGATTCCTTTTGGTGTACCGACCTCCCCGCTGCACCAAGGATTCCCTGTCCGAGCTGCTTCAGGTCGTGGCGGATGTTCTCCTGGAGACACCTAGTTTGGTTGTCCTAGGGGATTTTAATATCCACGCCGACACGACCTTACAAGGGGCCGCTCGGGACTTCGTGGAAAGCATGGCCTCCATGGGGCTGTCCCTGAATAAGTTGGGCCCAACTCATAGTCATGGACATGCCTTAGACCTGGTATTCACCTCTAGCGAGGTGATCTGACACTAAGTAAAAATGAAACCAAAGAAGTGCCATGGTCAGATCACTTCCTGGTGCAACTGGACTTCTCCGCGACCCTTCCCCTCTGCAGGGAGGTGGGACCAATTCGGATGGTCCGCCCCCGCCACTTAATGGATCCAAATGGTTTCCAGAGAGTGGTAGGGGATGCTTTATCCCATGTTGATGGCCTTTCAGCTGATTCCCTGGTGGCCCGCTGGAATGCGGAGTTAACCAGGGCTATCGACTGTCTGGCTCCGAAGCGCCCTCTCCGATTGCATGGAGCCCGGACAGCCCCGTGGTTTTCTTCGGAGCTGAGGGCGATGAAACAATTGCTGAGACGGCTAGAGCGTCGGTGGCAGAAAACTCACTCCGAATCTGACCGGACACAGGTTAGAGCTCAACGTCGAGCCTACCAAGTGGCGATAGCGACGGCGAAGAAGACTTTCTTCACCGCCTCTATTGCATCTGCAGAAAATAGTAGCAGGAGACTCTTTCAGGTGGTCCGCAATTTAACGGAACCACCTTTACCACCGGGGCCTTGTAAAGACCCCAAGATCTCCTGCAACGATTTTGCAAAGTTTTTTGCAGATAAAATCACTCATATTCGGAAGGAGCTAGACACCACCGTGGGAGCAGGGCTGGGGCGGGAGAGTGCTAGAGCCCTGTCTGGTCAAGTTGCATGGAATCAATTTCAATCCGTTACCCCCGAGGATGTGGACAGGCTGCTTGGACGAGTGAAACCAACCACCTGTCTCCTTGATCCTTGCCCATCCTGGCTTATAAAAGCTAGCCGGGAAGGGCTGGGTGATGGGCTCTGTGGGGTGGTGAATGCTTCCCTCTGTGAGGGAACATTCCCAGATCCGCTGAAAGAGGCGGTCATTAAACCGCTTCTTAAAAAACCATCTTTAGACCCGGTCAGTATGGCCAACTATCGCCCAGTCTCAAATCTCCCATTCTTGGGCAAGGTGATTGAGCGTGTGGTTGCTGAACAACTCCAGGCACGCCTGGAGGATGCGGACCATTTGGATCCCTTCCAATCAGGGTTCAGGCCTCATCATGGGACTGAAACTGCCTTGGTCGCACTGGTTGATGATCTCCGGCGAGCTAGGGACAAAGGTGAGAGTTGTTTCCTAGTTCTGCTGGATCTCTCAGCGGCCTTTGATACAATCGACCATAACATCCTTCTGGACCGTCTAGAGGGGTTGGGAGCTGGGGGCACTGTTATACAGTGGTTTCGCTCCTTTCTCCTGGGCCGTGTTCAGAAAGTGGTGGTGGGGGATGAGTGTTCAGACCCTTGGGCCCTCACTTGTGGGGTGCCTCAGGGTTCCGTCCTCTCCCCCATGCTTTTTAACATCTATATGAAGCCGCTGGGAGAGATCATCAGGGGGTTTGGACTGGGTGTCCATCAATATGCAGATGATACCCAGCTCTACCTTTCTTTCAAATCAGAACCAGTGAAGGCGGTGAAGGTCCTGTGTGAGTGCTGGAGGCGGTTGGAGGATGGATGGCGGCTAATGGATTGAAGTTGAATCCTGACAAGACAGAAGTACTGTTTTTGGGGGACAGGGGGCGGGCTGGTGTGGAGGACTCCCTGGTCCTGAATAGGGTAACTGTGCCCCTGAAGGACCAGGTGCGTAGCCTGGGAGTCATTTTGGACTCACAGCTGTCCATGGAGGCGCAGGTCAATTCTGTATCCAGGGCAGCTGTCTACCAACTCCACCTGGTACGCAGGCTGAGACCCTACCTGCCCGCTGACTGTCTGGCCAGAGTGGTGCATGCTCTAGTTATCTCCCGCTTGGACTACTGCAATGCGCTCTACGTGGGGCTACCTTTGAAGGTGACTCGGAAACTACAGCTAATCCAGAATGCGGCAGCTAGACTGGTGACTGGGAGTGGCCACCGGGACCATATAACACCGGTCCTGAAAGTCCTACATTGGCTCCCAGTATGTTTCCGAGCACAATTCAAAGTGTTGGTGCTGACCTTGAAAGCCCTAAATAGCCTTGGCCCAGTATACCTGAAGGAGCGTCTCCACCCCCATCGTTCTGCCCGGACACTGAGGTCCAGCGCCGAGGGCCTTCTGGCGGTTCCCTCATTGCGAGAAGGGAAGCTACAGGGAACCAGGCAGAGGGCCTTTTCGGTGGTGGCGCCCGCCCTGTGGAATGCCCTCCCATCGGATGTCAAGGTGATGGACAACTACCTGACATTCAGAAGACATCTTAAGGTGGCCCTATTCAGGGAAGCTTTTAATGTATGATATTTTAGTGTTTTTTGGTTTCTGTGGAAGCCACCCAGAGTGGCTGGGGAAACCCAGCCAGATGGGCGGGGTACAAATAATAAATTATTATTATTATTATTATTCCATGATCACAGTCTTAACCGTGAGTCTGTAAGTGACTGTGGAGGCCAATTCTGGATCCACACGTCCTTCCACAGTGGGAACATAGGTTTCCGAGCAGGAGTTGATCACGTTGAGGGTTTGCCAAACGTGCCTTCCTCTAAGCATGTTTTCCCCTTTCATCCTGAGTTCAAGCGTCTTCAAAGTCCATGACACCTTTGGTAAAGGCTGTGCTCCAATTGGAGCACTCACAGGCCAGTGTTTCCCAGTTGTCAGTGTTCATACTACATTTTTTTTAGATTTGCCTTGAGAGAGCCTTTAAACCTCTTTTATTTAAAAGCATTACACTTTCCATTTTTAAGTTTGGAATAGAATAGTTGCTTAGAATACAATAATCAGGCATGACAAAGTTGATGTTGAAGAATCATTGCTTCGACACTGGTGATCTTTGCCTCTTCCAGCACACTGGCATTAGTTTGACTGTCTTCACAAGTGATGGGTAAAAATTTTCAGAGACACAGTTGATGGTATCTTGGGAGGAGCTGGAGGTGGAGTTTATAAGTGGTCCATGTTTCACAAGCAAGGGGGGCATGCAGTGTGAATAAGGGGCAGCACCTTTCCATATCATCTTGATATGGAAGTGTGCCTGGTTGCCCCTGTGCCAGGGATCAAACATTGAGCGCTTTGTTGTTGTTGTTTAGTTGTTTAGTCGTGTCCTACTCTTCGTGACCCCCTGGACCAGAGCACACCAGGCACTCCTCTCTTCCACTGCCTCCCGCAGTTTGGTCAAACTCATGCTGGTAGCTTCGAGAACACTGTCCCACCATCTCTTCCTCTGTCGTCCCCTTCTCCTTGTACCCTCCATCTTTCCCAACATCAGGGTCTTTTCCAGGGAGTCATCTCTTCTCATGAGGTGGCCAAAGTACTGGAGCCTCAGCTTCAGGATCTGTCCTTCCAGTGAGCACTCAGGGCTGATTTCCTTAAGAATGGATAGGTTCTTTAATTCCTCCTCACTTTCTGCCATCAAGGTTGTGTCATCTGCATATCTGAGGTTTTTGATATTTCTTCCGGCGATCTTAATTCTGGCTAGGGATGTTGGAAAACTCGCCCCCTCAGGAGAGGCTGGTCCCTCTCCCCGGCTCCCGGGGTTTGTTTGCCGTTGATCCACCCTGGCTGGCATCCCCGCAGTCCAGGAAGATCTTGATAGGCGACATCTCCTAGCGTGGAAGATGCACACCCCCTTCCCCCTTGCATACCAGCAGGAGAAAGAAGAAAGTCAGAAAGTCTACATCTCTAGTTTATTTCTGTCTGTACAAAAACATGTCCGTTCAGTTCAGTCTCCTCCAAGCAACTGCCAGAGACTTCCTTCACAAAAGCAACAGGAAGGTCTCATATTACACAAAGAACAAATCCCTGTGAATCGCCCTGTGAACTCCCTGAAACATCCTGTCCCACTAACAGATGTAAAAGAAAGGGGAGGCTTCGCCCTGCCAGATTTGAAGTTATACTACGAAGCATCATGTCTTTGCTGGCTAAAAGAATGGATAAAACTAAAAAATACAAAGCTCCTAGATTTGGAAGGATTCGATGCCAGGTTTGGTTGGCACGCGCATCTTTGGAAAGAAAAGAAGAAAGGCTACGGATCATTTGAAAACCATATCTTTCGCAGATCGCTACTGGAAGTCTGGGACAGATACAAAAATATATTGGAAACAGGGGTTCCACATTGGTTATCCCCGCTAGAGGCTATGGGAGTTAAGAAAATTAACATGAGAAGCGATTGGGTCACCTATGCAGATTTGGTGGTGAAGGAAGGGGGTAAGTGGAGGTTAAAACCATATGAACAAGTAAAAGAATATGTCTATGATTGGTTGCACTACCGCCAAGTAAACGAAATGTTTAAAAAGGAAGAGAAAGAAAAAGGGTACAAAGAAAAAGATTCAAAATTCCAAACAGAAATTGTAAATAAGGACTGCAAAATAATCTCTAAAATGTACAAAATTTTGTTGGAATGGCACACAATGGATGAGGAGGTGAAAGTAGTTATGATTCAGTGGGCCAAAGATCTAGGTTACAACATAGATTTGGATGATTGGCAAAAAATATGGAACGAGAACTTGAAGTTTACCGCATGTGTTACACTAAAAGAAAATACAATGAAGATGGTTTACAGGTGGTATATGACACCAGTAAAATTATCAAAAATGTACAAGACTTGTAACAAGTGTTGGAGATGCAGGGAGAAAGAAGGTACATTTATGCATATGTGGTGGGACTGCAGAAAAGTAAGGGGGTTCTGGGAGCTGGTATACAATGAATTAAAGAAAATGCTAAAATATAGCTTTGGTAAGAAACCAGAAACCTTCTTGCTGGGGATAACAAGAAGGGATATAAGTAGGAGAGACAGCAAACTGTTTCAATACGCGATCACCGCAGCAAGGACATTGATAGCTCAAAGGTGGAAACAGGAAGAGGTCCCGAATTTGGAAGAATGGAGGTCAAAACTAACTGAGTATGCAGAACTGGACAAACTAACAGGAAAAATTAGATATCAAAAAGATCATAGATTTTTTGAGGACTGGGGGAAATTTACGGAGTATTTGGAAAACATATGTGAGGATGGTACAACGCTAGTGTGTTTCAAATAAGCTTTGTGAAAAATAGGGAATATTACCAGAAGATAAATAAGATCAGAAATATAAAATACAATGGAAATATTGTAACAAAGGAATGTGAGGATAAGATTCGAACCACGAATGATTGCCAGAGAAGTTGTGGGAGGTCCAAATAAGACAAACAATGTGATATGTAAATGGATATGTTGGGTGTTTTTTAATGGAAAACCTTAATAAAAAGTTAACGGAGAAACATCCTGTCCCACGGTCAGGGCCATCATGTGATGTAAACACCGAGCTGCTAGTTTGCAGCTGCGTAGTACTCATATCCCAACAAGGGATTCATCCAGCCCAGCCTTTCGCATGATGAATTCTGCATATAAGTTAAATAAGCAGGGAGACAATATACAGCCTTGTCATACTCCTTTCCCAATTTTGAACCAATCAGTTGTTCCATATCCAGTTCTAACTGTAGCTTCTTGTCCCACGTAGAGATTTCTCAGGAGACAGATGAGGTGATCAGGCACTCCCATTTCTTTAAGAACTTGCCATAGTTTGCTGTGGTTGACACAGTCAAAGGCTTTTGCATAGTCAATGAAGCAGAAGTAGATGTCTTTCTGGAACTCTCTAGCTTTCTCCATAATCCAGCGCATGTTTGCAATTTGGTCTCTGGTTCCTCTGCCTCTTCTAAATCCAGCTTGCACTTCTGGGAGTTCTCGGTCCACATACTGCTTGAGCCTTCCTTGTAGAATTTTAAGCATAACCTTGCTAGCGTGTGAAATGAGTGAAATTGTGCGGTAGTTGGAGCATTCTTCTTCGGGACTGGGATGTAAACTGATCTTCTCCAATCCTCTGGCCACTGCTGAGTTTTCCAAACTTGCTGGCATATTGAGTGTAGCACCTTAACAGCATCATCTTTTAAAATTTTAAATAGTTCAGCTGGAATATCATCACTTCCACTGGCCTTCTTATTTGCAGTGCTTTCTAAGGCCTATTTGACTTCACTCTCCAGGATGTCTGGCTCAAGGTCAGCAACCACACTACCTGGGGTGTACAAGACATCCATATCTTTCTGGTATAATTCCTCTGTGTATTCTTGCCACCTCATCTTGATGTCTTCTGCTTCTGTTAGGTCCTTACCACTTTTGTCCTTTATTATGATAATCTTTGTACGAAATGTTCCTTTCATTTCTCCGATTTTCTTGAACAGATCTCTGGTTCTTCCCATTCTGTTTCCTCTATTTCTTTGCATTGCTCGTTTAAGAAGGCCTTCTCGTCTCTCCTTGCTATTTTTTGGAAATTTGCATTCAGTTTCCTGTATCTTTCACTATCTCCCTTGCATTTTGCTTGCCTTCTCTCCCCCGCTATTTGTAAGGCCTCGTTGGACAGCCACTTTACTTTCTTGCATTTGCTTTTCATTGGGATGGTTTTCGTTGCTGCCTCCTGTATAATGTTGCGAGCCTCCATCCATAGTTCTTCAGGCACTCTGTCCACCAAATCTAAATCCTTAAACCTGTTCACTTCCACTGTGCATTCATAAGGGATCTGGTTTAGATTGTATCTTACCGGCCCAGTGGTTTTTCCTACTTTCTTCAGTTTAAGCTTGAATTTTGCTATAAGAAGCTGATGATCTGAGCCACAGTCAGCTCCAGGTCTTGTTTTTGCTGACCATATAGAGCTTCTTCATCTTTGGCTGCAGAGAATATAATCAATCTGATTTCGATGCTGCCCATCTGGTGATGTCCATGTGTAGAGTCGTCTCTTGTGTTGTTGGAAAAGAGTGTTTGTGATGACCAGCTTGTTCTCTTGGCAGAACTCTATTAGCCTTTGCCCTGCTTCGTTTTGAACTCCATGGCCAAACTTGCCAGTTGTTCCTTTTATCTCTTGACTCCCTACTTTAGCATTCCAATCCCCTATAATGAGAAGAACATCCTTCTTTGGTGTCATTTCTATAAGGTGTTGTAAGTCTTCATAGAATTGGTCAATTTCAGTTTCTTCAGCACCAGTGGTTGGTGCATAAACTTGGATTACTATGATGTTAAAAGGTCTGCCTTGGATTCGTATCGAGATCATTCTATCATTTTTGAGATTGCATCCCAGTACAGCTTTTGCCACTCTTTTGTTGACTATGAGGGCCACTCCATTTCTTTTACGGGATTCTTGCCCACAGTAGTATTAGATAAGATGGTCATCTGAACTGAATTCGCCCATTCCCGTCCGTTTTAGTTCACTGATGCCCAGGATGTCAATATTTATTCTTGCCATCTCATTTTTGACCACATCCAACTTACCAAGGTTCATGGTTCTTACATTCCAGGTTCCTATGCAAGCTTTATGCATATGCAAACAAAGCAGATGCACCACCTACCACTAAGGGGCAGGTCTTTTGGCATCTCCCTCATTACAAGTATTTTATACTCACTAGAGGAGAGAATGAACTTGTATAAAGGCTCATATTCCTCTTGAAGGGGAAGAATGGATAAATACAGCACCAGGCTGTGTTCCTTTCCCCCAGCACCTTTTGCAGTTCAGGAATGAAAATATAAAGCTGGCAGAAGGTGCTTCCAAGGGCTACTTCATAGTAGGAAAAAATTGATAGTTTTTTCCTCTCTCCCCCTCCATCTCTTATTGTTAGGACAGACACAATATAAATACTTATACAGATTGTATTTAATTTATGGAAATTTATTCATTGAAGTTTTAGACTGGTAAGCCCAAAGGCATGGGCTGTGTTGCTTGTTCACCGATATTTTGAAAGCTGATATTTTCACTTTTACTGATATTTTGAGGAGCCTTTCCAGCTGAAGAGCAGAATAAAAATGCATTGAAATAATTAATGAGGGGGAAAACAACTAGTCCATTAACACTATGTGGCACTTATTTATATATTTGATAAACAGATAAATGCTGTGCACAAAGGCCACTAAAGGGACAAATTAGGCATGCTGCATGAGATCTGTAATAAGACTCACCATTTTTGCTTTTCTTTCAATAATAGCAACCCCAAACCAGTAGGAACATAGGGTTGACACATGTCCTCTTTTTCCAGGACTTGGCCTCTTTTTCAGGGGTAAAATTTCTGTCCAGGTGGATTTTTTGAATTTGCCAAAATGTCCGGGAGTGCGGGAGTGGGCCACTTTATATGTTGAATATGCTGTACTAGACAACCAAGTGCAAAACATATACATACTGTATGAGTTTTGCATTATGCAGGAAAGGACCAGGTCCTTGTTTCTGTACATTTTGAAGGGACATTGTAGAATGCGCCTGCTCCTGCACCCCCTCCCCCAGGAGCCAGCAAATGCTCTTTGTGCTCTTCAAAACTGGCAACCCCAGGACATCCTTATTATCTATTTCTCTCTCTCAACATCCATATGATGTATAATATGTATCAATAGCTTGTGAACTGCCCTGAGATCTTTGGATGAAGGGTGTTATTATTATTCATCATCATCATCATCATCATCATACCACTTTTAAAAGTATGCAGTTTAAATGTTATTTTGAGCCAATGCTACCCTATGGTGAGGGGAGGGGCCTTCCTGGATGAGTTTGTGTCATAATATCTTTATCCCTTTGTTTCATTGTTTGTTACTTTGTTTACTTTGCATAGTTTGAAGTTGAAAGGTTTCTTCTGACACCCCCTTTTTAACACACACAGACACACATTTGTTGTTAGCATCCATCTATCTCAAAAGAAAATGGAGCGCACTTTTGTAGGTAAAGTCAAACTGCTGCGTTAGCAGCACCAAAATTACCTCCCAGGGGCATAAGTCTGGGCAGTGTGTCCTGGGCTGCCCAGACAACAAGGCCACCTCTTGTCCTCACTATGGTCTACAGGAAAGCAGAGCAAGGCATTTGTCACCAGTTGGGCTGCAGGAATTGCCAGAAAGAGGTTACAAGGCGCCCTCCAACTAAGGGACTCCACTCGGGATTTGTATAGAGTTTACTTCTTAGCCTTTTCTTCTCCTGAAGATATCCCACAAAGTAGTGGAGGTTTAGGATCAGAATTTTCCTTCTCCTAGATGGGATACCTTACCAGGTTGATAAGCCCCAGCTGTCCCTCACTTCCCTCTACAGAACGTACAGAAACCGCCTTCTCAGTCGTTGGATCCACTACTGGTTGCCTCCGCTCAATAGGCTGGAGCCTGTCTTTGCCTGCAGAGGAAGTCCCTAGCTCACCGAAGATTTGAGACCCATTGGCTACCCTCACCTGCTTAAGACACCAGTGAAAGCTGTTCCTAGGGTGTGGGGCATGCTGACAGCTTCTAGGAGGCATGAGGAAGAGTCCCTTCCACACCCTTTTAAACTCTCATCCAATTCTCCCCGAGACCCCAATGCAATAAAATAGTTCCTCAAAGCTCAGAATGAACTTAGGCTTGTAAGAGCAGTTTAAAATAATAAAAAAGATTTCCACGGCTATGTTTGAAACAATATGATCAAGCAAATAGTAAGTCCCTTGCATGGGAAATACAGAGAAATATTATCAGGTGACAAAAAGAAGGTGGAACTGTTCAACGCCTACTTTGTCTTCACCCAAAAGGAAAGCAATGCCCAACCTGGTGATAACATAATAAATGATGCAAGAAGAATAAGAATAAGAGTTTGGATTTGATATCCCGCCTTTCACTCCCCTTCAGGAGTCTCAAAGCAGCTAACAATCTCCTTTCCCTTCCTCCCCCACAACAAACACTCTGTGAGGTGAGTGGGACTGAGAGACTTCAGAGAAGTGTGACTGGCCCAAGGTCACCCAGCAGCTGCAGGTGGAGGAGTGGAGACGCGAACCCGGTTCCCCAGATTACAAGACTACCGCTCTTAACCACTACACCACACTGGCTCGCAAGGAGGGAGCTGCATCCCAAAATAGGAAAAGAGGTGGTAAGGGAACACCAGGCTACTTTAAATGAGTTCAAATCTCTAGGGCCTGATGAGCTACACTCAAGGGTAGTAAAGGAGCTTATGGATGTAATCTCAGAGCTTCTGTCTATAAAACAGGTGAGGTCCCTGCAGACCGGAGGTGGTCAAATGTTGTCCCCATCTTCAAAGGGGAGGGGGAGAAGTCCCAGGTAACTACTGACTGGTGAGCTTGATGTTGTTACCAGGAAAGGTTCGAAAACAGATAATTAAACAGTCAGTCTGTGAGCACTTAGAAAAGGATGTTGTGATTACTAAGATCCAACGTGGGTTTCTCAAAAACAAGTCATGCCAGATGAATCTCATTCTTTATAGCCTTACAAACTTGGTGGATCGGGGGGATGCTGTGGGTGTTGTGTATCTTGATTTCAGTAGGGCTTTTGACAAATGATATTCTTGCGGAGAAGCTGGTATAAAGTGGGCTGGACAAGATAACTGTTAGGTGGATTTGCAGCTGGTTGACTGACCAAACCCAAAGAGTGCTGACCAACGGTTCCTTGTCATCTTGGGAAAAAGTGACAAGTGGGGTGCTGCAGGGTTCTTTCCTGGGCCTGTTTTTGGTTAACATCTTTATAAACAACTTGGATAAACACATTGAGGGGATGCTCATCCAATCTACAGGTGCCACAAAACTGGGAGGGGTAGCCAACGCCACAGAAGACAAACTGGGCCAAAACTAACAAAATGAATTTCAATAGGGACAAATATCAGGCTCTGCACTTAGACAGAAAGAACCAGCTGTTAAAAATATAAGATGGGGGACACCTGGCTTGCCAGTAGTACATATGTGTCAGCTCCGTTCCTTCACTGACAGAGAGTGAGAACGCAGGCCTAGAGAGAGAGAGCAGGTAAGAGTGGAATGCAGAGGGGAGGGAGCAGCAGCAGGGAGCAGCAAAAACCTGATCTCTGACACAGGGAAAATGAAAGAGAGAGCCAAAGTGAAAGAATGCAACTTGTCAGCTCAGACAGTGATGCAGACACAGGAATACATGGAGTGCCCTCTCCAAAATCTCATAGGATCAGGAGATGGGCCAAGAAGCGCAAAAGGGACAGGAAGAGAAGGTGGGGGTTTTCCTGTTGGGGGAAAAGGGGGCGGGCCTCAGTTCCGGCAACTGTGCTTTCTGAGGATGAAGGAGGTTAGCTGAGCTCCGACCAGGACCTTTTGATTTGACTAATAAATCTGAAATAATTAACTGCCAGAGTCGTCTCACTTGTGTGGGAAAGACCCAAGCCATTACAATATGGAAGGGATCTAGGTGGTCTTGGCAGACCTCAAGCTTAACACACAACAGTGCAATGCAGCAGCAAAAAATGTGAATGCTATTCTAGGCTGCCTCAAGACTACGATCGTGTCCCAATCACAGGAAGTCATAGTCCTGCTCCATCCTGTCTTGGTCAGGCCCCACCTGGAGTCCAGTGTCCAGTTTTGGGTGCCACAATTTAAGGAGGATATTGATGAGCTGGAAGGTGTGAAGCGGATGGCAACCAAGATGATCCAGGGTCTGGAAACCAGGCCTTGCGCTGAGGAATGGTTGAGGTAGTTTGGGTATGTTTAGCAAGGAAAAAAGGAGATTGGAGAAGAGATAGGCTGGCCATCTTCAAATGGCTGTCACGTGATGGATGGGGCAAGCTTGTTTTCTCCTGCTTGGGGGAGGCTTCAAGTTATAAGAAAGGAAATTCCGACTAAGCCTCACTTAAGAACTTTCTGACAGTAAGAGCTGTTCGAGAGTGGAATGGACTCCCTTGGGAGGCTGCGGAGATGTTTAAGCAGAGGTTGGATGGCCGTCTGTCCTGGATGCTTTGCATTGTAGGGGTTGGACTAGATGCCCCAGCTCTGTGATTCTGTCACATTTCCACCCCGCGGAAAGGCCGGCCCCGCGGGAAGAGGCCGCTTTCTTCCTCCCCTTCTGCGAACCCCTCATCTGTTTCGTTTCAGCTTCGCGGGGCTTCCGACCTCGTCCCCGCCTCCCCCCGAAAAAGCGACGCAGCCCGGCCTCCGCCTCCTCCCGCCCCCCGGAGACCCCTTGTGATGCTGCGGGGAAGGCGGGGCGCCGCCTGCTCCTCGGGGTCGGCCCAAACCCTGCCCCGTGGGTGGGTCTGACCCTGCCGGGGAGGAAGGGGCCGGCCCAGCAAGAGGGCGAGCCAGCCAGAGAGCCAGCGAGCGAGCGAGGAGCCCGGAGACCAGCCGCCCCGGCCTAGTCCTCCACAGCCACGAGTCGGCCGGCGGGCGGGCGAGCGAGCGGAGAGCGCGGCTTCCCTCAGCGCGGCGGGCCCAGGCGGCGTTTGCGCTGCTCCCCGGCGGGCGGGGCCTCCTGCGGGGCCGGCCGGCTTCGGCGAGGCGCCCCCGCCGCCCTCGAGGCCGAGCCGCAAGCGCAGGGCGGGCGGGCAAGGCAGGCCGCGGGCGGCGGGCCCCGGAGATGCGGCCAGGATGTCCGTGTCAGGGCTGAAGGCCGAGCTGAAGCTGCTCGAGTCCATCTTCGACAAGGACCACGAGCGCTTCCGCATCGTCTCCTGGAAGCTCGACGAGCTCCACTGCCAGTTCGTGCTGCTCCCCGCCGCCGCCGCCGCCGCCCCGACCGGCCCCGCCACGGCCGCCCCCGCCAGCGCCGCGGGAGGCAGCCTCCCCACGCCGCCCCCGCCGCCGCCGCCGCTCACCATCCACTGCAACATCACGGTGGGTGCCGCCGCCGCGCCTCGGGGGGCCAAGGGGAGCCGCGGGAGGCCTCATGCCCTGCGGGGGGGCCGGGGGGGTTGCCCAGCTTTGTTTTGCCTTTCTCCCTCCCCCCTTGACCCGGGTCTCCCCTTCCTCATCCTCACAACAGCCCTGCGCTGTAGGGAAGGCCGGGGAGGGGCTGGGCTCCCACGGAGCTTCATGCCCGTCTGGAGGGGAGGGAGAGTTCCTCCGGAGTAATTGCTCCGGGGCAGCGAAGGAGGGTCAGAAGCACCTAGGAGGGAAGAGGGGCTCTGGCTGGCTCCCCGCTGCCCCCCAGGAGTTGAGGGCTGGGGCCTCCTTACTTTCTTCTCTGTTCTCTTTCTGCATTTCTATCCCAACCTGTTCCTCCCAAGGAGCGCAAGGCGGGTACCTGCTTCTCCCGGGATTAGAGGGCAGAGGCAGCTTGGCCCAAGGGTCACCAAGTGAGATTTGAACGCGGGTCTCTCCCCCTACACTGCACTGGCTCTCTCACCTGTTTGCCCAAATTGTCAGAAGAGGGGTAATTTTCCAGGATGTGGGGTCAGGAGCACCCAGGAGGGCTGGTGGGTGTTGTGTCCTCAGCCCAGGAGCCCTGCTAGAAGGGGCAGGAGGTGGGGAACAGTCCAAGAATTGGGAAATGGGGTTGGGAGGTGGCCATAGCCACAGGTTTGGGAGATACCCTTCAAGGGACCTGGGGGATTATTAATTTGGGACAGGCTAGGTTTACTATGCCAGGGAGAAATCCTGGGAGTTGGAGATTGGGGCTGGCCCAGGTTTGGGGCTTGTCATTTTGGGAAATAAGAGTTCTGCTGGGGGGGGGGACCCCACAGTGGTTTGATTTGGCCTCCTAGAAAAGGGAGCTTTGGGGACTGGGAGTAGGAGTCAGGGTGGGGTAGAGAGCCATGAGCTCAGATTGTGAGGCTGAGTCACTCCAGAGTCTGGAGAAGGCCTCAATTTCTGGGGATTAGAATGAGGCTGGTGATGCTCCAACCCTTTTTTGACATATTTTTTTATTGATTTTCATACAGTTTAACAAATTCAGTTTTCATACAATATTCCCTTCGCATTTTGATTTCCCATCCTCACTTCCATGATGTTTCTGTTCAAATCCTTTGATCTACTGCCTTAGATATAATACATATTTCTATAACATATATCCTACATTACATTCCTTTATTGTTCTTATTCCTTTGCTTATATTTCCGGTTCTGCCTGTGATTTCATTTGGCTATAATATTTTATCAGATAGTCTAAAAATTGCCTCCACTCTTCCACAAACATTTTATCTCTTTGGTCTCTTACTTTTGCCATCTCCATAGAGTCGAAATCTCCTCTTTTGTTGGAACTTCTGTCCATTTCTGCATATACAATATTCTGGTTGCAGTGGAAGTATACATAAAAATTTAACCAACTTTTTTGAGACCTCTGCCCCAATTATTCCCAAAAGAAATGCTTCAGGCTTCTGGGGGATGACTGTTTTAAAGATCTTTTTTAATTCATTGTGTATCATCTCCCAAAAGCTTGTTGTTTTTTTACAAGTCCACCACACATGAAAAAAAACCATTGGGACTGTTTTCATTTCCAACATTTACTTGATATAGTCTTATACATTTTAGCCAGTTTGTTAGGTATTAAATACCATCTGTATATCATTTTCAAATAGTTTTCCTTTAATGTGTAGCAAGCAGTAAATTTCATATCTACTTTCCACAACTTTTCCCATACAACCATATCAATATTATGTCCCAAATCTTTTAGCCCAGTGTATCATTGTAGATTTAACCAATTTGTCTTTCGTTTCCCATTCTAATAACATTTTGTGCATTTTCAAAATCATTTTTCCTTTACCTTTTAACAGTGTTAATTCAGATTCAGATCTTTGGTCTGCAGTCATACCTCGGGTTGAAGTTGATTCAGGTTAAGCGTTTTCAGGTTGTGCTCCGTGGCGACCCGGAAGTAATGGAACGCATTACTTCTGGGTTTCGCCGCATGTGCAGACTGTTAAAATGACGTCACACATATGTGCAGAAGCGGCGAATCGCGACGCGTGCAGACGCGGGATGCGTTTGCTTAAGGATGTGAACGGGGCTCCAGAACAGATCCCGTTCGTATAAAGCCATATGTCCTATCTTTCTTACATAGTTCATTTACTTGATGATATTAGAGCCATCCCATCACTCACTTTTGTTGTTTCAACTCACAACAGTCTCCAGAAAACCTTAATATGTAAAACCTCTATATGTACCCCATTTTGCTTCCACATTCAATTTCTTTTGTGCACATGCCTCTATTGGAGATAACCACAATGGTGTTTTCCTTTCGAATAAATTTTTATATTGGGTTCACACACTAATTGCGATTTAAAAATTCTTTGTGAACCTTACCCTTCTCATACCATAAATATGCATGCCACCCAAACCTTCTAGATCAAATAACCATTGGTGTCCAAACTTTTTTCAAAGGGGGCCAGATTTGATGAAGTGAAGGGCCATGAGGGCGAACCAAAGTTGTTGGCCCTTTTTTAAGGATTGAAGTTGTTGAGGTTTTTTTTAAGGAAAGAAACTGCCACTGAGGCCAGATTAAATCAACCGGTGGGCCGGATTAGGCCCCCGAAACAGACTTTGGACATACCTGAAATAACCTATTGTTTTTCAGTTCCAGCCATTCCTTCTTCCAACTCATACAGGCAGCTTTATAACATAGTTATAAGTCTGGCAGTGAAATTCCTCCTCTTTCTTTAGCATCAGTTAATATTTTTAATTTAATCCTGTTTTCCTCCCCATCCCAGACTTTAGGACCTTGACATTCTAGAGAAAGGGTTGGGGGAGGCATCATTTCTTGAGGTGGGGAAGATTGATAGAGGGTAGATGAGGAGGGGGGATTTCTTATGTTACTCTAGGGCTTGCTTAGTTATGGGGTGGCAGGCGGGGAGGCAGAGAGTCATTCCTAATGAAGCAGAGAAGAAAAGATACCCAAGGTTCTTTTCTCTTCCTGTTTCAGTCAGATGCGCTGGTGGCTCATGCGTAGCTATTGGGGGGGGGGGACTAGCCAGGTGTTATGTCCCAGAGGGGCGCCATTGAGGCTCCCAGCCTGTGTGTGTGTGTGTTCTAGGTGTTCCAAACTGGGTCTTTGAAGCATGGGGTGGGCGGGTGCGCGTGCGCGCCTAAGATCAATAGTCCTTTGGTGGAGCATACATGGGGGCTACTCCCAGAAGATCAGGTGGCGACAAGAGAGGCTCTGTTGTGGCTGTGTTCTTAAATATGAAGGGAACTACGTTACCATCCAGATCTCACATGGCTACACTTGGTTTTTTGTGTGTAAATTCTGAAACTTCATAGTGTAAAAACTTACTACTCAGAACTTCATTTTCTCCTTCAAAGTTGAACAGTTATCCCTTCGTTAATTTGTTTTTAGAACCTTTCTTTGCTCTTCTTCGACTACGCAGTAGGCATATTGCCTCTCTTTCCCTCTCTGTTTTTCCCTTTGTTTTCTCTCTGGAAATATGATTTGCATTACTGAAGTTTTGGGAAGGGCAGTCTGAAAGGAAATGTACTTCCCTCCTCTTCAGCCATTCAACTTCTTTAAGTATAGGAGTACTTGCAACAGACAGCTTTGACAAAAGAAGCCAGAAGATTTTGTTTCTTTAAATTGAAACAAAAGTGTTGCAGGGCGGGTGTATCTGTGTGTGAGAGAGAGCAGAATGTGGGCAAAGTGCTCCTCCCTAATTAGTTGGAAGTTAGATGAAGTAATTTCTCTCCACCCATGATAGGTGGAAGCCCAGAGAGAACAAGGAGTGTGCCCATATTGTTGAATGTGTGACCTGCTTTTAAAACAAGGCATGAGCTGAGTAACTGCCTTTCCACCAGCTGAGGAGGTACTAGCTTGAAAACAAGTCAGGAATTCTCTGTTTGGAGTAAAAAGGTAAGGGATCCCTGGTCGATTAAGTCCAGTAAAAGGTGACTGTGGGGTGCGGCGCTCATCTCGCTTTCAGGCTGAGGGAGCCAGTGTTTGTCCACAGACAACTTTCCGGGTCATGACTAAACTGCTTCTGGTGCAACGGGACACTGTGAGGGAAGCCAGAGCACATAGAAACACCATTTATCTTCCTGCCACAGCAGTATAGTGATACCTCAGTTTTCGAATGTCTTGGAAATCGAACGTTTTGGTTTTTGAACATCTTGGAAGTCAAACGTTTCGGTTTTCGAACACCGAAAACCCAGACGTAACTCGGTCCCAGGATGGCTGAAGAAAGCAGGACTTGAGATCACTTAAGGAAAAAACCCAATTGAAGAGAGGTGGGCAAGGAAGAAGGCTAGAGTTGCCCCCTGGCCAGACTTCTCTGCCATTAAACCCACACTCTGCTACTGGTTCTCTCTCTCCTCTGAGAAACTACATGTGTTGAATTTCTGCTTCCTATTCAGCATTTAAAGGTGTAGGAGCCCTACTCGAAAGAAATGGGTCGCAACCCAATGTAAGACCATGAAGGGCTGTGAGCTGGGAACATTTTCCTTAATGTTTATAGATTTGGAGCCCACCTTTTTAAAAGACAACTTTCTCATAAGGAAAGCACACAGATATATCACTCAGACTGTTATGTCGTATAACTATATATACACACACATACATAAAAATATAAAGCAGAGCACTAAAATTAAAAGTTCTAATGAACATGCAGGCAATGAAACACATTAAAATAAAATCAGCCGCAACAGAACCTTAGAATTATAATGCAACCACAATAAAACAGCATCACAGATTGCAGGTCCAATTAAAATAGTTACCAAAAGGCCACAGTAAACAAATAAGTTTTCAAGGTCCATTTGAAGCAATGGAGCCTGTCTGATCACGCTTGGGGAAAAAGTTATTTAGATACAGCATGCAAATTTACTACTTTTGTAATATGACATAAATTTAAAACGTGATTTCCCCCCACCCTGTTGAATCTCCCTCTTTTCTCAGTTTCAGTTTGTTTGGTCTATATACTAAGCATCAAAGGTGAGTTAAGAGCAGAGGTACACAAGTTTGAAACCATCAAAAGATTTATTAGCCAAAAACTAACACTAGAGTTACAGGATTTGATAAACTCTTGTAGGAGTGGTAGGTACCTGTTGATGGGAGCCACTAGTGCAGCCTACTGCATCCTGAATTGCCACACACCATCGTAGTTCACACCCCTTTGGAAGTTTTCTTCTCCCACAAGGCAAATGCCATAGGGTTCCTATTGTGTACATATTGCTGTACGCTGCCTTGATAGTTTATATGAAGGCAGTATATAAATGCTATTATAAATAAATTTAAATTAATGTTGGCTAACAGCTTGCCACCCCTACTGGTAAAACAGCCCTGTGACACTCGGCTGTGAAGTGGCATAACTCTTTTTGCAGGCTTGCACGTTGGTGCCATACCTTCCTGCAAAGCTGTAAACATTCTAGGAATTCAATGCCACCGGTAAACTGGCAAAGGGTTTTGAGCCAGCAGTCCTATGCACACTTCAAAGTAAGCCTCAGTGAAATTGGTGGAGCTTGTTTCTGATTAAACACAGATAGGGTCAGGTTACATGTTGGTTGAAATGGCTGTGTATGGCACTGGGCTTCCTTGATGAGTCTTGCTTATTTTGTGGAAGAAGAGGAGACAGTAAGTTCATGCCAACAACCGTTCATTTCTCTGTCCTAAATATGCCCAGGGTGGGAAGGAGCAGTTGTGGTGATATGCTGATGACTTACTGTCATTGTGTAGGAGAAACTGAAAAGGTCCCTGCTTGCTTGCAGTGTGTTAGGACTGTAGTTTTATAGAACTAATGCTCAACTTGGCTCAGTGCTGTTTTAATGTGACATGTGATGAAAGTGAGCTCTTTCAGATAGGAAAAACTCAGGATTGTTCTATACAAACATAGAAATTCTAGCCATGTCAACCATCGCTGTTGTAGGAATGCAGAAACTCTGCTTCTCTTTGTGTAGGAGAGGAATCCCTATTGGATCTTAACTGGTTGAGATCCTTTATTCCAGCCTTCCCCAACCTGGTGGCCTCCAGCTGTGTTGGACTTCAGCTTCCATCAGCCTCAGCCAAGGGAGCAATGGAAATCTCCAGCATATTTGGGAATTTGCTAGTTACACTTCTCTTAAGCACTCAAACTGAAGATGTTCTAGCTCCCTGCTTGGCCTTGTCATCTTTCTTATACAGAAAGCAAAAGGTGAACTTTTAATATACTGAAATATTAATCTTTAATGGAGGCATATCCCAATATTTACTCCCACAAATCCATATTGTGAACAATCCTTGAATCTACCAGTGGACCATAATCTGTGTCTGATTTGCCCCTAAACATAATTGTAGAACTGGGGTGGGACAGTGTATGATGTCAAATAATAGGCAGAGGACTTGGGGACAAATATTAATTGCTGGTGAAAACTGAAATGGCTGAGATGAGAGTAGTGGTAGCTCCCCGCCCCCTTGTTTTCCTGTTCATCCAGGAATGAGAGAGCTGACAAGTCAGCACTTCACTTAAAAAAAGGCTGCAGGGAACAATGCTGTGATACAGCTTATTATTATTATTATTATTTTAAATCCTGCCTTTACTCCAAGAAACTCAGGTCGGTTCCCCCCGTTTTATCCTTGCAACAACCCTTGGAGTGCAGGTTAGTGACTGGTGCTAGGTCATCTAGTTGGCTTCGTGACTGGATGGGCATTTGAACCCGAGTCTCCCTGGTTGTGTTCCAAGACTTGTCCACTGGCTCATGCCAGTTCTTCCAACCTGATCCAGAAAACAGTGCAAGAAACACATCTGAAACATATTGATGAGGCAGCCATAACCATTTATTTGACTTGGATTGTGGTTCTAAACCCATTGAACCAAAGTTGGGTTTATTTCTGAGTCAAGGGCCAAGTAAGTGTGCTGACACCATAAACAGGTTTATTATGCTAAAAAGCTTTCACTGTCTGGCAGCCACACTTAACAGCAGGAAGCCCTGTGAGTCCTATGAGGGTCTCAAGAGCGAAAGGAGTGCAGTAGTCTTGAGGTGCCTGTTGTTCCTCCCCTGCTCCCCCAAGGGGCCTGCGGACTAGGAACTTGAGTGCCACGTCAGGCACCTGCCCTACTTTGGGAAAAGCTGACTGAAGCTGTTCTTGGGACTTCCTTAGCAATGTCAGCGCGCCTTTGGTACAGAGGTGTCGTACTGTTTACAGCAAACAAGATGTACTTTAGCTCATGCTGCTTCAAGAGGGAATTGTCTGTTCTGCCTGGAACTACTGTCCCTGCTACACAGAATTGTGTTTGTATGTGGTCCTTACGCAATTAACAGATGAAGGCGTTGACACACTGGATAATTGAAAATGGCTGTGCCAGCTTGTCATAGGCAGTCAGACTCATTTTATGTCATGGGGTGTAATTCTAATGTTGTGTTCTTTTTTTTCATGGCCAGCAAGGCATTTTGGGGCATAGGACTACTGGCAGCAGCTGACCATCTGAGTGTTTACTGGCCCAGGGTGACTTGCATCATGATCACATAGCCAAAAGTTGGGGAATTAATCTTCTTCCTAAGAGGAGACTCCTGGAGGTAGTTTGTGTGAACCCAAAGGCTTGATAGTGTGTAGGCAGCATCAGTAGTACTATAGAGCTCGGAGTTGCAGTAATTTCCCTTCAGAGGTGTAAAGCAATCTGTAAAAGCTGCCTTGATTGTTTCTGCCCCTACCCCAAAAGAGATATTGGCATATTTACCTATACCTATATTTACCTATACTTGTAGGAAGGGGAGATATTTTCTGCATTCTAAACCTCCTCTGTGGACTGGAGTAGGTATTATCAACTTGTTTTTTTGGCTGAAGCCTCCGGGCCTCCATAGAACTGCACAGTGAAGAAATGCAGGTATTAAATGCAGCGCTCTCTCCCCCGCCTCACTCCAAAGGAAGGAGTGGGCAGTTGCTAGCTGATAATAAATATCCATTCATCCTGCCTCCCTTCCAGAAGGGAGGGAAGCTGAAGGAGACTTACAGTGTTCACAGTCATTTCCCATCCAAGCACAGACCAGACTCCATATACCTTCTGACCATAGTTCTAAATTGTCAGACACCCTAAATAGCTCCTGCTTCCTTCAACATGTTTTAATAAATAGCAAGCATCCTGAATCATGGCAGGAATCTTGCAAAATAAAAACTGGTGCCAAGCAACATGACCCATCTGCTTCTAATATAAACAGTGGAACTTGGTGCAACCTATGGGAAAAACTGCATGAATCTGTTCCCTTTTTGAAAGCTGCAGACCGTCTTGACTTTTGCTAAGACCTGTGCTAAGCGTTACATGCTTCCTTTAGAGGGTCAGCATTCAAGTAGCAGAAATCCAGTATTAAGGGAAACCAGGAACTCTTTGATCTAAAGGTGTGTAGAACTGTTGGTCATTAGGGATGTTTGTTTTAGAATATGCTAGTTTTGCAGAATAAACATGAGCTTTTGTTATGTCTTCAACGGGGTTTAGTTCTGATAAACAGCAGTTCATTTGTGACTGGGCTGTACAGGAACAGCCTCTGTATAGATATTTCCCTGCACATAGGAAAGCATCTAAAACTTTTCTTTCTGATCTATTTATTCTTCTGTATGGAGGAGCATTTGATCATTTGGGTCCCCTATCTGCAATCTGATATAATGTATCGCATAATCAGATTTAGCACATCCATCTGCTGTTTGTGACAAACTTGACAGATGTTTATCATACATATAGTAGCAAGGGAGTGGGGGAAGCAAGTTCACCAACAAAGCAAGGAGAGACCTTCTTGTGCTTGGTCATAATCCATTTTCAGATGGTTTCTACCCATCGTTCTACCCGGACGCTGAGGTCCAGCGCCGAGGGCCTTCTGGCGGTTCCCTCACTGCGAGAAGCCAAGTTACAGGGAACCAGGCAGAGGGCCTTCTCGGTAGTGGCGCCCGCCCTGTGGAACGCCCTCCCATCAGATGTCAAAGTGATAAGCAACTACCTGGCATTCAGAAGACATCTTAAGGCAGCCCTGTTTAGGGAGGCTTTTAATGTTTGATGTATTATAGTATTTTAATATTCTTTTGGAAGCCGCCCAGAGTGGCTGGGGAAGCCCAGCCAGATGGGCGGGGTATAAATAATATATTATTATTATTAATAATAATAATAATAATAATAATAATAATAATAATAATAAATTTTATTTATATCCCGCCCTCCCCAGCCGAGCCGGGCTCAGGGCGGCTAACAACAGTCAAATAACAATCAAATAATAACACATTCTAAAAATATTTCATTATAAAAATTAGTTAAATCAAATTGATGGCAACCGATTAAACAAAATTCTGTGCAGGTTGCCAGAGGAGGGAGTCAGGCTGCGCCCTGACCAAAAGCTTGGCGGAACAACTCTGTCTTGCAGGCCCTGCGGAAAGATGTCAGATCCCGCAGGGCCCTAGTCTCTTGTGACAGAGCATTCCACCAGGTTGGAGCTGCAGCCGAGAAGGCCCTGGCTCTAGTTGAGGCCAGCCTAACCTCTCTGAGGCCTGGGACCTTGAGGGTGTTATTATTTGAAGACCGTAGGTTTCTCTGTGGGGCATACCAGGAGAGGCGGTCCCGTAGGTACGAGGGTCCTAGGCCGTATAGGGCTTTAAAGGTTAAAACCAGCACCTTAAACCTGATCCTGTACTCCACCGGGAGCCAGTGCAGCTGGTATAGCACCGGATGAATGTGATCCCGCAGCGAAGACCCCGTAAGGAGTCTCGCTGCGGCATTCTGCACCCGCTGGAGTTTCTGGGTCAGTCTCAAGGGCAGCCCCACGTAGCGCGAGTTACAATAATCCAGTCTGGAGGTGACCGTCGCATGGATCACAGTGGCTAGGTCAGGGCGAGAGAGATAAGGGGCCAACTGCTTAGCTTGGCGGAGATGGAAAAATGCCGCCTTTGTTATAGCTGTAATCTGCGCCTCCATAGAAAGGGAGGTATCGAAGATTACACCCAAACTCTTAACGGACGGTGCTGGCACTAATTGCACCCCCGCAAGAGATGGGAGTTGCCCCCTCGATCCCATATCGTCCCGCCCCAGCCAGAGGACCTCTGTCTTCGAAGGATTTAACTTCAACCGGCTCCCACGTAACCATCCAGCCACAGCTTCCAGACATCTGGTCAGTGTGTCTGGGGCCGAGTTAGGATGGCCATCCATCAACAGATAGAGTTGGGTGTCATCAGCATACTGATGGCAACCCAGCCCAAAACTCCGGACAAGCTGGGCGAGGGGGCGCATAAAGATGTTAAAAAGCATCGGGGAGAGAATCGCACCCTGAGGCACTCCACACACCAAGGAGTGACGCGATGACAATTCCCCCCCAAGTGCCACCCTCTGTCCCCGACCAGAGAGAAACGAGCGCAGCCATTGAAGGACTGTGCCCTGGATCCCCACGTCGGCAAGGCGGTGGTCCAGGAGTTCGTGATCCACCATGTCAAAGGCTGCTGACAGATCTAGAAGAATCAGCAACCCCGACCCGCCTCGATCCAGCTGCCTGCGGAGATCATCTGTTAGGGCGACCAGAGCAGTCTCGGTCCCATGACCGGCACGGAAGCCGGACTGGAATGGATCCAAAGCAGATGTTTCATCCAGGAACCTACCAAGCTGTTCAGCAACCGCTCTCTCAATCACCTTACCCAGGAATGGAAGATTTGAGACCGGGCGGTAATTGGATAGATCTAAGGGATCTAACGATGTTTTCTTTAAGAGCGGACGCACCACCGCCTCCTTCAGTTCCCCTGGGAATATCCCGGTGCCAAGGGACAAATTGATGATATCCCCCAGGGGGGCCCGCACCTCGTCTGGACACGCTCTAATCAGCCATGACGGGCACGGGTCAAGAGGACAGGTGGTGGGCTTTCCAGCTTGGAGGAATCTGTCCACATCGGCTGGAGATATCCGGTCAAAGTGGTCCAATACTGGACCCGAGGACAGTCGAGGGGCCTCCAGTTCCTTTATTGTATCCAAATTGGCAGGGAGGTCATGGCGGAGCAACAGGACCTTCTCCGCAAAAAAGCTCGCAAATGCCTCACAGCTGTGTGTCAGATTGTTATTTAAATTTGGCTGTCCTTCAAGGGACGTTAATGACCGGATTATACTAAATAATTGCGCCGGGCGAGAGCTAGCGGATGCAATGGAGGCCGAGAAGTAAGACTTCTTAGCGGCCTTCACTGCCATCTCATAGGTTTTCATAAAAACCCTGTAAGATGTTCTTGAGGCTCCGTCACGGGCACCCCGCCATACTCGCTCTAGCCGTCTGAGGTCTCGCTTCATTTTCCGAAGCTCCTCGGTAAACCAGGGAGCCCGGTTTCTGCGGGGTCGCAGAGGGCGCTTAGGTGCGATCTCATCGA
This sequence comes from Podarcis liolepis, assembly GCF_965112155.1. Classification (NCBI taxonomy): domain Eukaryota; kingdom Metazoa; phylum Chordata; class Lepidosauria; order Squamata; family Lacertidae; genus Podarcis; species Podarcis liolepis. The sequence goes on from NC_139564.1 coordinate 76,515,913, forward strand.
TGGCTGCCAGGAGCTGGGTATTCCAGCCCTCAACAAGCTCAGTCAATGAGTCGCCAGGGGGAGCAAGGTCCCGCAAGGCTTGACGGAATCTATCAGGGTCCATCAGCCTCTGCGGGCGAGCCCAAATCGGCTCGCCACCTAAGCAGGGTGGGGGTGGAAAGTCAATCCTGGCCTTCAGAGCGTAGTGATCAGACCATGGCACCTTCATCGAGGGAGACATGATCACATCTATACCGGCGCCAAAGATCAAATCCAGTGTGTGGCCTGCTTGATGTGTGGGGCCCGAAACAAACTGGGAGAGCCCTAGTGTCGCCATGGAAGACACCAGGTCCAGAGCCTGTGAGGAGGGAGTGGCATCAGCATGGATGTTGAAGTCCCCCAGTACCAATAGGTTGGGGAACTCCAAGGCCCAGCCGGCCACCGCCTCCAGCAGGCCTGACAGGGTGGCTGCTGGTGCGCTAGGTGGCCGGTACACCAGCCAGACAGCCAAGCTCACCTCGGAGCCCCACACTAGGCCAACACATTCAATGCCGGGGATCGATGGCGATGGCAGAGCCCTGAAAGAACAGTCTTCTCGGATTAATAATGCCACCCCTCCCCCCCGGCCCACAGTCCGCGACTGGTGGAGGACGGAGAAACCTGGGGGCGCCATCTCTCGCAAGGTAACAGTTTCCCCTTCGCGCACCCAGGTCTCCGTCACACAAGCCAGGTCGACCCCGTGCGAGGTGAAGAAGTATTGCAGGGTGGCGGTTTTTTTGCCTATAGACCTGGCATTGCACAACACCAGTGACGGAGGTGAGTAATCCTTGCTCACCCTACCTTCGTCCCTCGGGATGGGGCGCAGATTGGAAGGGGTACGAGCATATCCATATCTCGATCCCCTTCGCCTATGACATCTGCCCCCACCGCCATACCTCCCTCGCCCCACTACGGTAGCAATCCCAAGCCTCAAACCAACCTCCATTTACAGAATAGAAACAAGTCAAATCAAAAACAATTGTACCAACACAACAAATCCCCACCCCACTCAATAGCCAACCCCAAACCAAACTAAAACAGAACAAAATAGAAATACATCAATAAAAACCACCGTTCACGGTTGGACAACAAAATAACAATAAAAACCCCTATAAAACATTTTAAAATATATAAAAACATATTAAGCATTTGCCGCGGCAACATCAGTGTCCTTAAGACAGTAGCGGTGGCGAGTGTGGGCCCCGCCCCCTAGACCTGGAGGAATGTGCCTACAGGAGGGAGCGGCCTTCCTCAGCCCCCACGGTGGAGCCGCAGCAATTATTATTATTATTATTATTTGAGGATACATAATTAAAATAAAAATTTTGAGGGCCAGAAAGCAACATTTCTGTGCACAAGAAGCTGCCCAGTAGCAGACCTATCTAGCTTGTCTGCTGCTGCTCCCCAGAGTGTCAGACAGAGGCTGCCTTTGAAGATTTTGCAGATTACAAGCACTGAGAACAGTCCTCCTGACCTGGGATTCTCTGCTCCAGTTGCCACATCTCTCTGGAGACAATTGCTTTGTGTCCCAGGTGAGAAGCTATTGGTAGATCTTCCACTTATACTGTATGTTAGACCTTTACTAAGGGCCAAATTAGACATAAGGTGTGTGAATGCGTTTGATGCCTATTCTTTAGCTGCCAGGGAGTAGGGAGGGCCTAGGCAGCATTGGAGCCAGAGCGAGTGGGGTGGATGAGTTTAATTCTCCCTCCCTGACAAAAAGTGGCAGCTCTGAAGGTGCTGTTTGTGTGCAGTTTCAAGGGAGCAACCTTTTGTTGTTGGGTCAGTGGAAATGTTGAACTTTTCTTCCTTCTCCCCTGTGCTCCCAGTCTGTATTCATTACATTCATGTCAGTCAGGCGTTGTGTCTGGTGTTCTCCTGAGCCTTCTCACTTTGGGGGTGCACCTGGTGTCCACAGACTAGCAAACAAGCCTCAAGAATTGCATTATAAATGAGGGTGTGCCTGGATTGTCTCTTGAATGTGGTACAAAGCCAAGCTGCTTTGGTTTTTTTAAAAAACAAACAAATCTTATTTTAGGTTTGCATTGATTCTTTTCTTTTAGCATTAGGCCTGACATCTCATTTAAGAAGATTGTGTGTATGTCTGAGATGACATACTTTTCTGATTGGAATTAGGGTTGAGTTCCTTCGAGATAGGTTAGTCCCATATCTTTTTAGCCACGCTTAACCTGTTCAGTTTTTATATAATTACTTACTGGAGTAATTAATGGCTCAAGTATGGATTCTCCACCAACAAATTCTGTCTCTCCAGTGAAGGTTTATGTATGGAGAGTATTAATTAGCATTGGGGAGGGTGAGGAAAGAACAAGAGGGAGCTAATTATGCCTGAAAGCTTCATCTGAAATGGAAAGAAGTGTTACATTAATTATTCCTATAAGAAATTTGCTGCCGTGAAAGTAGCCACATTCTGTGTTACCTTAGAAAAACCCTGTTAGGCTGCGGGGACAGTGTTTGGCCCAAGGCCCTTTGGGGAGCTTCATGGCTATCCAGTGATTTTAATCTGTTTCCAGCATCCAAACCTTTCACCAGCCCTGCCCTGCTCTGCTCTGCTCTGGGATTCCTCAGGCATTTATTAGTGCCATTTCTGAGCATAGGCTTGTAAATAACCACTCTTCTTGGGATGGGATGAGACCTTGGAGGAGGAGCTCCAAATGGAATGCATAGTCTCATTTCAAGTTGGAGTCAGCCCGCTTCAGTCTGGATCTGGGGTTCACTCCCTATCTCTGCTGCTGCTCTGCTTTCTTTTACAGACCCCCCCTCCCCTGCTGGAGGGAAAAGGCTTCACCTTGGGGAAGTAGGCAAGAAGCGGTAGAGGGCTCACTGACACAGTTCTGAGTATTGTACCAGCCAGACGACAAGGAGTGAAGCAGGCACAATTTTCACTCTTGCTCATTCTCACTAAACCATAGTTTGACTTAGCTTTATGTGCAAACTGAGCTGGAGGCAAGGCCTGTGTGGTACAGTGGTTAACAATATCAAACTAGGTTGAAATCCTCACTCTGTTCTGAAGCTCACTGGGGAACCTCAGGCCAACCTACTTCACAGAATTGTTGTGAGGCTCAAATTAGGAAGGGGAATGTGTTCACAGTTCTTATCTCTTTGGCGGGGATAACGATGCATGGAGCACCCATTTTCGGCTAGGACAATGGGGCTCCTGGTGTTCACTGGTATGCTCAAAAAGCCAATGGAGGGGTTGCACATCTCAGATTGGCCAGACGCAAACTGCTTCCTGCTGACTAGCAGGAACACTTACCTTCTGATTTTGGCGACAAATTACTATGATATGTAGGCATGCAATTTTCCACACACACCCTTTGGCTAGTGGCTCATGTGAACATAATTTGCACAACTGTCTTAGTGACCCTTTCCTAGAAGAAAGTGGTTGTACCATCAGAAAAAGAAGGAAAAGTTGAGATGGCGGTTGAAGAAGTTGGTGCTTTTTCTTTTCAGGCAATTAGTTAAATCTTCATAGCCAAGTGTGCTCCCTGCTTTGGAAAACAGTTGCCTACTCTACATAATTGACTTTCTGTGTCTGTCTGGAGTTGAGATGGGGAGCTGCAGAGGTCTGCTTTATTGGTTTTTTAAAAAGCATTCTTTCTCTCACCTTGATAATGGGACCTACTTTATATTTTAACAAGTGCAGTTCTCCAAAAGCTTTGAAATATGAATGTGTAGTTCAGGCATAATACTTACTTACTTACTTACTTATTTAAAGCAGGAGTCTTATCCCTCTTCATCGCCAATATGGTTCGTGGACTCAGATGACCCCAACTTGACTTCAGTATTGGAGCGTTTAGATGATATTAAAAAGAGCAATACTCTGGTAAGTGATCACCTGTCCTCCTTTGCTTAATCTGGCATTTGGTTATGAACTAGGTATTAGGTGAGAATCCCACAGCCATGCCATTGTTTGGTGGTGCCTTTTTTGTTTTAAGCAAAAATATTGCTTGTGGTTTCACAAGTGGCACTCCTTCACCAGCTGGCCATCTAAAAATATTTGATCTAGAATAGTGTCTCTTTCAGTTTGCAGAAACCATTTATTCACAGCAAAGGCTCGTGCAGGGTAACTACCACAAATGTTTTAGCAATTGCAAAAAGCAGAAGCCAAAAAACAAGTGTGCTTTGCGTGGAAAGGGGGGCATGTTATAAATAACAAAATTGTCCAATTGTATGGGAGAAAGCAGGTGGGATTTTTCATGCTTTCCTGTCAAAAATAATTTCCAGATATTGTGACAGTACCTCTTAACACATAGTGCCAAAACTGAAACTAGCGCTGCCCTCTTTTCTTATCATAGCTGGCTGTATTATGACTTGCAAGCAGGAGAAGAAGAGCTTCAGAGTGTGATTCTTTCATGCTGCTTTCTCTGACACAGTTCCCTCCAGTTGTTGTGGGACTGCAGCTCTCATTGGCCCCAGCTAGCATGACCATGGAGGGCATCAGGTTCATAGAATCATAGAATCCTAGAGTTGGAAGAGACCACAAGGGCCATCGAGTCCAACCCCCTGCCAAGCAGGAAACACCATCAGAGCACTCCTGACATATGGTTGTCAAGCCTCTGCTTAAAGACCTCCAAAGGAGGAGACTCCACCACACTCCTTGGCAGCAAATTCCACTGTCGAACAGCTTTTACTGTCAGGAAGTTCTTCCTAATGTTTAGGTGGAATCTTCTTTCTTGTAGTTTGGATCCATTGCTCCGTGTCCGCTTCTCTGGAGCAGCAGAAAACAACCTTTCTCCCTCCTCTATGTGACATCCTTTTATATATTTGAACATGGCTATCATATCACCCCTTAACCTCCTCTTCTCCAGGCTAAACATGCCCAGCTCCCTTAGCCGTTCCTCATAAGGCATCGTTTCCAGGCCTTTGACCATTTTGGTTGCCCTCCTCTGGACACGTTCCAGTTTGTCAGTGTCCTTCTTGAACTGTGGTGCCCAGAACTGGACACAGTACTCCAGGTGAGGTCTGGGAAAGGCTTCTTCAAGAAATCATAGTGGTTTCTTGTATTTAGTTTTAAAGCTACCCTGCCTTTACACGTGACCAAAGCAGAGGGCTGAAGTCCTACTGGGCTTTCCAATGTATGTATTTCTACCACCAATTCTTGAAATCAAATTGGGGGTGTTAACCAAGGGGCAATTCATAATATGCACTACTGGGAAATAATATTTCTTCCTAGCCAAAATTCTTGGCTTGTGGGACTGCCGTCTTCTGGATGGGTGGTATACGCATGCAAAGCCCAAGCCACCTTCTTGGCAGCCATGATTTGATGCTACAGTCCCAAAAATCTTAACCATGGGAATTCTGGAGCAGCAGTAGGATGGTAGAGCATCTAGAAACAGGTGTTGCTGCTGCTTCCCTTGCTTGGCTGCTTTTAGGAAGGAGACAGTTGTCCTGTTCAGGTTATCTTCTGATGCTTTGGATTAGTGTTCCAGTTGATATCATTTACACGTGCCTGTTGGTGAGGATGTGTGTGTGTGTGAGAGAGAGAGAGAGTGTAAGAGTCTAAGCAGAGCTGGCAGTGTGTTGGAGTTGATCACAAGTTATAATAAAAAGAAGTATAGCAATAATAGCATTCCAGAAAGAAGGTTACAACTGGAAAATCTATTAAATGATATTTAGTATTTATTGGCAAACTCCTTCATGATTTAATTTTGTTCCAACACATCAAGAAGGCTCTCCGGCTGCTCATGAGCATAGATTCGGTTTTCCTGGAGTCTCTTGTAATGAGCAATGTTTACCATTCTCAGGGTTTGCCAAGCACTGTGAAGCCAGTTAAGCTGAAAACATTTGAGACACATCCTGCTTCATAGTATCCTGAATTGTCTATAGATCCACAGCAACGTAGTAGTACCAAATGTTACTCTCACTCTTACTCTGCACTACTGGAGTTTAAACACTTTTGGTTAAACATTTTCCAGTCTGTAACTGCTTCATACTGCATCTTAAATCTGAACTGTGGACTATTGATAAGTGTAACATGTTTTAGACCAATGCATACAGTATTGTGTAGGACATCTAATGCTAATGTGTAGATGTGACATCAGAATTCATGTGTCCATTGCCAGGCAGGCAGGATAGGCTGTTCTAAAAATGAGATGTTGGGACATCTGCTTAAGTTTCTTGATGCATATTTTGAATAAGAATAGATTACAAAAATCAAAGGGTCTGGACTAGACTCATTCTGTTAGGCTTTGCAGCTTCAGATGAGTTGGAAAGAGTCCTGATGCAGCAGCAAACTCATCTGGAAAGTTGTGTTTTCAGAAACAGTTCCAAGAAAGATAACTATAACATTTTGGCATTATTATCCCAGATTCGCCTTGTTGGACCTGTACTAGTTCTGCCTCTTTCAAGGCTGCCTGGGAGGTAGCTGGTTCTAAATAGGAGCAAGCGACACTGTTCATTCCTACCCATGAGTGCATTATGCTTTCTGCATCCAACAATTCTATGCTTGTTTCCTAGCCTGTGGCTTCATCTGCTGCTTAATAGCATCCCAAAATAGAGCCACATTTCCTGGTTATCTAAGGTTGCTGGGCAGGGAAGGATGTGACCAACTTTCTACGACATGAGTTTGTAGCTCAAACTGGGGCCTTAGCTAGTTCTGCTTCTGTAAGCCAAGCATGTTACCTTCCCAAGCAAGTGTTGGTAGAGGCCCTGCCTTGACCTAGAGATCCAGAAGCTATAATTCTCCCTCCTCCGTCTGCCATGCTCTGCATACAGTCGTACCTTGGAAGTCGAATGGAATACGTTCCGGAAGTCCATTTGACTTCCAAAACATTTGAAAACCAAATCACGGCTTCGCCAATCAGAAGCCATGGAAGCCCCGTCAAACGTTCAGGTTCGAAAAGAACATTCGCAAACCAGAACAATCATTTCTGGGTTTGCGGCGTTCAGGAGCCAAAACGTCCAAGTTTCAAGGGGTTCGACAACCAAGGTACAACTGTACTCAAATTTAGTTAATTTGCCCACTAGAATCTATGCTATAGTTAAAATCTACTGAGGGGGACTGTTTGGGTTGCAGAAGCTAGTGCCTTCTGTTGGTTGCTTAAGCATTTAACAGTAGCTGGTCATTATTTCTCCACAGTAAAAATGAGGAGTTGAAACCTGCTCACTCTTATTTAAAAAGGAGCTTCAGGTGCTTGGGAAAACAGTGGCACTGCACGACGAAGCCAGACTTGACATGGGGTCTTATGGATGCCACTAAATCTGTCTTGTTGTTTGTCTGAAAAACCTTGAAAGTAAATCATACTGGATACAGTGGGATAGAACTATCTAGTAAGCATGCTTAGGGTTGCAGCTTTAACATTCATAAAGAATTACACAGTAAGTGCTGTACATTTTGCTCAAACAAAAATCTGCAAATCGGTCTAATAGATCTTTCATTGACACTTCCACGCTGAATGTGCCATTCCTAAGCCTGTCTTTGAATGGAGGGGTATTTAAAGGGAAACAGCATTTTGCAGGCTAAAAATAGTATCCTATGGGCTCTGAGCAGGGTGTCAAGAAGCAAAACACTGATGTATTGCCGGAGATCCATAGGTGGTCACAGGTCCCAGCTGTTAATCTGTGCTACCATAGGTGCAAAACTCAGGTTACATGTAGCTTATTGGGAGCCAAAATTCTGTCTGTTTTGGGCTGCCGCCAGCAAATGGACCCTCTCCTCTTGCCTTTAAGGTAAAGGTAAAGGGACCCCTGACCATTAGGTCCAGTCGTGACCGACTCTGGGGTTGCGACGATCATCTCGCTTTATTGGCCGAGGGAGCTGGTGCACAGCTTCCGGGTCATGTGGCCAGCATGACTCAGCCGCTTCTGGCAAACCAGAGCAGCGCATGGAAACACCATTTACCTTCCTGCCGGAGCGGTACCTATTTATCTACTTGCACTTTGACGTGCTTTCAAACTGCTAGGTTGGCAGGAGCAGGGACTGAGCAACGGGAGCTCACCCCGTCGTGGGGATTCGAACCGCCGACCTTCTGATTGGCAGGTCCTAGGCTCTGTGGTTTAACCCGCAGCACCACCCGCGTCCCTCTTGCCCTTAACACTTGATAAAAACTAGGATTTGTGTGTATGTGGTAAATGTAAAAGCACTTAAGGCCCAGATGAATAGGTGCTTTGAGTGTGTGTGTGTAAAAGTGGTAATTTTCATAGGGCTGGAAGGAAGTGCAATTGCCAGTCCAAGGCAGAATGCTCTGCAGAGCAGGACACCTGATCCGGGCAGCAAAGGGCTGGTGTTCCATTTCCAGGGTCTTGCAGGACAGATGGGTCCGGATGGCACAAGCCACAGAGAAAATTTATTCCTGGTACCAAATATTCTGTCAGACACCGAATTTCTATAAATTTATTTCTGTAAACAAACTAGATGTTTGTTAGTTTTTGAAGCATATGCCTAATGATTCTGTCTGTTGTGGTGCAGTTAAGACTAGGGCTGGGTGATGTCTGGTTTTCAACATCATGATATATCAGCAGCTGAATACTGAAATATGCTGATATATCACAATGTCTGCAAAGCCATTGCCTTGAGTCCTAACCTCCAAAGCAGGAGAAAACAAGCATGCTCCCTCTTCCCTATGACAGTCCTTGAGATATTTGAAGATAGCTAACATATCTCCTCTCAGTCTCCTGTGCGTATGGAACTCTGATACATCATGGAGAAGGGTTCAAGCGAATCCTTGTCTCTGATGTGCACACTTCAATGCTCAGGGTATGTGCTTTCAATTGAGCAGTTCCTCCAGGTGGTGCTGGCAGGTCAAGAGGACCGTCCTGCGTGCCCTCCCAGAATAGATGGATAGATACAAAATGGAGGAGGCTGTTGCTTTATTAATCTGAGTACCAGGAAATCTAAGACTTAACAATTTATAGCCTTTGTATATTATAGGGTATATTATAGTCATTTGTTTAAGAGGTGGGTATCCTCTTTGTTGGGCACAGGATTCAGGGCACAGCACGGCAAGCTTTCATTCAAATAAAACATGAGAACAAACCATTCACCATTTTACTTGTTTTGTAGCTTCTCCAACAATTGAAACGATTGATATGCGACCTCTGCAGACTATATAATCTTCCTCAGCATCCTGATGTTGAAATGTTAGATCAACCATTGCCAACCGGCCAGGTAAATCCTAATGTTCCTCTGACTCACAGGTGCTAATGGGTCTGCTTGATGTTCGGGCTGTGGGCACAGATTGTTGAACCTCCCTTAAGCATGCTGCTGACCAGACATAGGAGTGCAACATGGGGTTTTTTTGTGGTGTGTAAAGGTGACTAATTCAAAAAATCATTTCTATGCAGAGCAAGCGGTACTCATTGTTTTGTTAAGGAAAACAACATTCCTCATTGTTTGAGATGAGTATTGTGTTTATCTTTGTGATGGAACAAAGCAGGGTAGGCTTATAAAGAACTTTTAGGTTCTGCTGCTTAGTCAGTTCCAATGAGGGCGAAGCTTCCCTATCTTCTTGTTCCTCCCTTACATGCAAGATGCTTACTCTCCTCCAGCTTTAAGAAGCTCACTGTGGCCTTCGTAGCGCTGCCTCATTGAGAAATTAATCTCTCGCCACTAGACACCTCTCTGTTTCTAATGTTTTTTCCAAAACTGATAGTTCTTTATCAGAGTGCAGTCAGTGTGTGCATATGTTTGCATCTTTGTGTGTGCTTCTTTATAGCTCATAAGCTCAATTCCTATTTTCAGTAATGGTGTTTAGCATTTGTAACATGCTTTTGAGTGTTCAAAGCATATCATGTGCATTATCTTGTAAACCCTACGGGACGAAACCTCCCTGAAAAGTAAGTGAGTGTTGTTATTGGGAATGGGGTGCTCAAGATAGCATGTGTTGTGGCCATCTAGTGAGATTATAGCAGAGGTCAAATTTAAACTTACTCAGCCTCTTGGCCGCTAGCATACTTTTTCTTTTCTTTCTTTTTTAAACTGAAAGTGATAGTAACAAAGAATCTGATTTTGTTATGTTCCAGAATGGAACAACAGAAGAGGTTACATCAGAAGAAGAGGAGGAGGAAGATATGGGTGAAGTATGTGTGTGCGCGCGTCTGTGCATGCACATGCATGCTTTCCTTGTAGTAGTAGTAGTCGTAGTAGTAGTAGTAGTAGTAGTAGTAGTAGTAGTAATAAATAAATAAAAATTTTTTTTTATTTACGTCCAGCCCATCTGGCTGGGTTTCCCCAGCCACTCTGGTCTGCTCCCAATCGAATATTAAAAACACAATACAGTATTAAACTTTAAAAACTTCCCTAAACATGGCTGCCTTCAGATGTCTTTTAAAAGTAGGATAGTTGCTTATTTGCTTGACAACTGATGGGAAGGTGTTCCACAGAGCAGGCGCCACTACTGAGTAGGCCCTCTGCCTGCATCCCTGTAACCTCAATTCTCGCAGGGAGGGAACCGCCAGAAGGCCCTCAGAGCTGGACCTCAGTGTCTTTGTTATTCTTATTCCAGCTTCTTGAATCTGTCTAGGGAAGGAGGAGTGGAAACCATGGGGAATCAATTGAAATGTTACCAAGATCTGCCCTCCTAAAGTTCAATAACCCTTCTGTGTGCAATCCTTATCCCACCCAAACAGCATTGTGCATCTCTGTCTGACTGCCAGGGCCCTGCAGTAGAGCTTCCCTTCGCTCCTGTGCACTCTCCTCCCTGTGTGCCTATTCCTGAGATAACTGGGTTCAAAGCAACGGGGGGCTTGTGCTTCCCTTTCCCCTGAGCCAATAGTGCACATTTAGGGCAGGGTGAGAGAAACAGCCATGAAGTCTCAATTGCTTTTGTAAGCATTTTGCCAGTGAGATACACCAGCATTTTTGCCCTTGCTTGTGTTCTCCCCCATCCCTGCCCTGTATGAGAAACCCTGACTGATGCAAAGCACTAAGGCACATGAATTTTGCTGTTGTTGGCTTGTTCTTCTTAAGTAGTATAGTAATTTTGTCTTGTAGGATATTGATCTGGATCATTATGATATGAAGGAGGAAGAACCTGTTGATGGAAAGAAGACAGAGGATGATGGCATTGAGAAAGAGAACCTGGCAATCCTAGAAAAAATCCGAAAGAGTCAAAGGCAAGACCACCTAAATGTAAGAGGCAATTAAACAAATAAGAGCATGCTGTAGAATGCATACAGCATTTCATTTTCTGCACTGTTTCTTGCAGGAATGTATGTACTTTTAACACACTTCCGTAAATTTCATAGCTATATTGGGAGTTATGCTTTCTGTGTATGCACTTACTCTGCTTATACATATAGAAAGAATTTAAATCACTTTACCAAAAATGTACTGTTTTTTCTACCTTCCAACTTGTTAAATATTTAAAATTAGTATCCTAAATGATTGTGCCAATTTTGCAATATTGATCATTGGTAGCCTTCTTTTAAACAGCCTTTTAATGGCCCTGGTACTGTTCTTTTAAAAGTTTTATCAAATCAAGCTACCCTTAACTTATTTTTAGGGTGCAGTCTCTGGGTCTGTCCAGGCTTCAGATCGACTTATGAAAGAACTCAGGGATATCTATAGGTCGCAGAGTTACAAGTCAGGTAAGTATCTGCATCTTTTATGAGCAAAATCATAACATTCCATTCTGATCTGGGCTACGATATGCAAAATTAAGGCTGCAATCCTATATAATGTATGGCAGGGGTGGCCATTGTGGTGCCTTCTAGATGTTTTTGCCTACAGCTGCCATGGGCCAGCTGACTGGGGCTATTGGGAGTTGGAGTTCAAAACATCTGGAGGGTGTCAGGGTGGCTAAACTTGATGTATAGTATACTTGCTTGTGCTGAACTATCTGGGACATAGCTATGAGTGGACATGCATAGATTTCCGTTGTAAATGTGCCCAAATCTGAAACTGAGTAAGTGGCTTGTTTTGCCGTCTTTTCTAGTGTCTGTGCTATCAAATTCTGAGCTATTCCTCTGTTGCACTCAGTTCAGTATTCATACTTTTAAGATTTTTTTTTAATGAAATTATAAACGTTGTGCACTTTTTCAAAGTGTTGCAGGTGAAATACTAAACAACCATCAAACAGTTTGAAATCTGTGTTAAGTAAAGAAAGCACAAAAACCCTCAAATTTCACAGTCCTGTCCACCAGTCACAGGACTCCCTCTCTGAATCAAAAATCAATTGCAAATTCCCACACAGAAAGAAAGTGTGGGAAACCCCAGCTTTTATCTGTAGAGTGTAATATCTAGTCTGTCTCAGTATTTGCTTACAAATGGCCTGGCCTTGAAAATGCTTTTCCTGAGAAAACCATTTTCTCTGTCTCTCTCTCTCTCGTTAATCAAATCACAGTTGACAGTTCACTCTCCCAGTTTACCAGAAAGTCCTTGTGTTGCATTCCTAGTATGTACTCCACATTCTGCAGGTCTAAATCACCAGTTGATTTCCTCCACCTCTCATGGCTGCTGCATATTTTTAAAGGCAGCACTCCCTAACTTTGCGTATGAAGGGCAAAGGCTGAAATTTTCTGCCATTGCGCTCTCGCTCTCGCTCTCTCTCCTTAACACAGAGTTAAAACCTTCTTCAAAGACTACAGCATGATCCTTCCAATATAATACAACCAGTTGTGCAGAATCCTTCAGTTCCCTATGTTTATTAGCATATATGAAACTGGCATGCTCCAGGGCTTTTGTCCTATGTTCTCTTGAGAAAAATTGTGCATTTACTTGGTAAACAAATGCTTGTAGATTTTCTCCTATAGATCAGCACAGCCAGCCAATTATCTGACCATCCTCTTCATTCTGTACGTAGTTCAGTTCCTGAAATAGCACAGTCGAGGAGTAAGACATTGTTTGAGCTACCTCCATATTGAGTTTTTAGGCTTTTTTTCAGTAGCGATTTTTTCACAAGGTCAGGCTGTGTCTAGGAGCCTCAGTGGCATTCATAGGGTGTTAATACTGAGCACAAAACCAGGCATTTGGTGCTGGCAAAGATGTATACATCTGAGTGTGTCCTTGCAGCTGCAGAAATATCACAAGGGTTCCCAGAGGCTGTCAAAAACTGGCCTTGACTTTTGCGCTTCTATGAGAGTTTGAATTGGGTGGCTACCTTAACTTATAAAAAGGGTAGCTAGATTTTTTAAATTTTATCCAGACATCTTTACTGAAAGTTCAAAAAGTACATACTTGTATGTGCACTAAACATGATGAGACATAAATAAAAGAGAGAAAAAGAGAAACAGCCCCCGTGTAGAAGGGGAAATAAAGGGGGGAGGGGAAACCCAAAACTGTATACTTTACAAAGTTGTTATTGTACTCCACCAGATCTTAACCTATTACACTATTTGTAAGAATGGATTCCAAATATCATTGAATTTGTCCATGGCAAGTCTGTGTTTATATGCAAGTTGTTCTTACGTGGCGAGTTTGTATAAGTCCCCAATCCAATTGTAGAAGGGAGCAGCAATATTATTTTTCCAATTCTTCAGTATCCGTCTTTTAGCTGTGGTCAGGGCACGGAGAGTCCACTCATATTGTCCTTTCGTAGGGTTCCATGTGCTTGAAAATATTCAAGAGGATACTTTGCTCTGTAAATGTAAGGTTGTTCCGTACAGTTCTGTTGATGATTACAGTTACCTTCTGCCAAAAATATGTCAGTATAGGACAATGAAATAACATATGTTTTAGAGAAGTATTATCCCTATTGCATTTCCCACAGTTAGATACCTTAGGTAGCCCGAAAAGGGTAGCCAGAATAACTGGAAAGTGCAGCCCACTGAAGATACGGAAAGAAGGAGAGGCTTTTGTAGAGTAATACTTGGATTTATTGAATTGAGCTTTGAGTCTTCTTAATGGATATTGACAAAAAGGTAATTTAAATTAATTGCGCCCATTTTAAAAAAATTACTCTTTGAAATATGATTCATGTTTGTAGGTGGCTTTAATTTCTTATATTAGATTTGAACACTTGTTCTAAGATTTTATTAACAAGAGATATGAAATGGGAGTAGAAGAGTGGGGGGAAAGGTTGCTATAACTTATATAATGGCATTGCTTTCAGGGATTGTACGTCTCTGCGGGATTTAGAAACTTAAAAACCCTTTAAATTAAGAAAGTTTTTTTATAAGCCTTAAAAGGAGCCAGGATTTTCCCGAGGGTCCCTGCCTGTCATAAAATCATGGAATTGTAAAGTTGGAAATAACCCCAAGGGTCATCTAGTCCAGCCCCCTGAAATGCAGGAATCTCAACTAAAGCATCCATGACAGATGACCATCCAGCCTCTGCTTTAAAACGTCTAAGGAAAGAGTCACCACCTTCCAATTGAGTCCTGTTCCACTGCTGGATGTTCTTCCTGATGTTGGAATCCCCTTTCTTGTAACTTGAAGCCATTGCTTCGGGCCCCACCCTCCAGAGGAGGAGAAAACAGGCTTGCTCCATTTCCCATGGGATAGCCCTTGAGTTATTTGAAGATGGCTATCAGATCTCCTCTCCCTCTCCTCCTTTCCAGGCCAAACATACCCAGTTCCCTCAACCTTTCCACATGGTTTCCAGACCCTTGATCATCTTGGTTGCCCTCCGCTGCACACATTTCAGCTTGCCAATAGTATTCCTAATTTGTGGTGCCCAAAATTGAACATAGTATTCCAGGTGTGGTCTGGCCAAGGCAGGATAGAGTGGCATTATTACTTCCCTTGATTGGGACACTATACTAGTGTTGATGCAGCCTAGAATAGCATTAGCTTTTTTTGCTGCTGCATCATACTGTTGACTCATGTTAAGTTTGTGGTTCACTAAGGCACCTAGATCCTTTTCATGTGTACTAGCTGGGTACCCCCCCCCCCATCTTACATTTGTGCAGCTGGTCCTTCCTGTCTAAGTGTGGAACCTGACATTTGTGCCTATTCAAATTTATTTTGTTAGTTTTGGCCCAGTTCTCCAATTTGTTAAGGTCATATTGAATCCCAGTTCTGCCTTCTGCACTATTCTGTCATAGTTGTTGTTCAAATTTTGCATTAAAAAGGGTGAGACCTGTTTTATGGAAGCAAGCCTGGTATGATAGTTGTGACTGGTGAGAACATTCTAGGCAGGGCTGGAGGATCTCAAGTGCTTCATTGGTGTGGCATCTCAAAACCGGAAACATGTCCAGCCCTTCAGCCTGGCACAAGGGGCAACTGTGCTATATAAAAGGGCTATGTGATTGGAGGAACAGACATTCCATGGGAAACTCAGGATGGCATGGATACATGTGCAAAGCTCCCAAGGCAGCAAAAGTTTTGGATTACTGGATGGTTCTTAGTAGATTGAGAAGGGTTTTGGTTTTTTTACTCCCAGCTGTTTGACAACAGCAAGAACACATGGTTGCTCCCTCACCCCTCCAGTCTATTGAAATGAAGGCAGCTTGGGAGAAACCCAGGAGTGGGTTTTTGTGTGGCAGGACTGTGAGTTTATTCATCCCAGTGCGTTATGGGACACAGGAGGCAAATGCCGCAGTTCCTTGCGCAATATTTTTGCACCTGACTTTGCCCACTTGCTGTTTCTGCATGTGGTTCTAGTTGATGATCCTCTTGCGATTATTAAAAAACAAACTGGTCGATCCCACAAGTCTGGTTCAGGTAGGGATGTTGAAAGGTACTCTCTCTAGTTTTCGACTTAAATGTGTCTAGCTCTGGAATAAAGACTATCCAAATGCATTGCATCTGCTTTTAATAAGGCTTGCATGGTAGTTGTGCTTCCTGGGTTGTTTCTGGTTTCATTTCATGTCTGGGGAATTACCTATCCGTGCTAGAAAGAACGCATCCTTAAGATGCGGCATTCTTAATCAGTGCCAGGGTGTTTGCTATCTATAGATATAAGCTCTTGACACACAGTTAGCTAGCTAGTAATCCCGAGGTAGTGTTGTTGTGTTGTATTTGCTCTTACGAAAGGCCCCCATATGAACCAGTGCACCTGGGAATAGAAGTGGCTTGAGAGTGGAGATCTGAAAATCAGCTGTGCATTTTGACAGTATCCAGCTGCTTCATCTTCAGACTGCAGTCTGACCTGAGCTGGAGATAACAGTGAAATATTCACAAAATGGAAGGATTCTTGTTTTTAGGGGCCTGGCCAGCCTAATTAAAAATACAGGAGTGCTTCTGGCATCCCACCTCCACTAAAGTTCCCAATTCATTTTCCCACCTTGGCCACAAATCTGCTCTTCCCTCTATAGCTGAGATGGGGAACCTGTGTCCCTCCAGATATAGTTTGGGGCTGATGGGAATTGGGAGCCCAACATCAGCTGGAGGGCCACAGAATTCCCATCCCTGCTCTAGAGTGCCTAGGTGAGTGTGAAAAGGTAGGTGCAAACATTCTTGTGAAAAGGTAGATGCAAACATTCTTTTCAGTTCAAAAGATGGCATCAAACCCACAAACAAGGGAGTTGTCTGCTGATCATTTGCATAGTGGACCATTATATGTATGGACTGGTGGTTCGGCTGCCTGGCCTGATCTTGCACCTCCCTTAATCCTACGCCTGCCCTTTGAATTAATTTGTTGTTTATTTGTTTAAAATTTGGAACATTAATAAAAATCATTTGGGGGGGGGGGGAATGCCATGCCTGTTCAAGGAGGCCTGCTGCAGTCATTTGTTTGGGTGGGTGTGGGATGAACCAGCGCAATCTTACATAGACAAAATCCTTCATTTCTTTAAATAATCTTTCAACCACTCGATGCCTCTGCAACTCTGTTTCCTTTAATCCTTAACCAGTTGTTATGGGAAACTTAGTTTTACAGAAACTCCCTTCCCAAACTCTTCTCCTCGCCCCAAGTGTACTCTTGTGTTCTACTAAGGCCAACAGAATCTGAGATCAGAAAAGGCAGCTCACAACTGTAAGGCATGATGGGACTGGCAAGAACTGCAAGTGCTGCTCCTGAGTCACTGCCGCCTTCTATGCATTTGTAACCCGTTCTTCACTCAGGGAACCTAGCAGCCTCTTGCTCTGGTTATCTCCCTCTTGGACTCCTGCAGTGCGCTCTACGTGGGGCTACCTTTGAAGGTGACCCGGAAACTTCCAGCTAATCCAGAATGTGGCAGCTACACTGGTGATGGAGCAGCTACCAAGACCACATAACACCGGTCTTGAAAGACCTACTTTGGCTCCCAGTACGTTTCTGAGAACAATTCAAAGTGTTGGTGCTGACCTTTAAAGCCCTAAACGGCCTCGGTCCTGTATACCTGAAGGAGCGTCTCCACCTCCATCGTTCTACCCGGACACTGAGGTCCAGCACCGAGGGCCTTCTGGCGGTTCCCTCACAGTGAGAAGTGAGGTTACAGGGAACCAGGCAGACGGCCTTCTCAGTAGTGGTGCCAGCCCTTTGGAACGCCCTACTATTATTGCTTGAGCAGGCAGAGAGAGGCCTGCCTACTTTTCGCATCATAATCGCAACTCGTTCTGCTAAGACCCCACTTTTTATTATTTGTAAGTCATTTTAAACTAACTAGGAGATTTGCCTCTAGAGAGAGCATCTCTCCAGGACTTTCTTCTTTAGTTGGGGCTGGCAACATAGACTGTTTGGCACTGGAAAGACTGCATAAACTAACTTTTGTAGCTTCTTCTATTAATACAAATGCAGGAAAGAAATTGAATGGGATTTTCCTGGCCTTTTTATTTGCTTTATCTTTTCTTCCACATATTTGTGTGTGGCATTTTGAAAGCCACAGAATTCACTCGTTTTAAAAATACATTCTTGGGGATTTTCTATATGCTTATTTGCCTCATTCAGCAGCAGATGCTGCCCCAGGAACCTCAGCTGATGTGTCTGCTGTGCAGATCAGCTGGGAGAAGGCGTAGTCATTCAGTATGTGCGCAGTTGCTGCCGTTAGAGTGTTGCTGTTATTATTTTTACTGAAGGTGCAAGTAGAATGAATCAATAAGCTCTTTCCCTGAGACATTCTCTACAAGCTGTTCTTTCCTGCAGCAGGAGGTTTCCCTGGTGTGAATTTCTGCTGCAAAATAGAGGAGAGTTTGTGGAGGAAAGGTGGGGAAAGAGTCATGGAAACCCTAACTTGTCGTGGAAAAAGGCTGCAAGGGGTTGTCCAGGCACATATAATTCATGGTACTGTAAATAGTGTCAAAACAGAGGCTGTAGGTTTTCTGAAGCTAGGCCCATGTGGAGCCAGGTATTGGGAGCGCCATGTAGGAGCAAGATATAATTTTGCCCTCAGTTACAAAGGTAGGATTGCTCTTATTTGTGAAGTTCTGCTTTCCTCCAAACAGCTCTGTGCTGCTGAGGAAAAGAACTCAGCATCTCTTTGCATCTCAGCTCATTCAGAACTCAGCATCTCTTTGCATTCAACCTTTGTGGAGTTCCAGGTCGCTATCTTGGGTTTGGGTGTGGGTGTGTTTTCTAGTAACAACGGAAGCAAGCAACCCTTTTCATTTCCATTTTCTGCAGGGATTTATTCAGTGGAACTTGTAAATGACAGCCTATATGACTGGCATGTAAAACTTCTAAGGTAAGTTGACTTTTCCCCACCCCAACACTGCTAAATCAGTGGTTTTGCTATTGATGGATAGCTGGGTTGGTGGATGAAGGTGCATGATGATAATCATTTGATGTCCGCACCTAGGAAAGTTGTGTACTATGTTGCAGATTAGCATATTTGCTTAAGGTTAGGGTTGTCACTCTAGACTTTTTTGTAGATCTAATTGGCTAGGTCACTTGATTAGCCAGTGCATCTCTTTTAAAAAAACAGACTTTTAAGTGCTTGTAAAACTGCAGAGGGCTGATACTCTTGCAGGAGAGGCATTCCTTCCTGTGTAAAGTAAATCAGTCCCCATTGTGACGCAGTGTACAGTGGTACCTTTAATTCTCAAATTTAATTAGCTCCACAAGTCTGTTCCAAAACTTTTTACAATCTAACAAGATAATTGATTCATAAAATGAAAGCAATAATCAATGTTCTGTACTATAAAATAAATAAGACAGTATTGTAGATGATAAAAATTAAAATTATTTTTTTTTCTTGCCTGCACTGATGATAGTCATTGTTTGGATTGGGGGGGGGGGGCTTTTATCCATTTCCACAGTCACACAATCAATCAATCAATCAATCAATCAATCAATCATAAAATGGAAAACAAGCCACAGTCACAAAAATGAAAAAGCCACACAAAAAAGCAAAAAATAGCAAAAACAAAAGCACCAAATATCACCTCAGAACACTGCAATCAGAAACAGAAGGCTTTAATTATGGTAGGGGCGGGCCTTAAATTAGCTGCTCAAGGATACAAACGGAATGAAAAAAGCCTTTATTACGATGGGGGGGGGACTTAAATTTGCTGCGCAAGGGTAAAATGGGATGAAAAAAGCCTTAATTACTATGCG
This sequence comes from Podarcis liolepis, assembly GCF_965112155.1. NCBI lineage: Eukaryota > Metazoa > Chordata > Lepidosauria > Squamata > Lacertidae > Podarcis > Podarcis liolepis. The sequence continues at coordinate 76,535,243 of NC_139564.1, forward strand.
AAGGACTCAAATTAGCTGCGCAACAGTGAAAACAGAAGCTCAGGAGCACGTTCGGCTTCTGGGGCAAAGTTCGAAAACCGGAACACCTACTTCCGGGTTTGCAGCATTCGAGTTCTGAGTTGTTCGGGAACTAAGCTGTTTGAAAACTGAGGTACTACTGTATATTGTCTAAACCTTGTTTTTATTCATACAAGAGGTGCTAAACAAGGCGCAGCAGCCCTGAATGCTGCATCTCATCTATTCTTCTCCTCACCCAAAAACCCCTTCCTCCTCCCCAAGGCTACAAACTGTTCCTTATACATTTCAATAAATACATAAGGAGCATTTCAAACTGCTTGCTATTTATCTAACAGGTTTATAAACTGTTCTCAAGAAAGAATTCTTCCAAAAACAGTTTAAAAAATATGCACCGAAACATAAAGAAAATCAAAATTTTAAACTGTTTAATTCACATCCATCTTTAAGAATGCAAAGCCTAGAGACTTGGTGGGCATTTTTTTTATTAAGTCATACATTCTTTGAGATTCCTGTGAAACAGAGAGTCTTAGGATATGGAATCTGTTCCTCAAGACTCCTAAGTCTGCAGCTGATGTGCAGGAATATTCCCTATTCTCTGATGCCTCCAGCACTGCCCTCCAGAGAAACGCTTGCCTGCAGCCAGGGTGTTCATTGGGCCCCTTAACTGCAGGTGAGCCACACCCTGCAAACAGCTGGCCTTTCCTTCTGAAGGAAATGCTTCACTCAGCATGGCACGGCCTAGTTGTTTGCGAAAGGTAGGGACAACCACTCAGAACGGAGCGACTCAACCCTTCTGCTTTTCCTCATTCTCCATTGGTAGGGTTGATCCTGACAGCCCTTTGCATAGTGATCTTCAAGTCTTAAAAGAAAAAGAAGGTGTAGAATATATTTTGCTCAACTTCTCTTTTAAGGTAAGAGGAAAATAGTATCCAGTGTGTGAAAAATTTTTCATTGGTATGTAAATCCAAAGCAAATAGTTAACGAGAATTATGTTCTTTAATTTTATTGAGTCTACTTTGAGTAGAACTTGGTTGGATACAATCCCATATTGCAAATAAAAATAATTAAAACATAGGACTTCAGAATGATGTATTTGCAACAGGGCATCAAATTTAGAAAGTTTTTGACTTTTGAATTTACTTTTTTTGTTCTTAGGATAACTTTCCCTTTGATCCTCCATTTGTGAGAGTGGTCTCTCCTGTGCTCACTGGCGGGTAGGTGCTGGTTTTTTTCACACACACACACACACACACACACACACACACACACACAGAGTGTTTCTTAAGAATAAATCACAAAGCTGTTACATTAACATTTGGGGAGTTATGTTTTAGCACATGGTTCTGTGGCCACCTGATGTTGCACTGGAAGTCTTATGCAGTGCAGACATCTGTCATAGACAGCAGTGACCTAGGAGGTTTCCTAACTTGGCTCTACCAGGATAAGTGTTCTTGTTAGAATCATAGCGTTGGAAGGGACCATGAGGGTCATCTAGTCTAACCCCACAACTGTGCACATTCTTGGACAGGAAGACAAGCATGGTACAGCTGTTGCAGGTCACTGCAGCAGCTCCCTTGCCATCCGTGTCTCTTGGTCCTATGTACCCCATGAGACAGCACCCTCAAAACACCCCTGCTTACAAGTCCTGGTCATGAGCTCCCAAATACTGCAATCAGCTAACTAGAACTGTTGTTTTAATGGAATACTGTATTTCCACCCTACAAATGCATTCAAGGCAGCTTACAAATATCCTGAAACGGCAATTGTACAGCAATATCAAATCTAGATAATTTAAAACAGCAATACCAAAAAAAGAACACCTGGAGCACCAGAAAAACTAAAGCCAGGCTGCCTCTGAGCAGTTATTCAATCAGGTGGCACTGGGGGCAACAATAAAAACCATTTGGGAGGGAGTTTTACAGCTGGGAGTGCAACCCTAGGAAAGCCACTTGCCTCTCTTCCAAGGGTGGGGTAAAACATACAGGGCCTCCAGTGACTGACTCTCCTGCCAGGCTGGTTCATGTAGGAAAAAGCAACCCATAAGGTACCCAGTCAGGACCAGGTTACTTTAAGTCACCTCACTTGCCTGCAATGAGGAGAAGAAGATGAGGCTGACTTACATTAATCTCTCTTTTAAAATGTGTTGCTTATACACCAGCCCTCTTCTCTCCAGAGTTTTATGTTCCCTTGCTGTGCTTGTGCCTTTTGAGAGGCTGGAGCGGGTGTTGAGCACATTCTCCTTTTTTGCAGCAGCCATAGGCAGGGTGCATTGGCTCATACTGCTTGTGGTGTAATAAGAGTTGTGCTAGATCAGACCAAAGGGCTGTCTTGTCAAGCCTCTTTTTTTCCCAGTGGCCATGCAGATGCTTCTGAAAAGCTTGCAAACAAGACATGAGGGCAGTGGCTTTCTCATGCTGTTGGTATTCTGAGGCATCTAGGCATCATGATTTGTATTCAGATTACCTTAGTCCCCTTCTAAAGGCATATTAGCTAGTAGCCATCACCACATTGTGCAGCAGCCAGTTCAAGAGCTGTAACTGTGGTTTGCGGTTTTGTCTATCCTAACGCTCCCAGCAGTTAGCTTCTTTGGATGCTCCACCTTCTAGTGTTAGGTGAAAAAGTGGTGACCTTCTCTCTGTCCTGGGAGACCCCACACTCAAATCCCCTGTAGCCTTGAAGCTCGTTGGGTGACACACTGCAAACCCACAGGTGAAATTGGCAGGATAAAACGGGTGGGGGGCAGGGACAGGGAGAGACCATGTTTGTGACACTGGTCTTCTTGTGGGGAGGTCAGCGTAAAGTAACAGACCGACCACTTTGCTGTCAGTGAAGCTGACAAGAATTCACCCCCTATAAGGACTATGCCACTTCATAAACCGAGGGTGGAGGGGAATTGAGTTGCAAGCTCATGCACTTCTACTGTGTCAAGCCCTGTGCCTTTGGGAAGCTAGCATGTCCATTAATCTCCTTTGCAGAAGGAATTTGCATGGGGCGGCTGAGGGCATGCAAACATGAGATCTCCATACTTGTTTTCTCAAATGGCACAGTGCCAGGAGCAGTTTTGGCCTTGATATTTCTTCATCTTTAATGGTGGGCTAGCTAAGGCCATGGTACAGCCTGTACCAGTTCTGTAGTCTTTTTGTCGCTGGATCCCCGTTGCAAGTACTCAGTGTCGTAGAGCCTTGGGACTTTCCTTGTCCAGCAAGCTATGCATCTTTGCATCATTCCCCATCCCCATTTCAACATCATGGAGCTCTAGGAATCAAAAGGAGCTGCCTTTGGGTCTTCTGCACCTTCCCACAGACTTGTTGGGAATAGTAGAGGGAGGGCAGAGTTCCAGCTGTTGGCTGAGAAACTGCGTGAGGCTGACCTCTCCAAAGCCACCAGCTGATAGGGGGATGTGGGGGTGTGAGAAGAGCAGCAGTGGTTCCCACGGCTGTGTGAGAAGAGTTGCTATCAAAGCAAAGCTCCGTGTTTGTTTGACATTTAAAGGTTTTGGAGAATGGTGGCACCAGACTTTAGTGATGATGCCCTTTGCCCAAGGAAGGAATCCAGCAATTGGCTGGAAGAATAAAACTTAAAGCCCCCAATCTCTCGATTGCTACTTTCATACACAAGCTTGGCAGAAATGGTTTGTTTTGCATTGCTGTCCATATCAGTTCTGATGCGCGTGCCAAGAGTTGACAGCTTTATCGCTCAGGTGCACAAATTCAGTTCCCACGCGTTGTGACCTGTCCCCGCTCCCGCCTTGCCTTGCCTCCTACTGGAAACCTTGGATACTGTTCTGACTGCAGCATGACTGTCAGTTGCCTGTAAGAACCACCTGGAGTTGGTTTTTGTCTTGCTTCCTTCCAACTTTGGTTCATACCTCCCAGCCAGCTGACTCTGAGAGAAGGTTTGCCCCCTTCCCCCACATTCACACATGACACTGTGAACATAATGAGGCCAGTCTTCACTGCCGTTGCTAAAGCAGAGGCATAATGATGGATGTTTTGGTGACCAGTTTCTCTGGTCACAGAGATGCCTAAAGCACAGCCGTGTCACTTGAAAAAATTCAAGCATGATCTAAACTCTGACTTGGTTCAGATGTAACAGGACAACATGGCTTCCTGTTCTGTGAATGAGCTGCAGTGACCCTCAGTCTCACAATCCCCCTGCCTCCTTTTTCTGCTGGGCTTCTAGGAGGAGATCAGAAGCTTCTGCTTCCCCCTTTAAGTCTGAAACCATGGTTTTGAGCCTGGACTGTCCTCCATATCCAGAGTTTAAACAAACCAGTTTTGCAAAATCTGATATACAGTGGGACCTCGGGTTAAGAACTTAATTCGTTCCGGAGGTCTGTTCTTAACCTGAAACTGTTCTTAACCTGAGGTACCACTTTAGCTAATGAGGCCTCCCGCTGCTGCCACACTGCGATTTCTGTTCTCATCCTGAAACAGTTCTTAACACGAGGTACTATTTCTGAGTTAGTGGAGTCTGTAACCTGAAGCGCCTGTAACCTGAGGTACCACTGTAAAAAGAAATGGAGGTTTGCTTAAAAGTGGAACAGCTGCTCCTGATACTTCAGCCACAAAAGAGGGGTCTTGGCGACCTGTCACCTTTCATGTGAATGGACTCCTCTTCAACAATATCCAGTTTTAAGCAAGCCTCCATTTCTCTTTACAGTGGTACCTCGGGTTACAGATGCTTCAGGTTACAGACTGCTAACCCAGAGATATTACCTTGGGTTAAGAACTTTGCTTCCAGGTTGCCAATGAAAGAAGAAATGTTTGTATTCATTTTATGTTTCCGCTTATGTCCTTATTTATGTTAATATTTTCTTACATTATCTGTTGTCAGTACTTAATTGAAAGCCTCAATAAACACACACACACACACACACACACACACACACACACACAGACATTTTAAGGGGGACTAAGCTCTAGATTTGTTCGCATGATGGGAAGCCATGGTTTCCTCTTGCATCTGAACTGGGCCATCATTTAGTAAAGTGGCTTTCCTTTGTGGGCTGTTTGCATACATTCTGTACCTGGTGGTAGTGGCCAGCTTGGGGGGGGGGAGGGTTGATCTGATAGCACTTTCACTCTTGACTCTCTGACATGTATAACTTCAGAATAAATCATGTGAGAGAGTAACCAAAGACGACGGTGCTGATTTTCTACTCCAGTTGGAGGGAAGTGAACAAAGGTTAAAAGTGGTGATTGTTTTTAAATGTTTCCTTTGTTGTATTTTCTAAGCTGCTGACAAAGAGAACAGCAAAGTGTAACAGTAATAAAATGCACTAAAATGAGGACTGGATTGTTGTCAGAACAGTGATATCAAAACAGTGAGTGCGCAGTGATTATGCACAGTTGGCTAACTCTTTCAGTTACATCAGGGCTGATTATAGAGCTGATGCCAAAGGGGTTTAAAGCCATGGATTGAATGGCTTGGATGCCAGGGCCTGGCCCAAGGCATTTTGGCACCTGAGGCAAACCACAAAATGGCACCCTCCTCCCTGCCAGGGTAGAAGGGGAGATGGAAGCTCTTCACCTGGTCTCACGGGTAGTCTGTTTCTGTTTGATGCTTTGAGTTTGATGCTTTGAGTTCACATAGCTTCTCATTTGTACATTCATGAGCTTTTATTGTTTTGTGTCCAGAATAATTCCAATAGACCAAGCCAATGAGGACATCTTGACTTTGGCTCACCAATATTTAACCTTTTTAATACTCCTTGTCTGAGCGTGCTGTCTAAATGGCTGGCTCCCATCTGAATGACATAAGCAGACAAAACAGTGCTGGGAAGATCCAGATTGTACAACTCAGAATAACCCTTCTGTTGAATATGATTCTAGTACACAAATGCTTGTCTCATAATTAATATGTTAGTCTTTCCAAGGTCTTACTGAAAATCATACTCTAAACTTGCTTTTCTGTCCTGCAGGTATGTTCTCGGTGGAGGTGCATTATGCATGGAGCTGCTTACTAAACAGGTACATGCAGAATCAAAAGTCTTGCTCCAGATTTGTCTGCTCCTATGGAAGTCCTCTGCAGCTGGTTGAACAGACCCCCATTTCCAAATTCTTATAACGTCCAGCTGACTCAGAATGGCACCTTACAGGGCTACTAAAGCAATTTCTGTGCCAAACTGGGCCTATACCTTGATTGAAATGAATCTAGAAAATGAGTTACCTCCAAGAGTGCCTGAATTGGGTCCACAACCACTCGCTCAAGAATGGGAGATTAGCACTGGCCAGTAGTTACTTAGATTTTCTGAATCAAGGGGTGGTTTCTTGAAGAGTGGTTTTACCACTGCCTCCCTCAAGCAGGCAGAGACCGCCCTCTCTTACAAAGAGGCATTAATCACCAGCCAGCTGTCCCCTCCCTGCTAGTTTTTATCAGCCAAGAGGGACAAGAGTCCACAATGCCCTGACCAATCCAAGCATTTTGTCCACCCTCGATGCCTTCTTTGCTGCCTTCACTGCTACTTAGGTAAGCTCAATGATGCAGCCAGATCTTTCCTCCAGTTGTTTGAGCTGTCTCCCAACTTGTTTAATCACCCTAAGCTCTGGAGGTTGCCAGGGAGTCAAATGGGCTCCACAAAGTGGGAGAGAGCAGTCAAGCTGATCATGTCAGTGGCCTGAGCCATTCATATATTCCCGAGATTGCCCAGGGCTTCAACAGGAGCGCCAGTCATATCAGCTGCAAAATCCCCCCAAGCCACCTGGAAACCCATTGCATCCATCAGCCTCCAAGGACAGACCATCCTCATAGGTCCCCACCTCTGCAGAAGGGAAAGAATGCTGAAAGCCTCAACAGGAAGTGACTGGACCATGACAAGGGTCAATACCCCCCCCCTTCAGAGCACCCTGTTCCTGCCCAGTGGAAAAAACAACGCTCAGAGTGTGGCCTCCCACCTGCTTTGGCCTGGTGACACGTTGAGACAGTCCCATGGTTATCATGGCAGCCATGAAGTCCTGAGCCACCGCAGAGCCAGTCACCTTGGCATGGGTCCCTCAGAACCAACCGTCTGAGAGTCCTCAACATCAGCTCTGTCAGCTCAGGCAGGGAAACTGCTGAGCAGGAAGGTGGGCAGTAAGCCAGCAGAATCCCGATTCTGTCCCTATTGCCCAACACCTGGAACACACACTCTAGATTCTGCCCACCCCCCGGCAACTGGACAGTGAGAGAATTTCTTTACACCACAGCAGTTCTCCCGCCCTGACCCTCAAGTCTGGCCTGATGGGGACAACTGGGTGAGACCACCCTGCTCGCCCACCCAGGCATCAGTGATACAGACCAGGTGGGCTTCCTTATCCACAACTGGATAATGCTTCGAGCTGCATTCATTCATGCTGGCATTCAGCAACAGCAGCTGCAGACCAGGCAGGCTGATATGACAAGCACAGTTCCTCAGGTTGGAGGAGGGGCTGGCACACGACACAGTCACTAACTGCCTGCGATTGTGCCTCTTACCTAGCCTGCCCTACCTCCTGCACCGTACCTCTCCCTACCCTGAACCATTGTGATTGGTTCTCCCCCGCTCCCCTTTCCCCAGGCACATCCCAATAACAGTCCTGAATTTAAACACAATTTAAAATTGGTTAAAGACAAATAAAAATAATTAAAACAAAAACAGTTTAATATACAAACTAATCAAAACAAAGTAGCTGAAAGCAATTAGAAAGATAGACCAGAACACTAGACTGTGTGTCACAGTAAATCTTTCTTTCCAGCTATAAGTAATGAGATCTGAATATGTTTTTAATTTATTAAACAAACATTGTAATTGTTATGAATTTTCATGGCATTTGGAGACGTGCTTACGATTTTATTTTTTGCCTTGCCAGGAAACTTTGACTTTTACTCTTCCTTGCTCCTCTGTAACGTACTCCTATTTCATATTTTCGCCTCTTGTGGCAAATAATTGCCATTTTCAAAAGTTAGAACATCAACCCAAATTAACCTGGTTTAGTGTAGAGAGGTCGGTTTGGGATTGAATGTTTTCTGCAAGACAAGCGGACAAAATGCAATCCTATTCTGGAATTTTCTTTTCTTTTTGTTCAGGGTTGGAGTAGTGCCTATTCAACAGAATCTGTCATCATGCAGATCAATGCCACATTAGTCAAAGGAAAAGCCAGAGTACAATTTGGAGCAAATAAGGTAAATACACGCCAGGATTCTTTTTCTGCTGTTCAGGTATTGTGGTAGAACAGCTAGTGTAAGAGCAGTCCTGGGGCCAAATGTCTTGCTTCCCTTTCCTTTGGACCACAGCAGCAGCAAGGCCAAGAGGGGGGCTGTGTCACCTGGGCCCAGGACTTGCGCCCCAGAGAGGTCACTTTCGTGCCTCCAACGCAGCAAGAACAACATGGGAGGCTGGGGTCAGCCTGATTGGCACTTTTTTCCAAAGCTGGAAAAGCACTAGCTAGGCTTGGGGAGGGAGGTGGGGAGCCTCAAGGACCCTGTCAGAGCCCTCCTGCCTCCTTCTCAATGCCACGGCTGCCCCAGGAGCTGCTTCTTGCTCCCTGCCGTGCTATGAGCGCCACGTGTTAGACTACCCTGGTATGAATGTGTGTGGCCCACAGTAAATGATCAAAACAGGCACTCAGTTGGCAATATTTTCTTGGCTAGTTGACTGCAACCCCATACCTGTGAAATAATGGAATGTGTGCTGAAGAATGGTTGTTGGGCTTTGGCGGTTTTTAGATCCCACCAGTTGGGAAGTCGGGGAAGAAAAACACTTTAAACAGACTGTGGGGAGAGCCTGTCACCAGCAGCGTAAAAACTAACCAGCATGCATCCAGGCTGAGTCAGAACTACTCTGTCATGCTTGGGATATGTACTTCAACCATTCATCTCTTTCTTTCAGAACCAATATAACCTAGCAAGAGCACAGCAGTCCTATAAATCTCTAGTACAGTTACATGAGAAAAATGGTATGTATGGTATGTATGCATGCTATGGTAAAACACATAGTTGTGTAAGTATAACGTCAGAGGAGAGAAGCCACTCCGCTCCCCATATGCATGTTTTTCGCAGGCATCCAGAGCTGCGCATAGTCTGGTTCTGTAAACAGTGTAATAGTGTGTTGGGAAGTTGGTCATAACTTAACTCCTACTTCCCTGATACATAAATATAATCGCAACCCCCACCAAGGTTTAATCTGAAAATTAGATCCGCTAATTGATCTCAGTAGACTGGGAGGGCAGCAATTTAAGGTCACACTTTTTGGGGAGGTCTAGTGAATTAAAGAAGTGGAGGAAAGAAGTTAAAATTTACCTTTCTAATAATGAATTGTAGTTTTGATTTGGTTTCATTGTAGATCCTATCAGGCCTAGTGCTAGTGGTTGACAGTTGTCCCAGGGCCCCTCACGCTGGCCCAACCCAGCTGTGCCACCCTACCACTCTCCTTGCCAGGCTCCCGGACAGCCATTTCAGTATTGAGCAGGCCGTGGTGCCACTTCTCTGTTCCCATCTGTGACAGCCAGCTGCCATTTAGCTTCTCCAAAGTGCAATGCCCAGCAGACCCACACTGGGGGGAGCTGGAGGCCCATCAGTGGCACCGTACTGAGAGCCCCCTTAAGACTGGTCCTGGTATTAGATACTGGTAATATAAAGGTAGGGGACACAGGTGGCACTGTGGTCTAAACCACTGAGCCTAGGGCTTGCCGATCAGAAGGTCGGCGGTTCGAATCCCCACGACGGGGTGAGCTCCCGTTGCTCGGTCCCTGCTCCTGCCAACCTAGCAGTTCGAAAGCACAAAAAAGTGCAAGTAGATAAATAGGTCCCGCTCTGGCGGGAAGGGAAACAGTGTTTCCATGCACTGCTCTGGTTTCACCAGAAGCGGCTTAGTCATGCTGGTCACATGACCCGGAAAAACTGTGGACAAATGCTGCCCCCCTCAGCCTATAGAGCAAGATGAGCGCCACAACCCCAGTCGTTCGCGACTGGACCTAACAGTCAGGGGTACCTTTACCTTTTAATATACAGGTGGGTTGATAATTCTTTGCTTGCATGTTTGCTCATTAGGACAGTCCATCAAGTAAGTTGTTTCCAAATGTTGCTGGTTTTTGCATAATATCTTCCAGCTGCAGAACTGGATTCCTAAGCACAGATTTATTTATATGTAGACTGAAACACATTAAACAACTCATGTTGTCTTATGTGGATGCTCAGAACACCTGTCTGCACTGGTGCTTCAACCACGTATCATGGTATATTATATAGTTATTAAGCACGTGTACAATTACAAAATGGGTGTTGCCACCACTGCTGCACATTTGTTAATGCCAAATCTTTTTTATATCTATACTTCCTGCAGGCTGGTTCACACCTCCTAAAGAAGATGGTTAACATTGTGGACTTTTCATACACTTGGACCAATGTCAGTAAAAGATTTTCCTCCCAACACAGATTCAACTACGAATGCCCCCATAACAGCCATACTGAAGATTCCAGCTCATTGATAACTAGTGGATAATCTGTTGACTGACACATCCAGTATAAGCTGCAGCTGTACAATTCTGCTCTTCTGTCAAGTATCTTCAACTGAACAGTTTTAAAACTTTATTGTCCCCATGAATTAAGCATACCAATCCCCACTCCATTTTAGAGTGTGAATCCTTCAAACTGGACTCTTGGGGTTTACAAAAATACCAGTCATTAAGATCTCCCCCCTTTTGTATGCACTTATTTGCTTTTCCAAACTGCAGACAACTGCAATATATTTTATTTAAAGCCAACCAAGTTGAATAAAGTTAGTTTAATAATATGTTACAACGTTTTTAGGTCTCATTAAATCAGACTCCTTCCTCCTCCCCTGAGAGCATTCATAGTATTGCCAAATTTGATGATGGTAGGAGAACTGCAATGTTAAATCATTAAAACTCTTCTTCTTCTTTCATGGCTGTATTGAGGATATGAGCTGTTTCTGGGCAGAGATGCCCTTGAGGTGCTCTGCTGCTGCCAAGAGAACTTTGCGACTAGTCATATCCACTGGGGCATCGGTTTTTTGCTGGGCTACTTTGCTACTTGTTGGCTCTTGTTGGCTCCTTTGAAAGGAGGAGCCATAGATATAAAGCTTGAAGTTATTTAAAATACTAGAAACCTTCTTAGGCATTCGATTCTATTAACGGGTTGTTGCAATCATTTGTAGAGCAATGAACTTTAAAAAGCAATTGGCAGAAATCAAGAAGACACTCCTTTGAAAATGTTTTTTTTTTAAACAAAAGCAACAGTAACAAGTCCCAGGGATCACTTGATTCAGAGTTTTTTTAAGAAGGTTGCTATAGTTGTGACCATGGTTTCATTGAAAAACTAATGGGGAACTGCTCTTCCATTTAGGAAATGAATCTGGATCTGTAGCTGCTGTGGGTCGGGAACTGCTATAACATTGCCTTACCTTTTTAAAAAAAATCAGGTGTGATTTTTATTTTTTGGTAGCTGAAATTGACTAGACCTTTTTGTTCACAGGAAATAAGGGTATAAGCACTTTTTTGGGGGGAGGGGGGTCTCCAGAAATGTCTCTGCCCCTCAGCCCTCCTTCTTGACCTTGGAGAAAAAATCCTAAATTTGTGCTTTTTTGTGCCCAGGCATTTGGTCACATAAGCTGTTTTTGTTTGGATTTTTTTAGCTTGGAGGATTGGATTAGAAGGATTTGGCCTGGTCAAAGACTGTTTCATGCAGTCTTTTAGGGAGTGGATGACTTCCAGCTTCCCTGCTTGTTTGATTGTACATATTATTCCAGTGAAATCCTGTTAGCAGCCATAAGGCAGAGGCCGAATTCTGTAAGCATTTCTGCAGCTCCTTTTCAAACCTGAGGCTAAAACTTTGAATACATTATTGAATTCTTTAGTATTCTAATGGACAAGCAGAATGACAGGTGCACACTTGGCTTGCTTTTTATTGTTTCTGAGTTTCATTTTTCATTGCAGAATTATTTAGCAGTGTACGGTAATCTGTAAACTTGCATCAAGTTTATGAATAAAGAACCTTTTTAAGAATTCTGTTTGTCACTTTATTTCTGGAAGGAGTCTGCTTTCAGTGACTGAGTGTGGTATCTTGCAGCTGATGTTTCGTAAACATGAGAAATGGCACACAGTACTAAAAAGGTGATCTACTATGCTGTACACTAATACAATAGTTTAAAAAGCATAATACCAATCTTTAGTAGTGGTGTTTAAGCCCATAGTGTGGTATTCAACCCATGAGTAGACCCACTGAAGTAAATAGATATGGCTAACATAGGCTCAATACAGTGGTACCCCGCAAGACGAACGCCTCGGAAGACGAAAAACTCGCTAGACGAAGGAGTTTTTCGTTTTCTTAGCCGCTTCGCAAGACACATTTCCCTATGGGCTTGCTTCGCAAAACGAAGCTTGCCCGCAAGCTCCGGGGATAGCGGGGAAGCGCAGCGCGTCTTCCCTGCTGTCCCCGGACCTCTTTTGAAGCAAGGGGCGGCGGGGAGAAGATCGCTTCTCCCCGTTGCCAGCCCCGCAATCTCCGGGGACAGAGGGGAAGGCGCGTGTGCCTTCCCCTCTCTCCCTGGACCCCTTTTGAGCCAAGGGGCGGCAACGGGGAGAAGCGATCTTCTCCCCTCCGCCCCTTGCTTCAAAAGAGGGGACAGAGGGGAAGGCGCGCGCGCCTTCCCCTCTGTCCCCGGAGATTGCGGGGCAGGCAACGGGGAGAAGCAATCTTCTCCCTGCCGCCCCTTGCTTTAAAACAGGTCCGGGGACAGAGGGGAAGGCGCGCTGCGCTTCCCCTCTGTCCCCGGACGGTCTCCATAGGAACGCATTGATTGATTTTCAATGCATTCCTATGGGAAACCGTGCTTCGCAAGACGAAAAACTCGCAAGAAGAAAAAACTTGCAGAACGAATTAATTTTGTCTTGCGAGGCACCACTGTAGTTTCAATGGGCCTGCATAAAAGCTGCATGTTCACATTTGCAAACGAAGAAGCTAAGTTATTGTCTTTTTTGTCACTGAATTAGAAACTAGAAAAAACCAAAAGCATGAATCACAACTTGGCGAAAGTGAGAGAGCACTGTGATAATTTTAAATGACCTACTTCTCACTCAAAAGTTCTCATGAAGAGTTGGTTTTGTCTTTCAGTCTCACACATAACATTCTGTGATACAGATTCATATAGACATGACATTAGTGACTGAAGTAATTTTGAAGCTTTGTTGGCTACTTTAAAGAAAATATTTGAAGCTGTTTGTCTGCAGTCTGAGACAATGAATGCAAAAGTAGAAACCAGAGAGCCATGCAGGGTTTGGGGGGGTCTTCAGTTTACTCAGGGTGGAGTCCCCTCAGTGCCCCACAAAACCTAAATTGCTTCGGCAGGGGGAACGTTCCCCCCAGCCCCCGAGGGGAAAAAATCCTTGACAGCAGGAAACAGTGTACAGATTTATTATATGGGGCATTTTAGTTTAAAGAAAAGTTAAGTAAAGGGGCATCATAGAGGTGTGTGAAATTATATATGGCATGGAGAAAGTGTATGGAGTATCTTGCAATACTGAACCTGGAGCCCCAATGCAGCATGGCATCTGAGGATTCAGGACAAACACACAGTGCTATGCAATTTGTCCCTTCAAGAGGTAGTGATTCCCACCAGCTTTGATACATACACGCACACACACCCCTCCACTGTCAAAGACAGTATGCCTTGAAATACTGGTTTCTGGGATTCATGGGGAGGTGAGTAGTGAGCCAGAATACTGGGCCAGTAGAGAGCAAAATGTTGGCCTTTTCTAGGTATTTTGAAGACTGCATTCTTGCTTAGTCTTCTCCAAGCTAAATATATCCAGTTCCTTCAGATATCCCTTATAGGAATTTTCTAGTCAACACACAGCTGCAACTACATCCCAGGGTGGTTCTCATGCTAAAATGGGGGGGGGGGGGACAGGACCTTGAGCTTCTTGGAAGAAAAGTGGGATACAAGTGTAATGCATGAAGTCTCACTTGTGCACACTTTCCTCTACTTTGATTGAAATTGAAATACTTTATTGTCACTTGTACAACTTGTATACAGTGAGATTACACGAGCACAGGCAAAGCATGAGGATAAAAAGTGCCTCTCAATAAATTCCCAGCAACTGATGTTTAGGGGCTTACTTCCAGTGATCCCTGTTATACCATGAAGCCATCATGACTTGTAGTTGTTGGTGGTTGTATCCTCCACAAATTGTATAATCCCCTTTTAAAGCCATCTAATTTTGTACCCATAATGACATTTTGCAATTACAATGGTACCTCTGGTTACGAACTTAATTCGTTACGGAGGTCTGTTCTTAACCTGAAACCGTTCTTAACCTGAAGCACCACTTTAGCTAATGGGGCCTCCCGCTGCCACCGATGTGCGATTTCTGTTCTCATCCTGGGGCAAAGTTCTCAACCTGAGATACTACTTCCAGGTTAGCGGAGTTTGTAACCAGAAGTGTTTGTAACCTGAGGTACCACTGTACAAACTTCATAGCTCAACTATGGGCTGTGTGAAGGACTTCTGTTTGCCTTATCCAAAATCTCTTGCCTGCTACCTGAATGACCCTGGATTCCAGTGTCGTGTGAAAGGGGCTTTTTTCTGAACTAAAATACACCTTCCATACTTTGTAACCTTTTCTTATAACTTTACCTTCATGGTCTTGGTACTCCTTTCCTAGGCCTACCATTTGGAGATCTACAAGAACTGTGCTCAGTATTCTAAGTGGGGCTTAAAATACTAGTTTCAAAGAATATGGGCAGCTGTATTAGTCTGCTACAGCAAAACAGAAGAATTTTGGTTTTTTAAAAAAATGGTATTTATTGAAAAAATAATTTTTTTAAAATTACAAAGAAAAAAGACAAAACAGGAAAAAAAATAAAACCATCATTTTCAAATTCTCCACTTTCATTACCTTCTTTCTATGACCTCCTCCTCCTCCCTTTTCTTGTATTGATTAATAGTTGTCACAGCAAATCCTTTCCATAATTCATAGTATTCTGTCATTACATTACCTTACTCTATTTTCATCTTATCTTATAAAAACCTTAAAGCTTAAGACTTAAATCTTATTTTTACCAACTTCTTATAACCATTACCTTTTTACCTAATTCTTTAAACATTTTTACAAGAGCCACGTAATTTCATTTCAACATTTTTCTAACATCAATTTTATAAGGCATTCCTAATGATAGAAAAAAGAAATAAACAATCCAATCTTCTTCCAGCGTCCCTTCTTCCTGGTCCCGGGTTTGTCAGTCCTTTTTATCCCATTAGTCTGGCACATTAACCTGGTGATCTTATATCCGAGGCCTTCAAGTCTCTTCCATGTCCCTTCCGCAGCTCTTCTTCATATTTTCCTTTCACTCGTGGGAACTCCAGCTTGGTAGTGTTTTTGACCCTTTTCAACCAATCAGCCCCTTTCCCATAGTCCAGACTAGACTCCATGTGGTATTTTAAGACATGTTTCAAATTCCCTCCAAAATTGGGAGCCCCCACAACTCCAAACATCTGACGGCCCATTGCCAGACTCGGAAAGTCCAAACGTCTCTGCATAGGGGGGGTCAGTCCAACCCCCCATTTCCAAATTAATCCAAACTTTATCTTTCCAAATCTGTTTTTTTCCAAGTTCATTTGTCCAATCCAAAGGCTCATTTTCCTGCAGGGCCAAAAGTTCCTCCCTTTCTGGCGCCCAAAATTCAGCAACATCCTCTTCTCTCAACTGTTCTGTCATGGCACACTCCTGTTTAAGTTCCTGAGTGGGCTCCACATAGTTTCCCACTACCTGTTCAAATGTTCTGGCCGCATTAGTCATCAAATCCGTCTTCTGACTTAACTGATAGGGCATTTATTTTACAGAAAGCACCCAACAGTTCTTCTGAAAACATTGTCCTGCAAGGTCACAAGTCCTTTCCCACGGTTGTAATCTGTAGCAGCTGCAAGCTCCCTAGAATTAGTTACAGTTTCACAGTCCCCCTCCAGGGGGAAAACTTCTGGTTGTTCTTTCTTTTAAGGACAATAGCAACAAAGTTTCTTTTTTTAAGATATTTTGACAATATTTGTTCCTTTAAAATGCGAAAGGAAACAGTGGAATCACAATGTTACTCTTCTTTTAACTGTCTGTCAAAAACATTTGTCTCTGGTCAATGAGCTTCAAACGCCAATTCTGACACCCCGCTCCAGGATCAGGACGGTGGAAAGTTACTTTACTTTAAACTCACTTCTGCAGGTTTAAACAGTCCAAAAAAGATCCCCCTTCTCCTGCTACCGAAGGGGGGTTCCACGATTTTAAATGGTGAAAACCAATCCTTTGAAAGTGATTTTCTAAGCTCTAGTTTACGTTGTCTTTGCTTTCTTCTGACTACAAGGAAACGGAAGGCTGACTTCCTGTTTAGACCTTCCTGTTTCAGTACCAAATTAAGGTAAATTTTTAAGTCCAATTCCTTTCTAATTGCCAGTTCTTATTTGAAGTCCAATTGTTCAATGTGTAAGTACTCACGGGTGATTACTTTAGATGCCAAATTGTCCCAGGAAAAAGGCAGCGCTCTCCGGCAACGGCTGTGCGGCTTCACTCCACGAAAAAAGCAATTGACTCACAGCACCGTGCCACTTCCCCCTCTTTGCCTCGGAGCCCGTTAGTGGGTTCCTTTGCGGGTTGGGGGGGTGCTAAAGGTGCCCGCCAAGTCCCACGGTCACAGGCTTCATCCGCCTGTGATTTCTGAAAGGGTCCCCGCTTCGCCACAGTGGAAAAGACCCGTTTCGCGCGGAGCTGGTCCCTCCAGTTCAGAGGGAGTCCGCCATTGCCGATGGCACCACCCCGGAAGTCCCAAAACAGAAGAATTTTGGACACTAAAAGCCTGGCATGTTTTATAAATCTCCATGTGGAGGTTTTCATGCATCTCATGAAATGAACTCTAGTAAAAGTTAGGCCATAAGAAAATGGGTTAGAATCATAGAATAGAATCACAGAATCATAGAGTTGGAAGAGACCACAAGGGCCATCAAGTCCAACCCCCTGACAAGCAGGAAACACCATCAGAGCACTCCTGACATATGGTTGTCAAGCCTCTGCTTAAAGACCTCCAAAGCAGGAGACTCCACCACACTCCTTGGAAGCAAATTCCACTGTCAAACAGCTCTTACTGTCAGGAAGTTCTTCCGAATGTTTAGGTGGAATCTTCTTTCTCGTAGTTTGGATCCATTGCTCCGTGTCCGCTTCTCTGGAGCAGCAGAAAACAACCTTTCTCCCTCCTCTATGTGACATCCTTTTATATATTTGAACATGGCTATCATATCACCCCTTAACTTCCTCTTCTCCAGGCTAAACATGCCCAGCTCCCTTAGCCGTTCCTCATAAGGCATCGTTTCCAGGCCTTTGACCATTTTGATTGCCCTCCTCTGGACACGTTCCAGTTTGTCAGTGTCCTTCTTGAATTGTGGTGCCCAGAACTGGACACAGTACTCCAGGTGAGGTCTGACCAGAGCAGAATACAGTGGCACTATTACTTCCCTTGATCTAGATGCTATACTCCTATTGATGCAGCCCAGAATTGCATTGGCTTTTTTAGCTGCCGCGTCACACTGTTGGCTCATGTCAAGTTTGTGGTCAACCAAGACTCCTAGATCCTTTTCACATGTACTGCTCTCAAGCCAGGTGTCACCCATCTTGTATTTGTGCCTCTCATTTTTTTTGCCCAAGTGCAATACTTTACATTTCTCCCTGTTAAAATTCATCTTGTTTGCTTTGGCCCAGTTCTCTAATCTGTCAAGGTCGTTTTGAAGTGTGATCCTGTCCTCTGGGGTGTTAGCCACCCCTCCCAGTTTGGTGTCATCTGCAAATTTGATCAGGATGCCCTTGAGTCCATCATCCAAGTCGTTGATAAAGATGTTGAATAAGACCGGGCCCAAGACAGAACCCTGTGGCACCCCACTAGTCACTCTTCTCCAGGATGAAGAGGAACCATTGATGAGCACCCTTTGGGTTCGGTCAGTCAGCCAGTTACAAATCCACTGAGTGGTAGCATAGTCAAGACCGCATTTTACCAGCTTCTTTACAAGAATATCATGGGGCACCTTGTCAAATGCCTTGCTGAAATCAAGGTAGGCTACATCCACTGCGTTCCCTTCATCTACCAGGCTTGTAATTCTGTCAAAAAACGAGATCAGGTTAGTCTGACATGACTTATTTTTCAGAAATCCATGCTGACTGTTGGTGATCACAGCATTCCTTTCTAGGTGCTCACAGACTGTTTGCTTAGTGATCTGCTCCAGAATCTTCCCTGGTATTGATGTCAGACTGACTGGGTGGTAATTATTTGGGTTCTTTCCCCCTTTTTGAAAATAGGGACAACATTTGCCCTCCTCCAGTCTGGGTTAATCTTGGAAGTGATGGCAAGAGGCCCGCAGAGCTATTGTGGCTCCCTGGAAGTAGGGGCGAGAGAGTGTGGTAGCTATGAAGAGTTTCATGCTGGGATCACAACCCGGAATTTTAGAAAGACATCGTGATACTGGGAGTTTTATTTTAATAGAATTTGCTAAGAAAAGCCCCGAGTCGGAGGGCTCGAGTTGGCATTGCGCCCTCCTGCCCTTCCCTGCTCATTTCCCCTCCAGTTGGCTCCTGCTCTTTCCTTCCCCTCACGGCTCCGGGAGAGACAGAAAAGGGTCCACCAGGCGCAGAACTTCCCTCCTCCCCGGTCCAGAGGGAGGCAGCGAGGCTGCTTTCCTCCGCCTCACTCGCTTCTCGCATCGCGAGGCCAAAGAGGCGCCGGTCCCGCCTCCTCCTCCGCCGCCTCTTCCTCTTGCTCGGCCTTTCCCGGCACGGAAGTCTCTCCGGCGCCAGAGGCGGAGCAAGAGCGCCGAGGAGCCCCTGGGCCGCCGGAAGCGGCGCTCGCCTATTCCCTTCGGTTCCGTCTCTATGGTGCCGAGGCTGTCGCAGGTCTGATGACGCGCGCCGAGGTCGCTTCCGGCTCCCGCTCCGCTTCCGCTGGTTGCTCGGCTTCCGGCGCGGCCTGGCGTTGCTATGGAGCCCGATCCGAAAGCGGGCTACGTGCTGAGCAACCTCGCCGAGGTGGTGGAGAGGATCCTGGGCTTCCTGCCGACGAAGGCGCTGCTGCGCGCGGCCTGGTGAGGGGGGGCTCCGAGGGGCCGGCGGGGGACAGGCTCTCCCTCCTGCAGCGGGTGGACTAGATGACCCTGGGGCCCCTTCCCCTGCGGGACCCGTCCTCCGGCCCAGCGCCCTCTTCTCGCAGGCGCCCCCGGGGAAGCCCTCGCCCCCTCCAGGGGCTCCCGGAAGCAGCCCCGCCATTGGCAGCCTTCCCACCCATGAATTCCTCTAATCCTCTTCTCCATTAGTTGCTGGTGCGGAGGCCCCCCCCCCCGGGTTCGCTTTGCTGTGGTGCGACCTGGGGAAGCGGGTGGGGAAGCTCTTCTCTTAGACTGGAAATACACGATTTGTCTCCAACTAAGTTTTATTTGTAGCAGAGTCTTGGATCAAAATTTGAAATGAGAGTCCATGGGCCTCCTCCGAGTATGACCAGCATTGGATACAACTCTCTTTTTATTTTATGTAATTGTTGTGTTTGCCACCTAGAGAACTTCTGTTGCAGGGAAGTAAGATAAATTAATTCATTCGTTTTCTAGCTGTGCTAGTATGCAGTAGCGAAATTATAATTGTTCTTCTTTCCTTTTATTGCCAATTTTAAAAGACATTATATTCTATCATACCATATTATAGTGAAAGCAGAACTTTTCGTGGTAGTGCAAAGCATTTTACAGTCTGGCCCAATGGAGGTGAAAGAGCAGGTGGGAGCTAGCTGTGTTTGCAAAGCATTTTGAGCATGAAATCACTTGCATCTGCTGAGACCTTGACTCCACGATTACAACAGATGACTCTCGAGAGGTCTCCAGAGTACTGTCTAGTCCTGGTACGCTGAATTAGTTTCAGTTAGTAAGGCTCAAGGATGTGGACAAGGTGCTTGGATCGGTCAGGGCATTGTGGACTCTCGGCTGATAAAAACTAGCAGGGCGGATGCAGCTGGCTGGACCAGGGAAGTGGTTTGTGCCTCCTTGCAAGAGGGGCTGGTTCCTGCCTACTTGGGGGAGGCAGTGCTGAAACCACTCCTCAAGAAACCGTCTCTGGACTCAGAAAATCTAAGTCACTATAGTTGCTGATCTCTCCTTGAGCAGGTGGTTGTGGACCTGATCCAGCCGATCTTGGAGGAAATTGATTTTCTAGATCTGTTTCAATCAGGGTTTAGGCCCAGTTTTGGCACAGAAATTGCTTTGGTTATCCTGAATGATGATTTCTGTCAGGAGAGGGGAAATGTATCCTTAACCTCTCCTTGGCCTCTCAGAGGCTTTCAGTACCATCAACCATGGTATCCTTCTGGAGCAGCTGTCCAAGTTAGGGGTGAATGGCTCTGATTTGCTGTCGTTCTGGTCATACTTTGATGGTCATTTCCCCAGGGTTTGATTTTATCCCCCATGCTGTTCAACATCTGCATGAAATGGCTGAGCAGAGTCATCCGGAGTTTGGAATATGTTGTCTGCAATATGCTGATGACACACAGCTCTGCTTCTCCTTTACACCTGGAGGTGTGGCAGTGGTTGTCCTGGACATTTTTTTAAAATAATAATATTTATTAAGTTTTCCATTTTAACAATCCAATAAAAACCACATTAATAACATTCCAAATTATAAAATAATCAAACAATCCAAATTTTATGCCAAATTATATGTCTTTGGTTGGCTTCCTATGCTCTGAGGTTCGGGGGGTGATGATGATCTCACATTTATGCTGCTTCTCTTACTTAGTCAAGGTAGTTCCAATAAAACAATCGGATGTTAATCCTTCATTTGTTTTTAACAGCCTCTGAGTTCGTCTGGCAAGTGAGTTAAGCCAATATCGTATGTTTCTCTGTGGGTGTTTGTTTTTTATTTCTCTCTTTATATTCTTTGTACTCCAACAGTCTGTCCATGGCATTTCACTTTCGCTTTCTCGCACCTGTGATTTTCCACTGCGACACGTCCCAAGATGAAGGAAATCTGGCTTTCTGCCAATTGTACCAGGCATATGTCCAAACTTCTTTGTTTTATCTCATTCCAAGACAAATAAGTCTGTACTTGTGGGGTGCCTCAGGGTTCCGTCCTCTCCCCCATGCTTTTTAACATCTATATGAAGCCACTGGGAGAGATCATCAGGGGGTTTGGACTGGGTGTCCATCAATATGCAGATGATACCCAGCTCTACCTCTCTTTCAAATCAGAACCAGTGAAGGTGGTGAAGGTCCTGGAGGCGGTTGGAGGATGGATGGCGGCTAATGGATTGAAGTTGAATCCTGACAAGACAGAAGTACTGTTCTTGGGGGACAGGGGGCGGGTGGGTGTGGGGGATTCCCTGGTCCTGAATGGGGTAACTGTG
Organism: Podarcis liolepis; assembly: GCF_965112155.1. Classification (NCBI taxonomy): domain Eukaryota; kingdom Metazoa; phylum Chordata; class Lepidosauria; order Squamata; family Lacertidae; genus Podarcis; species Podarcis liolepis. The sequence continues at coordinate 76,556,639 of NC_139564.1, forward strand.
CCCCTGAAGGACCAGGTGCGTAGCCTGGGAGTCATTTTGGACTCACAGCTGTCCATGGAGGCGCAGGTTAATTCTGTATCCAGGGCAGCTGTCTACCAACTCCACCTGGTACACAGGCTGAGACCCTACCTGCCCGTGGACTGTCTCGCCAGAGTGGTGCATGCTCTAGTTATCTCCCGCTTGGACTACCGCAATGCGCTCTACGTGGGGCTACCTTTGAAGGTGACTCGGAAACTACAGCTAATCCAGAATGCGGCAGCTAGACTGGTGACTGGGGGCAGCCGCCGAGACCACATAACACCGGTCTTGAAAGACCTACATTGGCTCCCAGTACGTTTCCGAGCACAATTCAAAGTGCTGGTGTTGACCTTTAAAGCCCTAAACGGCCTCGGCCCAGTATACCTGAAGGAGCGTCTCCACCCCCATCGTTCTGCCCGGACGCTGAGGTCCAGCGCCGAGGGCCTTCTGGCGGTTCCCTCATTGCGAGAAGCAAAGCTACAGGGAACCAGGCAGAGGGCCTTTTCGGTAGTGGCGCCCGCCCTGTGGAACGCCCTCCCATCAGATGTCCCCAAGCCAAACGGAGGACATAGATGATGCCTTCCTGGAACAGATGGCCAAGCATGCAAAAGGAAGGGAGATAGTAGTAATGGGGGACTTCAATTACCCGGATATTTGTTGGATGTCAAACTCAGCCAAGAGCATAAGGTCAAACAGATTCCTCACTGGCCTTGCAGACAACTTCATTGTCCAGAAAGTGGGAGAAGCAACAAGAGGAACAGCCATTTTAGATCTGGTCCTAACCAATGTTGATGAGCTGGTTAGTGGGGTAGAAGTGGAAGGATCATTAGGCGCGAGTGATCATGCTCTTCTGAAGTTTACTATACAGCGGAAAGGAGCAGCCAAGCATACTAGGACTCAATTTCTTGACTTTAAGAAAGCCGACTTCATAAAACTTAGGGAAGTGCTGGGTGAGATCCCATGGACAGTAATACTAAAAGGAAAGGGAGTTCATGATGGCTGGGAGTTTGTTAAGAGGGAGATAGTAAAAGCACAACGTCAGGCAATACCAATGAGACGGAAACATGGAAGGTGCCTAAAGAAGCCAGGGTGGCTATCTAACGAACTTTTAACTGAGTTAAGATTAAAAAAGGATGTGTACAAAAAATGGAAAAGGGGGGAAACCACCAAAGAGGAATTCAAACAAATAGCCAGCACGTGTAGACACAAAGTCAGAAAAGCTAAAGCACAGAATGAACTCAGGCTTGCTAGAGAGGTTAAAAGCAACAAAAAAGGCTTTTATGGGTATGTTCGTAGCAAAAGGAAGAACAAAGAAACAGTGGGGTCACTCAGAGGAGAAGATGGTGAAATGCAAACAGGGGACACAGAAAGGGATGAACTCCTCAATGCCTTCTTTGCCTCAGTCTTCTCCGATAAAGAAAACAATGCCCGACCTGAAGAATTTGGAGCAAATGATTCAGCAAAGGAAACAGAGCCCAGAATAACTAAGGAGATAGTACAAGAATACATGGCTAGTTTAGATGTATTCAAGTCTCCAGGGCCAGATGAACTGCATCCAAGAGTATTAAAAGAACTGGCAGATGTGATCTCAGAACCACTGGCAGTCATCTTTGAGAATTCCTGGAGAACAGGCGAAGTCCCGGCAGACTGGAGGAGGGCAAATGTTGTCCCCATTTTCAAAAAGGGGAAAAGAGAGGACCCAAATAATTACCGCCCAGTCAGTCTGACATCAATACCAGGGAAGATTCTGGAGCAGATCATTAAGAAAACAGTCTGTGAGCACCTAGAAAGGAATGTTGTGATCACCAATAGTCAGCATGGATTTCTGAAAAATAAGTCATGTCAGACTAACCTGATCTCGTTTTTTGACAGAATTACAAGCCTGGTAGATGAAGGGAACTCAGTGGATATAGCCTACCTTGATTTCAGTAAGGCATTTGACAAGGTGCCCCATGATATTCTTGTAAAGAAGCTGGTAAAATGTGGTCTTGACTATGCTACCACTCAGTGGATTTGTAACTGGCTGACTGACCGAACCCAAAGGGTGCTCATCAATGGTTCCTCTTCATCCTGGAGAAGAGTGACTAGTGGGGTGCCACAGAGTTCTGTCTTGGGCCCGGTCTTATTCAACATCTTTATCAACGACTTGGATGATGGACTCAAGGGCATCCTGATCAAATTTGCAGATGACACCAAACTGGGAGGGGTGGCTAACACCCCAGAGGACAGGATCACACTTCAAAACGACCTTGACAGATTAGAGAACTGGGCCAAAACAAACAAGATGAATTTTAACAGGGAGAAATGTAAAGTATTGCACTTGGGCAAAAAAATGAGAGGCACAAATACAAGATGGGTGACACCTGGCTTGAGAGCAGTACATGTGAAAAGGATCTAGGAGTCTTGGTTGACCACAAACTTGACATGAGCCAACAGTGTGACGCGGCAGCTAAAAAAGCCAATGCAATTATGGGCCTCATCAATAGGAGTATAGCATCTAGATCAAGGGAAGTAATAGTGCCACTGTATTCTGCTCTGGTCAGACCTCACCTGGAGTACTGTGTCCAGTTCTGGGCACCACAATTCAAGAAGGACACTGACAAACTGGAACGTGTCCAGAGGAGGGCAACCAAAATGGTCAAAGGCCTGGAAACGATGCCTTATGAGGAACGGCTAAGGGAGCTGGGCATGTTTAGCCTGGAGAAGAGGAGGTTAAGGGGTGATATGATAGCCATGTTCAAATATATAAAAGGATGTCACATAGAGGAGGGAGAAAGGTTGTTTTCTGCTGCTCCAGAGAAGCGGACATGGAGCAATGGAGCCAAACTACAAGAAAGAAGATTCCACCTAAACATTAGGAAGAACTTCCTGACAGTAAGAGCTGTTTGACAGTGGAATTTGCTGCCAAGGAGTGTGGTGGAGTCTCCTTCTTTGGAGGTCTTTAAGCAGAGGCTTGACAACCATATGTCAGGAGTGCTCTGATGGTGTTTCCTGCTTGGCAGGGGGTTGGACTCGATGGCCCTTGTGGTCTCTTCCAACTCTATGATTCTATGATTCTATGTCAAAACCAAAAACAACTACCTGACATTCAGAAGACATCTTAAGGCAGCCCTGTTCAGGGAAGTTTTTAATGTATGATATTTTAGTGTTTTTTTGGTTTCTATGGAAGCCGCCCAGAGTGGCTGGGGAAACCCAGCCAGATGGGCGGGGTACAAATAATAAATTATTATTATTGTTACTTTAGCTAGAAACCAATTTCCATGTTCTATTCTTAACAATCCGTTGAAGGTAATTGCAAATTCATAAATCATTTCCACACAGTTAATAATTAGACCAAAATTATAACAATAAGAAAATACTCTCCAGTCCCGTTTGTGTACATAAGCTATCTGGCAGTCAGTCCTTCCAGGAAGATTTGCCAAGTAAGATAGCAAATATGAAGTATATCAAAAAGAAATAATGGAGGCTCACCCTCCCCTTCCGTTCTGACATACCAATCTCGTAGTACCTTTGGCACCCCAGTGGCTGAATCAGTTAGCAGTGTAATTTACCTCCCCTCGCTCAGAGCATGCCCGTTAATTAAGTCCAAATTTCATCTTTAAAAACAGGTGTTTGTTGCTCATGGCGGCAGCTTTGGAGAGTTGCCAAAAGTACGCATGGTGATTTCCACCCAGTGCCCCCTCATTCCTTCCAGATTGGGAGCAAGTGTTGGGCAATCTGCGGGTGAAGCTGCCCTCCCAAGCCCTGGGGGGGGGGGGTTTGGAAGGATGATTACTCTCATCTCATCCTCAAAATCTTCTGTGTGAGACAGCTCTGATGGAATGGGCAGCCGGTCATCATAGCAGCCAAGCAGGAAGTGGTTGTCCTGGACTATAGTCTGGGATGTATGAGAGCTGACAAACTGAAGCGCAAACCAGATAAGACTGAGGCACTATTAGTTCCCTAGACTGGAAGGGTGAGCGCTTCCCTGCATGTGTTGGTGATATACTTCCTCTGAAGGATGTGGGGATACTTCTGAATCCATTGTTGTTGCTTGAGACTCAGGTAGCCTCGGTAGCTTTGGCTGATGGCCCAGCTGCACTCCTATCTGCACAGGGATAGCCTATTGCAGGCATGGCCAAACTTGGCCCTCCAGCTGTTTTGGGACTACAACTCCCAACATCCCTAGCTAACAAGACCGGTGGTCAGGGATGATGGGAATTGTAGTCCCAAAACAGCTAGAGGACCAAGTTTGGCCATGGCTGACCTATTGTCTGTTGTCTATGCTCCAGTGGCCTGTAGGTTAGTTTACTGAACCTTTGGGGCTGCCTCTGAAGATGATGCAGAATGCAGTGGCCAGGCTGCTCACTGGGGCAAGATGGTTGGAGCATATTACACCAATCCTGGCTTGACTGCAGTGGCTGCCAATTAGTCTCCAGGCCCAATTCAAAGTGCTGGTTTTGATCTACAGTATAAAGCCTTAAATGGCTCGGGACTGCAATACCTCGGGGACTGCCTCTCCCCTTATGAACCAACCCAGACCCTGCAATCATCATCTGAGACCCTCCTTTGTGTGCCTCCACAAGAGGTCCGGAGGTTGGCAGCATGAAAACGGGCCTTTTCCGTGGTGACTCCCCATTTGTGCAATGCTCTCCCCAGGGAGGTTCACCTGACACCTTCGTTCCATATCTTTAGGCACCAGGCAAAAACATTCCTCTACATCCAGGCCTTTGGCTAAACAATCTATGGCCTTTAAAACTGGGTGGGTGGTTATTTCATTGTTATAATATGTATATTTGTATTTTTATATTGTGAGCTTCCTGTGATCCTCAGACAAAGGGTCGTATAGAACTTTAATCATAATATATGTTTATTTGCAATGTAAGTTACTGTCTGCTTTCACTTTGGGAAAGGGAAACATAATTGGCTGAGCTTGGCATAACTTAGGTATGTTACCATTACTTGTCCCTTGCTTTTATACTTCACTCATCAGGGTAAGTGTTTGATGGGGAATGGAATTAAAAATGGAGTTGTTTCTGTCTCATATATCTCTTGAGTTCTTGGAAGATGCTCTGTATAGCACCTGGTCCCTCCTGGGGAAGAGAGGTGGACAAATGTTGCCCTTGTCTTGGAAACTTTGCTTGCCAATGCCTTTCCCTATTCAGTGCCGCTGGTGCGGGGAGTGGAATCACAAGACTCCTCTGAATGCTGCCTTTCAAACAGAGCCGATGGCTGACATAAGAGATGCTTTGGCCCTTCTCTTGTTTTCTAGGCAGTGACAGGTGAAGCTTGATCAAATTCCAAGACAGATGCTGAACTTCTCTCTTAGAAATTCAGGTGTGACTAGGAGGAAAAGGAATGTCAGATTGCCAGTGGACTTCGTAACTGGGGCTACGTAATATTTTAGCAGTTTTCCATGTGAACTGCATGAAGCCATGGACTCCTGTGAAGGAACCTGTTAAAAAAATTCTGAGATTGAGACAGCTGGGCTTTCAAAGTGCTTCATTTTTAGAAGATGCAAGAAGTGTTTGCTACCACTGAAGGTGCATGATAGACATTTCCAGATAAGGAGTCAGCTGCTCTTGCAGGGCATGTACAGAGCTGGTAGTGGCTGAAACAGTGAGCTGCAGTGGGGAAGCTCAACCACCAACATAAGGAGTCTTTATTAGCTCCCTCCGCCCCCACCTGCCTTCTGGGGGGAAATGCTGCCCTCACTTACTGGGCTATTGCAAGGGTGACATATTCCTTGAATCCTCCAAATCGCTATCTTCCTGTCTGTAGTGATGCTGATTCTGGGTTGTTGTTTTTTAGTGTGTGCCGGTTGTGGAGAGAGTGTTCCCGCAGAATCCTGAGAACCCAGCAGAGTGTTGCCTGGGTCTCCACAGTGGAACCAGGGCCATCAAGCAGTCATGCTCTGGTTCAGGTGTTAGCAGAGGAGCTTGAGGTAAGTGAATGGAACATCTTTGAACAGTTATATACTTGGATCTTAATATATATACTATATATCTTCAATCCTTGGTTGAGATTCCTGCATTTGCAGGGGGTTGGACTAGATGACCCTTGAGGTCCCTTCCAACTCTACGATTCTATGATTCACAATTGGTAATCTCACAAGTACTGTTTCTCTGCTCCTCTTGATGTATAACCTCCTGAAATCCAGTTGGTGCTTCCCTGTTGATTCTGTAGCATTGCTATGTATTTTGCTTTAGGTGTGACAGTGCTTATCATACTTGTAACCTATTGCAACTTGCCACTTGGTTGATTGTCAGATTTGGAGAAGCTGAGTTCTTAAATGCTTGTCCTGTCCTATAGTATCAGCTGGTCTTTAGGTTTAAGGAGGTGTTTGATACTGACATGGGGTTCTCAGCTCAAATTCTGTGCACATATACCTTTCAGTAAGCCAGTTGAATACACTGGAACTTGCTTCTGAGCAACCATGCATTTATCTGTATGTGATATAGTGTTTTCCTGAATGTATCTATTCAGAAGTAAGTCCAGCTAAGCTCAGTGGGAATTGCAATAGGCAAGTGTCCTTAGGATTACAGTCCTAAACTATAAGGGTTTACAGTGGAACCTTGGTTCTTGAATGCCTTGGTACTAGAACATTTCGGCTCCAGAACGCCGAAAACCTGGAAGTAAGTGTTCTGATTTTTGAACGTTTTTTGGAAGCCGACCGTCCAGCTGTTGGCTTGTTTCCGGGGAGCTGCGCCAGTCGGAAGCGGAGCCTTGGTTTGCGAATGTTTTGGAAGTCGAATGGACTTCTGGAACAAATTACGTTCGAGAACCAAGGTACCACTGTATAGTCTTTTATGTATGCAATATTTTAATAGAAAAAATACGTTGACCTAGATTACTATACAGAGTGGTAGAACATAAAACATAGAGAACTTAAAACTGCTTCGTATGCAGACTGTATCCAGAACTGCTTCTTGACATTAGATAGTCACTCTAACAATAACGTTTTAGATGCGTGTTGAAAACTTTGACCCTGAAGAATCGTATTTTGTAAAGGATGTGTGTGAATGACAGTGTAAATACATATAGTAACAGACACACTTTCAGACTCTTCTGGGCCAGCACAGTACATTTTGCTGCCTGCGGAAGAGCAGGTAATGGTGCAATGCCCCACCCCCCTCATTTTCAATACATGCAGTACTCAAAGTATGTCACATTATTTGGCACCTGAGGCATAAAATCTCTCAAGCACTTCTCTTTCCCCTCTCCTTTCAGCAGTAAAAAAGCACAATAATAAATTAAATACTAACTATTTCACGGTACTCCAAATCAGCTGCTTGAGGTAGCCAAGTCACTTCACCTAATGCTGGCCCTGGAGCTCTCAAAAAGTAAAATGATTCTTTATGCTCAAAACCAAGCATGTTTTGTGTTGGGATGTCTATAACTTTAAAAAGAGACAAGATATATGTTAGGGGGTTTAAATAGTGTCCCCCCTATTTCCTGCTATGCTTGTTCTTCCTTTGAAAGAGAAGTTCCTGTTGATTCACCTCTCCAGTTTCTGTTTTCTTATACTCAGCTTTTACTTTACAGAAGGTTCAGGTGCTGCCCCAGACAGTATTGTATATAGCAGATGCAGAGACTTTCAGTGAACACGAAGAGTGTCCAAGCCACAGGCAGAAGAAAGGTGAGCATCTATGTTGGGTTTCCTTCTGCCTTGAAGAAGCTTTGCTCCGCATCCTTTCTGATTTTATACATTTATACATGGAAGCACTTGTGTGAGGGATCTGGTTTTATCCAGTGGATGAAGTACTGTGTTTAAATTCCGGAGGAATTTAAATAGTAAATAGCATTGAATAGCCTTGGCAGCCAGCCAGAAGGTTTAGTCTCCACCAATGCTGTGGGAAGAGTTAAAGTCTGAGCTCCAAGACCCAGGATCATTGTAGCAGCAAGTCCTGGCCCTGATCAGTGGAGATGGGGTACAGTTTGACACTGATAGAGATCAAGCTGCGGAGAGGCTTGCAAAACAAGACACATTGGTGCTTTTCAAGCCTCTTGCTGGCCCAGCAGAAAGTGAGGCTCCCTGTGCTCTTTTCCTTGCTCAGGAGCAGAGCAGAGAAGCCTCCAAGGTCACAGGAAGGCTTTGAAAGTAGCAAGTTATTTCCCTGCTTTCTTCAGACATTTGTAGAGACATGGTTATACTGGATGGCATGATACCTCCCTGTTTTGGCCACTTATAATTCTGGCCCTATCAGAAGCCTGAACCAACACCTTAATGTTCACACTCCTAGAAAAAATGTGGACAGATTGCCAAGTGGTTAAACATACCTGGGGAGTAGCCATGCATGCTAAAGCAGCTAATTAAAAATATCATGGAGACCTGGCAGTTTTTTCCAGCTGTACTGCTGATTCAATGTGAACTTGTGCAAATTGTTTTTTCTTGTAGCACGAAGAAGAAATAGCAAAGAAACAGCCGCTGCCTTAGAAAAACTATTGCCCAGACGATGCCAAGTCCTTGGTCTAGTGACACCTGGAGTTGTAGGTAAGAAACAGCAGTAATGCGTTCAGCTGTCTGCACCTTGCCCAATGTTAGCACACTTGCAAACCACTCCTTCCACTGGCCCAAAATACAATGGTGTTCTGTAAAAGTAAATGAGGGAGGGGCAAATTCCGACCCTTCACAAAGTAAGGAACAGTTCACACAGATTGATGGGCCCCATGAGTGCATGCCCCCCCAGCTGCCTTTATACCAAGCCAGACCATTGGTCCACAGGTTGCCACAGACGGCAACCATTTTGCCCACATTCAGGTGACGTGTGACCACCGATCTGCAGGTCTTTTTGGACCTGGAAGAGGGTGGAATGGAGTAAGGCGGGCTTATGTGTGCTCTGCTGCCGTGCGTGGGGGCCAGGTACACAACCCCTACACAAATTGGGGGTTGCCTGTACTGTCTACATTGGCTGGCCTTCTATCCAGTTTCAGGCATGAACGTTTCGCAGCCTGGCTGAGATATGTCCGGGAACAAGCCTCTTTATACTCAAAGCATCTGCTCTTGCCCAGAGGTGTGACACCCCCCCCCCACTTCCCTTCTGCTCATAGGTTTGCCTGGGGAATGAGCCTAGGAACTCTCATACCCCAAATCATTCCTAGCTGTCTGAAATCCTGTTTAACCAGAGAGTAAACCTGGGACCTTCTGCCTACTAGGAATGTGCTCTTAACAACTGCACTGTGCGCCTCTTGCCTGTGGATTTTAAAGTCACATGTGTGGGTTTTTTAAAAACTTCCTGCAGGATGCGTCAGAGATTAGTAAGAGCCTTCTTGGTTTAGCTGACAGTGCTTTGGGATCATATTGCTTTCAAAATGGGACCATTAAAAAAAAAATCTTGTGGAACTACATGACATGGGGATGGGGAAGCAGCAGCAGCAGACAGATGTCAAGATTCACCTGCTTTTGAACTCTCCTCCTTAGTTACTCCAATGGGGTCTCGCAGCAATCGGCCTCTGGAAGTTGAAGATGGTGAAGCTGGCTTTGCAATATTGTTCCCCAAGATTGATGGGGTGAAGATTCAAACCTTCCACTTTTGTAAAGACTTGAAGACCAGGGTCTTTGATGAAAGCCAATTTGCTGAAGCAGGTACCTAATGACTAAAACACTGTAGTAGTAAAATATTAAAGCTTAGCAGCCAAATTTGCAATTTAAGCTATTGACTGAGTATGGATTCAGGAGAGAACTATGAGGGTGATAAATGTTTTTAAGTGTGCATTGAAAGAGAATATTAGATATACACCTAAGTGCATATAGTTTGAATGCAACAAAAAGTGTTTGGATGTGTGTGTGCCATGCAAGTATCTTTGGAGAGCTAGAATTGGGGCCATTGTGTGCATTATGCAGCCACAGAGACAAGCACCATGAGCAAAAGGTGAATGAACTGACTTTATATTAGACAAAGGAAAGGAAGATTGTGACTACAATGCATACACATCATTTTCAAATATTTAAAAGCCTCTTTGAAATGAGTGATGGGGCAGGTACTTTCTGTACTGCCAACTGATAGAAGAAGAGGCATAATAGTTTTATGCTTAAGGGAGGGGGATTCTGGCAAAACACCAGGGAGAACACTTTAAATGTGAAGGTCAGCAGCCAAATAAACCGCCTTCCTCCTTCAGTGTTTCTAAAGGAAACAGGCACTTGTCAAGGGTGTTTTAGATATAAAGTATCCAGGATTGGGGAAATAGGCTTGGATTGAATTATGCAGTGGATGCTTTCTCAGCGGTCTCATTCTAGGTTATTTTGGTGACCTTCCCTGTGTCCTATGCAAGCCTTAGAAGTGTCTGATTACCCTTATATAAATGTTTTGTAACCAGTTCTCGAGAAGAAGCAAATTTGCATTGTTTCCCAAGCCTCTTTTCCCCATGGTATTTTTCTCATGGGAGTTTTTGAAATATTCTGTGTTGTCCTGATTATCCTGGAAAAGGATATTCTTTAACCCCTCAGGAATAATAGCATGGAGATGTTTTGTTAAAAATGTTCTCCACAGTCCTCATCTTCCCCACCAGCCACAGTAAAAAAAGGGGGAAAAGAGGAAGAATCTTTCCTCCAGTGGACATGCAGTTTAACCTAAAGCATCTAATAGATCTGTTGTCCAAGTTGGAGCATCTCCCTTGTGAAGAGTAACAAGTCCAACTTGTTTTTATAGGCCTTTTTAACTTTGGGGAACGTAACTTAGATATGCTGGGTGTGTTGTTTACCTGACCTCAAAGGAAGTTGGTTACTTCCTGCACTATGGGGTTGGTGCATTCTGACACGTAAAATGCTAGCTACTGGTTAAAATCACCATGTGCAGAGCAAAACAAAACACAACATACAATTAGGGGCTGCACGAAACCTTCAGGATTGTATGCTGAAGAGGAGGTCATAAACAGCTAGAGGGCCTTAATGATAACAACAAATCTTTATAGAGCCTTTGCCTTTATGATATGCATTCTGCTCTTTGAGCCTTTAGGGAGAAGTAGCCCTGAAAACAAAACTGATGCAGTTCATCCAGTCCAGATGCAAGACTGTCTTGCCTGTTGTTGTTCCTGGCAAAAGACAACATTACAGAGGTTAATCCTTTCCCCCTTCTCTTTCTGTAACCAGGCCTGAAGAATAATCCCGATCTCAGAGTGGTTCTTTTGTTTGGGTACAACACATGGAAGTCAGGAGGAACCCGGTTTCTACACCAAATAGTCAATCGCTTGAATGAAAAAAGCATCATCTTGGCTGGCGGACATGTGGAGAGCTTTACATCTCTAACTTCTGAGAAGTGGGTATCTTTGGAAGAGTGGGGGATCTCTCTGCCCTCAGGTGTCCACTAGAACCCTGTATTGCCTAATGATCTCTTGTGTACCAGATAGTTAATTTAGTTTCCACCCATTTCTGAAAACCTCGGCTTCTGTTTATTTAAAAACAAGTTTCTGACTCTCAAGGTCTGCTGAAATCTCTTGAGGCTAGAGGTGGTGATGATTGCTTAATAAAAGCCATGATGAATCAGAACAAAGGTCCAACATCCTGTGTATCGCATAGTGGTCAGTCAGATGATATGAGACACCTTCTGGCAGACATGAAAGCAGTATCTCTCTTCTGTTATCTCCTCTGCAACTAGCATTCAGTGGCATATAGCCACCAAACCTAGAAGTTCCATTATCCCATGTGCTTTGTTTGATCTGTTCTCATTCTCCTGTCAATTTCATTGGGTTAGAAGAGGGAATAAAACTGCTATCTAATTTTTCCCTTAGAACTTTGTGATCTCCCTAACAGCCACATCTGTCTCAAATAATAATTGGTGTGGTATGTAACAGGGCACAATGGATTCATTGTTTTTAATTGTCTTGGAAAATAGATTATCTATCTGGGTATTGGATCGTGGTTATTGGAGTCGGATCACTACATAGAAAACATCACTGGTTCTAACGTTTCAAGGAACTCCTTAGATTCCTGAATCCTCTGTTGAATTAATAGCTGTACTTAACATAGAACTGAAGCAGCTGAGCCTGGAAGAAACGTGGCTAGATTACAGATTTCTCTTTATTTTTGCTAAAACACTGATTGTGGCATTTATTTATAAAAGCTATGTCATGGCCGTTGCAAATGAAACCTTTTTTTTGAGGCTGGTAACTGTATCTGCTTTGATATTTGAAGCTTGGAAGGCACAGCTCCAAACACAGCAGATCCTTTTAGCTGTTGCCCATGCATGATCGTGCTTGGGAGTGTGCGGGAGATCAGCTGTGTGTTGGATTCGTTCTTTTCTGTTTGGTGAAAATTATTCAGGAGAGGGTGCTAAACAACATGTGGTTGTTTGGCTGCTAATCAGAAGTGCATCCTGGACCTAGCTTTCCTGATTGGTTACTAATCAGTCCAGCCTTCCCTGAAGAATGTTGCTGAGCTGAACAGGGGCCACCAGTGCAGGTGCTGTGAGCTTCCTAGATGAGCTTGCTGTGTTTTTTTGGCTTGCATTTGAAATCTTGGCAATCTTAATTTGTGCATGGCATATCAAGCCATGTACATCCTCTCCCTTTCCCAGTGAATCCATGGCAAATGCACGGGCTTCTGAAAGTCTGGGAGTGTAGGGATGAATATAAACAGTGCTACTTCTGTACACAGATGTAGCAGCTTACATTCCAGTGGTGTTCTAGCAGTTGTCAGAATGAAGTGTCCCTCTCAAATCAGTCTGTATTATTATATGGTGTTTACTCAGTGTACAGTACAACTGGAACAGGCATCATGTCAGGTGAATCATGGTCAAATCACATCTTTGTAGCAAATTAACCAAAGGGAGGCAGAACTTTCACCACTTACCTCTCTCTTACAGTCCATTTGAAGTCTAGTCTGAGGATACAGTACTTTTTAATTCAAGATCTGGGGGAATCTTGCAGGATAGCTGATGCCTTAATGTTAACATTCAGTTGGTATAATGAAGTAATTTACTCGTATTATTTATTTGGGTTGGCAGCCAGTAGGTTCGCAGTATTCCTGGCATGCCTCCCACCCAAAATGACATTCTATAAATCAGCACAGAACAAAATCTTCAATAGTGTACAGCAGGTGTGGTGGTGATGATGATGATGATGATGATGATGTTGATAATCTGGCTGGGTTTCCCCAGCCACTCTGAGCTGCTCCCAAAAGAATATTAAAAACATAAAATGTCAAACATTAAAAACTTCCTTAAACAGGGCTGCCTTCAGATATCTTCTGAAAGTCAGATACTGTAGTTGTTTATTTCCTTGACATCTGATGGGAGGGTGTTCCACAGGGCAGGCGCCACTACCAAGAAGGCCCTCTGCCTGGTTCCCTGTATCCTCACTTCTTGCAGGGAGGGAACCGCCAGAAGGCCCTCGGAGCTGGACCTCAGTGTCCGGGCAGAACGATGGGGATGGAGACGTTTCTTCTGGTATACTGGGCCGAAGTTCTGAACCTCTTCAGAACTATAAGTTTATACAGCGCGGGCTAGATAACCATTGTGCTGCTTTTCTAAAGCATTTTGCAAGTTCTTTAGTTTGGTAAGGGGAATTTTCATCTTATGGACAGCAGCCATTGGCTGAACTGCACTCTGTCCATTTAAAGGTTAATAATGTAGCTTTTCAGCAAAGGGTGTTTAGCTACCTGTTACAGCACCTGTGATTTCTTTCCCCTTGAAAAATAGTAGTCTTTCAGGAGCAAATATCTTTCGTTTGTCAACATATTTTTTTAAAATAATATTTATTAAAGTTTCAGAAAAAAGAATTACATAAAAACAAGAAATACAAAAATAAAAGACAAAAAGAAAAATACAAGAAAAATACAGAATAAAAAAGTAAAAACACTTACAAAGAAAAGGAAAAAAGAAAAAATAATAAATCAATCTTTCCATACCTTACATTCATATCCTTGTTTCCCTGACCTCCTCATACCTCCCTTTTTTGTGTTCCAATTCAATTAGTTAATTCAGCAATTTCTTTCTCTCCTTATTATCCTGATCTTTGATCTTAATATATTATAACATTAAATTTTTACCTATTTAAAAACCCAATTTTTCCATATTCTTTTATATCATTACAGCTAAAAACCACTTAACGTCAATCAAACATCATTCTAACATTCATTAATTTTGCAATATTTCTGTAAATAGTCTTTAAATTTCTTCCAATCTTCTTCCACCGACTCTTCTCCCTGGTCTCGGATTCTGCCAGTCATTTCCGCCAATTCCATGTAGTCCATCACTTTCATCTGCCATTCTTCCAGAGTGGGTAGATCTTGTGTCTTCCAATGCTTTGCGATGAGTTTTCTTGCTGCTGTTGTAGCATACATAAAGAAAGTTCTGTCCCTCTTTAACACCATTTGGCCGACCATGCCCAGGAGAAAGGCCTCTGGTTTCTTCAAGAAGGTATATTTAAATACCTTTTTCATTTCATTATAGATCATCTCCCAGAAAGCCTTAATCTTTGGGCACGCCCACCAAAGGTGAAAGAATGTACCTTCAGTTTCTTTACATTTCCAACATTTATTATCGGGCAAATGGTAGATTTTTGCAAGCTTGACTGGGGTCATGTACTACCTATAAATCATTTTCATAATATTCTCTCTTAAGGCATTACATGCCGTAAACTTCATACCTGTGGTCCATAACTGTTCCCAGTCAGCCATCATAATGTTATGTCCAATGTCTTGTGTCCATTTAATCATCGCAGATTTTACCGTTTCATCCTGAGTATTCCTTTTCAACAGCAAGTTATACATCTTTGACAAAGTCTTAGTTTTGGGTTCTAACAATTCTGCTTCCAATTTTGATTTTTCCATCTGGAAGCCGATTTTCTTGTCCAAATTGTATGCCTCCATTATCTGATAATAATGAAGCCAGTCACGCACTGCAATTTCAATCTATCTCCATCTTGTTCCAAAATTTCCCAATATTTCGGCCATTTGAGCTATTTCAGAGCTTTCGCTTCAATCGGTGACAGCCACCTTGGGGTTTTATTTTCCAATTAGTCCTTGTATCTTATCCAAACATTAAACAGTGCTTTCCTGACAATATGGTTTTTAAATGCTTTATGTGCTTTGACCTTATCATACTACAAATATGCATGCCATCCAAATACATTGTTAAAACCTTCTAAATCCAAAATGTCATCCAAGAAGCAGCCATTCTTTCAACCAGCAAAAAGCTGCTGATTCATAGTAAAGTTTCAAGTCTGGCAAGGCAAATCCACCTCTTTCCTTTGCATCTGTTAGTATTTTAAATTTTATTCTAGGCTTCTTGCCCTGCCAGACAAATCTAGAAATGTCTCTCTGCCACTTCTTGAAGCAATCCATTTTGTCCAAAATTTGCAATGTTTGAAACAAAAACAACATTCTATGCAGTACATTCATTTTTATCGCACCAATACGGCCTAGCAGTGAAAGTTTCAAATTTGACCAAATTTCTAAATCTTTTTTCACTTCAACCCAGCATTTTCATAATTATCTTTAAATAAATTTCCATTTTTTGCTGTCATGTTAATCCCCAAGTATTTGACTTTCTTAACCACTGTTAAACCTGTCTCATTCTGAAACCTCTCTCAATTGGTATTAAATTTTTCTCTAAAACTTTAGTTTTTGACTTATTCAGTTTAAACCCTGCAACCTGACCAAATTCTTGAATCAGTTCTAAAACTCTTTTAGTACTAGATTCTGGCTCCTGTAACGTCAATACTAATGCTCTCAATTTGTACTGTTTGGCTCCGACCTGTATACCTTTAACCAACTGGTCCCTTCTTATCATATTCAGCAGAACCTCCAGGACCGATATAAAAAGCAATGGGGAGATTGGGCAACCTTGTCGTGTCCCTTTTTCAATCTTAACTTCCTCCGTCACCACATTATTTACAATCAATTTTGCCTTTTGTTCGGAATATATTGCACTTATACCATTTTCAAAGCCTTGGCCTACCCCCATACCCTGTAAGTTTTTTTTCATAAAAATCCAAGAAATGTTGTCAAAGGCTTTCTCCGTGTCCACAAAGATTAAAACTGCCTTAGTGTTTATGTTCACTTGTAATTTTTCTAAAATATTAATTATGTTTCTCACATTGTCAGATAGATGTCTTCCTGGGAGAAAGCCTGCCTGGTCCTTATGTATCCACTAACACTCTTTTTAGTCTTTTAGCCAAAATGTCTGCAAAAAGTTTGTAATCCACATTAAGCAGTGATATGGGGTGCGTTTGTCAACGTTTTAGCTTGGCTAGCTCCCATTTGGAGCTTGTAGGTCAACATCCTCAAAAGATAAGCTATCTGTTGATCTAGTTGCTAGCAAGTATAGAAAGAAGCCCTACATGGGTTATGAATCTGTCTGAGCTGATTTTAAGATACCAGTTGCTAGCATGTTGGGAAAGGTACAGATTCCATTCTTCCAAACTTATGGCCCGCCTCTCCAAGACCCTGTGATCATCCTGAGGTCCTTCTTTGTGTGCCACTCCCACAGGAGACCTGAAGGGTGGCATTACAAGAATGGTGGCCATTTCTAGGGTGGCTCCTGCTTGTGGGATGCTCTCCCAAGGGAGGCTCACCTGGCACCAGGCAAAACCTTTCTCTTATATGAGGCCCTGGGCTAGTTAAACAAGCTATGGCCTTTTAAACTGGGCGGGGGCTGGTAAAGGGTTTTTGTTTGTTAAATATTTTTGTGTATTTATATTGTAAATTCCTAGCAATGTCTTCCAAATAGTAAAGTCAAGCACACAAATTATGGATCCCTCAGTAACAGACTTAGATTCACCGGGGGAGGGGGGTATATAGATATATTTAGCCAGGAAGGCATTCAGTAAAGAAAAGCTACAACACTGTTGTGTTATGTATTATAAGTATTTTTATGTTATACTACAATTATATTCCCAATGGAAGCACACATAAACAGAATAACCAAGTAGGTCCTGTTGGAAAACAATTTGCTTGTTTGGGAAGTTAACATTTTCTGGATTCATAAATGTTCACAGCCTTCAAACAAGACTTTGGGGACGTGGGCAGGAACATGCCGAGAGAAACAGTGGAGTGCCTAGTATTTATGTATAATAATAATATTCACATTGTTTTTCTTGTTTTGTATTGTACAGAGTCTTGATGATGCTGTTCCATTCTGACAACCCCCCTTTGTAATACGATGTTTTGTTTCTCTTCTCTTTCAGTAACCCTCAGGCTGCTGATTCTTGTGGTGTTGTTGGCTTGGCTTTCAGTGGACCGCAGATCCAGAGTGCGACTGTTCTGTTAGATCAGGATGTAATTGATGAGAGGACAGCAGAAGCAGCAGTCCAGCGCCTCAAAGCCACAAACATTCCTGAACACAATAGCCTTGGTTTTATGTTCGCATGTGTTGGCAGGGGATATCAACATTATAAAACCAAACAGAATCTTGAGGCTGATGCTTTTAGGAAGTTCTTTCCTAACATTCCCCTCTTTGGCTTTTTTGGACATGGGGAGATAGGATGTGATCGAATTGTGACCGGGAATTTTATACTCCGAGAGTATAATGACACAAAGGATGACTTGCTCCATGGTTACACCACTGTAATGACCATTATCCATCTGGGCTCAGCCAAAGCAAATCAAGCTTAAACCTTTAGTTGTAAATGTGCACCAGAGAAACGATGCTGTTTTAATTCCAGCAATGTAAAAACAAAACAAAATCTGAAACACTGTACACACTTCCAACAGAAGTGGATCCTGAAACGATTGTAATCACTGTACCATTGACTTAGGGTGTCTAGGTGGCATAATATTAAATTAAATTTGATGAGGAAGAAAGGGTTTTTTTAAAATTTCAGATTTGTCAGGTCTCTGGTAAAGGGTTCTAGTCACCTAACTTTTTGCTGATAGTAGACCCACTGAAATCTACCCAAAGGATGGCTACTAACTTCATTGGGTGTAATCTGACTAAATGTTAGTTGAATACAACCCAAAGAATTTATTTATTTCTAAATTTGCAAATTATTTAGGTCAGAGTTAAGTGAACTCATATCTTTAGAAGTAACATAATTAGCATTTCTGCATGCAGTTTATGGACCAGATTTTGACACAACAATCAAGTTAAGCATTAAACGAACTTTCAGTTATGTTTTTAAAAAACGCTGTTGCTATGCCTCTGTTTTACAGCAACATTACATTACAATTTTCTACTGTGACAGCAACACCACTTTGCAGAAGGCTGGGCCATCACATATGAATAACAGGACAATTCTCGAGCTAGAAAAAGTGGTTAGGAAGACCCTTCAAACCAATCCACCCAGTCTTAGTGGTGTGTTGGAATGAAACCTTATGCTGCCCTTGGCTTGTTTGCAACACTACCTCTCAAGCTGCTTTTGGCAGGAGGTTAAGCTGTTGTTGGACACATGATCACATAAATCACTTTGCTGTGTGGCAAATCCTCGTGAGTGGATGTGTTTGAAATGTAAGACAATGCTCTTTATATAAAGATACCCACAAAGAGATGGAAATGAATAAATGGGGTTGATAAGGCACTAACGACAGTTTTCCATATCCTTACTGTTGGATTTACAAAACTAATTCCACTTCTTACAGATGACATGCTTCCTTGGAACAGTATGAAAGGAATATCTTGGTGTGGGGGACAAGGTGAAGCAAAAACATGAAAGCAAGAGCCCGCAATCTTTACTGGAAGTGTTCAGCTAGCTCTGATTCACTGAGCTACTCAGGAGTGCCAGTGTCACCGTAAGATAAACAGCACATTTGGGGAACCCTCTGCGTGGGCTTCCTGTCTCTGGGTCATTTCTGCAGGACCCTTTCCCATCAACTATAGGCTATGAAAACTGTTGCAATCTTGCTCATTTGCACCCAAAATAGCAAATGAGCTTGTGGTCCTCTTAAAGACTAACAGGGTTATTGTGGCAAAACCTCTTGTAGGTCAGAACCTACTACAATATAGGTTCAAAAATCAGGTGTGATCTTGGAGACATTTGGATGCTGCATACAACCTGTTACCTTTTGTATTTCACAATCATCCATATATATATATATATATATTAAAATGCATATTATGCCAGCCAATAACATGTAGCCCGTAAAATTTATGTCACAATGAATCAGTATTCAAGGTGGTATTAGCCACTCCGCTTTTGAAGTCACAAGAAGCTAATTCACTTAACCTCAATAGCTTCCTTTAATTTGTTGCTTTTAATTAGAGAGATAAGGCTCTCTTCAGCTCAACACTGTCCTTTCTGCATTTGAAAGCTCAACTCCCACATTGAAAAACAACAATATTATTTTTAAAAGTTTGCCAAACAATAAGAAATGTGATATAACTGTACTGTCTCTAGCCTTTTTAAAATCTTAATCTTTAAGGCTAGGGGAAAAGTATATAAGAAATATTCTCTAAGCTGTAGAAGAAGAAGCACATTTCTTTTACCAGGATGGAAAACATATTATTTAGCTCTCTTTAACGAGCAAATCTGGATCTCTAGATTATTCTTTTTCTTTTTCCTCTGGAAAAGCTGTGTGCATAACATTTTGACAGGTACAGCTTTTACTGGCGTGCAGATGGTACTGGTGAGAGAAGTGTTGGTGACTTCCTTCTGGGTTACACAACTAATAAAAGTCTTAAGTAACCTGCTCGAAATAAAAGCAGATGTCAATCTTATTTTGGTCAACCATTGGTAACCTTTTCATCTGCCATCTGTGAAACCCCTCAACTCCCATCAGCCTCAGTCTTAGCAAATGGTTAGGGATGATGGGACTTGTAGTTTATATCTTTGTTTGCGGAGCAAGATGGCAACAACAAAGCAGCGGCAGTGAGGAAACCTCCCTAAAAATGCCATCTATTTAAGTTAACTATCTGAATTGTGGACAACCAGCAGGATAAAATTAGAGGGACAGTTTATATTCATACTTAGATATACCTGTAGTGAAGGCTCCTCTGACCTTAGCTGTTGAAAGGTAATTGCAGACCAAACATACCCCAGCTGCTTATGCTGATAAAAGTTCAGGAGGGTTTAATTTAACAGTGTGATGTAATCAAGCAAGATGGCTGCCTAACTCTCTTACTCTTAACACCCTGTGCACTATCAAACCTCCCATTTAAGCTGAAAACCTTAAAAATTGACTCTGTGAAACAAGATCTCTACAGATTATGCTCCAGGGATCTCATTTAACACCACAACAGTCACAAAAGCCAAGTATCAGGAAATCAACCGCAAACTTCTGAGCAGCAGGAAGAACTAGGCTCAAGCGTGGCAGCTAAGACTGCAAAACTCTTAAGACGAAGCATTTGCCAGTTTCCTTCTCCCTGAGCTCACTACCCACCTGGGAAAGCTGAGACAGGATCTCAGGGAAGATTTAGCATTAGAACTAAAAGCAGCTTTGACTCCCAAGTGAGAAAAGACTCAACAAAACAGAAGCCCGGATCTCTGAGGCCTCAAAGACTGCAAATGAAGCTCTAAAGTTAGGAATCAGGAGGCGAAAATCAAGAAACTGGTGGCCATAACTAGAGAAACACAGCTTTGTATGAAGCAGACAGACAGACAGACAGATAGATAGACAGACATGAAGCAGCCTACCAGAATTTCTGGAAGGCAAAGATTTACTCTCTTATCTTCCCTAATCTTAAAACTTAAGGCCTCCAAACTAGAGTTTGCATACAGAGCAGGCCAGTGCTTGCAAACTCAACCACAGGCCCAGAGACATTGTTATTGAAAGGTTTTTCCTCCTTTCCACTAAGCAGGCCATTTTAAAGGAACTTCGTATACTTGACAGTCTGGCATGGGAAGGCCAGAATATCTCTATTATGTAAGATTTGTGTCTGGCAACCTTAAATTGCAGACGTTCCTTTAAACCATATACAGAAATGCTTCAAAATGCTGGAATCCACAAGAGATGGGGCTACCCATTCCATCTGATAGTGCTGCTGGATGGGGTACAGCATGAAGCATCAACACACAAGGAGGCAAGACTACTCCAGAGCATGCTAAAGCTGTCTGTACCAAGCAACCCCAAAACCAGCACCTGTAACTCAGACTCATCAGATGATGAGATAGGACTAGGTTGGCAGCAGCAGTGACATCAAGTAAAAACTTCTTAAAAGTGCCACTTTCAGCATACTGAAACCCACCGGGTCCTGGGAACTGGAAGAGGACACCAGAGCAGTGGTCAGCAGAATACCAATTCTCTTAAACAGCAATAGGGAACTAATAACCACTAATGTACATTATTAGCTGTCAGCATAACAAGGAAGCATTGAGACACATGGAGGTGCCCAAAGCAAATGAAGCAACCTGGCACTGGGAAATTTAGAGAACTGTTAAATTGATTAAGTTTTTTACTTCAGTGTCCCCTTATATTTGCTATCAGAAAATGAATGGTGTTAAACATTGAGCGGAGAGACACTACCTCTTCTCATGACCATTCTAGCAGAACTTTGCAAGATCTTTGTGTTTTATCATTGGATTACATAGTGAAGCTTGAATTTTATCCTATACACGCTATTACTCTGACCTACATTTTGACACCTATCAAAACAATCCGTTAAAATGTTTGTACAATTTCCTAGCCAACATCCTCTAACCTGGCCCAATGGTTGATCTGGAAACTATAAAAATACTCACCCTAAATGTCAACAGTCTCAACTCACCGGTGAAACGACAAAGAGTCAATCTAATGCTCAAATGGGAAAAACCTAAAATAATATGCCTACAGGAAACCCACTGTAAGAAGCAAATGGATAGAATTTTTCGTCTCAAAGGCTTTGATGTCCAAATCTCATCTCCTGGCTCATCAAAAGGAAGAGGGGTAACTGCTGATTTCTAACAGTCTGAATTTTACCCTCAAGAGAACTTTGACAGACGAGAGGGGCCACTAAGTATTTGTCAAAGGCCAAAGTAATGGCATCACACTAACTATAGCCTCACTTTACTCTCTGAACAAAGGACAGTTACAATTTCTCTGACTTGCTATGCTAGAACTATCTGGATTCCAGGGAGGCAAGGTGCTATTAGAAGGGGATTTAAATATTGTGCAAGATCCCCAACTGGACAGATTAACCTCTCTATTGAATGACAACCATACCTAAGCCAGGAAAAATCCTGCGTCAGTAGAATCATATAGACCAATAATCCTTTTAAATCAGGATGCTAAAATCTTTACAGCAATCTTTACTGCAAGGCTCAACACGTTTATTTCTTCCTACATCACCATGGACCAAGCTGGGTTCATACCCCAGAGACAGATCTGTGACCCAATTCACCAGCTACTAAATGTTATCCATCATAGCAAAAGGAAAAATTTACCACTAGCCGTCATATCATTAGATATGGTAGTTCCTAGAAGGGTTGTTGTCAAAAATGAACATGGGACATTTTATGAATTCTATCATGAGACTGTACAAAAACTCATACACTCAGGATAAATGGCATAGACTCTAAAGCTTTCTCTATTGCAAGAGGGGTGTGGCAGGGATGCCCTCTGTCACCCCCTCTTGTTTGCCCTCTCAATTGAACCACTAGCCCTCTCCATTAGAAACAATTTGGAGATAAAAGGAGTTGAAATTTAAAAAAATGCATAAAATAAGCCTTTTTGCAGATGATATAGTAATAATGCTCTCTAACCCAAAAGCTGCAACACCTGTATTAATGAAAGAACTAAGCAATTATGGTAAAGTGGCCAGATTCAAAATCAATGAAATCAGAAATAATGTAGATAGGCATTCCTCCACCTGTCTAATTAAACATTCTAAACCAAACAGGTTTTAAAACCTGCTACAAGGTAGTAAAATATTTGGGAGTGCAGATAACTAAAAATCTATCCGCTCGAAAGAAAGCAAACTTCACACCAGTATTCCTACAGGTATGACAAAATCTTGAGTCTTGGAAAGATCTACATTTATCATGGTCAGGACGCATAGCTGCAGTTAAGATGGCTATTCCTACCAAAAATTTTGTTTCTCTTTCAAGTGTTGCCAATTATGATTACACCCATACAATTTAAAATTTGGCAGTGCTCAATAAACAAGTTTATTCTTGAAGGGAAGAAAGCATGACTAGGCTCTAGAATTATATACGGAAGTGTCCAAAATGGTGGGATTGGAATCCCACATCTCCAAACTTATTACAGCGCCTTCCAAGTAAAGCATTTGATGTCACTGATCCACAGGCAAAAAGGTAAACCATGGGTAGATATAGAAATTTCAGATCCTGTATATAGAGCATATCCCTATCTACCCTCCTCACTCACTAAAACCTGTACTATTGTGAACCCTTTTTTCCGCACCACTCTAAATGTGTGGAAAGCAAAATTTTAAAAACTGGCTCCCCCAAAATCTCCCCTTAGCTTTCACCTATCTTTTAAAGAAGCAGGGCAATGCTTAGATTGGAACGGTTGGGAACAGGTGGGCCTTTATAGATTAAAAGATTTCTATGCAAACAGTAAAGGTAAAGGTAAAGGTCCAGTCGCAGATGACTCTGGGGTTGCAGCGCTCATCTCGCTTTTCTGGCCAAGGGAGCTGGCGTACAGCTTCTGGGTCATGTGGCCAGCAGGACTAAGAATGGTACCCCCTACAAAAAGAACAATTCATTGCAGCCATACCAAACCTTAAATGGCCATGGTACCACTTCCACCAGCTGTTAAGAGTCCTGTTAAACCCAGACATTTCCACTCAAGCAAACAAAAAACTAACAGCAATAGAGCACATCTTTGTTAACTTCTCTCCACTCTCTAGGGGCAGAGCGTCCTCAATTTATGAAGCTCTAATAACACTAGAATATGGCAATCTATTATACACAAAAATGCCGTGGGAAATGGACCTAGATGTGCAAATACCAAATGCAAAATGGAATGGCTTTGTGGTCTGGGAGACGGTTGAAATCAGTTTCTGCAAAAAGAAAGGAAGCTTTGCTAAAACTTCTACATGGGTGGCATTATACATCGGTGAGGCTGTCCCAAATATGTAAACAACTAAAGAGAACCCGGCTGATCTGATCCTGTTGACAGCTAAAACAATTGATTCTATTTGTAAAACGCTTAGCTCATTGCTTTCTAAAATGGACATTTTAATCAGTGAGGTCACAGAGACACTCACAAACGAAATCAACCAAAGGAACCTTCTCTATCTAACTCACTGTGAGCTAAATATATGATCCAGGACACGTGTTCCAAATCACGAGATAATATAAACCAGAAGCTTGTTAGTGGAATGAAAGAACAACATCACTTAGTGTTACAACTGAATAAGCTTAGTCTTGCAATACGCAGCAACAAAGGCTGGGTTCCATCCTTTTATACAATTTGACTGGCCAAGAAGCATTGGAGGATTTTATTAGGGTTACATAGACTTAATCAATGTGTAGCCTCTGAACTACTCCAATTAAGCTCAGAAAGTCTTACTTTAGAAGCCCCAAAATTCCCTCACTGCTACATCGCACCAAGTCTATGTTGACTGCCAAAGGAATTTTCCCAGTACGTTTTTAACAACCTGATTTTATCACCACTAATAACTAACTTTAAAGCAGCCAGCCACCATAATTATAACAGGACCCTAATGAAAAGAACACAAAAGAGCTTAAGCAAATCCATTCAAGAGGATTTGATCAGTTGGCAGAACCAGAGGATCCAACCAAGGACAACTATGGAGGAGCATTTGAAAGGCTCTTTAAAGATTTGCCAACACAAGAGCAGCAACAGATTATTGAAAAACTAGCCTGCTGAAGATAACTGCAGACATCATAACTCCTACCATATGCCTAAGGAGCCCTCGAAAGAGTCCATTATCTCTACTCCCGCCCTACGTAATGATCCCTCAATATAGAACTCCGTACAGGTATGGGCAGGTCCCCTTCCTGTATTGCCAGTGATTGCAGCAGGTATCTTTCAGCTCCTATGACACATCTAAGCAGCCTGGAACTGCCTCCACATTGTAGGACCTTGTCCCTGGCTCAGTGCTGAACTCTCCTGGAGAACGCTACAGAAAGATCTCGTCCCTGGAGAGATGCTGCCCCTGTGACTCTGGCCAAATTGAAACTGTATAACACAGGCTTCTTCATTGTTCTGCAGAGATTTAGGCTCTGACCTTACTCTGCCAATACTCCAGAAATACGCTGGATGCTCTCATCATTTTTTTGCCACTCTGTTGCTCCTTAATAAAAAATCCTGTTATACAAGGTAGCCAAATTTTGTGCAGCAGCAATCAAAATACGACATATAATGACTAGCGCCAAGCATTAGTATTATATATAATATAATATATTGACCTCTCTAGGTCAGAAGGGTTTCCTTTCTGACAGATAAATGACTCCCTATAACTGCTTTTTATGTATATGCGATTTTATATCATTTATTTATTTATTTTGGTGTTTATCTTTATACTATGACTTGGACTGTAGTCCAGTAACATCTAAAGGGCCACAGGTTTGCCATCCCTGAACTACAGTTCTGTGTTAAAAATATAATCAATTTTACTCTGGAAAACTGTTTCCCCAAATCAACCATCTCTTTAATGCCTCAAATTGGAAGCATGGTTTTCCAGTTCAACTGGAACTATAAAGCAGCAGTTAACAATACCTCAATATATTTAGTGTTTAAAAATTAGCCAGCTCTAGACTTCATGCAGTGTTGTTGTTTTTTAAGGAAGTGCAAATGATTTTCAGAGGTTACATCATGCTATGTGGTTTTATTTTTGGCCAACAAAAACAGTTTTGTTTCCTAATATGACCTTTGCAGCCAGCTAAGCTGTGAAAGAACTGATTTTAAACTTGTGAATGCTTTTTAATAGAGACCTGGAATAGGCATTTAAAGAGAGAAAGATAAACTTTATTTACAAATGAAATTGTTTTGCGGACTGACCTTGATTTTTAACCACTGTATTTTGTGCAGGTCTAAAGCCCTCTGAGTAGTTCAAACAAAACTTAGGAGTAACTAAGTCATTGAGAAGGTTCTGCATGTCTTCAGCCAGTTACAACTTGTGGTCCATATATAGGGTCCATTATATATATATATTTACTAGCCCTGCCCTCCCATTTAAAGTTCTGTTCAACACAATCAAAGGCCTTACCATTTTCCATGTCTAGGTAAAAGCATATACCTATTTTTGCCTTTGATAAATACAGATGAATGAAACATAGCTTCTCAATATTATCTAACAGTATTCTGTCATGATTCAACAGTATTTTATCTTTTTTAACTACTATGCATAAAGGTCGTTCTAACTTGTCTCTGATAAGCTTCACATACCTTGCACATTCTGTGTCTGACAACTGCAAGAACATAAGCAATGCACATTTATGCGTATATAGTTGGTCTTGTAAAATATTAGCAATATCTTCTTCTTTCACAGTGTCTGGGAACAGTGTTATGGATTCCTGAAAATTATATAAGAGAATAGCTTTATTAGAAGTGATTATTATTATTATTTTTTAAAAAATAGTCTATTGGCTTTCCACCATTATTCAAGGTGATTTACAAAAATCATTAAAAGAATATAAATAGTCTCCAAAACAAGTATAATCACATAGCCTAGAGCATAGAAGCAGCAATCTACGCACAATCTAATTAGCAAATCATTTGGCACATCTGCTTTCCTTATGAGCCCAAAGTTAGTTGTGACTATTTTGAGTTCATAGAAATAGAAAACAGTGGATTTTTTTAGCAGAATCAGTGCTTAATTTATGGTGTGCTTTCATATTTTGCTTTTGGATAGCAATTTGCATTTTTTTTATTTTTTCCACCTGATCCTACATGCAATTCTTTGGTTCTTTATTCCACATCTCATTACATTATTGTTTGTTCTGGGGGGACGTGTGAGCTACTTTTCCTCAAAAGAGAACTATTAGATATCCCTTAAGGCAGTGTTCCCCAACCTTGGGCCTCCAGCTGTTTTTGGACTACAGTTCCCATCATCCCTGACCACTGGTCTTGCTAGCTAGGGATTATGGGAGTTGTAGTCCAAAAACAGCTGGGGGCCCTAGGTTGGGGAACACTGCCTTAAGGGGTTGTATGCTTTTTCATAATTTTCCTTTCAACTGACTCTTCACTGAATTCAACTGTTGTGCATCCAAGGAAAGACAATTCTGCTCTGCATTTTATTCTTTGCTGATTCTAGAAGCTGTATCAATGATACTCTTCTTTAGTACTGCTTTAAACGCCTCCTAATTTATTGTTGCAAATAACTTGCTATTTTTGTTATTAATGAAATGAATAGTTTTTCTGCTCAGAACGTTTAGCATGACCCCTCTTCAAACAGCAGCATTTTGAGTTCCCATTTTTTAGCCATTTTATTGCTTTTCTTATATCTACATATCATCATTGGCCAACGATGGCCATTCTCTCTTCTTTTTATCCCCCAGAAGCTTCTCAGTGAAAACACAATTAGAATCCACTGGAGTGCGAGCTACATTTGGGCATGAATGATATGGGTGATTCCCACTGTTCATGAGTATAAACAGATGGGAAACATTTTGTTTTAAATATGGGTCAGTGGGTCTGGAATTTTCCCAGTTCTCTACTTTTAGGTTTAAACCAGTGGTTAAGTAGTCTACAGTAAGATTCTCTGAAGAAAATTTCTTGATTCTGTCCTTCCTGTCCTGAAAGTCCCTTTGTCTAATATTAGGGATAATTTTGCCCAAATACTCTCATCGTTCACAAGTTTCTCATTTTCATTTAAATGTTGTTGTTGTTGTTGTTTTAAAAAAAAGGTCCTTCAAGATATGTCTTAAATAGAAATTCAGGTTATTGTATATGTACCACTCTGCCCAATTCTATGATGCCATTAAGTCATTCTGGTAACAAGATGTTTGGTGTGGTACAATCCCATCACCTATCAGTACATATTAGATAATAATTAAATAGAAAATAGCTTGAAATGCATTTTACAAAAACATAGAATTCACGGATAAGACACAATGTCTCTTTCTTTGAAGTAACCAGGATCCCTTTTAAATATAACTTTGTCCTGATAGGTTCCTACAGAAAACTCTCCTCTGATTTACACAGCACCTTGTCTTCTCTGTTCAGTCTTCTTACCATATTCTCCAGCATTGTTTTTGCTTGTCTATAGCTGTTTTGCTTGTTGCTGTTCCATAATTTCTTGTTTTGATTGCTTTATTCAGTTATCTTGGGGAAAAACAAGAATTTTATTTTCATCAAGACTCTTTTGGCAGAAAGTCTTTACCATTTACTGTATCCCTTTACCATTACTGTATTTGAAAATTACTTACTGTTGCAACCATCCCTGCTGTTCCCTTCAATCAGGTTGTTGCCATGCTCTATGGAACTGGTCCGTGGAATCTGGCCCTTCCTGACAGTGATTAGGAAAATTAAAAAGAATAAATGTGGATGTGAGTTCACATTGCATTTAGCGGTTGCGGCTTTTGCTATTACAGCCTAATGGGCTTTTACATCAAACTTTCAGACTGACTGCTCCACAGTTAGGTAGCATTTAATCAGCCGTTAGTTTGAAATAGAAACATGGATTGGGCTGTCAAGGCTTAGTCATGCATCCTCTGTGCACATAACCCAGGGGTCTGCAACCTTTAAGACAAAAAGAGCCACTTGGACCCGTTTCCAAAGAAAAAAAAAACCGGGAGCCGCAAAACTCATCATTATAAAAATATTTTTTTGTCACTTTTTATTATTTCTTTGTTTGACCCCTCAGAATTACTCCTCCTCATAGAAATAAACGTTAAATTAACAAGTTACCTTTTTGTGTGTGTGTGTTCTTCACTCCCCTTCAAAACAGTGACCAGCGTACATGCCCCCTTTCAATGCAGTGACCAGCCCCTTACAATGTAGCGGGTGGACGAGCGGGCGGGAAGGCGACGTTGGGACGGTGCGTGACTAATGCACGCACCGCCCCCATGCGACGTCACAGCCAGCACAGCGCCCGCCACAGTGGGGAGTGTCGGGGCGCACAATCCGCCTCCTCCCCTCGCTAGTATCCACCCCGGAGCCGCAGCAAAGGTGTAAAAGAGCCACATGCGGCTCCGGAGCCGCGGGTTGCAGACCCCTGACATAACCAAATGCTGTGTACACTGAATGGGCCATCTGAATAGTTTTTTAATTAATTTTCATTTTTCACATCACACAGTCATCTGAATTATTAAGTTACAAGTCCACATCATTATTTGCTGTGTCATTACAAGTCTTTCTTTAGTGGAGACAGGACATTTGAAATAAAGTTTATGCTAATCATTTCTGCCCTATACACAGTATGTTGGGTTTGGTTTTACAGAAGCTGTTTCATATGTATATTAAATTGCTTTGATATTTTTAAAAGGGAAGGTGTTCCAGAAATTACATAAATAAATGTACATTGCAGAAATGTTTTATCCCATTAAGCTATTCTTCTGTACTTTTAATATTTTCTAAAGGTGACAATGGGCAGTTTAAATAATGCATTCAGTTCTCTATTGCTGAAAGGGACTCGGTTCTAATGTGAGATGGGAGTGTGTCACAAAATATTTCCTTTTAAGAACTGCTGTTACAAGGTGCCTCAGCAATGCTTTTTAAAGTTTTAAAAAGTGAAAAACCATAAGCATAGTGAAATGTTTTTATTAAATCTTCCATTCTTGGGCAAGGTGATTGAGCAAGTGGTTGCTGAACAACTCCAGGCACCAGGGGCGCCGACTTATAAAAAATATTGGGGGGGCCCATACCGGGGTCCTGCCGCTGGTTCGCTCGGGTAGCCGGGAGAACGCAGTTCGAGGTGGCGGTGTTGGGGAGAGACCCTCGCTCAGGGCGCCACGAAACTTGGCGGCCGGCGGCCTATCTGGGGGGTTTTGGAGCGTATTTCGGCGGAGCGATTGGGGAGGAGGGGGCTTGTTGCCGGATTCTTCAGCTGGGCCGGAGATCTGCTGCTGGGGGGTCCCTGGGCCGAGTTGTGAGCACGGCCTGCTGAAGGGAGATCCAGCCGATTGCGCGACGGGGATGGCCGGGGCTCTCCGGCTAGGGCGCGCGGCTGGCTGGCTGGCTGGCTGGCGAGGGAGCAGGTGGGGAGGAGGCGGGGGTCCTCACTCTCTTAGGAAACGCACCCACGCTAGAGAACACTGATGTCCTAGATCTGGAAGGGTTTAATAATGCTTTTGGATGGCATGCATATTTGTGGTACGACAAGGTTAAGATTCATAAAGGGTTCGAAAACCATATTGTCAGAAAAGCAATATTTATTGTCTGGACAAAATACAAAGACTTATTAGAAAACAAGACCCCGAGATGGTTATCACCAATGGAGGCTAAGGCCCGGAAGAGACTCAATATGGAGGCCGATTGGCCGAAATATTGGGAAATAATAGAAAAAATTGGAGACAATTGGAGGTTGCAGAGCTTGGAAAAATTAAAGAATAAGGTGCGAGATTGGTTACATTACGCTCAAATTCAAGAGGTTTTTAAACTGGATAAAAAGATAGGATTTCAGGTGGAAAAATCGAAGTTAGAGACAGAATTGTTAGAACCTAAGACTAAGGTCCTTTCAAGAATGTATAACTTGCTGCTTAAATGGAATACTCAGGATGAGATAGTCAAATCAGCCATGATAAAATGGGCTCAGGATATTGGGTATAACATTATGTTTGAGGACTGGGAAAGGTTATGGACCACCGGAATGAAATTCACGGCATGTAATGCCTTGAAGGAAAATATTATGAAAAAGATATATAGGTGGTACATGACTCCAGTCAAGCTTGCAAAAATATATCACCTGTCTGATAATAAATGCTGGAAATGTAAGGAGGCTGAAGGGACATTTTTTCACCTCTGGTGGACCTGTCCAAAAGTGAAGGTTTTCTGGGAAATGATCTACAATGAGTTAAAAAAGGTATTTAAATATACCTTTGTTAAGAAACCAGAAGCCTTCCTCTTGGGCATTGTCGGCCAGAAAGTGTTAAAAAAGGACAGAACTTTCTTTATGTACGCGACTACAGCAGCAAGAATACTTATTGCAAAACATTGGAAGACACAAGATTTGCCCACACTGGAAGAGTGGCAGACGCAACTGATGGACTATATGGAACTGGCCAAAATGACTGGCAGAATCCGAGAATTGGGAGAAGAAACAATGGAAGAGGACTGGAAAAAGTTTAAGGACTACTTACAAAAACATTACAAATTGTATGAATGTTAAGAAATTGCACGATTCAGAAAAATATGGTTCCAGTAACTTGATTGAAAAATATAGAAAATTAAGTGATATGTAAAAAAAGATCGAAACTTAAAGTAAATAGTATGTTTAATTCAAGCTACAACTATTTGATAAAAATTACTTGAAGTTCAGAAATATAACATTTGAGAGGTATAAATTAAGAAAGGAAACAAGGTAATAATTTGCTGGCACTTTTATTACATAGAACGCAGGGTAGGGAGATGCGAGGAAGTCCAGTTAGTTATATAAAAAAAAGGTTTTGAACAGTTGTGGTTTTTTTACTCTTTCTTTTTCTTTTTTCTTTACATTGTTTGTTGGTGTATTTGTATTTGTTTTTCTGTTTGTTATTCTTTTGGTGAAGGGACTTGGTGTGTTTGTTTTTTGCTTTGTGTTTGAAAACATAATAAAATATTTTTTTTAAAAAAAAGGAAACGCACCCGCGCGCCCGATTGCCACGAAGTCCGAAGGGTGCGTGTGTGGAATTAAAAAGCAAAAACGAGATACGGGCAGGGCAGGCAAAGAGTTTTCCGCAAGAGGATGGAGGGCAGGTTGAAGAGAAAATCCTTTCGCTTTTCTGGGGCGCAGGGAAGTCTCAGAGCCGGAGGTTGGGGAAGGGACCCCCTTTGCTCTGCCCTCTTCTCCCGTCTTAGATTCGCATGGGGGTCCCCGCCCGAGCTTGCCTGGCCACCGGGCCACACAAGGGCTAGCCGCGCAGCTGTCCTCCGCGGCTGCGGAGCGGCCCTGCGCCGGTGCCCAGCCCCTCTGGGCGCCCGCTGCGCTGCCTATGACAACCGGGCGACGTCGTGGGCGGGGAAGGCGTCGCTTTCTTTCCCGATCCTTCATCCTCCCAGTCTTCCAGCCCTTTTTTGGGTTGGAAGCTCGTCTCGTTCGCCCTTCTCCTTTCTTCACCCTGCGCGCAATTTTCCTCCCTCGTCTCCCTCCCCATTTCATCTTCCTTCCTTCCTTCCTTCCTTCCTTCCTTCCTTCCTTCCTTCCTCCACTTTCCCTTTCTCCTCCTTTTCCTCCCCTCCCCGCGCGCCCCTCCCTCCCTTACGGCTCTCCTCTCCCTCTTTCTCCCCAGGATGCTGATGGAGAGGCCCCCCAGTGACCCGCCGCGGGATGCCGTGCACGGAGCCGGAGCCGCAGCGGAGGGCGTCGGCGAGCCGGACTTGGGCTTGGGCTCGGGCAGCCACAGCGTCGGCGGTGTTGGCGATCGGCGGCGCGGGGGGATGGCCCTCCCGGGGGAGCCGGCGCTGCTCAATGGGGTTGCCAAGGAGACAGGCCGGCCGCCCCCCTCCCCCGGCCCGGCGCCCCCCGCCGCGCCGGTGCCCGTTATCGAGCTGGTGCGCGCTGGGCGCCCTATAAAAGCCGCGGACGCGCCGAGCGGCGCCAGGCAGAGCCAGCGTGGCAGCGGCGCTCTGCTGGAGGGGCGCCCGAGATTATTGGGGGGGCAGAGCCCCCCCAAACGAATTTTTGAGGGGGCTCGGGCCCCCTCAGGCCCCATGGAGTCGGCGCCTATGCCAGGCACGCCTGGAAGA
Source organism: Podarcis liolepis (assembly GCF_965112155.1). Classification (NCBI taxonomy): domain Eukaryota; kingdom Metazoa; phylum Chordata; class Lepidosauria; order Squamata; family Lacertidae; genus Podarcis; species Podarcis liolepis. The sequence goes on from NC_139564.1 coordinate 76,589,238, forward strand.
AGCAGACCATTTGGATCCCTTCCAATCGGGATTCAGGCCTCATCACAGGACTGAAACTGCCCTGGTTGCACTGGTTGATGATCTCCGGCGGGCTAGGGACAAAGGTGAGAGCTGTTTCCTAGTTCTGCTGGATCTCTCAGCGGCGTTTGATACCATCGACCATAACATCCTTCTGGACCGTCTTGAGGGGCTGGGAGCTGGGGGTACTGTCATACAGTGGTTCCGCTCCTTCCTCCTGGGCCGTGTTCAGAAAGTGGTGGTGGGGGATGAGTGTTCAGACCCCTGGGCTCTCACTTGTGGGGTGCCTCAGGGTTCTGTCCTCTCCCCCATGCTTTTCAACATCTACATGCAGCCGCTGGGAGAGATCATCAGGGGGTTTGGGCTGGGTGTTCATCAGTATGCAGATGATACCCAGCTCTACCTTTCTTTCAAATCAGAACCAGTGAAGGCGGTGACAGTCCTGTGTGAGTGTCTGGAGGCGGTTGGAGGATGGATGGCGGCAAACAGATTGAGATTGAATCCTGACAAGACAGAAGTACTGTTTCTGGGGGACAGGAGGCAGGCAGGTGTGGAGGATTCCCTGGTCCTGAATGGGGTAACCGTGCCCCTGAAGGACCAGGTGCGCAGCCTGGGAGTCATTTTGGACTCACAGCTGTCCATGGAGGCACAGGTTAAATCCGTGTCCAGGGCAGCTGTGTACCAGCTCCATCTGATACGTAGGCTGAGACCCTATCTGCCCACGGACTGTCTCACCAGAGTGGTGCATGCTCTGGTTATCTCCCACTTGGACTACTGCAATGCGCTCTACTTGGGGCTACCTTTGAAGGTGACCCGGAAACTACAACTAATCCAGAATGCAGCAGCCAGACTGGTGACTGGGGGCGGCCGCCGAGACCATATAACACCAGTCTTGAAAGACCTACATTGGCTCCCAGTACGTTTCCGAGCACAATTCAAAGTGTTGGTGCTGACCTTTAAAGCCCTAAACGGCCTCGGTCCAGTATACCTGAAGGAGCGTCTCCACCTCCATCGTTCTACCCAGACACTGAGGTCCAGCACCGAGGGCCTTCTGGCGGTTCCCTCACTGCGAGAAGCCAAGTTACAGGGAACCAGGCAGAGGGCCTTCTCGGTAGTGGCGCCCTCCCTGTGGAACGCCCTCCCACCAGATGTCAAAGAGAACAACAACTACCAGACTTTTAGAAGACATCTGAAGGCAGCCCTGTTTAGGGAAGCTTTTAATGTTTGATGTATCACAGTATTTTAATATTCTTTTGGAAGCCACCCAGAGTGGCTGGGGAAACCCAGCCAGATGGGCGGGGTATAAATAAATTATTATTATTATTATTATTATTATTATTATTATTATTATTATTAACCTCAAAGACTAATATTGCATGCATTATAAATGGAGAATATTTATATCATGTAGAATATTTAAATTCTGTCAGGACAGAATCAGAGACGTTATGTGAATCGCTAAGACATCTAGAAGATGCTGGGTTGGCAGAGTCTGACATAAGCACTACCATTTTACCTGCAAAGAAAGAAGAATGCACCAGCAACCAGGACACTTAGGACGACCACTGAAGCTAAAACAGCTGCAAACAGTTCACCTCTTGGATGGCTCTTGATGCTCGGTAGTAAAATTTCCTCACAACGATTTCCTGTATAATTTTCAACACACCTGCGAAACAGAGGTTTACATTAACTGAGTATCTTGTGGCACAGCTTATATATACTTAATCTACTGGTACTTCTCAACACTTGCTTGTCTTGACACACAAGCATGGCCAGGAAGCAGCAAAATCTTGGCTGTGCCAGTAGAATCAAAGATTTGTAGAGTTGGAAGGGACCCTGAGGGTCATCTAGTCCAACCCCCTGCAAGGCAGGACTGGGGGCTTGAACCTATGACCCTGAGATGAGTCTCGCATTCTAACAGTCCAAATGAGTGTCATTCTCCATGGCTCCCCTTAAGACAATTTACATTTGACATTTCAGTTAGTGGGTTATGTGCTGGTTCTGAGTAGACTACACACTGAACCTGAGTCAACAGTGTGATGCAGCAGCAAAAAAATATACTTTTCTAGGCTGCGTCAACAGAAGTCTAGTGTCTAGATCAAGAGAAGTAATAGTCCTGCTCTACTCTGCCTTGGTCAAACCACACCTGGAATATTGTGTCCAGTTCTGGGCACCATAATTTAAGAAGTATATTCACAAGATGGAGTATGTGCAGAGAAGGGTAACCAAGATAATCTGGAAACCAAACCTTATGAGGAATGGCTGAGGGAATTGGGTAAAGAGGAGACTGAAAGTAGATATGACAGTCATCTTCAAATATCTGCAGGGCTGTCGCATGTAAGACAGCAAAGTTTTGTTCTCCTGCTCCAGAGGGTAGGACCCAAACCACTGGATTCAAATTAGACAGATGGAGCTTCCAACTAAATATCAGGAAGAACCTTCTGACAGTAAGAGCTATTCACAGTGGAACAGACTCTCATGAAAGATTGTGCACTCTCCTTCCGTGGAGGATTTAAAGCAGAAGTTGGGTGGCCGCCTGTCATGTATGAGGTTCCTGCATTCCAGGGGGTGGGACGCGTGACCCTCTGGGTACCTTCCAGCTCTGTGCTGTGTGCTAGATACCTTTCATGATGATGGAAAAAGGCATTCAGAGGCATTTCAGGTTGTAGGAAATTCATAAAGGTGCAGTGTTGGCAACCCATCCCTAATGGCTAGTCAACTCTTGTGCAACTGTTTGAAGCAGAGTAAAGTAAAAGGTAAAGGACCCCTGTATGGTTAAGTCCAGTCAAAGGCAACTATGGGGTTGTGGCACTCATCTCGCTTCAGGCTGAGGGAGACGGCATTTGTCCACAGACAGCTTTCCAGGTCTGGCGGGCAACAGGACTAAACCACTTCTGGCGCAATGGAACACCATGATGGAAACCAGAGCACACAGAAATGGTGTTTACCTTCCTGCCACAGCAGTACCTATTTATCTACTTGCACTGGCGTGCTTTCAAACTGCTAGGTTGGCAGGAGCTGGGACGGAGCAACAGGAGCTCACCCTGCCGTGTAGATTCAAACCGCCAACCTTCAATCAGCAAGCCCAAGAGGCTCAGTGGTTTAGACCACAGCACCACCTGTGTCCCTGAAGCACTTTATTAATATCCTAGTGCCAGTGTCCTTCCAATAGCAACTTGTGCCCTTGTATTTGTGCCAGACCAAAATGCAGGTAAAGTTAGTGGTACATCTCCCTGCTACTAAACATAACTACCGTATTTTTTGCACCATAACACTCACTTTTTTCCTCCTAGAAAGTAAGGGGAAATGTCTGTGCGTGTTATGGAGCGAATGCCTGCGGGTAGCGGGGGGGGGGATCTGCTGCAGTCGTGAGCAGATGATCCATGGTTCCCCTTCCTTCCCTCCTCTGTGGTTACAAAGCACGGATCCACATGGATCCTCAGGATTTTTGCATTGGGCTACTCCAAACTCACTGTCAGATCACATGTCTGTGGCCACAGCATGAACCACAAAAATCATATATCCACTATTTCGTTTAGAATATTTTTTTTCTTGTTTTCCTCCTCTAAAAACTACGTGCGTGTTATGGTCTGGTGCGTGTTATAGAGCGAAAAATACGGTATGTCATGAATAATTAGTACTACTAGTAATATATTTATTTGTACCCCACTTTTTCCCCTGATGGGACTAAAGGAAGCTTACAGTACATGCCACTGGAGGGGTAGAATGATCGTAGATGTGTTTCCTCAAATTACTCTTACCATTAGCCGACAACTTAAATGCATTTAACTTTTATGCATTCAGCTTTATAAACGTGGCAAAAAAACAAAAAAGACAGGGCAGAAAGGGGAACAAGGTTCCGGGGGAAATAACTTTGGCAATTCCACCTGCCATTGAACCCATTGAGTTTTGACTGCACAGGATTTTGGCTTTAGGCTAATATTACCATTAAAAGTAGAAACCCTTTCTTGATTTATATACAATGAACTGAACTGAAATACGACTGGAATTTACTTAACACTTGGGTTATTTCTTACATGTATGGCCTCTATTGAGACACAGGGTTGACCAGAGTAGTTGCTTTATTTTCTGAGCGGGCTACTTGCAGACTTGCCTCATTTCCTGCTTGCATTCTAGTGTTTGCCAACTCTGCTGTTGATGTTTGCGCTGCTCATTCAGCAGTGGGAGGACACCTGGTGTAGTTGCCTGCTGATGTATCTCTGCTCTTCTGTATTTTTGATATTTCACATGCACACATTAACAGTAGGAGAGAAGTTGGGGAAGGGGTGCTCAGTGGAAGAGCATCTGCAGAAGGTCCCATGGTTAATCAATGGCATCTCCAGGTAAGTCTGGGAATGTCCCTTACCTGAAACCTGAAGAGCCAATACCAATCATTGTAGACTACTGAGCAGGATGGACCAGTGGCCTGACAGTGTAGGGCAGCTTCCTATGTTCCTATGTTCAAAAGTGCTTTGAGTGGCACATGTGAAATCTGTCCTGGTCTGCAGCATAAAGTAGTTTTCCTTTTCTTTCTTCCAGTTGCATTGCAGGTTTAGTAGGCGTTGCACTCATATACTACCCCCCACTGCTTTCTTTCTGATTAGCAATATTAATCAGAACATATAGTGTTATTTTTAGAACTCTAGTCTAATCAGGAAAATCAAGGGGGTTTCTTTATTAACGTGCCTTGTATATAAATATCCGTTGCAGGCAAAAAATACCATGTTCCCACTAAAGTCTGCTCAAGCCAAGGAGCCAAGATCCTTATTACTTATGCAAAGTTTTAGTGCCTCATAATTCTGCAGTCAAAACAAAGCAATGCAAATTATAAATGTGTATGCCAATAACTTGACCTGCATGTTTATACTGGTAACAGAATTGCACTTTCTCTTTGCAGGATTTGGTAGATATTAGTGTTGCTTTACACACAAACACACCACATTCTTCTCTCCCAAACACCATGTGCTATTTCCTGTACTGCACCTATTTGGGTCTGCCATACTATATTATGGTATGTTACCAGAAACATTATATTGTTACCAGAAAAATGCCCATTGCCTCCTCCCTTTGCCCTTCTCTAGGCACCTGTTGTGTGCCCCCCTGTGCCCCCCACATGTCCTTGGGTCCTTGATGTCCACAGTGACCTTTCCAAGCAGGCCATCTCATCCTGCCCTCCAGTCATTCCCATCACATTCTGTTTTAGTTTTCCAATTTACTGTAATCATTACATAGTTAGCAGTCTTAGTCCTCATTGGTCTGTTTTGCCCACCAGGTTTTTTTAAAAAAAAACTTTCGTATTTCTGCAAATCCCTCTAGCATGCTGATTCCCCCTCTAGTGGCCTTGTTTTGGCTACTGTTTCCAATCTGCACCAGAGTTCGCTATTAGGAGAGATGCTGAAGTGAAGATCACAGCTAAGTACTTTACAGTCCAATCACAAAACATATTTGCCTCAATCTAGAAAAAGTTAGTTGCACCTAATGCAACAGTCACATGTACAATAAGTAGTCTTCAGAGTAAACATGCTAAAGATGGCAAGCACTAAATCCTTTCAAAATTGATGGGACAATGTGGTTCAACAGCTGTGGACATTCTTGGAAGACACGGATTATCTAGACCCATTTTAATCTGGGTATAGCTCAGGCTATATGATGGACCCTTGCTCAGAGGTCTGCACTGACTGCCAATTTGTTATCAGGCCAAATTAAAAGTGTTCCTATTGGTATATAAAAGTTTCTCCCATTGACTGCTACTGATTTTGGGGGACCTAACATTTTAAATGGAGCCACGGGATTCAATGTGGGTCCTGTTAAATTCACTCAGCCTTATTTCCAAAAAATATGTTACCATCGGTGTGGGATTTTGTATCTGAATGGGTAGTAGTAGCCTAATAGCTTTTGAAAGGCCATGTGTAAGCTATGAGACCTCTCCCGCGTCACCCAAATCCCCATTTCTGCCAAAAAGAGCAGTAACTGTGAAAAATCCAAAAGCAAACAGGAATCATTTCCTTCATGTACTCATTAAAGGGCATGTTTATCTATTCAAAAGAAAGGTGTAATTCTGCTGTGTACACAGTCCACAGTCCACAGAGTTACACAAGGTTCTCTTGCATCATGTGTCCTGGTTTAGCATTCCACTTTTCTCAATACAGCATTTTTTTATTGCCAAGAAGCCTCAGACCACATTTAGACCTGCGCTGCAGTGATCCCTCATCATTCACTCTTTAGGACTTTTCCAGAGAACTTTCTGCCTTGATAAACAGTCAACTGCCGCAGAGGAGCTAGAAGTCTTCCCCAAGCAAGCACTTTTGTTGCAGGGATATCACATTTTCCTTGTGCTCAAAACACAATACGGGACTAAATCAGCAATATGATGGAAAAGTGGAGGTTTTCTATCCTCTGCAATACCCCAAATATGGCAACCAGGCTAAACTACAGATTAGGTGCAGATCTGGCCCAATCACATGAAACGTGGAGCAGTGTGGGATCAGGTGCCAAATCAAAGTGCAAAGCAGTTGGTTGTGGGGAGGCTGGACCCTCCCACCACCAAATTCTCCTACCATTTCCTCCCCAACTGAACTCTGATACCAGAAGTGGGCTTTCTGGGGACAAACACAGATAAGGGAAATGAGGGAGTAGAAAGCTAAAAATTCTACTTGCACATTTCCTTTGCATTTAAATTACACCCCCCCCATGCCAGTCCACACATGATCACAACAGATATACATTAAAGTTATAGGTCCATTGGTGTCCTGGACAGTACAGCTCAAATAGTAGTGGTGGTAGGGCATCCAAGTATGACTATTACAGTTTTAAATGGCAATGCAGTTTCTTTTCTTTACCATGAGAACTTTAAATGTCTGGAAAAAATCTTTAGGGGTGGGTGGGCAAGTGAGGAAGATGTACTCTCACAAGATCTTCCTTAGGCAGAAAGATCACTGTGAATTCTTACCTTACATTTTATAGCACATAGAAACCAGCCAAGATGATTCAAATGTCATTTCAATCAGATAAATATTAACAATATTTCTATGGACTTTGGGGTCCCAAGCCAACTCTCTTCTTCAAGTCTTCTAGTGATTGACTCTACTACTGGCTATGGAAACCAACTACCTTAGCACCCAGTCTTTTCTGCACAGAGCTACAATTTTGCCAATCATTTGAGAAGGAATCAAGGCAGAGGATTAGCAACTTGGAGAAGTTGGGGTGAGATCTAGGGATAGATCCTTTACATGCCAGTATTTGTCTAAGCAAGCATTTGGTCCTTCTGTAATACCACTGAGCTGTGGAATACATATTCTTCCATTACTACTATTCCTAGCTCTACTGATTACCAAGTGATAGCACAGTGTAAACAAAACCTTTCTTATTTATAATTAGCGTTCTTGCCTGACTGATAAGGAGCATGCCATGCTTTGAATAAGAACATGCTGGAACAGAATACTCTAATTCACAGAGCGATCCCATCCATTAGTTAGGTACATACTTGGCAGGATAGAATTGCTACTAAATAAGTTGATAAGAAGTTGTAACAACTTCCATATTCACTTGCCTCTTCTGGTGCAATGGGGGAAAATGAGTCACTAGTCCTGACTTTGCCCAAAGTTATGCTTGCTGAAGTGGTACAAGTGAAGATTCAGCATGTGGCTACTTCATTTAACACTAAAGCCAGGTAGATGAGGAAGATCCTGACTCCCAGCCCCAGTGATTGCAAGGAAATGCAGCCCATTTTCTGAAGGGTGGAGGAAGGGGAATAGATAAGCAAGGTGTGTTTTATACTCTATAGCAGAAAGGGAGCAGGTAACATCATAGTCCACACAACAGGAGGTGTAGGTTATCCAGCCAGCAAGTGGCCTCTTTGCTCAGATACTGGTTTCTGAACACAGAGATGCATGAAACACCTCTTTGTGCATGAAACCCGCATATTGGTATATGTGATTGTTGTTAGCTGATTTGACTAGAGCAATAAAATGCAATATAAAGACTAGTAACTAACGAACTAAATAAACAAAGCAAAATTGATGTTTATACTAAAACCAGATGTCATAATACCTGACAGTTGTCTGTCCAACTTTAAAAGAAATAGAAAAATCAAAGGAAGGGCATTTCACAACTTCTCTAGCCAAGCTGTGCCATTGCTGTGCCACTCTTTAAGTAGGCAGTTAATGTTTACTCATTCTGTTGAACCCTTCGCTTCTTGTCTTGTCCTGTGAACTGAGGAAATAACAATTCCGTTCCCTGTGCTGTGCTTTGTCAGTATAAAGTGCTCTGTCTCGTCCCATATATGCTTACCACAGGCAGTTACTGTGTGCCAATAACCATTTTTATAGAGGACAATTATGATTACAGTCTTGGTTTATATGTACCACTTAGCATCAGGTACTGGCATTACAACTGTGCAAAGAAGAATATAACAGATGTGTTACTAAGTGGAAGTGTGCTAATAAACTACCACTCCTGCTCCTTGACACACCAGATTGGGGCTAAAGACAAAATAAGCCTGGCAGCGATGGCAACTGCAAAGGCAATGAGGTGGCAAAGTTACTAGCACCAGAGGAAAGAGGCGTAAACCCTGAGGCAGCCTTGGCAGCCTTGCGTGTGACTAGGTGGTTAGTGTGCGTATTAGGACAGCACTATCTGTCTCAAGCCCTACAAAAGTCTGGAGAAGCCCCTTTGTATATTACCTAAAACAATGCAGCTTAAATGTTTCCAATGTGATTTTGTGATTTACCTTGAGTGGGATATTCCCTGAAGGGTGCCACACAAATAATTATATAATCAATATATAAGAAACATGCTCTAGATAAGCTGATGAAATAATGTGTTTCCTCCATTGCTAATTCAGCCCAGGAGATGACTCTTATGTAGCAATGAAAATACAAACATTTACCTGCAAAAGGGACTGGAAATGGCAGGTATCGTGTAACAAATCCCACCATTCAGACAAAAAGATCCATAACTGCTGCCACAAAGTTCTTCATGATCTAAAACAAAAAGAAATATAAGGTAGGTTAATTTTAGCCTGCTCTTCTTGCATGAAACAAATGTGGTGATGTGGGGAAATAGAATAACTTACTGAAGTGTTTTAGCACCTTGTTTGCCTTCATATTGTATGAAAAAGTGTTTCTATTATTATTACTTTTAATCATGACAAATAAAAGAAGGATTAGCCTTACTCTCACAGCCTGCAAATGCATAGGCATCATTGCCATCTCCTCTTATGCAAACACAGCTTTTGGGTTTCTTTTGCCTGAACAGGTGGACACAAGATCCAAGCACAAAACCCTACAAAAGAGGAGTGGGAAAGGCAGCGTTGTCGTTTGTTTGCTTTACGGTCTGTGCAAAAGGGCTTCAGCAAAGGAAAGCAGAGACTTATTGAATCCTCTCCTTCTGCCAAAGGACCAAGAACAGGAACCCTGATGCAGGGCTGGCTCTTCAGGACTTTGTGGGAAACTGGTAAGGCAGGAGTCAGAACATCTGCACAGATCCGAGGTCTCTGCTGGTGCATTAGAGTAGGGGTCTCCTTTTGCAACTGAGTTCAGCGGGATTTTAATTGCATAAAACTCACCACTAGATGACAGCCTTCAGATTTTACTTGATAGGCTCTGCTTGCATTATTATTATTATTAGTAGTAGTAGTAGTATAAGTATTATTAGTATTATTTTCGGAGATCTCAGGGAGGTTCACAGAATAAAAATCAAGATATAAAACCACAAAATACCTAATAAAAATAAAAAACAACAACCCAATACTGCCCCCCCAAAACAACACATTTTAAAAGGGCATAGGATATAAATCAGATCAACCAAAGGCCTGGTTAAAAAGGAATGTTTTTGCCTGGCGCCCAAAGGTGTATAATGGAGGCACCAGGTGAATTTCCCTGGGGAGAGCATTCCATAGATGGGGAGCCACTGCAGAGAAGGTCCATTCTTGTGTTGCCACCCTCCTGGCCTCTCAAGGAGGAGGCACACGAAGAAGAGCCTCAGAAGATGATCCCAGGGTCTGGGTAGGTTCATATGGAAAGAGGCGGTTCCTGAGGTATTGCGGTCCTGAGCTGTTTAAGGCTTTATAGGTCAAAACCACTACTTTGAATTGGGCCCAGAAACTAATTGGCAGCCAGTGCAGTCAGGGCAGGATCGGTGCAATATGCTCAAACCATCTTGCTCCAGTGAGCAACCTGGCCGCTGAATTCTGCACCAGCTGAAGTTTCCGAACCTTTTTCAGAGGCAGCCCTACATATGCAGTAATCTAACCTTGAGGTTATCAGAGCATTGACAACAGTAGTTAGGCTATCCCTGTCCAGATAGGGGCATAGCTGGGCCACCAGCTGAAGGTGATGGAAGGCACTCTGGGCCACTGAGGCCACCTGAGCCTCAAGCGACAGCAAAGGATCCAGGAGGACCCCCAGGTGACGAACCTGCTCCTTCAGAGGAAGCGTAACCCCATCAAGAGCAGATGACCTCCCACCCATCCGGTCTGAGGAACCACCCACTAACAGTGCCTCAGTCTTATCTGGACTGAGCTTCAGTCTGTTGGCTCTCATCCAGTCCATTACTGAGGCAAGACTTCCAGCACCTGCCTCACCTGCAGATGTAAAGGAGAAATAGAGCTGAGTGTCATCAGCATACTGCTGACAACATACTCCAAACCTCCAGATAACTCCACCCAGCAGTTTCATGTAGATGCTAAACAACATGGGGGATAGGATTGAGCCCTGTGAAACCCCACATTGAAGGTTCCACAGGGCTGAAAAGCATTCCCCAAGTATTAAAAGACAAATCTTGAAATCTTCCTTACACCTTCAGATTGAAAAGTCTACTTGTTTCCATTAAGCACAGATAAGATTAATCATAGTTTTTCTGAGTTCAGACAAAAACAAGAGGCAAAGCTTCTGATTTCCTCCTCAGAGTTGCACCAGAGGAGGCGAGGAGCACATTAGCCTAGGGGAAGGCTAGGCTTGTTCTCAGCCAGGAAAGTAACTGGCCAAATTCACAAATAGAACTTCTCCAGTGAGTAAGGACTGAAAATCTAGTTCTCCCAGTCCTAATCAAATAGTGTAATGATTACGCTGCACTGTTTCTCCAATAGCTACTTCAGAGCTGCTGATACACACATAAACATTTATATCCCACCCTTCTGGTGGAAAAGAACATAAATGATGTGTGCAAAAGCACACAAATATTTGCTACATTTAAAATTGCTATTTCATAAAAACAACAATATAAAACAACTAAGCAAGGATAGAGGAAACCAGAAGTGGCTTGTCAGGTGGGGCAGCGGGAGAGGCATCCTCACAGTGGTGGTGGTACCACTGTCTTCAAAAGGATATGATGTTAGCTCTGACATACAGGTGTGTGCAAACCCACCAACCCAGAGCTCTCCCAGCTACTTGACTTGCCCGGTGGTCCCTGCCTCCACTGCTGCTCCTGAGCCATAGATGGAGGAACAGCAACAAACAAAACAGATGGAGGAAATATGCCACTTACAAGAAAAGCATGCCACACACTATCTTCAACTAAGAACTCCAAGTGAGAGTGCTAACGCACTTCATAGCGCAAGGTATTCCATAGTTGATGTGCAGCCACTAGGAAAGCTTCCACAAAAACACCCTAAGGGTACACAATCTTTAAATAAAAATATCTTTCTTGCTGAAAACTCAAGGACAGGAAGGGGACAGATGGCAGAATATCCTGGTTAAAAGTGTATTCAAAGAACAACGTAGAAAATGCTAAAACTCCATCCGTCCGCCAATTTAGTTCTGCCTCTGACATCTTTCCCTGATAAGGATCTCTTACAACATTTCTGAATTTTCCTGAAGCTTTGCCAAATCATCAAGAGAGGCAGGCAGACAACACCTTTCTTCATTTCCTGCATTTTGAGTTGCATGAACAATGCTGTAAGGAGGCTGTAAGGTACAGCACAATATATTAAAATACCCAGATTAAAAGTTGCCTTTAAGCTAGCACTGAGAGTGAACTTTAGTAACCACTACAACAACCCTATTCAGAAATAAACGGGTCCAACAGATCAAAAACTAGCCATCTGCACTGCCATAAACCCTGTGGAGATCCCTAGGCAATTGAAATCTTGCCCCGCCCCTCTGTATGCACGCTCTAGTGGGATAACATGGAACTAAGAAAGCTTGACTGTAATTTTCTTTCAAGATCAAATTAGTATTATTTTGATCCACTGTCATGGGGCCCCTAAAAGGCCCATAGGCCGCTGCCTACTCTGCTTATCTGGTAATCTGGCACTGGCCAGCTGGTAACCTGAAAACTGTGATATTATTTTGCTGAGTTTCACCTAGTATCGGAGTTTAAAGTGGAAGAGAAGTAATGCTAAAGATCTTCCAGGAGAACAAAGGAAATAAAGGGCTGCTGCTTTTACTCTTCTTCTTTGGCGATCATATGCAGCCGAGTAAGATTGTCTTCCATAAACACGGTTTTAACAATGAGTCTGTAAGTGATTGTGGAGGCTAGTTATGGATCCACATGTCCTTCCACAGTGGGGACATTGGTTTCCAGGTGGGAGTTGATCACGGTGATCCCCCTTTCATCCTGAGTTTGAGCTTCTTCAGAGTCCATGACACCTTTGGTAAAGGCTGTTCTCCAACTGGGGCACTTGCAGGCAAGTGTTGAATTGTCAGTGTTTAAGCTATACTTTTTAGATTTGCCTTGAGAGAGTCTTTAAACCTCTTTTGCTGACCACCAGCATTACAATTTCGATTTTAAGTTTGGAATAGAGTAGTTGCTTTGGAAGACGGTAATCAGATATCTGAACAACATGACCAGTCCAATGAAGTTGATGTTGAAGAATCATTGCTTTGACACTGGTGATCTTTGGTCTGGTGATTCCATCAATGGTGTCTCTGAGAAAAATTACATATGACTTGGGAAGACAAGCAAACTAATGTCAGCGTACTGGAAGAGGCAAAGATCAGCAGCTGCTTTTGCTAACACTCCTGTCCAGATCCACTATAATCACCTGAAAGAAAGTGGCTGGTCGGACGGGACAGCAAGAGCCGGGAAGAGGAGCCCAGCATCTCTTCGTGGCCTTAGAGTTCTCTCAAGAGATCAGCTTGCAGGGAATATCATTCCACAAAGAAAAGATATTATTTGCCTCCCCCCCCACCAAATAATTTTTGAAAAAAATAAATTATACCCCCCCCTCTCTACGTGAATGCAATGGGTGGGACAAGTTAGCAGCTCCTCCTGCCATACATTATATCAATATTTATCAGAAAGAATATTTTAGCAAGAGCTATTTTTAAAAAGATTTTTAAAAATATTGCTACATGTTAAGACCAAGCATCTCCATTAAGAAAGACTCCGCTTGTGGCATAACACCCTTGAGAACTATGTGCTACCTTGCACTCTAGGTGTCATAGTCACTGTTATTTCTAGCAGCACCTGAAAATGGGACAGCAAATATGGAAACATGGTGCCACAGTAAGACCACTTTTTAAATGGTCGGAAAGTTGTACCAATTTTTCCATTCTCAAACACTAAAAAAGAGATCTAGCTTAAGCTGATATTTCCCATATATAGATGTGAGTCTCTAAAGGCCTCTCTGCATGATCTGTCAAAGTGGAGAAATATCCCGCAGCCCAGCCAGTAGCAGAAATGCTGCTTCCTGACTAGCACAGCCCAGGTAGGAAGCCAGGAGGGCAGAGAGGAGCTCAGGGATGTTGTTTTTACAGAACCATAACCAGATTTGCTTGTTCATCCGGTACTGTTCTTTGTTGACAAAATAAACTCATCTAACCTGAGTTTCTCTATTTTTATTCAGATTCTGTGAAGTTTGTTAGAGAAGTCTGATTTCGAGGCAGATCTACAGTCTGTATTATGGCATGTCTGCAATGTGACTAGAATGCAAATGTTGTGTTACTGTATTTAGAGGGCTGTAATCACTGCAAGTAACTTCATGGTTTACAAAACACTCTAAAAGCTCATATAAAAAGCTACAGTAAATATCATCAGTCTCTGTACTCATTTGTAGGCTCTTCTGAATTTTGTAACTTGTGCTGTGAATGCTGAACTCCATGCAGCTACAGTGAAGGAATGCCAACTTGGCTGGGGGAAATTTTCATACAGGCTTTGTGACAGGAGTGCCCTGAAGGGGCTTGAAGCCAGGGGAACTTTGGGAGTTAGTCACTTGCTGAATGCAGTGTGGCCATGGAAGTGAAGCCCCCCTTCCTGGGTGAGAGAGAGATTCTGACTAGGTATATTAAAGACTGTGTGCTGCGGGAAGGCATGGGAGCTAAGAGGCTGCGCAGAAGCAAAAGGGGAAGTAGAAATCACAGGGCCTAAGGATAAAGAATGCCAAAAATATTCAAATTCAGAATAATTAGACAGGTATTTGCCTACATGACTCCAAACTATTGCAATCAAGTTATCATGTAGAAATGATTTGAATATTAATTACATGGAGAACAACAAATGAATTTCTTATATAGTAGTTGTTTGTACATTGTACCATAAACAAACAGGATGAAATTGTATTCAAGACATCGGTCAGTTGTGTGGGTGGAGGAGCATTCATTATTTGCATCCTATCTCAAAGGTTCAGGACACTTTGCAATTTGAAATGTTTATGATCTGTGGTTCAGTACAACTTGCCTACTGGATTCCTTCTTACTAGTACATGCAGGGGGGTGGGTGGGTGTGCATGCTTTCTGGAGATGGGAGAAACAAGTTAAGGAACTAAAAAAATAAACTAGTCTGGAAATCTGGGGTGGGGGGAATCTAGTCAGGAGAAGCAGAGAATAGCCTATTAAGGAATTCATATTTTTGATGAATTATTGTATTGATTTTCATGGTTAAAAAAAAGCTTGTATCAAAAGTGCTAGAACTCAGTTCCTGCAGCCTTGGAATGGCCATATTTATTATTTATTGATTGAATTTATATACCGCCCTATACCTGGAGGTCTCAGGGTGGTTCACAGAACAAAATCAAAATATAAAATAAAAACAACAACCCAATAACACCCCTAAAAAAAGAACCACAACATTTTAAAAGGGCATAGTATATGGGAAGCCACCTTACACTGCCAGACCAGAGGCATCAAGCAGTATCTGCTCTGAATGATCGTGGCACTCTGTCTCTTTCCCATCCCTGAGCTCCTTTTAAATAGGAAATGCTGGGACTTTCTGCATGCTAATCATATGCGTGCCAAGGTATAATCTCACTCCATTGGAGGACAGGAAACTCAAGATGCTATACGCTGGGCCTGTTCCCTTGCTCAGGTCCAGAAAGAGGTGATGGGAAGGTAATTGCAATGAACCACCTAGTTCATTTTCCCCAAGCTATACACTGAAACTAGTGGAGGAAATCACCTCTCTTAGTAGCCATCCTATTTCTGCAGGACACTGATTTTATGGCAAAACCATAAGTTGATAGTGAAGAGAAGGGCGCTATAAGGGGAGCCCCATTGCCAATGACTACCAGCCAGGATGGCTCTGCTCTGCCTCCACAGCCAGAGGAGGATGCCAGTTGCCGGGAACCAGAGGAGGGAGAGGGCTGCTCTTGTGCTCAGGTCCTGCTTGCAGGAACTAGATGAGCCCTTGTTTTCATGATGTTATGGCTGTGTTCTTGTGCAGTCTAATAGAGAGTGGAAAGGGATGCCCTTGCAAACAACTCATGATCTAGTAAACTTCAGGGAAACCGTTAACAAAACATTCTTGAACATTAAAGAACATATTGCATTCAAGAACATACTGAGGGTGGGCATATACTAAATCAAATAAAAATTAGATACTAAAATAGGAAAATAGTATTTAAATGGTGGAACATTTCTGTGAGAGCAGGTAGTATTTCATTTCTCCATAAGCTTTCTTGCTTAGAGAAGTTAATTAATATATAGGTATGATCATCTCCACTGTGATCTCTATCACTGTGCATAGGAACAATATGCTGCCCACAAGCAAAGCAAATATGGAGCTTCTTTAATCATGCTAATTCTTTTATGCATAGATAATTCCACATTTCCACACTAATATGTTATGCTGTTCAATATGCACATCAACATCAGCTGAATATTTGTGCCCACTAATCTGGCAATGTAAACAGAAGCCTAAAATTTGTATGCAGCTGCAAGTGAGGGACACACCACTGCATGCACATATTTTAATACATCAGGCAATTCAGTCCAAAATAGCAGATGTCTGAAAATAGTCTGCAAAATCCACAATCTTGTCAACACACATTACCTATGAATGTTTTGCCCAAGAAACAAGTTAATTTGCCAGAGGAAGTACAGAATGACCTTCTTTTCTCCAACCTTCTCTATTCTTTTGTATAACTGTATCTCACCTCTTGCCATGACTAAGTGGCGTTCTTACTTTCTAAACTTCATCCACCCATCTGAAATATGGGGATAACACAAATCCATATGACAGGGCTAAATGTAAGGAGGATTACAAGATACTGGTTGCAATCAAACAATCCAAACCAGGTTAAAAAGTAATAAAATAAACCCTTTCCACAAGGGCAGGAGATAGAACAGGTGAGCACAAGTATATGAAACCAGTATGTGAAGTGGTTTGACGAGTCACAAAAACAAACCATTGAGCAGCCAGAAATATAACAAAGTTGTGAATATCGGTACAGCCAAAAACCTTAAGGAAGTTACCTGTTCGCATATTATTCTGACCACTCGTAGTTCTTGATCACCGCCTATTCTTCGAATGCCCTGAAGACAAAAACACCTTGTTTTATTCCAAATGTTTTCTGTCTGATGAAACAGCTAGGATTATTTTCATCAAAACTAAATAAATACTCAGTTGGCAGTCAGCAGATATCTGTTACCCTTTATGTAAACACAATTAATTTTAAATCTAACAGCAAACACTGCTGCATTCAATAGCTCAGTGGTCCTGGTTTTTTGTTAACTGCTTCCTTTGTTCCTGCAGTTACTGTACTTTTCCGTGTATAAGGCTAGATTTTTTTTACTTTAAAATAAGGTTAAAAATCTGGGGGCATCTTATAAACAGATATTGCATATGCCCATTTTCTAATTTTGGGATCCCCAAAAGTATGGGGGTGTCTTATACACGGAAAAATACGGTAATTTATTTGGGCAATTCTCCTTTATTTTTTGTTAACTCCACCTCCACGCCCCTGCAAATTGCAGCACCTGTCTGTCTAGCATAGTCAAACAGCACTATAAAATCTTTAAATATTATTGTAACTTTAATTAAATCCAGTTTGGAGGTTATGTCCATTGTACTACATCCCAATGAGTTTAAATGGGTTATGACTGATCTATAGCCTATAAACTGCTGTTTATTATTGTGAATATGCATTGTGATATAAACAGAATGAGGGTATTATACTGAAGTATGGTTTAGCATTACATCTGAAAGTGCCATCCTTAACCTATGGATTGCTGTGTGTCTAAGACTGAGTCCAGTCTGCCTTTCAATTCGACCTTTGATCTAGCAATCTCGTGGCAACCAGAATGAGAGGAGAGGAGAAGAAAGTAATTTATGGAGCAGTTACCAAAGAGAATGGAGCTTTTCTTCATCAGTCTTCGGCTCATCTGCTAGACCAGGCTTCCTCAACCTTGGCCCTCCAGATGTTTGGAGACTACAATTCCCATCATCCCTGACCACTGGTCCTGCTAGCTAGGGATCATGGGAGTTGTTGGCCAAAAAAATCTGGAGGGCTGAGGTTGAGGAAGCCTGTGCTAGCCCCTGGTCTGTTAAATGAATAGATGGGTGCTGCTCCTGTGTGGCTTGCAGATGCTGTTCCCAAACCCCTTCCTCTCCAAGAACTCAACACAGATATAGTTCTACCTCTTAGTATAAATCAAGAGGGAGGTTGGTAAGGAAAACGTTTTGTCGAAATCTCTGTCATCAGTGGTAGCTTTATTTTTGAATTATGATGCCTGCTTTTCAGTCCACTACACCAGTGCATACGATCAACATTATTAAAGTGTAAACTTAAATGGCCTGTTGAGCTGACCTCCAATCAAGGTGAAGAAACGGGGAGGGGGAATCCCACTAAGGCAAAATTAGTTACCATAGAATCATAGTTAAAAGGGCCACATGGATCATTCTAATCCAACCCCATTTCATCCAATGTGGGGCTCATTAGAATAGTTTCATGTGAGTTCTGAATAGGGATGCAACCCAGTAATAAAAATGTTAATTCATTAATCATGTAAGTCTCAGACAATTAATTTATAGATTAAATTTGTCTAAATTTCATATTAGTAAAAACAACACCCCCAAAGCCAAAAGCATATTTCCTTTAAGTTTATGCACACATGTATGCTGGCCAGGGATTTGTGGCAAAACCCAGCCTCCACTCAGCTAAATGAGCAGCAGGAGGACCCCCAGATGCAGCACATTTAACAAGAGCAGGCACAGGGCTATAAATGCCAGAGTGTAAGTTGTACCTAGCTGACCATTGTTTGGTGCAGCAAGCATCGTCTTAGAAGAGCATTCTTTTTGTGTGTGAAGACAGTACTTGCATCTACAGTCTTTATGAGTAATTCGTGTTAAAAATAATAAACAATATGTAGTGGAGGATTAATTGTGAAGTCTTTTAGTCAACTAAATATGTTTAATTGATTAATCTGATTAAGCAATTAAGCCTTGCAGCCAAGGTGTTTGGTTTGCCAGGTTCGTTGCTTGCTAAAGATACATTTACATAACTTATTTACATTGGCCATTATTGATTTCACATACATTTGGGAACAAACTATTTTTAAATATTTATTATTTATTTATTATATTTGTATACTAGCAGTGTGGTTGGATTAATTCAATTCCTTTTAATTATTTCCTTTTCCATTGAAATATGCAGAGGATACTCATCACTTATCCAGGAGAACAAAAAATATTCCTTCCTAGTTCAAGGATTATTAATGAGCAGATTTGATATAGATATGAGGACAAACAGTGGAGGAGAAAATCTTACTTCCTTTTCCAAGAAACATTAGTGAGTATCTTCCACCCAAACGCATCGTCTGCTACTTTTCAAAGAAGTGCAATTTGACCCTTGCAACATACAATTTCTAGTGGTGTTTCTATCATTTCCCAGTTATTTTTAGTACATACTTCAGGTCAGCTGCTAGTTAAATCAGTCTAAACAATGGCCCTCAGTCAACTGATCATGGAGTTTCCCCTACCCCTGGAAGACCTTCACAGACACACTTGCAATAGTAATAATCAGTGTCAAGGTCTCACATGTACCCAGGCAGTGCGTGAACAATAGGAAATGGCACTTTGTGTAATCTGACTTTAGTGCTTGACAACTAACTGCATTCCCACTGTGTTTACAAGGAAAGGAGCAATACAAAGTACTGTATTGTATAATGTAATGTACAGATTACTATATCCGAGGAGAAAGCTGAATGAGTGACAATGCTTTAGGAGTTATATTTTTGTTGCTGTGAATTCACCATTCCCATACTATGGGTGCACAGGGCTATTAACCAACAGAGTCTCCAAAGGAGATCAAAAATTGAAATGGATACCCACTGTGCTTCAAGTAAATATACAGAAGATCCTGTTTTACACAAGGTTGGAGGAAAGAAAGGATTAAACAACCCCTTATCCAGAGCAAACAAAATTGAAAAGAAATAACCATCTAAAGGAGCTCAACTCTGTTTCGAGTTGCAGCCTTGGAAGAGAGAGTGAGAGAGATTCAGAGATTTCTTGCTGAAATAGCCATCCCTGTCCTAAACTAAACATGTTTAATTTGGGGAAAATATAATAAATTGCACTTACTAATTTCCATAGTTACTAACAATGGTTATTTTCAAATTTACATTTCATACTTGTGCAATAACATCTACAAAAAAGGTAAAATTGTGCTATATTGCTTTTGTTGCAGGTAATCTAAATCCCGATACTAAATCAACCAGTAGAGCATGGACCTTTTGTGGATGAAAGAGGTTGCACTTGGAATATTACACATTCACCTATGTCACTTGAAATGCTTTTTTCCATTTGCCCTGGATAATGCAGGATCATCCAATATTTGTCAAGAGGAAACGTCTGAATAAATTTTGTTCATTCTAAATGGCATACTGTTTCATAAAAAGGTTAATGAGATCTATACTTACGGTATAAATAAAATCAATGATGATTCTTGAAAGAATAATCAATTTCTTTATGTATCCTGATTCTGCAGCAGAAACATTAAATGACAGCTCCCTGAATTACACTGGTTAATTAACAGTTCTTCTCTGTGGCTCATTTCTACAGCTGTATGTTCTATCAACTTTGTATACAAGGAAATAAAACTGAAAACAGGCATCAGTAAAAAAAAAGCAGACCTGAGTGCTTACCTGAGTGTTAAAATTCCAAACTGCGTGCACAAAATGATGCATTTAAGTTAAAGAAAATGCAGTGTATTCAGCAGCAAGGTCTGGCATTATGTACTTGATGCTCAAAGCTGACAATTTATATGACTGCATAGTGCAACGTGGGTGAGGTTGAGGCACAGACAAAGGTGTACACAGAGGCCAAGTATGGGTCAGGAGAACCGCCCCTTTGTTCTCACAGCATTGCATACATGTCACTGTAACAGGGCTTTGATCGTAAAGCAAAAATGCACTGTCAGTGACATTTGACTGAACTTCAAAGCAGCTTCCAAATAGCAACATAAACAGAAGAAGCTAACTCTCTGGTTACAAACGTAAATTTAATACATGCTTACTTTGTTTAACACTTGAAATGTACCGTATTCTGTATTCTTAACAGATAGTTCCAAGCTACTTTAAAATGCCAGTGGCTAACCTTGCAGCGCTTAGAGGCAGTTCCATGACCTACATTTCAAATCAACTAGGTTGCATCCAGATTGATTAGATCTATGCACCTGAACCTATACTTCAAACCAATTCCCGAAAGTACTTTGATTAGATCCACCTTTAGGGCAACCTGTTGCCTGTGAATTACTTATGTGACAGTGATGCTATCTTTACTATCTCTTTGTCACATTTTTCAGAGAAAGCATATCCAAATTCTGAGGCATGCATACATGTATGTTTGTGGGAAGTTGGGTAATAAAATTATTTACATATATTTACTTAGGGCACAATCCAGAATCATTACAAACTATTGGAGTTTTTGCATTTTAACTCAATGGGCCATAAACTGCAGCATTTAAATGCATACTGGCATATAATTTAAACTTTTTAGGAATGCAGAATTTTTGAGAATACCATTTCCAGCAAATATCTTATGATAAAATAGTAACGTACATTTAAAAAAATTCTTTGTGCACTAGACCTGGAACTCATGTCGATGGTGATTTCAACTTTGTTCAGCTAGAAGAAAAACACAAAGTAATTTCATATTTGCATTCTGCTTCTAAGCTTAATTTTTATGGCAAATGTAACTACTCTTACTGTGCAAATCAATTCCTAGAAACAATATCATTTCTAAGAGTTTGCTTACATAAAAAGGGAGGATTGTTCTCGTGTCTCTGGTTGTCATGAGCACTGACTATATTGACTTTATTATCATCCCCCCCCCCAATAATCCTGAAAATTGTAATTTGCTAAGGGCGTTGGATTTGTAGCTCTGTGGTTAACCAAAATTATGAGGACTTTTTTTGGGGGGGGTGCTTTAAATGTACGGTCTGTGTGTTCAGTTAGACCAGACATGGCCAAACTTGGCCCTCCAGATGTTTTGGGACTACAGTTCCCATCATCCCTGACCCCTGGTCCTGTTAGCTAGGGATGATGGGGGTTGTAGTCCCAAAACATCTGGAGGGCCAAGTTTGGCCATGCCTGAGTTAGACCAACCCAGAGCATTCTGAGGTAACAAACTACCCTGCTCTTTATTAGGTAGCAGAACTTACTTATAAACATTTCTAGTTCTGAAAAAGACTAGTTGTGCCATGGAGCCAGGTTCTGTAAACTTCCATGTTCTTCCAAACAGCATTCACACACACACACACACACACACGGGTTGCCACATGTCCAGGAAATCCCGGACATAATCTCTTTTCAGAGGCCAACATGTCCATCAAGGGGAATTTTACATTTTAAATTAAATGTCTGGGGTTTGGGGGATTTATTTATTTATGGCTGGCTGGGACTCTGGTGTGAAGGTTTAAATATGACCTGACACTCCATTGGGATAAAATACTATAAATCCTAGAGAGTCACTGTTTTTAATGATCTTGCAAATAGTTACAAATTATATTTCCTGTCTGGCTAAGATTTATTCTCAAATGCTATGTTGAATCAGATTTCTTAAAGCAATTTCTAGAATTCTAGATACAATCAGCTAGATATGAGGGGGAGGTCTCTTACCTGTCCTTCAAGCCACATGCAGTTTGGATGGGAAGCCATGGTAACTAGTCATACAAACTAGATCACTGTTTTGTTTTACAAATAGGCTGAACTGATGTGAAAAAAATGTATACGTCACTGAATCTCTAGCAGCAACTGATTGTCTAAAAAACATTTTGTTACGTGTTGTAGGAAATTATCTTTCTATCTAGAAATGGCAGGATTACTCACTTTGTTTGCAAAATGATATCACTTTACTTGGAACCTAGTCATAAAAATGCTGTGACACACTGATTGACATAGTCAAGGAAGTAGTTTTCAGAATGGCATTCTGTGGCAGACTGTTGCTCCGTGGCACAAACACACACACCCTGCACATCCCCCAAGAAAAGCCCCTGGGAGCCAACAACTTCAAATAAAGTTCTGTACAAAAGTGCGCACCACTTGCTGTCGTCCCTGCTAGGATTGCCTTCTCCTGTCAGCAGTCAGGTGAAGGTGGTACAGGTATGACAAAACTGATACATTGGCCCCGCTTCTCTCTTTCACACACAGACACACACACTGGCAGAAGACGAGGAGTGCGGGGGGAGCACAGCGCCCCCGGCAGCGCGATCCCGGTGGGGCGCCATCATGGCTGCCCCCGGCAGGCGGCACGCCATGCCCCCAGGACACGCAACAGCCCCACCCCCGCCTGCTCTCCGCCCCCGGGTGCCAGAGCATGAAACTCCGCCACTGCACACACACACACTTGGAAAACAATTTCTTAGGTGACATAGGACTACTACTCTCCAGTTGAACCTACCCAAACCCTGAGATCAACTTCTGAGGCCCTTCTTCATGTGCCTCTTCCATTAGAAGTCCAGAGGGTGGCAACACAAGAAGGGGCCTTTTCTGCAGTGGCTCCCTGTTCCTGGAATGATTATCTGCCCAGGGAGGTTCAGCTAGTGCCTTCATTAACAGGCACCAGACAAAAACGTGCCTCTTAACATTTGATTCCCTTTTCAATATGTTGTGGAATGGGGCATTATTGGGTTGTCTTTGTTTTTGCTTTTATTACGTATTCTATGTTTTTTATATTGTAATTTTATGTTGTGAATGGCTCTGAGATTTACAGGTGTAGAGCAGTATACAAATTTAATAAATAATAATGATAACAATAATTTGGTGCTTGCCCTGAAGGTAGAGATTGCTAGCTATGTATCTTTGCATTAGGACAAGAACTCTAGATACAGAGAGTTGCTACAATTCTGTGCAGATGGACTACTCCTATTTCTAGACGAGTGCAGATATTTAGGCAGGGCAACAGAAACATGAAAGGAAGAAGCCAGAATTATATTTTTGCAGATCAAGCAAAGCAACAACAACTTAACTCCTAACTTAACAATAATGTATTTATTGGCATGTCTTTAATTTACACCTCTGTATATATTTGTCTCCTCAAACAGTTCATGGAGCTTGGAAATCAGAATTACGGTAATTTTCTACCTCTCATTTTATTTAAATATTTTCAAACTACTCAGTATTTCACCAAATAATAGTTTTCTGAAACCAAAGGCATATTTTTCTTGCATTTCTAGTAAACTGGACTAATTAGAGATAGATACCTATATTGATATGGGCTCTTATGCCCTCTTAGATATACCCCAGGCACTGCTATTATCATAGTAATGCAATACCTTCATGTAAATTAAAATGCCATTTATTATTATTATTATTAAGAAATCTACATCAAGGTGGATGTTAAACAAAAGCTACTAGAAGTAGCTCTACACATTTTTCTGTTATCTAAATGTTCCTAGAACATAAATACTTCCAACTTCCATTTTGAGACTACAATGCAACAAGCATCTCAATTTCTATCTTTAACAAAAGCAAGGAAATGGGGGGGGGGTGTAGCAGCTAAACCAGTGCCTCAGTTCTTCACTTGTACTGCCAGAGGAATGTTGGCCTGCCAAATAAATGGCATGATGAGAAGTAGCTGTGTCGTTCATAAATTGGGGTGGAGGTGGTTAAAAGATGAGAGGATCCCTCACATCAACTGAGTAACAGGTGCATTATTCTTCCGTGCTAATAATCCCTGAGAAGAACCTGTGCAATATGTTACTGGGGGGATGAGGGTAGAGACACTAAAAAGGTAAACATTTCTATCCCCTTAGGAAGAGCTCTCATCTTACGGAGTGCATCTTTTGTTTCTTCACTCCAACCTTGAAATAGAAAGAATTCTCGCCTTCAAGGTGTTTGCAGCCCAGTTTAACGGAATTCTTCATATGGCCCTGACAGAAGTGCTAAAGGCAAAGCTGCAGGCAAAGCGGGATAGACAGACTCCTTTGTCAGGATTTTGTCTGATCTGCCCTTAGAGCAAACCATATTTGGCCACTAATGAGGTCCAGTGCCGAGGGCCTTCTGGCAGTTCCCTCGCTGCGAGAAACCAAGTTACAGGGAACCAGGCAGAGGGCCTTTTCGGTAGTGGCACCCGCCCTGTGGAACACCCTCCCAACAGATGTCAAAGAGAAAAACAACTACCAGACTTTTAGAAGACATCTGAAGGCAACCCTGTTTAGGGAAGCTTTTAATGTTTAATAGATTATTGTATTTAAATATTCTGTTGGAAGCCACCCAGAGTGGCTGGGGAAACCCAGCCAGATGGGTGGGGTATAAATAATAATAATAATAATAATAATAATAATAATAATAATAATAATAATAGCTGGAGGTCAGGTGGTTTCCAACTATTAAGTCTTTAAAAAATGGTGCAGTCTTCTTAGATTAATTGTGGGAACAAAGGATGCAAGAATATATATTTATTCTAGTGCTGAAGTTGTGGTTCTTTGGAGATTTGGAATGGCTCCCCAAGTAGTTAGCAGCTAGTAACTTTTAACTGTTCATTCCATTTAGTTGCTGGAAGTTATCTGCTGTGCAGAACACACTGACTCTACCTTGTCTGTTATGGGCAATACACCTGTGCAAGGATCACTCTGTGTGAGGATCATTCTGCTTTGTTGATCATTGCCAGTGATCTTTTCAGCCCACCAAATGTGTAATGCTGCTGATGCAAAGCTCTCTCTAGGACAATTATCAATGCAACCTGTTTCTGTTAACATTCACTTTCAGCTACGATCCACTGGATGCCATAGTCACCACTGATGTGTTATGAATTACAGTGATAAAAACTTTAGATTGTATAAGTTAGTTGCTTCATGTTTTTATTGTATCCATTTTATTTATTTATTTATTTTTGCAGTTTTGTTTTCCATGGATGCTAGTCTAGTAACCATACCTACACAGAAAACCATCCCTGAGGCCTCGCTGGTGCCTGCAGGGAAGTGTATTGTTACAAGGAGATTACATTAACTGATTACAGTCAGGTTTTACTAGAGTGCCTTCCTCCTATAGATAGTTCTCTACCACACGTAAGCCATTTTTCTTTGTCAACGGATTGTTATCACTTCTCAAAACGAGTATTCAAAGAGTAGAAATGACAGCTGTAAAACCTGGAGATAATAGACCAGAGTAAAAACTACACAATTTAATAACCAGCTCTGTTCCTTTTTAACTCTTGAGGCACTGGCTTCTGTACAAAGAACACTTGTAGCTCTAACACTTGGAAGTCCCATTGGTAAGAGAATGGTAGTGCTGGTTTTGCCCTTTACAACACTGTAAAACAGTAATTGAACTCAAGCATTGTAATAGTTGCATTAATATAGCGTTCTAGTACTGGCTGTCAACACTCCTTGCAGGTGTTACTACCAGAGGTGGTAGTAATTTCTGTACATGGTACTATTCTCTTAACAACTTTAATATATCAGTCCCTCACAAACTATAAAGTATAATAAATAAGCATTCCAAATCTCTGCAAGTCAATAGATTGTATTCAGCTAAGTTTTACTCAGAGCAGACCCACTGAAATTAATGGACCCATGTCATGTCCATTAATTTCAGTGGGCCTGCTCTGAGTATGGCTAATATTGTATATATCCCTATATGCTCCTCCCCCTGAACCAGATTGCTTCAGAAACGCTCTTAAGAGTGGTTAACCAATTATTTGACCTAGAGTGTCCAGATGGAGCTGTTTCTGCATCGGGAGGATTTATGGCCTCTGATAAGTGAACAGACTCCAGACAACCCCAATGCTGCGTGTCTACAGAAGGATGAGCGAGCTCATGCCACTATCATCCTGGGTTTGGAGGACAGTCAACTTGTCAATGTGAGGGCGTTGCTGAAGCTAAGCAGAGGTAGCAAGCATTGAGAGACATTTATGTTAAGGCTACAACAGCAGCAAATACCACCTGCTAGCTATAAAGAAAATATTTGTGGAGCTGCAGGAACGAGACATTGCAAAGGTGTACGTCATACTGCCAACCCTAAATGAAAGTTGGGACAATTTTGTTATGAGCCTGGAGGCGATGCCTGAAGAAAATCTTTCCCTTGACAAAATGTGCTGGGCTATAGCTCATTGGCAGGGGACGTCCATTGCTTGCAAAAGGTTCCATTTTAAATCCCCTGCATCTCCAGGTTGGGCTAGGAAAGAAGTTTTCTGAAACTGCGAAAGAGTGACTTACCAAATGCCATATAGTGAATTCAAAGCAAAGACTTAAGCAGCAGCCTTCTTGATTCATGGCTCAGTCAGTCTCTTAGCCAAGCTGCATTTCAGGGTTAAACGCAATAGCCAAATCAAACAAGTTTGCATTTGTTACAGGGAAATTGGAAGGGGGATGAGAGACCCCCCCACACACACTCTGAGCCTTGTCTCTCCACTCTATGAGGCAAAGATGAAGAGCCTCCACGGCACATTACAAAATGTAGCAATTCATTGATAAATGTATCTATGTACAGGATCAATGGGAAAACTTTAGAAATTCATAAGAAATCACATCATTGTATCAATCTTCTCAGTTCCAATGGCATTTAGGACCCAGGGAAGTGAGGTATAAGGGGAGGGGTGAGAGAGCCAGCCATAATCCCCAAGATGTACAGTCAGGTCTGCAGGGCCTTCCCAAGGAGTCATGACTGGTGATATTCTGCCCTCAAAGTGTCAGACAGATAACCATCTCAATCCCAATGCCTACCCTCCCTAAAGTAGGATGAAGCCACAAGACAAAGGGGTGTATTTGACTAGTGTAACCCCCTGCAATGCAGATATCTCAGACAGAGTATCCATGACGGGTGGCCTTCCACCCTCTGCTTTAAAACCTCCAAGGAAGGAGAGCCCACTACCCCATGAGGGAGGTAATTCCACTGTCAAACAGCTTTTACTGTCAGAAAGTTCTTTCTGCTGTTTAGTCGGAATCTCCTTTCTTGTAAACTTGGAGCCACGGGTTCAAGTCCTACCCTCCAGAGCAGTGGGGGGGAAAGTTTGCTCTATCCTACATGTGACAGCCCTTAATATATTTGAAGATGGCTATTATATCTCCTCTCAATCTCCTCTTTTCCAGGCTACATACCCAGATCCTCATATTGCTTGGTTTCCAGTCCCTTGATCATCTTGGTTGCCTTACTCTGCACATATTCCAGTTTGTCAACATCCTTCTTTAACTGTGCTTCCCAGAATTGGACACGGTATTCCAGGTGTGGTCAGGCTAAGACAGAATAGAGTGCACTATTACTTCCCTTGATTTGGACACTGTTCATGCAGCCTGCAATAGCATTAGCTTGTTTTGCTGCCAAAAAGAACATCTGATACCCACACATGTACACCAGTAGTCTAGGAGGTTCTGTTAGTTACTGCACCAAAAACAAACAAATGTATTATGACATAAGGCTGAATAAGAGCTAAATTGTCTCTTTGAGATAGACATTTAAAACATATTCTTTTATTGAAATAATTTCAACTATAAAGAAATAAAGTGATACAAAGAAAAAAGGGGGAAGTGAGGGAGAAAAACTAAAGCAAACATGTGCATAAGAAAGGGGGGGAAATATACAAAATTGAAATGTAATCTACTCCCATAAATTCTTATATAAATTGATATAGTGTTATTATCCTAATAGATACATTGGCTAATAGTGTATTACATTCTGTTTAAACTCATTCCGAATGTTGTCATATTTATCCAAACAAAGTCTACATCTGTTAAGTAGTCTGTTCATAAATTGCATGTCTTGTCATACTGTTGGTCCATGAATTAATGTTGATCATAGCTATTCAGCAGTATCAGACTCTTGGTCACTATTAAGGCATGTAGAATCCATTTTCATGTCCCATTGTTAGGTATATAGCTCAAAAGAGGTATATACCGGTAGTTCAATAGGTATATAGTTCAAAAGAATATTCTCCACTGAAAATTGAACTTTTTTCTGCACAGTCCAGCACTTTCTCCCAAAACTTGGTGCGTATAGAACACTGTACAAACATATGTTTCAGGGGGGCATTGTCCTTGCCACATCTCCAATACAGAGCTATTGTATCTTAGCTAGTCCTTCAATCCTTAGCTTGTCTTCAGTGAGTTATCTCATTGTTCTAATATCTCAGGTGTCTCAGAAGCTGAGAGGGCTGCCAGCCCAAACACACTTCTTAGGCGTGCTGTAATTGAAGATTACATTGGGCCATTGGGCCATTGGGCCGCATCTGATATTTTCTTCCTTATCTATCAGTCATTACACCTGCTTCCATCTGATTTTTCCATACCATCTTTTTTTGCAATTTTTAGAGTAGGGTTTCCTTAGAAAGTAACAGATAGGTAGCCGTGTTGGTCTGCCATAGTCAAAATAAAAAAATTCCTTCCAGTAGCACTTTAAAGACCAACTAAGTTAGTTCTTGGTATGAGCTTTCGTGTATCTGAAGAAGTGTGCATGCACACGAAAGCTCATACCAAGAACTAACTTAGTTGGTCTTTAAGGTGCTACTGGAAGGAATTTTTTTATTTTGACTTAGAAAGTAAGTTTAGGATGTGAAAATGGATCAAATTTGTTTTTATTATTTTATATCCTTCTAATGTAGTTGTTTCCAGTTACCTGGGATTTCAAATATTTTTTCTGAGTATTGTCCAAGCAACCAAAGGTACTTATGCATATATTCCAGGGTTGCTCACGCTGGAAAATTGAGGCCAGCAGTAGCTTTCCAATATTTAATTTACTACATTAACAGTATATAAGCATAATTATCTAATTCTAAATTCAGAATTCTGAAACCACCTTCTTTAATTTCTAGCTGCATTCGCTGCAAGAATATCCTTGGTGTTGTTCAGCCCCAAGGGCATTTCCTAATGAGGGTGTTTATCTTTGGAAATATGATCCAGATATAAAAACTGAAATTCCTTTCAGGATATAAATGAATCTCGGAATAATATTAATTTTGAGAGCATTCACCCTTCCCCAAAGGGTAAGGTTCAATGACTCCCAACTATCAATATCTGAAGAAAACTCTTATTAATTACTTTCTATTAAGTGTGACTGTGTTATATATTTTCTGTGACTGTGTTATATCTTTTGGTATTAATATACCTAGATATTTAATAGATTCAGAACAAATCTGGAATTTTCACGGCCCTCTAGCAGCTACTGTGGCTCACTGACCAGAATTAAATTCTTGCAGTGCCTTGTCTGCCAGGAAGCATGGAATTAAACAGAATTATGCTCAAACAGTTTGTTGGGCTGCAGCGTAAGAAAAATAGTAGAACTTAGCTGTACTTTAGATAAGAAAAATACTAAAATATACAAAATAAGCACAAGTTCCTTTTCATCAGAATATAACACAAATTAACGTTGAGCAAAACACAAATTAATGTTGAACTGTGTATATTGGTCATTACTAAGGTTGACAGCAGATGATGAGCATCCTGGATACTCCTGTACCCTAAACACATTAACAGGCTAATTTCCCTCCTGAAAACCAGCTGCATTCAGTAGGGATGCATGAGTGCAACTGAGAACAGCTGTCCCATTATTTCTGAATGCCTGATTTCATACTGTAATCTGTAAATTAGTTGACAGATGCATAAAATCACATGTTCAGTACCTAGGGAACTCCCTAAAGATGTTCTAGAAGCATTATATATATACTATTTTTTAAATGCCCCATGTACATTAAATATAGCAAGGATAGCCATTGCTCCTAAATCTATGATGAAGATAGTGATATTTGTTCATATTAAGGAGCCATAGACCAGAGTTCTTGCAGTTTCACCTCACCAACAAAACTCTCCAATCTCCATCATTATCATTATTAAGGTCTCAAAGCAATTTATAAGTTTAAATTACAGAGATACCAAAAACAACAACAGTAAAACAGTAAAACCAGTGTTGATACACAGTATCAACCAACATTCAATAACAAGGAAAATATCATTTCCCACCCAATTAAAAGATGGACACAAAAAACAGGACAAAAATGAAACCACACTGAGATTCAAATGTCTAGGAGAACAATGACACCTTTGCATGGTGCTTAAAAATGGACAAAGCTCATGCCAGGCAAACATCATTGGAAAAGGCATTCCACAGCTGAGGGACAGCAACAGAAAAAGCCTGTTCTCTCACTGCAACCCATGAGACCTTTTTCAGAGGCGGCACGCGGAGAAAAGGCAGATGATGATTAAAAGGTCCAGGAAGGTTTGGACTGGGAAAGCCTATAATTGGGGTCCTGAGCTGTATAAAAAATTGTGTTTTATAGGTCAAAACCTGCACTGTGAACTGGACTTGGAAAACAACTGGCAACCAATACAGTGAGACCAGAATTAGTATTATAGGCTAATACATCCTGGTTCCAATCAGTGATCAGGCTGCTTCTCCAGAGGCAGCTCCATGTATCACATTGCAGTTATCTAACTACGGGTTACCAGAACATAGACAACTAAAACTGCTTATTCTCACCCAGATAAGAGTTGCAGTTGTGCCATTAGCTGAAGCTGAGGGAAGGCACCCTGTGCCCGAGAGCTAACTTGTGGCTCCATTGACTGGCAGTAACGTACCCAGAGGTAGCACACCTGATCCTTCAGGAAAAGTATGACCATATAAAGTTGCATCCCCCCTAATCCAGACTGAGTAACCACCATTTTAAAATGCCTAGTCACATATGGACTGAGCGTTAGGGTTTTTTGTTTGTTTTTTTGCTTTCATCCAGTTCATAACTACAGCCAAGCACCAGTTTAGCACATTCCTTCATCACATTACACTGGTACCTCGGGTTAAGTACTTAATTCGTTCTGGAGGTCTGTTCTTAACCTGAAACTGTTCTTAACCTAAAGCACCACTTTAGCTAATGGGGGCTCCCGCTGCCGCATGATTTCTGTTCTCACCCTGAAGCAAAGTTCTTAACCCGAGGTAATATTCTGGGTTAGCGGAGTCTGTAACCTGAAGCGTATGTAACCTGAAGTGTATGTAACCTGAGGTACCACTGTATTCAGTCAACCCGGTGCTCCTTCCACTCCCTACTATATACTTGTAAAGTTTTGATTATGGAACAACATATAACTGAATTAACTTATTCAAAAACTACTTCTAATCATAGGCAATACACACAAAGCAAAAACAGTTTAGAAATCTGAGATTGACGTGGTACTCAGAAATATATATACTGTATATCAAATTTTATGAGATTGTGACAATTTATCCCCACCCCTCTTTTTAATGTAATTTTGTATTGAGTTAGTTTTTTCTACTTAGTTTGGAGCTTACCCTGTGTAAATGGGTATTCTTTACTCCAATGGTGTAATCTTTCTCAGACAGCCACAAGGCAATCTGCTGAATCAACGTAATCTCTAAGCTGCACCATCTAATCTTGCAGCTGTTCTCTCTGCATGGTTATGCAATCTGCCCAGTGTGCATATATGAACAAACAGGCAACATTTTAGCATTTTAAAATGCAGCTCTTTTAAAGCTTCTGTCATTCCCCATGGTGTGCCAATATGCCCTATGTCAATTAATAATATGCTAGCCAGACTCTAAAACATGCATTTAAGTTGCACAAAACAACAGACATTGCTTTGTTAGAATCATGGAATTCTAGAGTTGGAAAGGACCGCGAGGGTAATGTAGTCCAACCGCCTGCAATGCAGGAATCTCAGCTAAAGTCTCCATGACAGATAACTTAACATCTGCTGAAAAATCTCCAAGAAAGGAGAGTCCACCACCTCCTGAATGTCGAACAGTCCTTACTGTCAGAAAGTTCTTCCTGAAGTTTAGTTGGAATCTCCTTTCTTGTAACTTGAATCCATTGGTTGAAGTCCTAGCTTCCAGAGCAGGAGAAAAAAGCCATTTAGGTATTTTAAGATGTATCTCCTCTTTTCCAGGCTAAACATACCCAGCTCCTCAAAAGGCTTGGTTTCCGGACCCTTTTCATCTTGGTTGCCCTGCTCTGCACACATTCCAGCTAGTCAATATCCTTCTTAAACTTGAGGTGCCCAGAAGCAGACACAGTACTCCTGCTGTGGTCTAACCAAGGCAGAATAGAGTGGGACTATTCCTTCCATACCCGGAAACTACAACTAATCCAGAATGCGGCAGCTAGACTGGTGACTGGAGCGGCCGCCAAGACCACATAACACTGGTCTTGAAAGACCTACACTGGCTCCCAGTACATTTTCAAGCACAATTCAAAGTGTTGGTGTTGACCTTTAAAGCCCTAAACGGCCTCGGCCCAGTATACCTGAAGGAGCGTCTCCACCCCCACCATTTTGCCTGGACGCTGAGGGCCTTGTGGTGGTTCCCTCATTGCGAGAAGCAAAGCTACAGGGAACCAGGCAGAGGGCCTTCTCGGTAGTGGCACCCGCCCTGTGGAATGCCCTCCCATCAGATGTCAAAGAGAACAACAACTACCTGACATTCAGAAGACATCTTAAAGCAGCCCTGTTCAAGGAAGTTTTTAATGTGTGACATCTTAGTGTATTTTTGGTCTTTGTGGAAGCCGCCCAGAGTGGCTGGGGAAACCCAGCCAGATGGGCGGGGTACAAATAATAAATTATTATTATTATTATTATTATTATTATTATTATTATTATTATTATTATTATCTTCAGGAGAAGAAAAGCCTAAGGAGCAATCCCTACATAAATGCGGAGTGCAATCCCTAAGATGGTTGGATAGCACCTTGTACACCTCATTCTGGCAACTCCCGCAGCCAAGCTGGTGCCAAATGTATTGCTCTGCTTTCTTTTGGACCACATCAGCCAGGCCGCATTGGGGGGCAGGGGATCTTCTTGTCTGGCCAGTCCAGGACCTCCATACACATTACCCAGGCTTGTGCTGCTAACACAGAAGAAACAATGTGGAAGGCAGCAGTTACAATTTACAGGTCTCTGCAGTCAAAGCGGCTGCTGTTATTCTCCAGTGGTTTAACTTCACCATTGTTTCTCGAGACAGACGGATACCAACAACAAATTACTTCCCTTGAATAGTTACAGATAGGTAGCCGTGTTGGTCTGCCATAGTCAAAACAAAAAAATTCCTTCCAGTAGCACCTTAAAGACCAACTAAGTTAGTTCTTGGTATGAGCTTTCGTGTGCATGCACACTTCTTCAGATACAAAGAAGAAGTGTGCTTGCACACGAAAGCTCATACCAAGAACTAACTTAGTTGGTCTTTAAGGTGCTACTGGAAGGAATTTTTTTGTTTTCCCTTGAATAGTATACTATACCATTGATGCTGTTGTTGCTGACTAGAATAAGAGTTTTTTATGCTGCTGCATCATACTGTTGACTCATGGCAAACCTTTGGTCTACTAAGACCCCTAGATCCTTTTCACATGTACTGCTGGCAAGCCAAGCGTCCCCCATCTTATATTTGTGTAGCTTGTTTTTCCTGCCTAAGTGCAGAACCATTCATTTGTCCCTACTGGAATTCATTTTGTTTGTTTGGAACCTGTTCTCCAATCTATTAAGGTCATTTTGAATCCCAATTCTGTCTTATGTGGCATTGGCTACCCCGCCCAATTTGGTGTCATCTGTAAACTGGATGAGCATCCCCTCAATTCCTTCATCCAAGTCATTGCAAACCTTCATTCTGAGCTCTGGCCCGTCTGACCTTCTCCCTACAACTGTTTGCTATTTGTATACACTCTTCCTTTCTGATTTCTCCTTTCTTCCATTTCTTATACATAGCCTTCTTACATCTCAGTTCCTCGCCTGCAGAGCCAGCAGCCCCTCACCCCTTTCTGAACACCCTCCCTTGTCTTGAGACACGCCAAAGAGAGGAGCTTCCTGATGCCTCCCCCCCCCCCCGGGGCCTGGGATGAGGGTGGCTCCAGCCTTAGCGGCCCAACAGAAACTGGCCAAAGGTGAGCGTGAGGCCGGCACCTTACTCACCTGGGGAGGCAGCAGCGGGCGCCACTGGGCCGGCATGGCAGAGTCTCCCCTTCAGCACCCGACCCTCAGCTCCCAGGCAGGCCTTGCATGCAGCAAGCACAGCACTGCCTGCCTGGCCTCCCACTTGTCCAGCCAGGGCTGGCGGACTGGCCGGCTGGGCTCCCTCGCTCGCTTCCTTCCTTCCTCCGAGGCCGCCTCGGCTCCTGGCACCCCCTGGCCAGCCCCAAGGGCACCCTTCGCCCGCAGAACTTGTAGCCAGGGCTGCTGCAACAGCCAGAGGCAAGAGGGCACCCGAGGAAGGAAGAGGGAGGGAGGCCAGGGTTGCCCGCAGCCCCCCGGCCATCCTTCAAGGCACCCCAGGGTGCCATGGCACACGGGGTGAAAACACTGGCTTATCCCACCATTCTCCGCCCCACTGGCTGGTGGCAATTAGCTTAGCTTGTTGCTAGGCTTTGAAATTTTACATTAGGACTTTGTAAGTAAACTTGCTGCTAAGAGCAACAACCTTCAATAAAAAGAGAATTTGAGTCAGCTGTGGGCAGCAGTGGCGTAGCGTGGGTTGTCAGCACCCGGGGCAAGGCAAGTAATTTGCGCCCCCTAACCCGTGGATTTGCGCCCCCTAACCCTAACCCCCAGATGTTGCGCCCGGTGCGGCCGCCCCCCCTGCACCCCCCACGCTATGCCACTGGTGGGCAGATTTTCTGACACCTGTTGACAACTGCAAATAGTCCTCGTTTCATTTAATTACTTATAAATATGACGTAAGGGCCCGTTTGGGATGGGAGGGTAAACATACAAATATTCCATGCCAGTTAAAAGAAAAGAAAGAAAGAAACAAAAACCCCACCCTGGTAGTGGGGCTTAAGTCCTGGTGGCACCAGTTTTGCTCTTTTATTCCTGTCGACAGCTTTTGTGCCGGGCGGGGGGGGGGGCGTCGTGGGTGGGACAGGGAGGAGCCTCCCGGCCTCTCTTCCCGCCTAAACCTGAGGCGAAGGCCAGCCCCGCCAATCCCCTTCCTGGCCCCGCCCCTTTCTCCTCAGCCTTACTATTACTACCGAGCCCTCCGCCCGCCGCCTCCACCACGTGACCCGCGGCGGGTTTGTTTCCAAGGCGACCGGCGGGCGGGAGGAAAAGAGGGATGAGAGAAGAGGAATGGCGGGGGGGGGGACGGGACTCCTTCCCTCCCTCCCTCCCGCCCCGCAGAAGGAAGCGCGGGCTCGTCGGCCGAGGGAAGGCGGCGGGGGCGGGCGGGAGTGTGGAGGAGAAGGGGCTGGCGCATGCGTGGTGGCGCTGGAACCCTGGACCTCGGAGGGAGAGGGCGCGCGCACGTGCGTGTGGCTCCGCGCTCGCTCGCTCTCGCGCCGCTTCGCCTGATCCTTCGGAGCTGCAGCTGCTCTTGCAGCAGCCGAGGCGAGCGGCTTCCCGTTAGGCTTCTCGGGCGGCAGCAGCGGCAGCAGCAGCAGGTACGTGGCTCCTTTGGGGCGGGGGGCTTCCTCCCCCCCCCCACCTCTCTGCCTCTCCCGGCCTCTGCAAAGGCGCACGTGCTCACCTGCTGCAATGGGAGGCGCTGGGGTCCCCGATCCCGATTGCACTCCCGAGCCCTGCAAAAGACAGCGGAGCATCCGCCCCCCCCCCGAATTGCGCCCGGGGTGCGTGTGTGTGCGCGCAGGAGGGAAGTCCTGGCCGAGCTGGGCAGTGGGCTTCCTGTGCCAAGGAGCCCGGCATCCCCCACTGCAGAGGAGGAGGAGGAAGGCGGCGGACGAACACCGTGCGAGTGTCATGGTGGCGGGGATATCCTGTCTGCGAAGGTGCAAGGCATCCCTTTTGTGAGGGACGGACATATTGCACATGAAGAGGTTGTATTAGGGGAGGAAGAGGGATGGGGACTGGCTTGTTAGGAGTGCCTGGGACTCCCTTCTACAAATTTTATTTTCTTAAAAACAGGCATTTCTCATGTGAGGATCTGCACCACAAGCCGGGGATTCCCTGTTGCCTCCCAAATGCAGTTCATACTTGACGTTGCTTTGTGGTGAGATGCTCAGCATCCTTCCCTTCAGTCCAAACTCATTCTTAAAGCTGCAGAGTTAAAAAGATTAGGGCAATGAATTGTCCCTTCCATCAGTTTATACATGAAAGGTGCATATTTCTGTGGCGGAGGACCGGTCATCATTTTATCCTGTTGCCACTGTGGTGGTGCTGAACTCCATGGGATTCTTTTAAGTGTTGCCACTGCAACACTTTCTCCATAAGAAGAAGAAGAAAAAAAGAATACCGTGTATGGTTTTCCCCAAGGGAGACTGTTTTCCTCAATCTTTCTTTCTCTGTACCAGATTGCAAATCTCACCTCAGCAGGGAACAGGAGGAGTGAATGCTTTGAGCCATTTATCTGCAAAAAGGTGATGAGGTACCCTTTGCCAAAGTGTGTTAGGAAGGCATTCCTCTCTGCCCATTGAATTTTTTTGTAGGTTCTATCTGGTTACCTACATACTTGAAATAGAAATATGAATTTACTACTTGTCAAGTTCATAGTGGCAAGGATTATGTGGCAAGGAAACAGTCCTTTGCTTTGTCACTGTAAAACAGTGTGCATGTCAGGGTGGGTCTAGTGAGAAGTTCATGAATTTTCCTATGGAAGTGTATGTAGGACAAATCCTATTGATGTAGTACTTTTTTGGAATTCATTCATGGGTGTAGCCAGGATTTTTGTTAGGGGGGCAGAACCTTAGTAAAGTATTTTTATTGATTTAATTGATGGGGGCAGCTGCCCCCCTGCCCCCCCTGGCTATGCCCATGAATTCATTGTGGGTTTTTGTATACAAGCTTGGCTGGCCTTTTGGGAAGGCTTGAGGGAATCCTTTGTATTTAAGAGAGGTGACTTTTGATGACTTGTTAAATGAGTGGTACCGTACTTGAAAGTCAACTGCTATGATCCTAGTGATTTTTTTCCTACAGTAAGGGTAGTGGGAAGAGGTAAAACAACAGAATTCTATATGACAGGGAAACAGATTGTTTTGGAGGTCTCCACCTTGGGCTTAACTATAGTTGGTAATTCAGTTATTTCCTAAAACTGTGTTTTACATGAAACTAAGAGGAGAGCTTTCCTTAATGTCTGACTCTAAAATAAGACATTTTGAGTTACTTCATGTTGAAAGCTCTTCTTTTTAAAAAGGTGCATGACTAAGGGCATTTCTGCACAGCAACGGGCTGTTTAGTGCAATAACTATGCTTTGCTGTGCACTTGTTGCACATGGATTTGGGTTGCAGAGCCTCTCAGAGTGAATGGTAGCATACCTCTTTATTTTCATTTGCCTCTTTTTACTTTTTCTGAGTGGCCTTGACATGCTTTTCTTTTGCATTGAGAATTAATTTGCAACAATACATTGGCCTTCATTAATAAAGATTGCTCACTGACTTTCAAAGACCTAATTTAATGATATATTGGTTCCTTGGTATTTGGGTAGCAGTCTGATTTATGTGTCCTTAACCACACTAGTTTATGTAATATAGGCCGAATTTGGGGGGGGAAACACAACACCAACCAAACGAAAGCTAAACTTGACAAAGGACCAAGTTGGAGCGCATCAGAAGGTAGACTTTGTGCAACTCTTCTTCATTTTGTCCTGCTTCTCTTTATGTGAACACAGTATTGCTTTTGATTCTGCAGTGCTGGCCCTTGCACATCCTGGCTGTATTTTTTTTTTAGCTTAGGTTTGCTGGTATGCAGAACTAATGTACCTGCATGTCTGCCTGCAGACACACACATGTACCAAAGGGTGGCTTGGGCCATGGGTCTGGCAAGTTATTTGCTTTGATCAAGTACCCAACTGAAATACAACTCTAGATCTGTGACTCTTGGAACACTTAATTACATATTGATCTTGTCAGCAGATTTCATTTATCATGCAGTAACTTGTCTTTTAAATTTTACTGTTACCTACCATCAACAATGTAAGTTATCACTTGGGCAAATATCTGCTGATTAGCTAGCAAATAAATGCCATTTTGATTGTGAGACTGTAGGTCTAAATTGCTTTTACCTAGATTAAAATGCAATAGTGACCTCCTAATTAGCAATCTCTTCACATGAGAAAAATACTCCCATGAGGCATTTGCTTCTTCCTATATTACATTAGTTAATGTGACTTTACCCAAAGTCATACACCCCCCCCCAAAGCTCTAGAACTGCCACCTTGGTAACAGCGTTGTTTCATTTTTATCGGAGCAGCTGATGAAGGTAAATGCTTTGCCACGTGAAAACACACAAGTAACCTCTGTTAATCACAGTAGCATAAGTATTATTTTAGAGATTAACCAAATCCTAAAAGGGATCCAAAGGAAGTGTGAAGTGTTTGTTGCTTTTATAACTGTGTGAGCGTAAACCTAAGAGCAGGAGATACCTGCCTGCAGAAGTGCACACACCTCTCTCTTACAGAGTTGTGTGTGGGATGAGCTGGAAAACCCTAGCAGTGAGCTTGCTTCTGGTCTCAAATCATAGAGGAGGGCTGCAGTATCCAGTGGCTTAGCAGCTGCCCTTCCCAAGATCAAAATAAGTGATCAGTTCACTTGGGTGGGGCTCACCACCAGTGCCCCCCTGCTGCCCCATGCCTCTTAGCACTCCCCTAGGTAATCCCACAGCACCCTTTGGTAGCTAGGGCTATATACCTTAAATCATATGGTAGTCATTTTCTAGAGGTGTAAGTTTAGTTGTCTACTTTTCTAAATAACTGTCCAAAATCTGCAGTGGTTTTTTACCTAAATGCAAAGGTCTTATGTAAGGTAAATGATGGTGTCGGAGAATACCTCTGACTTCTCTGCCCTTCTCTGCCCTATTCTATTGCTATGGCACCTTCCTGTTGGCTGTCTCTTGTGGCTTCTGAAAAAGTTCCCCCCTCCATGTTAATATAACAAAGGCTAATATAGTTGTGCAAGTGTGATGTGAAATCTTTTCTGCCTTAAACATTATCAGAAATCAGTTGGCACTTTTATTTCCAGAAAATGATTCTAGATTCAGGTAGGTAGTCGTGTTGGTCTGACGCAGTCAAAATAAATTTTAAAAATTAAAAAAATTGTCCAGTAGCACCTTAGAGACAAACTTAGTTGGTCTCTAAGGTGCTACTGGACAGTTTTTCCCCTGTTTTTTTATTTATCCAGAAAATGATTCAGTTACAGATAGGTAGCCGTGTTGGTCTGCCATAGTCAAAATAAAAAAATTCCTTCCAGTAGCACCTTAAAGACCATCTAAGTTAGTTCTTGGTATGAGCTTTCGTGTGCATGTGTATCTGAAGAAGTGTGCATGCACACGAAAGCTCATACCAAGAACTAACTTAGTTGGTCTTTAAGGTGCTACTGGAAGGAATTTTTTTATCCAGAAAATGATGTTGTTGAAAGTGATGTAATAGGAACTATCATTTCCTCTTCCCTTCTCTCTCTCCTTCCCTGCTCCAGCTTCCTTTTATGTGTCTCTAGAGCGGGGAGGAGCTCCTGTGACCTGGTACTAGTTGCTAGTGATACCTAGCAATGCTGTACACAGGGGTCCGAGTATGCCCCTTTCAGAAATGGTGCCAGGCTCTGTCTTGCGCTGGCACACAGAAGGAGTGTTGCAGGCAGGAGGGGAGGGTTTGCGAGAAGCAGACACCCTGATTGTTTTTTAAATGGAGGAACAAAGTCAGTGATGAAACAGACCCTTGCCAGGCAGTGCATACATTAGGGCAGTGTTTCCCAACCGGTGTTCCGCGGCACACGAGTGTGCCGTGAGACGTTGCCTCGTGTGCCGCGAGATGCCTGGAGGGAGGCGGGTGAGTCGGGCGGCGAGAGGCGGGGCGGCGGCGGCGAGGAGAGGCCGCGCCTCCTGCTGCTGCCTGGCGCTCCTCCTCGCAGCCGGCAGCGCTGCCTGGGCGCCTCCGCGCGACTCTGCCTCGCTGGGTTTGGTCTCCCAGCAGAGACGGGTCACACGCGCCCCTCCCTCCCTCCCTCAGCCTGCGCGGAGGGAGAGCCAGAGAGAGGCAGCGCTCCTGCGCGGCGGGAGAGGGAGCAGCCGGAGCGATGCCCCAAACGAACGCATGGGGCCGGAGGGGAAATCCTCTCCGAGGCGGATTGAGCGCAGCTGAGAGAAGCCTTTCGAGGAGCTGCCGTGTCCCCTGGAAACCCCCTTCCCAGCTCTGCCTCAGCCGCCGCCGTCTCAGTTGCCGCCGTCCCTCAGTCCCTCGCTCTGCTGCCTCCTCCCACCCCCAAAGCTTGGAGGTTCCCCAGCAAGGGGGAGGGAAAAAACTTTCACTTTTGTGCGTCCCTCCCGGCGTGACGCTGCGCGCTGACGTCACGGGGCGGGGCTTTAATGGTGGTGTGCCGCGAGATTTTTTTTCAGTAAACAGGTGTGCCGTTGCCCAAAAACGTTTGGGAAACACTGCATTAGGGGCCTGCTTTGTCTCTGGGGAGCAGGAAGTGAGAAATCCAAACCTCAGTGATACTAAAACAGTCATTGACTGTGAAACTCAGTGAATAGTTGTTGAAATCTGTAGGTGATTAATTTCCCCGCAAAACTAGTTTCAGCCATGGTTATTGGTGGTGTTAAGGTACTGCATAAGTTTGAAGAGTGAAGTAGCCATAGTGCTTAGCAGGCTCCCACATTTTAAAACTACAACAATCCTGAGAGACAAAAAAGGCAGGCTCATCTTTGTTAGGGGGAACACTAGATGGCAAAACTAAATTGACAATTGGCCCCAAACTCAAAACAGTTAGATTTTATCCAGAAAAGACTAAATAAACTCATCTCCTGGGGAAACCATTCTAGGAGGTGACTTCAACCTAAACACCAGAGATACCTCTCCAAGACATTCACCCCCAAATCCTCTGGACAACCTTTCTCTGAAGGAAGCCAAAAAAAGGGCAGCAGAGACTCCTGTAGACTACAGAGGTACCTCGGGTTACAGACTCTGCTAACCCAGAAGTAGTACCTCGGGCTAAGAACCTTGCTTCAGGATGAGAACAGAAATTGTGTGGCGGCGGCGGAGCGGGAGGCCACATTAGCTAAAGTGGTGCTTCAGGTTAAGAACAGTTTCAGGTTAAGAACAGACCTCCGGGACAATTGAAGTACGTAACCAGAGATACCACTGTACTAAAAATGCTGAAAAACGAAGGCCTGTATGAAACATGGGGTGACAAAACCCCAGGCAACACCAGTCTCACATTCCTGTCTGGATGCCATGGCACAAGGTCTGGGCAGGACTGACCATGCCAACCCTAACTGCAGAGGAACAAGAATTATGGACAGCCCTATTACCCCAGAGGAAAAAGAGACTGTCCTCAAAAATGTAGAACCACACAAAGCCCTGGGCCCAGATGGCTTTACAGCAGAATTCTGCAAGAAATTCAAAGACACCCTGATTCCCTTTATGACACGCCTGTTCAACGACCTCATAAAAGGACCCCCATGCCTCCTTCAAAATAGTCTCTATCCCAAAGCCATTCAAAGACAGCACAGCCTCAAAATAGAATCACACCGCCCAATTTTGCTGATAAATCAAGACTACAAAATATTCACATCAATTCTGGCCAACCGTATAAAATGTTTCTCACACAAACTTAATAGCCTTGGACCAGGCTGGCTTTGTCCCCAGTTGGAGTATAACAGACCCCATTAGGAAACTACTGAATTTGACTGAACACAGCAAAACAACCAGGTATTTCCATTCCAAACAATCAAAGGCCTTAAGGATATACACAAGGTAGTCAGTGGGGATCTGGTTGTTTTGCTGTGTTCAATCAAATTCTAATAGTACTAGGCAGTTTTTGAAATTAGCCAGGTGCCGGGCGCATTTTGCACCTGACTATCAGCCACTTGCTACCACTTTGCACATCTACTCTGCAAAAGAATGAAAGTTCATCACCCACCTTCTTTCTCCCTGCCCCACCTCACAATGCCTATGACGCCAGTGGCTCACACCGAATGTAACTGACATGTAGAAAGGACTCTGAATTGAAACAGAGACATTGTATGTGCCCTTGTGAAAATGCTTTAATAAAAACTATATATATTTTTTGAAGCGTGTGTATGGAAGCAATTCAACTTATACATTTGATCAACTTTTAACTGGAGGGTGGGATATCTGCTCACCTTCCCAAAGTGGGAATTTGCCCGTTTCCATCCTTTGTTGATGTTGTGCTGCTGTGATCTGATCAGATTAAAACAGTAATCTTTCACGGGCGCTCTCTCCCTCCCCCCACTTTTTGCATGGGTGAAATGACATTTCACAAAGTGTTTGCTCAAGATGGTTGCAACATTCCTACTGGGAAAGGATGACTATAGGAACTTGCTAGGGATGAAAGTAACAGCAGGTGAATATATGCATGTAGTCCTTCACATCTTCTGAATTAAAATTTGGGCTCACGTGCTACAAAAACTGCACCCTTAAAGTTTGATTAAATCATGACTAAAAAGTATATCCAGATTTTAAGATGTAGATCATGGACAGAAATGCATTCCCAATTTTTAAACGTCATAAAATTTGTATCCACTCTCCCAGCACAGAGCTGAAATATATATTTCATATTCTTAAGTGGTGACACATGAGACTTAAGCCACTGGGCTCCTGGGTTTCCCCCTCTGCTTTGACCTTGGCCAGTTTAAGGGCCAGTGAATCCATTGCCATAATTCACAAACAGGCCTGTTAGTATTAAAGGCCAACTAAAGTCCCCGTAGCCATTTGTTGAAAAGCCATGCCATCATTAATAATAATAATAATAATAATAATATTTTTAATGTATACCCCGCCCTCCCCAGCCAAGGCTGGGCTCAGGGCGGCTAACAAGCAAAAATAAAAACAAGTTGAATGAATACAACTTAAAAACAAAATTAAAATACAACATTAAAATATTGAAACATTAAAATATTAAAATGTAGCCTCATTGCAGGAGGAGAAGGGAAAAGAAAAAAGAAAGGGGGGGAGGGAATCAAATTGACTCCAAGTCAAAGGCCAGGTGAAACAACTCTGTCTTACAGGCCCTCCGGAAAGAAATCAGATCCTGCAGGGCCCTGGTCTCGTGAGGCAGAGCGTTCCACCAGGCCGGAGCCAGTGTTGAAAAAGCCCTGGCTCTGGTTGAGGCTAATCTAACTTCCTTAGGGCCCGGGACCTCTAGGGTGTTGCTATTTATGGACCTTAGGTCCTCCGTGGGGCATACCGGGAGAGGCGGTCCCGTAGGTACGAGGGTCCTAGGCCATGAAGGGCTTTAAAGGTCAAAACCAGCACTTTAAATCTGGCCCTGTACTCCACCGGGAGCCGGTGCAGTTTGAAAAGCACTGGGTGAATATGCTCCCATGGCAGAGACCCCGTGAGGAGCCTCGCTGCAGCATTCTGCACCCACTGGAGTTTCTGGGACAGCTTCAAGGGCAGCCCCGCGTAGAGCGAATTACAGTAGTCAAGCCTGGAGGTGACCTCCATGGATCACTGTGGCCAGGTCAGGGCGGGAAAGGTAAGGGACCAATTGCTTGATGTGGCGAAGGTGGAAAAATGTCGCCTTGGCTGTTGCTGTAACCTGCGCCTCCATGGAAAGGGAGGCGTCAAGGATTACACCCAAACTCTTAACGGAAGGCAATGGCACTAATTGGGCCCCCGCAAGAGAATGGAGTTGGTCCCTCATCCCCATGCCATCCCGACCCTGTCATAGGACCTCTGTCTTCGAAGGATTTAGTTTCAATCGGCTCCCACGAAACCATCCAGCCACCAAGCTTCCAAGCATCTGGTCAGTGTGTCCGGGGCCGAGTCGGTGTGGCCATCCATCAGCAGATAGAGCTGAGTGTCATCAGCATATTGGTGACAGCCCAGCCCAAAGCTCTGGACAATCTGGGCAAGGGGGTGCATAAAGATGTTAAAAAGCATCGGGAGAGGATTTTGCCCTGTGACACTCCACACACCAAGGAGTGGCTCGACGACATTTCCCTCCCTAGTGCCACCCTCTGTCCCCGACCAGAGATAAAAGAGCA
This sequence comes from Podarcis liolepis, assembly GCF_965112155.1. NCBI lineage: Eukaryota > Metazoa > Chordata > Lepidosauria > Squamata > Lacertidae > Podarcis > Podarcis liolepis. Next base: position 76,633,718 of record NC_139564.1, read on the forward strand.
CAGCCATTTATGGGCTATGCCCTGTATCCCCGCGTTGGCGAGGCGGTGGTCCAGAAGATCATGATCGACCATGTCAAAGGCTGCTGATAAATCTAAAAGGATCAGCAGTCCTGACCCGCCTCGATCCAGTTGTCTACAGAGATCATCTGTTAGGGCAACCAGAGCCGTCTCGGTCCCGAAACCAGGACGGAAACCAGACTGAAATGGATCTAAAGCCGATGTTTCCTCCAGAAACCTACCAAGCTGTTCAGCAACTGCTCTCTCAATTACCTTACCCAGATATGGGAGATTTGAAACTGGGCAGTAATTGGCTAGATCTAAAGGATCTAGTGAAGTTTTCTTTAAGAGCGGACACACCACTGCTTCCTTCAGTTCCCCTGGGAATGTCCCCGTGCCAAGGGACAAATTGATAATTTCAACCAGGGGGGTCTGCGCGACATCTGGACACAATTAATTAAGCAATTAATGATGCTTGGGGAATGTACCTGTATTGTAACTCATCTCCCATTAAATCTCTCATGACTAGTATGTGATACATAATGTATGTATTTCCAACCTGACTTTTTAAAAAAATGGAAATCTTCAAGGGGTTGTGCAGTTTCTGCTTAATATTTTACATGATCCTTAGCTGCTGTTGTCATGTGGGAAAACAAATTGAACCCTAGCTGATTTATTTTTATAAGATATTTTAAAATAGAAATCTACAGCATTAAAGTTATGGTCTTAATTGTGATCCTATTGTAAAATATGGGGGAAATGGTGTCAAAGGGTCACTCAAGAGCCTCTGACCTGCGCCCTTGGGCAGAAGAAACGCTCCAGATACACTGGAGGGCGGCTCTAGACCCTGTTCTTCATGACAAAAAGCTGGAACTTTGAAGAGGAAAACCAATAAATGCCTCTGAGTACATGCAGAGTGCTTTTCCTTTTTCATTTAATAGCCAGAACATAGAGCTTCACTCCTGGGATGTGGGCGCAGGGGTTTCCTCTGGCTTCAGAAATTTTGCAGATAATGCGTTTTTATGATAGAGAGAGATTGAACTAGGATTGCCCTTGCTAGCTGTGGAAATGGCAGCAGCACCTCGGTGGAAGGGACACGAATGTAATATTATACAGGCAACGCCCCATTTACTCAGGGGTTATGTTCTAAGGTACTGTGCGTTTAAGTGAAATCACATATATCTGAAACACCATTGAAAAAGCCTGCAAACATAGCTTTAGTCACCTATCTAGACTTTCTTGTACTGTGTGTGCCCATTTTCAGACTTTTCTGCCAACTAGAGGTGTATTGGATTATATGTGCCCCAAATGTGAGCTTTCTACCTGCCAATCAGTTTCTTCGCCCAAGCCAAAGTGATGGTTTTGACACATAAAGCCTTAAACAGCTTAGGACTGCAATCGGCGCTTCTTTTCTGGGGGGACACAGTGTTACACATACCCCTAAACATTTTGTGAATCTTTGTACTTTTGTCCATTTACTGTATTTATTTCCCCCAATTTGAACTATAAAATGCTGGTTTTCTTGAGTCAAAATGAGTGTATCCCTAAACATTTTTTAAGAAAAAAAGCACTGACTACAATACCTCAAAGACTGTCTCTCCCCATGTGAACCGACTTGGACCCTGTGATAATCACCGGAGGCCTTTATTTGTGTGCCGCCTCCTGGAGGGTGTCTGGAGGGTGGCAACATGAGAATGGGCCTGTTTGTGGAGTGCTCACCCCAGAGAGTCTTGCCTGGCGCCTTCATTATACATCTTTAGGCACCAGGTGAAAACATTCCTCTTCAACCAGGCCTTTGGCAGATTGACATTCTATGTCCTTTTAGATGTGTTTGTGGGGTGTGGGTTTGTTTTGCTCTTGTTTTCATTTTGTAATTTTATGCTGTGGACCATCTTGAGAACTTCGGATGTAGGGTGGTATATAAATTTAATAAATAATAAAAAACAATACCTAGTGTGTCAGCAATGTAGTCATTTTGATGTGCATTTCACAGGCTCATTATTATTATACATTTACGTATACCCCACCTTTTCCCCTGATGGAACTCAAAACAGCTTACAGATAAAAATAAGAATCATTAAAAACATTGAGAAAACAAATAACAGTTAAACAATAGAATTAATAGAACTATATACACATGTAAAATAGGTTTAGAACGTACAAATAATTACAATAAAAACAGCATGGCACCAGCCTTCCAGCAAGAATGAAACAAGAATGTCTTCACTTGCCTGTGGAAGGAGAACAAGAGGGAGCCAGTCTAACTGCTCTAGGGAGGTTGTTCCAGAGCCTGGGGCAGCCACCAAGAAGGCCCTTTCCCACGTCCTCACCTAGCATGTCTGTGAGAGTGGTGGGACCAAGAGAAGGGCCTCCCCTAAAGATCTCAGAGCCTGGGAAGGTTTGTATGAGGGAATATGGTCTTTCAGATAGCTTGGACCTAAGCCATGTAGGGCTTTATATGCCATGGCCAGCACTTAGAACCGGGCGATATTTCAGTTCATTGTCTGAAACTGGTATGAAGTTCAGATTGCCGACTTCTTGAGCTGGCAATACATCACGGCTGCCTGCGCTGTGCTGGTGGTAGGTGGGGAGCTGCCATGTATTGCCCGCTCAGATTGCGTGCTCTGTGATTTACCTTCACCTGAGCAAGTGGGGTGGGTGGGCTGCCTCCTTCCTGCCGGTCGGTTGCAGGCAGAATGACCAGCTGGGAGGGAAGAGGCAGCCTCCCCTGCTCGCTTGGGCGGAGGCCGATACGCAGGCCAGCAGCCACAGGGAGCACTTTCTTAGGCTTTCTCTGCCAAGGCTGAGGCTCGGCTGGGGAGGGAGTGGGCAGAAGCGCCTTTGCTTGAGCAAGCAAGCAGCCTCCTTCCCTTCCTCCTGGTCGCTCCCCCCTCCCTGCACACCCCAGCTGCTTTTTCAGCCTTTTTCAGTGTTATTTCAGACACCATAATATATCACTATATCACAATGATTAACTGGTTGATATATCATGATGTTGAAAACCAGATATCGCCCAACTCTAACCAGCACTTTGAATTGTGTCCAGAAACAGACCAGTAGCCAATGGAGTTGTTATACTGAGTAAGTCATCTGCTCCCTATAACCAGCTGCGGTCAGCATTCTGGCTGCAGCTCTTTGAGCCAGTTGAGGTTTCTGAGCACTTTCCAAAGGCAGCCCCATGTGGAGCACATCACAGCAATCCAAATGGGATGTAACTAAGGCATGTGTCACTGTGACCAAGTCAGACATCTCCACCAATGGGGGCAGCTGGTGCTCTAGCTGTAACTGCACAGTTGCACTCCTGGCCACTGCAGAAACCTGAGCATCCATGCTGAGGGACAAGTCTAGGAGCACGTTCAGTGAGCCTGTGTCTTAGGGGGAGTGCTGCCTGATTCAGCACAGGCTGAATCCCTATGCTGCCTTCTTACTATTGAAGTTGCATAAATATCCCATTCTAATCATTCAAGACAACTTGTCTATGCAGCAGATTTCAGCTTTGGAGTTGCTATGGAAATACCTTAAGTACTTGTTCATGTCTCTTCATGAAATGTCCTGTTTCAGACTCTTGAAGTAATCAAGACGGTCTGCAAAAGCTTCCAAACTCTGTTTTCAACTAACCATGGTTAGTTGTGTTATGTATGATCTCAAGCAAATAATTGGTTTTGGGAGCAAGCAAACTTCATAAACTGACTTCTGATCCTAGTTTGTTTCCCTAAATTACAGGGAAACAAACTAGGATTATAGATAACTGTAATTGCAAGTTTGTTATAATGTGTTGTTATGAAGTTAGTAAACTATTGTTATGGCCGGATACCAAAGGAACTAAGCCTTCTCCCCGATTCTTTAGCACACTGAAACAATCACACAGATTTAGGCTTCCCAAGTGCCTTTCAGTTCTACGAGACAATGAACTGGGTATGTTCGTAGCAAAAGGAAGAACGAAGAAACAGTGGGATCACTCAGAGGAGAAGATGGTGAAATGCAAACAGGGGACACAGAAAGGGCTGAACTCCTCAATGCCTTCTTTGCCTCAGTCTTCTCCGATAAAGAAAACAATGCCCGACCTGAAGAATTTGGAGCAAATGATTCAGCAAAGGAAACACAGCCCAGAATAACTAAGGAGATAGTACAAGAATATTTGGCTAGTTTAGATGTATTCAAGTCTCCAGGGCCAGATGAACTGCATCCAAGAGTATTAAAAGAACTGGCAGATGTGATCTCAGAACCACTGGCAGTCATCTTTGAGAATTCCTGGAGAAGTCCCGGCAGACTGGAGGAGGGCAAATGTTGTCCCTATTTTCAAAAAGGGGAAAAGAGAGGACCCAAATAATTACCGCCCAGTCAGTCTGACATCAATAGCAGGGAAGATTCTGGAGCAGATCATTAAGCAAACAGTCTGTGAGCACCTAGAAAGGAATGCTGTGATCACCAATAGTCAGCATGGATTTCTGAAAAATAAGTCATGTCAGACTAACCTGATCTCGTTTTTTGACAGAATTACAAGCCTGGTAGATGAAGGGAACGCAGTGGATGTAGCCTACCTTGATTTCAGCAAGGCATTTGACAAGGTGCCCCATGATATTCTTGTAAAGAAGCTGGTAAAATGCGGTCTTGACTATGCTACCACTCAGTGGATTTGTAACTGGCTGACTGACCGAACCCAAAGGGTGCTCATCAATGGTTCCTCTTCATCCTGGAGAAGAGTGACTAGTGGGGTGCCACAGGGTTCTGTCTTGGGCCCGGTCTTATTCAACATCTTTATCAACGACTTGGATGATGGACTCAAGGGCATCCTGATCAAATTTGCAGATGACACCAAACTGGGAGGGGTGGCTAACACCCCAGAGGACAGGATCACACTTCAAAATGACCTTGACAGATTAGAGAACTGGGCAAAAACAAACAAGATGAATTTTAACAGGGAGAAATGTAAAGTATTACACTTGGGCAAAAAAAATGAGAGGCACAAATACAAGATGGGTGACACCTGGCTTGAGAGCAGTACATGTGAAAAGGATCTAGGAGTCTTGGTTGACCACAAACTTGACATGAGCCAACAGTGTGACGCGGCAGCTAAAAAAGCCAATGCAATTCTGGGCTGCATCAATAGGAGTATAGCATCTAGATCAAGGGAAGTAATAGTGCCACTGTATTCTGCTCTGGTCAGACCTCACCTGGAGTACTGTGTCCAGTTCTGGGCACCACAATTCAAGAAGGACACTGACAAACTGGAACGTGTCCAGAGGAGGGCAACCAAAATGGTCAAAGGCCTGGAAACAATGCCTTATGAGGAACGGCTAAGGGAGCTGGGCATGTTTAGCCTGGAGAAGAGGAGGTTAAGGGGTGATATGATAGCCATGTTCAAATATATAAAAGGATGTCACATAGAGGAGGGAGAAAGGTTGTTTTCTGCTGCTCCAGAGAAGCGGACACGGAGCAACGGATCCAAACTACAAGAAAGAAGATTCCACCTAAACATTAGGAAGAACTTCCTGACAGTAAGAGCTGTTCGACAGTGGACTTTGCTGCCAAGGAGTGTGGTGGAGTCTCCTACTTTGGAGGTCTTTAAGCAGAGGCTTGACAACCATATGTCAGGAGTGCTCTGATGGTGTTTCCTGCTTGGCAGGGGGTTGGACTCGATGGCCCTTGTGGTCTCTTCCAACTCTATGATTCTATGATTCTATGATTCTATGATTCTATGATTCTAACCTATGAAAAATAAGCAGTAATTTGTGATGAGTAAATGAGACTGACATGAAATGTGATGTGGACAAGTCTGCACATGCCCTATGTCATGGGTAGGCAACTAAGGCCCAGGGACCAAATCTGGCCCAGTCACCTTCTAAATTTGGCCTGCGGACGGTCCAGGAATCAGCATGTTTTTACATGTGTAGAATGTGTGCTTTTATTTAAAATGCATCTCTGGGTTATTTGTGGGACATCAGAATTTGTTCTCTTCCCCCTCCAAATATAGTCCAGCCCCCACAAGGTCTGAGGGACAGTGGACTGAAAAGTTTGCTGACCCCTGCCCTGTGTGCTTCCCCTCCCTTCTTGCTCCTGCATATTCACATTGCCTCCCTTCCTTGTTTGATCAAGCCATAGTTTGCTGTTGCAGCTGAACTGGGCAAAATGTGTAGCCATACTTTCCTTTCAAGCGAAGACCTGGAACAATGGCTTGAAGTGGCTAGAGGAGTGGGAACATTTGGTTTGATCTCATCCTTAAGCGCAGCAGAACAAGCTGTCCTATGGCAAGAGAACCCTGTATCACACGTTCTTCATTTTGAAAGCCTGTGGGGGAAAGAGTCACCCACAAATAATCGTAGCATCTTCCTGCCCATGCAGATGAGGGGCATAAAAAATGAGGACCTATTCTTTCTTACCCAGTTTATAAAAACTTCCAGTTCACCTAGTCCTAGAGGCAATTCTTACCTTTCAATGCAAATAAGCAAGTGACTTTTTATTTACAAGCCAGCTGTAGATAATTTCCTGTATTAATGAGCTCCCCTCAATAGAACAGCCTGTCTTACTGTTGTTTTAAATCTTCAACCAGATCAAACTGTTTCATGCCTATATCTTCAGTGGGCAGGAGAAACAAACTGTTCTGTACCTTACTGTGTGTGTGTGTGTGTGTGTGTGTGTGTGTGTGTGTGTGTGTGTATTCTAAAATGGAAGAAGTTTCAACCTACTGTAGGTTTGCATCGATAAAAGTCCTAAGCTGAAGAAGTGTGCATGCACACGAAAGCTCATACCAAGAACTAACTTAGTTGGTCTTTAAGGTGCTACTGGAAGGAATTTTTTTATTTTGACTATGGCAGACCAACACGGCTACCTATCTGTAACTAGTCCTAAGCTCAGTTACTGCACTTCCAGGTTGCAGCAGAATTAAGATAAACCTTCATCTGTGAAACCTTGGGGAGGAACTACATTTTATAGATGGTTCTGATCTAGATATGTTTGGTGTGTGGAAATTGCTGTGTACTTTCTTCCGCTCTTCTCATCTAAACCTGTCCAGGCTGTTCTGGCTGGATCACAAGTGTCGCTAACAGGCGCCTGGCGCTATTCTTTGAGGTTTTCCAATAAAATGAACAGCTTGGGCTTCTGTCATCTTCATAGGTTTCCACCGAATTCTTTCTGCATCTTACTTGACTAGTTCTGAACACAGTACTCCGTATGAGATTTTGCTAGCACTTTCCAGTTCTTCTTGATATAAATTTGTTCTGGAGGCCCGGTAAAAGCTGTGGCCAGGTTGGGTTTAGGTTTGGCGCCACCTGGTGGTCAATAAGCAACATTGCAAGCTTGCAAAAATCAACCAACCAAACAGGATGCTGCTGTCTTGGCTCCTTCCTTCTTCAGTTTTTTATTCATTTATTCCTGAGACTCCCGGTGTTCACCTTTTCCCCCAGGATGGTTAATTCCTTGTTCATTCTACCTCTCCTTGAATTTCTCTGTGGCTCTAGTTCCTTTACCTTCCGCATTACCATTTCCAGATGAACACTTTCCCTTTAGCTGAGAATTATTTTGGCAAGCTTGCAATATTGCTCTTGACCACCAGGTGGCGCCAAACCTAAACCCAGCTTGGCAGCTTTTTCGGGATCCAGAAATACCTTTCATTGTTAGTATAATGGCCTTTTGATTATTGCTCTGTTCACAGAAGCACCATCAGGTTTCTAAACCTTTTGGTGTGCGTTAAAAAAATAAACTTTATTATCAAATATGCAGAGTTTGTTTTGGAATATTCATTTCGTTTGGCTTCTGTCTGTTGACCTTCAGTTCAACTTTCACTGTGGGTTTTACTGGTGCCTATCCACTGGTGCCATATCCAGATGTTTAAATTAGCAGACAATCAATTCTGCAAGAAAGCATCACCCTTTGAAGTTCTCTCTTGACTGTGCAGCACAAATAGTAGCATTGCCTGCTTCATAAATACAAAAAAATGAATATTAGTTCTTTGTTTTCCATTTGTTAAGACTATTATTTGTATCTCCCTCATTCAATTTGACTGACCTAAAAAAACCCCAAAGCTCACCTCACATCCTGTTTCAAAGGCTGCATTTTCAAAATTGAGACAGTTTTGATAACTCATTTTGATATGGAACTCTAGTGCAGCCTGCTATCATTACTTCCTAAGCCCAATATTTTTTATTCTACTTCTGGGTATCCACAATTCTGAAATAATATAAAATAATTATGTTTATTAGGTGGGAACTAGTTTGAGTAGTACGTTTAACTAGGGTGACCCAGATGCAAAAAACAAAACGAAACCAGGGTTCTTGAGTGTGTGAGAGAAATTTGGATAATGCTGAGAAGCTGTGCTTGCTGGCATGCGCTCTTCTTCTCTACCACTACTAAAGCTGTAGCAGTCCTGTCTTCTTATGCATAGGGTCACCCTAACTTTTAACAAAAATGCCAAAGAGCGTGTTTGTAAATTAACACTAGCTTCATTTTCAGAAGGACATAATAGGAGGTCCTTCTGTTTCAATGAGCAACTGAAAAGCATGCCTTCTGGGGAAGGCTGGGAAGGCTAAGCAATACAGTTTAATCTTCTTTATTCTTTGACAGGAAGAGGCAGGGCTCTGTGTTTGTTGCAGTAAACTGAATCATGATATTGACAAATTTCAAGCCTTCAGAGAGTCTTTCATGCGATGAGGAGTATTTTCGGTTTCTTTTTGTCCTAGGTGTTGGCAAAGGTGACGAGAAGTTTAACCCTGCTTCTTTCTGAGGACTCCAATAAAAGTTTTTAAAACTTTTATTTTAAAATAAGAGTTGTCCTTTCAGGACACTCATTAAAACAGGATGCACACCACTTAGATGAAAGCAGATAAGTTGTAGATACCGCATTTTTCGCTCTATAAGACGCACCAGACCACAAGACGCACCTAGTTTTTGGAGGAGGAAAACAAGAAAAAAAATATTCTGAATCTCAGAAGCCAGAATAGCAAGAGGGATCGCTGCGCAGTGAAAGCAGTAATCCCTCGTGCTGTTCTGGCTTCTGGGATATCTGTGCAGCCTACATTCGCTCCATAAGACGCACACACATTTCTCCTTCCTTTTTAGGAAGGGAAAAGTGAGTCTTATATAGCAGAAAATATGGTAAATAGTTAGAAAATAAAAATGAAATGAAATTCAGTTAATATACGTTTTTTTTTCCAAACGTATATTAATAGTATATCATTTGGCTATTGAAGATTTTTGTTCTTTCCTTTTGTTCTTTGCTGGCTACCCCTCTTTCTTGCCTTCTAGTACTACTATATGGGCAGTCTTCAGAAGTACTGCAGATCAACAAACAGAACTTGGCTGTTGCATTTCAACAAATCTTTTGGAGAGACGTGAGCAGGCATCCCGGACTTCCTTTGAAGTTCTTGCTGTAGCCAAAACAAGAATGCTTAAGAGGCAGAGGGCTTCTCAAGTTAGAATTTTTCAAGGTAAACCAGAAGTGGGTTGCCTCTACAGAATGCTAGCATGCCCTCCTTAGTTGAGTGTTCTTTTCTGAAATGAAAAAGCCTCACATACTTCAGCTTTTTCTCATGGGCTCACACCTTGATCAGAAGGAGAGTGGCACAACCTGGGATCTTGCCACTGGGTGCAAACTTCCTTACTTTGCCGTCTTAGAACTTTAACATACTGTAGCTGGAGCTTCTCTTGTGCTCTTTGACAGCAACATCTATTTCTCCTAATGATGATAATAATAATAATAATAATAATAATAATAATAATAATAATAATAATAATTTTATTACTGATACCCTTCCCATCTGGCTGGGTTTCCCCATCCAAGATATTCAAGGTATGTGAACTCACTGTTTTTGTGTTTTCTCCTTGCTCTCTGAGCAAAGCAAGTGGCGCTCAACTTTCTTGTTTTAAAACAGAGATTCTCTCTAACAGTAGCCAGATGCTGTTGGACAGATGTGTACGATCATATCCATTTAGAGTTCTACCTAGACCCCTGTGACAATGCCCATCTGTGCTGGCTTACTTAAAAGAGTTTAAGCATGTGATTCCCTGGCTGAAATATATCATTTGGCTATTAGCTTTTCTGGGTGTGTGGAGAGCATTTGTCAGGAGTAGACTGTGCCTTAAAAACCTTTAATTATACACCACAGCTTGTTCTTCTGGGGTCCAAAGACAACTCACTGTCAGCTGACATGTTGCAGGCATTCTGCTTATAACAGCTTGACTGTAGTTTGACTGATTGGTTTCTGTCAAGTAAATGGCAGCAGTGTTTTCATTAAAGGCCACGTCAAAATGTTTCCACACAGCATATTTGGATTTTAAGTGTCTTGTTCTAGAAATACTGTAAAACCTGGATGGATTGTGACGTATTCAAGGAAATTGTTAACAGGCCTAGGATGTGCACCTCACATTCTTGTCTACTTTCATTGTACTAAATGTCTGTTAGAAGAACTCTGCTAGTATTAATTTTGGGTTTTTATGTGTTTGGGGTTTTTAGGTATAAGTGTCTGTGGTGGTGGTGAGATGAGCTTAAAAGACATTTATAGTTCCAATTTTCAGGTGGCTTCCTATGAACACTTGAAGTAATAAGGCCACTATGGGGTGGGTTGAACGATGGAGTGGGTAGGTACCCGTAATTGTTTGATGCATGAGACTTATGGGAAGACGGACCATAGCTTATCTCCTGATTCCATACAGATTTATAAGTTTCTCAAGATCTGTGTGTGAGGGGGGTGTGACATGCCTTAACTCGGGAAACTGTGGTTTGTTTAAAGCTTTAAGCAAACCCAGGTTGTGGCAAGTAATGACATCTGTCTTGGTTTAAACTCTAGTGAGAACAAACCAGAATTTGAAACCATAGTTTGTTCCTGGTTTATTCTTAATGACTGGGTTTTAATTACAATCAGATAATGGTTCTGTGAGTTCAGGCAGCATGGGGATTTGAGTCCATTTGTTTAAAAGCTTCCATCGCCTCTTGGCTGCGGAAGGGAGAGGCATGAAGAACATGAGCCCAAGACTTGTGCAAGCCTGTGCTTAAGAGTGTGCTGGCCCACTCCCGTCAGTCTTGAATGCATTAATTACTGTGTCTGTTCCTCTCAAAGACCACAGAGCTTTGTTGTACAGCCTGCTAATGTCTTCCTTGCCCTCTGTAATCAGACTTGGGAATCATCAGGGTTAGACCCAGACAGGGCACCGTTTGGGTCTGCTGCCTTCTTTGCTTGTGTGCAAGACTGCCTTGGAAATATTCTCTAGTACGGCCCCAGTTTTGTTAGCTTGTAGAAGCAAAACTCTGTGGCATGTGGCTTGTTGATAGCCCCTTCCTCAAGCATCTTGCCTTCCTCTGGGATCATTCCCTAGTAACTGCGATCATGATTCCAATCTCCAAGGTAATGAGACACATAGAATATAACACTTTGGTACAGTTTCTTCAGATAGAAGATCAAAGCGTACTAATAATAGGCTAAAAATGGGAGCAGTTAATCAGATTATTGTGTAATTCAACTGAGAACTGAATGCAAATCATGCAGGCTCAGCTAGGCAATCTTGTCTTTGCAATGGGGAGAATTTAAGAATGGCAAATGGCAAAAACAAAACAAAAAATTCTTTCTGGATCTGAGCAAGAGTCCATCTAGTTAGCCTTCTGTTTCCAGCAGTGACCAGCAGTGTCTTTCTGGGAAACATACAAGCAAAAGCATGATTGTGAGAGCTATCTCCTGATGTTTATCCCCAAAACTAATTGTTGGAGGTGCACTGCCACTGAACCTTCTGTTTTAGCTGTTATGGCTGGTTTCCATGGATGTAGCTATCCTCTACACATTCATCTAATTCTGTTTTTTTAAAAGATCTATGCTAGTGGCTGGAAGATGAGTGATCTACTGGAGATGGGCCCATGCTCCTCATGCACATTCTCTCTCACCTCCAGAACGGGATTACAATATTGGGGAAAATGCTTTCTGTTTGTCTCCCTGCTCTCTCCCCCCCCCCCCATTCCAAATATTACCACATTGCTTTGGTTCTCTATTTTTGACTTGTAAGATTTTTAATGGAATTTGTGTTTGGTTCTTGTAAGCTATGCTAGCAACTCCAATCAAAAAGTGGGATGCAAACCTAATAAATTGGAGTGCAGTTCAGTAATTCATTTATGTGTGGTAGCCTTTCAGGACTTTATGGAAACATCAGTTGGCCCCAGATGCTGTGGCCAGATTTTTGAGTAGCACAGACAGTATGTTCTATAGAATTGCCAGACTTATAAGATCTTCATTGGTTACCTGTTTGTTTCTGGGCCCCATTCAAAATGATGCTTTTGATGTATTCCTCCACCCCTCAAGGCCCTAGAAAGATTAGGTCCCACTCCTGAAAAATGTGCCTCATGCCATATATTCATCTTTCTGTCCTGCGCACCCTGAATGACCCAAGGAGGTTCTTATGCCCCTAATTTTGTGCGGCAGTTGGCTGTAAAATCAGGAGCCTTCTGGACAGGAGCCTTCTGAGTTGCCCAGACCTTCCTTGCCTTGTGGACGTTGGTCTCTGCCTTTTACATTTTTGGGTTTTTTAGCTTGTTATTTCGGAAAGCTTTTAGCTAAGGGAATTTTATAGGTGAACTTCTGTTTTAATCGTAGCCATATTCCCTTTCAGATATAGTGAATTATTACTATTGTTGTTTATTGGTTTCTTTTTTGGAAACTATTTTGGAGAAACAGTTGCAGAAACTTGAGAGGGAAATTTCACACAGAACACTTCTACACACCGTCTTGAGCAGCCCTCCTTCCATCGCATGTTCTCCCATAATGAGAGGGAGCTTGTCAAGTTGGGTGTTCAGACCCACCAGCAGTGGAGAAAGGACAGATGTCTTGCAAAGGTGGTGGAGCTCCCAGTAATAATAATAATAATAATAATTTATTATTTATACCCCGCCCATCTGGCTGGGTCCCCCCAGCCTCTCTGGGCGGCTTCCAACAAAACACTAAAATACAATAACCTATTAAACATTAAAAGCTTCCCTAAACAGGGCTGCCTTCAGATGTCTTCTAAAAGTTTGGTAGTTGTTCTTCTCTTTGACATCTGGTGGGAGGGCGTTCCACAGGGCAGGTGCCACTACCAAGAAGGCCCTCTGCCTGGTTCCCTGTAACTTGGCTTCTCGCAGCGAGGGAACCGCCAGAAGGCCCTCGGCGCTGGACCTCAGTGTCTGGGCATCCCTCAGTACAATCACAAGAGTGAAAGATCTTCAGTTAAGTCTCCCTCCTTTTCCTGAGCGCAACATCCACTCCATCATGGCGGAGCACATCTTGATGGGGGGGAGGGTTTCCACAATTTTATGGCAGTTTCTCCAGAAGTTGCTGTTCACTGTGTATTTCCATAAAAACCACCCAAAATATATTTCAACCAGTTAGAAATTTTGCTTATCTACTTTGCCCTTTTAGGAAAGAATTATTATATGCTATTTTTGTTGAAGAGTTGCTAGGTTTATTTTTCTATTATTGGTCCAAAAGTTTAACCCAGACATCCCCAACCTGCGGCCCTCCAGATGTTCTGGCCTACAACCCCCATGATCCCTAGCTAACAGGACCAGTGGTCAGGGATGATGGGAATTGTAGTCCAAAACATCTGGAGGGCCGGAGGTTGGGGGTGCCTGGTTTAACCAGAAACTTTCTGGTGCATGCAAGGAGGGTGGGGTTTAGCGCTTTAAGAGGAAGAAATTATTTCCCTATCTCAGTGTGTGAAGAAATTAGTGCATTTTCATGCATGGTACAATTACCAGTAAAAATGAAGCAGTGGCAACATTTTCTCTTGCCCCAGGATGCCACTTGCTTAAAAGAATTTTCCCAGGCTTCAGTCGACACACAACTACCACAACTGGCAAAGTGGACACATTGGGAGTTTTTAATTTAGAGAAGAGTGAGGGAATGTGGCAACCAACCTGTCTGCCAATTGCTGCAGCTCAGTGATGACTGAAGTGGTGGGGGAAACTGCCTTAAAATCAGAGGGGGTGGGGGAATATGCTGCCGCCACTGCTTTTACTAATAAGCTCCCTGCCCCTGAAAACTTCATGACTTTCTCTGGCCCCCTGAGGAACTTGCCAACAATAATACCCTTTCAGGTTTTGCAGCAATTCTGGTGGGGGGTGATGGAGGATTAGGGTTGGGGGGCACCAGGTTGTGGGAGACTGGCCTAAACCATGGGTAGGCAACCTAAGGCCCCGGGGCCAGATCCAGCCCAGTCACCTTCTCAATCCGGGCCTGCGGATGGTCTGGGAATCAGCGTGTTTTTACGTGAGCAGAATGTGTCCTTTTATTTAAAATGCATCTCTGGCTTATTTGTGGGGCATAGGAATTCATTCATTTCCCCCCCAAAATATGGTCCAGCCCCCCACAAGGTCTGAGGGACAGTGGACCAGCCCCTGCTGAAAAAGTTTGCTGACCCCTGAAACAATCAGCAGAAGATTCTTAAAACGCTTCTTATATATTTTTACCTCTTGTGCGAGTAGTGACTCTGTCCTTGCTTCAGAATATTGATTTAGTTTGCACAGAGCCCTTAAATTTCTGTGCTTTCAAAAACTATTATTCCCTCTGGCTTCATTGCTTCTCTTCATACATTACCCAAATAACTAATGAGTCTATTAACTCCAGTTAGGCTTTGCTAATTGCAGCAAGATCAGGTTTTCACAAGTTAAGTTATGAAACTTCATCATGCCCCAATTATCAAAGCCTATTTATTCCATATGCTCAGGCATTGCTACAAATCAATTGTTCTATCTTAATATTTAGTCCTGTACTGAAAAACAGTAAAGCACTGGACATTCAAAACACAATTCAAGGAAATTTGGTAATGAAACTATTTTAGCAGAAGAGAAAGTTTTAAGTCTTAGATGTGTATTTTAGTTGTGAAATACTCTTAATGAGTCCAGATTATTAGGTAGACAAAATTGTATTATTGTATATACTTTCTAAGTTCCAGCATTCTAAAGGAAATTTCTCTTAATATATACATTTTGTTTTCAATTCTAGTACACATTTTTTCGGGCAAAACATTATTATTTATTAAATTCATGTACCTCCCTTAATCTAAAGATCACAGGGCAGTTTACAAGATAAAAACACAAAATGAAAACACAAAAAACCAATACATTTCCCCCAAAAACATTTAAAAGGCTATAGATGGTTTACTCAGTCAAAGTCTTGGTTGAAGAGGAACGGTTTCAGCTGACACCTAAAGATACGCAATGAAGGTTCCCAGCTTTGCCTCCCTGGGGAGAGCATTCTACAAATGGGAGCCACCACAGAAAAGGCTTGTTCTGTGTTGCTGCCCTCTGGACCTCTCATGGAGGAAGGCATTCGGAAGATGATTGCAGGGTCTGAGTCACTTCATATGGGGAGAGGCAGTCCTTGAGGTATTTAAGGGTTTATAGTTAAGCCAGCACTTTGAATTGGGTCCAGAAACTAATTGGCAGCAAGTGTAGTCGGGCCAGGATCCGTTCCCAATGCTGCACCAGCTGAAGTTTCCAAAGTAAGCCTCAAGTGACCGTAGTGGATCCAGGAATATCTCCAGGCTACGGACGTGCTCCTTCAGAGGGAGTGAAGCCCCAGTTCCCCCTCCTATCATGTGTTTTTGTATGTTGTTTCCACTATTGTATGCATTTATTTTAACATAGTACTGTATATGCATTTTTGTGCACACGACTTGGCTGGAAAATTGCATTGTAAAATTTGGAGGCGTGTGAATCTTGAAGGATGACTATGTCAGTTTGTGTACTGTTTCAAAATGAGTGAATTATGTATGTTTCCCTTTAAATGCAAACAGAATTGAATTTCTGCATCCTTAGACAATAGTAGGGACCTGGGTATCATTTGAGTATACTGTGCACATGATTTCTGTCCAGCATTACTCCAACCCATTGCAACTGTGTACCTTGCCAATAATAATAATAATAATAATAATAATAATAATAATAATAATTTTATTATTTGTATTCAGCCGATCTGACTGGGTTTCTCCAGCCACTCTGGGCAGCTTTGAACCTTCTTGTTCTTTACTGCTTCAGAAGTGTTTCCTTCCCCTTCAGAGATAAGATTGCTGATATCTAGACAAAGGATCTTTTTGGTGGTGTTGCCCCAAGACTGGAAAGCTGTCTCTGAACACATTTGTGTCTGCTGGCATTTAGGACACATGTTAGGTAGCTTTAACTGACTGCTGTTTTGTTGATGATTGATTTTTGATTTTCGTTTTTAACTGCTGTTGCTGCCTGTGTCTAGTGGTATTAACTGTGTAACTTTTTATCTCAGGTTATGTTTTAGTCAGAAAGTAGTGCAGGAACACATGCTCTGAAAAAGCGTATGTTCCAGTACACGTTAAAATTGCACATGTTGACTTTCCATGGCGATGAGGAGGGAGGTGGAACTGGTCTCTCTGCATTTGATAATGTTAGAGTAAAAAAAGATTTTGAAAGATGGGGAAGAATGAAACTCTCACTGCTAGGAAGACTCTCTGCAATTAATATCTGAAGAAGTGTGCATGCACACGAAAGTTTACAAACTTAGTTGGTCTCTAAGGTGCTACTGGACAATTTTTTTATTTTTTTATATATTTCAATTACGTCAGACCAACACGGCTATCTACCTGAATCTGCAACTGATATGAAAGTTTTGCCTAAAATGTTGTTTCTGTTTCAGACAATTCCGATAATAAGCAATACAGGATTCTTCAAACAATGGCAAAAGTATCTCTCAAGGTTTATCTGGCAAGGGAAGAAGCCCAGAATTAAGTATAAAATCTTAGCAGTTATTAAAGAAAGAGGTGCATTCACACTGCCAGATTTAAGACGATATTTTGGAGCATCCTTTGTGCTGATTAAAAGAATGGAATTCATTGCCATATGCTAGACTATTTCATCTGGAAGGATAAAGGATATGACAGAAGATTTGGATGTCTCGCATATTTATAGTATGATAAAACCAAAGTCCACAAATGGTTTCTGAATCATGTTGTCAGGAAAGGTTTGTACGGTGTATAGATGAGATATAAGAATTTGCTTGAAAGAACACCTTTGTGGTTATTCCCTACTGAAGCAAGTTCACAAATGAAAAGAAACATGGAAATGAAATGGGAAACCTATAGAGATGTATTAATTTATGTGAATTCCTCTTTGAAGCTTAAAAAGTTAGAGGATGTTAAGGACTGGATACAAAATTGGCTTCAATATTACCAGGTTAATGAACTATTTAAGAAACTATTTAACACCAAATAAGCTAGCCAAAATATATAAAACTAAGTCAGGTATGTGTTGGAACAGCAAAATGACAGAAGGAACATTTTTTCATATGTGGTGGACTTGCAAAAAAAGCTAAGGACTATTGGGAAATGATATATAATGGGATTAAAACTATGTTTAAATTTATGATTCCCAAGAAATCCAAAGTGTTTATTTTAGACATTATAGATAATGATGTACCAAAAGAGTTGGTTAACTTATTTATGTATCAAATGACAGCAGTTATGAGTACTGTATGACCATAGATTGAAAGAAGGAGAGGTTCCTTTGTTGGAACAAAGGAAGAATGGCTTTTGAAAATGATGGTGCAGTATGCGGAACTGGCGAGATTAACAGCAAAGATTAGAGATCAAAATGATGAAAAATTCCTTGAGGACTGGAAACTTTTTATTGATTATTACAAAAACTACTATAGTGAGAGGAAAATGCAAGCATTTGAATGAAATATGAGCAACTGCATGAATTAAGATAAATAGGTTAAATTGAATGTATTGAATAGTATAGGCAGAATATGCAGCATTTAAGGGTAAATATGGAAACAGTGGAAGGGGAGGATGGGAAGTCAATTGATAAAGTAATTTATGGTTTATGTTAGTGTTTTTTTCTTTGTGAAAAATTAATAAATTCGATTTTAAAAACAGGAATTGCTGATGGAGGGCTTGGGAGGGAGGGTGCCTGTGTGGTCTGGGTTTCTACTGGAAACCTGCTGGGAGCTAGTGATGGCTATCCCACAGATCAGACGGAGAAGCAGGAGGAGCTAGGCTTTAGCATTCCATCCTTTCCAGTTGCCACTCTGAAAGCAAACTGTGGTGGAATCTACACACACATAAAAAAAAAGCTGTGAAAATGCTTTTTTTTAAAAAAATGTTTTGAAAAAAACATATTGAATTTGCCATAATTCACCATTGCCATCTAGTGTCACGTTTGTATATTACACTTTACAGCACACTTAAAACGCTTTATTTGCAGCTGCATAGCTGAGTCCTGTGTCTCTGTTTTGTCATCTCTCTCCCTCTCCCCCTTCTGAGTGAAAGCCATTCGCACTGACGCAGGCATGTAATGTGCCAGTCCACCCTCGCTATACTGCGTGACAAGGGCAGCAAGACCTCCTTTTGCAGGGCGTAAGGTAACCCCTAAGGCCACCAGAGAAGGATTGCATCTCCAGTTTAAGCAACTAAGATTGTCCAAAGCACAAGGCAAAAGATGAATACCACATTTGATTGATTACTTGGTCCAGGCTAGCAAATGCTGTACCCTGTGGGACTCTAGGACGAAGTAACTGTAGCTTTTTTGGAAATGCACAGTCTTAAAACATCAGGAATGTTTGTCATCAGGAACTAAAAGGCAGAGCAGCTTGCATCTGGGAGAAGATTGCTGCACTTCATATTAATAGGGTGACCCTGTGTTATTATGCAGGTGGTATTTAAAATATACATTTTGAGCTACAAATTCATACAGATTAAATGCATCCTTTCTGGAAGTACGCCCATAGTATTAATGGCAGATGCTATCTCTAGGTTCCATCAAATTTTATTTTGAGGAGAGTGGTTTTTAATGCAAAGCTTTCGCTTCCTATTATTGGATTTGACGTCCCCGTTGTGCCAGTGGGGAGAATGCTTAAGCCTGGTCATAACTCAAAAATTACACTGTACACAGCTTTGGATTTTTTTCCAGAGTAGCATCATGTCACTGGTCCTTAAAAGTAGTTTATATGTGTGTGACTCTGTGAAGGCAAACACGGGTAATTTATAGGCTGTGTGTGACTTGAATCCTGTAGTGCTTTTGTATGCCAGGCAGTCTTTTGGTAGAGTATACCAGCTTACAGTTCCAAGTTGCACATGAGGAACTTCAAATGTCACAGTAAGAATGCTTTCATTTCTCACATGTGTCTGCTTTAACACCTTTCGTCTGCTTGTAAAATAGAAGAGCAAGTTGGGATCTAGCTGCAGATGACTCTGGGTGACTTGCCGCATATTGGTAAAGTTTTCTTGCTCCCAACAGTCAACAAGTTTGAGTGAAAAAAGGATGTTATCTGCCCTGGGCTGGTGTTGTGATAATCATTTATCTTTCAGCTTCAGTCTTCCAGGCCTATAAAATAGGAGCATTAATTATTGCCTTTGGACAGGCCTTTGTGCAGTTTTCAAATTTTGTGTTCAGATCCCCTATCTGTAGTAATTCGGATCTAGATTTGTACTCCTGTGTACAGGTTATCTTTTTCTTTCTGCGAAGAGCAGCTTGCATTCAAAGTGCTGAAGGAAGTGCTTTGACTACAAACTGCTTGATTGAAAAATGAAACTTTTTTTCCCTTTCAAGGGGAAGCAGTTTATGTCCAAAGGGCTGGAGGAAGCACTCAGTGGCCACCACTTTGTCCAGCCCCCTTGGCTCCACTGGGAACATTCTAGTGCAGCCAATTCCAGCTGATTGTCAGACTGTGCAGGGCTTATACTCTTTTTTTTTTTTAAGAATAATTTTTATTAACCGACCAATCACATCAAATCAAACCAAATTACATAAATTCCAAATTACACAGCCGAATTTTAAATTTTTGTTGGGGGTACCCATATTTCAAGTTCCGAAGGGGATCCAATCAACTTCTTGCTTCTTGCTGCTGTTTTAATGTCCACAAATCTAACCATATGGTGTTCACAGTACTATCCAGTCCTTTCTTAATGTTTTTCCACATCTCTTGTTATTTTCATATATTTTTCCTTTCTCTTTGTGACCTCTGATAGTCTCCGCAAGCTGGTTAAAACAGTTTGTAATCCTGCATGGATATTATTTTTTTTATCCAGTAGCCATATCCAGATGTTTTCCATATAACATCACTTCCATACATCAAAACAGTCTTAGCGTCATTAATCTTCACCAATCTGCCTCCTTTCTCAAACCTCTGAGGAGATTCACCAGGAATGCAGTCCATCGTCTTCTTTCTCAGAGGTCACTTAAATTAGCAGACTTCACTCCCCTTCTTCACTTGAAATATGTGCATTTGCTTCTTTTGTAATTAATTATTCCAAATTGCTGCAGCTAGTGCACGATCAGAGACAGCGTCCAGGAGAGCCGAGGTCCACACAGGGGCATTCTGCCTAGGGCCCTCACCCCCTTCTTTCAAATTTGGCAGTGATTTATGGGCACAGCAGGCAAGTAATAATAATAATAATAATAATAATAATAATAATAATAATAATAATAATAATAAATAATTTATTATTTATACCCCGCCCATCTGGCTGAGTTTCCCCAGCCACTCTGGGCGGCTCCCAATCAGTGTTAAAAACAGTACAGCGTTACATATTAAAAACTTCCCTGAACAGGGCTGCCTTAAGATGTCTTCTGAATGTCAGGTAATTATTTATCTCTTTGACATCTGATGGGAGGGCGTTCCACAGGGCGGGCACCACTACCGAGAAGGCCCTCTGTCTGGTTCCCTGTAGCCTCACTTCTCGCAATGAGGGAACCGCCAGAAGGCCCTCGGCGCTGGACCTCAATGTCCGGGCAGAACGATGGGGGTGGAGACGCTCCTTCAGGTATACTGGGCCGAGGCCGTTTAGGGCTTTAAAGGTCAGCGCCAACACTTTGAATCGTGCTCGGAAACGTACTGGGAGCCAATGCAGATCTCTCAGAACCGGTGTTATGTGGTCCCGGCGGCCACTCCCAGTCACCAGTCTAGCTGCCGCTAGGGCAAGGGGAGTGTTCCCCATTCCCTTGGGGCAACAAGGGAGGCTGCCTACTCCCATAACAGCCTCTTAATTACCCCGTGTGGGTCGGAGAGATGGTATTGTCAGCCATCTTCCAATGTGCCCCTAGTGGCCCCCTGTGCACTCAACCAGTTTATTGACAATTCAGTTCTCTCTGCAAGGCACAATCCCTGTGTCATCTGAACCCCGGGAACAATGGGTGGTGAGAGAACATGCCAGCATCAAACTATAGCTTCAGCACCTGTCTTATTCTCATTTACCATTTAGAGAAACCATATGTCAGGAGTGCTCTGATGGTGTTTCCTGCTTGGCAGGGGGTTGGACTCGATGGCCCTTGTGGTCTATTCCAACTCTAGGATTCTATGATTCTATGATTCTAGTTCCCTGAATTTGATGTCAGAGAACAGTGGCCTGTTTAAAAATGGAAACAAATGCTATTAAGGTAGAAACACAAAACCTCAAAGTTTGTTTTAGGTCATTGATATATTGTATTGGAAAACTGATGTTTGCTGTCTGAAATGAGCCAAAGTAAATTCAGTTAGTGGACATTCAATGACAGTTGTCCTCAAATGTATAAATACAGGCAATCCTTGTTTTGCCCAGGAGTTCTGCTTCAGATCCCTGTACGCATCGGCGGAGCATGCCTAACACTGTTAGAAAGTCATATATAGAGCACACCTTACCAGTGGCGTAGCGTGGGTTGTCAGCACCCGGGGCAAGGCAAGTAATTTGCTCCCCCTAACCCATGGATTTGCGCCCCCTAACCCGTGGATTTGCACCCCCTAACCCCAACCCCCAGATGTTGCGCCCGGTGTGGCCGGCCCCCCCTGCACCCCCCACGCTACGCCACTGCACCTTACAGTCTTGCAGTCTTACAGTCACCAAAACAGAAGGTCTAGTTGCCATTTTTGTAGCTCTAAAGTCTTATTTTTCAAATGATGGGCTGTTTGTGATTGATTATCAGTTAAACATCTGGCTAGTTCAGATGACAACTTTGAGCTAGGTTAAGAACCTTGAGAACTTAAAGATTATATATATATATATATATATATATATATATATATATATATATATATATATTGGCCTATTCCTACAGGATGTGGTATTGGTATGTGAAAACATTCAAGATCCAGTGATCCGCAGGCATGCACCTCCAGATGGCGGAGATGTCAGGCGTCATCCTAGCGCCCAGACGTCTACACTTGGTTGCAGGTGGCCGATAGCCAGGTGCAAAATATGCCCGTCTGATTTCAAACACTGCTTGCCATGTAGAAATTGCTATGTATAAATTCTCAGTCAAAGCTTTTCTAGCTCAGACATGTGGCAGAACAACAAATATGGAAGACTGTAGATTAGCAGCATTTGAAACTCTTGACTGAAAACAAACCCAACAAAATTAATAACTAATGTTTATGCAATTCTTTCTGAAGTTAAATTTACTTATAGACAGCCCACATATAAGACGAAATGGGAGACAGACTTGATAAAACAAAGTTCTAATATCCAGCATGTGGAATGAGCTTGGATGTCTAATAACATTCCTAGATCTTTGATGAGCTGTAGTCTGAAAACATATTTCTTCCAAGACAATCTTTCAGTGGTACAGGGGCACCATCTCCTTGGGGTTGAGCCCTTTTGGGGCCCCCAATATTTTTTGGGGAGTCCAAAGAGCTCCCGAGGAGGCCAAGCCCAGAGCCAAGCGTGACGCAGTGGAGGGGGCAGGAGAAGTCAAGGCCATTGAAGCTGTGCTGCTGCTGCGCCTAGAAGCAATTGCAACTCTTCTCGTGACAGCCAGGATTTACATTGCTCAATACTGTGTATCTGAAGAAGTGTGCATGCACACGAAAGCTCATACCAAGAACTAACTTAGTTGGTCTTTAAGGTGCTACTGGAAGGAATTTTTTTATTTTGACTATGGCAGACCAACACGGCTACCTATCTGTAATTGCTCAATACTGAAAGACTGAGGCAATTCCCACCCCCCACCCCATTTGAAAAAGTGGCT
The DNA here is from genome assembly GCF_965112155.1 of Podarcis liolepis. Taxonomy (NCBI): domain Eukaryota; kingdom Metazoa; phylum Chordata; class Lepidosauria; order Squamata; family Lacertidae; genus Podarcis; species Podarcis liolepis. The sequence continues at coordinate 76,656,633 of NC_139564.1, forward strand.
AGATAAAATATGGCCAGTGCATTAAAACGACACAAAAGAAGTCAAAGCAGCAAGAGAACATGTTCTCAGAATGAGTCCTTTTCATCTGTTATTGGAATGAAAAGGTTGGAGATAACACCCACCCTCACAACTAATCTTCAACTGTTTGGGTTATCACTGTTACTACTTTTGGTTTGGTTCCAAGGCCCCTCTCTTTACTGGTTTCCCAGCCCTCCCCCGTGTGTGTGTTGCATCTAATTAGCCGAGTGTAGTTTCTAATGGATGGCATCAGGTGGTTGAGTGTGTGGTCACATCTGATGAAATTGGTTGGTTTTCTTCCCATTTGCTTTCAACCTTTTATTGTTTAGATAACCCCTCCCCACCTAAAAAGAAACGCAGTGATAAGACAGCGCCGAAATGTCTGAACTATATGACAACGCAAGTTTTAATCTGAGCTTTTTATTTTATTTTTTAAAAATGGTTTTCCAGCTCTATTTCCTCCTATACCTTCTAGATTAATCCTGGGATGTATTTTTCCTAGTTCTGCTCGGATATGAATGGTATCTATAACATGGGCTCTGTAATGGAAGACATCTAAGCACCCTTTTGCCCCTTCAGGGGTATCCCTGTGAAATGCTTTTCTCTCTTCTGGCAAGGAATGTCTCTGACTGACAGCTGCCTAGTAGTAGTGGGTCTGTGCCCGAAGGTGGCTGTTGAAGGGTTTGGCGGCTGCTGGATTTGGATACTCTGCTCTCCAGCAGCTTATCCAGGAGCAGAGAACTTAAGAGCTGGGGAGCAATGCTTGAAGAGATGTTAGGGTTGTTTGGGATGTGAGGGTTAGGTCTCTGTGGACAGCATGGAGAGGGCGCTTTCTTGCGGAGGAGGCAAGGCTTCTGGAAAGGATGAGAACAGTTGCATGGGTTACTATACTGGCTCATACTTTCCCACTTTTAAAACCTACCCCTCCCTTCTCTCTTAGTCTAAATCTTCCAACTGTGAGAGCTTTATCTGGAAATTCTTTTAAAATTAAATATTGAAATACCAGTATTTGGGGACAGAATTGGTCAAGAACCTCTGTAAAACATTATTTTCTCCAGGGTGAAAAGTACACGTGGCTGTGCTGGAACTTGACTTCAAGTTTTCTATCCAGGTTTTAGGGAGACTAAATAAGACTGAAATACTTGCTGTACTCCCCTGACTTCCAGGGGCACTTTTCATTGAAAAGATGCACAATGTCTGCTTTCCTAATGACATTTTCTGCTGTGCTTCCAGATGTGAATGGAGCTTTGTTTATCTCTGGAAATCTACTCATCTATTAAATGAAAAGGGCAGCACAACTTCGCAGCGGCACAATGGGCTTCAAAAGTGTTCCACTTTAGTTCAATAGATGGTGGATGTATCCCATGACTAATGGAATCTTTCTGCAGCATTAGGTGAGATGCCTGAAGCCAAGGTCACCACTATGGTGCAAAGGTATGGTAATCTATGCGTCTTAATGGAGTTGGGTCTACTGGGGCCAGTAATAGTGGGCTTCATTTAAAATAATAATAATCTTGGGTCATTTTCTGGAATTCTGGTTCACTCTTCTGGTATCTGAAGCACCCTTTGGACTGTGCCAGCCAAGTTTGCAAATCACACTAAATCATTGTTAATTGCTTAGAGCAGGGATGTCCAACTTCCCAGAGACTGTGATCTACTCTCAGTATAAAAACCCTGGCAGTGATCTACCCATTGGATAGACCAAAGTTGTTGAGCTTTTCTGGGGGAGGAAGATCAAAAGCTGTTGATCTACTTTGGGGGAGGCTTCAGCAAAGTTGTTGAGGCCCCCCCTCCCCCCCCAGTATGCAGGGGAAGCAAACTGCAGTCTCTGGCGTTGTGTTGTATCTGAACCCAGGGACGTGGTTGGTTTGTTTGTTTCTTCTTCGGTTAAACAGACTGCAGCTTCTTGGGGGGGGGGGGAGGCTTTGGCTACCAATCTTGGTTTGTTGGGAGTGAAACCCCCGGTTTGGGTGTAATGCTAAGCCTAGGAATCATTCTTTGTTTCCTCCCAGTGTGAGCCAGCAGGAGCAAAGCAGTGTTCTGCCATGTGTGGTAAGCCATGTGACCTCCAAATGCATGCCTTGTGACTTTTGTGGCAGAGTCATGGAAAAGAGATAAAAGGAATCGAGTTTCTACTTCTTTGGCATTCTCAGAATGGTGTGAATTTGGTATCCTAACTGCAAATTTCAGATCTGAATTTGAACGGGTCTTGATGTGTCATGCTTGGCAAAGTCATCCTCTTAAGGATCAATCTTGGATGCCTTGAAAGGTCTTAAGACTGTCATTGTCTCCAAGTGGTGTGTGTGTGTGTGTGTGTGTGTGTGTGTGTGTGTGTGTGTGTTTATATTTAAATTTCAGGAATTTACACACATTCCCTCCCAATATTTATCCCAGGATGGTTTGTCAAGCAGGGATTATAGCTCAGTGGTGCATCATGCGCTTTGCACACAATTCTAGGTTCGATCCCTCTATCTCCCAGTTTCAAAAGGACCAGGTAGTTGATGATGGGGCAGATTTTTGTCCAGCTCTGCAAAGAGCTACTGCTAGTCAGAGAAGACCATAATAGTGTAGTCTGACCTGATGGAAGAGAGCTTTCAGGGTCCCTAGGGATTTCATTTTGTATCTTCCTTGACAAGTGTGAGCATCTCAAAGCAGTGACTGTGACTGTGGTTGTTCTTCCTGCCCAATATGACCAAGCACTGCAGGACTGGGAGGGAACGACTCTATGGAGCCGGAGCGCCATGGAAAGTGGTCTTCTCTAAAGCCCCTTCATATGCGACAGCACACCAAGTCCTTCTGTCTTCACGGCATATCAACTGCATCTCTTGTGTGACGATAGAAGGAATTTGGGGTGGCTGAAAATGCAGTTAAAATTTTTCTCCCTGAAGCGAGTTGCAGGCCCAGATGTCATGTTTGCCAGATTGTCACCTCCCCGCTTCTCCAAACACAGATGCCTTTCCACCAACACATGGTGGAAACACAGGGATCCATCCTTGCTTTAATGTTTACTTAGCCCTTCGTCATAGAATCATGGAATCGTAGAGTTGGAAGGGACTCCCAAGGGTCATCTACCCCACCCCCTTGCAATGCAGGCATCTCAGCTCAAGCATCCAGGACAGACGGCCATCCAGCCTCTGCTTAAAAACCTCCAAGGAAGGAGAGCCCACCACCTCCTGAGGTCTGTATACTGCATTTCCAGAAGGAATCTAAGTCTGTAAAATAATTAATCAGGAGCTACAATTTGACATTTCATCAATTTTGTGTGTGGAAAAGGTAGAGACCACATTTGAGAGGGTATTTCTTTCTCTTTTGAAATGGCTCGCATTTCGAAATGATTTTCCTTTGTCTTGTCACATGAAATGTTATACACACTTTCCAGGAGTATAAATAAAGGAGTATTAATAAATATCTGCTGGATCTCCAACTTGATGTCTTTATTCTCCCATTTAGATTAATTTTTCTGTACCTCCTGAGAAATTATTTCTTTCTATTTGACTTAGGATTGGGCTTTGTTGGGTTTTCAACCTTGCAATGTATCACCAACCAAACATCAGTCGGTGAGCATGGGGTGAAACTGACTCAGCTCTCACCACGGCAGCTGAGGCGCTTTCACCCCAGTGCCTTGCGGGTCTCCTGCCCCCAGCTGAGCGAGCCCCACATGATCAGCAGGGACCTGGGGCTCTTTTGCAAGACTCAGCCGGGCAGTGGGAGGGCTGAGCGAGCCCCGGCGTCCCTGCCAGTCACACGCGAGCAGCAGAGACCCCATGAGGAGCACTGGGCCCGGCGGCAGCAGCAGAGAGACCAGTGACCTAAATAGGGTGGTTTGGGGGAACCAGCCTGTGGGCTCAGAGGTGTCCTACCCTGATTATAAGGAAACAACTCTCTTCTCCCTAACCCTTGGTAAAGCAGCGAAACTGTTTTTTTAGCTGAACCATCTTGTTGCTATGTTGCGGAAAGTAAAAAAGCAAGCTTCTAAGTTCTAGAAAGCTAAAATCACAGAAATACAATTGTTTCAGGGAACCTGAATAAGTCCATGCATACAACTGGCCATCTGCAACCTGCTCCTTTCATAAATAGAACTATGTTCAGTGTTAGAAAAACTATCGGTAGTGAAAAGACCTCGGCCCAGAAGGTATAAAAAGTCCACCTCCCACTCTTCCCCCAGTTTTCACTGAGTGCATTTCCACTGGTGAGCACACAAGGGAGTGAGATGGTGTCGTCAAAATTCTTCTTGCACTCTGTAAGCAGCCAGATACAGATGAGCATTCCAGAACTTTTGTTACCCAAATGGTTCTGGCATTCCAAAGTTCTTTCCAAATAAAGACTACGGTGTTTGCATTTCGGCTGGACTGTGTGCAGTTACCTCTGCAGTTGCATCACAGAAAGGGCTACACTTTGCTGAATCATAGTAACTGCCAGCCCAACTTCACAAGCTTGAGCCACAGTCTTGACTTAAAGCAAAGCATGCTTTATATATTAAAGAGGGGAACCACAAGACTCCTGAGGACATCAGCTCCGATCAGTTTGGCCACAAAGCTTAGAAGATGTGCAGACAAGAAGCCTGTATGTAAAAATGTCTGGATTGTATCCCATCTTGGCTCTCCCCACCCTCCTCCCTTTAAAAAACAAACGAAAACCCCACTTCACTGAGAAATGAAAGGATCCACGAAGCTCACATTTTACATGCTGCTGAAACATGCAGACCTTTCAGTGTCCCTAGAAGTAAAATATGTATATAGTAATGTCAGTATATTTTTGTACTCACACAGAAGTGTTGATTCTGCTCCTGTGTCCCTCCTAGGCGGAGATGGAGAATGCCAATCACTTGTCCAGGAGGTCAACGAAGCATTCTCATCTTGTATAAAGTGCTGACCAGGGCATGTGGTGAAGAGACCGTGCAGAAGAGAATATTAGCTGCATCGGTTCCTTTTCAGGCACATCCTCATGGCAGCTTTTGTACCAGCTCCCTCCCCTTTCCATTGTCAGGGAGGGATCTGCGTTTCCCAGCATTGCCTGTGCAACACCCCTCTGGAGTGCAAACAAAAGATAAGGGCAGAAAACCCACTTGCTCCTGATAGTTGAACCTCCGTTGACTTTCATTGTAGGTGCTGTATATCAAAAACATATGAATGGATCATCTCTCAACTCAGCAAGCAAATTGTAAATTACTTACTACTCTTACCGTGTTTTTGGCCCTGCAAGGGCTTTCTTTTTCTTTTTCTTCTTCTCCTTCTCCCTCTTTGCCTCTTCCTTCTTGGTTTTCCTTCTTTTCACAGTTCTCCCCTTTCTGTCTTGTCACTGTCTGTGCCCTTTCACCTAAGGGCACGTGGACTCTGCGCCTTCCCAGCCATCAGTGAGTTTTATATAGTTTGTAAAAGAACCTTTTAGAGTTCTTGTTCCTCCCTCTCTGTGCGGGTGGTATCTTTGGGTGTGCATGTGCGGAATGACAATGCTCTTGCTTTACATCTATGAGCAGCTGCAGAGCATGGGAATAAATCTGGCATCATTTCTTTGTACTGCTCTGGTTTGAAGCACCTGTTGTCTCAGTCTAAACACTTTTATTTGGATAAGCATATTTCTCGTGTGTGTGTCTGTTTCTCTTATGTGGCGAGTGTCAGCCAGACTTTGACATCACTGCTGCTAGGAGTCTCCACACACTTGCTTCACTTACCTAGTTTCTCTCTTTGGCGGATGGACTGTAGCTGAGTAGTGGAATGTGAGGTCCCAGAGGCTCAAAGCAGAGCAAACTGGGCACCAGCGTTCAGGGGGAAATTTTTTTTCCCTTTTGAAAGTGTTACTTTAGCAGGCACACACTAGATTACACAAAGTGAACCCTGTACCTCATGAAGCAGAGGCATGGCTTTATCTGGGGGACACTTGCGCTGAAAAACCACACACCACCAGTTCTTGGGGTTAACTGTAGTTCTCAGACTAAATGTTTGAGAGCCCACTAAAACTGTAAGGTGGGAAGTAATCTGGAGAACCTGAAGTTTGAGCCTTATTGCCTTGGTTTCCAAATAGGTGGTTGATACTCTCAAATGATGAAAACAGTGACTTGGGCAATGGGAGGTGCAAGTAACAAGTATTTGAGATGTGATTTAATTAATTAAAAATGAGTAGTCTCATCAGAGAGTTCTTGTTTATCCCTACTGACCACTAAAATCTGTGGCTCTAATCACATTCCCACTGTCCTTTGGTCAACCTGGGCTTAGTTCACCAGAGGTCTTGTCAATGCTTCAACACACATCCGTTCACAGGCCTGAAGTTTTGTGCACCTGTGGTCAAGTTATGAGTTGAATGAATCTTGGGCTCTTCAAATTTCAGGTGCCAATGTTTTCTGGTTAGATGTCATTGTTTACTCTCCTTCCCTTGCAAAAAGTAAGGGACCTATATGGCAGTGGCTGCTGAATTTCGAAGTCTTCTGCCTGTTAAAATGAAGGAGAAAAAAATCTTGCTTGGGTTTAGCAGGGGCTGCATCCATCATCATCATCATCATCATCATCATCATCATCATCATCATCCTGCCCATCTTACTGGGTTGCCCCAGCCACTCTGGGCGGCTTCCAGCAAATTAAAACACAGTAAGACAGCAAACAGGGATGCGGGTGGCGCTGTGTTCTAAATCACTGAGCCTAGGGTTTGCCGATCCGAAGGTCAGCGGTTCGAATCCCCGCAATGGGGTGAGCTCCCATTATTCGGTCCCAGCTCCTGCCAACCTAGCAGTTCAAAAACACGTCAAAGTGCAAGTAGATAAATAGGTACCACTGCAGCAGGAAGGAAAATGGCGTTCTGTGCGCTCTGGTTTCTGTCGCGGTGTTCTGTTGCGCCAGAAGCGGTTTCTGTGCGCTGCTCTGGTTTCACCAGAAGCGGCTTAGTCATGCTGGCCACATGACCTGGAAAAACTGTCTACGGAAGCGGATAAACGCCAGCTCCCTCAACCTTTTAAGCAAGATGAGCACTGCAACCCCAGAGTCGTTCGCGACTGAACTTAACTGTCAGAGTTCCTTTACCTTTACCTTTTTAAGACAGCAAACACTAACTTCTCAATACAGGTCTGTCTTCTAAAAGTCTAAAACTGAGATAGCTGCTTATTTCCTTGATGGCAGGGTGTTCCACAGGGCAGATGCGACTACCCTTTGCCTGGTTCCCTGTAGTTTCACTTCTTGCATTGAGGGAACAGCCAGAAGGCCCTCAGAGCTGGATCTCAGTGTCCGGGCTGAACAATGGCCTTTGGTTGGTTTTCTGTTGCTTGTGTAGTTCTATAATTTTACAGTTCTGTATTGATAGCTTTCTTTTATATCTTGTTCACTGCTTTGAGCACTTGAAAGGCAGTTGGTAAATATCTAAACAAGTTCAATCCAAGAGGCTGAGGAGGAGAGGAATTAATTTTAGATTTAAAAAAGGCTTCAGGGGTGTCATGCCTTTCTTCAACATTTTTTCTTAAAGGAACAAAAGCGCACACTGGATTTATTATTTTACTGCCAAATGTAAGGGAAAGATAACTATACATGCTGCAAATCAGACACATGGCGGACTCAATTTTCTTTAGTTCCTTCTTCCCCAGATTAATATAGTTTATTGGTCTGCCTCAATTCAGCCTAGTTTGATCATGTTATTGTAGCTAGTTAGGTCCACCCAACTGAAAGGGTGTACTACTTCTCAATATTTTGCAGTTCCCTCCAGGCCTGTTAAGATTGATGGGGGGTAAAAATGGATTGGTTGAGAGCCAATACTGAAGCTCAGTCCAGACAATACGGCAGTCCTCTTGGATGGGTAGTTCATCTACCAGGTTAGTGGTGGTGACTGTGTTGAATGAGGTTGCACTCTCTGCGAAGGAGCAAGTTTGCATTCAGTGGAGGCACAGGCTGCCTGTGTGGCATGGAGTGCCTTCTTCCACCTTAGCCTTCTGTGCCAGTTGCAGCCCTGCCTCCGATTAGACTACTATAAGGCATTCTATGTATGTCTAAATGGAGACCTTCTAATTCCCCCAGCCTTTGGAATCCTCTGCAAATTGCTTTGATGTTGCTTTATAGGTTGGTTGGCTGGTTGGTTTTAAATTCTGCTGGTTGTTTTTCTTATTGCTCTTTTTCTGTTGTGGTGGCTTATACTGTGATAGTTTAATGTTTTTTTACAAATCCAACTTGGCCATTTTTAACCTTCATTTCTGCTTCATGTCCATTTCCTTCCAGCACCAATGTGGCCCCGCCCACATGCCAAATTCCTTAGCCTACCATACTTGACCCCATTCCTGTGCCACCAAGGTAGCCCATGTGCCCTGAAGATGTTGCTGGAGTCCAGTTTCCATCCGCCTCAGTCAGCATGGCCAATAGTTAGGGACCTGGGGAATTGTGGTCCAGAAGCATTCCCTGAATCTGCATTTGCCCCTAAGCAGGTGGGGCTCCTCCCTTTCAGAGCAAACCTTTTTCTCCTACTGTCACAAAGAAGCACGCCTCTAACACTTACCACCCTTCCATCACCCTCTTGAATGAACGAATTAATTTACTTTATTACGGTCACAGACCAGCATAAGCAAAGCATCTAAATAAATAGCATAGCAATATGAGTCTAAGCGAATAATTATTAAATAAATGGGAGCAAGAACCAAACATAGCTTAAAACATATACATAGAATACTTAATTAAGCATAAATAAAGGGTGGATCAAAACTGATAAGAAAATTTTAAAGGACCAGTTAAAACAGCTCTATGGGGTGGGGCTTCAGAAGTGCAGATCTAACAATATGAGCCTTCAATTTAGGACTGAATTGTAGCATAGACCATCCTTTGGCAAATATCTATCATGGCAACGCAAAATCTGATGACTGAATATGTGACTTCTGGGCTTTCGGCCTGTAGTAACAGGGAGATGTTGTGTTGTTCTGAACGCCCAGGGAACTTATAAAAGATGGGTTGGATGAACCTGGTTTGAATGTCTATGTAATACTGGCAGTGAAGAGGGGCACGCTCTGTTGTCACCCTCTTGTCACCTAGGGACTCTTGCTTTGCTCAGCAGGGGTGGAGGGCAGACAAAGACAGCAGAGAGCTGTGCAATTAAGTAAGTGGTCCCACCTGGGCCTTCGTTACTTCCTTTAGGTGTGAGAATCCTTAAAATGGGAGGTTAAGGAGAGACTAAAGCTTAGGGCCCCTTCATGGATCACTGCCTTGCCATGGCGAAGGGGCTTGAATAACTCAGAGAAGCTATGAGCTATGCCGTGCAGGGCCACCCAAGATGGACAGGTCATAGTGGAGAGTTTTGACCAAATGTGATCCACCTGGAGCAGGAACTGGCAAGCCACTCCAGTATCCCTGCCAAGAAAACTCCATGGACAAAGACAACAGGCATATAAAAGTTATGACGCTGGAAGATGAGCCCCTCAGGTCGGAAGGCTTCCAACATGCTACTGAGGAAGAGCGGAGGACAAGTACAAGTAGATTCAGAGCTGATGAAGCGACTGGGCCAAAGCCGAAAGGACGCTCAGTTGTGGATATGCCTGGAAGCGAAAGGAAAGTCCAATGCTGTAAAGAAAAATATTGCATAGGAACCTGGAATGTAAGAACCATGAACCTGGGTAAGTTGGATGTGGTCAAAAATGAAATGGCAAGAATAAATATTGACATCCTGGGCATCAGTGAACTAAAATGGACGGGAATGGGCGAATTCAGTTCAGATGACCATCTTATCTACTACTGTGGGCAAGAATCCTGTAAAAGAAATGGAGTGGCCCTCATAGTCAACAAAAGAGTGGCAAAAGCTGTATTGGGATGCAATCTCAAAAATGATAGAATGATCTCGATACGAATCCAAGGCAGACCTTTTAACATCACAGTAATCCAAGTTTATGCACCAACCACTGGTGCTGAAGAAACTGAAATTGACCAATTCTATGAAGACTTACAACACCTTATAGAAATGACACCAAAGAAGGATGTTCTTCTCATTATAGGGGATTGGAATGCTAAAGTAGGGAGTCAAGAGATAAAAGGAACAACTGGCAAGTTTGGCCCTGGAGTTCAAAATGAAGCAGGGCAAAGGCTAATAGAGTTCTTCCAAGAGAACAAGCTGGTCATCACAAACACTCTTTTCCAACAACACAAGAGACGACTCTACACACGGACATCACCAGATGGGCAGCATCGAAATCAGATTGATTATATTCTCTGCAGCCAAAGATGAAGAAGCTCTATACGGTCAGCAAAAACAAGACCTGGAGCTGACTGTGGCTCAGATCATCAGCTTCTTATAGCAAAATTCAAGCTTAAACTGAAGAAAGTAGGAAAAACCACTGGGCCGGTAAGATACAATCTAAGTCAAATCCCTTATGAATACACAGTGGAAGTGAGGAACAGGTTTAAGGATTTAGATTTGGTGGACAGAGTGCCCGAAGAACTATGGATGGAGGCTCGTAACATTATACAGGAGGCAGCAACGAAAACCATCCCAATGAAAAGGAAATGCAAGAAAGCAAAGTGGCTGTCCAACGAAGCCTTACAAATAGCGGGGGAGAGAAGGCAAGCAAAATGTCAGGGAGATAGTGAAAGATACAGGAAATTGAATGCAGATTTCCAAAAAATAGCAAGGAGAGACAAGAAGGCCTTCTTAAACAAGCAATGCAAAGAAATAGAGGAAAACAATAGAATGGGAAAAACCAGAGATCTGTTCAAGAAAATTGGAGATATGAAAGGAACATTTCGTACAAAGATTACCATAATAAATGACAAAAGTGGAAAGGACCTAACAAGCAGAAGACATCAATAAGAGGTGGCAAGAATACACAGAGTAACTATACCAGAAAGAAATGGATGTCTCGTATACCCCAGGTAGTGTGGTTGCTGACCTTGAGCCAGACATCCTGGAGAGTGAAGTCAAATGGGCCTTAGAAAGCACTGCTAATAACAAGGCCAGTGGAAGTGATGATATTCCAGCTGAACTATTTAAAATTTTAAAAGATGATGCTGTCAAGGTGCTACACTCAATATGCCAGCAAATTTGGAAAACTCAGCAGTAGCCAGAGGATTGGAGAAGATCAGTCTACATCCCAATTCCAAAGAAGGGCAATGCCAAAGAATGCTCCAACTACCGCACAATTGCACTCATTTCACACGCTAGCAAGGTTATGCTTAAAATTCTGCAAGGCAGGCTTAAGCAGTATGTGGACCGAGACCTCCCAGAAGTGCAAGCTGGGTTTCCAAGGGCAGAGGAACCAAAGACCAAATTGCAAACGTGCTGCATTATGGAGAAAGCTAGAGAGTTCCAGAACGACATCTACTTCTGCTTCATTGACTATGCAAAAGCCTTTGACTGTGTCGACCACAGCAAACTATGGCAAGTTCTTAAAGAAATGGGAGTGCCTGATCACCTCATCTGTCTCCTGAGAAATCTCTATGTGGGACAAGAAGCTACAGTTAGAACTGGATATGGAACAACTGATTGGTTCAAAATTGGGAAAGGAGTACGGCAAGGCTGTATATTGTCTCCCTGCTTATTTAACTTATATGCAGAATTCATCATGCGAAAGGCAGGGCTGGATGAATCCCAAGCAGGAATTAAGATTGCCGGAAGAAATATCAACAACCTCAGATATGCAGATGACACAACCTTAATGGCAGAAAGTGAGGAGGAATTAAAGAACCTTTTAATGAGGGTGAAAGAGGAGAGCGCAAAATATGGTCTGAAGCTCAACATCAAAAAAACGAAGATCATGGCCACTGGTCCCATCATCACCTCCTGGCAAACAGAAGGGGAAGAAATGGAGGCAGTGAGAGATTTTAGTTTCTTGGGCTCCATGATCACTGCAGATGGTGACAGCAGTCACAAAATTAAAAGACGCCTGCTTCTTGGGAGAAAAGCAATGACAACCTAGACAGCATCTTAAAAAGCAGAGACATCACCTTGCCAACAAAGGTCCGTATAGTTAAAGCCATGGTTTTCCCGGTAGTGATGTATGGAGGTGAGAGCTGGACCATAAAGAAGGCTGATCGCTGAAGAATTGATGCTTTTGAATTCTGGTGCTGGAGGAGACTCTTGAGAGTCCCATGGACTGCAAGAAGATCAAACCTATCCATTCTGAAGGAAATCAGCCCTGAGTGCTCACTGGAAGGACAGATCCTGAAGCTGAGGCTCCAAGACTTTGGCCACCTCATGAGAAGAGAAGACTCCCTGGAAAAGACCCTGGTGTTGGGAAAGATGGAGGGCGCAAGGAGAAAGGGGCGACAAAGGACGAGATGGTTGGACAGTGTTCTCAAAGCTACAAACATGAGTCTGACCAAACTGCGGGAGGCAGTGGAAGACAGGAGTGCCTGGCGTGCTCTGGTCCATGGGGTCACAAAGAGTCGGACACGACTAAACAACAACAACAATGCTTAGGGATGTTCAGTGGTAGTAACCCAGAACTATTTTTTTCTGGATCAGAGATTGATATCTTTCCACTTTACCTATAAAACAAGCTTGTCTGTCTGTCTCTCTGTCTCTCGCCTCCCCCTGCCCATAAGAGAAAGATGGCTTGTAGCAGAGTGAGAAGTCCTGGCTGCAGAAAGTTTTCCAGTGTCACTGCAGATTTTGGCCAAGGCTCCTGGATGCTCTTTGTCCTGAAGTGGGACAGGCGCTTCCCACTTCTCACAGTTTTGCTGGAAGCATCCTTCGGGAGAAAGATGATTAATGGCAAGCTCAGAGGAATCAGTCTGTGTCCTTCATCATTCTGAGCAGGAGGAAGGAGTAAACTAGCCTTTGCTGAAGTAGGCAGAATCAAAGAATACCTGTAATCATTCCTCTCTGTGCCCCCTAGCAGCCGGCGAGCCTCATCGCCCTGAAATGTGAACTCTCACAACACACAAGGGTGAGTAAAAGAAGAAACAAAAATTATCCCATAATCCCTGGCCATTGACCATCCTGACTGGGTCTGATGGGAATTGTAGTTCATAACATCTGGAGGACACCAGATTCTGTAAGGTTGGTCTTAACAAGAAGAGTCCAGTATTTACCATAGATTCCGGTGTATAAGGTGACTTTTTAACCCCGGAAAAGGGGGTCGCCTTATATGCCAGGTGTGGGTGGCGCGGAGCGGAGGATGCCCCCCCCCCCCCGCGGCAGTGGCGGCTCCGAAGCAGCAGCTGCGAGCGGCGGGCTCAGCTCCATGCCAGGCGACTGGGCTTATAAAACAAATCCCCAAATTGCATCTGCAATTTGGGGGGTCGTCTAATACGCCCAGTCACCTAATACAATCTACGGTACTTAGCTAGAGTACAGGTGACTTCTTTTTTTGTTTGTTTTTAAAAAAACAACAACATGCTTTTTAAAAATGCCCCTGTTGAATTTCTAGTTTTCTAATCTGCTCTTCCAATAATAATAATAATAATAATAATTAATAGCCACTCTGGGCGGCTTCCAAAAAAAATATTAAAATACTGTACTACATCAAACATTAAAAGCCTCCCTAAACAGGGCCGCCTTCAGATGTCTTCTAAAAGTCTGGTAATTGTTGTTCTCTTTGACATCTGGTGGGAAGGCATTCCACAGGGCGGGTGCCACTACCGAGAAGGCCCTCTGACTGGTTCCCTGTAGCTTTGCTTCTTGCAGTGAGGGAACCGCCAGAAGGCCCTCGGCGCTGGACCTCAGCATCCGGGCAGAACGATGGGGGTGGAGACGCTCCTTCAGGTATACTGGGTCGAGGCCGTTTAGGGCTTTAAAGGTCAGCTCCAACACTTTGAATTGTGCTCAGAAACGTACTGGGAGCCAACGTAGGTCTTTCAAGACCGGTGCTGTATGGATTCCTATGTAATCCAAGCACTGTTCTCTTCTCCACTGTAATCTAGGAACACAGATGGTTAAAAAAACAAAACACCTTGTGCTCTGATTGGCTCCTCCTTTTTCTAGTTTCTCCAAACGAAGTACTGTATCTGGTTAAGGTTCTTGCATAATTTCTGCCCCTTGTGTGGAACATGAGAGCTATTAATATTATACAGATGATTGTCCATCTTACGTAAATCAATAGAGGACTTTGATAAAGGAAAAGTTGGGGGGTTGGGGTACAAAGCATTCTTGTGGCTGCTTCCCTAAGGAAATAATCATGCCTTTTTATAGTCACTATTTCCTTTTCCCTCCTCTCCCCTTCCCTTGAGAAAATCTGCACAAAACACCCAGCAGTTGCTAAAAGAAATCTAAAAAGCTGCCCTGTGTTATTGGAGCCCAAACTGGAGTTGATGCTGAAGAGTTATGATTGAGTCTTCTGGTATCTGATGGGGTGGGGTGCTGTTCCCTGTAGCGGGTCCCCAATTTTAAATTTCAACTGCTTGATCTGCTATTAAGTGAGTGTGTGTGGCGGGGGGGGGGAGAATTTGGGGTACCTCTCTGTCCCTGCTCCAGCGGGGGTGGGGGATGGGTTGATGTAAATCAGGTGTTAAAGAATCGCCCTCCTCCCCCAATCTATATTTCTCCCTCCATGGCTGCTTTTAGAACACTGGAAGATGCTTTCATGCATTTTCTCACATAATATCTAATTTCTCATCTAATATCAAATTATAAATCTGTAACTACATCCCAGTGTGGGTCAAACTGGAAGAGAGGCTTTTGCCTGGATTTATGGGGAATCGCATCCCTCCTTCCTAGGGCCCCGTGTGCAGCTTTCTCATCGGTTCTGTTGCATGTAAAATAAGATATACAGTGGTGCCCCGCAAGACGAAATTAATTCGTTCCGCAATTTTTGCTGTCTAGCGAATTTTTCTTCTTGCGAAGCACGGTTTAAACGGTTTAACAAAGTCGCAAGACGTTTTCGTCTTGCGAAGCAAGCCCATAGGGGAATTCGTCTTGCGAGGCAAATCGCGAATGAAAAAACCTTTCGTCTAGCGAGTTTTTTGTCTTGCGAGGCATTCGTCTTGCGGGGCACCACTGTATAAGATATATTTTTGCATATGTAGATCACTGAACTGTTTTTGAGGACACGTAACGAATGTCCCCATGGGGGGTGTTGGTGGAGCTGAAGCCCAGGGTCTTCTGAGTCCAGGCCCCTCCCCCTCCCTTTTTTAAGCTTTACCTTTTTCTTTTTAGTTTGATTTCAGGGCAGGTGGGTGCCCTCAAAAGGGCAAAGCCCAGCTGCCCACCATCTTAGTTTGCCAAGAGGCCTCTAGACTTTCACATTGTGTCCTGAGCCTTGAGTTCTTTGACCTGAGCCCAATGACTAGATTAGCATGGAAGATACAGACACAGTTTACTCATGACAGTTCCATTAACCACCATCATCTGGAACAGATCTTGCATCACCTCAGACCTTTTGAGATAAAACTGATACATTTGTACATTCTGTGTCCATTCACAGGAATATTTTCAAGCAGAGGCTTCAGTCTCGTATCTTAGATAATATTTTGCCCTCCTCCACGAGTGGTGCTCTCTCTTTTGATGGCTGTGCAGAAAGAATTACTGTATATGTATAAGTAGATAACCCTGTTTATATTCTCTTTGCTGCATTACAAAGGATGATTGCACAGCTTATTGTTATATAAAATAAAATTTGAGTGGTGCCAGTTGTGGTATATAGCTTGCCATTTTTGGTGATCATGTGTGTTCTGTTTTTTGTTTCTCATTTCTGTTGACTTTATTTGTTTAGGCCTCCTATAGAAGGCGGAATTTCAGAAGTTGAAATAATATCTCAGCAAATAGAAGAAGAGACCAAAAGCGTAGCGCCTGTACAGCTTGTTAATTTTGCTTATCGGGATTTACCACTAGCTGCGCTAGATCTGTCTGTAGCAGGTTCCCAACTCTTGTCAAATTTGGATGAGGAGTACCAAAGAGAAGGGTAAGTGCAAAATGACGTATTTATTTGAAACCTTTCTTTTAAAAAAAAAAATTTAAAAAATTCATTTTCACTTTTAACATTTGTCATCATACACAAATCATAATCATTTTACAAATAGGATTCTCAGAATCCCCAAACTTCCCTCCACACCTCCATGGTTGCTCCAGATATTCTTTTCAAACTGCATCGTATTGTATTCTCCATATTTTCTTAAATCTCAATTTTATCATAATTCTTGCTTCATTGCAAGTGTTTTTAAAATCCTGCCAGCGTTTTCAATTGTTTACAGTGTTCTTTCAAGTAACTTTAAAAAATCCCCCATTCTTTATTAAATTGAGTATCCTCTTGATCTCTGATTTTCCCGGTCATTTTTGCCAATTCGGCAGAGTCCATCATCTTTATTGGCCATTCTTCTTTTGTGGGTGAATTGTCCTCCTTCCATCTTTGGGAAAGTAGCATCTGCGCACCTGTTGTAGCACACATAAATAGTATCTTCTGATTCTTAGGTATTTCTGGAACTAAAATTCTTAGTAAGAAAGTTTCAGGTTTTTTTACAAAAGTTATTTTAAACATTTTTTTCAACTCATTATAAATCATTTCCCAATATGCTTTTGTTTTTTTGCACATCCACCACAAGTGGTAAAATGTGCCTTCCTTCTCTTTACACTTCCAACATGTATCTGTAGCAGTTCTATACATTTTTGCTAGTTTAGTAGGAGGTACCAGTGATACATCATTTTCATATAAATATCTTTCAACATACAGCATGCTGTAAGTTTTAAATCTTCCCTCCATATTTTTCTCCATCGTGCCAATTGTATATTAGGTCCAGTTACCCTTGCCCATTGTATCATTACTGATTTCACTTCTTCCTCTTTAGTATACCATTCTAACAGTAGTTTATACATTTTTGAAATCAGTTTAACATTCTCCAATAGTTCTTTTTCAGACCTTGAAGTTTCTGTATTCTGTATTCTGTATTCCTTTTATCCTTCATACACACATCATTTAATTGGTGGTATTGCAGCCAGTCTTGTCACCAAATGTATTACATCCTCAATTTTTTTTATTCTCAATTGATCTTCTGCTTCAAATAGCAACTCTTTATAAGTTGCCCACTCACTTTTTGCATTAAGTTTTTTCACAGATATTGCTTCCAGTGGGGAGATCCACCAAGGTGTTTTCCGTTCCAATAAGTTTTTATATTTCTCCCACACCAAGTAAATTGATTACGCACCTTTACACACTTTTGTCTTTCCATACCATAGATATGCATGCCAACCACATCTGTTATTGTGACCGTCTAAGTCCAGAATATCCACATTCTTTAAATCAATCCACTCCCGCAGCCAGCAAAGACAGGATGCCTCATAATATAATCTCAGATCTGGCAGGGAGAAGCCACCTCTTTCTTTAGTGTCTGTTAACAATTTATACTTTATCCTCGGTTTCTTCCCCTGCCAGATAAATTTAGAAATATCTTTCTGTTTTAAGTGTCCTGTTCCACTGACTACTGGGATCGACTGGAACAAAAATAACATTATTATCAATACATTCATTTTTATTACTAATATCCTTCCCCACAGTGATAAATTCATCCTCCCCCATACCTCTTTATTTTCCCCCAAGTGTTAATATAGTTATCTTTAAAAAGTTTATATTTTTGCTGTCAGCCATACCCCCAAATATTTCACTTTTTCCTCTATTGACAATTCTGTTTTTTGTTGTAAATCCTTCTTTTGTTGTTCTGCCATATTTTTTGCCGTCATTTTTGTTTTATTTTTGTTTAACTTAAAGCCTACTACTTGACCAAACTCCAAAATTTATGCAAGACCCTCGGTATACTTACCAATGGGTCACCCATTTGAAATGTTTCTATCCCCCCCCCCCTTTTCCCATAAGATCAAGGCAACTTGCAGCCCACTCTTTAGTAAGAACATAAGAAGAGTCTGCTGGGTTAGGACAGCATCCTGTTCTCTCCGTGGCCCAGCAGATGCCCCAATGGGAAACCAGCAAGCAGGATTCAAGCGCAAGACCCCTCTGCCCTCCTTCAGTTTCCAGAAACTGGTGTTCAGAACCACCCAGCCTCCGACTGGAAGCCCTGACAAAATACTGGTGTGATAAGTTTATATCTGCCAGCTCTCATTAATCTCCTCATTACAATTTGTATTGTAAACCGCCCTGTGATCTTTGGATGAAGGGCAGTACAGAAATTTAATATTTTTTTAAAAAAGAAAAGGAATAATAGTCCATCTATACCTCGAGTGACAGTGCTGGATCTAAGGGTACTACCACACTCTGAATCTGTTCCTTTTACGGGAAGTGCAATCTGATCCAAAACAGTCTAAAACCACCTAACGGGGTAGACGAACAAACCAGAAACTGTACCTCCATCTTGTCCGATTGAACTTCTGTATATTGGCCCTCATGCAGTCCATTATTTTTATTTATTTATTTCATAAGATTTGTACACCGTTTGATTTTTACAAAAGAAAAAAAAACAGCTCAAAGCTGTTTACAAAGAAATAAAACAATAAAGTGGAGAAAAATTCACAACCATACTTTAAAACACATAAAAGTTAAAATACTAAACCAGATTAAAACCCCATCATTATGAGCTTTAAGCACTGGTTTAGAATGCTTACCGGCTCCACCTCGGTTGCATGAAAAGGAAATGTAGAGCTTGGTGTCATTGCATATTGACAGCGCCTGGATAGTGTCTCTCAGTGGCTTCATATAGACCTTAAGAAGCATAACGGATAAAACAACCCTGTTGGACAACGTATCCTCAATGCCACGAGGCAGAGCAATAGTCACCACTTTCTGGAACGGCTTTCCAAGTAGGAGTAGAATCACAATTCAGACCCTCAACTCAAGAGAGCCTATCCAGAAGGATGCCACAGTCAGTAAATTGGGGCCTGTTTTTCCACTTGGAAAATTATCCTGTGAAAAGTTCCCACTCATAATGGGCTCCTCGCCACCACCTTCCTTGAAAGGTTTTCAGGCTCCTTAACTGGTGTGGTGACTTGACATCCCAATACACGCAGTGCTGCTGTCCAAGTGGAATTTTGGTATGAGAGTTTCCAACTGCTTTGAGGTTGCCAACATAATGTCAGGAATGAAGATGCTCAGGAATAAAACTGATATATCTAGACACTTTTTCTGTATTTAACTGAGGCGACTTTCCTGCTTACTGTGTTAACATTGTGTTTACAGTACATGCTTCAAACAGTTATGTTTCTGAACAAGAAATGTCTTGAATTATCAGGGGCAAATAATCCCCCCCCCCAAAGCAATGTTTATTCAGAAGAATGCTGAAGCGTAAGTTCAAGGATACAAAAAAACTGAATAGTGTAATACAGAGCATTTTTATTGTTCAAAGTGCTTTGCATATGTTATCCTGATGTAATTATCCTACGTGAATCCTGCAAAATAGGTTAATTTTATTCCCTACTGCAGTTGGGGTGGAGGAAAGAGGCCAAGAGGGTGGCTTGGGAGTCACTACTAGTAGCTTCCTAATTCAGAGCTCATTCCTTTAGCTGCTGTGCTAAGCAGCTTCTAGCTCTTACATTGATAGGCACTTGGAGGTTGAATCCAATATTGGTCAGTGGCGTCCAGTATGGCATGGAAGGGGCACCCTCCCAACAACAGTGTGACTGCGGGTGGGAAGATCAGGGCTGCGTGGTCACACTGGCGAAGCAGCCTGGTGCCTGTCTTATCTGCACCCTTCTCCCTTGCAGCATGGAGGGCTTCTGTTCAGGGTTCCAGCCATTCCATTCTTGTGTACAACCACCCCTCTCTTTTGGTGCCCCCACTGCTCCCCCCAGCCAGCATTTCTTGTGGTATGGGCACTGCAGGGCCCAGTCACAGCTGCGTTAAAGGCTTGGATTTCTTGAGCAGCTCTCCCATCGATCCCCAAGGACATATTTTGATGTGAATGGAGTCAGCAAACTGTCGGTTGGCCAGTTTTCACTCAGGCTGTTCCATACTTTGGTTTTCTTTTAAAATGGAAGTCTCTCACTCTTGTAGAGCTAGACAAAAGCAAGCCAATGTTCAGCCAATGAGTGATGGGAGCACTGGCAGCCATAGTGCTTGGTTTGTTCATTGTAGTTTTAAGTGAAGAGTGTCTCACCCACTATCTAGAGAAGGGACTTCCAGGTTCATTTTGAATCCGTGTTTTGAAAGAGAAGTGATTGCTACTGCTCGTGAGAAATCTAGAGTTTTAGTGTAGCTGTGCTTGGGCAGTAACCTATCTACCTTGAAACAAAATGTTCCAGCAAAAACAGGAGATCAAACTTATTATAAACTTGGGCCTTATTTCATTGGGGGAGAGGAGGCAATTTCATTCCCCCAACCTTGAGTTAGAAATGTTTTTATTCTTTTCCTTTTAACCTGAATTCTTATGTTCTCATTTTGTATTTTTGTGTTGTGAACTGTGATACTCGGATGAAGGGCTGTATGCACATTAAATAATAACAAGGAGTGCAACAGGCTAAATTTTGGACAACTGCATATAGTCTGTAAGCCTATATCTGACCTTTGTTTTAATGTATCTTCCTGGTGGCAAGTGCCTAATGTTTGTTAATTGTCAATCTTACTTTCATTCTTGTCCTGTAACCTAAAGCAGATCACGCAGTTGGGTCAGTTTTGCAAGAAAGGCCCTATAAATATGCCAGCTAGTATTTTGCTAAGGGTTTTCAGCTGGAGGGAAATGCTGATAGGATTTCTGGATCCGTGCTGCATCATCTGCAGGGAAGACAGTGAGAAGACCCCTCTTGTGACTTTCCAAATTTGGTTGCCCAGATTTGGGAGAACATGGAATATGGCAACTAAAGTGGAAAATGCTTGAAATGACCTATCCAGACAATGACTTGACTTATTTTTCTAGATACCCTATTGCGCTCCCCCTCTCACTTCAGCAGCCAGCATTCTGTAGCCATTGA
The DNA here is from genome assembly GCF_965112155.1 of Podarcis liolepis. NCBI lineage: Eukaryota > Metazoa > Chordata > Lepidosauria > Squamata > Lacertidae > Podarcis > Podarcis liolepis. The sequence goes on from NC_139564.1 coordinate 76,677,378, forward strand.
GTTCCCTCTGTTCTCGCTGGGCTGCTTTTGGGAGTGTTTCTCCCTAACCGCCAGGTTGGCTTATACCGTCATGCGCCGTTTGTTGATATTTTGGCTGCATAAGCCTGTGAACTGAAAAATGGGATCACTATGAGTATACAGATGACATGAATTAGTAAATGTGAAATGATAATCCTCTTAAAATACTCAAATTCATCCATGTGCTCCTGTGGCAAACAACTCCTAGGTCTCCTTAGACATCCTTAGGCATCCTCATCTCCTTAAAATCATTTTTTACACTGAAGGGTTGGCTTCCATCTGTCCATCCTTAAGTGACCTATTTCTTTTCTATTTTGTGATCTTCAAATCATACTGAGCAAAACTGTGTACCTGTTAATATGCCACAATGCGGCACGTTGGAGTAGAGGACCCCCCCCCCCCAAAGTCAAGGAAGTGGAAACAGGGGCAGCTGTTAGCAGCTTGAGTTGAAGTGTTTGTTGTGGCTCATTACCAAAGAAATATGGTAATCTTTTCCCACTCTTGTTCCATGTCGAACATTCATTTAAATACTAGTGTATTACAAAAAATCTGAGCTGGTAACAGATTGGCTTTACACAGAGACAAATGTTGAAAGATGTGCTTTTCTTCCTTCTCTTTTATAGTGGCATTCCTGACCCTTCCCACTCAGTATATTTTAAAGACTTTTTTTTTAGTGTCCTTGCTGACCATAGTTTCCCAGTTCGGATACAGTAGGAAGCTGGGGCTTCTGGGATTGTTTCTTTGCTTGTGCAAAACGACTCATTTATATTTCTGCTTTTCAAGATGTGATAGTCATCTGAATCCAGCCACCATTATAACTAAACATTCATAACAGGACTGTCAAACACCAGCCCTTTTTTATTATAACAGTTTCATGCAGAGCTACAAGCTATAGGTCAGGGATCCTCAAACTACGGTCCGCGGGCTAGATGCGGCCCGCTAGGCTCCTGAACCCGGTCCGCCCGGCAGTTGCAGAACCCGCTGCTGTCTAGCGGGTCTTGGCCCAAAACTTTAGCGGCACAGGAACATGGTGGGTGGCACCAGGGAACATGGTCCAGAGGGCCAGGGAAGGCGAAGCTTCATCGGCCGGGAGAGAGGCTGCTCTAGCGAGGCTGCTCTGGGAGCCCCAGGAGCGGCGAGGCTGTTGTGGACTGAACCCCGAGGTTTTCTCTCACTCCACGCTCCTTTCTCCCTGTCGCCTTGCTAAGCGGCTTCTTTTCCCCAGTTAGCTTGGCACTTCCCGCCCTCCCTGCTTTGTTTCCTGGCAGTTTCAACCGAAAAGCCGCTCCTCTCGCTTCCCTTTCTTTCCCTGGTTTCCTTTCCTTCGTCTTTCTTGCGCAGAGGCAGTTTCTTACTCAACTATTCCCTCAACAGTCATTTGGCTTCGAGCGCCACATTTTGCTTTTCATTCTCTCGTTCCCTGTCAAACCGCAGGAATAGGAGAGAAGGGGAGTCGTTATGCCGTCACACTCTCCTGTGCATTTACAGCCTGACTTAAGAGAGAGACGATTACCTGGAGACCCACTTCCTTTCCTGCAAATCCCCAAGCCAAAATCGCCTGGACTCTAGAATCATAGAATCATAGAATCATAGAGTTGGAAGAGACCACAAGGGCCATCGAGTCCAACCCCCTGCCGAGCAGGAAACCCCATCAGAGCACTCCTGACATATGGTTGTCAAGCCTCTGCTTAAAGACCTCCAAAGGAGGAGACTCCACCACACTCCTTGGCAGCAAAGTCCACTGTCGAACAGCTCTTACTGTCAGGAAGTTCTTCCTAATGTTTAGGTGGAATCTTCTTTCTTGTAGTTTGAATCCATTACTCCGTGTCCGCTTCTCTGGAGCAGCAGAAAACAACCTTTCTCCCTCCTCTATGTGACATCCTTTTATATATTTGAACATGGCTATCATATCACCCCTTAACCTCCTCTTCTCCAGGCTAAACATGCCCAGCTCCCTTAGCCGTTCCTCATAAGGCATCTTTTCCAGACCTTTGACCATTTTGGTTGCCCTCCTCTGGACACGTTCCAGTTTGTCAGTGTCCTTCTTGAACTGTGGTGCCCAGAACTGGACACAGTGCTCCAGGTGAGGTCTGACCAGAGTAGAATACTGCGGCACTATTACTTCCCTTGATCTAGATGCTATACTCCTATTGATGCAGTCCAGAATTGCATTGGCTTTTTTAGCTGCCGCGTCACACTGTTGGCTCATGTCAAGTTTGTGGTCAACCAAGACTCCTAGATCGTTTTCACATGTACTGCTCTCAAGCCAGGTGTCACCCATCTTGTATTTGTGCCTCTCATTTTTTTTGCCCAAGTGCAATACTTTACATTTCTCCCTGTTAAAATTCATCTTGTTTGTTTTGGCCCAGTTCTCTAATCTGTCAAGGTCATTTTGAAGTGTGATCCTGTCCTCTGGGGTGTTAGCCACCCCTCCCAGTTTGGTGTCATCTGCAAATTTGATCAGGATGCTCTTGAGTCCATCATCCAAGTCGTTGATAAAGATGTTGAATAAGACCGGGCCCAAGACAGAACCCTGTGGCACCCCACTAGTCACTCTTCTCCAGGATGAAGAGGAACCATTGATGAGCACCCTTTGGGTTCGGTCAGTCAGCCAGTTACAAATCCACAGAGTGGTAGCATAGTCAAGACCGCATTTTACAAGCTTCTTTACAAGAATATCATGGGGCACCTTGTCAAATGCCTTACTGAAATCAAGGTAGGCTATATCCACTGCGTTCCCTTCATCTACCAGGCTTGTAATTCTGTCAAAAAACGAGATCAGGTTAGTCTGACATGACTTATTTTTCAGAAATCCATGCTGACTATTGGTGATCACAGCATTCCTTTCTAGGTCTCACAGACTGTTTGCTTAATGATCTGCTCCAGAATCTTCCCTGGTATTGATGTCAGACTGACTGGGCGGTAATTATTTGGGTCCTCTCTTTTCCCCTTTTTGAAAATAGGGACAACATTTGCCCTCCTCCAGTCTGCCGGGACTTCGCCTGTTCTCCAGGAATTCTCAAAGATGACTGCCAGTGGTTCTGAGATCACCTCTGCCAGTTCTTTTAATACTCTTGGATGCAGTTCATCTGGCCCTGGAGACTTGAATACATCTAAACTAGCCAAGTATTCTTGTACTATCTCCTTAGTTATTCTGGGCTGTGTTTCCTCTGCTGAATCATTTGCTCCAAATTCTTCAGGTCGGGAATTGTTTTCTTTATCGGAGAAGACTGAGGCAAAGAAGGCATTGAGGAGTTCAGCCCTTTCTGTGTCCCCTGTTTGCATTTCACCATCTTCTCCTCTGAGTGACCCCACTGTTTCTTTGTTCTTCCTTTTGCTACGAACATACCCATAAAAGCCATTTTTGTTGCCTTTAACCTCTCTAGCAAGCCTGAGTTCATTCTGTGCTTTAGCTTTTCTGACTTTGTGTCTACACGTGCTGGCTATTTGTTTGAATTCCTCTTTGGGGTTTCCCCCCTTTTCCATTTTTTGTACACATCCTTTTTTAATCTTAACTCAGTTAAAAGTTCTTTAGATAGCCACCCTGGCTACTTTAGGCACCTTCCATGTTTCCATCTCATTGATATTGCCTGAAGTTGTGCTTTTACTATCTCCCTCTTAACAAACTCCCAGCCATCATGAACTCCCTTTCCTTTTAGTATTACTGTCCATGGGATCTCACGCAGCACTTCCCTAAGTTTTATGAAGTCGGCTTTCTTAAAGTCAAGAAATTGAGTCCTAGTATGCTTGGCTGCTCCTTTCCGCTGTATAGTAAACTTCAGAAGAGCATGATCACTCGCGCCTAATGATCCTTCCACTTCTACCCCACTAACCAGGTCATCAGCATTGGTTAGGACCAGATCTAAAATGGCTGTTCCTCTTGTTGCTTCTCCCACTTTCTGGACAATGAAGTTGTCTGCAAGGCCAGTGGGGAATCTGTTTGACCTTATGCTCTTGGCTGAGTTTGACATCCAACAAATATCCGGGTAATTGAAGTCCCCCATTACTACTATCTCCCTTCCTTTTGCATGCTTGGCCATCTGTTCCAGGAAGGCATCATCTATGTCCTCCGATTGGCTTGGGGATCTATAGTAAACTCCCACAATGAGGTCACTGTTATTCTTCTCTCCCTTAATTTTGACCCAAATGCTCTCACTTTGGCTTTGAGGTTCTAAATCTTGGATCTCTTCACAGGTATACACATCCCTGACATATAACGCCACTCCTCCTCCTTTCTTGTCTGGTCTGCTTCTCCGAAATAGATTGTATCCCCCCATTATTACATTCCAATCGTGGGACTTATCCCACCAGGTTTCAGTGATGCCTATTATGTCATATTTAGTTTGCTGTACCAAGAGCTCAAGCTCATCTTGTTTATTTCCCATGCTTTGCGCATTAGTGTACAGACATTGAAGTCCATTAATCATTCCCCCGTGTCTCTTATTTAAGGATTTTTTCATCCCACCACTAGGTCTGCATGCTGTTTGCTCCATTTGGTCTGACATTTGGATGATCATCTTCATCAGTTGATAGACTCCTACCTTCAGGAGCACTGTCTCCCTCCCCCACATTAGTCAGTTTAAAGCCCTCCTGATGAGGTTTCTGAGATTTTTGGCAAAAACACTTCTCCCAACCGTTGTGAGGTTTAGCCCATCGCTTGCCAGAAGTCCATCTTCAAGAAACTGCAGTCCGTGATCTAAGAATCCAAACCGTTCCTGTTTACACCATTTGCGAAGCCAGCTGTTCACTTCCACTATTTTTCCCTCTCTCCCTGGGCCACGTCGTTCAACTGGGAGGACAGATGAGATGACAATTTGTGCATTTAGTTGCTTCAATTTCCTGCCGAGAGCCTCGTAGTCTCTTTTGATCTTCTGGAGGCTATTGCTTGCAGTGTCATTGGTTCCCACATGAACCAAGAGGAAGGGGTATTTGTCAGTGGGGAATCAGGACGCTGAGCCTTAACCTGGGAGTTGCCCCTGCTTGCGCTGAGGGAAGAGACCTGCCCTGGCCATCGCCCACCTCTGGCAGAGCCGAGGCCTCCACAGCAAGAGCCAGCACCATGGTTTCTCTGCAGGATCCCGGCGAGGCCTTGCAGTCTTCGCCTTTGCCTGTGGCCAGGGGGCAGGGAGATCCCCTTAACCGGTCACTTCCCTCACCTCCCAACTGTCAGGGTTTCAGAAATCTCCAAGAGCCTCTCCCTTTAAGTGGACCCAGTCATTCCTCTCTCCCCCACCCCTTTACACACACTTCTCATCCTCCTTCTCCTTCTTTCTTCCTCCTTTGAACATTTCTTGCAATCAGAGTTTATTCCCCGAAGACGTGCGTGTAACACAAGTGACACCCCCCCCCCCCGATCGTCACATACTTCCAAGCCCACGGAAAGAACACGCACACAGCACCAAGTTAACTGGAAGTTGCTGAATTGGACCAATTCATGGAGGAGAAGGCTCTCAACAGCTACTAGCTGTGATGGCCAAGCTCTGCCTGTACTGCCTCTTCCAATGTCTTCACTCTTAGAGCAACTGCACTGCATTTAATCCAAATATATCTTCTTGAAAATGTTCACGTTCTGCAGAAGAAGATCCTTACATTTCTGGCAGAACAGAGCAAATTGGCTAGTGCCCACAATGTCACCATGTGCAATGCCCTTAAAGTATATTGTAAATATTGTATTGTTTTTCCTGTTTTTGTGCACCACAAATAAAATATGTGCAGTGTGCATAGGAATTCATTCATATTTTTCCCCAAACTATAGTCTGGCCCCCAGCAGTGTCTGAGGGACAGTGGACTGGCCCCCTGTTTAAAAAGTTTGAGGACCCCTGCTATAGGTAGTGAGTGCCCTGGTGCAGGCTTACATTATTTCAGAATCTGCCTCTCCAGGGCCACTGCCATCCATTTCCAGAATTGGAGAACTGCTAGCTCATTGGTACAGCAAATGCTTTGCATCCAGAAGGTCCCTAAGTTCACCTCAAGTTTAAAAGTATTGGGAAGGACCATGAAACCCTGGAGAATTGCGTCTAGTTAGAGGAGTCAGAGGGCAAAAAATGTGTTCTCTTCCTGTGTTGCTCATTTCAGGTTACATTGACAAAGTGTTTGTCTAGTGCTTGAGATTCTAAGTGGAGGAGCTGCTGCCAGAGTGCTGTGATGGATCACATTTTGACTTGTACAAAGCTCAGTGGTTGCCTGAAGCTGGCTGCTGCCTCTCAGCCTAACCTACCTTACTGGATCATTGTTTTGAGGATTCAAAGGTGTGTGGAGAGCTCCTGGGGGAAGAACGGAATAAAAATATTACTGCAGTTTAGCTCTCCCTTTTAATCTATACTGTAAGATGGAACTGGGCCCGACCTCAGTGGCAGAGGGCTGGCTTTGCAAGCGGACTGTGCCAGGTTCAGTCCCTGGCATCTCCAGGTTGAAACTGGATTGACCTGGTCTGAAGTCCTGGAGAGCCACTGCCAGTCAGTGTAGGCAATACTGAGCTAGATGGACCCAAGAGTCCGACCGTGTGTGAGGCATGTTTGTATGTTCTTGTGCCATCCATAAATACACCTGTTCTCAAGGGGTGAGCTATTACACAGAGCCTTGCCAAGTGGTCCAGGCAGCTTTCCCTCTACACACCACAGACTTGTGGTCTTGTGGAGAAAATCTCGCTTTAGTGTTTTCTGAGCCACTGCAGATAAACAACCTTTGTATTGTGACAGGATGCGGGTGGTGCTGTGGGTTAAACCACAGAGCCTAGGACTTGCCGATCAGAAGGTCGGCGGTTCAAATCCCCGCGATGGGGTGAGCTCCCGTTGCTCGGTCCCAGCTCCTGCCAACCTAGCAGTTCGAAAGCACGTCAAAGTGCAAGTAGATAAATAGGTACCGCTTCGGCGGGAAGGTAAACGGCGTTTCCATGCACTGCTCTGGTTCGCCAGAAGCGGGTTAGTCCTGCTGGCCACATGACCCAGAAGCTGTACGCCAGCTCCCTTGGCCAATAAAGCGAGAAGAGCGTTGCAACCCCAGAGCCGGCCACAACTGGACTAACGGTCAGGGGTCCCTTTACCTTTACCTTACTGTGACAGGATTGGCCGCCTTATGTGGCATGTGCTTTTTTAAAATGTTTCTTTGTGGCACCCGTAGCATGCTTACCAGCCCTTTTGTGTGAATCATTGTTTTGCCTGTATCAGTATTCTCCCCTATATTTTAAACCACGTAGCATGATTTGTGTGTGGTTGAACACAGGCATGTCACTCAAGAACTGATTTAAGGGCGGTGGGAGGTAAATATAATACTTTCAGCTGAGGGCTGCATCTTTCGCTTCAGGAACATGTTCCCAGAAGTATCTGGGATTTGGCGAGCTTAACCTCTTGACCATCTCTCTGTTGTTCATAGTTTTCCCCTCCCTTAGAATTACTGTCGCCACATGGAGCAACTTCCGGGTTAGCGCCTCCGGTAATGGCTGAATTCCTCTGATCGGGAGGAATTTGCTTCGTGGAAATTAGGGTCTGGCCACCACGGCGAAGGCGGGGACCCACAAAAAACCACAGGCGGGAGAAGCCTGTGAACGTGGGATTCGACTGGCACCTTTTGCGCCTCCCCTACTCGCGGGGAAACCCGATTTCGGGGATCCAGAGCGACGTGGGGTGAGTGGCGCGGTGCTTCGAATTGACTGCTTCTTTCACGGAGTGAAGCCGCATTGCTGTTGCCGGAGAGCGCTGGCTTTTTCCTGTGGACAATTTGATCTTAAAACAACTACCCGTGAGTAGAATGGAAAATTGGATTTTTAAACGTCTTAATTTGGCACTGAAACAGGGAGGTTTCAAACAGGAAGTCCGCCTTCCCCTTTTGTAAATAGACTGAAGCAAAGAGGCTGCAAGCTAAAGTCTTGGAAAGCTTTTCATAAAGGATTAAACTTCCATCGGCTAAAATCATCAAACTCCCCTTGGAAGCAGGAGAAGAGGGGGGAAATTTTAGACCGTGTAAGCCTGCAGGAGAGAGTGAAGAAAGTCAAATTACCACCGCTCTGAACCTGGAAACGGGCTGCTAGTAAGACTGAAGTTTTGGATATGCTCATTGACTGTGAATAGATCGTTTGTTGACAGTAAGTTAAAGAAGAGAAATACATTGTTTCCATTGTCTCCTTCTGCGTTTAAAAAGGAGTAAAAGTAATTGAAAATTGAAACTAACTATTGCTTGAACTGTGCTTAAAAGGATTGATACAAATAGAAATTGTTTCCCCCTAGAGGAAGCCTTTGAAATTGTTACATGAGCTGAGCTGGGGGAATTTCCAGCTGTAAGATAAGACTGTGAGATTCTGGGATTGACCTTGGACCGTTAAGAATGTTGACAGAAGAAGCTTTAGTGGTTGCATTATGTAAGATTAATGACTCACTGGAACAGCTCCATAAGAAGACGGATGTGATGATTATAAAAATTGATAACTCGGAACAAAAAGTGACTAATTTGGGACAAAAAGTGAATATTAATACAGAAACTATTCAGGAATCGATACAGGGATCTACTTTGACATGGCAAATTGAGGAGAAGGCGGGGGAGAAAGTTGTTGTTGTGGAACCTAAAGTAGCACAAGCTCCAGCCTCACAGATGCAATTTGATGACTATAAATTGATGCCCTTTATGACTGAATTTAGAGAAAGTCAGACTTTGAGGATTGGGGCCCCGCTTGGACTGGAGAAGGAAAGTTGGATAGATCCATTCATGCAGGGATTTATTGACCTTTGGGACCTGGACTTGGGTCAGGAGGAGACTGGAGTTGTGGGGACCGCCAGACTTGGAGGAACTTTAAAATACGACTGGAAATATCTTTTGAATTTTAATTTTAACTATGGAGATTTGGCTGACTTGTCGAGAAGGAATAAAAACATTGCTAGGTGGGAATTTCCCCAAGATACTTTTCAGCATCAAAGGAAGGAAAATAAGAACAAGATCAGGAGAAGACAAAGTAAAGTGCATGTATAAATATGAAGAAGACCTGCAGAAGGGACTTGGAAAAGAGTTAAGAGCCTCGGACAGAAGATCACCGGGTTGATGGACTATAGGGAATTGACGGAAAGACTGGCAGAATCTGAGACCAGGGAGAAGAGACGGTGGAAGAATATTGGAAAAAGTTTAAAATCTATATATGAAAATAATGTAAAATTAATGAGTGTTAGAAAAATGTTGGAAGGGAATTATACGGCTTTAGTAGAAATATTTTAAGGAATTAAGCATAAATATTATAGTATTAATGGAAAATAAAGTTAAAATATGTTGACATAATCATATGACAGAAAATAGAGAAAGATGGAAAGGATTTGCTGAAATAATTAACAGAAATGGAATACAAAAAGGGAGGTGAGAGGAGGTCAATGAAACAAGGGAATGAAAGAGAGGATATTGAGATGGTATAATGTGTGTTTTTTGAATTGTTTTTGCTTTCGTTTTGTTTAATGTGTTAATGTTGTGTTGTGTATTGTTTATATATTGTACTGTATTGTTTTTTCTTTTTCTTTTTTCTTCTTTTTTCTTTTCTTTTCTCCTTTTTGTAAGGTTTAAAAGTAATAAATATTATTTTTAAAAAAACAGAATTACTGTCGCCACATGGACAACTTCAACCAGTTGTGATGTGTCTGTCATGTTTTAGCTCTTGGTCTTTGCAGCCAGGAGGTTGCCCTCTTGACTGTTTTGTGGTGGCATGTTGTTGGTTTTTAACCTCAGACTCTATTCTAATTCATGGGCATTATTTAAAGTTTTATTTGAATGAATGCTCCTTTGCTCCAAAGTGGATTGATTCTGCAGGAGTGCAGCCCATCCTTTGGAAATCTCAGCTGGCCACCTCTTTCTTCAATGCCAACAGAATATTTTTCTTCTTGAAAATGTTTGCTGTAGTTTGTGGTGGCTGGCGACTCTTTTAAATTTGTACTTTTCTGCTGTTTTGCTGTTAAATGTGTTTAGATAATACAAGCTTTTTAAATATTTATGTATAACTTTGCACACTTCTGATGAATGGCAAACATGACTCTATGTAAGGAAACAATAAAGGTTTTTCCAGGCACTTCTGGCTCTAAACACATCTTTTATCATTGGCAATACAAACCCGTGCCAGGTCCATTACTGCTCTCATTATTATTATTTTTTGCAAAACCTGTCCCAGTCAGATTGAAATTAAAATGTTATATTCTATAATCTCTGTAAAGACATGCATCTCTACCCTCTGCTGTCCATTCTGGGAAATTTATAGGAAAAGTCAAGAGTTAAAAAGCAGAGTTGTACAGTGGTACCTCGGATTACAAACATCTCGGGTTACAAATGCTTCAGGTTACAGACTCTGCTAGCCCGGAAGTAGTACCTCAGGTTAAGAACCTTGCTTCAGGACAAGAACAGAAATCACGTGGCAGCGGGAGGCCCCATTAGCTAAAATGGTGCTTCAGGTTAAGAACAGTTTCAGGTTAAGAACGGACCTGCGGAACGAATTAAGTTCTTAACCCGAGGCGCCACTCATGAAAATGGTATGAAATGTAGAGAAAAGACAAAAGCAATAATGTAGTGCTAGTAAGATAATTTACAGAACCCAAGAAGTTGCTCAGTTTAAATTTAAAACGTCTTGTCAAGAAGCTGTGAATTTAGCAATGGAGACAGCGATGCTGCTCACCCCAGTGGGGCAGCTCAGTTGGTAGAACATGAGACACTTCATCTCAGAGTCATGGGTTTGAGATCCAGGTTGGGCAAATAGATCCCTGCATTGCAGGGGGTTGGACTAGATGACCCCCAGGGTCCCTTCCAACTCTACCATTCTATGATTTTCATAACACAGCACATCCGTAGTGGCATTTAGAACCTTTTAAAAGAAGATTGTTCGGTATGGTGATGTTACTCCTTTTGTTTCACAGTTTACCTCTAATGGGGAAATCTGTGGCCCTTTAGATCTTACTGGACTCCATCAGCCTAAGCCAGCCTGGCTGATGATCAGAGATGGTGGGTGTTGGAGTCTTAGCATCTCTGCACATGGTCTGATGTAGAGATGGGCAACAGACTAGCACAGCTATCCCTCTGAAAAGGAATAGTATTTTTATATGGAAGCTTTGATTTGCCAGGTGTCCAGTTCTGTGCTACTTGCGGAGCAAATACAAAGAAATAAAACAAAACAGAGAGATACAGGCATTCATCATTCCAGTAAGAGTTGGTTTATTATTATTATTATTATTATTTCACAAAAATTATATACCGCTTGATTGTAAAATGGCTGACAAAAAGGTAAAACAATACAATTAATAAAAATTTGCAACCATACTTAAAAACATATGAAAATTAAAATACTAAAAGTTTAAAATTACCTCAACCTTATAAGCATCTAGGTAGGCTTGTCTAAACAAGAATTTCACCTGTAATGTAAAATGTACCCAGAGATTCATACTTATTCTTTGTATTGTATAGGTTGACCAAACAGAAAGCATGAATATTCAGAGGGTATTTTTCAAATAAGATTCCTTCTGCTCATACAGACAGCTGTACAGTTTCTGTCCTGTTACTCTTTACCTATCTTCCTTTTTTCCTGTCGCTTTTCTTCCCTTCTTCCCCCTGTTTTTCTTTCTTCAGATCTAACTGGCTTAAGCCGTGCTGTGGGAGGCGAGCTGCTGTGTGGCAGGTATTTTTGCTCAGTGCAAGTCTCAACAGTTTCCTGGTAGCCTGTGTAGTATTGGTGGTGATCCTGCTGACTCTGGAACTCCTAATAGATATAAAGCTTCTCCAGTGTGAGTAGCAGGTTTTTCTTTTTCCTGAAACTTTTGGCCATTATATTGAGGCTAATGCACTATGGGTTGCAGGTGGGTGGGTGGAAATAGCTTGGGAATAGTGTCTAGATCAGGCTTCCTCAACCTCGGCCCTCCAGATGTTTTTTGGCCTACAACTCCCATGATCCCTAGCTAGCAGGACCAGTGGTCAGGGATGATGGGAACTGTAGTCTCAAAACATCTGGAGGTCCGAGGTTGGGGAAGCCTGGTCTAGATTGTATGAGGTGTGAAGTGTATGGAATTTTGTGAACCTCTGATGTGCTGATATTCCTTTGGGGCTCATCCCAGACCTAACATTACCCACTGTCTCCCCACCTGTCCCATTCAGATGTACATTTGAATTCTCCCCCCCCCCCCCCGGCAGCACTATGGGGTTGGTTGGTCTTCCAGAGTAATTAATAGGGCTGGGTAATATCTGATTTTCAACATTGCAATATATCACCAGCTAAACATTGCAGTATTTCAATATACTGTATCATGTTGTCTGAAATGAGGCTGGAGTTTATAATAATCTGGGGAAATACTGAATTATTATTATTTTTATTTGATGTGTATAATTAAATGAAATTTTACTCTGATTGCATGCGTGACTAAACCATTAAAGATTTCTGGAGAATATATTACTGTTCTGTTATGGGCTTTATATGTCCGTAGTAACACCTTGAACTTGACCTGGTAACAAATTGGGAACTGGTGCAGATCGGTGTTAGAAACTCAGTTAGACAATCTAGGTGCCACATGGCGCCTGAAAACTAGGTTACAGGTGCAATAACAGGATGTCTAGGCCATTTTTATGTATAACAAGATTACAAAGCTGAAAATGAATGAACTCTAGCTAAAATCTTATGTTCATTTTTAATATGGTCTTGTCCTCATTGGAAGACAAAGTCATGCTTACCCTGCCCGCCCCCTAATATTCTTTTTTAAAATAGTAATTTTTATTAGTTTTCAATTATTAAAATCCAATAACAGCCACATTTTATCAATATCAAATTACCATTCCCATCCAAATATAGATCAATTATACAGCCAATTATAATTTTTGAGTGACTTCCTGTGTGCTGGGTTTTGGGATGCAAAGTTCTTATTTTCCCCTGCTTCCAAAATCTTAGTTAATTCAGTTGCATTAAGTCCTGATCTTAGCTACAGAGTTCTTAACTTCCATTCGTGTTGAGATATTTAATAAAAAGATTTTTCCCCCGCAAGGAGAGTTCTGTACCCTGTAAATTCTCTGTGTGAGATGTTTATTTTCCCATTTGCTTCTTCATTGTTCTAATCATGTCCTGCAGCAGCATCTCTTCTTCCGCTTTTCCAATCTTTCTCTTCTTCTGCTGAAATTCTAGCTGCGTCATTACGCCATCTTTGTTGTTTGTGTCTGAGTAAGGGAGTAATCTGGTTTCCCGCCGTAGCTCTGGGCGAATTTCCAGTTCTCCTTCCAATTCTTAGATCTCTTAACAATCTGGCGTTGCGCCAGGTCTTCTAAGGCCATAATCCGAATTGTCTTCCAGTGGAAGTTAGATGCTTTAAATCATTTCAGTGATCTCACACAGTTCTATTTTTATATTAATCCATAAATATAATTCCGTTCTCTTTTTCTCTTCTTGCTTTTTATCAATTTGTTTAGGGGGAGGCTTGCCAAATCATTTATGTAGCAAATATAGTATATGTAAAAAAGGGTAAAAACTCCCCTCCTCCCTCACGTACCGTATTTTTCAACGAAGGAAATCTTTCCAGTTCGAAACGTTGCAACCCAGTAATGGGATTCACTTGGCAGTTTATAATCTTGTCCCCTTCATTCTGCACCTGTCTGTAAATTAGAGCCAATTTCATCCTAATAAACAGAAGCACCTCTGCTCTTCACGGCTGCGTGGGGGGGGGGGGTTACCGATATGCGAAGCGCTTTTACACTTAGCTCCTACTGCCTCTTGGGTTCCATACCAGAGCGAGAGCCACTTATCAAGACGATCTACGAGTGAAGCTCACTCCCCCCGGGCCCTGGGGGAGCTTGCAAGGACAATTACTCCCAGGTCATCCTTGTTTTCTTCCACAAATGATCTCCGCTAGCATGGGAGGCTGCATCCATTAAGGCAGGAAGCACCGGAAGTCTGCCCCCCTAATATTCTTAAGAGGGTCCCTTCTCCAGTCTTCAAAGAGTGGCTGGAAGTGGGGAAGCAGAAAAATTCTCCCTAGATCCCCTTTCCTTCATATTAATACTGTATTTACTCGAGTCTAATGTGCTATTGAATCTAATGTGCACCTCAGTTTTAGGAACATTGAAACAAAAAATATTTGCTGGTGACTGTAAAGGTAAAGGGACCCCTGACCATTATGTCCAGTCGTGACCAACTCTGGGGTTGCGGCGCTCATCTCGCTTTATTGCTCGAGGGAGCCGGCATACAGCTTCCGGGTCATGTGGCAGCAGGACTAGGCCGCTTCTGGCGAACCAGAGCAGCGCACGGAAACGCCGTTTACCTTCCCGCCGGAGCAGTACCTATTAATCTACTTGCACTTTGAGGTGCTTTTGAACTGCTAGGTTGGCAGGAGCAGGGACAGAGCAACGGGAGCTCAACCCATTACGGGGATTCGAACCGCCAACCTTCTGATCGGCAAGTCCTAGGCTCTGTGGTTTAACTCACAGCGCCACCTGCATCCCTTGGTGACTGTAAATGTGCCATCAAATCTAACGTGCACCTTGATTTTCGCAACATAATTTGGCCAAAATGGTGAGCATTAGATTTGAGTAAATATAGCATATCTTTCTAGCACAACAACTAACACATATTACAGGCCTACACAACTGACAGCAGAGACACCCACCTTAAGTGTACAGTTTGCACAACCCAAGACTTCAGTGTCCCGCAGTGACCCCAACCCAACACTGCTTTAGATTTTAAGCACCACTGTGAGAGTGAATTAGGGAACACTTTGAAATGTGCTGTATTTCCCCCCAATAAAAATTCACTCCCATCCTTTATTTAAAACTTACAAAATTTAGAATACTGAAACAGATTAAAATTACCTCAATTCAAAGTGTGTGTTGTGGATGTCTATATATTCTGTACCCCATCTTGTATGAACGGGCAGGATACAGACATTATTACTTTTTAAGAATTGTTCTATTAAAGATTTTATTGGATTACAAAAGAACATACATCACCTCTGTTTTCAGATCATAAAGTCCTTTCTATAGATCATAGATTCACTGGAAAAGACCCTGATATTGGGAAAGATTGAGGGCACAAGGAGAAGGGGACGACAGAGGACAAGATGGTTGGACAATGTTCTCGAAGCTACTAGCATTAGTTTGACCAAACTGCGGGAGGCAGTGGAAGACAGGAGGGCCTGGAGTGCTCCTGGTCCAGGGGGTCACGAAGAGTCGGACATGACTAAACGACTAAACAACAACATAGATCAGTTACATTCGACGTGAGACTTTAATGTGGTATACAGTATAAGGTTGGGGGAGGAGAGAGAAGGGAGGTGGATAGTAAACTTTCATTCTTTATATCCATTTATTAATTTTCATTGGCATTGAGAGAGGTTGGGGGCCCCAGAGTGTGGTGGCCTGCCTTCAGTTGACTGCAGTGGGATCTGTTTGTGTGTATGAGGGTGTGTGGGGTTCTTGGGTCAAGTTAGCCATATTGATTCATATGCTGTTGGTGGGTTCTTCTTCTTGTCCTGTTGGGCTGTGTGTGTAATAAAAGGGAGCCACACTGGGGTGAAAGTGTCCTCTACTTTGTTGTCGTTTAGTCGTGTCCGACTCCGTGACCCCCTGGACCAGAGCATGCCAGGCACTTCTGTCTTCCACTGCCTCCCGCAGTTTGGCCAAACTCATGCTGGTAGCTTCAAGAATACTATCCAACCATCTCTCCCTCTGTTGTCCCCTTCTCCTTGGGCCCTCCATCTTTCCCAACATCAGGGTCTTTTCCAGGGAGTCTTCTCTTCTCTGAGGTGGCCAAAGTGTTGGAGTCTCAGCTTCAGGATCTGTCCCTTCCAGTGAGCACTCAGGGCTGATTTCCTTCAGAATGGATAGGTTTTATCTTCTTGCAGTCCATAGGACTCTCAAGAGTCTCCTCCAGCACCAGAATTCAAAAGCATCAATTTTTCGGCAATCAGCCATACATCACTTCCATACATCACTACAGTGGTACCTTGGGTTAAGTACTTAATTCGTTCCGGAGGTCCGTACTTAACCTGAAACTGTTCTTAACCTGAAGCACCACTTTAGCTAATGGGGCCTCCTGCTGCCCCCGTGCCGCCGGAGCATGATTTCTGTTCTCATCCTGAAGCAAAGTTCTTAACCTGAAGCACTATTTCTGGGTTAGCGGAGTCTGTAACCTGAAGTGTATGTAACCTGAGGCGTATGTAACCCGAGGTACCGCTGTACTGGGAAAACCATAGCTTTAACTATACGGACCTTTGTCCGCAAGGTGATGTCTCTGCTTTTTAAGATGCTGTCTAGGTTTGTCATAGCTTTTGTCCCAAGGAGCAGGCGTCTTTTAATTTCGTGACTGCTGTCACCATCTGCAGTGATCATGGAACCCAAGAAAGTAAAATCTCTCACTGCCTCCATTTCTTCCCCTTCTACTTAGTAAGGTAAAGGTACCTCTGCCCGTATGGGCCAGTCGTGTCTGACTCTAGGGTTGCGTGCTTATCTCGCTCAAGAGGCCGGGAGCCAGCGCTGTCCGAGGACACTTCTGGGTCACGTGGCCAGTGTGACTAAGCGGCATCTGGCGAGCCAGCACACGGCACACGGAAACGCCGTTTACCTTCCCGCTAGAAAGCGGTACCTATTTATCTACTTGCACTTAGAGGTGCTTTCGAACTGCTAGGTGGGCAGGAGCTGGGACCGAACGACAGGAGCTCACCCCGTTGTGGGGATTCGAATCACCAACCTTGTGATCAGCAAGTCCTAGGCACTGAGGTTTTACCCATTTGCGCTTTATTTTTAATCTTAATATTCATTTTAGTCAGTTTTTAATGCTATGCTACACCACTTTTTATTTTATTAGTCCTTTTATTTATTTATTAAACTTTTTTGTTTTTATTCTGTAAGCTGCCCAGAGAACACTTGTTACAGGGGAGCGTATAAATGTCAAAAATAGAATGAATAAGTAAATAATGCAACTGATGATCTTTTCATTGTATGGCTCTTTAGAATGCCCATTAGCATTCGCAGTCAGTACTGGCTTGGAGTAGGGGGGTGCAATAAAAATATTTTATTGTCTTGCATGTTGTCCATTCTGCACATCTTTAGTTGAACACAAGAGGGCAGACAGAATGTTGCACATTCCTTTATTCCTTCCAACATATGGGTTGCTGCCTTGTTGATAGCATTTTCCCATTTCCCTTTATTGCAGCCATCAGGATGTAGCTGAGGTTTTTTCCTTCTTTCTCTTAGCATTTCACAATATGGAGACAGGGCTATAAATGTGTCAGTGCAACATTGCATAGGTAGTGGAGTTACAGGATTTAAAAAACAAAACAAACCTAAAAGTGAAATACTGTGTTTCACTCAAACAGATTAATATTCTGCTACAGTTTTGCATTTTTCTGTGCCTGCACACAACACTGAAAACTTGAAGTTTTTTTCCTTATTGAGAAGAAAACAAAACTCGTACGTATTCCCAAAGTTATTTTAACACTTTGCTGCACATGAAACATTTTCAACATAAAGAGGGGAAATTGGTCTACCTAAAGGCTCTTGAGAGAGACTTGCATCGCAGCAAGAGTCCAGGGTGTTTCCTAAGGTCTGCTTTGTGCTGGCAGATGGCTAACTTGCAGTTTTCCTTTCATGCAGCCAGATACAGTGATACCTCGGTTTACAGACGTTTCAGGTTACTGACTCCGCTATCCCAGAAATATTACCTCGGGTTAAGAACTTTGCTTCAGGATGAGAAAAGAAATCGTGCTCCGGCGGCAGCAGGAGGCCCCATTAGCTAAAGTGGTGCTTCAGGTTAAGAATGGACCTCCAGAACGAATTAAGTTCTTAACCCGAGGTACCACTATGTAAGGCCAACATCTTTTCTCTCATGGGATGTATTGCACTGTGATCATGGTAAATAATGATAAACTGTGCTTATTGTCGCTTTCCTGAGTCCTCCCTCCAAGCTACTAATCCATCGCACGCAGGCACTGAACGGGTTACCAGGCTTTTTGGCTTCTTCTCTGGCACCAGATACAGAACCTCAAAACATGGTGTGTTCTCTTCCTCCCCCACCTACATCCAGAATTAAACATGGTTGTTTAGTAATATGCCTTTCCTACAGTCTACATGAGGACAAAGGAAGGCTTAATGCAGGTCAAATTGTAGATCAGTCTCATGGCATGTGGCCTGGTTCACACATCATGTAAAGACACAAGCATTCTGGCTTCCAAAAAGGAGCACGTATTCACTTTATTACTGGCTACAAATCATGGTTATGGAGACTACAAATCATGGTTAAGGAGATTAACCAAAATCCTGAGTTCCAACCCTAAACCAGAGCTTTCTGTGCTGAGGTAAAGGACCATGGATGAACATAGCAACCACAGTCTTCTTCCTGCAAGACAGTGCATTCAAACTAAACCATGCAGTCATGGGCGTTGAGTGACTTTAATTCATTCTTGGCTCTTATATTCTACTTTTGGTACCTTTTGAATCCTGAATCTTGGACTTGTTACTGAAAGAAGCTAAACTTGGAACCATGGTTTATAAACCTGATTTGTTTCAATAAACCATAGTTCAGATTAATCACAGTTTGGTTTGGACAATAATGCTAATTGCAGCTAATTGAAAACGGAGGTGAAATGTCTGATCCTGTGCCAGTAGGGGAGAATATGTGCTGGAGGCTCAGAGATGGGAGAGTTGAGAAGATGGAAAATGGAAGCAGACAAGTAACTGTAAATCATGTTAAGCTTTAGTGAAGCTTAAACCAAGGTGTGCATTCTAAATGATTGTTAATAAAAATCACAATTGGTGTTATGTCTCGACTGAGCCTATATCTCTAATGCTGTGTACTAGCTGTGAATATTTACCAGTGTTTCTGCAATTGGTGGGGAGTTCACTTCTTTCATCATTTTGTCCCTTCTCTCCTAACCCGGATTTGGCCCACAGTCTCCTGGGGGGTCAGCCTTAATCAAGGCAGGCTTCAGAATGTTTGGTTCATTATGTATAATGTGCAACTTGCATGCTGGGAAACCAAAATGATGCTTCATAATAATCTTTATTTAATTTCAGTTTCAAATGCAACCCAGTTTGCTGGAGTTATTCACTGGATCAGTCTAGTTATCCTCTCTGTGTTCTTTTCAGAGGTAAGTGAAATGTGAAAGTAAGTGACAAAGGACAATATGGCTGAAAAACTGGTTACAGTGGTACCTCAGGTTACATACTCTTCAGGTTACATATGCTTCAGGTTACACACTCCGCAAGCCCAGAAATAGTGCTTCAGGTTAAGAACTTTGCTTCAGGATGAGAACGGAAATCGTGCTCTGGTGGCACGGCGGCAGCAGGAGTCCCCATTAGCTAAAGTGGTGCTTCAGGTTAAGAACAGTTTCAGGTTAAGTACGGACCTCCTGAACGAATTAAGTCCTTAACCTGAGGTACCACTGTACTTCCTTAGGAAATGTGTTCAGTTGTATATCTAGGCACCTAAATTGTCTTAGTTACCTCAGAACTACAATACCTCAAGGACTTCATATTTCCATATGAATCTACCCGGACCCTGAGATCATCATCTGAGACCCTCCTTCACGTGCTTCCTCCACGAGAGGTCCGGAGGGTGGCAACGTGAGAATGGGCCTTTTCTGCAGTGACTCCCCATCTGTGGAATGCTCTCCCCAGGGAAGTTTGACTGGTGCCTTCATTATACACCTTTAGGCGCCAGGCAAAAAGGTTCCTTTTAAACCAGGCCTTTGTTTGATCCGATTTACATCCTATGCCCTTTTAAAATGTATTTTTATTAGATATTTTGTGGTGGGTGTCTTGATTTTATTCTGAGAACCGCCCTGAGACCCCCGGGTATAGGGCGGTATATAAATTCAGTAAATAATGAATATTTATAATATGGCATGTTAGTGCATGAGCTTGTATTTTCAATAGTTCTTAGAAAGTGCAGCTGGAGTATAATACAACTTGTAGGTTATCAACAGGAGCTGACCACCGACAGCACACAGGCCACAATCTTGAAATACCTGCATTGACTCCCAGCTCCTTCTTGGACCAAGTTTCTTCCCCCACCCCAGATGCTGATCATTGCCTTTTTAAAGCTCTAAGTCATCTGGGTGCAGAGTAACTGAAGAACCACCTTCTCTCAGAAAATCTGGCTAGTTGTTTATAACTGCATTGAAGGCTCTGCTTTAGAGTCCTTCATCACAGATGTGGCAGAAGGTTATTCAGAGGATGCCCTTTTTCATAGTGGCATCTATGTTTTGAAACTTCTTCATAGGAGAAGGATGATCTGCTCCAGAGGGCATTTGGAACCCTCCAAGCTGTTTTTAGCAGATTTGTGGGGGCTGTTGGTAAGACTGGGTTTTAATTAATATTTTATTGTGCAGTGCTATTTAACGTGTTTGCTACTTGATGATGAGCTTCCTCAAGATGGACAGATGTGAGGATAAATGAATATTAAGTTCTTAATATTTCCAATTATGTTTCTCTACATTGGGGAATTCAGAAGGTTGCAGCCATAAGAATTTGTAGACCATGTCCCAGAACAAAGGCTTTCTGGTGTGGTCACATTCTAATTATGCTATACAGTGGTACCTCGGGTTACATACGCTTCAGGTTACAGACTCCGCTAACCCAGAAATAGTACCTCAGGTTAAGAACTTTGCTTCAGGATGAGAACAGAAATCGTGCTCTGGCGGCGTGGCGGCAGCAGGAGGCCCCATTAGCTAAAGTGGTGCTTCAGGTTAAGAACAGTTTCAGGTTAAGAACGAACCTCCGGAACGAATTAAGTTCTTCACCCGAGGTACCACTGTACAGTTCAAAAAGGATGCCATACAACTGGAAAAAGTTCTGAATGAGCAAAATTTGGGCTCCAGGGATAGGAGAGCAGTTTTCTTGGAAGGAACACTAAAGTGGGAAAAGTAGAAGGCTAAGAGGAAAATATATATTAATACCATGCATAAAGTGGAGAAAATGGATAAAGAAATGACTGTTCCTCCTTTTCCCATAACAATGATTTTGATTTGGGGTTAGATTCATTTTTTATGGTAATTGGGAACTGGTGTTTGTGTTTTGTTGTCAGGACTTATTAATGTGAATTGTTTGAGCGTTGGTCAGTCTCAGTGCAATTTGATATTTGGTGTGTTTGGTCTGATGAGTTGACTATAGACTTATTTAAGGTTTTCCTTCATATCTTTTGTACTTTGGGCTGATACATTTTGCCGTTACTGTGGATTACTCAGTATTGCTATTGCTAGTGTTTAATTCAAATTATTAAATGAAGTGTTCAGACTTCAGAGCAGTTCTAACCTTGACCGGAGACGATTAGCGCAGGTGAGCCTCCTTCACACCTGAATCCCTGCTGGCTTCTGCCAGTTAGGCCAGAAGGGAGGGTGGCCTTTTCCGCCAGGGGGGGCTGGGGGGCTCCATGCACTAGAGGGGTCTTAATTGGGCCCCTCACCTGGCAGGGGATCACCATGGATTTAAGTAGATTCTTAACTGGCTCAGCTCTGCCCCATACTTTAGTCTATTATTGGATTTAGTTGATTAATGTTAAAAGAGGTGTAGAATATCCTGGGTGTGTGTGTGTGTTTCTACACTAGTGGCCAAAATTGTGGAAACCTTTTGGAGAAAGTGGATTTCCGAGGTTTGATGGCTCATACCACTTTTTTTGGGAGTAGTACCATAAAATTATGCATCAATGGAAAGATAATTTAATGAAGAATGTAATGCAACAAAGTTTATTCAATTATCTGTATTCTATCAAAAGTTATAGCCAAATAACCAGAAAAAGGAGTGTTTAGAGAGCCAATCAGGTGTCATCTTGTTTTGGCAATGATGGCTTATAACACCACTTTTTTTTTGGAGTTATACCATAAAATTATATATCAATGGGAAGATAATTTAATGAAGAATGTAATGCAATAACTTTTATGAAGGATTATTTATTACAACAGCAGTCAAAAAGAAGAAACATCAAACACATAGAAAAAAATGAGATATACAAAAATTCTCCCCATGTCAGCTAATACTTAGTTGGGCAACCTTTAGCCTTCCCATGGAGTGAACCAAGGTTTTTAGTTTTGCATCTGTAAAAATGTGAAACCAAAATTGAATTATTGCCTCTATTAATTGGGTTTTATTGCTGGGTTGCTTCTGACTAACAAGTTTCTTTAGTCGGCTCCATACATTTTTGATTGGGTTAAAGTCTGGGATATGTATTTGGGGGCATTTACATTCCTATTAATGATGCAAATTCTGCCCACACCTTTTGCTGTCATATGACCCCAGATCATAACACTAACTGGGTGTTTCATAGTAGGTGTAATGCAAGTAGGATGTAAATCATCTCCAATTCTTCTCACATATTTCATGCCATCACTACCAAGCAAGAGGATTTTGGTGTCATCACTCCAAATAACACTGTCCCATTGTTCCGCTGTCCAGTTGGCATGGGTTTAAGCCCAGTTTAATTTTTTAAACCTTTGTTTGAGAGATAACAATGACATTTTCCTTGGAATTCTGGCATATTCCTGCAGTCTGCACCGAACAGTCCTTACACTCAACTTCACATTACATTGTACCATGTTATCTTGTATACACCCAGATGATTTTCTTCTGTCACGTAGGCACAGTCTCTCAATTCTTCTAACATCACTTGCTGTTGTGCACCTTTTCCTGCCCTTACCAGTCTGATTTTGTAGTGACCGAGTCTCCTTATATCTTTTCAAAAATTTAGAAATGCCACCTTTGGTTAAGTTTCCCCAATTTTTCTTCTATTTTCTTCATAACTGTAGCCATGTTTGCTTAATAGTACTATTTTACATGGCTTTCTGGGTGACCAGTCAACTCTTTGCACCATTTCTTGAATTTTATTACATTTTACAAACTCACTAAATGAAAGAACACAAAAACCCCAACCAACTTGATAGCAATCACATAACACACTGACAAATGCCCTCCTCTCAGCTCCAGTACATAACATCAATAGCTGAATCTTACTGTGACCTGATTGGATCATTGCCAAAACAAGATGACACCCGATTGGCTCTCTAAACCCTCCTGCTCATTGGCTACATTCAAATGAAGGAAAGCTACTGCATATCAACCTAAGCAAGTTGTGCTTCCTTTTTCTGGTTATTTGGCTATAACTTTTGATAGAATACAGATAATTGAACGAACTTTGTTGCATTACGGTATTCATTAAAGTATCTTTCCACTGGTATATAATTTTATGGTATTATTCCTAAAAAAGATTGCCACAATTTTGGCCACTGGTATCTGTGACAACAGCAAGTTTTTGAGATACCATGGAACATCTTGATAATGGAAAAACTGAGGTTCAAATTGCCTCTCTGCCTAACTGACACCACAGGGTTCCTCCTGTCCTGATTGAGGCTTAAGATGCATGTGGTTTCAGAGCAGGATATCCCTAGTTAACCTTAATGTGCTGAGGGGGAGGGGAACAAGTTGCACAGATGAACTTAAGAGCATGCCCTGGTGAGTCTATAGATTACACAGAGAAGGTCATAAATAGCCACATTTATTGACAGAGATTTCCTATTTTTCCATTATTACTTGAAGAAATGAGAAATGGGTGGTTTGGTCAATCAAGACCAGAATTATAGGCCTCTGGAACATACTGAAGTGCTTCCTTCTGGCACTTCAGCTGCTTGGTTGGGTGTATTATTCTCCTGTGATCCTCCAACTTCTTCCCTACTCCTCACCTTGCTGTCAGAATTTATTTTGTAAGCTGCTTGGGGCAAAGACCTGTTCTCTTCTCTTCAGTTGGAAGCACAATACATATCAGAGGTGCAGTATAGAATCTGTGGGTTCTAATATTACTATAATGTTCAAGGATTATTATCTCAATATGTAATGAGTGATGCCTGAGTAGAAGTGCCATAAAATTCTTGCATTTGCTCCTTGGTTGATCCTGAACTCACCAGAAACCCTTCTGTGCTAGGAGAAAAGGCAGAGGGATGTGTGGGGCAGCTGAAAACACCCTGCGTCAGTTCTGACAGGATCCCCGTCTCAGTGTGCCTGACACTTTCCCTGCCTCTATTTTTACAATAGTGCAAAAGCCAGCAAAGATACCAGTTTACGTGGATAAAACAAGAGAAGAGAGAAACCAGTTATAATTGAAAACACTATTGTAACTGAAAATATAGATATATAAAATATGTCTGTATTTGAGCATGTAAACCAATCTCTTATAACATTAAAAAGCCACGTTTTGATAAAGTATCAAATTTTCTCTGCAGTATTCAGTAAATAGTTTCCAATTTGCTAAAAAGTTACTTTACAATTAGCTCCCCCCCCCCCTTACTCTCCTCTTCCTCCAAGGAGCTCAGGGCAGCTTTGTGTAGTGGTCAAGAGCGGTAGACCCGTAATCTGGGGAACCGGGTTCGCGTCTCCGCTCCTCCACCTGCAGCTGCTGGGTGACCTTGGGCCAATCACACTTCTCTGAAGTCTCTCAGCCCCACTCACCTCACAGAGTGTTTGTTGTGGGGGAGGAAGGGAAAGGAGATTGTTAGCCGCTTTGAGACTCCTTAAAGGGAGTGAAAGGCGGGATATCAAATCCAAACTCCTCCTCCTCCTCCTCTTCTTCTTCTTCTTCTTCTTCTTCTTCTTCTTCTTCTCCTCCTCCTTCTCCTCCTCCTCCTCCTCCTCCTCCTTCTTCTTCTTCTTCTTCTTCCCTCCCCCTCTTCATTTTATCTCTACAACCTACCCATGGGGTTGGCTAGAGTGAGAGATAGAGCGAGTGACCCAAGGTCAGCCCAGCAAGTTTATGGGGATTTGGACCTGGATTTTCCCTGTCCTCCATGATCCCTCTAACCCCTACTCCATGCTGGTTCTGCAGAACGGCCCCTGTCCAGAAGGCTTACATTTAACCTTAGGTAGAGAAGATCACTTTTTATTGAATACTGCAGAGAAATTTCTATATTTGCTCAATCAAAATGTGGTTTTGAATATTAAAACTATTGTAAATCAATAAGATATCTGGGTTGGGGTCACCAGACAAAAGCAACTGCAAATGTTTTCTATCACTGGCATTTCTGCGTGAAGGGAATGTGTGCTAAATCCTGATATTGTCCAAATTCACTTGCTTCTTTCACTGACTGTTGCATGACGGATTGAAACAGCAATCCCAGTGAATTGTTTTTTCCCCAATTTTCTACAGCTCTAGTACTTGATGCTCTTCTTTCAGCAGCAGATATGTACTACGAAGAGGCCAGCCATCTGTGAAGTGTTTCGCATGAAATATGCTTGATAATCCTGTCTATTGTATAAAGAAAATATTACCAACAGCAAAATCATTTTCTCACATCAGTTCAGCTATCTGTAGCCTTTTTTTCACATAGGAGATGAGAGGAGAAAAGGGAATATCCCTGTTGTCCTGTGTCTGTTCAGGGTTTGGAAAAACGTTTACCCTTCAACTATTATTTATTCATGACATTTATATCCCAAGGAGCGCAAGGGGGCCTATGTGGGCCTCCCCATTCCTCACTTAATCCTCACAACGACCCTGTGAGGGTAGGCGAATACCACAGATGCATTTGCCTAAGCAATGGCTAAAGGAAATTCACAGGTAGCAAAAGAGGCATAACCAGCATAACACATGAAGAAACTGTACATCTGCTATTTTTAAAGACATTGTTTGATCCGTTATTACTAAAGTAGTACCAGCCTTCAGGCACTTGGCATCAAGCACCCTCAGTCTGTTGTTTTAGAAGGCTGTTGTGGCGATTTGAGATGTTCTGATGTCATGAAATGTTCATCAAATTTCTAGTTCATGTGGCATAAGAGCAAGGTCTGATCTATACATTCAGCATAATGACATGATAAACAGCTTCTTCTTCTTTTTCTTCTTCTTCATTTCCCTGGAGACCCCCCAAAAGATCAAGAAAACGTGTATTCCTGTACATGCACTACAACTAATAACAACAGATAACATCCATAGAACATATTATTAAGTGATCCACAGGTCACTTAATGAGTGAACTCTGGAGAGTTTGTAAAGTTATGGAGTGGTAGAACGAACTGTACTGATTTGGACTGCAGATGGGGGTGCCACTTTTAAATGCTCTCTTTCATGTTAAAAAGAAATCCTTGCCAGTAAAATAACACTACTAGCACACAGGGAGCTGGCTGGCGTGCTTCCTCCCCCTCCTATTTTACACAGAGCAAGGTAGAACCGAGAGGTGGCGACAAGGAGAAATGTGGAAAGAATATGAATTGACCCCCCTCCCCATGTTCCTCATTCCTTTCCTTTCCTCCATTGTCTTCCATGTTGTGCTTTGGATTCTCCGGGCCTTGTCCACATGTGCTTTGTGAAGCACTGCTCACCTTCATGCTCTTACAGTATATCAATAATTATGATACAAGGGGGCATGATTCTTAATTTTACACTTTTTCTTACACCTGCTGCCTCTTTCTGTCAACAGTGTTGATTCCATCCCTGTTTCTACTTTCTCCCAGAATGGAGAATATTTTGACATAACTTGCAACTTTTTCACATTTTAGGGTCAGCAGGGAAACCTACATTTACCTGATACACTTACAATGTTACAATGAACTTATAAAACACAACACTTTCCACAGAAAAGTTAAGCATTTGAAATTTTTAAAAAAACTTTTCTGCTCCACAGGACTGATTTTCTCCATTTTGTTACAAAAAGTTATTAATGATTAACAATGCTAATGATTTATGATTTTCTCTGTCTTCCCTCTTCCCACATATCTTTTTATTAGACTGTTTTGAGAATAGTGGTTCTTGGTATATGGGACTACATTGAAAATAAAATAGAGGTAAGCAAAACCTCTGTTTTTATATTTAATAGCACCTCCATCCTTTGCAACACACTGCGCTGTGTTATTGTTTTCATTATTTTACTCAACAGATATTCTGCCTTTCCTCTCGAAGAAGCCCAGGGAGGCAAATACATCAGTACTAAAAACAGTTTAAAAGGCTTCTAAAAACAGTTAAAAACATTCTCCCAACCAGTGATATATCAGGTTTGCCAAGAACAGTATCTTTCAGCTATCTGGGTAAAGAGGAATATTTTTAGCTTCCTTAATTAGCAATTAAAGAACACTGGAAAATGATTAGTTGTACTTAACCTTATTGTAGTACTTTTGGAGACTTATTGGTAGCAAGGAATGCTAAAGTTCTGTTCCATGTGTGAAGCTGCCTTGTCTCAAGTCCTGTGATTTGCCCATCCAGCCCAGGAGGGGCTCTCCAGAGTCTTGGCTCATCTCATTGGCCACCTGATCCTCTCGGCTGGAGAGCCTTGGTCCCTCCTCAACTCTAGGGATTGCCACAATAGGACTAGATTCTGTAGCCACTAAGAAAGTCCTCTGTCACTAACTAACTAACTAACTAACTAACTAGGATTGTTTCAGCTTTATTCTAGTCTCCTCCTCTCTCAGTCGAGCTTAATTTCAAATGCCCTAGATGCTGACCTGAGATTTGTACAGTTTATTATTAATTTCAATGAGTATAGTTCATACACTGGTAATTAGTGGCTGCATTTGCTCATCTTACTAAGCCATAGTGTGATTTTGATAAACCGTAGTTTGCTTTCATCTGGATCTGGAGATCTTAACTCCGGCTAGTTTAAATCAGGAGTGGGGAGCATGTAGGTGTTGTTGAGCTCTCAACCCCCGTCATCCCCAGCCAGCATGGTCAAGGAGAATGGGTTGCAGTCCAGCAACAGCTGGAGGGGCCATAGTCCTGATTTAAACAGCCTAGTTTCAGTAATTATGGGTTGAAATTGGCTTGTTTAAAACTCACCGTCTGTCCAAACAACATGACAAGCTACAGTGAAATAAGGTGGCAGTGAAAGCTTCTGGGTTGCTCCTCCAGCTGTGGAGCAGGGAGAGCCGCACTATGTGCAAACGTGGCTCATGTGGGGTGCCTTTGTTTAATGGGTGGAGAGCTGCTTTGGCCCCAGAAACTGAGCATGACTTGACCTTGAATGAATAACCCTCTGAATGGCTTGGGACAAGTGCTGAATGCCACTAAGACATGCAATCCATTCTAAGTACCACAGTATGATGCGTTGCTACATAGTTCTCCAGTGCAATGGCCCATTTCAGGGGGGAAACTGTTAAGTCTTATTAATACAATAAAACTCATTTAGCTGATCCTCGATTAGTATCTTACTGAGATTCAGGTGCTACTGCAGATGTTTGACAAAAAGCTTATCTGATGCATCCAAACGTTTAACCCCAGTTAAAAATGAGACAGTAATAATATCCATGACATCAATAGAAAAGAAAGAAGCCAGAAGGAGGAATGGTTTGACTCGGACTTGATGTTTGCTTTGTTGAACGCATTTTGATATTTGCATTCAAAAAAGGAGTGAGTAAAATGCTGTTTGTGAAATCCTTTTCCTATTAGGTATTTGATGGCGCTGTGATCATCTTATCCTTGGCTCCAATGGTGGCTTCTACAGTGGCGAATGGACCAAGCAGTCCTTGGGATGCTATTAGCCTTATTATCACACTGAGAATTTGGAGAGTGAAGAGAATTATTGATGGCAAGTTATCAATAACTTTTGTAAAGATTTGTGGAGGTGTAGGAATTACTTTTTAAAAGAGTACAGTGGTGCCTCGCAAGACGAAAAGAATCCGTTCTGTGATTCTCTTCGTCTAGCGGTTTTTTCGTCTTGCGAAGCAAGTCCATTGACGGATTAGCGGATTAGCGCTATTAGCGGCTTTTAGCGGCTTATCGGCTTATCGGATCAGCTGATAAGCGGCTTAGCGGCTTAGAAAAAGGGAGGGAAGGGGGGAAAAACCCGCAGGAACTCGCAAGACATTTTCGTCTTGCGAAGCAAGCCCATAGGAGATTTGTTTTGCGAAGCACCTCCAAAACGGAAAACTCTTTCGTCTAGCGAGTTTTCCGTCTTGCGAGGCATTCGTCTTGCGGGGCACCACTGTACCTCTTTTCAAGTAGAAAGCCAGATTTTAGCTGGATAACCCTCATTGATAAGGTGGGGAAATTACCAGTGTTCCTATGGCAACTTTTTAATATTGTTTACCAGTTTCCTAGTAGCTGTGGGTAGAGTGGGAACTCTGCACTAAAATAATCCCTAATTTAGGCAGCAGGAACATTGTGTTGATTTTTTCAGAGTGTGAAAATAAAATGTGTTCGTGTGTATGTTTCGAAATTGGGATAGAGAATTTTGGGGAAATATGCAGGGGAGGGACTAGGGAAGTGTGGGAATTGTACTTAACTGTGAAATCTTGCATCTGTATTCTCAAAAGTAAACCCTGCTGAGTGAAACAGGAATTACTACTAGGTAAATAAGTGCAGGGTTGCAGAATACTATATGAATATTATGCGACCATAGTTATGATCTTTAATGTCCAGTTGATTTAAAGTAAAGCAAATCAAGCCCGTTATTGGATTTCTCCAACTGAAACTAATAAGACATAAAATTGACCGTTTCAGAAACTTAACTGCTGTTGAATAGTAGTTGCATTTATTAGATGCATGACCATCTTTTCAAATAAACTCAGAGATCCCTTTGTTGTGGTTTCTAGCCTACGTATTACCAGTTAAGGTGGAAATGGAGATGGTGATTCAACAGTATGAGAAGGCAAAGGTCATTCAAGATGAGCAGCTGGAAAGACTAACCCAAATCTGCCAAGAGCAGGGAGTAAGGCAAAACTATATTTTCATTTTATAAATGTGTGTCTGTTATGGATTTTAATTTGTATGCTACTTTGCCACAACATTTTTCACCCAGAAGTGGCTCGCAACACTTCAGATTATGCTAGACTCCAACTTTCTCCAACCAACATGGCCAAGGGTTAGAGATGATGGGAGTTGTAGTCCGGCATCTTCCAAAAGACTACAGGTTCCACTATCCATACTATGGGGGTTGGGCCAGAGGATTCAGCACATGCTTTCCATACCTGAGATCTCAGGTGGGATAGCTGCTATCTCCAGGTACTCCAGACTGCAGAGGACCCAGAATAACCTCTGCTAGTCCATGTAAGCAATACTGAATTGGCTGAAGCAGTCGTCTGGGTCAGTGCAAGGCAGTGTCTCCTGCATTCCTATGAGGTTTTGCAGAGGATCCGAAGGATAAGAGTGTGAGGCATCGATGCCATTGAAATGCTGCCTCATAAAGATAGGATGAGGGTGAACAATAAAAGACGATTGCAAAGCGTTCAAAGTTAGCAGAGCTGTGTAGATTATGAATGACCACCCTTCCTCTCCCCTTCAGTTAATTCAGGTAGCTTTGTGGTTTTTATCCTTTTTAAAAATCAAACCGTAACACTGGAAGTTGAAGAATTCTTGTTCCCTTTCAACATGGTAGATAATGTGTGAAACGGATTTTGGTTCTAGTGACTACATTTCCCACTGGCAGCATTTTTGTTCTGCTTCTTTTTATTCTTCTTCCCCTTCTTCTGCTTCTACTTGCAATAATGTTAATTTATTCCTAACAACCAATCATTTGCCTGTTTGTTGGAAGGCAGCCCAAATCACCCTGCCTTTTATTCCAGTCCAGTTCGCAACTGTCTCTTGGTTTGCGTGGTGTTTGTTTGTTTTTTAAAGAAATAATGTTAGCAACAAAGGCCCAAATTAATGGCAGTAAACATTGGATGGTGTCCCAGTGGCAGATGAGCAGTCAGGCATTCCATCCAAAGAGCAAAAGGATGACTGTTGCGTTAGAGAACAGCAAGCTTCAGCTTTAAAGCTTTCATTGATCTCTCCAAGGCTATGCCAGACACCCTCTGCTACTGGCTGTTTAAGAGAACTGTATGATTCACAGAGAGTTCCAGTCCTCTATATATTCAGTAAAGCACTAGACAAGATGGGGTGGCCCTTTTTATATGTCTAGCCATAAAAGGCTGGTGTTCCCTTGGGTCCCATACTGGTCCCTGTCCTTTTATGGGTGTTTATAAATAATTACTTAATGCAACACACTGCTGAGGGGGATTTATTATAGTGTATTTAGTTCTTTGTCTGAGAGGGACTGAAAGCTGCTTCAGAAAAAGGTTTGGGGGTTGTGTGTGTTTTCTTATTTATTTAATTTAACTGGATTTATAAACTACTTAATCATCCATAACCTGTAGGGAAAGCAAATTATTATTATTATTATTATTATTATTATTATTATTATTATTATTATTATTATTTATACCTCGCCCATCAGGCTGGGTTTCCCCAGCCACTCTGGGCAGCTTCCAACAAAATATTAAAATACAATAGTCAGTCAAACATTAAAAGTTTCCCTAAACAGGGAACGTCTTCAGATGTCTTCTAAAAGTCTGGTAGTTGTTGTTCTCTTTGACATCTGATGGGAGGGCGTTCCACAGGGTGGGAGCCACTACCGAGAAGGCCCTCTGCCTGGTTCCCTGTAGCTTTGCTTCTTGCAATGAGGGAACCGCCAGAAGGCCCTCAGAGCTGGACCTCAGTGTCTGGGCAGAACGATGGGGGTGGAGATGCTCCTTCAGGTATACTGGGCCGAGGCCGTTTAGGACTTTAAAGGTCAGCACCAACGCTTTGAATTGTGCTTTGAATCGTAGAATATAAAATGCTCTTTTAAAAATACTAGTAAAACAGCAAGTTATCTTAAAATTCAGCAAAATATAAGTAAAACCAGCAGTTATTAAAATATACATTGTAAGATAAAATTGCATATTAAAAATATGTGTCTGGATAGGCTTGCTTAAACATAAAAGTGTTTAGCAAGGGCCAAAAGCAATGCAAATATACACACTGCATATTAGAAAAAATGAAAAGTAAAGCAAGCTTGGTTGCATTTTTGTCTGTTGGTCATTAGAGGGCAGCAAAAGCACTATGTTTGCTTATATGTGTTAATCAGCTCACTATTTTTTATACGGCTTGTTGTCTCTGACATGCCAGTGTCTCTAGCACCTGTCAGAATTGCACATCTAGTTCATTGCATCAGAGGTCTGGATTTCCAAAAGCAAAAAAGCAAATCATTGTTTTCTGGAAGAACTCGGGGGGGCATGGCTTGGTAAAACCTGGTTTCAAAGAAACCAGGATCAAGTGTGTGTTAAGTGTGCGCACAAGTGTGTTGACAACATGGAGCAGGCCCCGCTCAGCCACTGTAACTTGTTGACTGGTTTTAAACCTGTCTAAACAGACATGGGATATTCCTGTGCCTGAGGTGGAAAATCCAGGAGTGGTGAGCATCTTCTACTGAGCAGCTCACTGGAACAGTCCCCATGTGTAGACACATAGAGTAGAACCTCTACTCACGACCACAGTCTGTTCTGGAGGCCGTTCGGAAGTTGAAACGGGTCGCGGGGAGAGGCGCCGTTGTGCGCAGGCATGGTGGGCAATTCCCCGTTCCTGCGCATGCACAAACGGCAGCAAATCCGCCGTTACTACTGGGTTTGCCACAGATGTTGGGTGAAATGGACACGAGCGGAGGGGGACATAAGAAGAGGTTTGACTGTACTTGAATGTGCCTAGCACAGGAGAATTTTCCATTTACATAGCTCCGTCCTGCTCTGCCTCTTGATAGTGCCACAGATCCATCACATAAGGCAGCTGTCTCACTTTCCTTAGGGGAGGCTCACCTTGGGAAATTGTATTGGAATGGGAGCAGCCTCTGCAGTGTAATGGCTGAAGTGCTGGGCTTAGAATGAGGAGACCCCTGTCAACCCTGAAGCTTTGGACAACTTACTTTGGAGGGTCATGGTGAAGAGAAAATGGTTTGGTGGGAACAGTACTGAACTGTACCTGAACTCCTTGAAGGGTAAATGGGGTAAAAATACAGTTAGCAGGGAATTTCTGAGTGCAATTAAGTTTAATAGAGCTTAAAGGGCATAGGATTCCAAGCCCCAAAGCGCCTTTAAAAAAAAAGCATAATTTGTTATAAATGTTGGAAGTAAGGAAAACCCCTCTTCCTGGAGGACATAGACTAGGTGAGCGTAAATGTTTCATTTGCCTTTTGACACATTAAATAGTTTTATTTTTTCAAATGTCCCATCTTGCTCTGTCCTGAATTGGGATTAAATAATGCTTTAAATTTAACAAATTTAAAATCAAATGAATGTTTTCAGGCAGCTGTGGCAGGCTTGATTTTGGAATACACGTTCAAACTTGAAAGTTTATCCGATCTCAAATTTGCTGTGCATGCAGGGCACATCAGATTGCAGCTTTCACACCACACAAAGTGTCTGTCTGAATTTGTATTCTGCCCTCGATCCACAGATCTCAGGTTGGTTCACAACAGCGAGATTATTGGTTTAGTTTTGTTCTTAATTTTATTATGTATTTTGTGGTTTTTATATAGTAAATTTATGTTGTGAACTGCCCTGAGATCTTTGGGTATGAGGCAGTATGCAGTCGCCAGGATCGGTGCAATATGCTCAAACCATCTTGCCCTAGTGAGCAGCCTGGCCGCTGAATTCTGCACCAGCTGAAGTTTCCGAACCGTCTTCAGAGGCAGCCCAACGTATAACACATTGCAGTAATCTAATGTAAAGGTGATGGCTTTTGGTTTGTAACATATTGCTGTTAGATTTTGTCTACAGGTAATGCAGCTGTAAAAAAATGTTCCTTTTTCTTTTGAATGATAGTACCTAGAAATTCAGCCATCATTCTGTGGACACCTGCAGTTTCACATTGTTCCCCTTGCATTGTATGGCTTTTTGGTCCCAGTATTCAGTTTCCCGCCTCTGTACATGTGTGTGCATGTGCTTGGGTACGCATGCACACATGTAGTTGTAAATATACATCTGATGAAATGGACTTCAAAGTCCGCAAAAGCTTATGTTCTTAACATTGCACATTACCGGTTGCTGTGTTTGCCGCAGTGAAACTGAACACCCTGGGCTCTCCACTTGACAGTACTCTGCCACACACAGATGTCAAGCTCAAAGCCGATAGCATTTGAAATGTGCATAAATCAAGTTGATATAACTGCTGTTACACAGATTATTGTTTTTATGAATTGCAAACAGTGGGTTTTTGGATGCCTCTCTGTGAACATTGCCATGAACAAGCACTAATAATTCAGAAAGTGTTTTTCCCCCAAGTGCCATATGCCTCTGTATCCACCCTTCCTCATTTTTTGTCTGACTCGTTCCTTCCTCCCTTTGGCCTCAGTTTGAAATTAGGCAGCTGCGGGCTCACCTGGCTCAGCAAGACCTGGACCTGGCTGCTGAGAGGGAGGCTGCACTGCAGGTCCCACACCTGCTGAACAAGCAGAGCAGCAACCGATACAAAGTTGTGGCGGCTGGAGGGGATTCCGACGACGAGGCAACGGAAAACATCTCAGAATTGCGGGCGCCTCGGGGTGAGTAGTAGAGCCGGCTGCTTAATGCCACCCAACACGGTCCAACTGAGCACTGGTGCTATGCAGCCTTTGTTCGTTTTAGTGGGACTTGTGTAGAATCTCCAGGGTCCGGTGTGTGTGTGTGTGTGTGTGTGTGTGGATAAGCAGTTGTGGTTTGCCAAGATGAAGCTGCCAGGAAATTCATAGCATCCTAGAACTGTAGAATTGGAAGGTGCCCCCAGGGTCATCTACTCCAGCCCCCTGCAATGCAGGAAGCACAGCTAAATAATCCTTGACATATGGCCATCCAACTTCTGTTTAAAAACCTCCAATGCAGGGGATTCCACCACCTTCTGAGGAATAATAATAATAATAATAATAATAATAATAATAATAATAAAAAATTTCTTGTAGCCCACCCATCTGACTGGGTTGCCTCGGCCACTCTGGGTAGCTTCCAACAAAGTATAAAGGAACACACCAAAACATCAAACATTAAAAGCTTCCTCAAACAGGGTTGCCTTCAGGTGTCTGTGAAAAGTCATATGATTATTTACCTCTTTGACACCTGATGGGAGGGTGTTCCACAGGGTGGGCACAACTACTGAGAAGGCCTTCTGCCTGGTTCCACGCAACTTCACTTCTTGCAATGAGGGAACCTCCAGAAGTAAACTAACTAACAGAAAGTTCTTCCTAACTAAACATTAGGAAGAACTTTCTGACATTAAGCTGTTGAACACAACTTACTGTCAGAAAGTTCTTCCTAATGTTTAGTTAGAATCTCCCTTCTTGTATCTTGAATCCGTTGGTTTGGGTCCCACCCTCTGGAGCAGCAGAAAACAAGCTCTGTCTTCCGCGTGGGAGCCCTTCAAGCATTTGAAGATGGCCATCATATCACCTCTCAATCTTCTGTTCTCCAGACTAGACAGACCCAACTCCCTCAACCATTCCTCATAAGGCTCTATTTCCAGATGACCCCTGGTCATCTTGGTCTCCCTCCTCGGCACACCTTCCAGTTTCCCAATATCCTTAAACTGTGGCGCCCAGAACTGGATGCAGCACGCCAGGTGGGAATTGGGAACTGGGTTTGCTCTCTCAGCAGTTTTGTTTCCAGATAAGTCTCTCTGAAATTTTGGGCTGGAACTCATACCACGAGCTTCTCCTGGTGAGCATGTGAAGTGTTCCCCCAGGAAAGATTACAGTTAACTTGTTTAAGCACCCATAGGTGTGCTGTCTTCTTTGGAAAGCCTGACATATATCTCCCCGTAAGGTTCCTTGGGGCCCCTCTCCTATAACACTTCATTTATTTTTACCTTTTGGTAAAAATAGGTATTTTGCTATACCTATATTGCTGCCCAATAGCGCATGTTCTCTGGGTGGTTCACATAAAATTAGCATTTTATTCGAGAGCTGCAGGAGTTAAAGAAATGGGTGCAACCTCACATTTTATTTTTATTTCCAGGGGGTATTTTTTTAATTGACTGGCGTTGAGAACGAAATTCAGCTGAGTGAAATGGCAGTATAGTAAAATGTTGGAAAGCATGGCCTTAGTGCTAGAGCAGGCCAGCTACCCAACATGGTGCCCACTGAAAGTTCTTGGACTCTAACTCCCATCAGTTACAGGTCTGGGCTGGTGGGGGTTGTAGTCCGAAGGGCGCCACATTGGCTACTTCTATGCTAAAGTGTGTGGTCAAGATCAAGCCACTTTTCGCAAACATTTGTTTCAGTAAAGGAAGATTCTCAGCAAAGACTTTCTCTCTCCCTCACGATAGCAAAATGACCCCCATTTTTTTTTGAGTCCGTGACAAAATATCCATGCCAAATCAATAGGCGTTTTCTGGCTTTGTTTGTGTTTGGCCCTGTGGCTTTTAAGAGTAAGACTTTGCTTTTCCTGGAGCAAAGAAAACTTGCCACCTTTGTTATACGTCAGGGATGGGAAACCAGTGACTTACTAGATGCTGCTGGACTCACAACTCCCATCAGTCGCAGCCAGGATTGCCAGAGGTCAGAGGAGATGGGAGCTAGAGTCCAGCAACCTGTGGAAGGTCTCCCGTTCCCCACCCCAATATAAGTGAACATTTCAAAATTGAAAAGTCTGCAGGAAGTGATTAATTTTGTGAATTTTGTGCAATAAATAATTCCTATTTGTTTTGCTGCCTGCACCCCCCCCCCTCCCATGACAAAGGGCGATTGGAAGATTTCTCAGCCTACCAATAAGCTGTTGCACTAGTTGGCAGCAGCAGCAGCAGCAGCAGGGAGGTGAACGTGGATGGGATGGAGTCCTTCCTGGTCCTATAAGTATTTCTGGCACAAACAAATTCATGGTCAGTTTTGTTGTGCTGTATGATCAAATCCCATTTACCGCAGGCATGCCACTTTCCAAACTGGGTTCGCATCTAGCCTCCTTCATCCATTTACCCCTTTTTAATAAGATTTCTTAGTGCCTTCCTCATGAGGATACTTTATAATTTATGCATGTTTTCCTCGAGGGTTACATTAGGAATGGACGAGAGTGGTTCACAATTCTAAGTAGGTCTGCTGAATTTATTGTGCTTCTGAGAGTCAGCCTTAAACTTTTATACTTTCTAGACTTTGTTTTCAGGTTGCCACAAGCACATAGTGTTCAAAGGCTTGGTCATGCATAAAACATAGCCAGATAAATCATTCTTGAATGTTGGTACATTACATTAGTACACTTAAGCGTGCAGAAGATTCACAGCCCGCTTGGAAGCAAGTCTGACTAAAATCAATTGGACTTAATTTTCAAATGTGTGCCTTTTAGAGATGGAAAAGCAGAATGCAGCATGTAACAAAAGGGAGTTTTTCTTTGATGTAATACGGACAGTATGTCTTCTGAAGTTCCTAATGGTATTGTGCATATATCTAGTGTATTCATGCTTTGTGAAAGTTTTCATATACTAGACATAGATTCCATAGCTTCTCTCCTATTCTACATTTGAATTTGATTTTTTTTTTTTTTTGGAAGTATAAATATTGTGCTTTTAGCATAATTGAATATATTTAGACAGCATCAATCAGCTAAAATAACTGTCGTAGAATGAAATAGAAATGGGGCCTCTCATGGGTTTTATGTCAACTACACAAAGAAACATCAGAATATAGTATGAACTATTTTATTTTTAATTCATTGAAATATTTATTTCCTGATTTTTACACCAAACCCCTTCCTAGGGCACTAACCGTCCGAGACAACTTGGGACTAGAGAGGTAGCGTGGAGTATTACCCTAGATTTGTTTTGTTCATCTCAAGAAATCCTGGTAAATATAATGAATCTTTATGCACAGAGGGCAATATCAGATTTTAGTTCCGTGCTTGCCGCATATCCCCACACGAATTTCACCACCAATAATTGCCAAGCTTCTGGAATTTTTCCCTGGACATCTATGTTGCATTTCTGTTTCACTGTGACATGCTGATGTTGCTGTCTGTGGGCAGATCCACACCATGCTTTTAAAGCCCATCCATCACACAGTGGCAGCATGTAACTTCCCACCAAAGAATCCTGGGAACTGTAGTTTGTTAAAGGTGCTAGGAATGGTAGTTCTGCAAGGGAAACTGCCTTTTGCCTGATGGAAATGGCCTGACACGGAACCAGCAATTGCATTTGTCCGTTCAGGCGTGGGTCACAGCATCAGAAAACTCTGAAGCCTTCACCAGTGTGCCTAGAGAGGCAGAGGCATAAACCAGGTTGGGCAGTCATTTCCTGTGCAAAACCTGCCTTCAGGTCTCCTCAAAATCCTGCAGGTTTAGAGACCTTCAATTCTGCCTTGAACAATGGGCTTTTAGTGAGCTGAATTTAGTGAGCTGAAACAGGATATTCCCTCTAAAGCTAATTATATCTCCCCCACCCATAAGGAACAATGGAAACATTCAGCGTGGGCTACTTGACCATGAAGGGCCGCAAAATTCCAAGAGAAACGTTAGACTTTTGCTGATTTCTCCTCCCCTCCCTTCATAATGATATTTTTATGGAGCAGTCCATAAGTTAAAGCTCCTTGGAGAGCAGCTGAAAATTTCACTGGTGTATTTACCTGGGACTTTGTGCAATGTTGGAAGTCCTCAAAGCCACAGGATCATGTTCTGTGTGCTACAGACATCAGCGATGCAAGCTGTACTTAACTCTTAAACAGTGCAGTATCCAGATAACTTTTCAATGATTACAGACAGTTTGCAGTTAGTTCTTAACCCACATGTTTATTTTTACCTACACAGGTGATTGACAATTGGGCAACTCTGTTTGCCTGTCAAAGTTGGTCCATGGGGGTGGGGAGGGGAGGATCACGTCCTCCCTCTAACGTGCTGGGAGCCAGAGCAGCTGTGTAAAACTCAGACCCAATTCACAGCCTCATAGCTATGTTTGGCCTTCCTGCATCTTCCCAGCCATCATCCAAAGTGCCTTATTTGAATGGTCCACCCATGCGTAGGTGCCTAGTGACATAGGCAGTGGGACAAGAGCAGCGGGGAGATGGGGAGTGACAGCATCCGATCTGGAGATGTGTTTGTGGTCAGAGTGGGCGGTGGCGGTGGCAAATTACTTAAATTTCATTTCTCCAGTTACAGAATGACCAAAATGGGGCTTTTTGAAGTGTTCATAGGAATTATGTCAAAAATACTTAAATATAAAGAAGATGCCCAGTCTTTTCTGCTAGGTATGAAGGATCTCATTCTGGCAACCAGGCAGGGATGTTCTTTGCACATCTGAGTAGAGTTGGTTTTCATTTTCAGACTGTTAATTGTGTTGGAAATGACTTGTGAAGGTTTTGACTAATGAAGAATGGGAATGCTAAAACTTTATCTAGCATTTGGGTGGAGTATTCACATCTTTGTAAAATGTTACCTATTCGCATATTGCTAGCAGAATGTTCTGCAGATGCCAAAGAAAGTCTTTGACAGTATATGGCAGTCATACCAGTATCAACCTTTTTTCTGTTGAGTTTGCTCCTGTAAAAATCCTTTTAAAACTTGGAGATAAAAGCCCCAGTCTTCATGGCACGCCAAGATCACAATGTTAACTCATAGTATTTCCTTTTCAATCCATTAATCTTTTTCTTAATACATTATTAGAAATACACATTTCTTTTAACCTTTGCAAGCATGCAGTTGTTTCCCTATTCAGGCACACATCCTGAAGACCATTTTTGGACAGGGGAAGAAAAGGGATTGTAACATGTTTTAAGCATTCCTAACCAACTACTTCGTTTTTTTAATGGAGTTAGTTGTGATCTTGGGGGTAGCAGATTCATTCTGGTGGTGCCCCGTTTCTCTCCCACTTTTTCCCTTGTGTTAATTCCTGCAGCCCTATAGCATTGTCTCATCTTCCATTAAAACAATTAATGCTTTGTAGGAAGCCCTTGGAACCTCGGAGCGTGTGTTTGTTATGCTGTCCCCAGAGATAGCTAGTTAGCTTATTAAATGAAGTTGCAATAAGGCAGCCAAAGTGAGGAGGCAATAACGACATTAGACTGTCTTTTATCTGAAGCTGATCCATCAGTGACGACTCTTTGCTTAATAAAAGGCAGCCTGTTTGTTTTGTCATATGCTGGCAAAGTTAAATTGGGTTTAACTAAGATGAATGCACTTGCATTAAAAATGTTTAATCATTCTTGATCATAGATTGGAATAATGCAAAAAAAAAAAGTTGCTTTACAGGATAGAAATAATGCAAAAACACTTATCTTAAATAAGCTAGAAATAGAAGTAATACCAAAAAAGCTTACCTTATGGTAAATGGTAAAAAAAATAATCTAATTAATTAATTAATAAGCTAAGTTAGTGCAGACAAAGCTATTAATCACTAGGGTAGTGAATTAAAAATGTGTTATGAAAAAGAGCAGATAAGATATTGGTCAAAATATTGGTCAAAAAATGTGTGTGTGTGAGAAGGGGAATCCCTCTTTGCTGATGTCAAGCATCTTAAATTTTTGTAAGTACTTTAAAAATTAAAGCTGTCTAATTAATCAGGGCACTTCGTTATGTAGTCACAAGATTAATCCTATCATTAGATTATTCCAAGTGTTGCACGTGCCCAGTTGCCGAAAGCTCAGTGGGGGAAGTGGGGGAGGGGCACATGCTCTGCATGCAAAACATAGGATCCGTCTTTTGGATTTCTAGATGGGCAAAGACTTAATATGGTGTTAGGTAGATGGACCAGTTGGTATAAAGCAGCTAAAGGGGAAAATGCTACTTAATAATATCATCTTTTTTTCAAAAAACACCACCAGACAAACCCACTAAGTGATGTTAGGTGGTGCTGGAATTGGAGCACTTACATTTGCTTAGCTATAAACCTAATAAAGCTATCGTCTCTTCCAGTAATATTGCTCTGAACAAAGAATAACTTTACTTAGAGAATTGGGTCCCAGCAGGCAGAATTCAGTAGGAGCAGTGGAAACTTTAAAAAATGAATCACAAATGCTGTTAGCCATAAGCTTCCAGCTGTGTTCTCTTAAAAACAAAGTCATGAAGTTGCATTGAGTGGTGCCCTGTGGTGGAAGGGCAAAGTATCGCCGATGAAACTGCTAAATATCCATCATAATGAAGTGGACGAAACTGCCTCTCTCAAAACATACTGAAGTGTGTTCATCTTTTGTGGCTAGCAGCAAAAGGATAAAATTTATATCTCCAGGCTTGCAAGATAATTTACTATTCATTTCCCAAATTTCAGATTCCCCTGAGTATAAACATATAACTTTGCATGCCTGTACCTGAACATATGGTACTCAGAATCTTGTGTGCTTGTTTGCAAAGCCCATGACTTGAGCATAGATGCTTTCAACTTGTAGAAACACGATCATTACCTAAAAAGACAAAAATGAACAAGATGGATATCGGTCATGTATGATCTATGTGAGATTCCTGCTGCATTGCAGGGGGTTGGGTAGAAGACCCTGAGAATCCCTCCCAACTCTACATTTCTATAATTCTATTCTCCGAGTCTAATAAGACTTGTGTTTCTCATACAGGAGAAGTTGCCTAGTCCAGGATCAAATGAGGACAATTTCTTGTCTCTAAATGCCCCAATCCCTTACATTAGGAGATGCAATGGAAGAGTCATACTGTTTATCACTTCCTGTTGTTTACAGTGTTGGCCTCGGCTGGTACACAGCTTCCATTTCTCCCTCTCCTTGAATGCATGTACAAAGAAATCCTCCCCTCCCTTTTAAATCAGTTTAATTCTTATAATTCTTCCTTCAAAGGACTTTGAGTACAGTGATTTCCCCCCCCCCCCCCGATGTAGAACACTCATTTCTAAAGGTCCTTCAACCCCATTTACTGTCCAGCAGTGCCAAGGGGTTCTTCTGGTGAAAGCCATCACAGCCTTGAAAATGGATTATATTAATAGAATTCTAGTATAGACTTAAGTTCAGTATCAAATCAGTATACATCGTGGTTGAGGCTACTAGTCAGACTTTGCATTCTGTATACCTCTGAATGCCAGTTGCTGGAGATCTTGAGGGTGAAAGCGCTGCTGAGCTCATGTCCTACCTGTGGGCACCTGGCTGGGAGCTCTGAGAACAGCATGTTGGACCAGGCGGGTCTTTGATCTGATGCAGCCGGCTGCTCTTGGGTCCTTACGAATGTTGGCATATTGATCAGTTATTTGTATGAGTCTTGGTCAGTGAATCTATTAGAGGGTTTCCCCTAGTCCTGCTTTCCAGTGCTGCATTCTGAATAATGGATCACAGGGGTTTCCATCCAGCTGTGTGTTGCAGGTTGCCAACCCTTCCAAAAATGTTTCTGCTCCCTCATAGCTGCAGCACCTTCAGTGTTAGCACGCAGAAGGGTCCTTCACAGCCTCTCAGCATCCCTGGCCCTCCGAAGCAACGTCGACCTAGCTGTGTACGCCATTATGGCTACATGGCATTTATAGTATCAATTATGGATGACTGAAATGAAGTGTATTTTAACAGCAGATAGCTGAAAAGCCTTGCAGTGTATTCCTAATCTGGTGGTATTGCCTTGAGCTACACTGAGGCTTCTTTTTAAACTCAGACATTATCAGAAAGCACACCTCTGACTGCAGGCATTTAAAGATCAACAGAGGCCAAAAAAGCTTTTAAAGAGCCAATGAAACCAGGAAGGCATCCATGTTCCCTTTCAGTGTCAAGTTTGATTGCCGTCTTAGGAGTGCAGCTATTTTCAGGTACCAAGCGCTTAGTGGTTTGGGCCTTGTTGGGTGGAGAAAATGTGCCGCGGAAAACATCTGTTCCTTTCACCTGCAAACCACAATGTGCTGTGAAAAAAGCAAGGCTGCAGCCACAGAAACCCAGGGGGCCGTGGAGGATCTGGCTCAAAGGAATGAGCATAAATTTGTCCTCCCTCCCCTCCGCCCTCCTCCTGGAACACAGTATCAAAAAGAGCAGCACTTAAAAGGAGAGGACGCTTTTAAAGCATGTGATATGCCTCAAAGTGGGCAGATCAGGTTGCTTTTCTGCTTGGGTGTTCTTGCACTTTAAAAACACACGTCATTTTCATATCTCCACAGCAATGTTTTTCATCTCAGCATCGTGCAGTATCTCTCAGCATCTTACATTTATGTTGCTGAAAAATTGTAGAATTAACTCTGTTTTCCTACTGGAAAATAATGTTTTTCAAGGAAACTAAAGGGCTAATCTCTCCAAAAACTGCCCTCTGCAAAGGTTCCACAGAAAAGAGAAAAAGTTGGCTTAGAAATCCAAATTCCATGAAGCTTTGCACCTCCTCCCATTCAATATATGGGGAAATCAAAACATCTGTAACTTTTCATTTTCATAGAATTGGATGACATTTGCAGGCATTGTAGCCCCCCTGAATGAAGAAGGCCTGCCAAATGATAAGGGAACAGATGTGTATTTTGATTCCCATGCCCCTCCAAAAAAGGAATCATCTATACCTTGTTTTCTTTTTGGCAGAACTGGATTAAGCTTGCAGGGAGACCCTGAGAAGAGCTTGAACGCTGCCAAATGGAAGGATGGCTGTGCCTATAAGGGCAATCTTTACAGTTTGGCTGTCATTAAAAAGGGATTCACTTAATTTGTAGGCAATTTATATGGATGTAGCATAGAAGAGAGAGGTGCCCCTAGGGAAACAGCCAAATTGCAGAGAAAGAGGATCAGGGTTTCTTTTTTTCCAATTTTTGTTTTAAAAGTTTCAAAAAAACCCAATTTTTTACACATACACACACGTTTACATTAAACCATAATCCATATCAGTACATTTATGGGGTTCCCTGAACCCCCGGACTTCCCCCCCCCCCCTTGGCTCCCAGAATTTAACTTCCTTTTTTACTGCATCTAATTACATTTATCTAAATTATTACACTTCAATTTTAAATTACAAGTGCTATGTCAATCCTGCTAACATCTTTAAATGTTTACAGTGTTATTTAATATATTCTACAAAGTTATGCCATTCTTTGTTGAATTTCTTATCCTCTTGGTGCCTGATCTTCCCGGTCAGCCTTGCCATCTCCGCCTAGTCCATCATCTTCATTATCCATTCTTCTTTCAATGGGGCTCTTTCTTCTTTCCATCCCTGGGCAAATAACATTCTTGCTGCTGTCGTCGCATACATTAACAGTAGTTTCTTAGCCTTCGGTAATTCTTCTATTATACCTAATAAGAAAGCCTCTGTTTTTTAAACAAAAATTATTTTAAACTTTCCCCCCAGATCATTATAAATCATTTTCCAGAAGGCCTTTGCTATTTTACAAGTCCACCACATATGATGGAATGTACCCTCTTTAGCTTTAGCTTTACACTTCCAACATTTGTTGGTCGAATTCTTATACATTTTCACTAGTCTTGTAGGAGTCAAATACCATCGGTACATCATTTCCATATAATTCTCCTTTAACATACAGCAGGCTGTAAATTTTAAATCCTCATTTCACAACTTCTTCCATGAAGCAATTTGTATATGATATCCCACATCTTTTGCCCAATGTATCATTACAGATTTTACTTCCTCATCTTTTGTTTCCCATTCCAGCAAATTTTTACATTTTCAACAGAACCTTATCGTTGTTTCCCAACAGTTTTTTCTGTAACCTCAAAAAATTCTTTACCAAAACCGTCTCCTTTATCCACCCTAAAGATGTCATTTACCGTATTTTTCCATGTATAAGACGATGCTTTTGGCTAAAAAAAAAATAGGCAAAAATTGGGTGTCATCTTAGACACGGATAGTGAGTGCAGAGGGGGCGTATGTGATTTTAAAAAAAGCTAAACAACTTAATTTCTTAATTTTGGGTTTTAAAAAATAGGGGTTGTCTTATACATGGGGGCGTCTTATACAAGGAAAAATACAGTAAT
This sequence comes from Podarcis liolepis, assembly GCF_965112155.1. NCBI lineage: Eukaryota > Metazoa > Chordata > Lepidosauria > Squamata > Lacertidae > Podarcis > Podarcis liolepis. Next base: position 76,721,897 of record NC_139564.1, read on the forward strand.
TGGTGATATTGTAGCCAATCAGTTAGCAGATGTCTTATGTCTTCAAACTTGGTAAATTTCAATTGGTTTTCCTCCTCGGTTAACAACTCTATATACGTTGCTCATTCTTTTTCCACATTTATTTTTTTGACTAACAACGTTTCTAATGGGGTTTTATTCCCTAATAAGTTATTATATTTTTCTCAAACAGCATAAATTGATTTTCTAACAATACAGTTTAGAAATCCTTATGAACTTTCGATTTTCCATACCAGAAATATGCATGCCACCCAAATCTATTAGCATGGCCTTCCAGATCTAAAATAATCTGGATTCCTCAAAGTCATCCATTCTCATAGCCAGCAAAGACAAGACATCTCAATATAATTTTAAATCCGGAAGGGCGAATCCACCTCTTTCTTTAGCATCTGTTAGTAACTTATACTTAATCCTACACTTCTTCCCCTGCCAAATAAATTTAGATAGATCTCTTTGCCATTGTTTGAAGTGTCCTGTTCCATTGACTATCGGTATAGATTGAAATAAAAATAACATTCTTGGCAAGACATTCATTTTTATTACCGAGATTCTTCCCCATAATGATAATATCATTCTTCCCTATATTTTCATATATATTTCTCTTAATATCAATCCAAACCTTTATATAATTATCTTTAAAGATGTTTATATTTTTTGTTGTCAACCATACCCCTAGATATTTCACCTTCTTTTCTATCCCCAGCTCTGTTATCTGTCTCAACTAATTTTTCTTCTGTTCTGTCATATTTTTTACCACCAGTGGGGATCAGGGTTTCTTGTGCTGGGCACCTTTGAAGTTGATAGATAGAGAGTAGGGCTGGGCGATGTTAGGCTTTCAACATTGCGATGTATCACCAGCCAAACGTTGCAAGGTTGAAACGAGCTGCCTTGGCCCCGTGAGGCGCAGGTGAAGAAATTGCTGCAGCTCTCGCCATGGCAGCTGAGGCGCTTTCACCCCAGCGCCTTGGGGGGTGGAGCCAGTGCAGCTGCTCAGCTGGGGGGCAGAAATTCTCCCACTCCCCCAGCTGAGCGAGCCCCATGTCTTCATTGAGGGGCAGGCACCCCTGAACAGAGGTTTCAAGGAACCCCCACTCCAGCTCCAGCTCACTCAAGCCATAGGCAAAGTCAGGGCTCTGTTACACTTGAGGAAGCCCTGTGAACACTCCGTTGGCAGGGCTCCCTCAGTCTTTGGGGAGTTGGGGGGCAAGCAAGCTGCCTCTGTAGCTTGTTTTTCCCTTGCTCGCTGGGCACTGGAGGCAGAGGGACTCAGCAGTTTCACCCACAATATACCAGCAGGTGAAACTGCCATCACAGTCTGGCTCTCATACCATCACCCTCGATGCATCACCCAGGCCTAATAGGGAGAATTAAAAGGGATTTGCTTCCTTCCCTGTGGGTTTGGGAGGTGATGAATTTGTTATGAAAATGGACCATATTGGACAGGTGCCCCTGGGAAAGTAACCAGCATAATTTCAGAAGCGTGGGTGTAGGAGCTGGGGTGCTATGGTGAATGAAGAGCTACGCTTGTGTTCTGCTCACTTGGCACCAAAAACCGTGGCCCAGAAGCAGAAGGATTTGTGTGTTTGGCATTTTCCAAGGCAGCAGTACTAGCACAACTAGCACAGAGAACGGAACAGACAGGAGCAAGGTGGTGCATTATGTCAGTTCAACATCCCTTCTTCAAAACACAGTGATTGTAGAAGTCTGATAAAACATTCCCTCTGATTTGACCTGTCAATCATGCAAATGCTCCCCCTCACGCACTGTTTTATTTTCCTCCTTTGTCAAGAAATATTGCTTTGAAGCTGTTTCTCTCTTACACATCTTGCATGGAAGTAATCCTTGTAGTCGAATATATGCTCACCACAAGTACTCTTTCGTGTCATATTTCACACATGATTTGTGCCTTTCTGCTCTCTTTTTTATCTTTTTCTTTTGGATAACCAAGTATAGCCCTCAAACATCACATGAGGAACTCACAATTTTGTGTTTTGAAAATGCTGTGTGAAATAGGATTCTGAGTTTCTTCCCATAATGGCATTATGGGACCATGTGCTGGAGAACTTAATCTAGTACATGATAGGAATTTTTCTGTTGACATTTCCCCCATTTACATTCACAGAGACCATGGTCAAAGACGATATGAACAACTACATCAGTCAGTACTACAATGAGCCCAGTAGTGGTAAGTTTGAATTCTAGAAACTAAAGAGGCTTGCTGCCGTTTCTCAGCAGCTGAGCCAGAGTCAGGCCACTGGTCTGTCTGGCTCAGCATTGCTGTGGCTGAGAGGTTGGGGGCTCTCCGGGATTTCAGTCTCCCCCAGGGCTTGCTCAGTCAGACTTGCTGCATGCAGAGCAGATGTCCCACCACTGTGATGTGGTTACTGATGCTGAAGCAGGTTTCAGGTGAAGAAGGCTCCAGTGAGAGGCTTAATTCTAAAACTAGAACCCGTGTCCCTTGAGCTGACCTCAGAAGGGCATCACCTGACTTCACCACACAGAATGAGGCAGGTTAGAGTAGCAAAGGGAAAGCGTTCCACATGTTGGCTTCCTACAGTGGTACCTCAGAAGTCGAACAGAATCCATTCCAGAAGTCCGTTCAACTTCCAAAGCGTTCGGAAACCAAGGCGCGACTTCTGATTCCAAAGAATGTTCACAAACCAGAACACTCACTTCTGGGTTTGTGGCATTCAGGAGCTAAAGCATTCGACTTGCAAGGCGTCTGCAACCCAAAGTGGGGCTGTATTCTGTGACTGGCCCCTGGAAACTGCAAAGTGCTCTTCTTTAAGCCCTGCTGCCGAATCTATTTCTCCTTCTCCTCCCTCCCGGTAGAAACATTCATGTCTGCCCATATTGGGAATGGGAATATGTTGATCAGCTCCCATCAGCCTCAGTCAATATGGCGAGTGGTCAGGGATGGTGGGAATTGGAGTTCTATCTAGTACAGTGCCGCTGAGCAAGCTGTCTGATTCCAGCAGAACTTGCAACCAACTTCACCCAACTGCCCACCCACCTTTCTGTCTAGCAGCTTGGAAGAACACAAGCCCTGTTAAAATCTGCACCTCCCTGTGCAATCCACTCTGTTGCATTGGCATAGGAAGGTTTCATGCCATGTCGAACCTTTCATCTTCCAGCACATCCTTACGGATGCCCTTTAAACATCTGGTAGCAATTATTATTCAAGGGCTTCAATATTACTGATTTTTTTGTTTTTATATTGTTGCAAACTGCTGTGATATATATTTATGATAAAGCAATATATAAATATTTTTATATATAAAGTAATTAATTAAATAATTAAAGCTTCATTTTGGTGACTGCTGGCCATTAATAGTTTCTTACTCATTGTTTGTGAATATATTTGGGGGGGGGGGGATACACAGCAACATGATTCCATACCCAGACGTGCAAGTCTGTTCTCCATGGAAATCAGTGGAGGCGGTATAGTTTTGATTCCTTTCCATGGGGCTTGCAAGGGAAACTTCCTAGTGTGTCAGAAGCTGCCTTACACTTAGTCAGACCCTTGGTCCCTGTAGCTCCCTCTTGTGTATCCTGACTAGCAGCGACTCGCTAGGGTTCAAGACTGAGGACACTTACAGCTCTCCTTGGAGATGACAGGATTTGAATCCAAGACCTTCTGCATGCGGAGCAGATTCTCTACCAGTGAACTATGATCCTTCCAGCTTGTTTCTGCCCTGGGCTTCTGGAAGCCTTTAGGCTGGACAGCAGGAGGCCTCCCTTGGAAGCCAACAGTAATGTTTTAAGATTCAGGTGTACTTTGAGGTCTAAGTATTTTATTTTTCAAAATGCAGCATCTCAAATGGCAACGAGGGGAAGCAGCTCCCCCCTGGGGAGGAAACTGATAATGGGTCATGCTGATGTCCTTTTAAAGGGGTTAAGCTGAATGAGTGAAGGATAAAATAATTTGACACTAGAGAAGACCAATGTTAGTCTAGTGGCCACTGGGTCATTACTTGAAATGGATTTCATTCTGAAACTGCCACACCACTTCATGCACACATAACCCTTTATTCATGTTATTAAAAAGTAGAAAGCATATATTCGAAACAGCTTTCCTGATTTGTGGAGCGGGAGTTGGGTGGAACTCCATTTTTAAAAAGCAGAATTTTTAATTTGCAAATTAACATCATCAGTACATTTTATTTTATCCTAAATAATAATATATTTTAACAGGCACCTGCATCTATATCTCACAAATGCAGGGCACGGATGCAAGCTGCAGAAAAGTTGAGGTGTCTTGTGTGTGTTTTTATTATACCTGGTATCAGATGGAAGGAACCTGTAAATCTTGCAACCAAAACCCTCAGATTCTGTTAACTGTGTAAATTAAGAAAGTCAGAGGCAGACCTCACAGTCACACTCGCCTCTTTGCCAGGACTTTGCTGGTCCAGAAATTCCCCCCATGTCTGCCTTTCCCTGAGGTCTCCAGGGGAGGCTCTTGTGCGGAGGTCCCTGCTTGCGGCTCCGCGTGAGAAGAGGAGGCAGGACTCCCTGCGCCAGTGGCCTGGATCCAGCCAGGATTTCAACCAACATTTTATGTAGCTCTTTATAGTAAAAAAATCTCTTTAAGGGGTTTACATGTAAACTTTCTAAAAAACATTGTCCTAAAAGCTAAAGCAGTGTACAAAACAGAAAATTAAAATGCTAAGAGTTTGAGTTCAGAAAAGCCTGGGCAAACATTTAGGTTTTTAAGAGGTGTTTAAAAGTCATTACTTTAGGAATGGCTGTTTATTGTTTACTGCCCTGATACCTTTTGATGAGGGGTGATTCATAAATATCTTAATACATATAAATAAATAAATTTATAAATCATCCGAATAAAGAAGTGATAACATGTGACTTTTACCTGTTTGTATCTCTGTGAAATCTGCAATTCCAAAAACAACTTCCAAGGTTCACAGATCTTCCCTTAGTGGGTGGTGCAGACGCGCTATTCTGAATAGTGCTTTTTGTAGCATAGGGTTAGGGGCAGTGGGGTAGGTTTGGAGAACCAGCACAGGAGGTGGCGGGGGGGGCAGTGGCCTGCATAAGTTTGAAAGCTGCTGCTGTAACACTTTCCCCCTTCTGCTGTGTGCCTGTAGACAGTGGTGTTCCAGAAGGAGCCATCTGTGTCATTACGACGGCTGCGATTGACGTGCACCACCCCAACATCTCCTCCGACCTCTTCACGGTGGACGTGCCCATGAAGATTATGGGGAGCAATGGGACTTCCGCCAGCGTTGCCTCAGGCAGTGCCTCCAGGTCCACAGACAGCTCCGTCACCCGAGCCCAGAGTGACAGCAGCCAGACCTTTGGCTCTTCCACGGACTGCAGTACAACCCGGGAGGAGTCCTCTGAGTATTGCCCCTTGGAGAGGGCTTGCCATGTAGCCAAACGTGATCAGGTAGATTCTTCTTCCACCCACAGCAGAGTCAACAATGCCGTGGTGCAAGAACTGCTGTCATCCTTGTCCGACGATTCCTGCTTGACACAAAAAGGACTGGATCCGGTCAACCTTAAACTGCCAAGCCCATCAGGGTCTACCAAAGCCAGCCCAGAACTGGAGCACCGAGTGAACATTTACAACAGGAAGAACCAAGAAAGTTTTGGTATGTTTCAGATAAAGCCGGTAATCCACTTTCAGCAGAATACGCCTGTGATCGACAAGTATACGCCTTTGGAATCCAAAGAGCAAAAGTTAAACAGGGTCCCAGATTCATAGTCCTTTTGCTGCCATTGGGGTTATAAAAAAATAAAGGAGAGGCTTTGCAAGGGAGACATACTAAAGCTTTAAATGGGGCTGCCGGAACCAACCCCCGGGTGGGTATTTTGCGTGGATCGGAATGAGTTAAATATTCTTTTAAATAGGGGGGGAAATGCATGAGTTGTGAGAGAGCCAGCACGGAAAATTTGACATTTCTATCACCTGAAGTCCTAGTTGAAGGGATGGGGGCAGAGGCCGATCATGTTAAAACAATGACCTCAAAGATGTATAGATTCTTAATGCGTTTTTTTTAAAGAAGCAGACACAAATCACACAGTTTTTAAGGAATTCTGGACAATCTTCTATCAGGTCAGGTTTCAGCAGGGTATATGATACAAGCGGATGTAAACTTCTCTCCTCCTCTTTCTTACAATCTCCCTTTATATGTGACAACTGCAAACCCCTTTGTATAAAGATGGCAAATATTTTTGTTCTTCCTGAGGAGAAAACAAAAACATTTTTCAGGGAGTACTTTGAATGATGCAGATCAAAGAAATTTTAAAAAAGTGATCTTTTTATTTTTAGCATGAACTTTGGGAAGAAAATATTTTGACAAAATTAAAAGTTGTCGTCTCCAAGACAACAGAGTAAAAATGGACATTTTACAAATATGGTTTTAATTAAAAAGAATTTTTTTATATTAAAAAATCCTAAATGCATGATGCTTCATTTTTTAAAAAATACTTTAAGCCTACTTCGGTGTGATGTGTAGTGGGTGGGTGTGGGTGTTGTTTTTTGTTTTTTAAAGCAGCCGAAAGCAGCTATGGCTCCCCTGTGGCCCTCACATGATCCTGGGCTACAGTTCCATCATCCCTGCCCCTTGGCCACGCTCCCTGGGCGGAGGGGAGTTTTCTCCCCCATCAGCATCTAAAGAGCCACAGCTTGGCCCCTCCTGCGCTAAAGCAGGCAATGTCATTTCATGTTAGACATTTGTTTAGCTCTCCTCTCTACATTAGGGGGTGGGGTCTTTTCAGACCATTTGATGTGGCTTATTCTTATGGAGGGAGGAGTGGTAGCCATGTGAATCTTATGCCTATCCTGTCTTGGAGGAGAGATCTATCAGCAAGCATTGGCCATGGCTCCTTATTCCCAAGTTCTGAAGTGGTGGGTGCTGACATGACAGAACCAAAATGGGCCCCCTGAGCAACAATAGGATTGGTATCTGCATGCTGAGGGTAATCCAGAAATTTGCAGAAATACAGCAATTTATTTTTTTTAAGGAGGGAGGGATAACAAAGAAAAAACCCAAACTTCCCAAGAAGGAATGCTCAGAAGCCACAGACAGCTGAGTGCTACTTAGAAAAGAAAAATGGAGGCTGGAAGGAATAACTGGGAGGGAGGCATTGCTGGCTGGAACCCTGAACTGGAGCACTCCTATTGAAAGGCAATGATACACCACCACATTTTGTTGCAGGCCCCATTTTTCCCGAATTCCTGCACAGGGATGGCTGGGGGGCAAGAGTGGGGCAGAGGTGTCTCCACGACCCGCTTCCCAGATGCTTCTGGCTGTTGGAAACAGGAAGCTTGAAAGTGAATGCCTGGTCTGTTCCAAGGGCACCCTTCTTACGGTGAGAATGTGAACAATTTGTTTTCAAAATATTGGTAGATAAGGAATTATTTTATACCCACTTACTCCAGATAGTTACCAAGCCTATGAAGACTACCTAGCTGCTTTTCCCTCTAAATAACACATGGCTAGAAGGATTGATTCCTCTTCTTATAAGGGCAGTAGTATTTGTTTTCTTGGTCCGAAGGTAGATGAGGCCACCAGCTTGCTGAAGCTAAGTCTGTTCTGTGTCTGGATGGCAGCTGTCTCCTTGTGCATTTCTGACACTGTATTTTCAAAATCATTTCTTGTGGGTGACCTGCAGATCTCCCACTCATTTCTTTGACCTTTACATCTTCTACTTCAGGAACCAAGATGAACCAATATAGGAAAATAGGAAACTATCATAAGTCTACCAAGCTCAGCATTGTCCATACTGAATAGAAGCAGCTCTTTGGGGCTTCAAACGGGGACAGTGCCAGATCAGCAAGGATATTATATTGAGCCACCTCGCACAGAAAGTATGTGATACCCGCAGCTGAATCTAATGGTATTTGCTGTATCTTTGCCTGGAGGTACAAAGTGGTTGTAACTTTGATGGCGGTTATCCCCGTCCTCTGCAAGACAGATGCTATTTTGAAGATGGGAGTTGCACATGAAGCTGAGAGGTCTTGAGCAAGTCAAAAGCTAGACCGGCAGATGGGCTCAGAGGCTCAGCAGCTGGAGGCAGTATCTGGCAATGCTCCAGTCTGTCCCCTATGGCGGTTATTATTTTTAATACTTCTGTAAAGCAGCTAAAAGGGATCCTGCTTTTCCAGTCACATCAGGACACCGGTAGCTTGTTTTTATGCTGTTGACAGTGATCTGTGCTTAGCATTAGGAAGTGCTGAAGTGTGTGTTGGGCTGGGGCTTGCATAAAGATGGAGGCTGGGGCAAAACTATAGCTATCTCTGCTCCTTTCTTATGCTGGAGGACTCAGGTGGTTTTTTGCCAGTTTTTATTAGGAAAAAAATCTGTTCATGCTGGATTCACACAGGAAAAATCTGATTCCTGTGGCTCTTTTGTAAATTACTGTAAATTCCACATACTGTTGTTTAGTTGTTTTTACTCATAAAAATGACACAAAACGGAAATACACAAAAATCAGTTACTATAAACACAAATCAATAAAAACTTTTTAAAAACAAGCAAATGAAAGACGCAGCAGATCATGCGCCACCAAAAGAAGCCACAAATACTAAGAAAAACCCTTCAAGCTAAGGGCCAAAAGTCTGGGTAAAAAGGAAAGTTCCTGCCTTGCCCCTAAAGCTAAATGAAGATGGGCTGGGTGAGCTCTGGAGAGAGCATCCCGCAGGCAGGGAGCCAGCAGGGAGAAAAGGTCCATACTTGTGTTGCCACCCTCCAGACCTTCTGAGAATGACCATGCAGAAGGGCCTCAGGTGACCAGTACAGGGTCCAGGCTGGTTCGCGTGGCTAGAAGCAACCCTTGAGGTATAGGTCAAAACCAGCACTTTAAATTCATCCCAGAAATTAACTGGCAGTGCAGTCAGGCCAGGATTAGTGAGCAACCTCCTGTCAAAATTCTGCATCAGCTGCAGTTTCCAAGTCATCTTCAACACTTTGCTGTAATCTAACCTAGAGGTTACCAGAGCATAGACAAGAGAAGTTAGGTTAATCCCTTTCCAGATAGGGGCGTAGATGCCCACCAACCAAAGGCCACGAGCCTCAAGTGATAGTGACTGACCCAGCAGCACACCCTTAGCTACACATCTGCTCCTTCAGAAGGACTTGCAGGCCACATCCCATCCATGCAGTCAAAATAAATTAAAAAATTGTCCATTAGCACCTTAGAGACCAACTAAGTTTGTTCTGGGTATAAGCTTTCGTGTGCACGGCTACCTACCTGAATCCATCCATGCAATTTAGGGAACCACCCACTAACAGTGCCTCTGCCTTTTCTGGATTAAGCTTCAATTTATTAGCTCTCATCCAGTTGAAGACAGGCCAGTGGACTGCCATTATAAAGGCAGAGAATTATAAAGAGAGAAGAGAATCATTTTTTCTCCCTTTTAATTTTCAGCTGATGTCTCATGAAGCTGGAAGGAATTGCTGATATAAACTGGCTGAACACAGATGGAGCATTATATAGCTTTCTACACAGTGGAACCTCCTTGCACAATATCAATGATTCCTTTCATAGCTCACCTACACATTCTGTAACTAAATGCCTCCAATAGCCTACCAGGGAATATTCCTATCTCGCTCCTAGTGGCTTGAATCATTTATCACAGGACCAACACCATTTATTGCAAACCATTCACAAGCTTCCTTTGGGTCTACATGATTGTTTTGTCTGACTCCTTTTTGCTTCTTGTCTCTTTCAACTTTGTGGTTTCGTTATCTTCTGAAGCCTAACCACCACAGACAGGCTGTCTCTAAGGCTTCTGTTCTGGTTATAGCAGCTAACCATCCTCCCCCCACCTCCGTGTTATGTTGGCTGTCTAATCACGTCACAATCAGATTAGATCTGCTAATAGGGTGGAAGTCACAACTCCCAGGATAGGCACCAGATCTGCCCAACTGTCATCTATTTATTAAAGATGCAGATCATGACAGAGCAGGAGATAGGAGCCCAAGGTAAAATAAAACCTGGTGACCATGCAGGCTTGGTGGAGAGGAAAACCAAGATGACAACATGCTATCCACAGGTTAAGATTTTCCCCAAGGGCCTACAACAGACCTCTGGGCCTGCAATCCACAGCCTATTGTTAAAGCAGCTGCTGTATTGCTAGATGCACTATTTTAAGGAAGCTAGTGGCTCTGGTGATATTTTATTAAAGGAACCAGGGGAGGCCTATCACTATAAAAAGCCCACCCCAAAAAGCCCCAAACTCAAGAACTGTAAGACATATTGTTTAGAAAGGTAGATTCAACATGCCATGTATATCATAAGCAGTCATATCTTCAAACTTATGGGGGGAGGGAACCAGGAGCAAAATCCATTCTGGAAGTGGAAGCTACCTTCGTCTTTAATCTGTTTAGTCTCACATGCTAGAACTGCAGGACAGTGCAAAATCTGCCTGCATAATTTGGACATTTTGACACAATATAATGTTTTATTATAATCAGTGCATGCAACAAAATGCATTCGCCAAACAAGCTTTCTACATTCTGCTTACACAGGAAATCCCAAAGGGTTATCAACATTAATGTCATTTTAAGACACGGGGTTTGCTCATGTTTTTCTGTGTTCAGTCCTTGCCCACTGAACAACCAACAGTTGGTTAGTTGTTCCAGCACAGATCAGTATATTTCAGGGCATAGTAGATACATGTCAAGGCATGGGGAAAAGTGCCAAGTGGGGTCCTGCAGGGTTCCCGTCCTGGGCCCACCGTTGTCCAACATTTTTATAAACGACTTGGATGAAGGAATTGAGCGGGAGGGGTAGATAAATATTGCAGAAGACAGAATCAGGATTCAAAATGACTTAACAGATTGGCAAACTGGGCACAAACCAACAAAATGAATTTCAATAGGGACAAATGTAATGTTCTGCACTTGGGCAGGAAGAACCAAATTCACAAATAATGTACTTTTCCGTGTACACCCCCCCCCCATGTATAACACACACACCCCTATCTATTTTGGGGGACTAAAAATTAAGAAGATGGGAGATTGCCCAGTTGTTGAGCTTTTTTAGGGGGGGGTTGTCGAAAATCACTCACCTGCCTGGCCGACACTTAACACTCATGCGCGTCGCAACAGGCTCCAAACGTCGTCCCCTCAATGGCAGAAGCAGCCTATTGCCCACCCAATTGCCACAGCAACATCCAATCAACACCACCTCTTGCCGCAGACACCAATAGCACGCTGCATAACATCTCCGACTTGCGGCATCAACCAATCCCATGCCACCCCTAGCCACTAACCATGTATAAGACGACCCCATAAACATAATTTTTCAGTTAAAAAACATAGTCTTATACACAGAAAAGTACGGTATATGAAGGGGTACACCTGGCTTGCCAGCAGTACATGTGAAAAGGATCATGGGGGCTTGGTGGATCACAAGCTTAATATGGATCAACAGTGTGATGCAGCAGCTAAAAAAGCTATTCTAGGCTGCATCAACAGAAGTCTAGTGTCCAGATCAAGGGAAGTAATATGTCTCACTCTATTCTGCCTTGGTCAGATCACTCTTGGAGTCCTGTGTCCAGTTCTGGGCACCACAATTTAGGAAGGATGTTGACAAGCTGGAAGGTGTGCAGAGGAGGGCAACCATGATGATCAAGGGTCTGGAAACCAATCCGCATGAGGAGTGGTTGATGGAGCTGGGTATGTTTAGCCATACCCAGATATGATAGCCATCTTCAAATAGCTCAAGGGCTGTAACATGAAAGATGGAACAAGCTTGTTTTCTTCTGCTTTGGAGGGCAGGACTTGGCTTCAAATTACAAGAAAGGAGATTCCGACTAAACATCAGGAAGAATTTTCTGAGGGTAAGAGCTATTCGACAGTGAAACAGTCTTCTTTGGGAGGTTTTTAAGCAGAGGTTGGATGGTCGTCTGTCATGGATGCGTTAGTTGAGATTCCTGCATTGCAGGGGGCTGGACTAATGACCCGCTAGGTCCCATCCAACTCTGATTCTATGATTCATGGGGATTCCTCTTCACATAAGTACAACACAAAATGTATCCGATGCATATTTTATTACAGAATTAGAAAGTCTTCATCAAATAGCTTGTAGTCAAATGGGAACTAAAAAGGCAAAAACAATATATATTACAAGGCATTCAGATATCACCTAGAACATACAATTTTGGCAACAGATCACCAGTTATTACATTTTTTGTTTCATTTAAAAATAATTGTTTAAAATGATCATTTCAAAGCTGGTCACATTCATTTCTGCCCGAATACTTGAGGTTTTCACTTTTTCAATGCCGCTGTCAATTCAGGAACAACCTGAAAAAGCCATAAAAGCAGCTAAATTTAAATATGCAAAGAACTGGAACATGTTTAAGCAGCTAAACTTAAGCACATCTGGATGACCTTAAAAACGAACAAACCACCACGTGTTGACCAACAGCAAGCACAAAGTTTACATGATACTCAAGGTATTGTATGCTTGTTCTGCCCGTCACAGATGCAAAAGGTGTATGGCTGCTGATTGCGATGCTCAAGATCAGCAGGATGACTGAACATGAAGACTTCTTTCTGCACTGGGCTCTAAAGCCTGTCCCAGCTGCAGCCAAGAAAAAAACCCTTTAGAGCAGGTTGCTAAATCCAGACTCACCTAGTGGCAGTGCGAGTGGCTACTGGGCAGAGATGATGAGAGCAGTAACTGGACAACAACTGGAAGGCCACAGGCTCCCCACTCCCTGCTTTAGCATGCAATGCTGAAGTCTTTGTATTTAAAAAGCCAACAAATTACGGCATAGCCAAACTTTCAGCTGATTTATAAAGCTCAGAACTGTTGCTGTAGAATGTTGTAAAAATTTTATGTGAAAAACAGAGTTCTGATTTTATTTCTCTAGTTTTGAGAAGCCAAAGAAGCACTAAGCAAGCAGTCCACTTTATTTCAAATGCAACTTTGTGGTGGGATGTGCAAAATCAGGCCATGAAGGCAGACAGAAGAGCACATTTAACTGAGCCGGGGTTTCAGAGGGGCAGGTGCCAGCACCTTGGCACCTGCAGCAGATCTGTCCCTTAACTGAGCTCTGCCCATGCTGCACGGTGATTCTTACTAGTCTTCTGAAGAGCAGCAATCCATGAAAACAGGTGGTGGATTGGCCTACTGACTACACCTGAAATGCTACCTAGTAAATATCAGTTACCTTCTCTTTCCAGGGGCTGTAGGATGCCCTCACTCAGCAAGATCCCAGCTGATGAATAAAGCCTCTCAATTATTTAAGAGATCTACATTTCCATTAGGTGGAAATAATGTGGTCGTACAAAATTTATTAAGGAAATTGTCTACATGTTGTTTCTTCCGAATGTCACTTTGTCTCCAGCTTATTAAAAGGCCCATGTTTACTGCCAAGCCGACAGGCATTAGTTCAGGAATAGCATTAAGTTCTGGCAGGGTTTCTGCCGCCTCTCCTCCATCTATATACCACCAGGCACCCATGCCAGGGGCACAGATTACATGCTAGGAGAACCCCAAAGGGGGAGGAGAGAAAAAGACTGAGACGGCAAGCGGCCGTTTCAGCAGCACAAGTAAGCATTTTCAAACACAAAATATAAGATGGCATGAAATAAATGTCAGCACTGTTTCGTTCTGGGAAATTCACACTCTTGTCACTTTACATAACAAACTAAGCCAATCTTAGATTTGGTGCAAGCCATTTCACTCTTCCTTATATATTAGTGTTTACTTTAGTAACATTCTGTAATGGGTGAAGCCAACTGATTAAGATTTAGGAAGACATAACATAGATTGTAAAAAAAATAAAAATGAATGTGATCCACTGAGGCCAGCGTGATATGGGGTTGACCCAAGGGGAGTCCTTTGCTTTCCTTACTACTAGAGATGAATTTAGACATCAAGGCACATACCCAACCACAGTTCAGCCATGTCCTCAGAGCCAAAGAGCAAGGTAGTGAGTCTGGCTTGCTGGAATCTCAACCCTGGCCAGCTTGCCCTGCCCAGGAAGTTCTAGCAAAAATCCTTGGAGGCAAGAGGTCAGACAAGGAAATGCCCTTTCTATGGAGTACAGCCCAGTCCCCTACCTGACCAGAGCTAATCTAGTGGTGTGTGTCCAGTAAAGGTAAGAGACCCCTGGACAGTTAAGTCCAGTCAAAGGCAACTATGGATTGCAGCGCTCATCTCGCTTTCAAGCCAAGGAAGCCGGCGTTTGTCCACAGACAGCTTCCCAGGTCATGTGGCCAGGAGGACTAAACCGCTTCTGGCGCAACGGAAAATCGTGATGGAAACCAGAGCACACAGAAACGCTGTTTACCTTCCCGCCGCAATGGTACCTATTTAGCTACTCGTGCTGGTGTGCTTTCAAACTGCTAGGTTGGCAGGAGCTGGGACAGAGCAATGGGAGCTCACCCCGTCGCAGGGATTCAAACCGCTGACCTTACAATAGGCAAGCCCAAGACGCTCAGTGGTTAAGACCACAGCGCCACCCGCCCAATAATCTAGCCTGATGTGGCCCTTCCAGGAGCACATTTAAGAACTAAAGATGTGGAATTGTTTAACCGAGGGACGAGCCATCACATACAGACAAAGCCTTAAGATACCTGACTGCTGATTATAGGAGCTGACTCCTATGGGCCGAGGTCCCTTTGGCCCCCCCAAAAATATATGAGAGGGCCAGACCCCCCCCCAATTGATGGACATTGCCACTCAAATGATGTGCATATGCTGTATCTTGTGATTGATTATGTGGGGTGGGGTTTACCTGTGCCCCCCATATTTTATTCAAGATTGCACCCTTGCTGCCCGTTCCTTCACTGCCACAGTTGCCAAAGAGATTTTGACACTTTTCTCAATTATTGAGGTGGGGTAACACAATATAGATCCAGGTAAAACAGGTGCCAGTGGAATTTATGTGGTTGGGGCAATAGTGCCAGAAAAAATACGTACCCTCTGTTTCCAAAGTGCCACATTAGCCCAGTCTAGGGGTGTGGACCTTTTTTGGCTCTGGTTTACTTTGCCTCACCCAACAGGCCAACTGTGACGGGTGGTCAGGGAAGCCCACTTGTCAGATACATGATGTCACGTGATTTATCATCATCATCAAGTGAGTTGTCCCACCCACCTGTCAAAATCATTGCCCTGCAATCAGAGATTAAAAGGAGTGTGGGAGTGCCTGGGAAACATTTTGCAGTGTTCCTTGAAGCAGCCTTTTCTCCCACTTCCTTTAAAGATGTTTTAAGGCAGGGAGACTGTTGAGAGTGCCTTAAAACACTCCTTCATCACAGAATGATGGGGTAATCAAGGGGGAAAAGCTGGCCTTGCATGGGCAGCAAAAGCAAGCAGACCCCATTTATTTGGAAAGCTTGCCTCACACTGGTCCTTTTTGGAGACTGTAGGGATCAGTGGAGGGAGGGCTTTCCATGAATGTAGGCAAGGTTTGGGCCAAAGTGGACCCCTTGGCAGGCCCAGATTGCCCCATGGGCCAGAGGTTCCCCATCCTTGGCAGAGTTTTTATTTACATTGGCTTGCTTTATCACAAAAGCCAGCTGATGAGAAGCTCTAGACCACATTCAACTTCACCAGTGGAGGTGGAGGAAGAGGGGAGACTTGCACTCTGCTTCCTTACTTGAATGCATTCTTCCCACTGGTCCCTCCAGGGGGCACTACACTTATGCAGGGGCATCCTCACCTCTAAGGAAGGGAGGAAGGTACACTGGCACAAAATCAGAGTGTACCTCCTCCTACCATCTTAACCTGCAGCCCAGGAGTGGGAGTAGAGAGAAGCAAATCTCCCTCTGTCCTTGGCCAAGCTACTGGGAGAAGAAAACAGAGCACCGGGAGGGGAGGGCTCAAGATTTCGGCCATTGCTGTTGCATGTAAATTGTAATCTGCTAAAATAAAGTTGTACAGCCATTTGCTCTCAAATACAAGCCCTGCTTCAGTTAATGCAGATTGTGGTCAACCCCTTGCCTGCAGAATTTTCATATAGTTCCATTCTGCTAATAAGATAGGAAACATGTTATTAAGTATCATGTAACACATATGGTCAGGGACACGGGTGGCACTGTGGGTTAAACCACAGAGCCTAGGACTTTCTGATCAGAAGGTCGGTGGTTTGAATCCCCGCAATGGGGTGAGCTCCCGTTGCTCGGTCCCTGCTCTTGCCAACCTAGCAGTTTGAAAGCACATCAAAGTGCAAGTAGATAAATAGGTACCGCTCCAGCGGGAAGGTAAACGGCGTTTCCGTGCGCTGCTCTGGTTCGCCAGAAGCGGCTGAGTCCTGCTGGCCACATGACCCAGAAGCTGTACGCCGGCTCCCTCAGCCAATAAAGTGAGATGAGCGCCGCAACCCCAGAGTCGGCCACGACTGGACCTAATGGTCAGGGGTCCCTTTACCTTTACCTTAACACATTTGGTCAAGGCTGTATAACCCCATTTGGGAGGCGGTGCTGGCTGCTGAAAGGGGCTACATAGATATTGGCAGATTCGTTGAATATAACCCTTGCCATATGAGGTTTCAAGATCCTAAAGAGCAAGGTCTAGGACATAATGACTTTTTGCAGGGCTATCAAAATCAGTGCCCATCCCAAACAGCCTTACTTGGATTGAGGTGGGTGAAGGAAACACTTCTAAAGCTTGAAGTACTGGAGAGTGGAAGGAAAGTGATCAGCACACATTCAATCTCTGTTTACGTCCATGAGGACTGATAGGCAGCTTTAACCCAACAACTTTTGGAATGTAATCAGGTTGGTTCCCCCACAACAAAACTCACCTTAAACAAGTCGGCTACCAAACCATAATCGGCAACTTGGAATATTGGTGCTTCTGGATCTTTGTTGATAGCTACTATTGTCTGAAAAAAGAAAGTAAAGAGGGAGATTACTCATGGAGTACAAGTTATTGGTGGCTTTCTCTGTAGTCACAGAATCACAGAGGGGGAGGAGACCCACCTGCCCAACCGCCTGCTCAGGGCCCCCAGCCTTGGCTGACCCTGCTGCTCTTCAAGGAGGTTCTTTCTCACTCTTCACAACAGAAATAAAAAACTGAATGTTTACAACCTGTCTTGTGGTGCCTCAATCTTAATTCCCCCCCAGAATCTGGTGGCAATGCATGTGTCAAGCCAGACACTGGGCACATGCAATGCCACATGGTGAAATTCTATTTGCCTGCCCAGGATCACACTTTAAATCCAGCCTGCCACCCTTCATCACAAGCAACTCCCAAGGCAAAACACCAACACCTGCTCGTGCTCTCTCAACTCTAAAGCAGGGCTGGAGCACCACTGGCCCTCCTGGCTGGGGCTGATGGGAGCTGGAGTCCAACAAGACCCATTCCCAGCCTCGAGATAAGCTGAACAACACATCTATAAAGATGGGCCTGAGAATCAAAGACATGGGATGATAATAATAATAATAATAAGCATAGGCAATGGGTTGATTCCATTCTGAGCTGGGGCAAGAGGACTCCCAGTTCCCCTTCCCCCACTGCCAGATCTACTCTGGAATGTCCCCCAACCCCCTGGAGCCAATTTGGGGGACTATTGGGGGGGCTGGAGGGGACTGGAGAGAAAGAAGCTCCACCCTGCACCTGGAAGTCGGTGGCAGGAGCTGCAGCATTGGATACAGTCCACTGGATTGGAATCACTGCAACAATCTTATGGCTGTGGGCTAGATAATTAGAAATTGCAGCCATTGTGCAAAGAGCAACCTTCCCTGAGGGCTTCAAAACAGATGGGCAGCCCTGCTGGTTCAGACCAAAGGTCTATCTAGTCCAGTATTCCATTCTGCATTCCCAACCATAGTTGGGAAGTCCACAAGGAGGACAGAAAAGTCACAGAGCGCCTCTGCTGTTGCTCCCCAGCAGCTGAGGTCCAGTGGCACACTGCCTCTGAACATGAGAGGTTCAATAAAGCCATCACAGGCTTCTTGAACCTGCCTAAGGACGTACGGCTCAAGTACCTCCAAAGGGACATTTTACTTTCTCTTTCAAATAGCAGCAACACCACTGTCCTACAATAAATTGTGTTAACGAATCAGCCACTGGCCCAATTAATGCTTAAGCCTCACCTGTTTTTACTTTCAAGTCTTTTATTTAAATATTTAGTTAATTTACTTAAGCAAAAGGTTAACTAACTCAAAGCAGCTTACAGGCAACAAAGAAGCATTGCATGAATATTATTTATTTATTCACAATAATATTTATTTGCTAGTTATCAACAGTTTACTTTTAGTGAACTATTTTTCATATAGATATGAAAAATAGTTTTTAAGGGGAGAGAGGAAAGCAGAGAGAAGAAGAAGAGTTTGGATTTGATATCCCGCCTTTCACTCCCCTTCAGGAGTCTCAAAGCGGCTAACATTCTCCTTTCCCTTCCTCCCCCACAACAAACCCTCTGTGAGGTGAGTGGGGCTGAGAGACATCAGAGAAGTGTGACTGGCCCAAGGTCACCCAGCAGCTGCAGGTGGAGGAGCGGAGACGCAAACCCGGTTTCCCAGATTACGTGACTACCGCTCTTAACCACTACACCACTCTGGCTCTCCATTATTTAAAGATTCCATCATTTAAAGATAAATAAATACTGGTTTTCTACCTTGACATAACGACAAATAAATTATACATTTTGCTTGCAAAAAGCTTTGTGGACTACTTTCAGAAACATATTCAAAGTGTGCAAGTTCACAGTGCCAGATAATTGACAGCATGGAGGGTGGAAATCCACTCAGGAGATTGTTGCCATGGTTACAGAAGGGTTTCCCTTGCTTCCACACATTGTTTGAGCAGATACAACCCAACTCCGTCTAGGGTCTGATAAACACACAGAAGTGGGGCACAGTTCAAGTAAAAGTAAAATAAAGTTTAAGCTCTCAAAAATATGTTCTGCGAGTTCAAATATATAACAATATTCAGAAAAAAACTCTAGCAAAACATATTTGAACATCTTTTTTTTAAAAAAATGGCATTTTCAATGCCCAAAGCAGTGGACAGAAATAGCACAACTTACTGAAGTGATGAAAGATTTGTTTTATTCAAGTCCAGTGCCAAAGCAATTTACAGCACATTTCTCAGCATGTCTATTCAGAATTCTGTCCCACTGAGCTGAGCATGTGTGTAGATCATTGAAGCCTTAGGGTAGGGCTGGGGGATATATTGGTATATCATCCAAAACCAGACAAAAGGCCATATCATGATATCGTTTTCATAATTTTTGACCTGGCATTATACTGCTAATCATGATGTGTGTATGTGCTATGCAAAAATCACAATGTGGGGGGAACAGTGAGCTCAGCCAGTGCCTCTACATAGCTCCATCCTTATTTCAGACATGGTGATATATTGGTATATCATGATGTTTAGCTGGCGATACACTGCAATGTTGGAAACCAGATATCATCCACCCCTGCCTTAGGGCGCAAACCAGTGGTTCCCGCCAGGAGGGCAGCCCAGGGGCCACAGGAAAGAGTGTATTTCTTCATCTGCCCATGAAAAGGAAGATCCACCTTAGAGATCCCCTTGTGGTCACAGAAACCTCTGCAGCTGCAAACCCCCCCCCCCCACACACACTTATGCCATCTGTGTTCCAATGGCGCAAGGGAGAGAGAGACCTAAAAGCTCCCTTGTTCTCCGGGGAAACTTCTAAACCAGGAAGAAACATGTACCAGCCCTGGAGATGGCAGAGTGAATCTCCCAGCCAAGGGAAAAAGCTGCCCACCCCACCAGCTTCCGACCCAGCAGGGCTTGGCTAGGACAGTTCCTTCACCATCATTACAGACAGATCATTCTGCTCCAGTATTAGAGGGTGAATATTTTCCCTAGCATTACTGGTGGAATCATCTGTTTAGATGGTCATGACAAAAAAGATGGTTGAATATAGTCCAAGCCAGTCAGGGAGCAGCACACAAGATGGAACATGAATTGGATGTTCACCTTTCCATATTGACTTTTAATGCCTCCTCCCCACACAAAAATCATATGGAGCAGAAAACTATCTTAATGACATAGAGTTTAAGAATGAAAACTGCAGCATCAACAATCTTCCTCCACCAATTTCACCATTCTGGCAGGAGCATCATTTTGCTAGATTCCTTTCCACCTAAATATTAAACCATAGTTCCTTCACTTTAAAATGCTCATTCTTGCCATTTCTGCCATTTAATTATGTCTCTCAAAGTACTGTTCATGTGAAAGAGGGCAAATTGTTCTCTTGTTTATCTCAGATAAGTCACTTTGTGAATTGTACTGTACTCCTGTGCACATTTGCCCAAAATAAGTTATTCTTCAGATATCCGAAGAAGTGTGCATACACACAAAAGCTTATACCAAGAACAAACTTAGTTGGTCCCTAAGGTGTTACTGGACAATTTTTAAAATTTTTATTTATTTATTTCGACTGTGTCAGACCAACATGGAATCTGCCCAAAATAAGGTTTTACTGTGTTCAATGGGGTTTCGTCCCCAAGTAACTTTATATAGGGTAATAATCTTAGGGTCCTGACCAATAAAATTAATGGATGAAAGTTCTTCATGCCCATTCGTATCAACGAGTCTGCTCTGAGTAAGATGAACACTGGATGCAACCTCAATGCACTAACCATCAACAAATATTTCTGAGACTCCAAGCAGGAGGAGGAGTTTTAAAAGCCACATTGCCCAGAGTATCAGCTACATGAGTTGGGCTAATGAACAGGTAAGAGGCACCTCAGCTGGTGTGTCACATACCACTATGGGCAATTTTTTTCCAGCAGTCTCCACAGTGGTGTGTGTGTGTCTGTGACACTATTCAGGTACTGAAACTATGTCCCAAAAAGGAGTGTAGCATTGTTCTGCCCAGACATATCTATTTGACTACATGGCTCCAATGACTTTAGGATGATTTGTTAATGACAAGAAATAGTCTGACTCTTCACAATTCAAAGAGAAAACAGAGCACATCAGAGAACACAAAAAAGAAAACTGGGACATACAGCAAAGACACAGTATTATTTTATAGTTTTCATGCTTTAACATGTGAATTTTCTCACATTAAACTGCCTCTTAAAAAGGCAGGGAAGCTCTTGTTTCAGAGATAATGAAACCCATCTTCCACTGGAGGTACAGAAAGATAATCTGAACAAGTCTTGTGGAAAAACATAGTTGAAAAACATTTCAGCTACTAATGAGTTAAACCTTTTAAAGTTTTATTATCATTTTATAATAGGGTTTCCATTTGAATGGATAAATGATGGAACATTCAAAAAGCGTCTTTTACTTTATGGAATAGTAAGTCCATAATTCAAATTGCACATTGTTATGCATGAATTCATGTGTCAGATTCTGAAATATATGAATATAGCTCTACGGCATAGGATTCTAAACAGAAACTGTTTTGCTTAAGCTATAAATTCAGTCTGCTTCTACAAATGGTCTGTTTCTGTTTATTTTGGAATGTGTACACTGTAATGCACTATTGGCAATAATGTTGTGATATTGACAACTGATTTACTTTCTAGAATGGGATTAATCTATTCTATTTCTATATTTTACTCAACTGCCACCCCCCAAAAGAAGCTTGTCTCTGCTTGACTATGACCAATACACTTTTCTATAGTACCTTGCTGTCTTTCATTCCAGCTAGATGCTGAATTGCTCCAGATATTCCAACAGCAATATAAAGTTCCTGAAACAGAAAACAGAATAGAATTGAAATAAAGATTCAAACGAGTGGGAAAATGCATTCTGCAAACAAATTTTACCAGTGGGTGACTTAGGTTCAGTCTACATTGCTTCTGCTCCTCAATATTCTTTCTGGCTTAAGGAGCTCGCTCCATCATCTATGTGATTGCTCTTCAGTTATTTGAAAATGGCTATTACATAGATGATGGTGCAAGCTCCTTTTCTTCCACTCCAGAGGGTAGGACCTAAATCAATGGATAGAAATTGCAAGAAATACTGACTAAACACCAGGAAGAATTTTCTGACGATAAGAGCTGTTCAAATAGACTCCCTCAGAAAGTGGTGGACTCTCCTTGAATGGCCATCTGGCAAAGATTCTTTAGCTATGACTCCTGCACTGCAGGAGGTAAGATAGATGACCCCTGGGGTCCCTTCCAACCCTACAATTTTATGATTCTACTTGCTGTGGGAAGAAACCACATCAGTCACCGCCCAACATGTCAAAACATAGTGACCCTAAGAAGGGAGGATCCAGCAATGCAATTCTCATTTTAGCTGCTCTTTCACTGACACTGAAGCCTTTTAACTCAATGTTTAGGGGAGAAATAGGCATACAGACCATGTAAGATTCAGAAAGCAACTGTACCCCACAGCAAATTTCTTATCCATTGACTTCTAAAAGCATTTCCACACGTTTACTCAGCAGTAAAGTCCCAAGGACAGGGCTTGCACCCTATTTATTTATAATATTTCTTCCTCCTCTGCCCAGGCTGGGTTACAACAATATAATATACATTTATAAAAATAAATAAAACAATTTCAATTATGAAAGTAAGTAAAAGTAACATTTTTTTACTGAAGCTGTCCATGCTCTGGTGAGATCCCACATGGACTACTATAATGCAATGTATGTGGAGCTGACCTTGAAGACATTCCAGGGACTGCCACTAGTTTGGAATGCAGCTGCTAGGTGGGGCAGCCCCATGAGACCACGTACCACTGGACCTGAAAGCACTGCAACGGTTGCCAGCAAGCAGCATGGCCCAGTTCAAGGTGTTAGCACTAGCACGCAAAGCTCTAAATGGCTTGGGACCCAAGTGCATCAAAGAGTGGCATCAGCAAGCGAGGCTTTGGTAGTTACAACCAAAACAAAATCGTATAGATTCAACAAGAGAGGTGGGTCCCACAAAACAAAACACTTTAAATAGAGTCAAGACCCTGACGGGAATTCTGCACTTGTGGATCTTGCTGACAATGCATTGCTGTGATAAGGCTGCACTAACTGGGCAATGGTGGCCAAGAAATGTGTAGAGGTCTGTTTTTGTGCAGGCAGAATTTGACATATTAATACAAAGTTAGGCAATCATACGGATTAGTAAAGAAACAACAGGTGGCAATTTAACAAGTTTCTGAATGCCTTAAGCACATCTGGAATCTCTCTCTCTCTCTCTGTGTGTGTGTGTGTGTGTGTGTGTGTGTGTGTGTGTATGCGTGTGTGCACGTGCACCACACACACCTATTATGTGGTTCTAAGACCAACCATCACCCAAAACTTTTGTAACAGCATATCTGCCTGTCACAGTAAGCTATAATCCCTGCAGTGGTAGTACAGTGCAATTTGCAATGTGCTGTGCTCTCTGGGTTAAATATTTATATTTTCCTTATGAAGGTGCCAACAAATCCACCTGCAAGCTCAACAGGAACCCTGGCCATATAGAGAGCAGAACAGCCAGGAGCACACAGGGAACATCCCAGAGTTCTCAATTGCACTGCAGTTTGGAGAATCTCTTCCAAGCCATATGAGAAATAAATGTGGTTTCTTATCTTCGGAGAAGAATCAGAAGACCACATGCTTTGTATGTAAAAGGTCCAATACTTAATTACCAGATACTCCAGTTAAAAGGCTCAGCAGGTGATGGGAACAGCTCTCTGCCTCAAACCTGGAAGTCTCTCCCACTCAGATTCAACAATATTGGGCCAAATGCACCTCTCTCTCTCTCTCTCTCTCTCTCTGTGCAGATGCCAGGCAACCAGGGGGTGTGTGTGTGCGGAATGGAAACTGCAAACAATGGTTGGCTAATAAGTGAAGCCAATATCTGTGGAGCCCTCTAACCACCCCCCATGCAGCCCCGTTGAATCTGCAGAGCAAAGAAGCAGCAACTAAGCAAGGAAAAATGTGGATATTGCATGAGCCCACATTGCACTGGAAAAAACTGCTCAAATCCCAAGCAGTGAAGTAGTTCACATCACTATAGAGTCTGCCAGGTCAAACAATTTCATCCCTTTCTAATCCTTTTCACTTTAAGAACTTATATGGGGCTTTGATCAGCCGGGACACGTGATTACTCTTAAGCGTGCTTAGGGTGTCTGCTTGAGTGCAGGGCCATACAGCGTTTCTTTTTGCTCTCGTGGGAAAAGCACATCAATTGCTTTCAGCTAAATGCACTCTCATATGAATATTTTAGTACAATTTAATGTTTCTGCACCAACCCCTGAGGAACAGAGCATCAATTTGAGTACACGGTTCTCTTGGACTTAAAAGCCACACTGGATAACGTAGGATGAAGGGGGCTGTCAGTCTTCAGCTTTTTAGCAAGTCAGAGAAAGAGAACCTGAAAATTCAGTCCCAGCTGCATACAAACAGCTCTTTGAAGTTTGTGGCTCAAAAAAGCAAGACAACGCTGCTGCGCATTCAGAGGAAATGGGCATTTCCCCCCCAAATCTGTTAACAGCACTGACTTAACCTTTGCACCATCAACATCACTCCTGGTCCATTAATAAAATACCCAAATTCCCTCCTCCCAAACAGCGAACTGTCAGTTCTGAGAACTTAATTTAGTTATCATGTGCGTCTTTACAGAAATTTTACAGTAAGGAGCTCCAGAATGTACTCTATTAGAGTCACAACTTGCTAAGCAGAATGAATGCCAAGATCGTTGAGGTATAAGATAAATATTTAATATTTAAATAATAGACTGGTGTGTATGTACTGCCAAACCATGATACATAATTATGCAAAGAAGCCATCGCAATTCCAAGTGAAGTGTCAGTCATAAACTCCCCACTCTACTCACATAGCCATGAGAACTTCTGTCAAGCTTAACCACAGGAACCAGGGATCTTAAAAAAGAAACTCCGGTCAGTTTCAAAATAAGCTTTAAACCAAGGGGGTTGTTATCAAGCTGACCGTGCTGTTTGTTTGTTGAAAAATCGCTGGTTCATTCCCAACACAAGGTTGAGTGCTTCCTCTTCAGGAGTGCTCCAGCCACCACCTTCCTCCAACAGCCCAATTTATTCTCCTCCCACTCACCAAGGAACCTCGGTTTTTCTTTTTTGACTAAGACTGCAGCTACAGAACATGTTCCGTCCCAGTCCGCTGGAGCAATTTTCTAAATATTTCATCCTCTTTCTGCTAACCTCAGGGTTCCACCAAACATACAGATGTTTCCCTCTTGTTCCTCTTGGCTCCATTTCTGTCCACACTTATCACCCAAGTTCACTATTAGAAGGAGAGATACATTAGGTGCCTGTGAACATGTTGACAGAACAGTTCTCTGGTGGCCAAAAACCCTTCAGGGTTATGCAAGATATGACAAAGCTCATTTATTATCTCAGCTCTGCACATTTTGGTGCCGGGAAATAGTTTGGAACGAGGACGACATGGGTGATGGCCAAGATGCCCAGCAATGTAGCAATCCATACCACAGCAGTCCCAGGCCACAATGCTGTAGGCTGAGAGCTCAAATGGTAGGGACCACTTATTTGCACAGCTCCGACTTTAAGTCCCGCATTATAATGAAACCACTTCAGACAACATTCCTATTGAATGGGGAATTTTTTTTCACCCCTCAGTCAACTAAGTACAATCATTTTTAATGTTTTACTTCTAAGAACGTTCCCAAAGGACTATGCTGCTAACTGAGCGCACTTTTAACGTATCTGAACAAACTGGCCATTTGTTCACAGAGCAAGACGAGTGCATTTTGAGAAAGCTTCTACTCCACTTAAAGGAACTCAACAGGCTGCCAAGCTTTCCAGAGTGGTCTGCAACAAACTAGTGTATGTCTGTGGTTAGCACAGGAAGGGTTTTTTTAAAGGGCCAAAAGCAAAGATATCTCTTGAAATCAGTGAAAGCATAATTAAAGGCAAACAGTTAGAAAAATGTGGCTATCTTCTTTCAAAACCATTCCCTTTGACATCTCCCAACCATGAGCAGAAAAGCAGTGGCATCAGTCAAAATCTCTTCCAACCTGCCTCAATACACACCCTACTCCATATCAGCTGAATTCCCCACTAGGCCAGTTCTGAAGCCTATAAACAGAGTAATAAAAGCATCCATGACAAAATACTCTCCCCCACCATCGTGAACAAGCGTTTCCCTCACAACTTTACTTGCTCCTTATATCCCTTCCAATCAGATTTCAATTTTCAATCCACTGAAAAAAATGAGATTTACTCCATTAACCTGATGCAATTGTTTAAGACATGCTTGCCGAAAGTAAAATCTCAGCCATGTGACATGCAGATTCTTGTTAAATTTTTGTATACCGTTCATCAACAATCAAGTCAATCCTTTTCATAGGCAAGTTGCTATTTATTGGTCTAAATTTAGCCTGGAACAGGCATGTCCAACTTTCAAGAGACAGCGATCTACTCCCACTATAAAAAAGTGATCTACCAAAGTTGAGCTTTTTTTAAGGAAACCAAAGTTATTGAGCTTTTTTTTAGGGACCCAAACTAGGCGGGAAGCAGGATCCCACAATCAACCACAGACCCACTGCAATCGACCATTGGATCATGATCAACCTGTTGGGACATCCCTGGCCTAGAAGATCATACTGCATCACAATATTACTAAGTGCAGTTTTACACAAAACACAACTTATTGCAAAAACCAGAGCTGCCTAAATATGAAACTCCCCATATTGTGGATAACGCCCCCCCCCATTTCAGATTCTATACCAGGTAAGTTTAAAATTTTAGTACTCAGAATTCACACAGCATCCTCTAAATGTCCTAAAAGAGGAAGGGGCAGCCATTTCATTAGGCATGCCAAATGTTTATTATAGCAACTAGTTATGCTGGAATGATTAAGTCTCCCGTCTCCAATATTTTTCCTATGCCAGTATTGTGATTTTAAATCTGCATCTAGGTCCACAAAACCAAAATTCAATTTCCTCTTACGTTATGAGGCCATTCTGTGTTTTGTTCTGAATTAGCCACTGCCTTAAATAGAACCTTGTAGTATCTATTTGCGCCCCTTAAACAAATATGTAACCAGTCAAGTTACTGCAGTTCTGGGAATGGAAGAATGAAAACAAAACAGGCCAGTGATGTTGCATTTAGAGCTGAAACCATGCAAACAAATATATAATTGCAGTCATTCTTGTTACATATCCCGTAAGATTAGGAAATGTATCCTAGCCCTCAGAGCTTTGCATCATTCAGGACACATAAGGCAGAGCTCTCTAAATACCTTTCTAAAAAATAACTGGCACAGCAAATGCGTGTTTTTGTTAATTATTTTATATGCCTTCTTAGAGGGAAATAAATGAAGCAGTAAAGATTTTGGCATTAGATATGCCCCTTGTTTGGCTGTATTAAGATGCTGAGGCCTGGCTTAGGTTTGTTTGTTTGCTGTAAATTTTAAATGACTAAGCTAAGAGGTGACAATAGGTTCCATCACACTCCCTTTTTTCCCTTCGTCCCAAGAGGCAAAGCTTCTGTCACTCTGTTCAAATCAGGCCAAGTCTACTTTAGAAAACCACACCCATTTCACCAATGTCACATGCTCTGCGGGTGATGACAGTTAGTTATGACAAGCTCGACTTCAATTGCTGCAATAATACCATGCACCAGAAGGGAATCTTTCCCAAGATAAGGCAACACCATGAAGAGAAAAGGGCGGGGCTCTAGCAATCCTAAAGGTGCTACAGGCTGGGAAAGCGGGTGGGGGAGGGGCGGGCAGGCTGTGTGCAAGCCTGGAGACGGCATTACCTACAGCTCCATTAGGAAAAGGCAATGGTCCAAACTATTCCGGGGAATTTTAACCAGTCTCTTCTGCAAAAATAATTTGAATACTCACTGGTGCTACAATTTTGCCTGTCTGTCCAACCTGCATGTCATTGGGTACAAAGCCTGCATCCACAGCTGCACGAGACGCACCAACTAGAAGCAGAAAAAAGATAGTTATCTCAAGAAACATAGAAGCCAACATTTGATGATTCATCCTATGTGTCTTCCCATTAGTAACAACAATTTCTTTCTTATACCCCTCCCATCTGACTGGGTTGCCCCAACAAAAGTGGGGATCCCTGGTTTTCCCCAGTTCACCCTTCCAGCTTTAGGCCCCTCAGGAGCTATAGGCCCTCAACCTTCAGGAACAGATGAGGGGATCATTATGGGAGCCATAAAGAAGCAGCAAGAAAGCCCTAGTACACTCCCCTCATGGAAGTTAGGATCCAAGCTAATGTATGCGCAAAAGTCTCCAACTACAAGCCATTTACCCAAATTTCACACACTTCAAAATATATGCCCATAGGATGGATAGCATCCCTAACTGCTCTAGAACCAAGGAGTAAAAGCAGTTGTTACCTGCAGCATGCAACTCATCCGCAAGCTCATACAGCAGTTTAAAGTTTTCTCCGCTCTTCAAGCCCCGTCCTTAAAAGTAAGGTAAGAGGTTAGATATGTTCCAGTGCCTTGAAATCTCTGAGTCAGACTAAATACATGACCGTAATAAAGTGTTGTTGTACGCTCCACCCCACTGTCGATTTTTGCAGTGCATTCTGTCAGGCACATATACACATCCGAGCCAAGGAACAATTCATTTTCCAACTGAACCTTATCAGTTTATCAGTCATATGAGACTCAAGGTCAAAATGCTCAGAATAGGAGATAAATATCCTGCTACTGAATGGTTCTGTATTCCTTCTATCTTTTCTCTTCAGTACAGTCTGTGGTTTTTGGCTCTGCAACTGGACATGCTCTTCAGAGTGAAGTTCTGGACTTTGCCTGGAGATCCAGCAAGAATACTGGGCTTTGTAACCATTTTATGCTCTAAGAACTTCAGTAAAATTTTACTGAAGAACTTCTGCTTCCTGTGTGTGTGTTTTCTTACACTGGAACTCCACGGGATTTCACGCTACTCTGCTACTTTTGCCCATGCCCTGTTGTGCTCTTTTCAGGCATGGAGCCAGGCGTGACTGGTTTTTGTCACCAGCCTTAACATGAATGTTGTCTGTTTGAGATTAATGTAATTATTTCTTCAGAATCATAGAGGGTTACACATTTATTTACATATCTACCATAACTGAAAAAATGGAGGAATTAGAGCATAGTAACTTGCACTTCACTCCCCCTGCTGGCTTGAGAGTTACAGCTTTCGTATCTCGGAAGTCGAATGCCTTGTGAGTCAAAGGTTTTTGCTCCCGAACACCACAAACCCAGAAATGAGTCTTCTGGTTTGCAAATGTTCTTTGGAACCTGAACGTCCAACGCGGCTTATACGGCTTCTAACTAGCTGCAGGAGCTTCCTGCCACCAATCAGAAGTCGAGCCTAGGTTTCCGTTCGACTTCCGAGGTACGACTGTAATAGAGTAGAGTACTGTTTTTTGCTATTTTATTTTTTCCTGAGATAGATGTGATAAACTAGTTGTGCTATTGTAGTATAGGCATCCCACTTATGCACGTTCTAATCGCACATGACCATGTATATGCGCAGCACCAGTACATAATTAAATATATAGAATCATAGCAGGAAATGGCAGGAGAGAACTGGAGAGTCCTTGTGGCTTGTGAGGAGACCCCCCCAAGCCCAAAGAGGACATCCAGTGAGGGCAGAGGAAGCCCCAAAGAGACTGGAGGCACAGCGAGACTTTGATTACGCTGCTCAGTCTCTCTGCCTAATAACTGACAAGTGGGGTAGACAACAGCAGCAGAAGCAACCACTTTTCCACGTGTCCTCCAGGTTCCAGCCAGCCCCAGAGCTCCAACTCTAATGGAAAAAAGAGGTGTGGAGAGGGAGTGGGGGAGAGAGGTGGACAGCAGGAAAATGTGTGCGTTCAGAGGCTTTTTAGAGGCTGCTCCTTTCATGGGATTTTACTTATGGGGAGGGGCCTGGAATGTAACCCCTGCATCACTGCCGGGGACTCCTGTCATGCATGCAAACCGCCTTCCCTGTAAAAGCAGATCACTCTTCAAACTAAGCTTTTCTAGCATTTTTATTATTCATGCTGATTACAAGACAAATGCTGATATTTACAGTTCCTTTACTTTATCCAATCCCACACCACTTCAATGAACTGTTCACTTTCTCATTTTCCAGCTTCCAACTACAAATTACTGGTCAGAATTCTTTAGGTATGGTAGAAGGTACAGTGGTACCTTGGTTCTCAAACACCTTGGTTCCCAAACGCTGAAAACCCAGAAGTGTTCTGGTTTTTTGACATTTTTCAGAAGCTGAACGTCTGATGCACTTGTCAGCTATTGTTTCTGGGGCACCTGCACCAATCAGAAGCCGCACCTTGGTTTTCAAACATTTCAGAATGGATTAAGTTCGAGAACCAAGGTACCACTGTATTTGGCGCTTTTGTATTTGCTTTTTATTTTGCATTTTTGTTTTTGAGGCTTTTTCAGTTAATTTGTTTCTGTGACTGTGTGGAACCCAGTTCAGCTACTGATTGATTGTATGACTGCAGAAATGGATAAAAGCCCCCCATCCAAACAGTGACTATCATCAGTGCACGTAAGAAAATAAT
This sequence comes from Podarcis liolepis, assembly GCF_965112155.1. Taxonomy (NCBI): domain Eukaryota; kingdom Metazoa; phylum Chordata; class Lepidosauria; order Squamata; family Lacertidae; genus Podarcis; species Podarcis liolepis. The sequence goes on from NC_139564.1 coordinate 76,752,280, forward strand.
AATAATTTTTATCTTTATCATCTACAATACTGTATTATTTATTTTATAGCATAGTACATTGATTATTGCTTTCATTTTATGGATCAGTGGTCTCGTTAGATAATAAAATTCATGTTAAATTGCTGTTTTAGTGGTTGTTTTTAAAAGTCTGGAACGGATTAATCTGTTTTGCATTACTTTCTATGGGAAAGCGGGCCTTGGTTTTGGAACGCTTTGGTTTTGGGACTTCCGGAATGGATTAAGTTTGAGAACCAAGGTACCACTGTATATCAAAGTTTTCGTTATTTTCTACTTTGCTAGAAATTTCACCACTAGTTCATCACAATTCTAGCCAATTAGCCACTACTTACCACCTGAAACAACCACCTTCGCACTAGTCAGTTCTGGCCGATCACTTTTTGTTAACTTTTGTTCGATCCATTCAGACTGACCAGCTGGTGAAGCTGCAGAAACTGTTTATATCAAAAAGCAAAACAAAGAAAACAGACTGAGCTTTTGAAAGGTACAAAGTCGTAGCCATAAAAACGACCTCCATGCCCAAACACTGCAGTATATGCGATATTATATATATCAGCTCATCTTACATCTTTGCATTAATAAACAAAAACATGTTAAAATTATTTACAGTCCAGTCAATAAGAACAGGAGACTCTTAATCCCAGAGTTGTATGTTCTCAACCTCTGGCCAAAGATTCCTGCATTTCAGGGGGTTGGACTAGATGGCCCTCATGGTCCCTTCCAACTCACTTTCTGTACATTTAATTAATGGGGGGGGGTTGGGCAAACCTAAGTTGCCGCCTTATGCCACGTCAGATCACTGCTCCATCTATGTCAGTACTATAAACACTAGGAATGGGGAACTTGTGGCCCTCCAGACATTGTTGGACTCCCAATGCCCATCAGTCACAGGGGACAGGGGTCAATGATAATGGGAGCTGTAGTCCAGCAGCGTGTGGAAAGCCAAATGCTCCCTTCCCCAGCCTACACTGCTTGGCAGCAGCTCTCTAGCATTTCAGAAAGCAGTCTTTCACAGCCCTTCCTGAAGATGACAGGGTTTGAAGTATTACTGAACTATAATCCTTCCTCCATTTAAAAAACGCAATAAATAAAAGAAAACATCAATATGGTTATACCTCTGGATGTTAATATGAATTCATTCAAAATATACCAAGACTTAAATAGGATTTTTTATTTATTAAATTTCTATCCCACTGTTCCTCCCAAAAGAGCCCAGGGTGGCAAACAACAAGAGATAAAATAAAAACAACTGAAACGGAGGCTGCCAGAAGGAAATGTACAGTGAGAAACAGCATGGTAGTAGTGCATGTAATTGTCCTTTAGATGCAGGTAACTGATCTAGTTTACACACACAAATGCCGCCATGCGTTTTTGCCCGTCAGAAACATTAGGGCTCATATAGCAAATAAATCAACACGTGAAGTCACTAAGATGTTTACTCAGAAGTAAGTCTGAATTAATTCTACTGGATTATTTCCAAGTATGCATGTCTATTATTACATCAAAGCAGCCAAAACTAGGTTTTGAATCAGTTTACAAGTGTTTTATATTTGGTTTAGTAAGTGTTGTCCTTTTACTTCTTTTACAGATAAGCCCCTGAATAAGGCTTACAGATAGGCTTACAGACTGTACACAGTTATCCACAATTTAGCCTGTTGCAATTATTGTTGTTGTTGTTGTTGTTGTTGTTGTTGTTGTTGTTGTTGTTGTTGTTGTTACAGTATGCAGTATAGTATACTAAGAAGTCCTTCATCTGAAGATCACAGGGTAGTTCACGACACGAAAATACAAAATAAGAACATAAGAATTCATAATAAAACAAAAACAAGAATACAGACATTTCTAACTCTCCATGACAGAAATAAAGCACATCACCACCACAGAGGAAACAGCAAGAGTGAAACACCACTCAGTTTAAGATATGGTCTTGGTACGGTTATGTGATGCTTTGGCTGGGGCAAAAGTAGTGCATGCAGGTTAATGGAGGATGAGCTGTAGAATAGACCTGGTGTGATGCATACTTGGGGGGAAGGGGAATTTTACTTTGGCAGGAAATGCATTGGGCTAACAGAATAACAAACATGCATCCTTTCCAGCGTCTATGGGGAAAGCCTCTCCTTTTTGTTTGAATCAACTGAACCATTCAAAATGGCTTCACAATTTTGATACAGTAGTTTTACATGTAACCTGACCCAAGACGGCTACAAAAAAGAGATATCCATGTGGAATAATTAGAGGACTCTAGGAGACAAAGAGTGGCAAAGTGTAAAAAGGGAAGAATTCAATAAATGCAAACTTATGCAACTTTGTCTTTTTATTTGACAATAATGTTTTTACTCCAATTTCAACTTGAGAAGGAAAAAAACTCAGACAAACTGAACACTCACCTTTCTCTATTGTAGCACTACCACCACTCATTGATGCAGCCTCAAAGGAAGTACCTCGTACAGAGAACACCTTTATTTTTTCATCACACTTCACAGTGCACAGGGCATTTCCTACAAAAAGACCACACTTTCTGTGAAAATATAATTGCAAACTGCAATGATCAGCTGCTTTTAGCAGAGGGCAGTAATGCTGTTGCTTAGACAAAACAATCCATTCAGGCAGGAAAATTTAAGAGACTAAAAAATGGACTCAGAATAGGTTTACATTTCCTTGGTGTCACAGAAGAATTTTTCAGTAAGACACAGCAAGGGTTCACCTTCCCTGGTGTCTCAGGCATGCTGGTGTAGTGCACACCTGGCATCTCAAGAGTGAACATCGCTGTCGCTTCTGGACAGGGGGAGGGGGCACAGGGAGGGCCTGGTGGTGCAGCCAATCCAAGGTTCCTGCTGCCATGCCGGCACATACTGAGTTCCCTGCACCTCGTGCCTCCACCTCTTGGTAAGTGGCAGAGACACCATCAGGAAGCCAGGTGTGCAACACCGCCAGGCCCTGGGCACGCCACTAAGCACCACTGGACACATTCAAGTTTTCAGACAACTCATTAATACTACTACTTATTATTATTTATTAAATTTCTCTACCACCCGTCATCAGAAGATCACAGGGTGGTTTACAATATAAAAACAGAAAAATACAAAGCATAGTACAAACAAAACAAAACAAAAACTTCAGTTGTGACCCTGATGGTGGAAAGGAAGAAGTACCAATATTATTATTTTTACAAAAGAGTTTAGCCACATCTACTAGACACTAAGTACAGTGGTACCTCTGGTTACAAACTTAATTCGTTCCAGAGGTCCGTTCTTAACCTGAAACCGTTCTTAAACTGAGGTACCACTTAAGCTAATGGGGCCTCCCGCTGCCACCACGCCATTTCTATTCTCATCCTGAGGTAAAATTCTTAACCCGAGGTACTACTTCTGGGTTAGCAGAGTCTGTAACCCGAAATGTTTGAAACCCGAGGTGTTTGTAACACGAGGAACCACTGTATCTGAAAAAACATCCATTCCCTCAGCATGAAGGTACCGTAGCCATCCAACCACAAAAAATGTTTTGCACAGCAGATGCATGCAGTTCCTACTTCCACTGTACACCCGACCTCTCCTATGCAGGTTTACTCAGAAATACACCCCACTGAATTCCATGAGACTTACTCCCAAATGAAATGTGCAAAGGACTGAAGGCTAAGAATGAGAGACTTGTTCTATTTCAGATGTGACATTAGTCAACCAAGATTAAGCCACAGTTTCCCAGATGGAACATTTTTAAGACACCGTGGCAGAAACACTGAAGCTGCTCGCAAGGAGAGAAGTGAGCAAGCAAACCCAGTGCCTGAGCTTGGGAAAATAAAACATGGTTTATTAAGTCATTAACATTACCACGTAAACCTGCTCAAAAAAAATGCTCATGGCCATCCACTGACTCCATGACTAAGAAACATTTGCTCAGAAAGTGGTGGTGAGATATGAACAAACCTGGGCAGCAACACTGAAGAGGTTCACACAGTCCATGCTTAAAGCATGGAGGGAAAAAGCAGGCAAACTATCTCCATCCCCACTAACCCCCTTGCCTATCACCCACTATTCCAACACGCAGCACAAAACCTCCAGATAAAAACCTGGCAAGTCAAAGGCCTACACTGTCTAAAAGATTTCTAACATAACAACAAACCTATACCAACACAAGAAAAACAAGACAAACTCGGGGACAACCAAATACCTTGGCTAACACATCACCATGCCTTTTTAAACAATCCAACAGTAAAATCAGCAGCCACTAGGCCCTTGACTACTTCTAAAACCTTCTCCTGACAGCAGAGGGATACAGTAAAGGGGTGGTATCCACAATATACAAAATACTGCTCCAAAATCCTACAAACCCCCTTGACGCAATCAAAGAACAATGGGAGCACAACATAGGCTTCGAAATTAACCCACCCAATGGACTAGAATGTGGTCTAAACCTCCTTCCAAGTCCATATCAGCTCGCTAGAAAAGCTAACCAATAAACTGAAACTGACATGGGGGCAAATAGAAGAGGACGCCTTCACCCCAGTAAGGCTCCCCTTTATCACAGCCAACAAGATAACAACAAGAACCCAACAACAACATACAAATCAATCTGGCTTAGCTGACCCAACAAGCCCCGTCCCCCCACAAATGCAAACAAACCTCACTGCAGCCAACCTCGGACAACTAACCATACCCTGCTCCCTAATACATCTCACTACCAAGGAAATGTAATAAACGAATAGTAAGAGAACCTACCATACAAGAGAATATAAGCCTCACCACCCCACCCCTCCTCTCCCCCCTCTTCTTTCCTTATACTGTACTCAACACTAATGTCTCACAACAAATGTAACTGATTTGTAAGAAAGACTGTACAACCTGAAAAAGAGAGACAAAGCATGTACTTTTGTAAAAGTAAAAAGAAAATATTTAATAAAAATATTTTTTAAAGAAACAAACAAACCTGGGCAGACTTTGTAGATGGATGCTCACTGTGATTCTCATTCCAAGGAAATGAAGTTATGTTTTCAAAAGAATGTTACAAGCTCAGAAAGTCACAACTGCCACGAAGAAACTACTGACAAATTTGGTTTGCATTTGAAATGAGAAAAGATTAAAAGTGCTGCACTTTTAATTCCTTCAACCATACTTTACAGGTAAGTTATAAAAAGGCAACTCTCAGAAATAATTGATGCTTTTTATGTCATACTACACCTATTTGTTCTTCGGAAAGTCTGCCAGTAAGAGACCTACTGCAGTCCTAAACATGTTTCCTTGCAAGTCCCACCTCCTTTTGCGTTCAGGATCCGTTCCGGAGCCCCAGACGCTCGATGAAAAGGACGCTTGACAAAGCACCGCTCTGTGCATGTGCGAAGCATGATTTAGCGCTTCTGCGTGTGCTGCAAACCCAGAAGTAACTTGTTCCGGTACTTCCGGGCTTGCCGCAGACGTTGGATGAACTGGACCCTAAACAGGGCGGACTCAAAACGAGGTATCACTGTAGTATCAAATTATTTCGGTCACAGACCAGCATAAGAAAAAACATACAGATAAACTGAACATATAAGACTTAAAACAGGTAAAGAATAAAAACTAGTGATTAAAAGGTGATTATATTATGCATAACTTTAACATATAGAACAAGGATAAACAGTTAAAAGCGATTATAAGGGAGGGAGCGTGAAGGAGCACAGGTCTTGCATTTTGGGCCTAGTTTGTTGTATAAACCATCCTTCAGCGAACATCCATCAAGGAAGCACAAAATCTAGCAACTGAGTATGTAACATCTGGGTAGACCAATCATTAAAACCTGGGCTGTTAAGTCTCCAATTAATTCATTATAAACCCAACACATTGTCAGTGTGGTTCTTCTCACTTGTATGTTTACAAGAGATGATGAAAGAGGCAGAAAAAAAGATATTGGGGGGGGGGGGACAGACATTGCTAGTAATAGATAAGCACAAATAATGTAGAAGGAAATTATTAGAAGGTACATCAAAACCTAGAAGCAATCCATCAGTCTTTGAAGGCAAGGGAACACTGACAAAAGGGAGGAAATAAATCCTGCCATAACAAATTTAGAAGTCATAGAAGCTAATGCTTTCATGTCCAAATTAAATTATGAGATCAGACAAGCACGATAAGGCTAGACAAATAAGGGCAGCAAAATAATTAGGGAAAGTCAATTAAATATTACAAATAATCGTATCAATGTCTCACTAACGAAAAAAGATAACCCTATGGATTACTGAATTCTGAACTAATGTAACCCATATTAAATAAAAGGAACTAACTGAATGGCTTACAGTTTGCAAAATCTTATCAGAAATGCATTAACAGGAATACAATACATGTCAGCAGATTCTGTTAATTAAGAAGCTATATCTGGTTTCTTGGGACTTTGAACTACAATCCTGCAGTACTAGGGATGATCCTATTAGTTGCGTCAGAAAAGCCATTTCCACGTTTCCTGTTACCAAAGCGATGTTAGATGCCCTAATGCAAACCTCTATAACAGATTGAGGCTGAATCCTGACAAGACAGAAGTACTGTTTTGGGGGGATGGGGTGGGCTGGTGTGGAGGACTCTTTGGTCCTGAATGGGGCAACTGTGCCCCTGAAGGACCAGGTGCGCAGCCTGGGAGTCATTTTGGACTCACAGCTGTCCATGGAGGCGCAGGTCAATTCTCTTTCCAGGGCAGCTGTCTACCAGTTCCATCTGGTACGCAGGTTGAGACCCTACCTGCCCGCAGACTGTCTTGCCAGAGTGGTGCATGCTCTGGTTATCTCCCGCTTGGACTACTGCAATGCGCTCTACGTGAGGCTACCTTTGAAGGTGACCCAGAAACAACAACTAATCCAGAATGCGGCAGCTAGACAAGTGACTGGAATGGCCGTCGAGACCATAAAACACCAGTCCTGAAAAACCTACATTGGCTCCCAGTACGTTTCCAAGCACAATTCAAAGTGTTGGTGCTGACCTTTAAAGCCCTAAACAGCCTTGGCCCAGTATACCTGAAGGAGCGTCTTCACCCCATTGTTCAGCCCAGACACTGAGGTCCAGCTCTGAGGGCCTTCTGGTGGTTCCCTCACTGCAAGAAGTGAGGATACAGGGAACCAGGGAGGGGGCCTTCTCGGTATTGGCGCCTGCCCTGTGGAATGCCTTCCCATCAGATGTCAAGGAAATAAACAACTATCTGATTTTTAGAAGACATCTGAAGGCAGCCCTGTTCAAGGAAGTTTTTCATGTCTGATGTTTTATCGCATTATTATTATTATTATTATTATTATTATTATTATTATTAAACCATTAATTCTGTTGGTAGCCGCCCAGAGTGGCTTGGGAAACCCAGCCAGATGGGCAGGATATAAATAATTTTTTTATTATTATTACTATATATGGTATACAGACTGACAACACTCACCTGCATAAATTGTCCTCACAAATGTGTCAGGAGACTTTATTTCAATTATGTCTGAGACAGGAGCAACATCAAGCTTAGCTGCCACTCTGGGAAGAAGATTCTAAACAAACGAAACAGATAGAAGCAAATGTTGCTAACAGCTAACAAGTTATAAACCTGCATAACGCTGACTACTACTCTAGTTTTATTGCTAAAAATTACAAATTGAGACAATACACTAAACACGTATCTGGCAAATGAAAGTAATGGAAGCGCTATAGAAGCAGCACACTAAATGTTTTAGAAAAGTCCTGTATATATCAATATGCAATAATTACAAGTCATAATTTATAAATTAGTTTAGGGATCAATCTCTTTGGAACAACAGATTTGTGGTGGATGTCATATATGCTCACCTTCCCAAAAGCAGATGCCCCGGCACAGATGTGGGTGTAATTAAACTGCTTCTGGGCTGCCAGAATCAATGGAGTCAGCTCCTCTGGGGATGAAACATATTGGTCAAAACACCTTATATTTTCCATCACAGTGGTGACTGCAGAGAATCCTAATGACAAGCAAATGAGTCTCACCGGGCAGAAATCCTTTGTATGCATCATGCTGTGAGACAAGAACTTTGACAACCCCTTGCACTTTGCTCAGCTCTTGAGCTACCTGCAATGAAAAGGTTTATTATCACTATTTGTGCATGCAAAACCTTACTGCTGTGACCAGATGCTACTGGCAAGAGTGGTAAATAAATAGTAAGAGAAGACTCCCTGGGCTGATAGAGCATGAGGGGGGAAAAGAATGCAGCATTCTGCTTTAACACTCTCACTCTCTCTGAAGTGTCATTCAGACACATGCTTCAACATATACTTTATTTTGGCTGAAACCAGCACCCAAGCACCAAGAGTCGAATTGCATTCCAAATGCAAAATTAGCATAGCACTAAAAAAAATCAACCAGATTTTGACTGATATATGCAAGTTTGAGATTCTCTTTGCCAAACTAGTTAACCATTTTTACTAGACAAATCCTTAGATTTTGTTTTTTGGTAATTTTTCAACTTTATCATGGTAGTTGTAGATAAGAGAAGCTGCTTTTACAATTCCCAAACCCAGCATATATTTGTATTTAAGCATACATTATATAAGGACATCAATCCATTACTAGGTGATTTGCATGCCTATAAACAACTGGATATATCAGTTGCTCAGAGAAATAAAAGCCAATGGAACAACTGTCATAAACGTGGTCTCATTTATCATCACTAATAAGGTGCCTATCCTGAAAAGAAAAAAAAATGATATTTGGGCGGTCTTTTAAAAAAGATCAGGCATGACTATGTTCCACTGATCTGAATCCCCACCCCTCCTTCCCTCAAGGCAGGATACAAATATTTTAAACAAATAACAAGTTCAGAATACAGAAAGCAGACTTCCCTTCCTCCTCCCCTTTTCAATGTTTTTACCTTTTCACAACTGGAGCCAGCTACTAAACATGAAACGTCCCCTCCAAGACGCTTTGCCGCAGTGATGGTATTTAATGTAATAGGTGAAACAGCCTCATTTGTGTGTTCGGCTATTACTAGTGTACTCTGAAACCGGTGAAGCAAGGAGACCTTTAAAACAAGAGAAGAGGGAAGAGGGTTTAACAATAACACTTGTAGCTCTTAAATTCAACTAATCTGTTGGTGAAGTTAACATTGCAGGCATATGCACCTTCATATCAGATGTCCTTGCAGAATCTCTGAGTTTTGAATGATATGGTATGAAATCACGTAAGTCAGCAATCTTATCTCGACCAATAGTTTGTTTAGAGAGCAGGTGCATTTTCTGACACTTCTGCCCAATCCCCTCTGTTTAACTAGGATTTTCCATGCCCCAAGGCCCCTTGTAATCCAGATGCTAAGGACACACCAGAAACAGCTGGGGGCAAAACATACTCAGACAGCACAAGCCAGAAGGTGCATGTTCTTACATTAGTTGTTCCAAATCCTCCCTTCCAACCTTTACCCCAATATCTATACAGCACAAAGATGCTCCTCCCCAACTATCTCAGAACTGCTGGAGCTCTAGGGCCAAAGGTTTCCTCCCTACCTTGGTGGGTCTTTCTCCACAACACTCCCCAACCAATGTGCAGATTCCACTCACTATTCTCAACTGACATTTGCAATACACGCTTAGCATACACAGGAGGTGTCACTGAACTCAATTTATGTAGTCATCCAAGACAAATTGTTATATGCAACAATGAATTAGGCTACAATTTGTAACTATGATCAGAAGTGTAAAAGTTCCTGTAAAATTCTTCATGTTCCAACTTAGGTATATTAAATCACATCAAGGAGTCAAGGATTTTTAAATCATTGAGGTGAATTGCCAGTAACAAATTACTTACTGCCAATATATATCAAAAACCATATTTTTGATTATGTTTCATAAATCATTTTTCATAAAAGTTACAAGCCTGTATGGACTGTTTGATTAATAAATCCATGCTTTCATGGCAGAAAGCCCACACCTGCTAAAATTTATAGTCCGGTCACAAGCAAAATGTGCAGAACCACTGAAGCTTAGAGTTTAAGATTCCAAAGTAAAATGTATTTTAAAAGAAAATCTGGTGTTTGTTGGAGGGAACATACAGTCAGAGGAATGGTTGTTATAGGATAAGCTTCAGTCTTCCTAGAACAAGTTTTGTAGCATAGATAATTATCTATTTACCAAAAAAGCATAATGTAAACTTCTTAAAATAAATCCGGAGAAGCAGAAATGCTCTTTGTAACTTAGTCATTTAACAGGGTAAAAGGAGGGTTTGATTTATTAATATTTCTGAGATTACATAAAAATAAATCAACCTCTTCACTATTCCTTCATGTGGAACATAACAAGGACTTTCCATTCATTCATTATTATCATCGGCTCATGCAAAATGGTTTTTTTTAAGTGTTCAAAGAATTGAGCCTTCCCTTGGTAAGTGTGCTGTGAACTTCCATTTAAATCTGATGGCATACCTATTTATAGCATGCTCCAAACCCAAGACCTGCCACGATGAGCGAGTTTGGAACAGGCAGATCTACAGCTGAGCCCAGGCTGAAGTTATTCATGTCAGTTCAGCTGGAGATGCTGTGGGGTAAGTCCTCTATACCAGCTCAGCCAAAGCCAGTTGAGCCAAAGCCAGGTTAAGTCCCCCAAAAGGATGTCCCAGGAAGAGGAGGGTTGGACAGCGCAGGGACAGACTTGAACCTATTCTAAACCCCTGTGCTGGGTTGCTAGGTCATGTGACTGAGGACCCATTTTCAGGTTGTTCCTTGCTCATAGAATAATGAAACTGTAGAGTTGGAAACAGTGTTAGAAACTCAGATATATAAGCTAGGTCGTCCAACCTCTGCTTTAAAGCTTCCAATGAAAGACAGTCCAGAGCTCTATGTTCCCCAGAGCACAGGCTGAGACTTCCCTTGCCTCCAGTGTGAACCCTGCCTTGCACTATATTACTCCCTAGTTGGGCATAGCTGCATCATAGAGCACAAACACTGCACAGCCATAAGGCCCACTGGACGACCCTGGGCCTGTCCCTCTCTCTCATCTGACCTACCCTCAGTGGATGGCTGTGAGGATAAGATGGAGGGGGGAAGAGCGGGGGAAAAGAACCAAGCATGCTGCCTTGAGCTCATTGGAGAAAAGATGTGATATAAATGTAAAGTATAAATACCGTAGATTCCGGCATATAAGACGACTTTTTAATCCCGGAAAAGAGGTTAAAAAGTCGGGGGTCGGGGGCCACCAGGTGGCGCATTGGAAGACGGCCGGCAATAACATCTCTCTGACCCACATGAGGTAATTAAGAGGCTGCTATGGGAAGTATGCAGCCTTCCCGGCCCACCCCCAAGGAGATGGGGGGGGGACTGCCTTGCCAGCGGTGTCCATAATTCACCCCCCGGATTCGAAAGAAGGGGGTGCGGAAACTTGGCACAAGCCCTCGGGTGAAGTCGGCTCTTCCTGATGCTGTCTCCAATCAGCGCACTGGTTTGCTTTAGCTTGAAATATATAATTGGAAATATATAATTGGAAAGAAGCTAAAGCACATACATCAAGCGAAGAGTGGGAGTAAAAACTGCTGATTAATGGATCTCTGTGAGCGAAGCGACGGGCGGGACAAATAAATCAAGTGGTGAATCACCATTAAGAGACTGGTATGTTTGGAGTGAAACGGAAAGGGGGTGGAGGAAAAAACTTTTCTTTTTTTGCCTTATGTGAGTATTAATAACCCTCCACCCCAGAGAGAAGAATCATTGCAATTTATTAATCACAAGCAGGAATTCAAGAACTGTGTGGAGTGAATTATTGATCAAAGAGAGGATTGGTAAACATTGGAGAACAGAGGAAAGTTTTATGATGCAGTTTTAAATGGCGTCTCGCTAAGACAGGCTTGCCTAAGAAGGACGGGGGAGAGGAGGACCAGGGTCATCTGAATGTGAATGGTGATCGGAATGTGATCTAGACCTGGCAGAGCCCTCTGAGATATGCTTAGCAAGCCTGGGGAAATCAACGGACAGACTGAGGGAAAGTTATTTACGGAGGTGTGGAAATGGCGTCTGTCCTTATGTGATATGATTTTTGGAGAGTGTAAAACCCACACAGAGGATGTTTGTTTTCAACCCGCTTGTGAAGATTATCAGAGATCACAAAGAAAGGAATATATGATAACAACAAGAAAATGAGGAAAGTAACAAAGAGACTATCTGGACAGAACTGGATAGAACTGTCTAATTAAAGCAGCAATATAAGTGATGCTTGGACCCCTGTTCAGAGCTTGAAGTATGGGTACCCCCAACAAAAATTAAAAAATCTGGCTGTATAATTTGGAACTAATGTGATTTGGAAATAATGTGATTTGATCGGCCTGTTAATAAAAATTATATATTTTTTTTAAAAAGTCGGGGGTCGTCTTATACGCCGGGTACTACCTCCGAGGCAGCAGTGGGTGCCGGGTGGCTTCCTCTTGGCGCGGAGACTGCCACCCGCTGCTGCTTTGGAGGCTGCCGAAGCTGCCGCAGCAGCAGGCGGCAGGCTCCGCACCGCGCCGGCTTCCTCCTGCCCGCCATATAAGACTGGGCTTGTAAGACAAAACCCCAAATTGGCACTGCCAATTTGGGGGGTCGTCTTATAGGCCCAGTCGCCTAATATGCCGGAATCTATGGTATATATTTTATCCATCAAATTTCCACACTTAGATGATCATATAGAAATAAAATCAAATATTTTAGCTATTCCAATGTCTTTAAACATTTTTTAAAAGCAACAATGCTGTTGTTTCAATGCTGTTCTTCTCCTTAGCTAAGAATCTTTAAATCTTTCTGAGTATCTTTCTGGAGATGCCTGAAGTGGAATTTTGGCCAAGCAGCAGTTTGGACATGGTGTACTTGGCACACAGATCCTCACCGCTTCCTTCTCACTATCTCTTTCCTTGAATATTTTTATTACCTATTGTACCACCTTCATTTTCTACTACATTCCTGTTCCTAGTCTCTCACTACTAATACTACTACCACTACAGCTCCACATATACAATGTCCTATAACCATCATTCTTTGCAAGGCACAGAACAGAGTCATCAGATTCTCCCATTCTACAAATCACTCCATTAATACATACTCTTCCCTCTGTCTCAAGGACATGTAGGAGCATAGGAAGCCACATGCAGCCACATTCTCTATCCAGGCTTCAGATCCCCCACTTCACAGGCCACTTCCTCACTGCTTCATGCCTCAAGTAATTTTGCCTGACTGGAATGCATCCTGGGATAAAAACTATTACTACATTATTATTATTATTATTATTATTATTATTATTATTATTATTAATGCTTCTTGTAACACTGCATTAAATTCCACAAGATAGACACTGCTGCATTGCTAATATTTGAATCTGTGTTCTGCAAACTTGTGGAAGCCCATTTTGTCAAATGAAACAGACCTCTCTCTTGCTGAAAACCTAGAGGGGCCCTACCAGTCAATGAGCTAGACTAGTATGGTACAGTAAGACTGGCAGGATAAGATCAGAGTGCCACATTAAGGCAACTGTTTCGAGATTTAAGCATTTAGCTACTAAGACATTGCTGCAGAAACAGGATGTGTACAATCTGTCCAGTTTCAGACACTGAACATTTAACCAACTATTGCAAAGATTGTTTGTATTTCACATGACATGTTGCGTGTCATATTTACACATGTACTAACCTTAACCCATAGATGTGAACCAATGGGTCCCACTGCCTATTGATACCAGAGGACCATGAACAGGTTACATTTAGGGCTGGGCAATATATTGCTATAGCGTCCAAAAATGAAGTTCATTTCATGATATTGTTTCATAATTTTTGACCTGGCAATATGTTGTGAATCATGGTGCATGTGTGTGCTGTGCAAAAATCACAATGTGGGAAAAACCATGAAGCCAGTCAATGCCCCTACATAGTTCCATCCTTATTTCAGACATCAGTATCAGACTTATTTCAGATATCAGTATAGCTGGTGCTATATCACGAAGTTGAAAATCAGCTCCATGGTTATTTCAGACATTGTGATTTGCAGTATATTGCAGTGTTTAGCTGATGATATACCGTGATGTTGAAAACCAGGTATCACCCAGCCCTAGTTACATTGGCTAAAGAAGAACAAGAGCAAATCTCACAGAAGTGTAAAGCATCTATGTACAACTGTACATCAACTAAGAAGGAAAAATATTTTTACTTGTGGGGGGTCCCCATGTGTTTGGTGGAACAGAGGGAATAATGGGGGTGACACTCTTGAGAATAAGACATCTCACACACCAGTGGTGGACAGATCTGACTTGGAGGAACTACATTGTTTAAACTACCGGTAGTACAAGGTCTACCAACCATTAGGAGACAGAAGACCCACCCTGCAAAGTACAAAGTGCACGAGTACATGCTCAGTTCGGGGGGGGGGGGGGATTTCAGGACCAGAATTGAGCTCACAGCCCCCCCCCCACCGAGTCTTTTAGTAGCTGCTTTTGTGACGTAACAGTGAATCAGAAATTGCTGCAGAGCTCCCGCAAGCCACCCAGAGATCAACCAATCTACATTCTGTGATCCCCGTTTCCCACAATATTATCATGAAAGCCACTCCTGCAGGCGAGTGAGTGGGCTGGCAAAGGAGGAAGACTTTATCTGGTTTCTGGGATGCTTTAAACGTCACACACATATGAATGAAACTCATATATATGAAATTTCATCTATATGAAACTCTTGCTAAGAGGTTAGTATCCTGCATTTTCATTCTGATTGCAGAGGAGAGGGGAGTCCACTTTTCTGCAGCCCACATAGAAACAAGACTATTAGCCTCTTTGGTTACGGGGGCCGGAATGTGCCGGTCAGGAACTTTTGTGGGCTTATTGGCAATGCTGAAATGTAAAAGAAACACAGCGAGAAACGCCTGGCTTGGGAGGCTACACTGACATTTATCCCTGAAAGGCGCTCCAGGCGGCACGACTGGTTCTCCTCCTCCTCCTCCTCCTCCTCCTCCCCCCTATTCTCCCTATTCTCCAGAGCCCCCTGTGAGGCGGCCGAGGCCGGGGGAAGCCGCCCAATTCCCCCCGGGGCCCCCGGGCCTCACTCCCCGCCTGGATCCTCCCCGACCCCCTGCGACGCCAGAGCCAGGCCGAGGGAGCCAGGCCCCGGCGCGACCTTGGCCCCAGGCGGCCCACCCGGCGGGGAGGCCTGGCGGAGCTGCCGAGCGGGAGACGGGCGCCAGACGACAGAGGAGGAGCAGGAGGAGGAGGCCGCCGCCGCCGCGCAAGTCCCGCCACTCACCGCCCTGTGCGCCAGGCGCTGCGCCCTCAGGAGCCCCGGAAACATGGCGCTGCTGGAAGCCGCCGCGTCCTGCGCCTCCGCCGCCCCAGAGGAAGCCCCGCCCGAAATCTCGCGAGAGCTCGTGGCAGGAGGCGACCGGGGCGCGGAGGGGAGGGAAGGAGGGTGGGTTTGGCGGGGGGGAGGGGCGGGCGGAGGCCCCTCGGGCGCAGCAGCGCGGGCCTTTGGCGGGCCTCCCTCGCGGGGTTGTGGCCGGAGCGCCGCATCCTGGCCAGTCCCGCCCGCGGAGTCCTGAGGGGCCCGACGGAGCCGCGCGCTCCTGAAGCCGAAGGCTTGGCTCCGCCGCCCGGGCCCCAAGGGCCTCCTCCCAGTCGCCGCCTCAGGGAGCCTCGCGCCCCGTTGGGCCTCGGCCTCCCTCGCAGGGCTGCAGGCGGAGCCCAGGCTCCCTGGCTAGAAGCCCCTGGTGGACTTTGAAAGCCGCCCAAGTTAGTGAGGAGACTGCACCTTGCGGCCACGTCGGCGGGCTTCTTATTATATTAATGAATATCTTCCCCCCCCCCCCCAAGAACTCAAGGTGGCTCACTATTAAAACAAACAGCTTAGAGCATACAAAAAGCAATCATTAAAAACAAGGATTGGTACAATTAAAATACATATAAAAAGATCACATACAGGTAGTTACAATAAAAACACAGCGCCAGCCCTTTCCTTACACATTGACTGTGAAGTAGGCCCAACTATTCATCGGATTTCACACATGCTCATTGCCATAGACTCATTTATGCTTTTCAACTTAGCATAAGTACCCAGCTTGTTAATCAAAAGCCTGCCTGGTGCAGCTGGTTGAAGTAAGTGTATGTTGTCGTGCACACTGATGGTGCAATAGGGTTATTGTTTTTTAAAGATTTGTACCCAAGCGATTCTCAAAGTGGCTTACCAAAAAAACAAACATACACAATTCAGCCCAGCAATGCTCTAATCCGCTGGCTGGTGTGTGCCCTGCTTCAGCTCTGCAGGTCAAAAATAGTAAAATAGTATTTTTAAAATGATTAAACATTGGCAACCCACACACAAAACAGCCCAGTGAGGACTGGGTATGTACCAGGAGCTACAGGGGAAAAAGTTGGAAAAGAAAAGGTGGAGATCAAGAGGGGGTGAAGGTGAATTGGGCTGTGTGAGCCCCTGGTTGCCTTGCTGGCTGGAACCCTGAACAGAATGGCTGTTAGGGGCTGAGGACATACTGCTACATTTTGATGCATGTCCGGCTTTTAATGTATATTATTGAGTACAACAATCTTGGAAAGGAAGGTCGTTATTCCCATTGTACATATTTTAACTAGTTTTAACTAGGAAACCATGTGCTTTAAATATGCAGGGGTATGGAGGTAACAAATTGTCATGAATGCACAATATAAAGGACATCTGGAAGGGCCCTTAGCAAAAGCCACGTTGTGCACCCAGGGCTAAGCTGAGATTTGGACCCAGATCTCCCATTCGGCACCATATTCATTAAAGACCACATCAGCTATGGCAAACAGAGATTTGGGGAAGAAAATCAATGTGGCTGATACGGATTGAGGCCAAGCCAGTGCTCTGTTGCAAGGAGCACATTAAGAACCTCTGAAACCTGATGCAGCTTGAAGGCAGTTTGGGTTGGATGACATGGAGCACAGCTGTGGGCTTGTCAGCCAAGGTCAACACAACTCTGTTGGCCCCGTGGGTGGGGGGACACAAAGGAGTGCCCATTCTCACACCTGGCCGGGGTCCACATGGTTTGTTTCTTGGTTAACCATACTTTCTCAGTCCCCACAAGGCATTCCTGCCTCTTCATAGCCTAGTCAGAAGTATCCTGTATCCCTGAGCAAGGACCCTTCACGAAAAACACAAGAGCTTTTGTATTCCACTTTCTTGCATGTCTACCCAGAATAAAAAATGCATGGGCCTTTGGTTACCAAATTGAAATGAGGTCTCTCTCCCACCCCCTTCAGCCAATTTCTGGAAGCTGTGCTTGGCATATCTTGCCAAAACCAAGAAACCCAACATTTGTATCTAAGTGGAACATACAGTAAATCTCTCCCATTCCCTCTGCTTGCATCTGCTTGAAACTTGGAGGGGGCCCTCCTTTTCATCTGTGCGTAGGTGGCTGGAACAGGGTCAGAAAGACCAGACATTAAGCTTCTCCCCCCCCCCTCTTGCCCCGCTACTGCAGGACCTGCCAATTGTCTAAGTGACCCAGCAACTTCAAAGACCAGTCATGCAACACCAGCCTAGTATGGTATCCCCATTTCCAGAGGACAGATTTACTACTCCTTCAGCCGACGCCCCTTCCAAGAGCCAGCACAAGCCCCATTAAGTCTGCAGAGCCCATTTCAGATTTGGAGGCTCCTTCACTTGCCTGCGTGATTTATGAGCTTTCAGGAGTTTTTAAGGAATTGAGCGTCTTTAACTTGGGATTTGAATTTCATTGGAAAATATGAAAGTGATTAAGAGGATAGCTCCTTGGAATGTGGCTTGCGTTCCAGTGCACGGAGAAAGCAGATGAGACAGATCAATTCCAAAACCAATGACATGCCTAAATTTACTCATGAAACTCAAGAGAGACAAGAACTGGGCACAACTGCAGCCACATGGGCAGAGCTGTGTGCTTCCACAATGTTAAAGGGCTATGGCAGCTTCCTGAGTTCAAAACCCAGCAGATACGATTGCCACCCTGCCTGTGGCATCTCAGAATAAGCCACAAAGGCCCATCTGCACTGTCTATTTAAAGCAGTATCAAACCACTTTAAATAACCTTGGCTTCCCCCAAATAATCCTTGGAACTATAGTCAGTTAAGGGCGCTGAGAATTGTTTGGAGACCCCAGTCCACCTTATGGAACTACAATTCTCAAAGTGTTTTGACAACCCCTCTCCTTTAGCCCTGTGTGTGGACAGGCCATTTGTAATAGAGACAGCTTAGTTTTGGCTACATAATGATGTGGGGCCAATCCAGCCATCCTTTTTTTGTGTGCATTCGTGATGATTTGTGCTCACGATGCTGTCGGGGTGGATAGATGTGATCCTGCTTTCAATGCTGTTTGGGCCTGCAAATGTTTCAGGGTGGCCATGCTGCTTTGCTTCCAATCTGTGCTTGTTCCATAGCTTTCTGATGAAATCCTGTCACTTTCCAGGCCACAAATGTTCGGGGGGGGGGGAGGATTGTCTTGTTTTTGCTGCACTGCAGCACAAGAGTGCCCCTCCAGACTGCAATCATGTTGTAACACTGGGGCACCACAGAACAACTAATAAAGCTGAAGGGGGTGTGGATGGTCCAGTATAAATCCACCACGAATGTGCTTTTATTGTGTCAATGACATATTGCAGAAGTGCACCCACAAAAAGGCTCTGTCCTGAGGGCCCCCTGACATTCAGAGAATGAGCGAGCTGCCTTACCGTAGAAGGGGAGTTTTGTTGGGGGAAATTTGTTTTTTAAAAGTGATTGTTTTGTTCATTTGTTTTCTTCTTTTTTAATTAAATTGTTTTGTTTTGTTTCATATAGTAATACAGATGTCTGAGAGATACAGAAACTATCAATGGCTTGCCTGTTTGACATCGTACAGTCCACAACTTAAGAAAGAAAATAATGCAGAGTGAAGAAATTGTTCTTTCACAGAGATAAAAACAATGCTATGAATAATAAGAGCATGATTCCATGGAAGCACAGCATAGTCGTCAATAATTAGTCCTGGAATACAATCAAAACTAGATAACACTATACTTTGTAGGAACTAGGGTTTTTTTTAAGACTGAAGGTTCTTTTTTTAAAAAAATCTGGATGTGTGTGTGAATGGCCAGTTCAGGGAGAGCAGCCCAGTTTTCCCCCAACAGCACTTGTTATAGATCCTTGAAAACATTTGAGAGGCACTTAACAGCATGTATCTGTCCTTTAGTTTCAAATCAATTGGATCAATGTGGCGAGCATCATGAGGCCATATGGATTTGTGACATACACCCATAACCCTTGCAAACCAGAAATCAATTAATGACCATCTTCTGTCCATAAAGTTTCCTTCTTTTGAGACAGATAACATGTTGTGGATGTTCTCCAGATTCATAGAATCATAGAATTGTAGATATTTGCTTTTTGTCAGCAGAGCGCAACGTTCAAAATAGAGATAATAAAATAAATTATGGTAAATTGTCTATATTACAGGTGGGCAACCTGTGACCCAGGAAACACATATTCCTCCTATTATTATTTTATTATTATTATTATTATCCTTGGTTCCTCCAAGCAGTTCAAGTTGGTCACATGGTTCTCCCCACTCTCAGTTTTATCCTCACAACAACTCCTCAAGGTGGGCTTGATTGAGAGGCAGCAACTGACCCAAGGTCACCATTGACTGAATGAGGATTTGAACCCTAGGGCCGTAGCCAGTATTAGTCCTACTCAGAGTAAAGGTAAAGGGACCCCTGACCATTAGGTCCAGTCATGGCCGACTCAGGTTGCGGTGCTCATCTCACTTTATTGGCCAAGGGAGCTGGCGTACAGCTTCTGGGTCATGTGGCCAGCATGACTAAGCCGCCTCTGGCGAACCAGAGCAGCACACGGAAACGCTGCTTACCTTACCTATTTATCTACTTGTACTTTGACGTGCTTTCAAACTGCTAGGTTGGCAGGAGCTGGGACCGAGCAATGGGAGCTCAGCCCGTCGCAGGGATTCGAACCGCCAACCTTCTGATCGGCAAGTCCTAGGCTCTGTGGTTTAACCCACAGTGCCACCCGTGTCCCCCCTACTCAGAGTAGGCTTATTGAAATTAGTGGGCATGACTATCTCAATTCATGTATTGTTTCAGGAAGTGTGATTTTGGTAGGTTCACCTTTAAATAAGAACTGAATTAAATTTCTTCCCTAACAGAGGACACTCTCAGCTCCTGCTGTAAACTAAAAAAAGAGAGTAGTAATATGATGGATATGCTGTCTCCTGATTTCAGCCACAAATCCACAGACACACCTTGGTGGATCACCTGAATAAAACTAATGAATCAGATTCCTGGAAATATGCTAATATTACATTGATACCAAAGCAAGATCAAGATCCAACTCAGGTTGGACTATAGACCCATTTCCTTGATCAACTGTGACCACAAACTAGTAATATTAGCTAGGAGACAAATTAGTTTCAAAGGATTAGATACATGAAGATAAAGCTGGATTTCTCCCAACAAGAGCAATAAAGGACAATGTTAGAACTATATTAGACACTGTAGAATATTTTGAAAAGAGAAATGATAAGCAATTAGATGCAGAGAAGGTGTTCAACAATGTTTTTGGTTTTTTTAGTTTTATGGGGAAAATATTGAATATAATGGGCTGGGGGGAGAAACTTGTGAGAGGGATAAAGGTAATATATACAGAACAAATTGCAAGTATAATAGTGGATGGAGTGGTAACAGAAAAGTACACTATTACAAAGGGCACGAGACAAGGTTGCCCACTATCACCATTATTGTTTATCTTGATGCTAGAAGTGCATACAGGAGTGCCTGGCGTGCTCTAGTCCATGGGGTCACGAAGAGTCAGACACGACTAAACAACAGGAAGTGTTATGCAGGGAATTAAGGGGAAATAGTGAAATACAAGGTATACAAGAAATACAAGGTATACTGATTTAAAAGAGAATTATATGAAAATGATGTATAGATGGTATTTAACACCAGATAAATTATCTAAAATGTATAAGAAGGTCTCCAATAACTGCTGGAAGTGTAAGCAAGCAGGTCTCCTTTTTCATATATGGTGGATTTCCAAAAAAGGGTATTTTGGAATAAGATATACAATGAGATAAAAAAGATGTTTAAAGTGAGTTTACCAAAAAACACAACCCAAAAAACCCCTGAAGCTTTCCTGCTAGGGATTATGGGGACAGAAATTCCAAAAAAGAATGGTTAATTTGTTTATGTATGTAACTATAGCGGCTAGGCTTCATTATGCTCAGAAATGGAAAGATGAAGAAGTAGCTGCTAAAGAAGGATGGATAAGATTCAGACTGTGCTGAAAGCTATACTAATCATCTAATGATGTTTACCTTTTTGAAGAATGGAAGCCCTTTTCAGATTATTTGAAGAAATATTACAACATAAAGAATCCACAACCAGGTTTTGAGCTATGAGCAACAGAAAAAATTAGAGACTATTGTGTTATGATTATCATTAAAAAGGAATGAAGACAGGGTGCAGCAAAACAGGGACAAGGAAAACATCACGGAAGATGGGTTGGGAAGTGAGAAAAGAAACCTCTATTTAAAATGTATTGGAATTTTATCTTTAAAATTTTCAGAAATTTAATAAAAATGTTTTTAAAAATGAAACTCATGAATCACTGGTGGTCTCCAGACCACAGTTTGTGAACACCCTGCCCTAAATAATAAATTTCAAAGAGGTAAAACCAATATAACTCTCTTAAAACAACACCATTTGTTTCTGCAACCTCAAGGTGCAATCCTCACAACATTTACTTGATCCTGATCCTGAAATCTGTTGTAATTACTTTAGAGTAAGCAGGCATAGAATCAGGCTGCATGTGAATCTGTGTTGAGTAAGGAGGCTTTGAATCCCCTTCATATCTTTTTTTCTTCATTAATTACCATGTGTTTACTTATTAAAGGAGTGGCACACACCCCTTTTTAATCCAACTTCAAGCTTCCAAAAAAAAATAAATCAGCTTCTAGGGTGATGAGGCAGAAGGAATTTTTAGTGGGGTTATCAAGTTGTTAATGAAGAATAGAACAGGCTGGGATTTTTGCCTTCCTTAAATAACAAAACAAGGCTAAACCTTATATGGGAAAGCCTGCCAAGAAAATTAGCTCCTTTGAGCCAATTATGGATCTGTGACTTAGGAGGAGAACAAAGCTGTTCACAGTTAAATGCAGTAAAAAGTAGTAAATACAGGTTCTGATTTTTTTTTTAAAAAAAAGTATGAGAAACAAAAAATCATGTGAGATATATATTTTAGTTGATATTTTAGAATGTAAAATGCTATTTTATTTATTGATTGGTTTTTAACTTGTGGGCTTATAACCGAATAAAGTATTATCTATCTATCTATCTATCTATCTATCTATCTATCTATCTATCTATTGTAAATTTGTCCACCAGCTATGAAAAGCCCAGCAAATGGTTGCAAGGTAGGTATCTTGAACCTTTTCAGACCCAGGATCCACTTTTAACCCAAGCATGCATTTTTGTTAATATTTTGCCATGAATTTGCATGGTGGTAGTGCTCCTGTTGTGACCAACCTTGGTCACTTGTTAAAGACCAGTGATGTCATTCATGCTCCAGAGGGCTAGCAAAACTTGTGTCCCCTTAAAGACTGAGAGACTGAGTACACATTGCCAGCTTAAAACACAGAGGTCATTCTGTTTTTCAATTCGGATCAAAGCTGGTTTTGGGGGGGGGCGGTAACATACCAAAATGCAGTATTCAAGAAATGGTGGTTTAGATACAGGACAGATACACATCTTTTTTGTAAACTGCTTTTAGTGGGTTTTTTAAATTTCTTTTTTTAATGAAATAAATAGAAATGGCTAACATCTCCATGCACCCACCGCTTCCCAAGCCACCAGTGGAAATACCCCAAAATGCAGAATAAATGGGAGTGCACACACAGCCTAACACATTTACTATCCATGCCTAATTACCAGGAAGCCAATTGAGTTCAATGGGATTTACTATGGGAATGGTGCATCCAAAATACTATGCAAAAGGCTGATGCTATAAAATAGAATCCTGTGATGCCACAACACAGCAGGCAGGTGTTTTTTCTGTTATCAGCTGAAGAGAGGGAGTTTTAACTGGGGGGCTGCTTGTGTTGTCTTTTGTGCTGCTGTGTCCCTCAGAATCAGGATGTAAATATTAGTCAGTCTCAGATACATATTCATGTAAATATGTTTCAGTATACCAAATAAAAGGCATATGTTATTTTTAAACAATGTATCATACGTAGTCTTTTCTATGAGAGAAAGAGAGAACTATTAAAAGGGTTAAATGACCCAGGGCAACTTCCGCATAACTCTGTAAAGTATAATTATCACATGATGGCCATAAGCAGCTGAGCAAGAATCCACTTTAACAGATGCCTCTGAGGGATCGATTGTATTTAAGGGGGTTGGACTAGATCACCCGTGGGAACCCTTCCAACTCTACAATTCTAAGTTGCTAAAAGACGCTTGTTTTAATTCATAGCAACTCCATCCATTTCTCATTCCTGTTTGTCCGCTGTGGGTTAAACCACAGAGCCTAGGACTTGTTGATCAGAAGGTCGGCGGTTCGAATCTCCGTGACGGGGTGAGCTCCCGTTGCTCAGTCCCTGCTCCTGCCAACCTAGCAGTTCGAAAACACGTCAAAGTGCAAGTAGATAAATAGGTACTGCTCCGGCGGGAAGGTAAAGGGCGTTTCCGTGCGCTGCTCTGGTTCGCCAGAAGCGGCTTAGTCATGCTGGCCACATGACCTGGAAGCTGTACGCCAGCTCCCTCGGCCAGTAAAGCGAGATGAGCGCCGCAACCCCAGAGTCGGTCTTGACTGGACCTAATGGTCAGGGGTCCCTTTACCAGACTAGGACCTAGCAGACCAGAGTTCAAATCTCCACTGGGTGACCTTGGGCAAGTTGCAGTCTCTCAGCCTAGCCTACCACACAAGGTTGTGGTGAGGATAAAACAGAGTGGGGAACTGCGAGCACCACCTTCAGCTTCTTGCAAGAAAGGTGAGATAATGGTGATGATAATGTTATAAAAGTTTAACGAGGGTGTTCTGATGTCCTCTAAAAGCCAACAGGAAACAGTTCTTTTATGCAGATAAAAATTTGTTGCTTTGCACAAGCAACATATACTGTTTTATAACATTTTAAAGTGTGTTACAATTTTACAAAATTAAGCATCTAGCTGCAAGGCAAGGGAATTCAATAATAACTATATATGTTAAAGAGTAGATTTAACAAATTTGTTGTTATTACTCCTACTACTATTATTTTCAATTTTTGCCTGGCCTTTTTCATAAGATTCCAGGTTCCAACAATTTACAAGTACAATATTATTTGGAGTATCTGTTACTGGTTTGTTTTGTTCTTGTTTTTATTATGCATTTTGTGCTGTGAACTGCCCTGAGATAAACAATAAGCTTGGCCCTAAATTTTAGATTTCAGTCTAAAGGATACAGTAGATTTCCTGTATTAGATTTTATGCTTTGAATTTTGACAACCATGGCAGCACTTTGGATATGAATAATCTATACTAAATCTGTCTTGATGCAGATTAGATCCTGACATACAAAGGGAGTCTTTTATCACTTATGGCTAGTGTTTTAGGAGCTTATAACTGCAATAAGGTAGAGATTATATCAGCATGATCCATAGTATCTGAACCATGACAAATTCTGTTTTTGTTGTCTAATGACCTCCAGTGCAAACTATTTGTGAGCCTATGGCTTTGTTGCTTAAGCACGCTTTGTGAAGTACAGCATGATATTGTAATGAACTTATAGTAAAAAGGAGTAATTAATTAGGGGAAGCACATTCTTATCCAGGATTATATCACTAAGATGTTGCAACAGTTTCTTCATTTAAAGCACATACCCCATTGGGAACTGCTTTGGGAACTGTAGTTTCCCCTCACAGAGCTGATTCAAGCACCCTTAACACACTGCAGTTTCCAGGATTCGCGGAGGAGGTACATGCTTCAAATGTATGATGCATTACATGATCTCACTACAGGCAGGATGGAAGTGTCGTGATTTGATCAATTTGGAAGAAAGGCCCATGTTTTAAAGAATGCAGATGTTTATAAGGGCACAATCAGGCATCCCCAAACTCGGCCCTCCAGCTGTTTTGGGACTACAATTCCCATCATCCTTGTTAGCTAGGGATGATGGGAATTGTAGTCCCAAAGCAGCTGGAGGGCCGAGTTTGGGGATGCCTGGTAAGGCAACTTCCTATGCTCTTGCATGAGTCAGGTCTCCCGAGAGCTGCCTGGGCCACCAGAGACCTCCCTGCCAAGGGGAAGGCAGACAAGGCCTCCCCTGGGCGACCAGCATGCTTAGTTTGAAAAGTCCAGCCGTAAGGACTTCACAGTGCATGCATCTCATAGGAAGAACCCTGGAAGCCGCCTTCTCCTGAGTCAGACCATCAGTCCTTCTAGCTTATGACTGTCTACTACTGTCTGGCAGCAGCTCTCAGGGGTTTCAGGTAAGAGGTCTTTCCCAACTTGACCTGTAAATGTTGAAGACTGCCCCAGGGAGCTCTGCATGCCTCTCTTGAGCTGTGGCCCTTTCCTATCAGCCAGGCTTCCTCAAACTCAGCCCTCCGGATGTTTTTGGCCTACAACTCCCATGATCTCAAAACATTTGGAGGGCTGAGTTTGAGGAAGCCTGCTATCAGCAATACAAAAGCTGGAGCCCTCTGCACGTGGCGCCTAAGACCCTTGCTTTATTGCTTTTGTCCTATGCTTTCCCTCTTCAGGCATTTATTAGCATTAAAAAACACACTTCCTGATCACAGGCAAATGACTTTCTGTGTATGCAGCTGTATACATGAGGCTCCCTACAGCTGTGTAAGACTGGATTTTACTATCTCAGTGTCACCCACCCACCCGCCACCAGTACTGGTTCATTGTGCCCAGGCTTCCTCAGACTTGTCTGCCTTCCCCCTGGCAGGGAGGTCTCTGGTGGCCCAGGCAGACCTGACTCATGCAAGAGCATAGGAAGTTGCCTTACACTATCAGAGCATTGGTTTTTCTGCATTGTCTACAGTGCTTCCCCAGGATTTCAGACAGGAGGTCTCTCCCAGCCCTGCCTGGAGATTCCAGTGATCATGAAACTGTATTGTTGGAAGGGACTTAAATGGCCATGCAGTCCCATCCCCTGCAGTGCAGGATGGAACCTGGGACCTTCTTCAAACAAAGCAGATGCCCTCCCCTGAGCCATGGTCCCTCCCCATATAGCCATAAGTCAGGCCAGCACTGCCATTATACATTAGCGTGTCAGTTCCATTGTTAAAAATGCCAGCAGTGCCATAAACTGCCTCTCCATGCCAACTTCTTTCTGCAACCTTCCCACCTTTATCCAGCCCATTTTTATTGCAGAGCCCCACAGTGAATTGCTTAATCTTCCAAAATCCAATAATGATTAAAGAATCCCAACCTGCTTTACCACACCACTGGATAATTTAAAAATTGTGAAGGCATCCTTTATTGTTACTTTGCAAATGATTATTTGGTGGGGAGGTGTGGGAAAAGATCTTATTTACTGGAGAATATTCATATACTGCTTAATATATACCAGCTCTAGGGAAAGCACCAGGAGTTCCACGTGGAATTGGCAGCATTTGGATAGGAATTGTAAAATCCTTTTCAAGGATGGATAGAAAATGCCAGGAAGCAGCTTTGATCACAACTGTCCCATGAGAATGGTTCAGTCTGGTTATACTTAGGCCAGTGGTTGGGAACCTCAGACCTTTGGCACTCTCCCAGCACTACACACCGCTCTGCCAGGACCACATCTCACCAAGTCTCCTTAAATGTTTTGAAGTGAATGGAATGTGTCCTTCAACTCAAGTAATGCCTCTTGGTTGCCCAGATGGAGAAGGGGGGATGAGTAGAAACATGCCTGCTAAAGAAAGGTGAAACTCACATTTGTTGCTCCACCCATTTTGCCTCTAGCCCTGCCCACCACTCACATGTGGAAGGTTGTGCAGAACAAAATGTGGCCCTCAATGCCGTAGTCCCATTGCCAAGTAACAGTGCACAGAGCTTGTGGAGTGCGAGGCCAAACCAAAAGAAGAGTCTCTGAGATACACTTGGCAGAGTCAGCGTACAAAGTCATGTCCGTTCTGAGGATCGAGCAAACAGCAATCCATGTAGTCAGGCAACCCAGCAGTCAGGGAATCCGGTGATAACGAAGCCAAGGGTCCCGACAGAGAGCAGGAAGCAGCAAGGTAGGGTTGGGAACCACAGGCATTCTTTCCAGCATCTGACTGCTGCTGAGAGCTCTGTTTAAGAAGGCTGGAGCCAGCTGGTTCTCCTCAGTGCCTTCTCCTCCATGTCCTTGAAGGTTGTAATCAGCTGCAGGTGGAGTCACTCCCTCTTCAGCAGATGAAGCTGACCTCTGGCCCATGACACCTAGACTATAAAACATTCCCCATCACTCACCTGAGGCCAGTGGCTCATCTAGTCTAGCACCCTGTCCTGACAGTGGCTGGCGCAGGTGCCAACTTGAATAAAATATTAGGGGGCCCCAGGTAAGTCCCGCCCACCCCACAAAATTGATCACATGACAGGGTGCACACACATCATTTGAATGGCAATCCCCATTAACTTGGGTGGGGGCTCCCTGAAATATTTGATTGGAGGGCCGAAGACCCCTCAGTCCGCAGGTTCATCTTGGCCAACCAGATGAACCATGGGAAGCCTGAAAGCAGGACCTGGAGCAACGGCACTCTCCCATCCTGCAGTTTCCAGCAACTGGGATTCAGAAGAAATGCTGCCGCCTCCTGCGGAGGCCGAGCAGAGCCACTGCTAGCCTCCTCCTCCTCCTCCATGAATTTGTCTAATCCTCTTTTAAAGCCTTCAAAGCTGATGACCACCCCTGCAATTTGTGGGAATATGTTCCATAGTTTATGTAGGGTTGTCATATTTTGAAGAGTAAAAAAAGAGGATGCATTTGCCGACTTCTACTTTAAACTATGGATCTCTATGGCCACTCTCATCATGAAAAAGAGGACGTGTCCTGGAAAAAGAAGACTTATGGCATTCAGTTTTGCTGGGTGCCCATAGGGCTATGAGAAAGGAAGAAAAACTTTTATCAGTCCACTTCCTTGATGCCATGCATAAACTATGATCTCCTTTGATAAATGGATCAACAATATGATAACAGTCAACTTATGAATGGACTGTTTTGTTTGGATAAATATGACAATATTTGGAATGAGTTTATACAAAATGTAGTAGGCTATTAGTATAATAATATCAAAAAGAATGTATGGGTTAGGGTAAAAGATAAAGGGACCCCTGACCATTAGGTCCAGTCGTAGCCGACGGGGGTTGCAGCGCTCATCTCGCTTTATTGTCCAAGGGAGCCGGCATACAGCTTCCAGGTCATCTGGCCAGCATGACTAAGCCACTTCTGGTGAACCAGAGCAGCACATTGAAACGCCATTTACTTTCCCGCCAGAGCGGTATCTATTTATCTACTTGCACTTTGACGTGCTTTCGAACTGCTAGGTTGGCAGGAGCAGGGACTGAGCAACGGGAGCTCACCCCATCGCGGGGATTCGAACCGCCGACCCTCTGATCGACAAGTTCTAGGCTCTGTGGTTTAACCCACAGCGCCACCTGCTTTCCCATGGGTTAGGGTAGTTTTCGTATATATTCATATATTATTTTTTTCTACACATTTTTGTGCTTTTTATTTTTATTTTCTGTTTCTTTGTATCACTTTATTTCTTTATAATTGAAACCTTTTCAGTAAAATAGTAATACCAAAAGAAAAAGAAAAAAATTGTCATGCATAAGTTTATACACGGCTATCATATGGAAGAGGGCAATGTCTTGTTCTCTGTTGCTGCTCCAGATGAAACAGGCCAAGATCTCATGCACTTAAGTTACAGGAGGGGAGGTTTTGGTTGAACATTACAATAAATGTCTTTATTGTATTAGCAGGTTGACAATGGAACTACGGACCTTTGCCGAGAGCGTTGCTGGGCTCTGCCTCTGCCTCCTCAAACTGGACAATAATCTGGTGGAGATTTTCTGCATTGAGCAAGGAGTTGGACTAGATCAGGAATGGGGATTCTTGAGCCCAGGGATCAAATGTGGCCCTCCAGGCCTCTCTATTTGGCCCTCAGGAGTGTTCCCAGGGCACACCCCCTCCCACAGGGCACACATTTTTTGGAGGATTTTTGCCTTGCTGGAATGTGCCTTCTTGAACTGTGATAATGAATCTCTCTTTCCAGGAAGGAGGATAGAGAGAGGTGTGTGAGAAGACCTCTGAATTTTGCATGGCAGGAACTATGGATGGGAGAATATGTTAATTTTTGTTTCGGGCAGTTTTTGGTTTTTCCAATCTTTAGTTCTCTACATTTCCTTATCAGTTTGTGATTTTTTAAAAAGAAGTTGTCATGAAAATTCAGCAGCATTTTGGCACATTCCCACCCTAGTATACATGTTTTTGTCAGCAATTTTTCCTAATGTAGGAAATTATAGATACTTTTGCAAAATAGTTTCTTTAGCATATAATGCACTAGTGTGTGCTATTTTCAATAAATGCATTTTATGCATACTTTGCCCTAGTATATGCCTTTTGAAGGTACACATGACTCGGCTGGAGTACTTCGTCGCAGTCAGGCAATGCAGGCAGTGGGCAGGCAACTCCTTAACCCCTTCCCTTTTGTTTGTGTATTATATGCACTGCTTTCATTAAGGAGGCTTTAAAAATAGTTATTGATTTTTATTTCAGAGGATCTTGGAAACCAAATGAACAATGATATTCTCTCAATGAACAGCTTCCTCGATGTTTGTAAATAATGTATCGCTCACAAGCCCAACCAGTTAACCCCTCCTCCATCAAGTGATGTGGCAAAACCTGTTTCAAGCTGCGTTTCTATTATCTAAGATCCAATTAACCATTTGGAGCAGACTAAAACATAACTAGATCAATCCAGAATCAGATTAATATCCCATCCATAATCACATTAATCACAATCTGTCCATAATTAGCCATCAGATAATCCCATTGGACAGGAGGTAACAGGCAGTATCCAATTATCTCATTAATTATCTATTTTCAGTATCTGTGCACAGTTCCACAACATATGAAAATTGTTTCTCCAGGAAAGTAAAATAAAGAAACTGCAGCCCTTTTAAGGCAAGCCCTGCCCAAAGGCAAACATTCCCTTTTCTGTGATGCTGTTGAGTCTTTGTATCTTTGCACCTACACTCTTTTTGCTCCCACAAAGTCCTAAGAGATACCATTCTCGCCAAGTAAAATATTACAATCTCCTTCAGAGAGAAATAAAGTCTGCCCCCCAAAAAAAATCCCAATAAGTACAGCTGAATGAAGAAGCAATAGTTAATAACTATTTTCCAACAGTAGCAGAACTATTATTGCGTAAGGATTTGTCTTCCTGCAGATATTTCATGATGTATATAATAAATTGCATTCCATTTGTTTTGATTTTATAATGGACTTAATCTGTTGCTGGATTTGTCATTGGGGACAATCCAGAAGAAAGTTTGGATGAATAAACTCTGTTCCTGTGTGGCTCCTATTCATTTCAAAGGGACTTGTGCCAGGTAACTTACCAGTTGATTGGGCCCTTTGCAATCTATGAGCAGACCCCAAATAAACATTCTGCAGTTGTGGTACCACTTCACACTAAAGGTGGGAGGTCACATTTGTCAATGCTCTCTTGTGTAAAAAGCTCCCTGCAAGTATACAAACGTAGTACACCAAGGAGAGACTGGGCTTGCAGTCTTTAGTCCCAAGGGGCTACACAAGAGATCTTTCAAAAATGGCACCCTCCCCACCTATAACTTGAAGTGATGGTGTACATTTACAAATATACAAGCAAACCCTATTGGAAGCTGATAGACTCCCACAGAAGGCAGCATAACAATTGATCCTGCTTCAGATACTGACAAGACCAACTGTACCCCAACATGATTATTCTTCAGTAATTCACCCACTCTCTCTGTGTAAATTCACACTGCGAAAACTATTTCCCAAAACCCAGTCCCTAGCTTAAGGATGCCACCTTCCCCAGGCAGGGGAGAGGCCCAACAGATTTAGAGTGTGTGCTTTTGATCTATCTTTTCTAGAAAGGCCAACTTCCAAATTCCGTGGCAGTCAGACCAAGACAGACAGGCAAGTTAACAACGTAGGTCAATCTTGGGTGGCAGCACCTTGGACAGCTCCAGGACAAATTGCTCTTGCTCCAGGAAGGGATGGAAGGAACCCAACAGAGAATTTTCTCGGGAATGGGAAACCAATGGGCCTCCAGATGTTCCTGGGCTGCAATTCCTCGTCCCTGATCATTGGTCTTGCTGGCTGTGGCTGGAGTCCAACAACATCTGTAGGGCCACACTTTCCTCACCCCTGCCTTACATCTTTTTCTGACCCAGCTACCTATCACAGCCCTTCCCCCGCCCCAGATGGGTTGAGAGGTTTAAAGGCACAGACTGGGAGCCTTCAGTATCATTGCTGTTCACTTTCTTCAAGCCTGGTGCAGGGGCGCAGACTTATAAAAAATATTGGGGGGGGGCGGGAAAGCTCATGAATAATAAATAAGCTCATGAATATGCAGATAAAGTGGCGCCGCCTCCTCGTGAGCGAATAGGGGAGAGCGTGCTTCGCCTATTAATCAGCTCCGAAGGAAATTGGGTGGAGCTTTTGCTCAGGAGGGAGGGCAGGAGGCATGCAGCCCGACCCTGTGCATTTTGGGCTGGGGGAGGGGCGGCGGTGGCGCTCTGCTGGAGGGGCACCCGAGATTATTGGGGGGGCAGAGCCCCCCCAAACGATTTTTTGAGGGGGCTCGGGCCCCCTCAGGCCCCATGGAGTCGGCGCCTATGGCCTGGTGTGTTGGCATGAGTGCCAGGTGTGGGTTGGAGATCCTTGGGGGCAAGTGCAGGGGCTCCTGTGAATGTTCTGGCTTGAGGGCCTCTGTCTGGGGAGGAGATGCACCAAGATCAGAGGTCCACGACTGGTAGCTTCATCACCTGCACCACCGGGGCCCAGAACTCCCCAGGACTTTGGGGTACCTCCTCCTCCCAATCCATGTCCTGGTCACTACTTGAGGTGGGGGCATGAGAATGGCAGCTTTGCAGGGGGAAGTCCACATCTGATATATGGTCAGTCTTACTGGGGAGGCAAATCCCAACCATCTCATCCATGCTCTTTTATGGGCTATGTAGGTAGCTATGATTTCAACACTGGGTCACTATTGTATTTCTGTGATTTTGGCCATCTTGAATGGGACAGCCCTAGGCAACTCCTGTTTGGTCAGGGATTTAAGAAAAGGATGTTAAGGTTCCCTGGTGTCTGGAAAACATAGTCTGTTTGGATCCACCCACCTGCTACTCCCATTCCTCTGGGGGTTCTCACTTGTGGACAGGACATGGTGAATGTGGATTTCTTCACATCTCTCCTGCAAACAGACAAGGAAGAAGCCTTTGGTGGGTTTTGGCTGCAAGGGAGCAGTCTCACAGGAATAGGAGCCAACTTCTAGGGGCTGAGGTCCCTTTGTTCCCCCTCCAAAAATATTTGAGGGGGCTGCCCCCCCCCCCGGTTGATGGACATTGCCATTCGAATGGTGTGTGTGCACCACGTAATGTGATCGATTAAGCAGTGTGGGCTTTACCTGCCACCCCCAATATTTTATTCAAGTTGATGCCCCTGCTCACAGGCATGGAAGAGAATCATTTCCTTCTCCTACACCAGAAGGAAAGGGAAGCAGGCTGAGTTCCAAGTATCAGGAGCCTAGTGATAAGCTATGCCATGGCTCAGTCTTCCACAATCTGGTACCCTCCAACTGATTTGGGCTACAACTCCCAGCATCCTTGGCCATTGCCCATACTGTCCGAGGTGGATGGGAGTTGTAGTCCAAAACATCTGGAGGCCTCCAGGCTGGGAAAGGCTGCTGTGAAGGTTTGCATCAGTTTCAGAGTGCAAAATTTCTCTCTGTGCTTAATGAAGTGGGTGAGAGATTTAACTAGTAGCAAGCCAGAAAATGCTTTCTATCACAAAGTGCAATTGTGGTGTACATTTCTAAAGCATTTCTTCCATGTTCTTATGTGACAGCCCTTGAGCCCTATGTGACCAGTAATTCCTGTAATTAACCTAAGAACATAAGAATAGCCAGATAGATCAGGCTTGTGGCACTTTGGTCCCCTGCACTTACAATGCCCAGTTCTCTGCAACTCCCATGTAAATGTTCATCAGTTTTATCATCTACATCCCAGGGAGGAGATTTGTTATGAACCAGACGCTCCTCGGTTCTTGTTGGCTTCCTTCCTCCTCTTCAATCAGTTTACAAGCTGCTCCGCCACCTTTTTTATTTTAAGCACCAACCGTCTGGTTCCATCCCTGTTGAAGTGGTGCCCATCTCGTTGTTGCTGCTGCTGCTGTTGTTTTAAATAAATTTTATTGTTGCAACACAAACACATACGACACTAAAGGAATAAACTTAAAAAGAAAATATAAATACAAGTACGAATATAGATACAAATACTAAACAAATAATAAACATATAACCATATTTCACTTCTTGTTTTCTTCTAATTGACTTCCTTCATTCTCAATGCGGGTCTACTTTCATATTTACTTAAATGTTTCATATTTCAAATAATAAACATACTGTATAACCATATTTCACTTCTTGTTTTCTTCTAATTGACTTCCTTCGTCCTCAACACTGGTCTACTTTCATATTTAATAAACTGTTTCCTTCTCATTTTGTTTTTTCCTACTTTTATTGCTATTTTAGACGTTTACACCTTAATTTGTTTTGCAAAAGTTAATCAAAACAAGTCCAGGGATTAATTTGAGGGCACTGCTTTTTAAGATACAGTGGTACCTTGGTTTAAGAACAACTTAGTTTATGAACAACTTGGATTAAGAACACTGCAAACCCGGAAGTAGGTGTTTTGGCTTGTGAACTTTGCATTGGAAGCAGAACATGTTCCACTTCCTGTAGAGTGTGTTCCATTTGTAAATTGAGTCCCCTGCTGCTATGAGAAAGCACGCCTTGGTTTAAGAATGCTTTGCTTTAAGAACAGACTTCTGGAACGGATTAAGTTCGTAAGCTAAGGTACCACTGTAATCACTATATTTTCCCCATTCCTTTTGAAATTTTTGTTTAGACTGACCCCTAACTGGATCTGTCATTCTAGCTAACTCAAGGTAATCAAATAATTTTTCTTGCCATTCTTTTTTTGTTAGTGCTGACTCGTTTTTCCAATTTGGGGCAATTAGGATTCTCA
The DNA here is from genome assembly GCF_965112155.1 of Podarcis liolepis. Classification (NCBI taxonomy): domain Eukaryota; kingdom Metazoa; phylum Chordata; class Lepidosauria; order Squamata; family Lacertidae; genus Podarcis; species Podarcis liolepis. The sequence continues at coordinate 76,786,490 of NC_139564.1, forward strand.
CCGCTGATGTTGTATACAGGAATATTTTTGTGTTTTCCCTAGTGATATCTGGATCTAATATTCCCAATAGAAAAGCTTCTGGGTTGTTGTTTTTTACAAAGTTTGTTTAAATATTTTCTTCAGCTCTTCATATACCAAATCCCAGAAGCTCTTAATTTTATCACAGGTCCACCACATATGTAGGAGCATCCCCTCTGCTTGATTGCACCTCCAACACAATTTAGATTTTGTTTTATACATTTTAAATATTTTGCTTGGTGTTAAATACCATCTATAAAACATCTTTAACAAATTTTCCTTTATCGCCTCACAAGTGGTGCCTATCTCTTTGGTAAAGGTCCAGTCTGCCCCAGAATGATTCCGACTGCCCTTAACAAATCCCAACCCCTCCTCCCAACGCCATAATCTCATGAGACCACAAACCTGTCTGACTTACTCTAAGTGTGAAATAAGTAGCATCTCAGAGAAAGCTACCTTCGAGGTCCTGGTTTTCAGCACCCTATGTTGCACCCTAAATTTGGCTTCCAGGATCTTACAGCTACATTTCCCCATATAATTGGTGCCCCAAAGCAACTGTCTCCTCCCCAGCACCAGGCTATGAGCAGAACCCACAATTAACTTAGTGGTCTTATGTGCATTGCACAGACACAAACAGCTATTTTCCTAACAATTGAATTGCCCACTACCACCATCCCCCCACCCATAGAAGAGGTATCTTTGGCATGAGAAGATAGATGGTCATCTGCCAATAAATGGGTCCCTTCCAAGGGAATGCCTCCCTTTATCTCATGATGATCTTGTCCTTCCTCAATACCTTCCTTCTCCCTGACAGCAGGGGAGCTGTCATCGAGGGGGTGGGACCACATCCCTAAAGGCCTTTTCCACCACTTTCTTTGCCTCTCTTAAATTTTCCAGTTCCATCACCTTGGCCTCAAAGGAAAAAAACCAAAAACGTTCCCAGAGATCCAATAGCTCATTGCATTTCATACATACCCACAACTTCTGCCCCATTAAGAGATAGTCACACATATAGTAGGGTTGGGGGGGGGTAGACACGGGAAAGCCCCCATGTCCCTGCTGGCTTTCTACTTGCATGATTGTTCTTTGCTTGTTTTTGTTACACGATTAAGAGTAAGGGATTCTGTTGAGCAGAGTGGGGTGTCCTGGCCTTCTTAGTTTGCTGCCAAACTCAGGCATCTGCTGAACTTGCCTGGATGCTTTGCCAGCCAAGGCTCCCTCTCGCTTGTGGGGGGGGGGGGCTCCCTCACTAGCTGGTTCCAAAGTTACGGTATATTCTGCTGGCTAGCTCCTCCCAACTGTTGTAGTAACCAACTGTTTATGGCAGATGCTCATGAATAGATTAATTCAAAGAACAGTGGTTTAAAAAGAAACTTTGTTCTCTATTCTGCCTTTGAAAAATAATGAGTTTGTAGATAATGGCAAATACAGACTATTAACTGTACTGAGTCCTGCCATCAGCCATAGGATGATTGGTTAGTCTATTGTGTGACTATCAAAATGTTATAAAAACCCTGCACGAAAAACTGTTTTTGTGGTTGAAATGGATACCTCTGTTGGGGAAGGATTAGTTCTCAGTCCTGTTTCTGCCTCAGATTCTTAGGAAGAAACTTTCCTGTTGTCCTTAGGTAGAAGGTTTCCACAGGATGTCAAACATAGCAAGGCCCAGAGACCAGCCCATCAATGACATTTCCAAAATGCATGTAGTTGTAGACCTTTATTTTATGTGGGCAGCCAAAAAGGAACCTTTCCAACACAGCCCACATGGAAAACATTTCAGCATTGCCAGCATTTCAAACTGTATCCAATATCAAACTACTAATTTTATATATGTATATACGTGGACATTTATGTAGGAGTGTGTGTGTGTGTGGTTTGGAGGGGAAGAGGCTTGGCTTGGTAAAGACCTGGAATCTCAGACCTAAGGGGATCTTGTGGAAGAAGAAATGGAAACACTGGATATTATATCATGAAGTCTATCTTTTAGTGCCTATTAGCATACTGCAATCCATGTGCATGCCACAAAGAACTTCTTATTCCAGAGAGTCAGTATAGAGCATAGGACATAAAGCAGGCTTCACAGAAACCATAATCTTTTGAGCTCAGTTACATATCTGTATTAGGGGGGTAACTAGGGAGATCTGCAGCAAAATCTTGCAGCACAGAGTCTCCTGTTCAGCGTTCCAGCCAGTCAGCATTCTGTGCTCACTCAGACTGCTCTGTTCTCATTGTGCTGTTTTTGGCCCCACCTCTCGGCTTCCATCATCCCCCCTAAATATTTTTTGGTAGTACAAATCTTGGGGTTCTCCCAAACTTGCTGATTCCTCCCTAAACAGGACTGCTTCACAAGGTTCTTTGGAGATTGTTTTGCTGAGTGTTGCAGCAACCTCTTTGAGATGGGGGAACTGAGGAGCACACAGAATTCTTCCCCCTCAAAACATCTTCCCCATTCACTTCACTAGATCAGTTAATCAAGGACCACACTTTAGTTTGGAATGGAAGCTACAGTCAATTAACCATACTGATCGTGTAAAACTTTGAGCCATAATTAATCTGATGCTAACATTGCTAATATATATTTCTAGGTGGATTCCTGGTTTGTTTGTTATGAGCCCACACCCAAACCCTGCTCTATGGCCATAAAGTCATAACCTCTCCTGCTTAAGGTGTTAGGCTTAACGCCTAAAAGATATGGCATAAAATAAAAAATGTACAGAGATGGAGGAGGAAGACCAGCAAATTTAGGCACCAAAGTTACATGATCATCTTACAATGATTGCCTAGAATGGAAACCGCCAAAATGAGCTGATCTCTTCACTAAGCCAGTTGAATAGATTCTGCATCCCATCTCTTGCTCTCTGCTGAAACCAGATGAGACAAGAAGGACTAACCTGAAAAGTATTCCTTATTTAGCAAATCTCAATGTGAAACCCTAACCAATTTCGTATACTGCATGTCCAAAATTATTTGGGATTCCAGCACAGTGCTGGAGAAATTCCATTAGGAATTTTGCATGCAGATGGTCCCAGGTTCAGTCGCAGGCACCTGCAAGTAGGAGTGGGAAGACACTGAGTGGCAGAGGTTCTCCAGGGTTTCAAAGACCCCCATTTGAAACCCTGGAGAACCTCTGCCACTCAGTGTACTCCGTCTGCTGAGCTAAATAAATCAATAATCTGACTCTGTGAAAAGGCAGCTGCTTTTGTTCCTAGACAGAGTCTATCCAGAGCTCTTAATCATCTCAGCTAGGAACAGAACCTCCATCTGCAGAGGCAGTCTGTCTCTGAATACCAGTTGCTTGGGGCTGGGGAAAGAAATGGGGGGGGGGGAGCTTATTGCTCTCATCTTGTTTGTGGGCTTCCTGAAAACACCTAGCACAGGTGTGAGCAGACTTTGGGCTCGTTGGATCTGCTTCGTTTCCTTGTTTTACTAGAACCTTAAGTGCTACCAACCAGAGCAGGATACAAAAGACGTATTCAGTATTGAATAACAGGGTCTTCTGAGTGCATTCTGAGCCCCTTCATTTGTTTTGCAGAGTGGGAACTGAACTGAGTTCAACACAGCTGCTTTTGCACCAATGTCCACTTCATTTTGCTGTTATTCAACGGCTGGAAGCCAGAGACCCAGCTTGCTGTAGTGTTAAAAGTGTTGGACTAGGACAAGGGAGGCCACAGGTTCAAATCCCAGCTCTGCTATAAAGCTAAGTGGGCAGCCTTGATTGGGCCAGTCGCTACCTCCCAGCTGAATCTACCTCATAGGATTGTTGTGAGGAGAGGGATGAGAACACTTTATAAAAGTAATAACAATTATTGTTTTCATTTATATCCCAACTTTTTCTCCTGGGAGTTTGATGTGGTGTATATGGAACTCCCCCTACCCAGCTAAACCCCACCACAACCCTGTGAGGTAGGGTGGTAGAAATGGAAGAACAGTCAATAGTCAAACAGTAAATAAGGGAAAGAAACATTAGACATATGTGAGATTAATGAGAAGGGGCAAAGTACTCAAGAAATAATAGGGGATACAATGAAATTGGTGGTGAGAGGAATTGGTATTAGGGAATCTGGTAAATTGTAAAAACAACAACAAGAAGAGATGAAAAAGTTATAGGAAGAAATTAGGACATTGGAAAATCAATATATTAATTATAACGATAAAATAAGTTATGCACAATTACGGGCAAAAAGGAAGGAGAAAATAAAGATATGGGAAAAGTGCAGAGAGATTTGATATTCTTGAAAAGAGAATTTGTTGAACATAGTAATAAAAATTCTAAATTGCTGGCTAGAGCCGTACAGTAAAAAAAGTAAAGAATTCAATTAGCCTAATAAAAGATAAAATGGGTAATATTCACAATCTGATGAAAGATAAGTTGAGAGTATTTCAGAAGTTTTATCAAGAGTTATATTCAGCAGTTAACAATACTATGGGGAAGCTGAAATAATATATCAAGAGACACTGGAAGATAAAGCTAGAAAGTAGGGATAGAGAGGTTATGGAACAACCAATTTCAGAAAAAGAAATAGAGGAAGTTATAGGGAAACTAAAAGGGGGTAAAGTCCCAGGAACAGATGGATTGGGAATGGAATATTATAAGGTGTTGTTTTTTTTAAATGGTTCCTAAATTGAAGGAGTATATAATTCAGTAACAGAGGGTGAGAGGATCTCACCATTGTGGGAACAATCAATAATTAGCTTAATGCCAAAACCAGGAAAAGATTTGAAGGACCCAGGATTGTATAGGCCAATTTCTCTAATAAATCAAGATGGTAAAATATTGACCTTAATAATGGGGAAAAGTATGAATAATTTTATGTATAAATATATAAATAAAAACCAATGTGGTTTTGTAGCAGGAAGACAGATGTCTAGTTTAATAGGAAAAGTGTTGAATAAAATAGATATAAGAAGAAGAAATAAATTGAAAGTTGGTATAGTAGCATTGGCTGTCTTTAAGGCTTTTGACTGTATAGAATGGCCGGCATTAAAAGTTTAGGATTTGCAGAACTATTTAAAGCATTAAGAAATCAATTATACTTGATGAACAAGGCATATTTCATAGTGAATGATGGTATAACAGAACAAACAACAAAGGATGCCCCCTTTCCCCAATTTTATTTGTATTGGTCATTGAGACTCTGGCCAATGTAATTAGAGAAGATGGAAATATAAAAGGAATAAGCAATAAAGGAAAGGAGAAAATAAGCTTATTTTCAGATGACACCTTGCTAACAAACAAACAAAAATCCATTGGAAAATATGCAGGTAATAGAAACACATTTGGATTTTTGGGGGGAGAAATAACCGTGTTGCGAATTAATTGATTCAAATCAGAGATGATTATATTTAATTATGACGAAGATGAAAAATGAAAAATTTTGAAGGAAAAAAATAGATATAAAACTAAGAAATGTAATAAAGTATTTGGGAATAAATAGAACAAGAAACTTAGAAAATTTAGAACAAGAGAAAAATTAAAGAATGAAATTAAAGAGTGAAATTAAGGAAAATCTGGAGGAATATAAGAAAATTAAGCTTTCATGGTTTGGAAGAATAGTGATAATTTAAATGAAAATTTTGTCTAGAATTTTTTTTCATTTAAAATGTTATCAATTAAGATATCAGACATAGAGCTAAAGGGTTGGCAAAATATGATCAAAAGATTTTGTAACTGGGGTAATAAACCCAGAATTAATAAACCCCCAAAATAGGTGGACTGGGTCTCCCCAACATAAAGTTATATTATATAGCAAATCAGTTAAGATATATTATAGATGGGATAATGTAACAAGGAGAGTGAGAGTGGTACACAGGAAATGAGGGAGAAGTTAGTGAATATATTTTTTATCAAACCAAATAGGCAATGGTGGCAGAATATTGAAAATCCCTTATTAAGAAACATTATTGAGATATGGGCGAAATATAAAGGAAATTTGGTACCAGTAAATTCCCCACTAACTCTGGTGGTAGTGATAGAAGATTTCTCAGTAAATTGAAAAAAGGAAATTGAAAAAGTGAAAAAGAAGAAAAGACTTAAAATAAAGGATTGGGTGGAGAAAAGAAAATTACTATAAGTTAGTATGGAGATGGTACTGCACATCATTAAATCAATTAAAGAAGGAATATTTGGCGTTATGTTGGAGGGGATGCCAGGATGACTTACATTCACATGTGGTGGAGGTGTAAATACATACAAACTTTTTGGCAAAGGGTATTTAAGGAGATAACAGAAATCAGAGGGTTAAAGCTGACCAAAAGTCCAGTTTACAATGTGGTGGAAGATTTGCAGGCTATGAAAGACTTGCTCACAAATGTATTGACAGCTGCACAAGTTATTATAACTAGGAAGTGGAAGGGGCAAGCAGAATATAAAATGGAAGAATGGTGTAAAGAGGTGTGGGATATAGTTATTAATGATAAATTAACATGTGCTATTAAGGTAAGATGGGGAATATGTAGGAGAAATGATTTTGAGGAGATATGGAAGGTATTTGTTAGATAGTTAGATAGTTATAATGGAATGGTCTCGGGGGTGGGGTGCACATTTTTATTTCTATTTATTTATTTATTATTACTTTGTTACAACAACAACAACAACAGAAGTAAAATTGTGAAAGCCTGTGTCTCTATTATTTATTGTAAGCAATAAAGGTCATGGCCACTTTCAGCCCCCTCCCCCCTCCAAAAGGTAGGCTGGTAGAAGTGGAAGAGGACAGCTCAGGGTAGGAAATGTGAAGATGAGGGATCGAGAGTGTTGTGAAAGGTGGGGGGGGGGATGAAGTACACCAGTCACAGGTGATCTCCTGTCCTTGCTTTTATTGGGTGGGAGGAGAGGCAGCCACTAAAAATACTTGCCTTGAGCTCCTTGGAGGAAAGACGTGATAGAAAGATGGTAAACAAAAAGAACACAGTGGTAAATATGGTTAGAATAAGAACTTTTGCCAATACTGCAAATCACTTGTGGGTCCTGATCCAGCTTTTGTCGCCCCCTGGCCTGACGGCTCTTGCGGGAAACTGACAGGCCTCTGTTATGGGGCGCCAGTTTGGGGGAGTGGTTCGGGACGGACTAGGACCTGGGAAAGACCAGGGTTCAAATCTCCCCTCAGCAATCAAGCCCCCCGGTGCCTCCCAGCCGAACCAGGGTTGTTGCGGGGATTCAGGTGAGGAGGGGGAGAACCAGATCTAAGCAAAGCCCTTTTGCCAATACTGCAAATCCCCTAGAGATCTACCTGCAGATCCTGCTTGAGCTTTGTCTAGGGGGGTCGAGAGGTGAGCCCTGTGTCCGAACATTCAATGCATTCATATCCGCCTTTTATCCTAAGGTTGCAACAACTTCAAAATGCAACTTGATGCAGCAGCAGGTTCATCTCTGCTTAGGCGGGGGGCCGTTTCGTTCCTCCGCTCCCCCGGCCCGGCTCCTCTGGCAGGAGGCTCCCTCGTTCGGAGCTGCTCTTGCTGGGCGGATCCGCGGCTGCTTCCCGCTTGGGGCGCCGGAGTCGCCCTCCCGGCAGAGCTCCCTGGTGCATCCGAGTGAAAGGCGGGAGGGAGAAGGACTCGCCCAGGGTCCGATCGGGGCGTCCACACGACCGGCGCGAATTGGTCCCCGGGGAGGGGAGGGGAGAGGGCCTCCTCTGAATCCCCTGAACTCGAGGGCGGGGTTGGGGAGGGCCGCAAAAAACCCATAGTATACATATGCCATGGGGCCTGAATATGCACTCTGACTATTCCTAACTTTATGGATAATGGTAACATTAATTTATAATTTAAGATGTTTTGAAATCAGTAAATTATATGTGGGAGTTATGTCCTATTAAAATATAGAGTTGTCGATGTCATTATGTGAAGAGGAGCGAGAAACAAACATTATTTTTTTAAAAAACGTGCGTATTTCACATCTTGATGCCTTCATATACCTGGGAGTAAGCTGCACGGATTTCAGAGAAGCACGCATAGGCATGCATAATACCAAACAAGTGTAATCCTATCCTAATAGAACAATATAATGCTGTTCTATGAAACTATAAATACTAAATATATACTAAATAAAGTGGCTAGACCTTAAGGTAGCCCACTCCTTGAAGGAAAAGTCTACCAAGCAGTTCTGGGCCATAGTTTCGTTAGCAGGGATTGAGCTGGTGTAGATTTTATTGAAACAACTTCAGTTGGTTTAAAAGTTCAAATGTTTCACTAAATTTCTGGTTTGCCTGACGAAGATTTCTGTGTAATAATAAAACCTGCACGCGCTACCAACTAAAGACGATTTCTGTCACCAAATTTACTTTGTGTACATGGCCATCGGAACAGCTTCTGGCTATGCTAGAAAGTCCCTTTCCCACACGCCGCATCCCCATCGTTTTTTAAAAAAGATGTGGGGAGAGAAAAAGATTTAAATATATGGAGAGGAGGTCACGGAATTAGCTCTGTTAGGAGCCTTGTGTCTATTAATTTCTGGCGCCTCGCAAACCAGGAGAGCCGAAAGGCTTCTGGTTTCAGAGAAGTGAACTGAAATCAGAAACCTTTCGTTTGAATAAAATTAGGGGTGAGTTGCATCCGGTTTAATTGTTAAAAAAATAACATCCAAAACATTCCCCAGGTTTTTATTCCTGCCACTTTTAATTAACGGATTTTAAAAAGAAACACAGAGGGTTTAAAAAAAAAATCCAAACGAAGGAACCTTCTCTTCGGAAACGTGTTTCCAAATTCAAGAAGCGCTTGGAACGCGTGGAGTTGCGGGTAGTTCTGTTTCTTATAAGGCTGGCCGGGGCGAGAAAAAAATAAACAAATTTTCTAGGCGGATTGTTGCGGCTTCTCCGAGTCCCGAGGCTGCAACATGACAGGAGTTTAACCATTTCCATGGGTCAAGTAAGCAGCGGGGAGAAAGTTGTGATTTTAAAAACACAGTAAATGAACTGGGATAAAACATCAAGAAATCTAGAAAATATGCCAGTATTTGCCTAGGGAAGGAAACGGGGAAGAGAAAATACGAAAGAAAAACATGGACTTTTCCGCGCTTTCTAGCGCCATCCTACGCATGCAGATTCCAAAGCCGCCCCCACAGCCCGAAAGCGCCGTCCGGGTTGCGCAGCGCTGGGGGAACGAGGGAGAGACTTGGGGGGACTTACTTCTGGGGGAGGATGCTGCTGTGGGGCTGCGCTCTCGCCCGCGCTTCCCGAGGAGGAGAGGCCATCGGGTCGGGGGACCCTGAGCTCGGCGCCTGCCTGCCTGCCTGCCTGCCTTGGTCTCTCTGGCTGGGCGCTGCCTCTCCGCCGGTCGCAGGAGGATCCGGCCGGGATTCCGGGCCCGGGGAGGGGAGTGGGCGGCCCCTCGCCCTGGGAAAGGCGGCGGGGTGGCCGGCCAGAAGCGCCTGTCTGCGGCCGGGTCCAGGGCTGCCCATTCGAGGCGAGAGGGAGCGGGAGGCGGAGGGAGGCGGAGGGGAAGCCCGGCTTCTGGATCCCCCCTCCCCTCCCCTCCCCTCTTCCCCGGGATCTGGGCGGGCGGGCCTTGGCGCCCGGGCTCCGCGTCCCATTGTTCAGGGCGGGCCAATCCGCGCGGGGCGCCGTCCTCTCGGCCAATGGCCTCCGGGGCGCCGGAGCAGCGGGGGAGGTCAGCGCCCCGCCCCGGCCGGGAGGGGGTGGTCGGGGCGTGCTGACGTCATGCTGCGCCCGGGCCCTCCCCGCGCGGCGGGGCTGGAAGAGTTAGTCGGGCGGCGCAGGCGGCGGGGCTGGGCAGCGCGTGGACCCCCGCCCCCCTTCCGCGTCCCCGCACTTCCCCGCCTCGCCTTCTGCATGGTGGACCTTCTTTTCCCTTCTTCCTTCCCGGGTGCTATGGGGGATCCTTCCAAAAGTAAGTGGCTCCCGCTCTTCCTCTCTCTTTGGTCGGGATCCTGTGCGTAGAGATTTGGGTGCATCGGAATGTGGTTCCTGGCGAGGGGCTTTGCTTTTGCAGACCCCTTTGGCGGAGGGCGGGGAGATGGCCAAACATAACAGATATGCTGAAAGGGTCCCATCTATATATCTACGGCTATATATAGATATGCATTTATAAGCATAAATTTCCCCCTCTCCTTTACGCCACCGCTTGCCTTTTCGTTCCTGGATTCTTATCAAAACCTGGCAGTTGCAGAATTTGCTGCTGGTTTATTTTTAAACGAGCATGTTTTTATTCGGGGGCTTGTCGCCCAACACTTGAACGATCCTCCAGAAAACTGTAGGGAGAATTAGCAATAACTATAAAGATAGCAATTATGATAATACAACGAAGTCATGGAAAGATTCCCACATTCTCTTTCTCTTTTCTTCATTTCTTCTGGGCGTATTAAATACGTGGCCGTTTGCTTTTATTTTCTGCGGTGTAGTCGGAAAACAAAGTTATATGGGAAAGTCAAAGATGCAACATTCCCCGAGTTCTTCCGTTCTTCTTTTTACCCCCCTGCTTTGCTGGGGCGTTGATTTATAAAAGAGGTGCCGCCGCAGCACCCAAACCGGTGCCTGATTTGGGGTTAAATTATACGGATTGATTTGGTTTGGTGTTAGACTGATTGTTTTTTTTAAAAAGAAAACTTGTTTCCCGCCCCCCTTTCCAGAAAGTCCTGATGAGAGATTCTGTCCGTTCTTAGTGTCCTTTGCTCCTTTCCACCGGCAGAGAAACCCGGGATTGCCATGTGCGTGGGCTGCGGGAGCGAAATCCACGACCAGTACATCCTGAAGGTCTCCCCGGACCTGGAGTGGCACGCGGCGTGCCTGAAATGCGCGGATTGTAGCCAGTATTTGGACGAGACCTGCACTTGTTTTGTGAGAGATGGCAAAACGTACTGTAAAAGGGATTATATCAGGTGATGCTCACCTCCCCCCCCCCTCGGAGCGGGGCGCCCACCGAGCGGAAGGAAAAACACGCCTAGCAAATCCACTTGCCCCCCCCCCGCTTCCCTTTCGTTTTCTTTCCTCCTCTTCGGAGCCTTTTTGGTCACACAACCCCCTTTTATTTATTCGATTAATTGTTTGCAAATGTTTGCTTTATTCTGGCAAATTTCTTCTCCCCCTACCCTCTCCTCTCTATGTTGTTGAAATCTTGCTTGCGGTGGGGGGGGGGGATTTCAGGCCACAGAGGATGGAGGGATGTCTTTTTGGTCTTTGAACTCAGGACGGCCGGAAGTCCAGAGAAAGACTCGCCTGTGGAAGTCTCATTTTTCACAATCCTCTCTTGGTGGTTTCCCACCCGACAGATGCGATAAGAGCGAGACATTTCACATAGAGTTCGGAGGGAGGGAAAGCGGGGGATTTCATAGATTTGTAGAGTTGGAAAGGCTCCCAAGGGTCATCTAGTCCAACCATTTTCTTATATTGCCCCAGCTTATCCTAAGCGGTGCCGCTTATTTGTTTTTTCATTTCCGATCTACGCTGTGCCAAGCTTTGCCTGGGTCAGACATGCCAGCCGGACAAATTCCTGGGCACCCTAAAGCAAACCCCAAAGCCAGCTTGGCAAGAAGGACGGCTCATAACCAGTGTGCCAATGGGAAGGCGGAACGGACTCTCGGTAACTGAGTCCGAGAGAGGCCGATTCTTCTTATTTTATTATTCTTAATTTGGCACCACTCATCTGCAACTTAGGTCTCTGTCTGAAGAGACTTGAAATCTGAATCGTTATTCATCATAGTATACCATAAGAGCTGCCGAGCTGAAGTTGCCCGTTATTAAGTTCGCGGCTTGGGCAGCCTAGGTCCCCGCCTCGAGGAGCTTACAAATCTTCAAATGTTTAACGATGGATCCCTTTACGGATAGCCTTTGAGTATCCCTAATAGCAGCCTTCCAAGAGGCCGCCAGGGCTGGTTCTTCCCTCCTTATTGCTGCCTGTCGTTAAACGAGCGGAGGGAAACGCCAGGTTCCTGCCCGGAGGAGGTTGCGGGGTAACTGCGGAGCAGCCCGCGCCGCTCACCTGAGCCTCCCTTGGCCGCCCTGGTAGCACAGAATGGGAGGGCCGGGAGGGTCCCCAGGGCCACCTAGTCCCTGCCAGGCCGCGGGGGGGTTGCGAGGGGTGGGGAGCCCGTGGTGCCCCCCGCCCGCTGACGGCTGCCCCCTCCCTCCCTCCCCGCAGGCTCTTCGGCATCAAGTGCGCCAAGTGCGCGTCGGGCTTCAGCAGCAGCGACCTGGTGATGCGCGCCCGGGACAACGTCTACCACCTGGAGTGCTTCCGTTGCTCGGTGTGCAGCCGGCAGCTCCTGCCGGGAGACGAGTTCTCGCTGCGGGACCACGAGCTGCTCTGCCGCGCAGACCACAGCCTCCTCGTCGACCGGGCCGGGTCGGCCGAGAGCCCCCCGCGCAGCCCCGGACACCTCCAAGGCGCCCGGCAGGGCCTCCAGCTCGCAGGTAGGCGGCGCCCCAGCAGAGAACCGGGGAACTGGAGAGCTGGAAGGGACTCCCAGGGTCATCTAGTCCAACCCCCTGCAATGTAGAAACCTCAGCTAAGCTCCTTCCTTCCTTCCTTCCTTCCTTCCTTCCTTCCTTCCTTCCTTCCTTCCTTCCTTCCTTCCTTCCCTCCCTCCGCCCTGACTCCTATCTCACTTTCCCCCTCTTTTCCTTCGTTTCTGATTCTCTCTTTTCTCTGTCCACAACCCCCCCACGCCCTTCCGCACTTCGTCTTCTAGCCTCCCCGCCACCTCTTTTCCCAACCTCCGCAACAACCGACGGAACTCTTTCTGTCCTAGGAGTCTTTCCAAACAGCAGACCCTTTCTGGATCCACCCATGCACTCTACACACACGTGTATTGAGGCTCCTTTCAGACGAACAGATGGATTTAGCTTTAGGAGACCGAATGCAAGCACTTCTGCTGTTACCAACAGGTCAGGGGAGGCGCAAAAGTACCCCAGAAGGCGAACCAAATAGTGAAGATCCTTTGCCCCCAAGCGCTTGCAAAATGGAGTAGGACAGAGAAAATGAAAGGAGGAACAAGGACCTCGCTCTCCCGTCCCCGCGTCTCTTGCCCTTTTCTGCCAGCCAGGGAGGGGACTCCAAAACTTCCCTGGGGGAAACGGAGAGAATCTTGCCACCTATCCAGAGTTAGGAAGGAGCATATGTCCCAGACTTTTGATACTCTCCAGCTCTGGTCTGATGGGAGCCCCCCGTGTCGTCCCCCCCGCACTTAATCTTGCTTTGTTCAGTTAGCCTCTTTTAAACCTACAGAGAAGACATGCGGAGGTGATGGTGAACCCACTGACCCCCCAAAAAATCAATACTTTGAAGAAAGTAGATCCTGCTCACTTCCAGGGAATGTCCTGTGAGTGCGACACCTTGAAAGCAGTCTCCTTTAAGAACCCCGGGAACTGTAGTTCAGCGCATCCAAGCACTGCAGTTCCCAGGTCATTTGCGGGCTGTGTGTGTGTGTGTGTGTGTGTGTGTGTGTGTGCTTTAAATGGTGGCCACACAGACTTAGGAGTGTTGGGTGAATGGATTCTGTCTGAATCCGTTCCTCCAGTCTCTCCCAGTGGCAAACTTTGGTCCTAGTCCCCCTCCCCCAGTTGCACACGTGAATAACAATATAGGCAGGGAGGTCCAAAATAGAGGGGGAGAGCTTCCAGATTTTGTTGAAGGCGCTGGTTCTCGTCCTGCGTTTGGACCTCGTTGGACAGCCCAGTCTCCACAGCTGGGGGCTTTTTAGGAAAACCAGATGAAATATACCCCTCCAGGCCTGGGCAGGGGGCTTCCCTTCTGAGCGACGTCTCTGCCAGCCTCGGAGTGGAGGCAAAGTAACCCTCTCGGTTTCTCTCGCGCACCCGCTGGGGGAACGCCTCCCTCGCCCACTCCGTGGAGAAAAGGGGGCCGCGGAAGAGCGAGCACATGCAGCCTGCAGCCAAGTTTCTTTTCAGACCTAAACCCCCAAGCAGAGTTGATTCGAGTTGCCAGGCAGGCAAGTCCCGCTAAATGGGCAGGAGGACTTGCTTCTTCAGGAAACAGGATCGGAGTGTAAACAAAGAAAGTTGTGCCTCGCACTCAATTTTAATTTATTAAATTAAATTTCAGATAACTATTGCTCCACGCGGGGCGGGGGAAATCCCAGCTCAACAGCACGGGAATTCCTTCTTTTGTGACTGTTGAATTAGTCCTAATAAAGGCACTATTGCCCCACGGTTAGTTTTCGGAATTAATGTATTACATACATACGTACGCACTCTTTTAGAATATTGGGATTTTAATTGCTTTTCACACGGGCTACTTAAATTTATTGCTTTAATGTAATTTTTGCAAATTGTCCTGGGATCTTAAGTGATTAAGGGGAGGAGGCGGGGTTAGAAACAGAAGAAAATATGTTTGTTTTACCCTTCTCACCCGCAAAACATTGATGCTGTTCATGTACTCTCGATTTAATCAGAGGCCATATATCAGGTTTGAAACAAAATTTGGGGAACAGCGCATAACCAGATTTCCGTTCATCTTTAAAACAAAAACAAAACAAAAACAAGAACAAAAATAGATTTCAAAAGTTAGACATAGGAACTCCTTTTACTATTCTTACAGCCCAAACCTCCCCGGATTTGCTTAGAGCTAAAGTCCTCCCTGGACAGCGAGGCTGGCTTTGCAACTGAACTGAGCAACACTCTGGTGTTTACGCAGAAGGACATTTCACTGCTCCATCCTGAGGCTTACTCTCGAGTAAGTGAATTAAACATTTCAGCCTCGAGTTCTCTGACGTTGGGCTCACTTACAAGGGAGCAAGCCAAATTCAATACAGTGAGGCTTACTCCCAAGTAGACATACATGCATAATAAGATTGTGCTGGCAATTCCTTAACACTGGGACAGTTCCTTCTTTCTTTCTTTCTTTCTTTCTTTCTTTCTTTCTTTCTTTCTTTCTTTCTTTCTTTCTTCCTTTCTTTCCTTCCTTCCTTCCTTCCTTCCTTCCTTCCTTCCTTCCTTCCTTCCTTCCTTCCTTCCTTCATCTCCAAACCACAGAAACTACCGTATATTGAGTTGTTGTAGGTTTTTTTATTAATTATTTTTATTATCATAATCATCTGTATGTGATGCATTGTACCTGTACCTTCCAAAGACGCGGGTTTAGAATAATATAGCAATCTAATAAACAGATAAATAAATAAATGATTTAGTTTTAAAAGCGTTGCGGTGGGATGACGACGACGACGACTCCTCATTTTTAATCCGTCTCTTAGCATTTGCCGCAAAGCGTCGGTCTGTTGCAGCCGGTCCCTCGCTCGGAGGCCGCGGCTCCCAGGGACGGAAAGTGCAGGCAATTCCGTTTGTCTCGGCTTTCCTCTCCCGCCGCCCGGTCCCCGCCCCCGACATCTGTTTTGTGTGACATCTGATGCGTCTCCTTTTAACGCCGGGCTGTCATCTGAGTCATTGCTGAGCTAAATCCCCCCGCCGACCCCCGCACACGCGCACCTTTTTAAAAGGACGTAAATATTCGAGGCCAACATTAGTTTGGGATTTGTTTAATAAAAAATAGAATAATAGTAATTATTGCAACAATCGGATTTATTGGTCTAAACTCTCTCTTTGGTGTAGCTTGATTTTTGCGCAGTCTGATCGATATTTGTGTGTGTGTGTGTGTGTGTGTGTGTGTGTGTGTGTGTGTACAGAGACAAACCTTGCGAAATTCAAGCCCAGCCTCTCCTGAGACTGTCCAGTCCCTCTCCGACCCTCGGCTTGTGCGTTTGAAATGACATCTTTAACATTATTTGGAGAACCTGTGGAGTGTGTGTGGGGGGGGGGGACGGGGACACAAGGCCGAAAGTAATAATAATAATAATAATAATAATAATAATAATAATATTGCTACTACTCCTGCTACTATATTTTAATTTAAACATGTTTCTTTCAAGTTGGTCTTTTTCTGAGAAGATTCGTGGTTATTTGTTAGACTTTGCTAATAATAATAATAATAATAATGATAATGATATTACAGGAATAGCAACTTCCTGTACAACCTGTTTTTTAATTATTATTTTGATCTTCAAGGGGAAAGCTTTGCCTGATGGGGCTCCGGGCGGTGGCGGGGGTCGGGTTCGCCGCCCCTTGGTGCTGGGCGGAGAGGCGCCCTCCGCCGGGAGACGGGAGCCCCCTTCCTGGGCAGCGGCCGCTCCGGGCCGGGCCTGGGGAACCGAGGGGCAGCGGGGAGACTGTGCAAACGCTGCCCAGTGGTCTCCCTGCACCTTGTGGTGCGTTTTCGGGGGGGGGGGCGGTAATCCCTCCCAGAGACTTAGTTATGGGGTGTGCAATTATTGTACAACTAAATGGCAGTTTAGAAGCTGCGCGTTGCCGCGTTTGCCTTTCCGGCCCCGAGTTGAGCCTCTTCCTAGACTGCGGGGTGGGGGGCGTAGTAAAATTCCTCTGGTGTCTCAAGGAGGAGCTGCCAGTCCTGAGGTGCCAGTCACTCCCCCCCCTCCGAGAAAGGGCTCAGTTTTGCATTGTTGTTGTTGTTGTTGCTGCTGCTGCTGCTGTTAATTTTTTGTATCAATGTGACTTTCGCAAAGGCAGGTTCACTGACTGACTAATGATCTGCGAAGAACTAGGAAAAACAATTACTTTATTAATTATTTAGTTATTTATAAAAATATTTGTATACCCCTGTATCATATTACAGAAGTATACAAATATTTTACAGTTTACAGGAATATAAGACCATACAATAAGACCATTAAAATAAGTTAGAAACATTAGCCAGAAATAGTTTTGAACGTCTTAAAGAGCTCTCTGCGGCGGTGCATACACAATAAAATTGTAACTAAAACACATCTCAAAGCCACACAGGGCTTCTCGGTCTGGGACATGGGGGTGGCTTGAGCCCCGGAAGGCGCGCCCTTGAACGAGCTGGGCGGGTCGTCCCAACCTTTCCCGGGGGGGGGGGCGCAATCTTCCCTCCCCCCTCCTGATCAGCCTCTCCCCCGCCCCCTTCCCTCCCCGCAGATTCCGTGCCCGGGCGCCAACCCTCCTTGCGTCCCCACGTGCACAAGCAGGCGGAGAAGACGACGCGCGTGAGGACTGTGCTGAACGAGAAGCAGCTGCACACGCTGCGCACCTGCTACGCGGCCAACCCGCGGCCCGACGCGCTCATGAAGGAGCAGCTGGTGGAGATGACCGGCCTGAGCCCGCGCGTGATCCGCGTCTGGTTCCAGAACAAGCGCTGCAAAGACAAGAAGAAGTCCATCCTCATGAAGCAGCTCCAGCAGCAGCAGCACAGCGACAAAGCCGTAAGTGCCCCTTCCCTGACTCTGCACGTCTGAATAGCCCTCGCCCTCCCGGGGCCGCCAACTCCGGGCGCGCATCTTTGGCGCATTGAAATAAATGGCCGGCTCTTTCCTAGGGGGTCGGGAGAGCCCCCTCCATCTCGAGAGACCCAAGTCCCCAAGTCAGGGGGGGATTTCCTAGAGATTTCGGGGAGAGGATTTAAACTGGCTTCTGGACAGGCCTGATCCACCAGCACGAAGCCACGCTCTGCATCCGCGGGCGGTTTGACTTGGCCCAGTCTGCAGTGAAGACCTATGGCTTAAGGGGCGCAGGGCTTCCCTTCCTCTCTCCAGTCTCTCTCGTTTTTGAAAGGTGCTCGCCGGCACCTGAAGATGTAGGAAGATAAATGTTGTGTACGTGACAGTTGTAGAAGCTACATCCTTATAATCTGGTCTAATCGGAGCGAACCTCAAACGTGTATTAACAGGTTTCCAATTTCATCACAGCAGGTGGGGGACCACGGACTGTTTTAAAAGGCAAACTGTTTTGTTTTTGCGTTTCACATCACTAGGATCCCTCTCCCCTCCTGCTTAACACCCCTAGACACGCGCGCACACGTGTGTTTGGCAGTGTTTTGGATTACGTTTTATATAGATGGCAGTGCCTTGGTCTTTAAGATGCCACAAGACTCTTTCTCGTTTTTTGGTACAACAAAGTAAACAAGGCCCCCTTTCTCGAAGCTGGACTAGGAGAAGGTTTCATGACACCAGATCTCTTAATATATCATCCCTAATACAATGTGTCTCTAGAGCGTCCCTGGAAATGTATTCGGGTGAATTTTTTTAAAAAATAATAATCGAAAGTTCTTAAAAAACCAAGTGTTTTTTGAGCAAAATCTATTGCTAAATTAGTTTAGTTCCGATTAAATAAACTTGGCGCCCCATCTTAAAAATAGAACAACAGTAATGTTTTTGCTTTTAATATATAATCTATTTTTGAAGGGCGCTTGAAACCCACAAAGGGGCACATTAACAGATCCGGTGTCACGAACAGTGTAATCCTAGCCGTGTGCACTGAGAAGAAAGTCCTGTTTCGTTCCTTGGGACTTATTCCCGAGTCCCAGGTAAATCAGGTGCAATCCTAACCCCATTTTACCTGGGAGTAAGCGCCACTGAATTCGATTACACTTACTTTTGAGTAGACATGGTTGAAATTGTGTTGTTACTGGCTAAAGGCAATACCTCTATGAACACTTAATTGGGGTTTACTTCTGAGTAGCCGGGAATAGGCTTGTGCTACTTCAATATACGAGCCGGAAAAGTCTTTCTGCCCACACCGCCGCGGCAAACCACTGTAATCTTACTCGGAATATAGGGAACAGTATTATTGCCTCTGTTTACAGGGCTTTTGTAGGACAGAAATATTGTGAAGGCTGCTGCTCAATGCCCAGCTATGTGGGAGCGTGTCCCCATTGAAACGTCCGAGTAAACGGGCACAGACTGGGGCTGCGCAGGACTCTATAACGAAAAAGGTTACATAGTCCACGAGTGGAGGGTCGCTCCCAGGTCTACAATTAGGATTCTCAGAAAGGTGCTCTGTGCGTGAACTACATTGAAATGAATGGGAAAGATGCAATAACTCTCAATGTGTGGAATAATTACACGGTGGATTTTGTCATTCCATCTATACTGTTATGGGAAACCATCTAAATGCATCCATTTATTGTTAAAATGAAGTATAACAAAACCACAACCACCATTTCCCCGCTTTCCCCTTCTAGAACAATTGTCACTTTTCTGCTGTAATGAAATTGGCGAGGAGAGGGAGGAGGGAGGAAATATATGGCTGCACATTAAGGCCAGGCCCGTTGACTTCCGTGGGCTTTGCCACGTGCCTGTTCCCGATGCCCTCCAGGGTCCGTCCTTCCTTCCTTCCTTCCTTCCTTCCTTCCTTCCTTCCTTCCTTCCTTCCTTCCAGACGCGCAAACGGGTCTCCGCGAAAGGGGCGAGCTGGGGAGCAGAGCGAGGCTCGCGCAGGGTCAGGGCGACAGAGTTCGCAACCTCGGGCACTTCGCTTTCGTTTTCGCGGGAGACGGTTATCGGCACAGCAGGGAACACTTTGCTCCTGGAATGTTATCACTCATATTGTTTTTATTATTGATTAATTAATAATTACCCCGGTGGCATTAAATATTGCATCTTCCCCTGGTGGTTCACCCCCAGCCCCAAAATACTTTTAATTGGCTTCAAAACCATGTTCATGGGCGTTGTAGAAAATGACAGCAGGAAGCTCCAGCCTTGAGGGGAGGCACTTTCTTAGGGATTTTGTCCGGAGAGAACCCTCTTTTGATTGGGTTTCATGCAAAACTTCCAGGCAAGCTCAAGCAAATTAAAAAGAATGAGAAGATAATGCTAATTTAAACTGCTTCTTGGCTCCCCCCCCCTCCCGCCCAGAGCAATTATTAGTGCCACCACCCATATAATTCCAGTTAAGGCTCTGCAGCAAATATACCAGCAGATAATGTCATCATAAATAAATCCTATTACTTTTAATAGATTAAATTAATATATTAAAATTATGTTTGAAAAATGAATCAAAATTTAGCCCCCACCTCTTTTGTTTGCCTTTTAAACTCTTTAGAAAACTACTATATGTGACTTAGGCAGTGTGGCGTAGTGGTTAGGACTAGCACTGGGAGAGCAGGGTTCAACTCCCCTGCTTGGTCGTGAATCTCACCGGGTGGACTTGGGGCTCAGTCGCTGCCTTTCAGCCCAGTCTACCTTGCAGGGATGGCTTGGGGCATTAAGGAGGAGGGGCAGAACCATGTGACCACCTTGAGCTTCTTGGAGCAAAAAGAAATGCCAGTGAATAAACAAACTTTTTGCTCTTCCCTATAAATAACTGTGAAGCATATTTGATCTGGGTAAGGGGTTTGAGGTGGGGGAGGCGAAAGCCTTGAGAGGAGTGGGATCAGGAAGGCGGGCAGGAGACGTATCTTGACCATCAGAGGTGGAAGTGTTGCTTAATTTCTCTAGAAACCAAAGCATTTAATGTTCATTCCATTACTGCCACAGATCAAACTGAGAGGGAGAGGGAAGAGCGCTTGCTCTCCTTGTGGCAAAGTGGAAAAACCAACTGCTGCCCTTCTGGGAAAATATGTTATTGCTGGTGAAGCCAGTTTGGTTATTATAAAGGATTTGGATTGGGGCAGGAGGAGAATAAAGGGAAACTTTCTTTCACTCTCCTCCCTCCTTACTGCCAGATTTTGTAGGCTAATCCAGCATTAATTAATGATTAATTGCTGATTAGCCCCTCCCCCATTTGGGTTCTTCCACTTCTTTCTGTTGTCCATTCTTCCCTGATATGGAGCACTTTGGAAGAGAATTCTCCTCCCCCTAACCCAGGCTTCCTCAACCTCGGCCCTCCAGATGTTTTTGGCCTACAACTCCCATGATCCCTAGCTAGCAGGACCAGTGGTCAGGGATGATGGGAATTGTAGTCTCAAAACATCTGGAGGGCCAAGGTACATCCCTTTTGCCATCATAAGCAGCTGCAAATTGGGTTTTTCCAAAACACACCAGCCTTCCAACTGAGTATCAGTGGGGGGGGGGGTTGAGGTGGGGCTCAGTCCAAGGCTTTGCAAAATACCAAGTAATATGAAACAGGAGATTGTCCCTGAACATGTCAAGAATTCTTGCTACTGAGCAGCCATAATCAGCCCCTTTACACTCAGCATCCGGGGGCATGGCGGGCATGGCTTATCACAAGGGTGAGCAAAAGGTAGATCGGGATCTACTGACAAGATCCCTGAGGTGACTTGCAATGGATCTGAAAAAGTTTCTGACAACACATATGCAGATACCCTAGTCTTTCCGTGGGTGTTTTTGGGGGTGGGGTGGGAAGAGACCTCCATAAATTGCTTTGTCAGTACATTTGAGTCTTAGAAATTGTTTTGCTTCATTGTAAAGTCTTGTGACTATATAGTTTTTTAAAAGAACCAGGGGTGATTTGCTATTATTGATCTGTAGCGCATGGCTGGATGTGACATTGGGACATGATGATGCACCCAAGTCTGTCACTGCTGCCAGGTTCTTCCTCTGGGAACAGGTGGGTTGGGCTGAGTCTTTGCTGACTGTTCCTTTCTTTTCACTCCTCCACAAGAGCCTTCAGGGTCTGACTGGGACTCCACTGGTGGCCGGCAGCCCAATCCGCCATGACAGCGCTGTGCAGGGCAACGCAGTGGAGGTGCAAACCTATCAGCCCCCCTGGAAAGCACTCAGTGACTTCGCCTTGCAGAGCGACTTGGACCAGCCAGCCTTCCAGCAACTGGTAAGGGACCGGGAGAGGTGGGAACACACAGCCAAGAGGACCAGGTCTTCCTTTGAACCAGCTTGGGAGCAGAGTGGGGAAGGCGCACCTTCGTGGCCTTTGTGGCTCAAGCCTAATAAAAACATCGTCACCCACTCCCAGACTGTATGTGAGCGGTTGATTCCTCCTTAAACGCTGTGCCCTCTACCACACGTGGGGACAGTCAGGTTGCTTTGGGGGCACAGGGAAGGCCATGTGGGGCACACAGCTCTGTACTGCAGCTCCCTGCACACAGGCCCAGCACCTTCCACCAGCCAGCTGCCTCACTCTGCACCGTGGCTCCGCTGGCCCGCCTCGTTCCCTTGACACCCAGCTCACCTCCCTGACTGGGACGCATCTCCTAAGCAAGCCTGCTTCAACCCAAAGTCTCCTCGGTGTTGACTCAGACTTTTGGGGATCAAAAGGAGGTTGGGAGGACGGTGGTTGACAGCCACAACACAAGAACCACCCGTGCTCTGTACTGTGGATTAAGCACTCTCGAACAATCACTACACTCTGTGTAGGATGAGGATCACTGTGGACATAAGTGGGAAGATGGAGAGGGCAGGAATTGAGACCCCTTTAGCACTTTTTCCTGCTTTTGTGTGACAGGGAAAGAGCTCTTCAAATTGTGTTTTGTGGTGTGTTAAGTGATCTTGAGTGCAATCTCATCTGTGCTGGTGTGTTTGAAGTATGTGCTGCTTAATATAAATTCAAACTGGCCCTCTGGATGTATAAACGTATGTGAACAGGTACCTAAGTTTGGGTTCCCATTGCAACATCAGAGGACCCTTTAATGATTTGTTGGAGTACTTGCACCATTAGTTAAAGCGGAGTTAGGATGGAGTTGCATCAAGAACCGCCCCAATGCAGCGTCACCAAATGTGATCCTATGTTGGCATCATGAGCAGATGTTTAGGATTGTGGTGTAAGATGCACTTACCTGTACATTTGGGGCAGAGTCTTCAGGCAATGGTAGATGCCTAGACAAAATGGGGAAGGGGCACAGCCCAGCAGTAGGGCATGCAGAAGGTCCCAGGTTCAATCCCCAGTATCTCCAGTTAGAGCTGGGAGACACCCTACCTGCAACCCTGGGCTGCTGCTGCCAGTCAGTGTAAACAATATTGAACTAGGTGGACCAGCGGTATGAAGAAGGCAGCTTACTGTGCTCACAGAACTGTGTGATAAATAAGTTGCTGTGATGTATTTGAAAGAAAGGCCTTATCCCCTACCTGAATACACCAGAATAAGGTCATGTTAATGCTTGAGGAAGAGGGATAATTCTGGAGGGAGAGAGATGTAAATACAAAATGTCAACTCCGTGTTGGACTGAGGCTGCAGTTTTGTCAAATACTTAGCACAGGCACACTGAAAACGTAAAGGTTAGTTCACTTCAACTTGCCTGTTGAGTAGGCATAGGCAAACTGGGCCCTCCAGATGTTAGAATCATAGAATCATAGAGTTGGAAGAGACCACAAGGGCCATCGAGTCCAACCCCCTGCCAAGCAGGAAACACCATCAGAGCACTCCTGACATATGGTTGTCAAGCCTCTGCTTAAAGACCTCCAAAGGAGGAGACTCCACCACACTCCTTGGCAGCAAATTCCACTGTCGAACAGCTCTTACTGTCAGGAAGTTCTTCCTAATGTTTAGGTGGAATCTTCTTTCTTGTAGTTTGGATCCATTGCTCCGTGTCCGCTTCTCTGGAGCAGCAGAAAACAACCTTTCTCCCTCCTCTATGTGACATCCTTTTATATATTTGAACATGGCTATCATATCACCCCTTAACCTCCTCTTCTCTAGGCTAAACATGCCCAGCTCCCTTAGCCGTTCCTCATAAGGCATCGTTTCCAGGCCTTTGACCATTTTGGTTGCCCTCCTCTGGACACGTTCCAGTTTGTCAGTGTCCTTCTTGAACTGTGGTGCCCAGAACTGGACACAGTACTCCAGGTGAGGTCTGACCAGAGCAGAATACAGTGGCACTATTACTTCCCTTGATCTAGATGCTATACTCCTATTGATGCAGCCCAGAATTGCATTGGCTTTTTTAGCTGCCGCGTCACACTGTTGGCTCATGTCAAGTTTGTGGTCAACCAAGACTCCTAGATCCTTTTCACATGTACTGCTCTCAAGCCAGGTGTCACCCATCTTGTATTTGTGCCTCTCATTTTTTTTGCCCAAGTGCAATACTTTACATTTCTCCCTGTTAAAGTTCATCTTGTTTGTTTTGGCCCAGTTCTCTAATCTGTCAAGGTCGTTTTGAAGTGTGACCCTGTCCTCTGGGGTGTTAGCCACCCCTCCCAGTTTGGTGTCATCTGCAAATTTGATCAGGATGCCCTTGAGTCCATCATCCAAGTCGTTGATAAAGATGTTGAATAAGACCGGGCCCAAGACAGAACCCTGTGGCACCCCACTAGTCACTCTTCTCCAGGATGAAGAGGAACCATTGATGAGCACCCTTTGGGTTCGGTCAGTCAGCCAGTTACAAATCCACTGAGTGGTAGCATAGTCAAGACCGCATTTTACCAGCTTCTTTACAAGAATATCATGGGGCACCTTGTCAAATGCCTTGCTGAAATCAAGGTAGGCTACATCCACTGCGTTCCCTTCATCTACCAGGCTTGTAATTCTGTCAAAAAACGAGATCAGGTTAGTCTGACATGACTTATTTTTCAGAAATCCATGCTGACTATTGGTGATCACAGCATTCCTTTCTAGGTGTTCACAGACTGTTTGCTGAATGATCTGCTCCAGAATCTTCCCTGGTATTGATGTCAGACTGACTGGGCGGTAATTATTTGGGTCCTCTCTTTTCCCCTTTTTGAAAATAGGGACAACATTTGCCCTCCTCCAGTCTGCCGGGACTTCGCCTGTTCTCCAGGAATTCTCAAAGATGACTGCCAGTGGTTCTGAGATCACATCTGCCAGTTCTTTTAATACTCTTGGATGCAGTTCATCTGGCCCTGGAGACTTGAATACATTTAAACTAGCCAAGTATTCTTGTACTATCTCCTTAGTTATTCTGGGCTGTGTTTCCTCTGCTGAATCATTTGCTCCAAATTCTTCAGGTTGGGCATTGTTTTCTTTATCGGAGAAGACTGAGGCAAAGAAGGCATTGAGGAGTTCAGCCCTTTCTGTGTCCCCTGTTTGCATTTCACCATCTTCTCCTCTGAGTGACCCCACTGTTTCTTTGTTCTTCCTTTTGCTACGAACATACCCATAAAAGCCTTTTTTGTTGCTTTCAACCTCTCTAGCAAGCCTGAGTTCATTCTGTGCTTTAGCTTTTCTGACTTTGTGTCTACATGTGCTGGCTATTTGTTTGAATTCCTCTTTGGTGGTTTCCCCCCTTTTCCATTTTTTGTACACATCCTTTTTTTAATCTTAACTCAGTTAAAAGTTTTTTAGATAGCCACCCTGGCTTCTTTAGGCACCTTCCATGTTTCCGTCTCATTGGTATTGCCTGATGTTGTGCTTTTACTATCTCCCTCTTAACAAACTCCCTTTCCTTTTAGTATTACTGTCCATGGGATCTCACCCAGCACTTCCCTAAGTTTTATGAAGTTGGCTTTCTTAAAGTCAAGAAATTGAGTCCTAGTATCCTTGGCTGCTCCTTTCCGCTGTATAGTAAACTTCAGAAGAGCATGATCACTCGCGCCTAATGTTTTGGGACTACAGTGTCCATCATCCCTGACCACTGGTCCTGTTAGCTAGCGATGATGGGAGTTATGGTCCCAAAACATCTGGAGGGCCGAGTTTGCCTATGCCTGTTGTTGAGCATGCAGCGGCTTAACACCTTTCTAAACTATGCCTATTGCTGGTGAGCTGGTGAGCAAATGCCGGGTTCAGTCCTGGCATTTCCAGGGAGGGGTGGGAAGGATCTTTGCCTGAAGAGCCTCTGCCCGTCAGTGCAGGCGGGACTGTGCTGGAGGGACCAGTGTTCTGATTTGGTATAGATCAGCTTGCTATGAGTGAATTGGCCTCAGTTCATCAGCTGTGATGTTTTGCTGCAATGCCAAAACTGCACCACTGGATTCCAGTTTCCGTTGTTAGGTGTGCCAGGCTAATGGAAATGAACAGGCTTAAAATAGAGTTGTCCTCCTGCTGGATCACAGCTCAGAACTGCTGATGGGAAGCCCGTGAAACTGTATTGTTAATTACAAAGGGATACTGAGGAATGTGTGCCCATCGAAGGGTTGTCCCCCTCCTGATGCATTCTTTCCTGTATCTTGATTATGCTTTAGAGGATAATCAAAAATGAATCTGGTGCAATATTTAGTTAAGATAATGGAGAATTGAGACGGGTGAGCTGCCTGCATAATTAAATGGTCATTTGCTAGAAACGGAAGTGCCACTAAATGAAATATGGGTCCTATACATCAGTTTATGAAATATGGAGCCCGGCTCTGCATAGCTGCCACTGGAGCTTTGCCTAGACAGAGAGGAGTGTGCAGGAAGTCTGTCAAATTCCTTACAGAACAGTTTCCTCTTTGCAGGAGAAAGGCTCAAGGGGCTCTGCAACTGGAGACCGTGAGGGAAAGCATTATGTGCCGCTTTAACAGTCATGGCTTCTTCCCCAGAAACTGGGAACTGCAATTTCTTAAGGGTGCAGAGAGTTGATAGAATCCTCCCCTGTTCCCAAGAGCTACAGTTCCAGAGTTCATTGGGAAGAGGGATCAGCCGTTAAACCACTCTGGGAATTGTAGCGCTGTGGGGGAATGGGGATGATGTTGGGACAAAGGTGAAGGCCTCCCCTTCTACCCTCACCCCTCCCCTTCTGGTTTCCCAAGAGCCTTATGGAGGGAAAACCTGCTAGAGGAAGGAAGGGAAAGTGTTTTGTGCAGCCCAAGGGCCACATTTCCTTCTGGGTGCCATAAGCCAGTGCCAGGCAATGCAGGAGGGAAATGTGGCTGGGAAAAGGAGTATAAAATTTGCCTTTGCAGAGGGTCCAGTTGCTATACATTCACACACCCCTCTCTACCCCCCCCAAGTGGCAGGATCACGCTACAGTCAGGCAAGAGCACTTGACGAGTGTGCAGAGCAGGGCTGGGGTGCAAGGAATGTGGCCTGGGAACGGTCTTGAGGGCCAAATAGAGATGTTTGGGGGGCCACATTGGGCCCCAGGCCAGAGGTTCCCTCCTCTTGTGATACAGTATGGCAAGTTACCTGAATGGGTTGGAGAACACTCCAGACATCTAAATCAGTGGTACTGCTTGATAAATCTAGCCTGTTCAGACTGAATCTATGTTGTTGGAAAAGAGAGGGGTGGGAGGGAAAGGCATTGCGGCTAGAGATCCTCCATTGCTCTGCAAGCCTTCCACAAAACCACCTGAACAGAGCTCACAGACTACCAGCAACCCACAGACCAAAGTTTGTGAACTTCTGACCCTACGTAATAGGTGTGTTTAAGGAACTGTGCTTGAATTAATCAGTTCAAATAATTTCAAGCAGTGCCCTTTAATTGCACCCATTATTTAGGTCCATTATTCATGGGTTTGGTGAGTGAGTGAGATCTGGCCACAACTGATGAAGCTCAGATGATGAGCCCCCTACTTTCTCCCCATTATTTGAGTCCTTTTAGGAAATATATAGTGGCACACCTCACATTTGAATAATGAAGTGTTTGGGATCCTGGCAGTTTGGGAGAAGGTTCTTTACTCACAATATTCCTTTGGGAGTCCTCCGGCACATGAGGAGGACGTGCTCCTGTTCAGTTCCTTTTCATTCCACTGGATTGTGCTCCCGCTTTTCATACCAAGTGCGTGTAGGGATGTGAATAGACATGTGTAGATTTATTAGAGATTACCCTTCCTTCCTTCCTTCCTTCCTCACGTTTGTAAGTTCAGCAGAGTGCATCCCTTTGTAGCTTAAAAGTGAAGCTTAGACAGGTTAGTTTTAGCCTTTTAGTTTAAGTAATCCAGGATGCCTTAAGGCAGACTGGGTTCTCCTGGGATTTCCCCCTTAAAACAAAAATCATACAAACATTCTTGTAAAAGGTAAAAATAACATTTACTCATTCCACATTTCTGTTGCAGAATGACAGATACAGCAGCTTTGTTCAGACAGGCTTAAAATGGTAATTGAGTTAGATAGACATGCTTAAGTCTAGCTTAAGTCTAGCATGTCTGAGCAATGGAGCTCAGATATGCAGGTTGTTCTCACCTTTCTGACTTGGTGCTGAGATGAAGAGGTAAGAGTGAAGAGAGGCCAAAGAGCCAAGAGGAAGTGCCAAGCCTTGTGAGTAATTATACATGGCTATGCCCCCCCCCCCCGTCAGGGCACAGAGGGAGTGTCTGTCTCAGAGTTCTGTCTAGCAAACCTACAGGAAAACTCTGGGAGCTTCAGCTCTGATCATGTGCCTGTCTAGCAAACATGCCTTGTTGGTTTGACTGCCTTGTAAATATCCCACAGTGAGCTGCAAGAGTGCTTCAGGGAAGTGCGAAGAAGGGACTCTGGCAGGTCCCAAAGATGGGCAAGCCCTAACTAGGCTTTGGGGACCCTGCCAGAGCCTTATGCCTCCTTCCCAAAGCCTAGTGCTGCCTCACCTGGCCAGCTTTGGGAAGGCAGCATGAAGGCTGGGGGAGTGGCATCAAATGTTGCTGAGTGCTGCCCCAAAACACTTTTTGATATAATTCAAATCAACTATATCTTTTAAGCAGCTTCTCATTCTGCCTTCAGCTGTGTTTCAGTTTGCCCTGGCAACAAGGAAAGGGTTGGCAATATTAACTGATATCTGTTTTTGGGATGAGCTTTTGGGGGTTGGGGACCGTAGCATCTGCTTTGCATGCAGAAGGATATTAAAAAGGATCAGGCAGCACACTTTGGGAAAGGCTTTCTCTGCCTGAAACCTTGAAGAGTTGTTGTCGGAAGGAGTAGGCAATTCCAGTCCAGAGGGACAAATGGTCTCACCTGCTAGGAGACATGCTCCTAGGAGTTAAATTTTAAAAACTAAATAACTGGGGCAAATAAATTCCTGTATCTTTTCATCAATAAATATTCTCTGGGCGGCTTAAAATCATTTTAAAATAAAAATTAAAGTGAAAGAGCAACAGAGACAGGATAGAGCAGATTACAATCTGATTTAAACCACCAAACTCCCTGCGTGAATAAAGACATCTTCACCATCACCTGGTGTTACAAAGACCATAGAAAAGGTGTTGGCTGAGCCTCTTTGGGGAGTCTGTGTGGGATGAGTTTTAATGCAATTAAATTGCAGTTTATCCCTCCAGGCGCCTGCATGTGGGGGTTAAACAGAGTTTTAAAATCCCATCCTTGGAAGCAAAATAAAAAGCATAGGAGCTGTAAAATCTTGTTTTGAGCAAGTCCTGCTACAAAGTAAGTTGGATTCCCCATTCTTACCCCACTTAACAAAATATCAGGCAGCAACTTACTTTATTGGTTCACAGCAGTGGAAGCAGCAAAAACTATGCAGACAAAATACTTACAGTAAGCCCAGCTCCAGCGAGGGGAGGCATGTCTGCATCTGATGGGCGGGAGGGACAGGAGGTGCTCTGTTCTTTCCTCTCCAGGAGAGCAGGGCAAATGGCGCCACACAGAGCCCTCTCTGCTAACGTGTATCTGCCTCAGCAATCCAGCTCTGTGGTATTAGCGCCTTCTCATCCTAACTAGCAAGAATATGCTTTTGTTGGGTTTGGCAGCTCATCTCCCACAGTCTGTTCTATAGCTCAGGTCACCCCCCTTTGCACCTGCCCCAGTGGCATGTGTCCCTCCAGAAGGTTGCCTAGAAGGCAGTGCGGTCCCCGGCTCACTCCTGCTGCAAGATTGGCATCACTTGACTAATCCCCAACCTTGTCGCCCTCTCTCTCCGCCCCTGCAGGTCTCCTTCTCAGAGTCCGGCTCCTTGGGCAACTCATCTGGCAGCGACGTGACCTCCTTGTCCTCGCAGCTCCCCGATACCCCCAACAGCATGGTCCCCAGCCCGGTGGAAACGTGAGACGAGCCTCCTTTTACCACCCCCACCTCCCCATGGACTTTCGCATGCTCCTGATCCCTGCATGAGATCTCCTCAGCTCCGAGCAAACTCAACTCTTTAAATTATTATCTTTTATTTAAAACCCAGCTCCCCGATCGTTCCTAAACCATCATGGCTGTAAGCGGCACCCGCCTCTGGACTGCACCGCCCTCTCCAGCACACCGGGGGGGAGCAGAGCAAGACTCCCAAGGGATTCCGTGCCCCCACCCTCCGTGAATACCTCTTGATTGTACTAGGATGACTTTCCTGACTCATGTAATGGTAGCTTTAGAGTACGTTGTCTTTTTTAAAACAAACAAACAAACAAACAAACAAAACACACTTCATTGGAAAGAAGCAAACCTGATCGTCTTGGAATTGCCGGTGCCATTTGCCACGCTATGCCAGGAGCCTGGACAAATCTTGAACTCCCTTATATTTGTTTGCTGGCCCTGGAAGGGGGGATCTGTCTGTCTGTCTGTCTGTCTGTCTGTCTGTCTGTCTGTCTGTCTGTCTCTCTTTGTCTCTCTCTCTCTCTTTTTCCCTCCCCCCCTCCAAGACTGCATGATTGCTGGAAAACTATCTGCAAGACTTAAAGTATCCCCCACTTCTCTTGCCAATGTTAAATTATCTTCTGGATGGAGGTGAGGTTTGTTAGGCCATTGCAGACCAAAGTAAGTTATTGTTATTATTATTTATTGTTACAGCAGAAGATAAAATGGTTGGGATTGATATTTTGACCTTAATAATAAAAACGAACAAATACCTGATGAGAAAGTGCTGCAAGCCTGTGTGAATCATTGCCACACAGGATCAGAAGGCTGGGATTAAGGATCATCACTGCCGTCAAATATGGAGGCCACATGAACATTCCCTGTGTGTGTTTGTGTGGAATGAAGACATCTTAACACGGAAGGGTTTCCCCAGGTCAGACAGACTGGAACTATATGAAACCTGCTTCTCCTTCAGCCACACATCAGACTGGAAGCTTGTATGGGAGCTGGAGGCTCCACCGCCTTCCTGGCCCTGATCAGGCCCTGATCTGGGCAGGTGTGTCCATGCGTCTTCCCTCTCCTCCTCACTTCCCTGAATTCCTTGCTCCATGCATGTTTGGCTCTGGCCCCATGTGCTGCTGACATGTGGTCCCTAGAAGCTTGCCAGAAGGGAATGTGGCGCTTGGGTTGAAAAAGGGTCCCCAGCCCTGAACTACTCAGCAGTTTTCACAAATTGGTTCATGCTTTGAAGTGCCTCTGAGAAAGCCTAGTGCCAATTTTTGCAATGTGATGTGCTCAGAACCTGTCTTTTCCAGGGCTGGCATCTGCACAAGCTGACGTCTACCCACTCAGGATTTCAGTGGCACTTTCTGAATTGACGTATATGCACTTCGTGGTGGGAAGCTGCTCTTTGGATGTTTTCCTCTGTCTCTAAGCAGTGAAAGATTCTGGAGTTCTAGGCACTTACCCGGGGTTTGGTTTCCTTGGAATGAAGGTCAGCAGAGGCTGTGGTCTTTATTTGCACATATATGCAACCTCAGTGTGGGATGGAGGGACTCACTGCATCACCACCCCATGGAGATGTTGCTTCTCCATGAGTTACAGCTTTGGCTCCAGCACATTCAGGTCTCCGTGTCTCCAGCTTCCCGCCTGCTTCCAGCCTAGCTCCTACCTGGCAGCTAGGTGAGGGGTGGTGGTGGAAGAAGGCACCATCACTTAGTTGCAGCTATTGCAACTTGGCGGCTCCTTTTGGGATGCTGATGAGGACATTTAAGTGTTCGGCTAAGGTCTGACTAGTTCCACTTCTATTAGATTCCAACCCTCACTGGGTGCAGGACCCCAAGAACTGGAAGGGGCTCAAGGCATCATCTCTGTCACAGCACCAGTGCAAGGAAGCCTAAAGTCACCCCTGAAGCACTTAGAGCAGATCACTGGACACATGCGCAGTTCTGTGAGGAAGACTAAGGCTTCCTGATTAACAACCTCACAAAAGCCAGCAATCACAATAGTTCTTTGGAGGAATTCATGACAAACCAGATAGCTTAAAATTGTATTCTGTATAGCAAATGGAGAGTTTTTTATTTTAGTTTACAAAAATTTATAGGCCATTTGGTTGTAACAAAATGGGTTTATAATGGTCTTGTAGGAAGACCAGAAGCTGCCAGATATAGAGTCCAGCCTTTGGCCCATCTCTCTCCTCCCGGTCTACGGGGCCCGGCAGTGGCTCTCCAAGGCTTCAGCAAGGAGCTTTCCCCAGCCCTATTGAAAGGGTGTTAGGAGAGGCTGTAAGTCTATGGGGCGGATTTATTACATTGCAAATATCCTGCTTTTCTTTCATGGAGCTCAGGTGGATGTGAACAATCCTGTGGAGAAGGTTAGGCTGAGAGGGAGCGAGAGAGAGAGGCTGGACCAAGGTCTTTGCCTTCTGCTCAAGCTTGTCAGTTAGCTTCCTTTTGGTCAGTCATTCCATTTCCATTCCCACTTCCACTCTTTTCTGCCACTTGGAGGAGGACAGAAAGAGCACCAAGAAAGATAGTGAAGAAAGGCAGAGGAGAGAGAGTGTGTATCTGTTCAATGACCGTTATTTGAAATGCAATTATTTCTTTTCTTGCTATGTAGTCTTTATGGGAGAGGTTGCAACCCTCATTAAAAGCCTCCTCTGTCCCACAGTGGAGAAAAATACTGTTGGTCATATTGACTGCAGTAGCAGAGGCCTGACCTCCTGTGTTGCAGCAAACCTGGAACCAGCTTGCCTGGTGACTGAAACCACTGAGCCATCAGTGTGATCCTCCAAACATTTAGAAACGAAATATCGTTCATCTTTCACACTTGCAAGAAATGCCAAAGTCAAACCAGTCTCAGAGTCGTTTAAACCAATTGCACTTTCCCCCTTCCTATGCCATTAAATATTATTATTATTATTATTAAAAAACAAAGATCATGGCCACTGGGCCCATCACCTCCTGGCAAATAGAAGGGGAAGAAATGGAGGCAGTGAGAGATTTTACTTTCTTGGGCTCCATGATCACTGCAGATGGTGACAGCAGTCACGAAATTAAAAGACGCCTGCTCCTTGGGAGAAAGGCGATGGCAAACCTAGACAGCATCTTAAAAAGGAGAGACATCACCTTGCCAACAAAGGTCCGTATAGTTAAAGCCATGGTTTTCCCAGTAGTGATGTATGGAAGTGAGAGCTGGACCATAAAGAAGGCTGATTGCCGAAGAATTGATGCTTTTGAATTCTGGTGCTGGAGGAGACTCTTGAGAGTCCCATGGACTGCAAGAAGATCAAACCTTAAGGAAATCTGTTCTTAAGGAAATCAGCCCTGAGTGCTCACTGGAAGGACAGATCGTGAAGCTGAGGCTCCAAGACTTTGGCCACCTCAGGAGAAGAGAAGACTCGCTGGAAAAGACCCTGATGTTGGGAAAGATGGAAGGCACAAGGAGAAGGGGACGACAGAGGATGAGATGGTGGGACAGTGTTCTTGAAGCTACCAGCATGAGTTTGACCAAACTGCGGGAGGCAGTGGAAGACAGGAGTGCCTGGTGTGCTCTGGTCCAGGGGGTCACGAAGAGTTGGACACGACTAAACCACAACTAACTATTTATTTATTTATTTATTTATTTTCTAGCAGAATTGCTTGATTTTGGGGGATGGGATACAAAAATGAGGACGGCTGACATGCTGCTTCGTTCAAAAGGTATCTGTTTAAATAAAATAAAGTTTTTTGTTTGTTTTCTTTTTAAAATATAATATCCATTCTCCCCCTTCCTATTCCCCAGGCCAGCCTTATTCAACCTTCTACTCTCTAGACATTTTAGACTGCAATACCCATAGAGCCATTGTTGTGTAGCAGTTAGTGTGCTGGACTGGGACCTGGGTGAGACCAGGGTTCGAATTCCCTGCTCAGCAATAAATCTCATCTTGGGGGCTAGTCCCTGCCTCTCAGCCTAACCCACCTCACAGGATTGTTGTGGGGATTAAATGGGGAAGAGAACTATGGACTGTACCTTGAGCTCCTTGGTGGAAAGGGGGGGGGGAGTATAAATGCAATAAATAAAATAAAATAAAATAAAATAGGCCATAGACAGTACAGCCAATAGCTGTTGCTTGACTTCTCATCCATGCGTGAGAAATTAGTCTCACTAAGCTCAATGGAATTTACGCCCTAGCAAGTATGTTTGGGGTTGCGCTATTCACTTGTGGCAACATGTGCAACTGAGAGCCTTCTGGCCTTCAAGTGTGTGCATGGGATGTGCATGAGGGCAGTGCTGGGATTCACCAGGTTCATGGCCATTGGCCTTTTGCCTTCGCTGCCCCCATTTCACAGGGGGCGCATTGTGGGACCCCCAAAACGTCTGCTGCTCAATAAGCCAGCTGCCCCCCGTCCTGTCTCCTTACAGCGGCCGGACTGCACTGCTGGCACTCAGGGAGGCCACCCCAAGAGGGTCAAGACGGGGGAAGAAAAAAGGTGCTGCTGTCGGGTACCGTGGGGGGGGGGAACACTGCATGGGGGGAATGTGTGGCAGCATCTGGACAGCTGCTCCTGATCCATATACGCTTCAACATTCTCCCTAAGGAGCTGGCAGAGAGGGGTGCATAGCAAGGCTGACAATCTTGCACCCCATCCCAAAGTTGATGGACTACAATACCCATCAGCTCCAGCCATCATGGTCACTTGTCGGGGGTGATGGGAGTCGTAGCTCAGCAGCGCTGGCTGGCCACAGGTCCCCCAGCTTCCCTTCAAGACTGACGCATGATATCTACTGCAACTTAAGTGCTTGTCGGCAGGGTCCACTCCATCAGACACACTAAAATGTTCACTCTCATTGGCAGATGTGTGTATACAGCAAAAAATAAAAATTGTACACGCTGAGGCCAAAAGCCTATGAAATGCAAGAGGCCCAGTCTGTGACCTTTTCCAGGCAGAGTTCAAATGTATTCCAGATAAGCAGAGCCACGGGCCCACCAAGACAGTGGACATTTCTACACCCTGGGGGTAATGAATTTCATAAGCTAATAAGCTTAATTGTGCTTAACAGAATTTGCTGAGCAAATTGCTCTAAATTAGTAGCTTAGTTAAACCCAGCCAACCACTCCAGGCCCCGCTCCTTCCCACCCTAATAAGGTGGAGGAAGAAACACTTTCGGAGTCAAGAATGGCCAAAGGCAAAGGGGGGCGTAGCCAGAGGGTTTTGCACTAGACTCTGCCAAGGGATCCTCCTTTGGTGAGAACTGCAATAACAGGGCTATATTCCTCCCCTGCCAGCCCCCAAACTAGGAGCTGTGGAGCAGCGTTGCCCCTCTACACGGCAGCAGGCCTGGCAAGGCAATGCTAGGGCCACCAGAGCTGACTTCTGCTCTAGACCAGTGTTTCCCAAACGTTTTTGGGCAACGGCACACCTGTTTACCGGAAAAAAATCTCGCGGCACACCACCATTAAAGCCCCGCCCCCGTGACGTCATTCGGGGAGCCGGCGGCCCGGGCCTGAGCTGGAGAAGGAGAGGCGGTGCTTTTCGGCACAAGGCAATCGGCCTGGAATTGTTTCCCGCGCGCTGCGAAAGGGAACAGCTGCGGTCGCGCGAACCCTCCGGCGCTGGGAGGGGAAAGGGCGGAGTCGCAGAGCACCAGCTGGCCGAGCGGTTGCGCGCAG
This sequence comes from Podarcis liolepis, assembly GCF_965112155.1. Classification (NCBI taxonomy): domain Eukaryota; kingdom Metazoa; phylum Chordata; class Lepidosauria; order Squamata; family Lacertidae; genus Podarcis; species Podarcis liolepis. The sequence continues at coordinate 76,821,644 of NC_139564.1, forward strand.
CGTTGCACTTTTGGAGAGCGTGCGGCTGCTGCTAGGGGATCCGGGGACGTGAGCAGGCCTGGCCCGACCCGGGTTGAAGGAGGACAAGCCGGCAGCGCGCCAAGTGAGTTCGGTTGCGCGCGACGGCCCCCGCTCCCCCCACCCCCGCCGGATCCTCGCCGCCGCCGCCTCTCGCCCGCCTCCCTCCCACGGCACACCAGCCGATGTCTCACGGCACAGTAGTGTGCCGCGGAACACCGGTTGGGAAACACTGCTCTAGACATCTGCTGCTGCATTGGGCAACAAGGTCTGCAAATCTCTATTTTAATTCTCCCAGAACAGTGGAATGACAATATTGGGCGATGTTGCAAGGCAAGTGGCAAACCAAAGCTGATTGGAAGACCCAGACAATGTTATGGGAGAGAAGCGTTCTGGTGTTGCTGCTGCTGCAACAGCAGCAGCACTGCGTCCTTTGCCAGCGCCTGGGCTGTGGCGCAAAGGGTGAAGAAAACTCACTGCGTCAGTCCAGCCCTCCCCCCCCAGGTGGGACCAGGCATGGAGGGCTCACAGGGCTCTGCTGCCTGCCTGCCTGCCTGCCTGCCCGCTCAGGGGGAAGCCCGGCCAGCCAATGTGGGCCTTGGTGGGCGCATCCCCCCCCCCAGCCGGGAGACCTTTCAGTGAGGGGGCTGGGAGCACGACGACGAGGTTAGGCTCTGGGTCCCAGAGATCCTGGCAGCAGATAGGGCAGGACAGGGAGCCCTGCATGGGGGCACCCGGTTCAAGCCCCCTCAAAATCATGCGCCCAGGGCTATGCCCCCCCATGCTATCTCCCTGAGCAGCAGCCAGCCTTAGATGGAGCCCTTCGGAGAAGCAGCAGCTCTTTACTACTACTACTATTTTATCATTATTAATAAAATAAACCAAAGATAAAGCGCATAAAGAAATACTGTTCAACTGTAGGTTGAAAGCAGCAGAAGGTTGGACATCATCATTGAACTTGTTGTTCCAAAGCTTTACAAAAACAAAAAACCCATTTCCCCATAAACTTCTTTGGCTGGCTTTATTCTTTTGTAATAATAATAAAGTTAGTTACTATGGGCCAAATTTTCTCAGTCCATTCAAATATAGTAAGATATATGCTCCCTCACCCAATATTTAGATATTATCGTCTTAGCAGCAGTTATAAGGTTAAACACTATTTCTCAATCTTTTCTGGAATAACATCTTTTAGATAGCCATGCAGAAGACGAGCAGCGGTTCTGCCACGTGAGCTCCGACGTGCTTCTGCGACCTGCTCCTCTGTTTCTGAGGAGGCACCAGTGGGACGTCCTCAGGCCCCACGGACTTGCCCTGCATCTGGCTGTGGCCCTGCCTGGGGTCAAGAATGATAGTCCAATGGCGTCTGGTGGACTGCAGGTCCCCTCGCTATAAAATATACTTTTGTGTGTGTTCTATTTAATACACCTAATCCTTTAAAAAAATGTTGGCTGCACAATAGTGATTAAGAAGAAAAGAAAAAGTGGCTGCTAAGTGGAGACCAGGACTGTGCCCTTCGCTCTGAGTAAACTTGCATATGATCAGGCTGGGCATCCCGTGAGTTTCACCTGCAAATGCCTGGCCAGGAGAAATCCTCTCTGCACCCCATCTGTCTAGCCAATTTCACAACTCAGTTAGTAGGAAACTTGTCTGCTGGATTTTCTCTGCTCTTTTAGGAAAAGAAAAGTCTCAGTAGCCACCATCCAACTGATTCAAATCACGCAGCAGCAGCAGCAGCAGCAGCAGCAGCAGCAGCAGCAGCAAACAATTGCCTTTAACTGTTAAAGACAAATCTGCATATTTTTTTTACATTGTCATTGCTTATTACTAAGAAACAAAACAAATAGCTGTCCAGGGATTGAGTACAAATTGTTCCAGGTGAGGAAGTAATTAATTAAGGAATTTAAGTCTGCAGTGTTGCCAAGGAGGGAGCAAAGATTAAAACGTCCCTCCTGGCGTCTGATTCCCTGGAGTCTACATTTTCCAGTGTTTCATTGCTCTCAAACATGGAATCTATATTACTCCTCTCTCCTCTTCTCCCCTCTTCCATTTTCTTTGTCCAGTAACCTGCAAGGATAACTCTGTGTTCAAGTTTAACCCCCTCTGTTCCAAAACTCACACAGACAGCATAACTATTTATTCAAATTTAATTCCTGAGTTTTCAAATACATAAGAGCAGTGCAGACGCACTATTGCACTGTGGAGTATAACACCACATGAAGGACAAGACTGGCTTCCTACGGATGTTAAATGTCAAAAATCGGCTGGGGAGGAAGTTGGGGAGAAAGATACTCGACTTGTTCTGCAAGATGAAGGATACTCCCGCCAATAACAGCAATAATATCACACTGCTGGCTCACTTGGCATGGCCAGCCAAAGTAAAATGCAATAAATCAAAGAGGCTGGCATAAAACTAGTTCGATAAATCCCAGAAAAAGGGTCAGAAATACCAGCACATCACCAGAGAAGCAACAATAGTGGTTAAAAAACCTAAAAGGAGCTGGCCTAGGTTGACATTTTCATTGACTCTAAGATTTTTTGGGGGGTTTCCCCCAACAGCTTATCCCCCAGAAGGCGTAGATGTGAATGTGAATCACTCTGCACTTGCTTATGTTGTATTGCATTTCCTATTATAATGTCCATTCAGCCAGTCTGGAGTTCCCTGCAATCCCTTCTTGTTTTTACCTTGAAAAATGTGGTGTCCTTGCGACACGTGGCCCCCTCATTGCTCACTCCTGACTTAAAAAGCAGAGTTCCTATTCTTGATCCTTGGAGGAACCCACTTCTCAGATCTGTACATTCCTCTCCCCTAAAGGTGGGAGATGTTTCAAAGCCTAAGCACAGAATGTGGGCTGGATCTTACCTAGCAACATTGACACACTCAGATAACTCGAAAAAGTTAGCCAGGACTCATTCTTATGGAAGCCAGGCTGGTCCTCCTGCAGCAATACTTGTTCTTCTGTGTGCTTCGTAATTCTATCTCTAATCATGCTTTCCACTGGTATTCCTAGAACAGACATTATCTAGCCTGTAATTTCCTGGAACCTTCCTGGACCCCTTTTAAAAATTGATTTCACACCGGCCACTTCCCAGTTCTTGGGTCTGGAGGCTGCTCTTAGGGGCAATGGAGATATATCTGTTTAGGAACTTTCTGATGGGTGCCATCTACACCTGGTGATCTGCTTGCTTTCTGGGCCTTGTCTCTTTGTCTCTGGTCATGACCTCAGACCCTGGGCAGGGGGGCAGAGTCCCAGTCGAGGCCCGGCAAGCGGTGGCCCCACGGAGCTAGACTGACCGGGGACCTCCAGCCTCACCCGAGAAGGAGCCTCAGCAAAGCCGCCATCAGCCTGTGATCGTTATTTATAAAAAATAGCTCTATTCCACCATATCATACACATTTATCACAATTGCAACAAGATGAGCCCAGGAAACCAAAAGAAGTCAAGAACAAGTCAAAAGCGAAAGAGTCGGGCGGCGCGCGCTCCCAGGCCGAGCCAGCCCGGAGCCGGAGCCGGAGCGGGAGCGGGAGCGGGAGCGCGGCGCGTCCCCGGGGCGCAGGAGGCCGCGCTTCTTGCCTAGACGGCGGAGGGTCGCCGGCTCCTTATCTGCGCGGGCGACCCTGCGGGGGGAGCGGAGAGGCCTCGGCCCTGGGCGGCTGCGTCTCCCGGGAAGAAGCGCCCGGGGCTGCGGCGGGTCTCGCTGCGCGCGGGGATTCCTCGGAAGGAGCCGCGACGTAGCCGAGAAATGCAGTTCTTCGCCCGCCCGTCTCCCGGCGGCGTCTCCAAGGGTCCGGCCAGGACAGGATCCCTCCCTTCCCTGCGCGGAGAACAGGGCCAACACCTGGATTGGGGCTGGAAAGGGAGCGTCGGGCCGGCGCGGCGGAGGCGCTTCTCTCCGGCCGTGGGACGCGGCGCTTGCGATGCACAACATCCAGACCGAGACACGCGAGGGAGGGAAGCCCCGCCAGGCTTCTCCCCGAGGACCCGAGCCTGGCATTGGCCCTCGAGCCTTGCAGGTCTCCGGCACACACTCCAGGTTTGCCCCCTCTCTTCAGGTTTGAGGGAGGCCTCTTGCCGCCAGGACCAGCCTTGGAGCACCCAGGGAGGGAGGGGAGGCGAAACAGGAGAGGTCTCTCCCCCCCCCATCCCCTCCTCCGCTTTGAATTGGGCATCCTGGTCGCTGGCCAAGCTTAACATTTATGATTTTTAATGATTTTTAATGATTATCTCTTTTAACCACCTTAACCAAAACAACTCAACACTTTTGCAGTGGTGTAGGCCTATAGGTGAACTTTGCAAAACCAGAGTCTGTGTGCTTCAACACTACCCCCCCCCAATTAAATTCAGAAAAATATTACTGACATCACAAAGAAAAAAGAAGAAACTTTGCTGAACCAGATTAAGATACATAGGGCTACAAATTACCAGAAACCTCAACAAGCTATACCTTCAAAACTATACCCCTTTCTGGTGGGAAATCAACAAAGACCTGAGGAGATGGAGTAGAACCAAGGTCACTTTCTCAAACTAGCCATGATCAAAATGATAACCCTCCCCAAATTAACCTGCTTATTCCAAACCCTCCCACTTTGGATCCCCTCAACCCAACTCCATAAGTGGCAGAAAAAACTACACTCGTTTATCTTCTCATACAAAAAGCCACCTTCCCTCCTCAAAAGAAAAAGGGAATTCCCATTATAGAACTAGACTACAACGACAACCAAGTGCACCAAATAAACTCATACATCTTAGAAGACAAAATGAAACAATGGAGATAGGTATAATTGGAAACACCCCCACCTCACTGTATCAATTTCTCCAAAAACAAACGAAAGAAAACTCCATGACACATAACAGGTTCACACAGACCATGCTTGAAGCATGGAAAGAAAAAGTAGGAACACCCTCGGCTCCACATAGCTTTCAGATGAGGATATGGCAAGCCAAAGGCCTACACCACCTAACAGACTTCTACAAAAATGGCAACCCCATACAAAAACACAGAACGAACTAGGAGACAACCAAATATCCTGGCTGGCCCGTCACCGACTACATGCCTTCTTAAGCCACCCAGAAACAAAGGCAGCACATACTAGGCCATTGACTAACTTTGAAAAACTGCTGTCAACAAGGCTTCAATACCACAAGCAAAGACCAATGGGAACACAACATAGGGTACGAAATAAACTCAACCCAATGGTTGAAGCTGTGGACTAAACCACCCTTTATAGCCCTCTCAGCCAACAGGTGGGAACTCACTTTGAAACTTATCTACAGATTGTACCTAACACCATGTAAGCTAGCAATGATGAACCCAGGAACCTCACCTAGGGGCTGGAGAGGCTGTACTGCCATGGGCACATACCTCCACAATATGGTGGGATTGCCCAAAAATTCAATCCTTTTGGATATCTGTCTTACAAGAAATCTGCAAAATAATAAAACAGGTAATAGAAAGAACTCCAGAATTGGTCCCACTAAATAACTTCTGAGACAATAACGCACAATCACATGACAAAAAACTTATGTCACTTACAGCAGCTAGGAGTGTCATAACTGGAGAGACCTTTTGGGAGCGTCCATGGACCACTGGTACCAAACTATGGGAAATCACCATACTAGAAAAACTAGCCAACGAAACCACAGGGACAAGTGAAAGAGGATGCCTTCACCCTGTGGGGCTTCCCTTTATCACATACACAGCCCAACAAGACAATGACCAATCCCACCCCCCAGACAACATACGAATCAGTATGGCTAACTGAAGCCAGCAACGTCCCCCCCATCAAAACACACTGTAACCGATCAACTGCAACCAACCATTTCTTGGGCCCTCTGACCTCTTGCTCTGCCAACAAAAATATGACACCTATCCATGTGATGCTGTCAAAAAAGCGCCACTCGTATACCATGTAAAGAATGAAAGTTTGCTGTCTTCCTTACCTGGCTCCCTTCCACCATTTTTTCTCTTTATTTTCTCCCCTCTCCCCACTTCTCATTCCCCCTCAACAAAAATGTCTCAAACTGACTGTAACTGACCTGTATGAAGAATTCTACGATTTGAAAACTGTGACACTGAATGTACTTTTGTTACTTATGGAAAATCTTTTAATAAACACACACACAAACAAACACATACAACAATTTCAGAAGCTGCTTTGACCAAACTCCTTTTGTCTAATGGTAGGGCCTGCCATGGAACTCCATGGACCTGTGTGGAAAGATTCTGACTTCAAGCTTTATTGCACACAAAGATGGGAGCCCCCCTGAGCCCCAGGGGGAGGGACTGAGTAAACGTGCTTAAGATTGTTCTATAAACTACTAATCCTGAATCCACTTACTAAGGTGTTTACACCATTGGGCTCAGCTGGGCTTAATTCCAGATAAACACACCTATGAATGGGTTATTGCCCTGCCAGCATTTCCCAGCTTGGTGCTTCCCAGATGCTTCAATCTAGTAACTCCCCTCAGCCTGTCAGCATGCCTGTGATGGGGGTTATAGTCCCAAACTCCTGGAGGGCACTAGGCTGGCAAAGGGTGTACCCTCCTCTTCCAAGGGGGGCAGGGACCTCTCCCTGATGCTGCTCCCCCAAGTCAATAAAATAAATAAAAATACATAACAAACTGAGGTTCTGCCCCCCTAACAAAAGACCTGCCCCCCCACCAAAAATCCTGGATACGCCTGTGTCCCCTTCATGTTTCCATCAAGCAATGAGACTTGAGGAAAAATTGAGACTTGAGGAAAAATGAGGAAAAATTGCAATCCTGGTGTGGTTTCTTGGAAGGCTAATCACAGCTGTCTTACGGCTTTTTAGCAAACCTATCCTGATCAAAAGTATTTCTACAGTTTGTCTCAGGCTACATCTTGCAGGAAAATGCCACCAGCAGAGAATTCTTGCTGTTATCTGGGTGATCTCCTTTTAAACAAGCCAAATGGTGGAGGGAAACTTCTTTGCACAGCTCTGCCTTTTTTCAAAACCAAGCCCAACCTCATGGTGCTGTGCGCAATTAGATGGGCTTAATGAGCTATCTTTTCCTGGTACAGGATTAAGGAACACCTGTGAGCATCTCTGTCAAGGAGCTGAAAGGAATTGTCTAAATCCCACTTGTCAGTACTAACACAGATGCCTCCAGTCCCTTCCTTTTTGGTCTATTCTTGCAGGAAACTGTATCATGGATTCTTGATTCTACCAGGACACTTAACTCCATTTTGTTGCTCATTGTGGCTTTCTGGTCATTTCCTGATAGTCAGATCCCAAGCTGAAATTTATAGGCATTAAATCAGGCATCTTGGGATGGAAGGGCAACAGTACAGTGGTACCTCGGGTTACATACACTTCAGGTTACAGACTCCGCTAACCCAGAAATAATGCTTCAGGTTAAGAACTTTGCTTCAGGATGTGAACAGAAATCGTTCTGCGGCGCAGCGGCAGCAGGAGGCCCCATTAGCTAAAGTGGTGCTTCAGGTTAAGAACAGTTTCAGGTTAAGAACAGACCTCCAGAACGAATTAAGTTCTTAACCCGAGGCACCACTGTATTACAAGAGAATGAAAATAATAAAGCAAAGACTGAATACTACTTTCCTATCCTCTGATGAGTTTTTTTAAATTTCAGACCAGCACAGAGCTGGGAAACCTCTGGTCTATGAACCCAACTAGGTCTTGCGCAGGTCCCAGCTTGGCCCACAAAGTTTCTGTCAAACCACACCCACAGCCTTACAACTGACAAAAGTGACATCAGGTGTGGAGCAAGTAAGACCCGGCTGCAAAGGAAAAACCAGGAGCCTGAAAGTGCTCCTGGTTTCTTGGCAAGCAAAGCTTGCTGTCTGCTGAAGGGGGGAGACGGCAAGCTCCGCTGTTATTGGCTGAGCACTGCAGAGTTTGCTGTAATAACTTGCTTGCAGCAAGTCTTGCTGGATGGCGCTCACTCCAAGTCCCAAAGAGTCATGCCCACAAATATTTTTCTAATGTTGATTCAACTGGCACTGTGATGTCAGGTGACTGACAGGTGTGTGGGGGTAGGCTTGTCCAAAATGACCACAGGGCAAGGTAGTTGTATTTCTAATTAAAAACCAAACATTGCATTTCAGAGGGTCCAAACTCATTTTTTGAAAGTTGACTGCATTTTACAATTTGAACCTACTCAGTTAGATGTGCCACCAAATTCAAGGGGGCTTCTCCCCAGGAAACTATAGCATAGGACCACTGCTTCTCTTTGATATCTCTGTGTGCCTGCAAATATGCAACGCATCGACGTGGCTCTCTATGGTAGCTTCCCTTCAGAATTTACCTCTGTGATACTGCTGCTTCCTGCAATGCTATTTTGGAAAGATGCACTCTGGTTCTTGTCCCCTACATCTGTTCCGACACAGCTGTGATTTCCTGTGAGAACATTTTTGCCTTTAAAAAACAGTATGAGATGGACCCTTTCCCCAACCAGTCTGAAACATATGTGAATATGGAAGGAAGTGCTAGAGGGTTGCATAACTGAGATATTTTAATCCTTGGAAATACTTATGGAAGGGAGGGGGCTATCAATTCATTCAACAAATGCAATGGAAGGGAAGATGGTGATTGTGGAAGTGGGAGAGAGGGTCAGAAATAAGGCCTCTCTGGTCAGCTGCTCTTTTGTGTTTGCTGACGTGGTTGTTTCTTTTCCAACCCACCCTTCTTCAAGGAGGCGCACAATTCCCTCCCTGCTCCCATTTTATCCTCACAACAACCCTGTGGGGGAGATGAGGCCAGGATGGGGTGACAGGCTCAAGGTCATCCAGTGAGCTTCATTGCTGAGCAGGCTATAGGGGCCAGGCATGTTTGAACAAAGGGAAAGCGCATCTGCTTTGCAGGCAGAAGGTTCCAGGTTCCACCCCTGAGGTCTCCAGGCAGGGTTGGGAGTGACTCCTGTCTGAAAATCTGTAGAGCTGCTGCCGATAATACGGAGCTAGATGGAGCAGAGGTCAGACTCAGTATAAGGCAGCTCTCTATGGTCCCGCAACCGTCAGATTTCTCATGCTGAGTTTCCTGCAAGGTAGAGAACGAAAACAACAACAACGACCTCAACAGTGGTGATATTGCTTTTAATAAGTTTAGTGAAAACTCTTGCCATATACAGACAATTCAGAACAATTGCTGTGACTGTACACATTCTTCTGCAACGTTCCCACAAAATGTAAAGTAAACTGGACACAAAGCCCAGGAGTCTTAAATGGCTTTGCCAAGCATTTGGGTTAGATTTCCATAGCTTATTTATCTAAATTTAGGATTTTGTGCTTTCTAAATAACTGAATATGCCAGGAGTATTGTATAAAAAGTTATGCAAAACAGACAATGAAACAGAATAAATTATTTTATTACAAGTTATACAGAACGCAACCATGGATATATTCCACTAGGAAATTCTCCTGGCACAAAAGCCCACAGAAATGAACGGGAGCAAGAGAGTGTTAGAACTCTCTAGCACAGCCTCCATTCAGTGCAATGGGACTTCTTGATCCATTGTGCCCATTGCCAATATTTAGACACAAAAATCAGCAGCTTTACAGACATGCTACACCAGAGTACAAGGTCCAAGGATCCTTGATGTGGCACATATTAGGGGGGGGGGGAATCTCTTTATTTTCAAAACAGCCATAAACAGGATTTTAAAGTATGTACAGTTCTTCTGACTGAAATAGTGCAAATTATATTTATATATATAACTACAGTATACGCATTTTTAGTATAAAAGGATCTTTAAAAAAACCTTCTTAAAGAGAACAACAAATTACTTAATAACGGGAAAAGGTAAGATGCTTTCAAAGTTTAAACACACGCACACCGCTTATTTTTTCTCTTTCTTCAAGAAGAACTGTCGTGCCTCTTCCCAAGTCTGGCGAGGGAACCGGTTAGAGAGCTCAAGGTAATCTTGAGAACTGAAGATCTTTTCTGTCAAGCAAGGAACAAAGAACGTCATCATAACTATTCTGTTGTAAAATGAAAAAACAGGAGTAAAATGGCTGGACATGACTCTTTTTCTGTCAGGAAATTAAATTTTCATCCCCATTATATGTTGGAGAACAGGTCAACGTTTCAGAAGAAGAAACTGAAGAGAAGAGAGGTGCACCTGGCCCCCTCCAATGCCCCTGCAGACCCCTTGCAGGGGTGGGCAACATTCAAGGAAGTTCACAGTCCTGTAGTCAGTTGCCAGGTTTTATTAAGGAAACCGATTGCATTCTTTTGGCCTGCATGCATAGACCTTGCACATAGGAGAGACATAATCTCTAAAATTTTGAAAAACAGATGCATCATCCCTGTGGGTGGTACAAAAATCAAGGGAAGGAAGGAAGCTTCTAATAAACAAATTATGGATTGCATCCAGTGAAGTTGTCCCATTGAATCACAGAACTGTAGAGTTGGAAGGTACCCCAAGGGTCATCTAGTCCAACCCCTTACAAAGCAAGAATAAATCGGTGCAAGGACTTCTCCTTGTTGCAAGACTACAAGACCTATCATCCATTACCTCAGCCATGCTGGCTGAGGCTGATGAGAGCTGGACTCCATCGCCATCTGCAGGGCCACAGGTTTCCCCACAGCTGCTTTGAAAATGACAGCATAAGCACCATAGGCTGGCTCCGGGGTAGGTAGCCAACATTGTGCCCTCTAGATGTTGTGCCCTGCCATAAGACCCAGACAACACAGCCAATGATCAGCGATGTTACGAGTTGGGAATCTGCAACATCTTGACTCTTGCTGGGCCAAGCCTACTCCATAAGAAATTCTGTTAAGTCCATGAAAGATTATGCTAGTAACAAATCTGTTAGTCTTCAAAGCACCCCACAACTCTTTATCCCTTCTGCTGTGTGGGCCAATCATTTCCCACACAATGCCATCAACATTCAAATACCACCTGGTAACTCTCTGGCTGCACAGTGTTGCTATGTTTTATTTGGCTGACAATCCCTTTCCTTACGAAGAGTCCTCCCAGGTTCTTTCAGAAGGCAATGACTTCCCCTCAAGGACAGAGGCTACATGATCTATGAGGAGCAGGATGCAATCAACACTTTGGTCTGTTTGCCTCCTAAAAGCTACAAGGCACGATTGCTATGCAATTCCCAATGGGCCATATTATACTTACCCCTTTGTTGGGAAGACTGCTTATCTGTCTGGCTTGAACTTTGTGTGAAATCCTACAGAAACAAAACCCAACAATGTTCAGCACCACAGAGGGAAGATCAAACACCACCCCCTCACGCCATTTTACAAAAGAGTGATGTCCTCCCAGGGGCCAAGCAAATGCCCAAGGGAAGCCTGCAAGCAAGACCTGAGGGCAACAGCGCTCTCTCCCCCCACTGGTGATTCCCAGCAGCTGATGATCAGAGGAGTGCAGCCTCCAGCACTGAAGGCAGGACGCAAAGTCATCATGCTGGAGGACATCCAACTAAGTCCACTGATTTCAGTGGGTATGACAAACATTGTACACTGTACAAAAGTGATTTTCCTGGCTGGTGTACAATGCAGCGGGCCTGAATCACAAAGAGAAGTTCTACTGTAAGACTTCTCAGGCAATGCAATGCAGCTCTGTTGCTGAACACAATTTACCAAAACATCTGGAACTGTTTCCCTCGGGAGCTGGAGGTTTTTAAGCAGAGCTTGGATGGCCATCTGCCAGGGATGCTTCCACTGAGATTCCTGCACTGCAGGGTTGGGCTAGAGGACCTTATCAGTCTATGTATTTGTGGAGTGACTGGAAAGGTCTCAGTGGTGCTGCAGGAAACAACAGCTTGGAAAGAGAGAATCAACAACAAACTGCTTTAAAATGTTTGCAGTGGTAGCTGAGGTGGTTTTTTTGACTCAGGCATACAGTGGTGCCCCACAAGACGAATGCCTTGCAAGACGAAAAACCCGCTAGACGAAAGGGTTTTCCGTTTTTTGATGCGCTTTGCAAGACGAATTTCCCAATGGGCTTGCTTCGCAAGACGAAAACGTCTTGCGATTTTTTTCGCTTCCCCCCCTTTTTCTAAGCCGCTAAGCCGCTAATAGCCTTTTAGCCACTAAGCCTTTAATAGCCGCTAAACTGCTAATAGCGCTAAGCGGGTTGCTTCGCAAGATGAAAAAACCGCTAGACAAAGAGACTTGCGGAACGGATTATTTTCGTCTTGCGAGGCACCACTGTACGTTGCTGCTGTATACGCAGTCAGACCACTGGTCCACTTAGTGCAGGGTTGCCAACACTGACTGGCAGCCAGTCTCCAGAGTTTCTGATCAATTAATATCAGTAACAACAGCAGCAGCAGCAGCAGCAGCAGCAGCAACTGATACCAGGTCACTTTCCTGCCTCATAGCCATTCTCCTCATATGGGGCGCTGCTGGTAATGCCACATGCCCCCGTGGTCGGGTCTGGCATGTGCGAGAGACCAGGTGCCTCAGTGTTGCAGCTCTAGTCATCTGGAATTAGTTACCAGCTTAAATTAGATGAGCTCCTACTGTCCTGATATTTAGGTGGATATTGAACACTTTTAAAAAGGCTTTACCTGTAGTGTGACCCAGTCCTATTAGGAAATATTAATTGTACAACTGTAGAAATACTAATATTGCTTTTAGTTTAATGTGTCTGTAATATTTTGTAATTTTTTGTACACTACTTTGGTAGCTTTTGGTTGTGAATTCATTTATAAACCTGCAAACAAATAAACAGCAACAAAAATGATAAGAGAATTGCAAAGTGTCTTAGACAACAAATGAGAACAAATGGCAGTGCTTACTCTCCTGAGGGGTTTAAAGATAGAACTGTTGGCTTAAGGCTATTATGGACTGAAAAATGAATCATTTCTCTACATGGCACAAATCTTTAAATATATTATTGTGTTTTCACTGTTTGTGCACATGGATTTTTTAAAAAAATGGTTGATGTTCTTACTGTGAAATCTCTTTGAGATATTTTATGGGAATAGATTCTTAAATGGAACCAGACCCAACAAATTAGCTCAGTGCAGGAACTCCTGACACAAAGAATGCTTCCTTGAGATTGGATGGTATAATTAAGGCACACTGTGCTTTTGCCCTATTTCAGTCCTGTTAAGGCATCTTTACTTCATGTTCTCAGGAGTCAACATGAGGACCATAATTCTGGGCTTCTGATGCTTGGATTATGTACCCTAAGAAATGTAACTAAGAGAGAATGATTCCCTAGGCAGCAGGTGAAAGCTGAATTCAAACATTCTTGCTAAAGTAATACCATCTTCTATTTTAATATAAATAGTTTTAGGAACAAAAAGGGGAAAAAAGCTGTTGTCCTAGACAATAAGAGGAAAGACGCCATACAGCAGCAAGGTTGTAATGGTGATGTTTTACTAATAATAAGACATTTATACATTTTCTGTATTTTACTGCATGTTTACACAGCCCCAGATGCATGCAACCAGAACACCCCCCCCCCCATTTCTTCCATATGGTAAACATTTATTTTCCAATCCTGGGGTCAGCTATCTCACATTCCCCCACAGAGGGAGGACTCTCCCTGCTGAAATAAATAGGATATTTGCCTCAGGAAGGCGCACAGATTGTGTCTCCCCATGATAACAAGTTGAAATTTAAGAACAAATGCATGCCTGTTTTTCATTCACAGTATCTGGGGTGGGGGAGGTTTTTTTTGCATTTTCTACAGCCTGCTTGTTTGTTTGTTTAATATTACTATATTAGAGTTTTGTTTCTGATGGCTAAACCATTCCTCCAAAGCTTGGGAGAAACAAACATATCTTCAGGCTGCTGAGCTGGTATGTTCATGCAGACCAGAAATCAAAATGCTGAAGTACCTAAATCAATTCTCAGTAAAATGAAGCTTGATTTTATTTATGATATACTTTCCAAATCAAATAGTTGACTGCCAGCTGCTTATCTGGGAAAGCAAACAACTCCTTATCCACATAAGGACCAGCACTCCTGGGGGGGGGGAGTGTTTCTTCTTGCAGCATCTGCTTCTGAACAGTACTATCAGAAGCATTAAAAAAACAACCAAACATTCTGCAAGCTGTTGCTGTTTTATGCATTAAAAAAATGTTTCAGGAGCTAAAATGTTTCAGTTATGTATGCATATGTTACAACAATTTTCTATATTCCTAATATCTTGAGCAGTAAAACTATGAAGCTACCTAAAAGCTGACAATGCATTTAGCCTTCAGGCATTTAGCCTGTTTGGATCAATTAACAAACAAGCTTAATTTTCTTCATTTGGCTGCAGTTGTCCAGGCACAACCCCTGAAGTTCAGCTTCCTTGAAAGCACCTCTGAGGTGGAGAGAAGGGGAAGGAGAAGAGGGCTTGGTGGGTGGCAGAGATATGCTATCAGCTATGAAGGAAAAAACACTCCCAGTGGCGTAGCGTGGGGGGTGCAGGGGGGGCCGGCCGCACCGGGCGCAACATCTGGGGGTTAGGGGGCGCAAATCCACGGGTTAGGGGGCGCAAATTACTTGCCTTGCCCCGGGTGCTGACAGCCCACGCTACGCCACTGAACACTCCACAGCTATTAATTCCAACAATTCTAAAACATAGCACATTCAGAAATTAGAAAAAATAGTAATTCCATAATATAAGTGTGTAGCTCCTGATTTTTAAATAAAATTACAGGATGCAGAATGATATCGCAAACATGCACAATTCAAGTAAGCAGAAATGGCTGCTTTCATAAATTAGAGTTTTAAAACTTTGCATATTTAGCATAGTTGGTATACACTTTTACCAACCCTATCAATAGTCAAAATCTGTGATAAAAAGCATTGTTTCTCTATGTATATATGTACTTCCATTTATCTTTACATTTGAGTCTGATTATATAAAAATGTACACTTATAGGATTGCAGGCTTTAAGGACTTGCCCATCCATTATTAAATATAAGTTCCTCAACATTTCACTAGTCCTGCTAATTTAAATAAGAATGGAACATAATATTAACATTACTCTGCATATGTCTGCTTCTTAAGGGAGAGAGAAGAAAAGAAACCCTGGTTTTATTGTAAGTTAATGCATATTTGTTTCATAGGCACAGAAATGGCTAAGCAGAGAAACACAAACAAACCACAAACGTACCTGGATGAATGTGGCGAGTAACACGCAACTCATCTCCTGCTCCAGGATCATCTTGTTCTGGGGGTTATTGTAACAAGCAGCTATTAGCGTGGGAAAGAGCACTTTGATGAGGCGAGGGTCGCTGAAGTACTGGAAGGGCAGCTGGCAGAGCTTTTGCAGGACAGTGGGATGGCGGCCCGACTGCACAATCACCTGGGAAACGGAGACAGCACAACATGAGAGGAGCAGAGGCCGATTTCCCAGGTCAGCTGGAAGGAGGAAGCTAGAGCAAAATAAGGCACAAGGGTGATAGAAAAATGTTAACAGAGAGAAAACCAAGCTGAACATGTTGATTAAAACAAAACAAAAACCTTTCAGCTCAAAATGTTGTCCTCACAGTTTCTTTTCATGTACAGTAACTGCACAGGAGAAACTAATTTTATTTCCCCCCTGATTATATTTTATTAAATTTTCATAAAGTTCACATATACCCTCCAATACATAATAATTTTTTGTTTTGTCAACTTCCCACCCCGTTTTCCATGGTTTTTTTTAATTTCTCCCTCTTGCTGCACCCTATCTTCTCTCCCTTATACCATAATAACACAACCTTACACTTTTTCACTCAAGGTGTCATAAATGAGACAGAAATATTGCAAAGAGGCGATGAATACCTGCAGGCAGGCGGAGCAAGCTGCTGGAGGGCAGGAGACAGGATTCAAAGATGGTCAGAAAACGGGAGCTGCTCCTATAAAATGCCTCTCCAGATGTGTGTTTGGGGGGGGGATGAGAGACGCCCGTGAGCGACACAGAACCAAAAAGGGAAGGAGACTGCATGCTGTACTGCAGTGGGACTCAGTATGCACAGAGTCAGAAAGATCCTCCCATTTGCTCTTTTATCTGAGTTTCTATCAGTGCCATAAACTTTAAAAGGGGAATTGTTTAGATAAATGGAACTGTTGTCATGTGAGTAGGGTTTATAACAGTACACATCTTGAGCCACAGAGTGAAGCTGCTAATGGCATCTTCCAGAGAAACTCTTAAGTTACTAGCTTCTTCCATAATGTCTTAGCGAGAATCGTCAACATCAGAGCTAGACAAGGGAAACTTGGTAAGTTGACGATGATGACAATAATAATAATATAATAAAAATATTTTTTATTATATATTATATAATAATATAAAAGAGCTGCTTGACCCAAATTTGGCTTTTCGGAATCTATTATAATTTTAGGACTGCTGTAAAACCCTATGGTTGCAACCATAAATTGTACTTTGAAAAACCAGCATTTTACAAGTATGTACACTTGGACAGAACAGTACTCAAATTAAAAACAGAAGGGAAAAAAGAAGAGACGGAGACCAGAAGAACATAAATTACAGGGATTTACAAGTTTTCAAAGAACTTTTAACAATTCACTAAGAACACATTCTCAGTTTGTAATGCAGTTCAGGTCAAGAACAAGATCAACAAAGAGATGGTACCTGTCTAATACTCAGAGGAAGGGGATTCCGAGGGGCAGACGGAACGGTGCCAAAGGTCCAGTTCCTACATTGTGTGAACGGACCTCGTCTGCAGAACACTGTCCGTCAGGCATCCTGGTCCCCAGCTGCATAGGGCTTTACACTCCAAACCCAGCCATCTTGAACTTAGCCCAGTAGCCACTTGGCAGCCAGTTCACTGGGGATCTGGAATCCTTTGTAGACCAGCATGATTTGAAATACCTCCACTTACTGTGAAGTATGAATGTTTGCCTTTTCCCTTCTAGAAGTTAAACCCACTGGTTTCAGTGGTGAGATTTAAAGCATGTGTACAATCTCATGAGTTGGCTGAGTTATACCCAATGAGAAAATGCAAAGTTCAATCACTTCCTCGTGGTAGGGGCAAATGCCTATGTTGCAACGGGTACTTTAAGGAGAGCCACAGGGGCCCAAGAAAGCTGAATTACTCTGACTGATTCCTCTTGCTTTTCAAGAATTGTGGATGCTTAATGAATTTGCATATTATTATTGAACAAGGACCTTGCTAGTTTCTGCTTCATTCCATTGTGAACATTTGTGTTAGCAATTAAAGCAGAAACTACTTAAAAGTTGAAAACGAATATTCAACTTTTTGCCTTTGTAGGGGTGGGGTGGGGACCTGTAAATATAAATACAAAGTGAGAACTGGTGTAACATGCGCAACCTGAATCCAGAAACTGACTCAGTAGTTAGTATCACAGTTTCAAACTTTGTTCTTACAAGCCCATGGGATCTAAGGGTATGCATGCCTACAAATGATCATTTCCTAAGAAAGGTTTGAGTAGTGTCCTGTGTCAGGGAGTGTCTTTAAAATTATAAATCAATGCTGCACCCATGTTCTAAAGCTCTCACTGGTGCATCTTGGATACTGATGGTACCAGAGGGATGGAATCATTCAGAGGCCTGCAGCAGAGTAAAGGGAGCAGCCAAACTGGAGATTCAGATATACTCTACAACATCAGTGTCAATGGGTCATGATGGATGTTTCTGCATAACTGCAAGTTATATTCTTTTCATGTCACTAGTTAAAGTACATTTATGCAGTCCTTTGGGAATGACAGGGTTAAAAGAAAAGCCTATATAACATCAATTTATCAATGACACACTTTGCAGTAGTTGCACCAGGGTTAGCAATCCCTCCTCTTCTTTGTTTTCTGGGATCACATACAACCCTCTTCTTAAACAATTATTGCACATGCATCCATCCACACTCCACTAGATTACATGGCCCCATATGGCTTGCAGTTCCATTACCTAAAATTCTAAATCATAGAATTTAGAATCAACATCCTCCTCCCTTCATGTATTCTATGGTTTTCTTTGTTCCTCTGCCACAAATTTCTGTTCAAAGCACTGCATCTCCGTTTCCATTTTCCACCTCTGCCATTTCTCTTTGGCTGCTCCCTATCATAGGAATGCTCTCCCATGACATCCAGTGGCTCCCGCAATGGTATTTAAGCCTTATCTTGCTTCCCAGACCTTTCCGGAATTATCTTTGCCCTTCATCCGTGTCCCTTCCCCATTCCTATTGCTTCTTGTCCTTAGACTGGAAGCATGCAAGCAGGGATGGAAGAGAAATCCTTAGAATTAACCAGAGGCAGATGTGGGGCAGCACAAGAACTGTGGCTGCACTGGGCATGCGGCTGAGGAGGGTGCCTGCTTAAAGCGCATGCCCGGTTTGGGGAAGGAGGCGTGACAGCACTGACAGCCTCTTGACCGTCCTAAAGCTCTCTGGTCTCCTTTCCAAAGCCAGGCAAGTGCTTACCAGGGTTTGGAAAGGAGGTAGGAGGGCTCTAGGACCCTGCCAGAATCTTGCACCTCCTTCCCTAAAACCAGGTTAATTCGGCAGAGCAAGGGGTGGGGGAAGGGTGTCAAAGTTTGGCCTCCCACAGGGTTGCATATTACCAAGGTCCACCCCTGACTATGCAAAAGCCTTTGACTGTGTCGACCACAACCAACTATGGCAAATTCTTAAAGAAATGGGAGTGCCTGATCACCTCATCTGTCTCCTGAGAAATCTCTATGTGGGACAAGAAGCTACAGTTAGAACTGGATATGGAACAACTGATTGGTTCAAAATTGGGAAAGGAGTACGACAAGGCTGTATATTGTCTCCTTGCTTATTTAACTTATATGTAGAATTCATCATGCGAAAGGCTGGGCTGGATGAATCCCTAGCCGGAATTAAGATTGCCAGAAGAAATATCAACAACCTCAGATAGGCAGATGACACAACCTTGATGGCAGAAAGTGAGGAGGAATTAAAGAACCTTTTAATGCGGGTGAAAGAGGAGAGTGCAAAATATGGTCTGAAGCTCAACAGCAAAAAAAAAACCCAAGATCATGGCCACTGGGCCCATCACCTACTGGCAAATAGAAGGGGAAGAAATGGAGGCAGTGAGAGATTTTACTTTCTTGGGCTCCATGATCACTGCAGATGGTGACAGCAGCCACAAAATTAAAAGACGCCTGCTTCTTGGGACAAAAGAAACCTAGACAGCATCTTAAAAAGCAGAGACATCACCTTGCCAACAAAGGTCCGTATAGTTAAAGCTATGGTATTCCCAGTAATGTATGGAAGTGAGAGCTGGACCATAAAGAAGGCTGATCGCTGAAGAATTGATGCTTTTGAATTCTGGTGCAGGAGGAGACTCTTGAGAGTCCCATGGACTGCAAGAAAATTAAACCTATCCATTCTGAAGGAAATCAGCCCTGAGTGCTCACTGGAAGGACAGATCGTGAAGCTGAGGCTCCAATACTTTGGCCACCTCATGAGAAGAAAAGACTCCCTGGAAAAGACCCTGATGTTGGGAAAGATGGAGGGCACAAGGAGAAGGGGACGACAGAGCACGAGATGGTGGGACAGTGTTCTCAAAGCTACCAGCATGAGTTTGACCAAACTGCGGGAGGCAGTGGAAGACAGGAGTGCCTGGCGTGCTCTGGTCCAGGGGGGTCACGAAGAGTCGGACACGACTAAACGACTAAACAACAACAATAACAAGGTCCGCCCCTGAATAAACCAACTTAATTCACCAGTCCTAGACCTCTATGTGGGGCCAGAATGCAGCTTTCAATTGGATTACATATTTCTTTGAATTTTGCAATTCGATTTTGGTTCAAAATAGGCTGACAAAAATGCACATTTTACAGAAAAATAAAATGAAAAGCATACACAATGCATTGTCTAGAGAAAGAATGCATATAAAAATTCATAACATACAGTGGTGCCCCGCAAGACGAATGCCTCGCAAGACGACAAACTCGCTAGACGAAAGGGTTTTGCGGTTTTTGAGCTGCTTCGCAAGACGAATTTCCCTATTGGCTTGCTTCGCAAGACGAAAACGTCTTGCGTTTTTTGCAAGTTTGTTTCCTTTTTCTTAACACCGTTAATACAGTTGCGACTTGACTTCGAGGAGCAACTCATAGAACGCGGTGTGGTAGCCTTTTTTGAGGTTTTTGAAGCTTTTCCAAAACATTTCCGACACCGTGCTTTGCAAGACGAAAAATTCGCTAGAGGAAAAAACTCGCGGAACGAATTAATTTCGTCTTGCGAGGCACCACTGTATGTATAATTTAAATGCATTTTTTCCTTTTTTTAATGTGCCAAAATTGGGCCCTTGGCTGAGTGCATTTGAAACTGACATGAAATATAAATAAGTTCATTTGCTCATCCTTATTCATATACAAGTGCCCATCTACGATGTGTCTTTGGATAGCACTGAGCTGGTGTGCAGGTGTTAAACTGATCAATACAAAGCTGAACAAAGCTGCATAGTAAATTTTGAATGTTTTAAATAAAAAAACCATCAATACATAAATACATACAGTTGCATATTAGCCACAGTCACACACGCCTTGGTAATATCTAGTATACTTATGACAACACAATTTTGAAAAGCATTTGGAAACCCAGCCAGATGGGCGGGCTATAAATAATAATAATAATAATAATAATAATAATAATAATAATAATAATAATTTGAACATGTGCAAAACACTCCTCTTTCAGGCACTCCCAACTCCATTGAAGTCTGAGCATTTTGTTCTGTTCTACTGGACCTACGGCTTGCAGAACCTCTTATAAATGTCTTCCCTTCTTGGTTTTGCTACTGGCACATCATTATTACTTTGGGTTTATTATTATTCATAATGGTAAAAATAGTTCTATTCTTGCAGCTATTGCTGTTTGGTGCAATTTGTTATAATCTCTGAGGCTTTCCTTTAATTTGTTTACTACGGTAATTTACAACTTACTGTGTTATGGATGTTTCATAGCCAATAATACAGAATGCACAAAACAAAACTATCCCTCCCTCAAAAAACCAAAAATAATTACTATTACGCCTCTGTGTGGCTCACTTTTATTTTGGTTCGGTAAAATTAAAACCCCCCACCAAATATGGCTTGTTAGCCACTCTGTTGGGACTGGGAAGCTGAGAATGCTTAATTCAATCTCTCTCTCTCTTTCCTCCATTTAGCCCTGAGTGTTTCATCTCAGTCCTGGAGATACCCAATAACCCGCCCTCGCTTCAGCCTTTAGTAGATAGCTATGCTACACCAACCAGCTGGTTCTATCAGAGTATCGACCCATTTGATAAAGACTAAAGTGAAGAAGGGATAGGTAGCAGGAGAAGGTTCTCTCACTCACCAGATCTGAGCAGGTTGAAGTAGTGTGAGAATAATCTCTAGCTGTGCTCTTTCTAGAAAATCTACTTGCAAATTAAGGTCAGTGAAGTGACTATCTTCTTTGGGTGCAGTGATTAGTTACAGGGGAAAGGTCCTACTTGGTGGGAGCACTCCGATGGTGGAATACTCCTTCCAGGTCACCTGGATGTCGTTTTGGTACTAGGCAAAGGCCATTTTATTTTTCCAGGTTTTTTTAGTCCTCTGTATTTTGTCTATATGGTGTTTTGAGTTCTATATGTTTTATGTTTTTATTCTAATGCATTTTACTGTACTTTTAAACATTTTGTAAGACGCCATGGGATAAAGTCTAAAGCACAAAAAAACAAATCAAGCGCCTGTTTATCCTATCTCTGCCTCCTTTCTCTTTTCCTGTTGCCTTTCCTGTATTGAAATTCTAAGTATAATAATAATAATAATAATAATAATAATAGTAATAATAACAACAACAACAACAACAACAACAACAATTTATTATTATTTATACCCAGCACATCTGGCTGGGTTTCCCCAGCCTCTCTGGGCGGCTTCCAACAAAACACTAAAATACAATAACCTATTAAACATTAAAAGCTTCCCTAAACAGGGCTGCCTTCAGATGTCTTCTAAAAGTTTGGTATAAGCTGCTTGGGGCAGGAATCTGTCCTCTTGTACTTTGTGAAGTGCCTCACACATTAATGGCACATGTAAATCAACTATAAGGTAAGGTGCAATCCTATATACAATTTCTCAATTCACAGAATTATAGAATCAAAGAATTGTGAAGGGACCCTGAGGATCATCCAGTCCACCCCCTGCAAGGCAGGGATATGCAGCTCTCATATGGGGATTGAACCTACAACCTTGGCATTATCAGCACCACACTCTAACCAACTGACCTATCCAGGCTGACGTAGGTAAAGGTAAAAGGTGAAGGACCCCTGGATGGTGAAGTCCAGTTGAAGGCGACTATGGGATGTGGCGCTCATCTCACTTTTCAGGCCAAGGGAGCCGGCATTTGTCCACAGACAGCTTTCTGGGTCATGCAGCTAGCAGGACTAAACCACTTCTGGTGCAACGGGACACCGTGTCGGAAGCCGAAGAGTACAGAAACGCATTTACCTTCCTGCTGCAGCACTACCTGTTTATCTACTTGCACTGGTGTGCTTTCAAACTGCTAGGTTGGCAGGAGCTGGGACAGAGCAACAGGAGCTCACCACCGCCATGGGAATTTGAACCGCTGACCTGATCGGCAAGCCCAAGTGGCTCAGTGGTTTAGACCACAACACCACCCGTGTCTCCACTGAACTTAAACACATTTATTTCTGAGTAGGCATACTAAGGATTATGCTAATGAGCTGTACTTTATAAGAAGAAAGCCTGTTATTATGCTTAGGGATTGTAGCATGAATATTTTTAATGCCCCATCCTTCCAGGAAAAGTGGTGAAGACCACAAGATTATTTATCTTTATAACTCTTCTGCTAGCATTTTTGGGCACATGCATGAATGATGTGATGAAGGTGAAGAGCTGCAGACAAGGGCACACTTTTTTCAGTCACCTTTCTCTGAGGCTGGAGATTTTTAAGAGAGTCAAATGTGGCCTTATTTTCTTCAAATTTTGCAACACATTTTTCAGTTAAAAAAACTAATCAAAGTGTATAAAAATAGGGTATTTTAGGATAAAATGCAGTTCAAAAAGTGCACATTTAGATAAAAATATGGATTTAAATGCTACTTTGAGATAAATTTCCTCATTATGAATTTAGATACACATTTAAATGTGGACTTTCACACTGTTTTACCACACCCACACAAATGCTGAAATGAATAGACTTATGAATAGACTTATGAATGAACACATGCAGAACTGTTATGGACCGGAATCCATTCCGAGTATATCCGAGGTCTTCTGATTCCTCAAAAAGCACCTGCAGAGTTGCAATGTGTATATTCATTGAAATGTAATAATTAGCCATCTAAAGCCAGATGATCTATGAAAAAAAGTATTTCAACAGTTGGCTGCGGCAACAGTCTGGTGTCAGAAGAGGAAGCACAAAAACATTAATTTAATCTAATGTCAATACAGGGCACAGCATGAAACTTCAAGTATGAAATCACCAATAGCAATTCTATTGCCTCTGCTAGGTCCAGCCAAAAAACCCCACCACACATACATTGGAAGATCTGTTGTGGTTGAGTCCAGAAATCTGTAATATGGACAGGGCTGAGAGTTAAGGTACAGGTAATTGTTGGAGCCGCACATCCTCAAATGCAGATGGCAGAGCATAGAGGTTGGTTCTGTCTGTGACTGTCATTTCTCTTTCAGTTCTTGGAATTTTATCCATGTCCAGCCATGATGGCACTGGGAGCTGTACAACAATGTAAGCTTGTATTTGTTGGGAGGAGGTTATCACTACAGATACAACGGGCTGAGTTCCGTTAGATTCAGGTTTGTATAAGATGTGGATTATAAATCTGATTCTCACTGCTGGGATGGAGATCTCTAGCAAAAAGAAATACTAAAGATGACTAAAGATGAGAGTTGGACACTCTTTCTAACTAAACATACATACTTGGTAAGGTTCAAAGGGCATTTTGAGAATGAGAATTTGTTTTCTCTTCAGACAGATGACAGAAAAATGTTCCCACTGTTATTTCAGTGTTCTTATTATCTTTTGTAGTTATCAATTAAACAGCTACACCAGAGTAATTCACAGACGACATCACATGTTGTTAAAAGCATGAGTGAACTGGGTGGACTTTGCTGGATGCCTAAAAGTTATAAATGGTTGAATCTGCCGAAGGAAATAATTCTACTATGGGGTGATGGATGGGCAGCTTTGTATGGGAGAAAGTGGTCCTTCAGTAGATGCAACTGGTTCCGTCTGCTGTATGTTTTTCTAACTTTTATATTCAAAAAGGAAAGTCCCTGCTGGAGACACCGAATATTTCTATACCAGCATTTTCAGCTTATTTCATGTGCTATAGCTGTTGATTCTTGGGGGGATTGAACTAAATGCTGCAGAAACATATTCTTTGCACCGGAGTTGAATTCTATGTTGAGTAAAGTGCCAAAACACACTCTCTTCTACTCGACTGTGCTCTTCTGCAGCTATTTATTCCCTATCCAGATGCTAGTCTCTTAGGGATGCTCAAGCTAAAAAGCTAATGGATCTAAAAGGCCACTGGCTGCCACTCTCAAATCCTGCCATACAAATGGGAACACGACCATTAGGAACAGTTCAGCTGCTGAACTCTCAGTGAGGAGTTTGGGGATTCTGACTATTTCCTTTTCCACATACTGGCTAAATAAAGGAGTTCGAGGGAGAGAGAGAGAGAAATTGCAGCAATCACCAGCCACTGCAATTTGTGCCGAAAGCAAAGACACATAAACACAATTATGCAGATAAAACTGCCAAACTATTAATTTTTTAAAAAAATTAAAACTCATGATCATGGCCATTATTTTTATGGTGGTCACCAGAAATTATGTGGTCTTTGCTGTCACCAGCTTATCTTGACCCATAAGGGGAAAGTCACATCATAATCAGCTGAACACCCTGGATGAGATAGCAATAATGGGTGGATTAACTCAACCTTGGCCCTCCAGATGTTTTGAGACTACAATTTCCATCATCCCTGACAACTGGTCCTGCTAGCTAGGGATCATGGGAGTTGTAGGCCAAAAAACATCTGGAGGGCCGAGGTTGAGGAAGCCTGCCTTAGCCTGTGCCAAAAGCAAAGCGGCAGCGCTGGAACCAATGTTTTAGTGTGACCATCATGCCAACATATACCATTCTGAAGCACTAATGAAGAAAGTTCTTCTATATTTTAAGATCCTGTAGACAAGATGCCATTGTATCAGGAGGAGTTTTTCAAAGACAGTCATACCAGGGAGTATAAGAGTTTCAAAGCAACAGGAACTGAACTTCAGCAGTATATGGTTTCTAATGGCACAAAACCCCATTTAACAATTAAAATGCTAGAGTCTACGGGAGACTATTTATAACGATAAAAGAAGTTGTTTCTTGAGTATGTCCCTTTCAAGTCAGATCTGCCTTATTTCTTTGCTACTCTATAAACAAATCCCAGACTGTAAGTGTTTAATCAGAAGGGCATGTCACTGCTTAGGTCAAGCTCCGTACCTTCCCATTTCTCGGGCTCCACCATTCGGAAAGCTCTGATTTTCCGGGCGGGGGGCAGGGGGAGTTCTTAGTTTTCATCTACTATTTATCTTGTGCCCCCACCCCAATGGTGAGTTTTACAGAACTGGCAATTGTACTATTTCAGGGGTTTAAAAGATTATTTAAAAAATTGAATGCTGGTTTAAATCCCCCCCCCCCCTGTGCTCAGTATTTTGAAAAAGACAAGACTTCAAATTGAATGCCACTGAGAGAACATGCAGTTGAAAAGTCAAGCTTATCTTCATACTTAAATCCACCTTCCAAAATAAATTATATTACCATATTGGCCCAAATATAAGCCACACTTTCCCCCCAAAGTTAAGGTGCAGCTTATATTCGCGACCTCAGGGTATGCAGCCAGGAACACGGGGCAAACAGCACCAGGAGCGCGGCCAAGTGGTGCCCGCCCCGTGCGTAGTTCCCCGGAAAGCAGGAGAGTGAGGAAGGGGAAAGGACGCCGCAACGCAGCCCGGCTCCCCCCACCCCCCAGTATGCAGCCAGGAGCAGCGAGGAAGGGAGCAGCTTATATTCAGGTATTTTTTCTTTTCCCCTTCCAATTTTAAAGGTGTCTTATATTTGGGTGCGGCAGATATTCAGGCCAATATGTTAAGTCACGAAAAAGAAATAGCTGTCTATATATACAATGAAATACACATTATAAAATCTTTTTGCTCATCTCTAAACCTGCAGGCTCTGTGCACTGAAAGCAGCATCCTAAGCACGTCTACAAGAAAAAAACAAATATCAGTAATATTTTTTATAATAATTGACTAGCCCATAGCACCAGGAGGAAGAGGACGAATCCTTATTCCTGTCTCACTATTCCCATTAAATTTGCATACATTACCCCCAGTCACTGTTTGGCCCCTAGGAGGAAGGGAGGCGTGTACACGGGCCCCCATACACCCCTCTTTAGGGCTAAATACAAGCACTAGGAAAGCAGCATGAGGGAAAAGGAATAAACCTCCCTTCCTTTGTGCTGCAATGCCAATCCAATTCAGCCCCACTCCATGACTGGTATTGTACTTTTTTCATTTAAAAATGAGGACTATCATAATAACAGATCTCCCCTGCCATAGGGAGTAATACTGATTTATTTACCACTTCCACATTTTTAAAATCCATTGTAAAACAAACAAACAAAGAAAGGCAGTACTGAAAGGACCAAATGAATTTCTGTAGAACTTGGCATTCCAAGTGAATGTGTTTGGGACTCCAGCTAAAGGTCACAATCCTGCATGCAACAGTATGTGCAGCCTGTTTTTGTGTACAAGTAGGTGTTCCTAAATTTCACTGACTTCAAACAGCCTTAACAGGGGTGGGATTGCAGCCTAAGCCTGCAAAACAAAGAAAACTGTGACACCTTTTAAACATTGTTTAAATAGCCAGCTTAATAAAATTAAAAGGATAAAGAGCCCTGCATTTAAAACAGATAAACTAGTTCTAAGAGAAATGGTATATAGATAAGTAACAGATGTAAGAAAATACACAGCCAAAGGGGGAAGGGAGGGAAGGAAAGAGAAAAAAGCTTGGAAATGGACACACACAAACAAAGAGAGAAATATTTCCCCCAGGTTCTCCGGTTATAAATATGGGCAAGTATCTGTGCCTTCACTGGCTGCTCTGCAGACGTCCAGCTCTTCTAGTTCTTGTGCGAATGCCATGGGAAAAAGCAGAAGGGCTACAGAGACTATTTGTTGTTGTTTAGTCGTGTCCGACTCTCCGTGACCCCATGGACCAGAGCACGCCAGGCACTTCTGTCTTCCACTGCCTCCCACAATTTGGTCAAACTCATGTTAGTTGCTTTGAGAACACTGTCCCACCACCTCGTGCTCTGTCGTCCCCTTCTCCTTGTGCCCGCCATCTTTCCCAACATCAAGGTCTTTTCCAGGGAGTCTTCTCTTCTCGTGAGGTGGCCAAAGTCCTGGAGCCTCAGCTTCAGGATCTGTCCTTAAAATGAGCACTCAGGGCTGATTTCCTTCAGAATGGAGAGGTTTGATCTTCTTGCAGTCCATGGGACTCTCAAGTCTCCTTCAGCACCAGAATTCAAAAGCATCCATTCTTCAGCGATCAGCCTTCTTTATGGTCCAGCTCTCACTTCCATACATCACTACTGGGAAAACCATGGCTTTAACTATACGGACCTTTGTTGGCAAGGTGATATCTCTGCTTTTTAAGATGCTGTCTAGGTTTGTCATTGCTTTTCTCCCAAGAAGCAGGCGTCTTTTAATTTCGTGGCTGCTGTCACCATCGGCAGTGATCATGGAGCCCAAGAAAGTAAAATCTCTCACTGCCTCCATTTCTTCCCCTTCTATTTGCCAGTAGGTGATGGGCCCAGTGGCCATGATCTTAGTTTTTTAAATATTGAGTTTCAGACCATATTTTGCGCTCTCCTCTTTCACCCTCATTAAAAGGTTCTTTAATTCCTCCTCACTTTCTGCCATCAAGGTTGTGTCATCTGCATATCTGAGGTTGTTGATATTTCTTCCAGCAATCTTAATTCCGGCTAGGGATTCATCCAGCCCAGCCTTTCACATGATGAATTCTGCATATAAGTTAAATAAGCAGGGAGACAATATACAGCCTTGTCGTACTCCTTTCCCAATTTTGAACCAATCAGTTGTTCCATATCCAGTTCTAACTGTAGCTTCTTGTCCCACATAGAGATTTCTCAGGCACTCCCATTTCTTTAAGAACTTGCCATAGTTTGCTGTGGTCGACACAGTCAAAGGCTTTTGCATCGTCAATGAAGCAGAAGTTCTTTCTGGAACTCTCTAGCTTTCTCCATAATCCAGCGCATGTTTGCAATTTGGTCTCTGGTTCCTCTGCCTCTTCTAAATCCAGCTTGCACTTCTGGGAGGTCTCGGTCCACATACTGCTTAAGCCTGCCTTGTAGAATTTTAAGCATAACCTTGCTAGCATGTGAAATGAGTGCAATTGTGCGGTAGTTGGAGCATTCTGTGGCACTTCCCTTCTTTGGAATTGGGATGTAGACTGATCTTCTCCAATCCTCTGGCCACTGCTGAGTTTTCCAAATTTGCTGGCATATTGAATGTAGCACCTTAACAGCATTGTCTTTTAAAATTTTAAATCCCTCAGCTGGAATATCATCACTTCCATTGGCCTTGATATTAGCAGTGCTTTCTAAGGCGCATTTGACTTCACTCTCCAGGATGTCTAGCTCAAGGTCAGCAACCACACTACCTGGGGTGTACGAGACATCCATATCTTTCTGGTATAGTTCCTCAGTGTGTTCTTGCCACACAACAAGGCCTTACAAATAGCAGGGGAGAGAAGGCAAGCAAAATGTGATGGAGATAGTGAAAGATACAAGAAATTTAATGCAGATTTCTAAAAAATAGCAAGGAGAGACAAGAAGGCCTTCTTAAACAAGCAATGCAAAGAAATAAAGGAAAACAATAGAATGGGAAAAACCAGAGATCTGTTCAAGAAAATTGAAGATATGAAAGGAACATTTCGTACAAAGATTACCATAATAAAGGACAAAAGTGGTAAGGACCTAACAGAAGCAGAAGACAATACTAAATATCAATACTAAATATCAATACTAAAGCAGTCTTGATATTTGTGGATGCAGAGAAAGCCTTTGACAATATTTCTTGGAGTTTTATGAAGAAGAATTTACAGGGGATGGGGGTAGGACAAGGTTTTGAAAATGGTATAGGTGCAATTTATTCAGAACAAAAGGCAAAATTAATTGTGAATAATGTGATGACAGAAGAGTTTAAGACTGAAAAAGGGACATGACAAGGTTGCCCAATTTCTCCATTGCTTTTTATATCGGTCCTCGAGGTTTTGTTAAACATGATTAGAAAGGACCAAGAGGTTAAAGGTATACAAGTGGGAGCTAAACAGTACAAACTGAAAGCATTTGCTGATGATTTAGTATTGACTTTACAGGAGCCAGAACCTAGTACTAAAAGGGTATTGGAACTGATTCAAGAATTTGGACAGGTTGCAGGATTCAAGTTGAATAAGATGAAAACCAAGGTTTTAGAGAAAAATTTAACTATGAATGAGAGAGAGAAGTTCCAGGAGGAGACAGGACTAACATTGGTTAAAAAAGTGAAATACTTAGGGATTAACATGACTGCTAAAAATGTGAATTTATTTAAGGATAATTATGAAAAATATTGGACTGAAGTGAAAAAGGATTTAGAAGTATGGTCAAATTTGAAGTTATCACTGTTAGGCCGAATTGCTGTGATAAAAATGAATGTGCTGCCAAGGATATTATTTTTGTTCCAAACATTGCAAATTTTGGATAAGATGGATTGTTTCAAGAAGTGGCAGAAGGATATTTCTAGATTTGTTTGGCAGGGCAAGAAGCCTCAAATAAAATTTAAGATATTAACGGATGCCAAAGAAAGAGGCGGATTTGCCCTGCCAGACCTCAAACTTTATTATGAATCAGTTGCTTTTTGCTGGCTGAGAGAATGGCTGCTTCTTGAAAATACTGAAGTGTTGGATTTAGAAGGTTTTAACAATGTATTTGGTTGGCATGCATATTTGTGGTACGATAAGGTAAAAGTACATAAAGCGTTCAAAAATCATATTGTTAGAAAAGCATTGTTTAATGTTTGGATAAGATATAAGGATTTGTTAGAAAAGAAAACCCCAAGATGGTTGTCACCAATGGAAGCGAAGGCACAGAAAAAACTCAATATGGAGGCCAAATGGCCGAAATATTGGGAAATTCTGGTGCAAGATGGAGACAGAATAAAATTGCAGAGCTTTGAAAAATTGAAAAACAAAGTGCGAGATTGGCTCCATTATTATCAAATAATGGAGGCATACAAATTGGACAAAAAAGTTGGTTTCCAGGTGGAAAAATCAAAATTGGAAACAGAATTGTTAGATCCAAAAACCAAGAATTTGTCAAGAATGTATAACTTGCTGTTGAAATGGAACACTCAGGATGAAACGGTGAAATCAGCTATGATTAAATGGGCACAAGACGTTGGACATAACATAATGATGGCTGACTGGGAACAGTTATGGACCACAGGTATGAAATTCATGGCATGTAATGCCCTAAGAGAAAATTTGATGAAAATGATTTATAGGTGGTACATGACACCAGTCAAGCTTGAAAAAATCTACCATTTGCCCGATAATAAATGTTGGAAATGTAATGAGACTGAAGGTACATTCTTTACCTTTGGTGGTCGGCCAATTGGTGTTAAAGAAGGATAGAACTTTCTTTATGTATGCAACAACAGCAGCAAGAATACTCATCACGAAATATTGGAAGACACAAGATTTACCCACCAGGGAAGAATGGCAGATGAAGTTGATGAACTACATGGAATTGGTGGAAATGACTGGCAGAATCTGAGACCAGGGAGAAGAGTCGGTGGAAGAAGACTGGAAAAAGTTTAAAGACTATTTACAGAAATACTGTAAAATTAATGAATGTTAGAAAAATGTTGGAATGAAGTTATATGGCTTTAGTAGAAATGTTATAAGGAATTAAGTATAAATAGATTAATAGAGTATTAAAGGGAAAAATAAGGTTAGAATGTGTTAAGATAATTACAGGATAGAAAACAGAGGAAGATGGAAAGGAATTGCTGAAACAATTAATAGAAGTGGAATACAAAAAGGGAGGCGTGAGGAGGTCGTGGAAATAAGTGAAAGAAAGATAAGATATTGAAATTGGACTGTGTTTTAAATGGTTTTTGTTTTGTTTTGTTAGTTGTATTTGTTAGTGTTTTGTAGTGTTTTTTGTATTGTATTATATTGTTGGTTTTTTTGGTTTTTTGTAGTGTTGTGTTTAATTTGTTGGAAAACTAATAAATATTATTTATATTTATAAAAAAAAGGTCTGCCTTGGATTAGTATCGAGATCATTCTATCATTTTTGAGATTGCATCCCAGTACAGCTTTTGCCACTCTTTTACAGCTTTCACCACTCTTTTCAGAGACGATTAGGATGAATTATTTTCTGGCATTAGCCTATCTGTAATTGTACCATGTAGTCACACAGCATATTCTTTCTGTGAGCTGCTTAAACATGAGTGAGCAGAGTTTTCAGTGCCCTACTGATTTCACTAGTGAAATAGATTCGTTTTCTTTTTTGTTGGAATTGTCTGCATTTGGACCTTCAATATTTCAAAACTTCCATCCATCTTGGACTCCCTTCTCTTTGAGTATTTCTGACCACGGGATCTCACCTAGTAGCTCCTTAAGCTTTTTGAATTCAGACAGCAGGTGTAATAAAAATATACAATTTTTAAAAATACATGCCATGCAAACAAAGTGACTATTTTTTAAAAGGAGAACAGAATGTGGATAGGAAAATGAGTAATTCCAAGAACAGTTCTTTCACATGGTCACAAAAGGATCTTATGGAATGGACAATACAGGAGATAGGTTTGGGAGGGGAGGGTCAAAATGGCAACTGGCCCCAACCAGGTCAACAGAGAAGGCTTCAGTGTCTCATTTCTGATTCAGATTCAGCCACGAAGAATGGCGGTGAATGGAGACAACCTGGAAAGGGAGGAGCCAAATGGTTCTAACTAGGCTGTTGGAGAAGACCTCACTTAGCCTCTAACCACATAGGAATTAATGAGAGCTACAGTGAGGGGGGAAAGTATTTGATCCCCTGCTAAATTTGCCCGTTTGCCCTCTGACAAAGAAATGCCCAGTCCATAATTTTAATGGTAGGTTTATTGTAGCTGTGAGAGTCATAATAACAACAGGTAAACCCCCAGAAACCCAGAAGACAAAAGTCAGAGATTGATGTGCATTATAATGAGTGAAATAAGTATCTGATCCCTTTGCAAAAGATGACTTAGTACTTGGTGGCAAAACCCTTGTTCGCAATTACAGAGGTCAGATGTTTCTTGTAGGTGGCCACCAGGTTTGCACACATCTCAGGAGGTATTTTGTCCCACTCCTCTTTGCAGATCCTCTCCAAGTCAGTACGATTTCAAGGCTGATGTGTAGCTACTCGAATCTTCAGCTCCCTCCACATATTTTCGATGGGATTAAGGTCTGGAGACTGGCTAGGCCACTCCAGGACCTTAATGTGCTTCTTCTTGAGCCACTCCTTTAAGGGTGCCTTGGCTGTGTGTTTTGGGTCATTGTCATGCTGGACTACTCATCCTCGACCCATTTTCAATGCCCTGGCTGAGGGAAGGAGGTGCTCACCCAAGATTTGACGATACATGGTCCTGTCCATCATCCCTTCAATGTGGTGAAGGTGTCCTGTCCCCTTAGCAGAAAAACACCCCCAAAGCATAATATGTCCCCCTCCGCATTTGATGGTGGGGATGGTGTTCTGGGGATCGTAGGCAGTGTTCCTCCTCCTCCAAACATGGTGAGTTGAGTTGATGCCAAAAAGCTTGATTTTGGTCTCATCTGACCACAACACTTTCACCCAATTCTCCTCTGGGTCATTCAGATGTGCATTGGCAAACTGCAGACGGGCCTGTACATGTGCTGTCTTGAGCAAGGGGACCTTGCGGGCTCTGCAAGATCTCAGTCCTTCACGGCGTAGTGTGTTACCAACTGTTTTCATGTTAACTATGGTCCCAGCTGCCCTGAGATCATTGACATGTTCTCCCTGTGTTCTGGGCTGCTTCATCACCATTCTCCTGATCATTGCAACTCCACGAGATGAGACCTTGCATGGAGCCACAGACTGAGGGAGGCTGACAGTTATTTTGTGTTTATTCCATTTGCAAATTATTGCACCAGCTGTTGTTACCTTCTCACCAAGCTGCTTGGCAATAGTCTTGTAGCCCAGTCTAGCCTTGTGCAGGTCTACAATCTTGTCTCTGACGTCCTTGGACAGCTCTTTGGTTTTGGTCATGGTGGCTACTTTGGAATCTGCTGGATTGATTGCTTCTGTTGACCGGTGTCTTTTGTACAGGTACAGTAATGAGCTGGGATTATAGGTAAGACCTCTCCCTTACAGCAGGAGTTTCTAATCTTAGCTCATTACATACAGTGAAGATACCAGGTAGCCTGACATCTGGCTGGTTGATAGGGGATCAAATACTTATTTCACTCATTATAATGCACATCAATCTCTGACTTTTGTCTTCTGGGTTTCTGAGGGTTTTCCTGTTGTTATTCCGACTCTCACAGCTACAATAAACCTACCATTAAAATTATGGACTGGTCATTTCTTTGTCAGAGGGCAAACAGGCAAATTTAGCAGGGGATCAAATACCTTTTCCAATCACTGTAGATAAATATACAAATTCAGTGAATGTGGACTGAAATCACTATCAGAAAAAAATCCCCAAATGGTGGATATGTCCATCCATTGTCTCTGAAAATTCATAATATAGCTTTCTGCAATGTTATTTTTCTAGAAAAAGAGGTGCTGGAACTCACAATGGACACCTCCCTTGTTCTCTTGAATGGCAATGGCGCCACCTGAGAGGGGCCGGAACTGAGGTCCGGAGAGTTCTGGCTGGAAAAAATCCCTGGCTTTCTGAGATCTGTTGGATTAGAATATCCTAAACACAGAGCAAGTCACGGTTTTTCTGCCTTGCTGAATCCACTATACTCAGAGAGAAAGCCGAAGATTTACAGCCTATAAAGCTGTCGCATGGGTCAGAACAGACGGCGGCTCTCATCACAATGTCAGGGCTGACTTTTTTTAAAATTACTGTTTGATGTCAGGATTGCCTTGAAGGGAAAGGAATGACAGGCTTGGTTACAGGCCTAGCAAGTAAAGGCAGGATTATGGACTCCAAACCTTTGAAAATCCTGGTATCTCTATGGTAGTTTTTGTTACGTGAATGGTGCCACAGATCCCCTGGGTGGGCTGTGCAGATTCCCCGGGGTCCACAGACCACCGAATGGGATCCACTGCCTAAATTAAGCTATTTAGTTGTAAAAACTCTAGTGTTTAAGGCTTATCATCTTGCCTCACAAGAAATGACATATTCAATGGAATTACAGTGGTACCTCAGTTTAAGAACAGTCCGGTTTAAGAATGATTTTGTTTACAAACTCTGCAAAACCGGAAATAGCCTCTTGGTTTGAGAACTTTACCTCAGTCTAAGAACGGAATCCGAACAGTGGAAGGGCACTGGCGGCAGGAGGCCTCATTAGGGAAAGCGCACCTCGGTTTAAGAACAGTTTCAGTTTAAGAACAGACTTCTGGAATGGACTAAGTTCGTATACCGAGGTGCCACTGTATGCCTAAAAAATATTGGTTTTTTTTACATTGCCTAACTGTCGCTATTGGCAATCGCCACTTTCTTCTGAAAGGCTACTAGTAGGCCAGAGTGATTATTATTTATATCCTGCAGAATAAGACTACAGCTAATGGAAGAAAATATGATCCAATGAAGGTATGAGTTTACATCACCACCTCCACCATTAAATATATAAAAAAATTGTCCAGTAGCACCTTAGAGACCAACTAAGTTTGCATGCACACGAAAGCTCATACCAGGAACAAACTTAGTTGGTCTCTAAGGTGATACTGGACAATTTAAAAAAAAGTATATTTCTACTGCGTCAGACCAACACGGCTACCTACCTGAATCTATCTGCCATTGAAGTTATTTATGCACCAGCTGATTTTAGTGTTTGTTTGTTTAAAGAAACAAGAGTATGCCCATTTCACATAAAATTCAATTTTCAGTTACTTAGTACCTTGTAAATGTCTAAAACGTAACCAAAATGCATCCCGTTCCGTGAGCATCTTTTACAACAGTAGTGTAAACACAGGAGGTTGGATCCCAAGAAAGTAACTTTATGATCCCACCCAGTTTTGGGTATAAATGAGATATGAAGAGGTCTCTCTTAACGAAATGCTTCCATCAGATGTGCTGATGATGCCCAAAGTGTTCCATTGCAGTTCTGCACTGAACTGCTCATTAAATCTAACAGCAAATTATTCTGAATATTTATTCACATTCCTTCCAAAAGATGATTGTTTTCCAATCAATATTTTAAATTTAGAGAAATGTAATTTAAAATCTTTTCCCAAGCCACTAATTCTGAGTCAGTCTGTATCAAATACACAATTCAGAACAATAACATTTGTGCATTGCATTTCCAGAGTCTTGGAGCTGTAAGGCTGACAAAAAAGAGTAAAACACAAGGCGGATGTTTTATGTTGAAGGACTATGTTGTCAGATTTATGATTTGGGGCATTGTGGGACAAATGAACCGTGCCAACCACATTTGCATCCCGTCATGCAAGTTCATGTGTCCCAGTACTTCAATCTGCAAAGATTTACCCAATTACAAAATATTTGTAATGGATATGCAAAGGCTTATTTCTTTTAAAATTCCCAGTACAGTAATGTGGGGGAAGCCAGCTCATCTGTCATTCATGTTAATTTAATTATCAGACCACATTCAATATAAAATGCAAATGAGTTCAACAGTTGATAGCACATACTAATTGTGTTCATTAATTAGATCAGATAGCAAGGAGAAAACCAAAAGTGCCACAAGTTGCAAGAGGGTTGTTAATTAAAGACAACATTTTGAATTAGAAACTGTAATCCCACAGTAAGCCCCTGATTGGCTTACCCCAAGGCAGGAGCATTACTCTTATTACTCTGGTTTCACTTGCACACCCATCCATGGTATCGTGGGACCGGTTAAGCCAACAGAATTAATGGGGCTAATAAAGTGTGGGGATTCTGCCAGATTTGCAGGTGGCAGTGTGAAGAATGCAGAGGAAATCCTGGCCACCAAACAGCTGACTTGGGGGCAAACAGAGGCTGAACCTTCCCTTTCTCTCTGAAACAACTATGTGTGCATCAGTGTGTGTGTGCGCGCACACAAGCGTGCATAGTTCTGGGGCTCAGAATCTGCTATGAGCTGCCCTCCATAGTTGGAGCAGGGCGGGGGGATAGTACACGTTTTGCATGCAGAAGGTCCCAGGGTAGTCTCTGGCATGCCCAGGCAGGGCTGAGAAAGGCCTCTGTCTGAAACTTTGGAGAGCTGTGGGCAATCAGGGTAGCTAATCCTGAGCCAGCTGGCCCAGTGGTCTGGCTCGCTATGAGGCAGCTTCCCATGTTCCATTTTGGAGGGGGAGGACTTGGTCTTCTGACCCCTTTAAGGCGATGAGTAAGGAAGAAGGGGAGGAGGATGCTCAGAGTCCTTTTCAGAGCCTTGGCCAAAAAAGGGAGAAAGGATTGGCACTCTAAAAACAAAAGCGCTGCTAAAATCCCCCCTCCCAAATCTGCCTTCCCACTCTGAGATGTACTCAAGGCTACTGAGGAAACAATCAAATCCAGACCTCTATTAATAAATATTTATGGAACTATACATCTACCTGTAAACCGTGATCCTCTGATTAAGGGCTGTACATAAATAAATAAAAATAATTAAAATACATAAAATAAAATAATTAAAATACATTTCCAAAACATGACAACATATGTCCATGCAGCTCTTACCATAGATGGAGTCACCAAGTGATTGTTTTAAATCTGCATCTTGCCCTTATTGCCCCAATGCTGCTGGAACATCAGAAAAGAGAAGCTTCCCATCCAGACACTAGCAAGGCCCAGATCCGTTTAGCTTCTTAAATGGAGCTATGAAGCACCTAAGGATCTATTTTATTTTATTTACTATTACATTTATACCACACCTTTCCTTCAAGGTGCTCAAGGTGGCGCCTGTGGTTCTCCCCCTCCTCATTGACCCTGTGAGGTCAGTTACGCTGAGAGACTGCAAGGGGCCCAAGGTCATCCAGGGACCTTCATGGCTAAGTGGGGATTTGAACTCTGTGCTCTCCCAGGTCTTTACATCACACTGGCTCATGGCCTCAGCCCCTCGCGCTATACAGACTGCAAAGCCTTGCAGCAATGCAGCCTCTAGCACTCTGAGACGAAACACAGCCTCAGACTCTGCCTCTTGGCTGCCCTCACAAAGGCCACCTGCCATGGTGGCACAGTGCCTACTCCCAAGGTGGTCAGACCTTTGCCTCGGGGCACAAGTGTCAGCAGTGATGGGCACAGAATGGACTTGTCTTGGGAATCTCTGTTGTCTGCTGTTCCTGGCACGCTCGCACGGCCCAGCCCTTTCTAATGAGCCACATCTGTCGCTAAATTTCTGCCAAAAATAAAATAAAAAAGTTAACCTGTAAGAGGAATTTTGGCACTTCTGTATGCCAACCAGGCCACTTTTATTTTGCAATGGGAATTCAAAGAGTGCAGTCCTGCCTCTTGGGAATTCAGCATGAATGCATAACAAAAATACGGTCAGAAGGGCGTGTGGAAGGAGGGGCAGAGGCCTGTTTCTGGATCCTGCTTCCCTGGAGTTAAATGATGCTCCATATTCCAAATGCTGCTTTTAGCTCTGGAGTCAGCATTCCGAAGGACTGGTGCCAGAGAAGGCAAAGAGTCTCAACTTCTAGTGATTGTCATGCTAAAAGGATGGCGATGGGCTGGGTGATCTTGAGCTGGGTGAAAGAGAAGTTCCCAGGTACATTCCTCCACATTCCTAGGTATTATTTACTGACTGATTTATATACTGCCCTTCATCTGAAGGTCACAGGGTGGTTCACAACACAAAAGCGCAAAATGCATATAATAATAATGCCACCTCCCAATATACATTTAAAATGCCATTGATTCATTAACAGCCCAAGACTTGGTTGAAAAGGAATATTTTCGCCTGGTGCCTAAAGATATGCAATGATGTGGTGCCCAGAGAGCCTCCCTGGGGAGATCACTCCACCAAAGGGGACCCACTGCAGAAAAGGCCCCTTCTTGTGTTGCCACCTTCTGGACCTCTTGTGGAAGGGGAACGCGAAGGAGGGCCTCACATTATGATCACAGAATCTGGGTGGGTTCCTATGGGGAGAGGCGATCCTTGAAGCATTGCAGTCCTGGGCCATTTAATAATAATAATAATAATAATAATAATAATAATAATAATAATAATAATAATAATAATTTATTATTTATACCCTGCCCATCTGGCTGGGTTTCCCCAGCTACTCTGGGCGGCTTCCAACTGAATATTAAAAACAGTACAGCATCAGACATTAAAAACTTCCCTAAAGAGGGCTGCCTTCAGTTGTCTTTTAAAAGTAAAATAGTTGTTTATTGCCTTGACATTTGCTGGGAGGGCGTTCCACAGGACAGGCGCCACTACCGAGAAGGCCCTCTGTCTAGATCCATGTAACCTTACTTCTCGCAATGAGGGAACCACCAGAAGGCCCTCGGCACTGGATCTCACTGGCTGAACGATGGGGGTGGAGATGCTCCATCAGGTATACAGGACTGGGCCATTTAGGGCTTTAAAGGTCAGCAGCAACACTTTGAATTGTGCTCGGAAATGTACTGGGAGCCAATGCAGATCTCTCAGAACCGGTGTTATGTGGTCCCGGCGGCCACTCCCAGTCACCAGTCTAGCTGCCGCATTCTGGATTAATTGCAGTTTCCAGGTCACCTTCAAAGGTAGCTCCACGTAGAGCGCATTGCAGTAGTCCAAGTGGGAGATAACTAGAGCATGCACCACTCTGGCAAGACAGTCCGCGGGCAGGTAGGGTCTTAGCCTGTGTACCAGATGGAGCTGGTAGACAGCTGCCCTGGACACAGAATTAACCTGTGCCTCCATGGACAGCTGTGAGTCCAAAATAACTCCCAGGCTGCGCATCTGGTCCTTCAGGGGCACAGTTATCCCATTCAGGACCAGGGAATCCCCCACACCCACCCGCTCCCCGTGCCCCCAAAACAGTACTTCTGTCTTGTCAGGATTCAACCTCAATCTGTTAGCCGCCATCCATCCTCCAACCGCCTCCAGGCACTCACACAGGACCTTCACCGCCTTCACTGGTTCTGATTTAAAGGAGAGGTAGAGCTGGGTGTCATCTGCAAACTGATGAACACCCAGCTCCAACCCCCTGATGATCTCTCCCAGCGGCTTCATATAGATATTAAAAAGCATGGGGGAGAGGACCTGAGGCACCCCACAAGTGAAAGCCCAGGGGTCTGAACACTCATCCCCCAACACCACTTTCTGGACACGGCCCAGGAGGAAGGAGCAGAACCACCGTATAACAGTGCCCCCAGCTCCCAGCCCCTCTAGACGGTCCAGAAGGATGTTATGGTCGATGGTGTTAAAGGCCGCTGAGAGATCCAGCAGAACTAGGAACCAGATTTCACCTTTGTCCCTAGCCCGCCGGAGATCATCAACCAGTGCGACCAAGGCAGTTTCAGTCCCATGGTGAGGCCTGAATCCCGATTGGAAGGGATCCAAATGGTCCGCATCCTCCAGGCGTGCTTGGAGTTGTTTGGCAACCACCCGCTCAATCACCTTGCCCAAGAATGGTAAATTTGAGACTGTGCGATAGTTGGCCAAATTGGCTTGGTCTAAAGATGTTTTTTTAAGAAGCGGTTTAATGACCGCCTCTTTCAGTGGGTCTGGGAAGGCTCCCTCACAGAGGGAGGCATTCACCACCCCACGGAGCCCATCGCCCTGCCCTTCCCGGCTAGCTTTTATTAGCCAGGATGGGCAAGGATCAAGGAGACAGGTGGTCGGTTTCACTTGTCCAAGCAGCCTGTCCACATCCTCGGAGGTAACAGATTGGAATTGATCCCATGTAACAGGACTAGACAGAACTCTAGCACTATCCTGCCCTGGCCCTGCTCCAACAGTGGAGTCTACCTCCTTCTGAATCTGAGCGACTTTATCTGCAAAAAACTTTGCAAAAGCATTGCAGGAGATCTTGGGGTCCTTACCAGGCCCCGGTGGTGCAGGTGGTTCCGATAGATTGCGAA
Source organism: Podarcis liolepis (assembly GCF_965112155.1). NCBI lineage: Eukaryota > Metazoa > Chordata > Lepidosauria > Squamata > Lacertidae > Podarcis > Podarcis liolepis. Next base: position 76,861,805 of record NC_139564.1, read on the forward strand.
CCACCTGAAAAGGTCTCCTGCTGCTGTTTTCTGCAGATGCAACAGAAGCGGCGAAGAAAGTCCTCTTCGCTGTCGCCATTGCCACTTGGTAGGCTCAACGTTGAGCTCTAGCCCGTGTCCGGTCTGATTCAGAATGAGTTTTCTGCCACCGGCGCTCTAGCCGTCTCAACGATTGTTTCATCACCCTCAGCTCTGGGGCTGTCCGGGCTCCATGCAATCAGAGAGGGTGCTTTGGAGCCAGACAGTCAATAGCCCTGGTTAACTCCGCATTCCAGCGTGCCACCAGGGAATCAGCTGAAAGGCCATCAACTTGGGATAAAGCATCCCCTACCACTCTCTGGAAGCCAATTGAATCCATTAAGTGGCGGGGGCGGACCATCCGAATCGGTCCCACCTCCCTGAAGAGGGGAAGGGTCGCAGAGAAGTCCAGTTGCACCAGGAAGTGATCTGACCATGGCACTTCTTTTGTTTCGCTTTTAGTTAATGTCAGATCACCAACATCTGCAGAGGTAAACACCAAGTCTAAGGCATGTCCGCGGCTATGAGTTGGGCCAAGGCTTTATAAATTAAAAAACAGCACTTTGACTTGAGCCCAGAAACTAATTGGCAGCCAGTGCAGTCAGAGTGTAGGCAGGGCTGGCAGACCACTGCTTGAACCTATGTAGAGCTGCTGCCAGTCAGAGTAGGTGAGCTAGATGGGCCAATGGTCTTGACTCAGTCTATGGCAGTTTTCCATCTTCCCACACAAATTGCATGCACTGCTCCACGTTGGGCTAAAGGTATTGCAGCACCAAAGCAGTTCTCAGGAATCCTGTAGTAAGGTTCACAAGTGGAAAAATTCACTTGTTTCCATGTTTATAGGCAAACCATGCATTTAGTATAAAAGCATTCAGGTGCTGAGGAACTAATGTAAATGAATGGGAGAGGAGAGGAGCACAGAAAAATATTGGCTAACAAAATGCCCAAATACTTCAACACCAAAACCAAAAACCATATTCTGCTCTGAGTTAATACACTAATAAACTTCTTTTTTAAAATGGGAACTATCTACCATATTCTTTGTCCCAGCAGCTCAAGTGAAGGTGCAACCAGAGATCTGCACAGCAGCTTGTAGAGTCTGATCCAATTAACAGTGCAGCACTACATGTGTCTACGAAGTCTGAAATCTCCTCTTACCCTTCATTTTAACATCAAGTGCCAACAATGTGGTTTCAACATCAAGTCAACTTTTCCTCACTTACCCTCCCTGTCTTGCTTACCTTTCTGCAGACTCAAATTTCATTGACACTTTGGTTTACATTACAGTATTTATTTATATACCATTATATACCATGTTTCAGTCCTCATAAAGATATTGCCCAATTTCAGGTCCCCTGACCACTCGAGAACCAAGAAGGCCTCCTCCTCTTTTAATGGTTTACAAAGTAGAACAGAATCTTTGGACTAATTCAAAAAATACATTACATCTTGCAGTTTCCTTCCAATATTGCAAAAAGCATGACATCCCGATGCCGCGCGGCGTGGGGAGACGTTCCCCCTCCGCCGCCCGGCATCGGGGCTTCGTCCCGATGCCGCGCGGCGTGGGGAGACGTTCCCCCTCCGCCGCCCGGCATCGGGGCTTCGTCCCGATGCCGCGCGGCGGGGGGAGACGTTCCCCCTCCGCCGCCCGGCATCGGGGCTTCGTCCCGATGCCGCGCGGCGGGGGGAGACGTTCCCCCTCCGCCGCCCGGCATCGGGGCTTCGTCCCGATGCCGCGCGGCGGGGGGAGACGTTCCCCCTCCGCCGCCCGGCATCGGGGCTTCGTCCCGATGCCGCGCGGCGTGGGGAGACGTTCCCCCTCCGCCGCCCGGCATCGGGGCTTCGTCCCGATGCCGCGCGGCGGGAGGAGACGTTCCCCCTCCGCCGCCCGGCATCGGGGCTTCGTTCCGAAGCCGGCGGCGGGAGGAGGTCCGAGGACAGTGGGGAAGACGCGCTGCGCTTCCCCGCTGTCCCTGAGATTTCCCTATGGGCTGTCGTCTTGCGAAGCAAGCCCATAGGGAAATTCGTTTTGCGAAGCGCCTCCAAAACGGAAAACCCTTTCGTCTAGCGGGTTTTCCGTCTTGCGAGGCGTTCGTCTTGCGGGGTACCACTGTATCTTCTATCCTTTGGGAAACAGTTTAACAGCTAAATTCTAATACATTCTGTTGATTTTTCTGGGGCTTACCAAGTAAGGGTGTTCTCACTAGCACCCTAAAGAAAAGACAATGCTATGCTGTGGCTTCTCTAGGACAAGTCTTCTCTGTGCTCTTTTGCTCTAAGAAAGGCAAAAGGGCCTCCTCTGAGTGGGAACCTCAGTTGAGCTGTAATCTGCAAATGGATGGCCTTACCTGATTATCTGGGTGCTTTACAGTGAAGTAGCCAATGCACACAATGACTTCGTGCAAGAGGGCTTCACAGGTGTGCTGGGAACAGTGCCACAGCAAAGAGCTTATAATGTGTCGGAACGCAAGGGACAGTCCTTCAGCGCCCACGATAGACTGAAAAACAAAGAAAGAAAAAATACACCTTTTTGCAGATTCCCAATGAAACCAAAGAGAGGTGTTGCTACAAATCACATGACTTTGCAACCTGGCCATTGGCTTGTGCCTACTGACTTCAGGAAGAACCTTGCATGCCAAACCCTGCAGTGTAGGAGGTTGGACTAGATGACCCTTGGGGTTCCTTCCAACTCAAAATTCTATGAAAAAGCACATTTTGTTACCTCAGAATTTGTAATATGCTCAGGATGTAAAAATTTGATAAACCAGTCATACAGTGCTTTAGGATTTGTGTTTGTTTTTTGGTTAAACGAACCAAAGCGTATCCTCTCAATTCATGTCTCACTCCCCCCCCCCGCATGATATTCCTAATATGAACTACTGTAAATAGTGAATTTTAATTTTAAAAGGGCAGAGATGACTTTGCTGGCACTCTGTTAGCATTAAAAACCCAATTTAATCAGACCAATTTAACAATGTATCTTCCAAGAAAGCATAATTCTAATAAAAAAATTCAGTAAAAAAGTAAAAGAAGAAATGTTTTTTTATTTTACTAATGCTGTAAAATATATGCTTAATTACTAATTTGTGAGTGTGCTGAACAGCCACCCTCATATCACATATAAACATTATTACTATTTATTAAATAGCTATACTGCCCTTCATCCGAAGGTCAGAGTGGTTTACAATATAAAAACACAAAAATACATGAAACAATAACTCCCCAAATTCAGCTGAAATTGCAGCTTATATTGGCTTCTCCTGAACTGGCTAGGGGTTTGCTGAGTGTCAAATTTGGCTGCATGTTAAAAATATGGCTTAGTCAAGAGAATGGTCCAAGAAGGTAAGAGAAGAGATCATCACTCTTCACAAACAAGAAGCAGGATACCAAAGGATAGTGAAGGCACTGAATGTTCCAAGAGACACTGCTGGAAGCAAAAAGATAGTACTTTTAAATAATTGTTTGGTAAGGTATAATCAAAAGAATAAGATCCCTGTTAGCTTGGTGTGTGTGTGTGTGTGTGTGTGTGTGTGTGTGTGTGTGTGTGTTAAATGATGGTTGGCTGAGGGAGAAGAAAAGGGGCTCCCTGCTTATTCTGGAGAAGCCCACTTTATCTGCACAGCCCCCAGCCTCTATTTAATAAACATGTCAGCCAGAAAAAGCGACACAAGGTCAAAGGGGGAACGTGATGTATGAGGAAAGAACATCAAAGTCTACTAGCTTGAATGGAGCAACCCTATAGGCCTGTGGGAAAATATCTGCCATCTACAGTTCTTAGCTCCCTGTCTTGGAGTTTGCATAAAATAGATGTGTTTAACCTACATGGCAGAGTGGACACATGCCAGCCAAAATTCAGCAGAAAGCTGGGGTCTTCTCCACTGGCGGAGGAAGAGGAGTGCGGGGGGAGCGCCCCCCTGGCAGCGTGCCATCGTGGCTGCTCACCCGCGCTGGGTGAGCATTGCCCCCACAGACGGCCCCCCCTGCTCTCTGCCCCCCAGTGCCAGAGCATGAAGCTCCGCCACTGGTCTTCTCCCCTCCCTCCTTCCCTCCCCCAACAGCCATATTTGCTTCAAAAAGAAAGATACACCTTCCATCACCCAAATTAATATGCCATGATAAAACATTTCCTAGCGCAATTTCATAAGAACTTAAGCTCTGCTGGATCAGACAACCGTCTCACCTAAATCAATATTAAGCCAGATGTCCCCAACAAGCTCAAAAACTGGGCATGAAGGCAACAGCCCACAGCAACTGGGATTCAGAGAAACATTTCCTCAGAAATTGGCGGTCCCAATCAGGGCCATCTTTACCATTAGGCAAAATGAGGAACCCTGCACTGGGAATTAGGAAAGAACAGCAAATGGCTAGGTATTTAATGTGGTATTACTGTTTTATTTTTAGTAGCAAAACAGCTTGAGTGGCCCCGAGTGGGATGAGGCTTGACTCTGAAGTAAGGCCCATTGAGTTCAATAGCCATCAAAATGAGTTGGAGAAACAAGGTTGCATGTTGGACAATTTTATTAAGCCCTTCCCCTCAAATTACTGGGTCATTTCACTAAATCTCTTCCAAATCCTAATACAAGACAGTTGGGAACCTTGCTTGCTTGACCACCATTGGGCCCTGAGAGGGCTACTGTACATGCACTTTCAAAAAGTGGCAGGTGTAGCTCTGAATTCGAGAGCCATGTCTGAGAGCATGGTTTCCATGACAAGGTTCCAGGCTGCAGGTATCCTTGTGCAGCAACTTGACCACTCACTGACTTTCTGGATTTGGCTTCAGGCAGAGGGATCTTTCTGGCTGTGCTCATCAACCCCTTAAACATCATGGCACTTGAGAGAATGGTAAGACATAAATGTTGACCATCCGGCAGCCAAAACAAGTTTGAGGGCCAACCCCCCTGTGACCCAGGACCAGGACACCATTAGTCACCAGTCTAAGGAGCACCTCACTTCAAAGTCAGAACCAAGCGAGCAGCTGCCTGCCTTCTGAGTAAGCAATGGGACTGTGAAAGATAGAAGTCGTCTTATGTTCTGTTTCTTCCCATCCTTCTGTAAGGGTAGGGTATTGCCGCTGGGTCCACGTCTAGCTAGAATGCAGCAGGAAAAGCTTTTCTGGCATTCATTTAACTGCTCCTTGCACTGGTGTCCCTGGGAGATTGCCTCAGAGTCATTTACTACAGTGTATTACGTGCTGACATCTTCTTGGGTTTAGTCCGTTTTCCCCAACACAGGTTCCCGTATGTTCTAGTGGTCCATGTTTAACCGTCACTGATAACAACAGACCAGAGGGCACCAGAGTTTGTATATAAATGTTAAAAGTCATTTTTCAAGGAAACAATGTATTTCCTCTTTAACCAGTTTTAATAGCAGTTCAGAATCCTGCACTGCTTCTCCCTGACGCCTTCCAATTGTTTAGACTCTGAAGATAAATGGAAAACGTACCTATGAACTTGGGGATTATTTGTGCTTATCTGAATCTTCATGCTGCCCATAGTCCTGCACTTGGGCTCATCACCTTTTGAGAAAAAGAGCTGCTTGCCCAAATTGCTTAGGCAGCACTCTCTTAAAAAAGAGGGGGAAGCACAGGACACATGACTCTGTCCTGCCCCCCCCCCGCAACTTCCAGGAGCTTTTCAAGGATGCACATGTCTGGCAGCAAAGGGGAGGTGGGTGTCAGGAAGTCCTGCTTCCAGTTCTATGGATTTTGTATAAACACATATACGTAACAAGGGGAAGTCTAATAGTTCTCAAGCATTTGGGTGGGGGGGTTCAGGTTGAATGCCAAGTGAGGGGTGGGCTGCATTATGTCAATGAGCAGTCCGGAGCCTTGGGCTCCTGTGCTCCCCCCTGCCATCCAACCCTAGTTTCCAATCCTGGATGGCAAGGCAAGTAGAAACCGTAATTTGCCATCTTAGGTAGGACTGAAGGTACATAGTGTGCTTACTTAAGGTTCCTTGCTATTCATCCATGTAACGCCATGCCATGTCAGGGGTGGTGGTGTCTGAACCACCCCAGTGTGTGCGTACATTGAGGAGTGGTGGAGAATATTACCTGGAAAGCTGGTAGATCAAGAACTGCAAAACTGTTGAAGAAACGTAAACTCTTGAGAGCCACTTGAACAGTGTTCTCAGCGTAGCTCTCTTTCGGGCTAGTCGTGCTCGGGTCTGCAATTGTGCCGTGAAAAAGAATGCAGTATAACATGTGCAACACCCCAACCAGGTCTGTAGTCTCAAGAGCAGTTGTTAGCCCGGTGGGATCCTGATGAGCACCATCAAATACGCTCCAAGACCTGCTGAAGAAAGCAACAAAGGATCTTCTTGAAAACCAGCAACATGAGCTAAGATTATTTATATGAAGCTTTTCTATAAAAAAATTGCAGTGCCTTCATAAGCTAGGCTTTAAGAACACAGAAATATATAAATAAAAATATGACATTTCATAGCGTTTGACAGGCGCTATACTAACAAGCCCTCCCGTCATTTTTATTGCAAGAATGGCTTTGATAAGCCCCACCCCTTCCCATTATGCATTGCTAAAAGCTCAATCATTTGAATTACAACGTCCACTTGGTGGATGTGCTTTCTACTCAGGTGCTGATTTCTCTCTGCAAGCCTAAAGAATTAAAAGACAAAGTGGGAAGGAGCGACAGTCCTCCCACCTCCTCTCTCAAATCTCTCTAGCGTTCCAGGCAAGAGATCATCCCTGCCTCACTTTCAAAGGTGAGAGAGGTGGAAGAGTGTTGAGGGGAATGAGGTCTTCATAGGTGCCATGTTGGGAATACCACCTGTTGGGGGTGAGATACCAAATTCAGTGCAGCCAGCTTGGCAATCCATGGACCACACAGAAATCTTTGCTAGAAGAAGCTGTGGATTAGCATAGTTGATAGAGGTAAGAGGAAAGCGACAGCACTTGACATGCTTAAATCCCATGGATTCCAGTCCCACCTAGTCAAGTTGCATGGCATTAATTCCAATCTGTTGCCTCTGAGGATGTGGCTAGGCCGCTTGGAAGAGTGAAATCAACCACCTGTCTCCTTGATCCTTGCCCATCCTGGCTCATAAAAGTGAGCTGGGCAGGGCTGAACTCTGCAGGGTGATGAATGCTTCCCTCTGTGAGGGAGCCTTCCTAGTGGTTATTAAACCGCTTCTTAAAAAACCATCTTTGGACCCGGCCAATATGGCTAACTATTGCCCAGTCTCAAATTTTCCATTCTTGGGCAAGGTGATTGAGCAGGTGGTTGCTGAACAACTCCAGGCACGCCTGGAGGATGTGGACCATTTGGATCCCTTCCAATCGGGATTCAGGCCTCACCCTGGCACTGAAACTGCCTTGGTCACACTGGTCAAGGATCTCCAGTGGGCTAGGGACAAGGGTGAAATCTGGTTCCTAGTTCTGCTGGATCTCTCAGAGGCCTTTGATTCCATTGACCATGACATCCTTCTGGACTGTCTAGAGAGACTGGGAGCTGGGTGCACTGTTATGCAGTGGTTCTGCTCCTTCCTCCTGGGCCGTGTCCAGAAAGTGGTGTTGGGGGATGAGTGTTCAGACCCCTGGGCTCTCACTTGTGGGGTGCCTCAGGGCTCAGTCCTCTCCCCCACGCTTTTTAACATCTATCTATATGAAGCCGCTGGGAGAGATCATCAGGGGGTTTGGGCTGGGTGTTCATCAGTATGCAGATGATACCCAGCTCTACTTCTCGCTTATATCGGAACCAGTGAAGGCAGTGAATGTCCTGTGTGAGTATCTGGAAGTGGTTGGAGGATGGATGATGGCTAAGAGATTGAGGTTGAATCCCAACAAGACAGAAGTACTGTTTCTGGGGGACGGGGGAAGCAGGTGTGCGGGACTCCCTGGTCCTGAATGGGGTAACTGTACCCCTGAAGAACCAGGTGCATGGCCCGGGAGTCATTTTGGACTCACAGCTGTCAATGGAGGCGCAAGTCAATTCTGTGTCCAGGGCAGCTGTCTCCCAGCTCCATTTGGTACATAGGCTGAGACCCTATCTGCCTGCAGACTGTCTCACCAGAGTGGTGCATACTCTGGTTATCTCCTGCTTGGACTACTGCAATGCGCTCTATGTGTGGCTACCTTTGAAGGTGACCCGGAAACTACAACTAATCCAGAATGTAGCAGCTAGACTGGTGACTGGGAGTGGCTGCCGAGACCATATAACACCGGTCTTGAAAGACCTTCATTGGCTCCCAGTACGTTTCTGAGCACAATTCAAAGTGTTGGTGCTTTGAAGCCCTGGCCAAGTATACCTGAAGGAGTGTCTCCACCCCCATTGTTCAGCCTGGACACTGAGGTCCTCCTCTGAGGGTCTTCTGGCGGTTCCCTCACTTCAAGAAGTGAAGTTACAGGGAACCAGGCCGAGGGCCTTCTCGGCAGTAGTACCCTCCCTGTGGAATGCCCTCCCATCAGATGTCAAGGAGATAAAGAACGACACTACTTTTAGAAGACGGCTGAAGGCAGCTCTGTATTGGGTAGATTTTAATGTCTGACGTTTTATTATGTTTTTATACATACTGGAAGCCACCCAGAGTAGCTGGGGAAACCCAGCCAGATGGGCAGGGTATTAATAATAATAATAATAATAATAATAATAATAATAACAACAACAACAACAACAAAGCCTCTCTCTGCATTGTGCCCAATACTAATAGTAGTTACTGTGCACTCCACTTATCTTCCTAATACAGATAGCTAATATCAGAAAGACCACTGAATATGTTCAAAATGCCTTTGGCCCCTTTTTATGAACCAGGGAGTATTTCTGACACAATGCTAAACTCGGATGGTGTGGCTTACATAAATAGGATGCTCCTCTGGGTCAGAGGAGCACATCCAAAAGGAAGCAAGAGTCCATGGGCATCATGGTTTTCCAGTTGCCTATTTTTCTTCTAAATAAGTTCACTTAATTCTTGCCTGTAGTCCTTAGCATTTGGTGAATATGCTGTCTGCCGGCAACGGAAGGCAGAACAACCAGTTGTCAAGAAAAACTGCATATATTTTATTTGTCACCCAGCAGCCAAAACAGACATTGTCTTAATTACTGAAATAAAACACAAGACAAAGGCAGCTCATATTCCTTTGATCTTTTTGACCTGAACTTTGATTATTATTATTTTTAAAAAACACACACAAAAAATCCTAGCCCGTTCTGGGGACACATAGCTAACAATTCAACCTCTAGGTTAATGAGCTGCTAGCAAAGATTCCATGTGCTGACCTTCCATTACAAAATGCAGCACAGTAAGAACAAAAGAAGAATAACTGCTCACTCTTAAAGGGCAGGTGGATGTGCAGATATACTATTTGGAGATGTTTTGTACGCGTGTGATTAGTTGGGAGTTTTTATTCTGCACCACCAAGCTCTTGCAGTGAAATGCCTCTGAAATGTCCCTGTTTTATAGACATTGGCACACAGATCTTAGGAGGCTTCACGAGAAGCTTGCTAATGCCTCTGGAACAATTCCCACTAACTTCAGCGAACTTTGGAGTGGGCCCAAACAGTGCTACAGCCTTTAACACTTGTGTCTGTTACAGAATTTAACATCTTCATCCAGGGCTCATAAGAAGCCAGTAACTTTTTACTTAAGAGGTTCTCACAGGTTTAAGAAAAGGACATTTTCATGTCCATTCCTCCTAATATAAATATATACTTTTGCCTAATCTAGGCATTTTTAAAAGCAATTTCCCTTGCTAGTACACATTTTTGTCCGCACTGTCCCCTAGTGCATGCATCTTTTTGGTTGGAAAACTTCACTGCAAAATTATGAGATGCATGAATTTCAAGGAATAGTTGCACTTTGGTTTGTGTTATTGTGACCTGAGAGAGTGGGGTTCGGAACCCTCGCCTTCTTGGTCCAAGTCCAAAACTCTACCCACTACACCATCCTCACTCTTGGGACAGAACATAGGCTACTACTCAGCCGCCCTGAGCCCGGCCTTGGCTGGGGAGGGTGGGGTATAAATAAAAATTATTATTATTATTATTATTATTACTAGCATACCAAGCAACAAAAACCAAAGCATTAATATACCAATGAACAAATGGAGGCGCAGGCTTCATCAGAAGCATCAAAGGTTTATCAGCAAGTTACAGTTTAGGAGGAGGATCAGTTTTTTAAAAAAAATAGTGCTGGATTCCAACTTGAATGAATAGACTCTTTTGAACTGTTCATTTTTAGTATTTGAAGTGTGCAGTAGATTAGGCCGATATTTTGCACCTTTGGTGGAATTCTAATTAGCTGCTAGAATATTGGCTAGAATTCTTGGGAATAACAGAAAAAATAGGCAGAATCTTAATTTGGACTCTTTTGTTGTAACATTTTGAATGACAGAATTCAATCCTCTTTAAAACTGCTTGTTGGAAACCTTCTGAACACTGCAAAAGTTGTATTTGCTAGATATTAGAAAACTCTGGCAATGCCAGCAGTTGAGAAATGGCAAACTGAGGTTCTTGAAATTGCCAAAGTGGATCAGCATGAAATGGGCTCTCCGTCAGCCAGTGGCATTTGGGGTGAGGTGGACCTGCCCTCTCAACTGTGTGGGGGCCCCTTGACCCCATGCCTGCTCCCGTAAGAAGCATCACCCGCGTTTGTGGCTCCACTCCAGCCTCTGCTACTGATCTCAGCACTGCATCACAACATACTCGAATATACCTTTGTTTTTGATCAGACCTTCGTTTTTGTAAATAAGATGGGTGTGTATTACAAACCAATGAATAGATAAAAATCAACTCCATTTCATTTCATTTCGGGGGGGGGGGGCTTGGAAATTACATTTCCTGTCAGGCGTGCTTTGCAGGTGATGCAGCGCTAGCTTTCGCCATGCGTGGCTACTTCTATTAATATAATCTATGCAATCTAGTTCTTAAAAGGAGGGGCAGAGGCTGGTGCTGTCCGTGACTGCCCCCCCCATCATTCAAGGCGTGCCATGGTGCATTGCTTGAGAAAACCACTGCACTGTAGATGTTTTGGTTAGTCCTTGACGTGCTAATTGATTTATACTCCAATTAGCTCTTTACAGCGGTCCGGCACGCTTCCTTCTCAGCGGTGCAATCTGCTTCTTTCATGCACGCCCAGCAGAGTAAAACACAGCAGCAAACTGTCACTTAGTTTCCCACAAACACACAGAGTACAGCAATGTCCATTTACAGCTCTTTATTTCATCATTTTCTCAGAAAATTCCAGGACTCCTCGCAGCCATGACGAACTGCGTCTCTCTCTCTCAACGACCTAGAGGGAACAGACAGGAAAGCTCCTCCCAGCTTCCAAATCTGACGTCAGAATGCTGAGGCATCATGGGAACAACTTAACCTCTTAAGTTCCGACTCCCATATGCACTATGGGGATGGGAAAAGAAATGGATCCAAATTCAAATATTTCACCACGTTAAGTCTCCTAGATATAAATGGTGCTCCTTCCAACACAAATGATTTGAGAATTATACCGAAATGATTGAAAAATACCAGGGTAGGATAATGGCACACAACCAAACAGCAGCCACTTACCTGCCATTGACAGCAAAACACAGCTGGCACATCCCATGCAGTACTGCTGTAGCGTTCTGTAAGAAAGTGGCTATTTTGGGGTTTTCATCAATTGGGCCTTGGACGGAGAGGAAACAGCAACACAGCTTTTCAATTAATCCCATATTTACCGCATAGCTAGCAAAGGAAAGAGAAGGGGGTGGAAAGGCATTAAGGCAGGTCATGGTGCCCCAATTGTGATATTCCCAAGGTGTGCGGCAATTTCCCCCCAGTGTGGAAGCACTATACAATGCAGTGCCTTCCCGGTGGCAGCACCATATCTATGGAACTCCCTCTTAGTAGATATCTGATTGTCCTTCATGCAGTATTTATTCAGGCATTATCTTAAGACCAGCTTATTTTTGTTGGCCTTCAGAGTATAGTGAGAGAGGCCCTAGTTGTCTAATTTGTCTAAAACACATTTATTTTGTCTTGAATACCACTGATTGTCATAGGTTACTGTAACTGGATTTTATTGTAACTTGTGGTTTTTATGCTGATTTTTTAATTAATGTTAATAGCTGTCCTGAGCTTTGTATGAGGGTGGGATAATAATAATAATTCTGCGCCGATCACATATATTTGGCCATTATCATGTTGTTTTATACTTGTAGACCCTAATGTATTACTTCAAGATTAATGGATGTCTTTGTTTTTATATATGAATAAATGATTCACAATGGCTTTTATATTTAAGCAATAGTTTAGAATGAGAAAAATCAACTAAAACACACAAGACACAATATGATCACAACACAGTCTTCCCCAAGTCTAGTTTCTATATCCTCTATCTTTTTAGCTGACAACAAATGATGAACTTATTTGTTGTTCAAAGAAATATCCTTTCCCCACAGATAAAAGCAGACATTTCAAATCAACCCTAAGGCATGGTCTCATCAGCTGGAACATAACCTTTACAAAAAACTGACTCCTGAACCTTTTCCTGCTATCTTTTTGCTGCTGTTGGGCAGTATTGTCCCTCTTCCTGACAATTCAAATTTGGGAGCATCCAGACTGTCACTATTTAAGGGCTGGCTTTAATCACATGCTGGCAAATTCAGGTTGCAGAAGTAAAGTTGATGGGGAGAACCTGTGCAACAAACCTGCTTCCTGAAAGACTGGAAAGTTTGTGATATGGAAAGTGACAGAAAGAGGCACTGGGAAGTGCAGGACAACCCACACTTAGCACAACATAGTCTAACTGCCACACAAATAAAAAACCTCCCTGCAAACAAATCAGAGTGAATGCTAAACAAACAGGTTGTCTGGAAGCAGCCACCACCTCCCTAAATTGTTCTGATCACTAGAAGACAGAACCAATGTGGGATCCGAGAGGTGGAGTCTTTTTGCAGGAAAGGACTGTGGAGAAATCAGGTAGATGCAAATGACCTTGCAATAAAGATGTAAGAGGAGCGAAAGTCAAGAGTAAACCGGGAGGAAGTGCCAGCTTAGAATCAATTTGGCCTTCAGAAACATGTGGAAACAGCTGGCAACATCAAAGGCCCCCAATGTGCTTTAGTGACCAAGTCACACTACTCAGAGATTATCTCAGGCTGGGGCAGCAGGATTTCAGAAAGGCAGATTTAGACAGTTCTCTGCATATGTTTCTTGTGACAAGTCTTGCTAGGTGTGGATGTATCATGGAATCTAATTTAATAAATCTGTAAAAGAGAACCACTTTCTAAAATGGAAATCTTCACGTTGTCAGTGACATATAAAAGCTGAATGCCTTTCAGTGCCCTAATCCTAAATGAGGAAAGTCACCCTCATAATTTTAATGGGGTAATTTAAAATTCAATATAACATTTTAGTGTTTTCTATTTAAGAGATGGTTAGAAACCTTGAGAAAGGGAAGAGTTAGAAATGTAACAAATAATGTGGAACAATGGGTAACACAGTACTTTAAAGTGTGGTTTTAAAATGTATAAAAGAAATTAATTAATTAATTAATTAATTAATTAATTAAGTAAGGAAGTAATAATACATGATCTAGCTGTGTATCATAAGGGCTATGATTCGACAAAATAGCCATGATCAAAATGATCACCCTCCCAAAACTAACCTACCTATTCCAAACCCTCCCAATCTGGATTCCCCCAACACAACTCCACAGATGGCAGAGAAAACTACACTCTTTTATCTTCTCACATAAAAAACCAAGAATAAGCCCCAAATACCTGTACCTCCCCACCTCAGAAGGAGGATGGGGAATCCCCAACACAGAAGCATATTACATTGCCAACCAAATACACCATATAATCCCATATATACTAGAAGATGAGACAAAACAATGGGTACACCTAGAGAGGGACACAATTGAAAATACCTGCACCACAGCATACCCACTCCTCCCAAACAAACTAAGGAAAATTCCCACAACACTTAACAGATACACACAGACCATGCTCAAAGCATGGAAAACAGAAATAGGCAAACTATCCCCAACCCCATCCCCACTAATCCCCCTGGCGTACCACCCATTATTCCACCATGCAGCACAAAACCTCCAGATAAAAACCTGGCAAACCAAAGGCTTATATCGCCTAATAGACTTCTATAAAAATAACAAAGCTTTGTCAACACAAGAAATACAAGACAAACTAGAAGACACCCAAATGCCCTGGTTAACACAACACCAACTACATGCCCTCTTAAACAACCCAACAGTAAAATCAGCAGCAACTAGGCCCCTGACGACCTTCAAAAACCTCCTCCTAACAACAAAGGGAAACTGTAAAGGGATGGTATCCACAATATACAAAATACTACTCCAAAATCCCACAAACCCCCTAGACGCAATCAAAAAACAATGGGAGAATGACATAGGCTATGAGATTAACCCCACTCAATGGACCAGAATGTGGTCTAAACCCCCCTTTAAATCCATATCAACGAAAAGAAAATAACTCACTCTGAAACTCACCTACAGGTGGTACCTAACACCAAGGAAACTAGCGCTAATACACCCAGGAACCTCACCAAAATGCTGGAGAGGGTGCACCTCCACAGGCACATACCTCCACATGTGGTTGGAGTGCCCCAAAATACAACTATTCTGGACAACAGCTATACGAGAAATATGTAAAATAACTAAGCAAGTATTAGACATCACCCCAGAACTGGCCCTACTAAACATCTTCTAAGACAACAATGCCCACTTACACCACAAAGAACTCATAACTCACCTACTTTCAGCAGCCAGAAACACCATAACCAGACACTGGAGAGACCTGTCAGGAGTAAGCATGGACCAATGGTACCAAATAGTATGGGAAACAGCCCTACTAGAAAAATTAACTAATAAACTGAAACTGACACGGGAACAAACAGAAGAAGACGCCTTTACCCTGGTATGGCTCCCCTTTATCACAAACACAGCCCAAAAAGACAATGACAATAATCCACCAACAGCATACAAACCAATATGGCTAACTTATCCAAAACACCCACTCACCTCACTCACACACGGAAACAAAGATCACCACAGCCAATCACAAATGGAAAACCACACCCTAGGCCAACCCCAACCTCTCTCACCACCAAAGGAACACAAGTGAACAACAGAGAACCGGCACGAGTAACTTTGACACCAAACCCTACATACATTAAGCAAAATAGAAACATCACCACCCGACCCCACCCCCATCTCCCCCCCTTCCCCCCCAATGTCTCAACAAATGAAACTGATTTGTAAAAATGTTACACGGAAAAAATATGAGAAACATTACACATACTTCTGTAAAACAAGAAAATCTTCAATAACCCCCCCAAAACACACACACACACACAAAACCTAAGGGCTATGATTCCTGGTTTCTTTGCCTAATTGTTCATTTTATTTCTCTACTCAGTTCAGACCTTTCTCCAAGTCTTGTTTTGCATTAACTATTGTTTAGAATTGAAATCATGTTCTGAACTATGGTTTACAGCTGCTTGCTTCTTTTGGCTTTTCACCTGCTTGGCACTTCCATCTCAAGAGGTACAGTGTATTCTGGCACCACAGTAAAGGCCATAACCATGGATTGTCACTTTAGACATCATGCTAAATCATGGTTAGCACAAACCATGGTTTGTAAACCCACTTCAAAGTACAATGTCTGAATCCTTGATTTACTGGCCAATACCATGAAAAATGGCTTATCATCAGACATCATACTGAACTACAGCTAATGGTTTTATAATAATTAAAGTGAGCTTCCAATTGCTTCTTGGCCAGCGGGGCTTGCTGCCAGGGCTGATCAACTAACTGACACGGATAGCAAGCCCCGCTAGGATCAGCTGTACTAGGGAGCTGGCCACCAGGAACTCTCTAGGGCAGCTGAGAGGGCTTGCTATCAGGGCAACCTGTTGATCTGCACTGTCAGCGAACCCCTTTGAAGGCATGCTTCCATCGACAGTGCACCTTCACAGAGGTCTGCCGTGAGTCTATTTGCTGGCACAGTTTGAGTCCAAACCACACCTGCAAACAGACTTCAAAGGGACTCACTGTAATAACTGAACAGGTAACTTCATCATGTAAAGATTCGTGCAAAGGCAGGTGGGAGAAATAAGGATTCAGGTTTAATATGATGTATGAATTATAATCTTCTCAAAGACTCCACAGATATTTTAATAGAGGATATGAAGGGGAAATTTCATAAGCAACAGCGACTACCGCTTAAGGAAATCTGCATTAGAAAAGGACTCCACATGCACCAAGGTAAAGAAGGAATATCCCTGCATCTATCTGGAAAAACAGCAAGAGGTGGCAAAAATGCCAATTTAAATAAAAATGGTACAGCACATAGGAAAGGATGTAGATAAAATACAGAAAGATAAAGAGCTGTGCTTTCAAGTGCAGTTCCTGCCACGTAGAAATTAAATGTATTGAGAAAGGAATTCCAAGTGCATCTAGTGCAAGAGGTCAGAGCAGAAGGAAGGCCAGGGTCAGTGCAAGGGGCAGAGTGGGGTTGAAGACATGGCAAAAGGTAATTTATTAAGAGAAGAGGGAGATCTCCTTGAAAAATTAAATGTATCCTTTACCGCATCTTCCAGAGAAGGTGGAAGACAGATGATAAAGACAAAAGAAAGACAAATATTTGGGTGGGGTTGGGAGCACTCCCCCAGAATCCTATTCAGAGAGGAAACAGACAAAAGATGATGTGCAGGGTGCTCCCCACATCACCCAACTCAGGCACCAGACAACTGATTTCCCTTCCCTTTTAGTCTCATGCCGAATATGTCATGTCTTTAGGGGCTGCCAACTGGACATATATGGAATTTTGAAAAAAAGGTTTGTGTAAAATTTGGATCCAGCAGAATTAGAATGGATCCTCCTGAATCGGCATAATTTCATATGGGTTCACAAAAAAATTACCATCAAATTAAAGCTTACAGGCTGCACAACAAAAATCAGCACAATAAAATCACCACCACAAGAATACTGGCACAGATCCTCATGTTTCTGGAATGATCTCCTTTGAGATGTACCTAGCACCAACATTATGAACTTTAGTCAGTGGCCAAGTATGCACATCCTTATTCGTTATTGGCCCATAATGTTATACTGATTTTGTTTAACATTATTGGCCCATAATGCTATACTGATTTTGTTTAACATGTATTTTGCTAACATGTATCTTGTTTATATTGTATTTTAAATGTTGGGTTTTAATAGATGATTTTGTTATGCATCTTTGGGATCTAAGGCCATATAGGGAAGGAAGGATATACATTTGATAAACAAATAGATGGCTTCAATATTTATTTATTTACTATATCAGCCAATGTACTCAAGATGGTTCACCATTACATGATACGAAAGAGAGAAGAGGAAGGGAAGGAACAGGACAACAAACCTGCTCAGGCGCCATGGCCACTGCAGGAGGGGAGGTGTCAAAGGACTCCTGCTTACAGCTCAGGCAAGAGAGGGGCCCTGCTGCCGTCACCTCTCCCCTGGATGCAGAATGGTGGGGGAACTGGGGGTGGAGACTAATTTGGAAGAGGAGGGGCCAAATGGCAGTTCACTCCAGCCAGGTTGATGGAGAGGACTTGATCTTTCATTTTCCCCTATGAAGAGGTTAAAGACATCCAGTTGTTTTCTCACCTAATGAGATCTTGAATCCTGCTGTTAAAGGCTTCAGCTTGTGTGGCCTTGTTCTTTGGTTCCTGAATTAATTTTGGCACACAAATCTGTTTGTTCCCATACGATGCACTGGAGATCAGGCACCCAAAGACCACAGCTATGATTCTTAGAACTCCAGTGGTTACACCTTCAAACACTTGCTTGTTGGCAGTTCTTCCTAAGGTAGCATTATGGTCATCTGGAATGTAAACCTGCACACATATATCAAAACAAAATAAATTATTAAAAAACAAAACAACCCCACTCCATTTTCCAAATTATTTGTTTCAATTCTTTCAACAGTTCCTCACAGGACTTCATTCCCAGAGCCCTCACCACCCTGGTCGCCTGCCTCTGGGTGCCCTCCAGCTGGTGAGGTGATGCCCTTCACCGAGTCACCCCAGAGTCTTTGAGGCCTGCATTAGTAATAATAAGGATGAAGATAAACAGAAGGAGATGTGTCTTAAGTGGCAGACTGTCAACACTGTCCAGAGCTGGGTATCATTCTAGGAAGAAAAAGGCTGGCTCCAGGGAATGAATACCAAAACAAATAAGGCTGCTTTCTAAACTCAGAAATTAATGATAACTCCAAATTGATTTCACTTTAAAAAAAAGGTATTTACACTTTTATTGTACAATAGTGGAATCATAAAGTACAGTTGCCCCACGGTTGAGTGCTGTATCTCTCTCCATGGGAATATGGTAACACTTGGCAATGAAGAACATGCACATTTTTTTTTATTATTCATCAGCTCTGTGCCTTGAGTTGGTACTTAAAATCCGTTGTAATAGTCTGTTCCTGGTAAGGAGCCAAGCTAGGAAGTGAGAAGTCTTCAGCTACTTATTCAAGTTCAGTTGAAGAAAGAATATTGTGTTGCATCAGTAATTTACATAGCCTGGAGTAATTCACGCCTGGTGATTTTGAGCCTCTACCTAAGTAGATGGATTGTATTTAAAACACGTGTGCCTATTTAATTAGCAAGTAAGATGCTACAATTTGGAAGTCATTAGCACAGCAAGCATTCTCTGTACAATGGTACCTTGGTTCTCAAACGCCTTGGTACTCAAATGCCCTGGTTCCCAAATGCCGAAAACCTGGAAGTAAGTGTTCCGGTTTGCAAATGTTTTTCGGAAGCTGAACATTCGATGCAGCTGTCGGCTATTGTTAACGGGGCGCCTACACCAATCAGAAGCTGTGTCTTGGTTTTCGAACATTTCGGAAGTCAAACCGACTTCCGGAATAGATTAAGTTTGGTGCTTTTGTTTTTGCTATTTATTTTGCATTTTTGTTTTTGAGGCTTTTTTGGTTAATTTGTTTTTGTGACTGTGTGGAACCCAGTTCAGCTACTGATTGATTTACTGACTGTGGAAATGGATAAAAGCCCCGCATCCAATCACTGACTATCATCAGTGTAGGTAAGAAAAAAATTTTAATTTTAATTTTTATCATCTACAATACTGTTTTATTTATTTTATAGTACAGTACTTTGATTATTGCTTTCATTTTATGGATCAGTGGTCTTTTTAGATAGTAAAATTCATGTCAAATGGCTGTTTTAAGGGTTGTTTTTAAAAGTCTGGAACGGATGAATCCATTTTGCATGACTTTCTTTTTTTTATAAATTTTTTATTAGTTTTACAAAAAAATTTTAAACCAGTACAAACATATAAAAAGACATACAAACACGTATAGTTTCATAGCCTCTTTTTCATATACCTTGTTTCTCAGACTCCCCCATACCTCCCCTTTCTGCATCCCAGTGTCCAAAATTTTTACCATTTTGCATGACTTTCTATGGGAAAGCACGCCTTGGTTTTGGAACACTTTGGTTTTGGAACAGACTTCCCAAACGGATTAAGTATGAGAACCAAGGTACCACTGTAGAACTTAAGGTATTCCATTCTTTTCCCTAAACATGTCTGGCTCACAACACACAACACTGGATGATCTGGAGCCTTTGGAAAATGCAGCCATCCAGGCAGTGCTGTGTGCGCGTGAGGGTGGAAAGGGCTGCGAAGGACACAGCGGAGTACCTGCATTTACAGGTAGGAAACTAAAAAGTCACAGTGATTACAAAAAGCTGCCAATACGGAAAAGGTAAATTATGCTGCTCTTCTAGCACATGAGCACTCACTTCTGTGCCTTCGTGACATCAGCAGCCATGAGGTCCTTTCACATCTATCTGCATGATTAAAACACCACAGATGTATGGCAGGCAGATATAACAGATCAGGGCCCTTTCAATCCAGGCATCCAAAATCTGAACTGGCTGGCCAAAAGAGGCCTGCCTGGTCCGACTGCTGTGTGCCTTTTGGCAGCAGCAAGGATGGCTTTATTTCAGCAGGTGTTTTTTTGGATAATGCTTTGAAATGAAATCTGAATGCTGCTGATTCTGACTTTTTTGTTTTTGTATTGTTGCTTTTGGACTATTAAAATATATATTTTGGCCTTTTAAAACATACATATATATATATTTATTTGGTTTTGCCAAGTGCTTCTGTTATTTGTTATAGGAAGGTAGGGTACAAATACTGGGAATAATAAAGCAAAACACATGTTTTAAAATAAATTAATGAACAGACCTCTGTGTGGGTTGTACTCTCAAACTAGCATTAGTAGGACTAGGACACAGGGCTTTTAACAGAAGTGGATAATTTATGCATAGCGGTCCTTACTGATATCAGCAGATGCATGCACAAGGTCAGTTATGGTGGCAAGTCCAGCAGGGGGCAAGGGCCACCAGAAACAGCAATCTTTCCTGCTTCCCCCCACCCCCTTACCAAGTGGGCTGCAGCCCTTAGGGAAAGAGCCCCCGCTTTGCAGGCAAGAGGTCCAGGTTCCATCCCCAGGCAGGACTGAGAGAAACTCCCTGCCTGAAACCCTGGGGAGCTGCTGCCAGTCAGAGCTAGACGGACTGGTGGTCTCACTAAGGAAGTTTCCTATCTTCCTGGTGCTGCTAATAGGAAAGTGGGCTGTCATCTTGTTTCTTGCCCTTTTCTTCACTCCACCTCCTCTGCCCCTACGCATGATGTGCAATAAATCTAATGCGTCTCCTGTAAACAAAGCCAAAGCCCCGCAGGGGAAAGGAAAGATATACACTGGCTAACTGAACTGAGGGCTCTTCCCATTTGCTTTCAGCATGCTCTTCCTGACTGACCCACAGGACCAGGAGCTTTGCTCCATTCTAACGCACAGTCCTAAAGACACCCAAGAAGGTCCAGCAGGTAAATGCTAAAAAGGTGGGAGGCCTAATCCTCTGGTGGGCTTAGTGCTTCCAGTGTAAACTTCGCGGACCATTTTGAATCTGTCTTAGCATGTTCTACCCACAGCTGAGAATCACGGAGAGCAGCCGCCATCCAGGCAGGATGACTCTGGGCAACAACTGTGCTCCTTGCACAAACAATTCTTCTCAGCAGTGGAAGGAACAGTTTTGCCTATACTATCTTATTGTGTTTGACATTTTTTCTTGCTGAATTTTGAAGTCGTAATACAGTACCTGCTTACAAATAATAATAATAATAATAATAATAATAATTAAGAAGAAGAAGAAGAAGAAGAAACTGCAGCAGAATGAAGAGATAACCTGTCCTTTTGGCTTTTGTGTACCTGGCTGGTGGCAACTAGCCCCTGAGCATAACCAGTTTGCTTGAGGAGGCGCTGAGGAGAAACAGTTTTGCAGTGCTTGAATGGAGCCCGCAATAAAGGCAGCCGCACAACTGCTATTGTAGGCTGGAAGGAGCAGCTCTGGGGAGGGCAGCTGTTTGCGCTTGGGGAACCAATCCTGCTTTAAAGGCTGGTATTCTTTAAAATGCTACTGGCTCCCACAGTTGTAAACAGGTAGTAGTATTAAAACACAGGAGCACACCAATACTCTTCACCACTGTCCCATTGGATGCTGTTCTTTGAACGTCATCCTGCCCGGAAGTGGACTGTGCAAAACAATCTAAAGTGAAACCCAAGGGAATATAAAGTTGAGATACACATTCTTTTGGAATTAGCATGAGTCAACACTTTGTGAGGTAGCACAAACAAAAACAAAAAACGACCATTTTAATTTTTCTGTTTGAATTGTTGATGTCCCTGTTGCTGCTTTTTGATGAAGATGCAGCTTTACTGTTCATAGTTTCCCCTATGAAGCTGCAATCCTGCTGCAAAGAAGGGACAGGGCATTTGGTTCAGTCTGCATTTTTAATCAACCTGACCCAATTCACACCTCCTGAACTAATATGTGAATCAGAATTTAATTATCCTTATGATAATGTATTTCCTCCTTTATTTATTAATAAAATTTCTTTTAAAGAAAAAATAACTGAATCCTCTGATACAGTTCTTGGCCCAAAAAGCAAACTAAAATGTTCACAAACACCCTGACACAGTCATCAAAGTATCAAAATGGTACCCACTGACTCTTTTTACATCTTAAAGCAATTGGGGGGGGGGGAGAATGAGAGCGGTCCTAAGATGAAACATCTGACCTTACTTTTATTATTAGCTTAAATCTAAGCATGTTATCACTGAATAATTTAGAGAATGAGCATAAGCTCTCAGAGAAGCATACAGTTTAAAGAACAGAACAGTACAATAAAGTTCTGTAGTCAGAATGAAAACACACAAAAACTGGAGTGTTCATTTATTAAACCATCAAACTCTCAGTGTGCTAGAACGCCTGGGGGCACAAAAATAACTTTTCACCTGACATTTAAAAGGCAGTAGAGTGGGAACCAGGTCTACAGAGGACATCTTATATACAGTGGTGCCCCACAAGACGAATGCCTCGCAAGACGGAAAACCCGCTAGACGAAAGGGTTTTCCGTTTTTGAGCTGCTTCGCAAGACGAATTTCCCTATGGGCTTGCTTTGCAAGACGAAAACGTCTTGCGAGTGTTCCGATTTCCCCCCGCTTCCCCCCCTTTTTCTAAGCCGCTAATAGCCTTTTAGCCGCTAAGCCTTTAATAGCCGCTAATCCGCTAAACGGGTTGCTTCGCAAGACGAAAAAACCGCTAGACGAAGAGACTCGCGGAACGGATTATTTTTGTCTTGTGAGGCACCACTGTATGAGGTGCCATCACCGAGTAGGCTCTCTAATCGAAGATGACGGTGGGACTTGGAGGAAGAGACTCCAATTAGTTTGTAGTTAAATAAACAAAATTAAGGAAATTTTTCTTGGAGTGGGAGACTCAGGCCCAAGTCACAGTCCTCACTTACCTTCTAGCTTTTGCTGGGAAAACCTCTACAATTGACAAAATGCATGCCAGAAGAACTCCCCACCTGGCAACACGCAAACTCCCAATTTACTGCCTACATAAATCCCTTCTCTATACTCTCCCAAGTTACAGCTTTCAGCTTCAAACAGCAAGTGAAGAAGCTACAACATCTAAAACTTAAAAAGATGAAACAAATATGGGACAAGTAGGCAACCTATACTGAAACATTCAAATCATCTATCTATCAATCTCACCCACTATTAAGCCTTCCACGTACAATCTACTGCAGACCCATGGAAAGAGCAAAAATGTTGTTGGTTTTAATTTTTTACAAACATTCCTCAGGATGACCTTAAGGATCTCTTGGCTGACGCCACAGGATAATATTTTGTGCCTGCCCTTCCTCTCCCAGGCAGAATCTGTCTTTCTGTGGGTGCCCTCGGGGGACACGCACCAAGGGGTCTTGTACACCTTGTGCTGCTATCTCTGATCATGGCATTCCTGGTGTGTCTGAACCCCGGTCTCAACATCAGCAGTGGTGCTGTGGTTTCGGCAGACTTTAAAACACCTCTGGGCTTGCCTGAACAGAAACGTTTTGAGAAAGAGGCACTTCTGGAAAGTATTTGCAGTAAATACTACTGACGTTCTCTCTCTTGTCCCTTACAAAACCGAACAATTAAGCTATGGAGCGACTGGGTCTGCTTCCTAAGGTGGGTGGTCTGCGAGGTCAGGGTGGAGGCCAATTGCAGGGCGGTGGAAGGGAAGATAAAGCTGACTGGTGTTACCTGGCTGGGGACTAAACAAAGCTTTTAGCTCCTGACAGCTCCAGTCCTTCAGCCTCCAGACAGACAACAAGAAGAAATAACCCAGAGGAGGACAAAAGCCTAGTAAGCCTCAATATTAAAGCAAGTCCCTCTGTTGCAGAGTCAAACATGCAAGTGCCATTACTTGGCTGATAAAAGCACCTTTCTTTAAGGGTGTACATTTTGCTCCATAATTTATTCAAATCTGAAATATGACACAAGCATCTCCATTCAAGTAATTTAAGCTACAAAATGCAGTGGCAATAAGAGAATTCACCCTCCTTTAGCTGTAAGGCCACTCAAAAAAGGAAAAGCAAAAAATAATAATTATCAGATGCTCCTTAGAGTTTACAGACAGAGAGATACTTAAAACAAGAAACAACTAGCAATCAATGCATTTTATTTACTATTGTTAATGTTTTATTCATATCTGACACTTTGAACTATAAAGGATTGCCAAGCTGGCTCTCAAATTTGAAATTCAAATTATCCCAGACTGTGACTCTTTGTGGTATCATGACTACGAATGTCATGCTAGGACTGGTCCACTGACCGTGGGCTTGTCACTTTCAGCCTGACCTCCTTCGTAGGGTTGTTGTGAGGATAAAATGAAAGGAGGGGACAAAGAGGAGTGAAAACAGTGGATGCCGTCCTGAGCGTCTTTGAGGAATGGGGGGATACATTGGCACCCTGGGCTCCTTCGGGAGGAAGGGCGGATATAAAGTGAATCAAATCCATCAATAAATAATGGAATGCATTATTTCATAGTGAATAAAAAGAAGGAAAGTCCAATCTTGCAGGAACTGTTCTAAATAATTAAGATTCCTAGATTAATGCAATCCAAGGTAAAATGTATGCTAGTCATGCGTGGTTTTGTCCATAATTTGGATATAGTTCAGGAATAGGTACTGTACATAAGAGGCAGTGGAAGCAAGAATCTGGTGCTTAGTAAATGTGGTGGGAACATTTAACCCACGGGGGCAGTGACACTTCTGAAAGGAAAGCAACTAACTGAATGAACAAAAGCACCTAAGACCAGGTTCAAGGCAAGCTCAGGTTGCTTGCTAACTTGCTCAGCTTGTTGTTTCCAAAGACATTTGGAAACACTCATTAGATCTATCTGAGAGCACTTGATTAATAAATTAATCCAACCTGCCCCACAGAGTCTATTTTTTAAAACACAAAAGAATTTGTACTGAAATACATCACCACCACCTCTCCCCAACTTAAGACACTGCTAAAAATATTCAGTTTTTAGGTTTCATCATGCTATGCACACATGTCTTTCTAGGGAAAATGTCAAAAAGTAACTATAAATTTTATAGGATGCAACTGCTTGTTATAAATTAACAATTCAAGTTTACTGCTCAAACAGAACAAGTGAGCCTCTCTTACAATCTATTTGATTCTTTCGCTAGAGAAAAAAACACACCTTGACACCACACTCCCCCAATGTTAGTTTTCTATGCAATAATCCGTATTACAGAAATGTGGGACACTCAGTGGCTCAATTCATGCACACAACAGAACTTTCACTGATTTGTTTCACTAAACTTTCCCTTCAGCAATAAGTTCACAAAAACCCTACAGGCATTCATTCCAGTGGACGCTTTTGTCTTAGTGGATGAAGGTGCAATCCAATACAGTGGTGCCTCACAAGACGAAATTAATCCGTTCCGCGAGTCTCTTCGTCTTGCGGTTTTTTCATCTTGCGAAGCACGGCTATTAGCGGCTTAGCGGCTATTAACGGCTTAGCGGCTTTAAGAAAAAGGAAACAAACTCGCAAGAACTCGCAAGATGTTTCGTCTTGCGAAGCAAGCCCATAGGGAAATTCGTCTTGCGGAACGACTCAAAAACCGGAAAACTCTTTCGTCTTGTGCGTTTTTCGTCTTACGAGGCATTCACTGGGGCATAAGACCTACGGAACACAGAGGGGCTTGCTTCTGAGTAAATGTGCTTGGGACTGCATTGTATGTCTCTGATATAGCTAATGTCAGCATTAAAGTGGTTAGACGAAAAGAGGACTGTTGAGTCAAGGAAAACAACGAGCCAGCAGATAACTGGATGCTGCTCCAAGTGTCAGAAGTTGGAAATGGTCCACAGGATCTGCTGCTCTGATGTAAGCAAATCTGTGGAAGCTCCCTGGTCTAGGCCCATCTGGGGAAAAGGTTATGGCCACTGAGGCTGATTCTTGATGAAGGAACTGACCTGAGTTCGTTTTTGAGTGGAAGAGTTTTGCCTCTTCATCTAAACAAAGTGTCTGAATGCCTATTCCAGGAAAGGACAGACTTCAGGCTTATGGGAACTATGTGCCTTTTACTGGGACCCCAGATTCACCAACCCAAGCCAGATGCAAAAGAGAAACAATTATAACAAATGAAATCTGAGCCCAGGAATAGGCCTTTGACATCAAACCATATTAACTGCTGGTGGACCTCTTTTATACTTTAATTGCTCAATCAAGTATCTAGTGCATTCAGCAGAGGACGTACAACCATCCTGTGGCTTCCTACGTACAACAGAGAGCTAAGTGGAAGCAAGCTCAAATTGTATACCTCAGTTCTTCCTGGAAAGAGCTGGAGGAAGGCAAATGACCATGTGACGAATGAAAAACAGAATTTACAAGTTGCGTTCAGGTTCCTTTTGTTGACAACGAAGGCTTCCTCTTAAGTGTTTGTCAACTGTCCTATGGCGTATTGGTTCTAACTGTGCAATGTAAATTATTCAAGGCACATACATAACTTTTCAATTAACAAACTGCTTGGCTCATGAAAACATATACACACCATTTATAAGTAGCAGTCCTAGACTAAATATCTCATGATAAGGAGGTTACTATGAATTAAAAATGAGTTTCTAATAAAATATTTAATGACATCTGAAATTAAGTGAAAGTTAAAAGTTTCCCCATTAAAATGTATCTGTCTTTCTCTTCCACCCCCCCTTGATTTGCAAAACCTGTTAAGATGCAGAATGATGCATTTTCATGTATTAAAAACAGAATGCAGAATAGCCCATGTGAATTCCAAGACTTCAACTATGTGAGAGGGCAACAAACCTAAGTCTACTCCCAACACGTTCGCTTTCTTTCAGGCGAATGCGCCCCTGCCCCTCAACATTTGTCTCCTTACCGAGTGTCTCCTTTTGCCACTTATCCCCTAGCTGGACCAAGTGGAAGCAGTTAGAGGGAAGTTATGCGGCAGCAAGCAGTGAACGTGAGATGGCTTCAACCCCTGACCACAGTGGTGGCCCCTGTCAGTGGAATGCTCTCCCCAGGGAAACATGCCTAGTGCCATTCTTGTCAGCCTCTAGGCAACAGGCTAGGACTTTTATTGTATACCCAAGCTAATTTGTGTTGTCTCCTATGGTGGTGCTCATCTATTGTGGGGTGGGTACGAATTATTCCTATTAATATGTTGTTGGGTGAGCATTTTACACATTTTGTATTGTTCATTGGTATAAACTGCTTTATATGCTGTATTTTACCTTGTCAAGTTGCTTTCAGAACTTTTACTGTATAAACCAACTGATAAATGTAATTAGTGTTATTATTAACAAGAATAAGTCCCTTCACACAAATGTCCTTTTTTTCTAAAATGTTGCCTCTTACTTTACAGATGACGGGGCTGTGGTTTGAGCCCCTCCTTCCCTTTGCTGCCCTCCTCAAACTTGCAAGCTCCCGATTCTGCTCCTTTTTACGTATCAGAGGAAGATACAAATGTCTGCACATCACATTGGTAAAATCAAGTAAACACAACATCCATGATGTAAGTGGTCCAGTTATATCAGGTATTTCTAGTCACCACTATGGCACTAACACAGTTAATTCAAAGTTAAAGCATTACATACCATTAACTGGTGCATCAACAGGTCCATTAAAAATGTAATCTTGTTGCTGAACAAAACATAGGTGCAGTTTTCCACACAGTTACTGCAGGCCAGGTGATAAGCGTTTATTGTACTGCAGAGTGACCTAAGAGATAAAGTGAAATTTTAATCATCTTAAGGAAAAAATGCCAATCAAGGTGATATAAATCAATAGTTCTGTGGGACATCTTTTGAGCTTGACTTTTATGCCAACAGCAGACCACAGCCAAAGGACAAAGCAAATTCTGAATATGGAACACAACAGGAGGAAAGAAAGAACCCATAAAATAAAAAAATTGAATTTCCAGATAAAAAGATCAAGTTAAATGTGGCCCTCAAAGGTCTAGCAAACTACCGTATTTTTCGCTCTATAACACGCACCTGACCATAACACGCACGTAGTTTTTAGAGGAGGAAAACAAGAAAAAAAATATTCTAAATGAAACAGTGGATGTATGATTTTTGTGGTTCATGCTGTGGCCACAGACATGTGATCTGACGGTGAGTTTGGGGTAGCCCAATGCAAAAATCCTGAGGATCCATGTGAATCCATGCTTTGTAACCACGTTTTAAGTGGGGAGGGAAGGAAAAGCACTCAAGGGACAAGGAGCACGCGTGGGGTGTGTGGAGAAGGATGCTGCTAATAATGCAGAAGAGGGGTATAAGGGGAGAAGGCTCCTCTCCTCTCCCGCTTTGCTCCTTTAAAACAAGCAGGCTCTGCTTCTCTCCCTCCTCCCCGGCTTAGAGAGCTGAAAAGTTTTGCTGCTATTTAGCGAGCTGAGTGGGGAGGAGAGAGGGACAGAGAGCACAGTTTAAAGCAGCCAACCAGACAGGAGTCGCTTACACCCGTGTAAGCGGCTCCTCTCCCGCTTTGCTGTTTCAAAGCGAGCCACGGAGGAGGGAGGAAGGGGAACCATGGATCCTCTGCTCACAACTGCAGCAGATCCCCCCGCCATCCATAGGCATTAGCTCCATAACACGCACAGACATTTCCCCTTACTCTCTAGGAGGAAAAACGTGAGTGTTATGGTGCAAAAAATACGGTACTTAAAATACTTTGGTAAGATTCTTAGGTAAATATACAAAGGGAGAGAGATCCACGATTATTGGGCTGCTTCTCCACAGGTCCAGCCTGATGATGATGTGAATAATAAGAGCACTGTCACCACGGCCAGGAGTCGCTGCTCAGCAGCCGAAGGTGGTTGCTGTGGCTCGTCTCTCCTGCAATGCGGCCCTGTGGAATGGCGGCAGACGGCAACTCTTCTGCAAGGGGAGGAGGCAAGCTGTACTTGCGGCTCTTGCTTTCTCACCTGTCCCTCAGATGCAGCCTATTTAAATGGGGTAATTGTTTGCAATGCACACAACATCCTAAAATTTGAGAGTGTAAACCTTTATTCTTTAAGACGATCACATGAAGCATGATCCCTATGTTCATAGAGCAATGTGGGTTCATTTTGGAACACTGTGGTTCTTTCTATAAAAAGTTACCACTCAGAGGACATTATTACCGTAGATTCCGGCATATTAGGTGACTGGGCACATTAGATGACCCCCCAAATTAGCAGCTGCAATTTGGGGATTTGTCTTATAAGCCCAGTCGCCTAATACGCTGGGCAGCTCCGTGCCGGGAGAAAGCCACCCGGTGCAGAGCTGAGCCTGCCGCTCACTGCTGCTGCTTCCAAAGCAGCAACGGGGGCGGGGGGCGGGGGGCGGGGCTCCGCACCTGGCGGCTTTCTCCCGGCGCCGAACTGAGCCCGCCGCCAGCTGCTGCAGCTTCGGAGCCGCCGCAGCAGGGGGGGGGGCTCAGCTCTGCGCCACCCATACCCGGCGTATAAGGCGACCCCCAACTTTTTAACCTCTTTTCTGGGGTTAAAAAGTCGCCTTATACACCGGAATCTATGGTATTTGGGCAATATACACATTATGGGATGAGGGTGATGCTGTGGTCTATACCATAGAGCCTAGGGCTTGCCGATCAGAAGGTCGGTGGTTTGAATCCACACAACGGGGTGAGCTCCTGTTGCTCGATCCCAGCTCCTGCCAACCTAGCAGTTCGAAAGCATGTCACAGTGCGGGAAGGTAAACAGCGTTTCTGTGCGCTGCTCTGGTTTGCCAGAAGCGGCTTAGTCATGCTGGCCACATAACCTGGAAGCTGTACCCTCGGCTCCCTCGGCCAGGAAAGCGAGATGAGCGCCGCAACCCCGGAGTCATCCGCGACTGGATTTAGCGGTCAGGGGTCCCTGTACCTTTACCTATTATGCAAATAAATAAATAAATATTCTGCCTGTCCATGGCAGTCTCAACAGCTGCCCTGTGGCCGAAATTTAAGCATAAAACAAAAACTCTGAAAGCTAAGATTCATTAAAAGTGCAGCCTCTTTGTACAGGGCATAACAAGGTAAAGGGTGAAACACACGTGGCTCCGTATGTATACAAAAGCCCTTAAAGTGATACATGTTTTACTAATCTTTAATAAAAGAGCATCTGCAAATGATCATAGCAGACATTTCTAGCATTTTGCCATTGCCATGTAACCATCTTTTACAATAAATGTAGCATTAGGGAAGAGACAATCGATGGTCAATTTTGTTGAAAAATCATCAGCAACCAGGGTACATGAGCAGCATCTTCCTGTCTAACTGACAGTGCTCAGCTGGGACCAGTTCATAAAGGCATCACCTGGGAAGTGGTGCAATGTGACAAAAGAGGAAACAGGGAAACAAAACAAAAGCCAACAAAAAAACAGAACCTTGCCAATGCACCTGAATGACTTTTGAGAATACAAAAGGTCATAACCAATCACCTTACAGACAACTGGGACTTATTCCATAGTTTAGGGAGCCATTTACACCTCTTAAGAGTGTGGAAAGAACACAAAGGCAGCTATTTTGTACTAAGCTGCGTACAGCTATAAATGACTACACTAGATGTCAGACAGCAGTCAAGCAGAACAAACTGCTATATGATTGTCAACCATTTAGGCCTTCTGAAAACTTTTCTTCTTTTTTGTGGCAACATATGCTTTCTGGCACTTTGGGCACAGCTGATGCAGTAATTTGCAAAGGTCGCAGCAGTTCCTTCAGTTAAAAGGCAAACGTGATGTACATGAAGGTAGAGGTTGGCAAATTGACTTTGGGGAGTATGTGCCCCTGACTTTTGTGGCTCTGACCCCACCTGCCTCCTCCAAGTGGTTGACAAAGCTGGGCACAGTTTAAATTGAAGGCCTATGCTGATGATCTGGTTTTATCTTTAAAGGAACCACCAACAAGTGTCGGGAAAGCATTCCACAGATGTTTAATGATATTTAATTATTCCCGCTTCTGTGTGGATTTCTGCCTACCATTTTTAAAGTAGCCAGCTTCCATTTTTTACAACATACTATTATGTTAGCATTTTATTTCTGCACAACCTTAGAAATCGCATGCTCAAAAGGCAGGAGAGAAATATTTCATAGAAATTAAATTTGTGAAACAAAAAACAAGGCATTGTTCCAATAGTAACTCGGCAGTGTGGTTATCCAACCGTTTATTTGAATCTGGGTGAGTCAGCTGCACATCAACATATCCTGTCTATAAAAGATAACTAAAATGGTTTGTTCTTAAAAATCATTCAAGGCCATCAATCAAGATTTGTCATTTATTAATAAAGAACCTCTTCTATTTTTTTGCTTAACACAAAAAATAAATTTAAAACACATACAGTTTGAAAAATAAATTTATTTGAAAATGTCTTTAATTGTTTATCTTGAATTAAAGTCCACACATTGGCTGTTTTACTGCAACATTTCTAAAGCCAACTCACACAAGCATCCATTCCCCAAGTGGTAAAACTTCAGGAACTTCAAAATCACTCTTATCATGTTGTAGGAGTTATGCTAGACTAACAACCCCCCATTTCATGGTTTCCCACAGAAATCCTTATGTGAAGGGTTGGGTGGGGGAACTGAAGCGCCAAAGAGAAAAAAAACAAAGTTCATTTGAACCAAGGTGGCAAAGGCAAATTCTGTCATTTATTCTATGCTACAACATGGAGGCAGAAAACCAGCAGTATAAGCTTGTTAACCTCAGACAGCGATACTTAGAATATATTCAGAAATGTTGTCGGCTCAGGTTCAGAGATACAATTTTTAAATTCAGAATGCAAAGTGTTGGCAGCAGAGCAGGTCCCAGGTGGTTTACAGGGTTAAATGGCAGATTAAAGTCAGCAAACTAATTTCTTAATTTTAATCTTATTAAGGAAACGACAGCTGTCTAGTGTTACCATTTCTGTACAAGGTCCCTGAGATGAGCATGAAATGGTTTATGAATTAAAACAAGACACCCCCACTTAAACACAAAGGTTTGGAAAATTCCACTTTCCATGTATGTTGTTCATAGAATCATAAAAATGTAGATTTGGAAGGGACCCCAACACCCTGCAAGGCAGGAATCTCAACATGCAGGTCCCCATTTAATTTGAAACCATAACGGACCCTGCATAGGCTTGCAAATATGCTAGTAGTTTTACCGCTGCACCACTGGGATTATGATTTATTCAACTGATATACCACCCTTTATCAAAATGTCCCAGGGTGCAGTACAACATTAAAAACACATTACAGAACATCAGTGATAAAAACACAGTAAAAAGCATACAGACAGACAGCCTAATAATAAAATAGTCATCATCATAATAGTCGCCCCCCCCTTCACAGGCCATAGAATATTTAATAGCCATAGGCCTGGGTAAAGAAGAATGTTTTTGCCTGGTGCCTAAAGACATGTAACGATGGTGCCAGGTGAGTCTCTCTGGGGAGAGCATCCCACAGAAAAGGCCTGTTCTCTTGCTGCCACCCTCCAAAACTCTCAGGGAGAAGGCACACAAAGAAAGGCCAGAGATGACAAGCACAGGGTCTAGAGTGGTTTGTATGGGGAGAGGCAGTCCTTAAGGTATTGAGGTCCTGATCTCTGTAAGGTCAACACCAGCACTTTGAATTGGGCCCAGAAGCTAATCAGCAGCCAGTGCAATTGTGCCAGATTATATGTGTTATATGCTCAAATTGTCTTGTTCTGGTGAGTGATCTGGCCATTGCATTTTGTAATGGCAGCCCCACGCACAATGCATTGCAGCAATACAGCTTGGAGGTTGCCAGAACGTAGGCCACAGAAGTTAGGCTCTCCCTGTCCAGAGAGGGATGCGGCTGGGCCACCAGCCGAAGCTGACAGAAGGCCGCCTGAGCCTCAAACAACAGCAGTGGACACAGCAGCACCCCCAAGCTATGTACCTGCTCCTTAAGAGGGAGGGAAACCCTATCAAGAGCAGGCAGTCTTCCACCTATCTGGTCTAGGGAACCATCCACTAACATTGCCTCTGTCTTATCTGGACTGAGCTTCAGTTTATTGGATTTAGTTAATTGGGGCATTTCCTGTTTCCCCTGCCCAGCATCACACACCTCAAAGCATATCCAGCATGCAAAGAGCTTATTATAATAGTTGAATGTAATATGATTGGTGGCTGCTTCGTCTTAGGTTCCCTAAATCAGCTTGAACCCTACAATCTGTCTACTTCTGAAGCATGGTTGTGCTTTTCTAGTAAATCCCTCCTATTTTTCCTAAGGTTTGGCTGCAAGAAACTATTTACAACTTGATTCACAGCATGTTTACATGTACTTTGTCATGCAATGGTAAAAAATGGGTGCATTGTATACTGGGATGCACCAGAGCTCCATAGCAGAGCACATGCTTTTCAGGCAGAGGGTTTCCTGGCTGATCCCGGGCATCTTCCCCTATAGGGACCAGGCTGCAGGCGATGGGGAAAGATTTCTGTCTGAGACTCTGCAGAGCCACTGCCGGTCTGGGCAGACAACCCTGGGAAGGACAAATGAACAGTCTGACCTGGCTTGTGACAGTTTCCTACGTTCCTATGATATTTTAAAAGAAAGATTTATAATGAAATTATAACTTGATGTTTGGCAGAACAAGATGTTCTTCTCTACCTGCCAAGCCAGAGTAGCATTGCTGAAGCTTTGTTGTTTAGTCGTTTAGTTGTGTCCGACTCTTTGTGACCCCATGAACCAGAGAACGCCAGGCTCTGAAGCTACATCAGTGCAAACTCCTCTACCTGCCACAGGTGGTGGCCCAGACACATGGATAAGCTACTGTTCTCCACATGCCTCGGATCAGCAACTTGTGTGAAGCCCAGCACCTTTATCATCTGCTTATTTTCTCAAGTCAAAGGAAAGGGGGGGGGAGAGAAAGTTAGAATTGGAAGCGTCATAGAATTTACTATGGTTTTTCAAATTTTAAGTCTGGCTATGGCCCAGTTTGCACATCATGGAAAACCATAGTTAATGGTTTGCTGTGAACATGGAGGTTTGCACTTTCCCTAGCATGAGCAACAAATCATGATCCTTAGCTTAGTGTTAGGCCAAAACCATGGATCATTGTTCGTTTTGCTCCAACTACAACTACTAAGTCAAGAACAAGACTTGGAAACACATCATGATTTGGAGTGAATCAAGCAATTATCCTCAGTTTGGATATAATGCTAGGCAGTGATCATGGTTTGCCACTCCTGCTCATGCCAGGGGAGGAGGGAAGTGGATGCAACATGTGTTCATGGTAAACCATCAACTATGGCTTACTGTAACATGTGAATGCACCCAAAAGCTCCAAAATGCAAAATCATGAAAATATTTTAGGGATTTGTAGCTGGTCTTCCTACAAAAATCTTACATTAGGTAATAAATGCAAGTATTCCATTTCTTAAAAGTGAATTTCCAAGCCATGCAGCTACAGAGGAAAGGTTTGAATCTTTAGTACTGTACCTTGAAAACAATAAAAAAAAACAATAGAGTGCTTCTGTTTGCCCACACCTGCATGCATATGCACACTCATACACTCTCTCAAACCTCAGATTTAACTGCCTAACAAGAGATAGATAGAT
This sequence comes from Podarcis liolepis, assembly GCF_965112155.1. NCBI lineage: Eukaryota > Metazoa > Chordata > Lepidosauria > Squamata > Lacertidae > Podarcis > Podarcis liolepis. The sequence goes on from NC_139564.1 coordinate 76,896,256, forward strand.
AGATAGATAGATAGATAGATAGATAGATAGATTATAGAAATCTGTATGATTTATATGAAGGTTGATTCTATTTCCCAACTTCCAATGAAAATGAAATATTTGGAGGTGATGAAGTGATTAAGCACTCTAGTAAGCTGAAATATTTCCACAGCTTAACTACTCTAATCTGTCATTTTATTAGCTATGGAGACATAGGCCAGGATCCAAATAATTACTAGTTTGTGTGTCCAATTAGGATGTGGACCTGCACTGTTTCATACAGTCATAGCCACACATGGCAACCTCTTACTTGGGTTTTCAAAAGCAGTTGGGGATACAGCACATTGGCTGGCTGTTCAAAGGCGGAAAGAAGCCCTTTGGAGTATGTAAAGAAGCTGGCTCTCTGGGTGACAGCCATTTTTTCTACAGCAAACACTATCGATTATAAATCTGTGTATGAGTTAACTTAACCACCTGACTTTTGTGTTTTTAGCAGGAAGCACCACAAGTCTTTCTTGCAGCTGCTTCTCTCTCTCTCTCTCTCTCTCTCTCTCTCTCTCTGTGTGTGTGTGTGTGTGTGTGTGAGAGAGAGAGAGAGAGAGAGAGAGAGAAATATATGTTGCCTGGAACTATATGGCAGAAAGGTGGCCTATAAATGCAATAAGTAAATAAACTGCATCCACTTCTCTTTGCTGTGTTGTTTCCCCTGTGTTGAATTTTAGATTGTAAACTCCTTGGGGCAAGGACCTGTCTTTCTGCTTATATTAAATTGCTATAAGCCACCCTGAGTAGTGCATAGGCACTAGAAGCACAGGATAAAATGTCTATCTAAATATATTACTCCTAGCCAAATCACAATTCTGCACCAGATATCGCAACGTTTATCATACAGGTATACACAAACATATGTCAAGCACACTCGGTAGCAAATCTGAGCAATTTATGAAGCAGCTATGTGAATCCTCTTCTTACATGCATTTGTAGGTTTTGATATGCAGCTCTTGTTGACTTTCTGCACATGCCTCTAATAAAACTGTTCATCTCTATGGCTCATAATATTAAATGTATCCTCTATTTTGTAAGATTGAATGTTTTATTAGAGGGCAGTAAGGGAACCAACCCTCATCTTTCATGCACAAATGCAACTTTTTTCATAGCACTGTCTATCCTGCTGATCTAATAATACCAGCAAATCCAAAACAAAAGGCATACCATTAAACCTTTGCTAAAATAAAGCTTTATCTTGTAGACATTGGATTAAGGTTCTGAGCTGCCCCATGCTGCCAGGATTTTGGGGAAAGAGATGAGGATAACAGTGCATATAATCTCCTCACATCCACCCCAAGGGAGACATAAACAGGTATGCTATTAAAATACCACCGGGGCCTTTTATTTTCTCTTTTTTTAAAAGGATAATGTGTAACAACAGCAAAGAAACCCGACTGAAACCAAAAGAAACAACCAATATCAGGAAAGATTGTATGGGATACACCCAAGGGGACAGACACTGCAGGGAAACACAGAGTTGTCTTGCTGACAACCTTCCCCAAAAGAGAGTTGGCCCTGCAGGCTATTTTTCTAGCACTGCAGAAGTGTTGCCCAGGCGAAAGGTTTGCTTCACTTTCCTCCCTACAGAGCAGATTTCGCTTGAGAAATCCACCTGCCTTCTTTTCTTCCTCTTGGCCCTCCAGCCACCACTGTCCGCAGGCCTGGCAGGGTTAGCAGTATAAAGACACCTTCAGATGTAAGAGCTGCTTAGAAGCAATAATTTCACAAGGAGCGGCACCAGGCTGAGGTGGGAGGAATACCTTTCAATGGGATAGATTTGGGAGGCGTCGGACCTCTGCCATACAATCCTACACTAGGCCAAGTTCCTTTGCCTGTTATTCCTCTCCTACCAACACCTCACAGCCTCCCTGGTCCTAAGCCACGCCGGCAAGTTGTCTGGAGCTCTCGTTCTGTCTTGCTCCTTTCCTTTCTTCGGCTCCACCCCAGGGGCGCTGGGGGTTCACGTGTTACCACCAGCAGCATGAGAACCCCAAGGCGTCCCATGATGCTACCGGAACAATTTGTGGCAGGCTTCCATTACCTCCGAAGGGTTCCTCAGCACCCAAACGCTGCCCTCACATAACCCGACACTTCTTTCTCCCTGGCACGTCACAGTATCTCTAAACTGGTGTTTTTAAATCATTGCGTAAACTGCATAAGCATATCATCTCTATCATATTTTCTTGGAACGTCAATGTAATTTATGACTGAAAAGTTTCTCTGAAGGGCCTCATCTAAGGTTTTTATTCTAAGTTGTTTGCTTTAAAGGGGTTTATAAATCTGCCAGTTCTGTGTTAATACTTGGCAGACAAGAGCTTACCCTCAGTTATATAACAACGTGGACAAAATGTTTGGCATTTGCCTATTGCTCTTGGTAACCATATTGGAAATGCCTCTGGTGGTTTTTAGAAAGTTGTCTAATGGAAGCTCCTCTGTAGAACAGTCCATCTACAAAGCTACAGCAGAGAATGTGGAAGAGACTAACCTTAACTAATACTGGCCTGGTTCACCTGCAGTGCTAAGACAAACTATGGCTGAGAGAGCGAGAGCGTGTGCGCTTGTGGATACTATGCTGCTTCCCTCCTACTCCAGCCCCAGCTCCACTGCATTATCTGGAGCTCTGTCATGGTTTGGTTTAGTGTTATGTGTCAACTTGGGCTCATGTTTTGTCTCCCCAAAACAAACTGCAAGCAGAAGATGAACAACCGACCTCAGTTACAGCTTGCAAGACAAACGACAAGCCTGGGTTTGTAAATAAGTCTAAGCCAAACCATGGCTTAGCTCCAGGCAGCACAGCTGGAGGAGGGAGCAGGGAGTGCAGCCCCCACAATTTTTGCTCTGGGTACCCCCACACTAACATATGCTCATGAGTCATAGTTTTGTTTCAGTTTGTGTGCAAACTGAGCACTAGTCACAAAGGAGTTTTTCCATTCACGCTCCCATTTGTCCCTCCTTAAGTATTAGGCTGTTTTCTCTTCCTGACACAAGCGCAACACACACCCAGAGCACTGCTCTGTTGCAATGGCAGGGAAAAGATAGGTAGGAAATTGCTGCCTGGACCTTTACAAACTATTTGAATTTTCAGGTACTTCTGAAATGACCTCTGGTGTCTCATGACTTCTGAAATCTAGAGGATCATCATATACAATAAACATGTCATAGTGACCCTAAAATCAGTAACTGCAATGACTGTGAGATATATAGCGTTCTGCACTTGTCTGGATACCATGTAGGCTTCTACTGGAATTACATAGGATCCTTCCTTTTATGATTAGTTCTTTTGAAGCCCTGAAATTAGTATTTGCCAAGGTTTATCTATGATTAACTGTATGCCTGTACTGAACCTACAATTGGAATCACTGCCAAAGGTACCATAGAAATCCAGCAACCCTTACAAAAGGCTCTATTCACACAACTTGGAAAGCAGTTCAGCATTCATTAGGAACTTCCTTCTTTTAAGTTCCACGTTTCTCTCATGTGCCCTCCCTCCCCTTTTTGCTGCTCATTTCCTACATACCCTCAGCCTACATGCCAGTTTCCCCCATCAGTAGAAATTGGAGGAAAACTTGCCTGCAAAGTTTGCATGTGTCCTCTCTCTTTTCTTCCTTCTTCAATGGAAGGGGCAGGAGGATGAGGTAGCACTAAAATGGGGTATGGCTGGGGAGTGCAGCGGGGTGAAATGAGACTTGCATATACACAACAATCTGGTAGACTGGAGGTAACCAAAAATAATTTGCAAAGGTATTCAAAACCTGTAGGGTTTCAAAACCATTGCCCAACACAAAATTATTTCAATGAGTCCTCTAGTTTCAAAAAGAATCATTTCAAAATTACAGATCACAAGTAGCACAAAGCTTCTGCAGCAGATCCCACCAACATAAATAATCAAAGTCAAAAGCCTGGGCATGATGGCTTCTCAGTTCCAGGGGAGGGGGAACACATGATGCACTGGCAGAATACCGGTTTTTCAACCGGTGCTGAGGAAGTCACTTCAGCTGCCAAGTGGCTCCATGTGGGCACAAAATGGAACCTATGGCAAGCTGGCACCCACCATAGATTTGGGACAGCATCTTCCTGTGCTCTTGACTGACAAGATAACTTTCTCTGTACAAATACGCAAGTCCATGCGTGTGAAAATATACTCAAAGACATCTAAAATAATTTTAATATTTTAGTAATTTTAGAAGGGTTGCCTGGGTTATCATCTAGTCTCATCTAGTATTTTATCTATCAGCAGTTTCATTGTATTTCTGTGTTTTCATTGTAAGCTGCATTGAAAGAGTCTCAAAAGGTGACATATAAACATTTTAAATAAATACATAGCTTAAAAACTTGCTCTGGCGTCAGGCCCTGCCTTGCACAAAGGATTTCAAAAGCAGGACTCAGCCGTATAAAACCCTCTGCAAACCAACTATCATTTACAGATCAATAAACAGGAAGGCCAGATAGAACAAGAGCCAGAAAAATAGTTCTAGCCACCAATGATGCCATTAATTTACTGACCGCGAAAAAAAGGCAAGGAAACCCCCCTGCTTGGCAGGGGGTTGGACTCGATGGCCCTTGTGGTCTATTCCAACTCTATGATTCTATGAAAAAACATCCTACTCACTTCAGAGGGATTCGTGAAACTGAATTCACATTGGCCGAAGTTGTCACAACTTGAAGGACTTGTTCCAGGGCTGTAAATCCCCCTGCCACGTGAAATGCAACCTGATCTGCTGTATTCTGCGTTGAAAACATAAAAAGTAAGAGTAATTAGTCCAAGTATTTTACTGATTTATCAGGCAATGTTTTGTCTGACTGCACAAGTTTACTATTCAGTGCTATATAGAACACTTGTACACATTCAAATGCAGCAAACCTTTGAGAAACTGGACATGACATCAAGGATGTAAGAAGAGCTAGCTGCTGGATCAGGCCAGAAGAGGCCTATCTAGACCAGTATCCTGTTCCCACTGGGACCACCCAGATGCCCCTGTGGAAAACCCACAAGCAGGACCAGAGGACAAGAGCAGCCCTCTCCCTCCTGTGGTTTCCAGAAGCCTTGCTGCCTCTATCTGTGGAGGCAGAAGCACCGCCGTCCTTTCCAGGAGTGATCAACATCCCTCTCCTCCTCCGTGAATCTGTCTCATCCTCTTTCTTGGTTGCTGGCCATCACTGCCTTCCGTGAGAGCATGGTTCTTCAATGCCTGGTCGTGATGCGTGTGTGCCTGATTAAAATGTTGACTGCAAATGCTTCAGCCAAGCACCAAGCTTTCCATTCAGCTAGTGGGGTTCTTTGACTTCCAGGTACTGGATCCTCCATGCCACTGAAGTCCTTTCAATTTCAAAAGAAGTTTGCCAAAAGACATAGGAGGCAGCTATTTGAGCAAGGTAAACCAATCCTTTTGGTGTGCAGAACCAGCCACACAGTTCTTTGGGTCTTAGCCAGATAACCGGGGGAAAGAAAAAGAAACACCTCTCGCTTTGACTATATTTTGGAGAAACCTTGGCAACCACTAGTGGGAACTACCTATAGTCAATTCTATTGTGAATGAGCAAACACACGAACCAAGCCATGCAAAGCAAAAGGACCTTATTACTGCCCCCCCCCCACGATGAGTCATGCTCCTCGCTTTAGGGATTGTTTGCTTTTGGCTATGCCAAGTCTGCACACAGAATGTATGAACTTAGGTGACATTTGGGCAATTTGACCAGGACACAGAGAACTACACAGCTAGTTCCACATGCTCAAAGGGAGGAGGGACCACAGGGGAGGTGCCTCAGTGCAGCGGAAGAGTACATGCTTTATGTGCGGAAGGTCACAAGTTCAATTCCTGACATCTCCAGCTAAAAAGAAAAGAGATCCATGTGGAAAAGACCTATGCATCCAACTATTGCCACAGCTGGAACATCCAGCAGCTGAATACCAACAGAAATTGGTATTCATGGAGACATAGGCTTGCAAGCAAGATGAGGAGAGCTGTTTAGCTAGGGGAAAAGACTAGAGCCCTGGAGCCTAAGACAGGATTACTGGCATAGAAGGAGAACTATCTGAAAGACTGACAAGGCAAGCAACAGGAAGCTCGGCAGGAAAAGCACGGTGCTAGCACTAGCCTGACAGCAAGAGAGAGTTCTTAGAGTCGACCTTTCAACCCCAGCTTCCTTCTAAACCAGAAGAAGTCCTGATCCTGAAAGCACTTGGGATGGAGTCTCTGTCAGGAGCAGAGCTGGGGGGAGAAAGACTTCACCCTGCAATGAAAACACCTTTGAGTTCACCACTGTCCAAGGTGTGACCACAGGCAGAAATGGCTATGTGTCACAAATCTAAACTTGGGGCGTATATCCAAATCTCTGGATTCAAGGGGGTCTCATTGTTTCTTCCTGCTCTGGAGGCTAGGACTTGAAACAATGGCTTCAAGTTACCAGAAAGGAGTTCCAACTAAACATCAGGAAGAACTTTCCGTCAGTAAGAGCTATTAGACAGTGGGACTCTACTTCCTTGTAAGTTTTTAAGCAGAGACTGGATGGGCATCTGCCATGGGTGCTTTAGCTGAGATTCCTGCATTTCAGGGGGTTGGACTAGATGACCCTTGGGGTCCCTTCCAACTACAATTATATTATTATTCTAATTGCCATTTTGTTCATCCCCTCTCAGATCTGGCTCCATCAATGTGCATCCCCATGATTAGTCTGACCTAAGGCCACGTGGCTCTTCCTCCCCCAGAACTGAGGCTGTAATATCTGAATTTGCTTATTTTCCTTTTCCCTGCTTGTCCTCTTTCATATTTTTTTAAATTTAATTACTACCTGTTATTTTAAGCTATGAGTGCTTTTGCAGATAGGAAATATATATATAGAAGGAAAGAAAATAGCAGGCCCAAGCAGACAAAGCTCTTTGTATTCATATATGTATACTGTATTTAAAACACCCTTTAAAAAACTATTTGGTTCAGATTTGATTAGACACAGAAGAAAGCCTGCAACTTGACCGTGTGGCTTCTTTATTTCTCTACCTGACACAACACCTTAATGGATCTGAATTTGCTATGACTTTAGTGGCAGCTGATAGGATTACAGGCTCCCTTCCAATACTACAGCTCAGCTACATGCCAGCAAAAAATGACAGCCTAAACCTGAATTACACAGACTGGGAACCCATCCAATTATTAACTAAAGTAACTGTTATTACCTAACCTAATCAAAGGAGAAGCAGCTGTTAATCTTTGGTGGCCCATAGAGCAGTGGCGGTCAGGCTGGATGAACTGTCTTTGTACTTGACTCTCCCGCAGACAATAATTACGTCCTTTGTGATCAAGGCCCAGGTGGGGGTGGGGAGAAGAGCTTCCTTGGCTGTGGGCAAAGGCAGCAGATGGGGAACAAGGCTCCGAACATTCATTTACAAGGCAGAGGTGGGTGTCTGGGTCTGGAATCTGTAGGATTGGAAAAACTGAAAATCAGCTGGCTAACTACTTCGTTATTTTAAAAATCCTTATGTTTCCTTTAAAAATGTTCTGCAGATTCTTCTGCAGCCAAATTACAAACGTCAGGTGCCTTTACCAATCTGTTAAAGCTCATAAATTGTTTTAACTGGTTTATTATCATCACAACCACCACCAGGCTTTAAACTTTTATAATCATAGGATGTTGACCTATCTATTAAATATGTAGGCAGATTGAAATTAAGTACTTGCAAGCAAAAAAAACCACCCCTTATTTTGTTTTAGAAGATGCACATGTATCTTCTAACAATCATCCTCTTAAATGAGGCATTCCCTCATCTCCCCCATCTCTCCTACAGGATGGAATACTTCTTCTAAGAGCCTACTTGCCGTGTTAGCCTTTGGACAAATGTACTGAAAATAGCCTAATAATAATAATAATAATAATAATAATAATAATATGTTAACAGATTAATTAGAATGCCTGTTTATTCATGTTGGGATTTTGCCTACGCGCTTTGATCCAGCTTTCTCACAGAAGCAATTAGTGAGTTGGCGGAAGGCCAGGAAGTCTGAGCAGAGGAGTTTTTCTGCCTGGTGATATGGGAACCTTGGATACAATTTTGCTATTGGTCGAGGTCACCCATATAGGCATAATGACTCATGACTTCTCTGGTTGGTCTGTTGGTGTGTGTAGGAGAGGCTTGGAGTCAGCTGAAGTTGAGTTCAGTGTGAGAGAAAGTTAAGCTCCGTGTCTGTATCTTGTATATACAGTGGTACCTCGGGTTAAGTACTTAATTCGTTCCAGAGGTCCGTTCTTAACCTGAAACTGTTCTTAACCTGAAGCACCACTTTAGCTAATGGGGACTCCAGCTGCTGCCGGAGAACGATTTCTGTTCTCATCCTGAAGCTAAGTTCTTAACCCGAGGTACTAGTTCTGGGTTAGTGGAGTCCGTAACCTGAAGCGTCTGTAACTTGAAGCGTCTGTAACCCGAGGTACCACTGTAGTAACTTGTGAGTCTACTGTAAATAATAAACCTCTAAGTAACCAAGTTACTAATGAGCAGCATTTTGTTCCTGGTCGTCCTGTCAGCTTCCAACAAGATACTTCCAGAAAGTCTGCGTATACTCTGCAATATTCAACAATTCAATCAAAAAGTTTTAAATTGTTACTCTAATTGATGAATACTGTAAATCTATTAAATGTCACAACCCTAATTTTTACTATATTGTTTTACCATCAGCCGCAGAGCAAGCTGATCGGGCGCCTGGGGTGGTGCGTGTGCCCTGCGCCCAGGGGCAGGGCCAGCCGGGGCAGGGCGCTCCACGGGGCCTCCGAAGTCTGCCTGCCTCCTCCCACTCAGCCGCACTACAGCTGGGGGGGGGAGGCAGCTGGCGGACCGTTTGGGCAGCGCAGAGCCTGCAGGAGCCCAAGCCACCGCGTCACTCCCAGGAAAGACGTGTGGCTGGGGTGTGCTGCAGGCCCCGCGGTGAATGCCGCCCAGCATTTTGTCACGCCCCTCAGTGGGTACACTTGGGGCACCCCGCCCCACCTCACCCCCCCTTCCTCCGCCCCTGTTTACAATCACAAGCAATGTGTGAATTTGTCAGAACTGTGTCAAAGATATTTGGTGAAGAAAACTCTGGCATGCTCCTCAACTTGAGAGAGGCAAAGAGGCCTTCCTCCTGACTCCTCAGTAGCAGCCTACCACTTACCTAAATAGCCTGGGTGAAATCCTATTGGTCCTTCTAGCACCATTGCCCTGGTGAAAGTGTCTGCTTGAAGAGGTGGACAGGAAGCGGCTTTTTATGATTTCCCCTCTGCCAGGCAACCACCACAGTTTCCCAAAAACCTGTTTGAAGGTTAGAGAATACTTTTTCTTGGGGGGAGGGTTTACTGGTGGGAGGAGGAAATAGGCAAAAATTGTCTCCCTCACCTTTAATCATCCGTTAGCAGACACTTCTGATTGGATAAAAAAAACCTTGATCTTTGAAAGGGCAGCAATTGCCTACAAATCACAGGAAGGATCAAACTGCAAAACTGAAAGCAATTTGAACCCAGCTTCAAAATGAAGATACAATGAGGGTACAAATTGCTTTACAGTGAGAGAAAGTACTGAGGTTCTTCTTATCAGCTCTGCATTTATGAAAGTGCTGAAGTCACATTCAAGGGAGACTTTGTGGCTCTACACAGCAAATAGATGTAGCTCAGTGCGTCTCGTTTGCATGCAGAACATCCCAGATCCAACCCACCAGCAATTCCAGGCAGGGCTGGGAAGGTCTCCTCTTGGGAACCAGAGAACTGCTTGTGCAGATGGACCAATGGTCTAACTTGGTACAAGTGTCACAGTTTAATTGTTTTAAAAGTTGCCCTTCTTGGTAAATGCCATTGGCCAACTAAGACACTAAAGGTTATAGGGATGCATATTCCAAGCTGCACCTTAAGCCTGTTTCTACATCTGAGTCGGTTTGTGAGGACCTCGTTTTCACTGAAAAGGTAAAAAGAAAAAGAAAAAAGGGTCTTGGCATAGGCCATGATATTAAAGGTCACACCATGAAAATCAATGCATAAAATGGCCCCAAATAACTTTTATTAACTACTTGGGTCTTATTAAGAGCCTAAAAGAAATGACTGAATAGTAAAGGTAAAGGGACCCCTGACCATTAGGTCCAGTCGTGGCCGACTCTGGGGTTGCGGCGCTCATCTCGCTTTACTGGCCGAGGGAGCCAGCGTACAGCTTCCGGGTCATGTGGCCAGCAGGACTCAGCCGCTTCTGGCGAACCAGAGCAGCGCATGGAAACGCCGTTTACCTTCCCGCTGGAGCGGTACCTATTTATCTACTTGCACTTTGATGTGTTTTCGAACTGCTAGGATTTGAAGAAGGTGGTTGCAGCACACAAATAATATTACTGAACTGGAGGCCATTGCTCAGGAGGAAGGGGCTCAGATTCCTCAGGAACGCTGCCAGAAGCTGTTGTCTGGCTATGCCTCTCGTTTGCAGCAGGTCATAGCAGCATAAGGCTGCTCTACTAAGTACTAAAGATGCTTGCCATGAAGGGGTTGAATAATAGTGAGACTGGAGAAGCCACTAGAAGTTGCAATTTCAGCTGAATTTTGGGGAACCACCTGAAGCATCAGTTGTGTTGAGCTATTTCAATTGCTTTTGATTTGCTCATTTCAAACAGTTGAAAGTCAGTAAATTTTGATAATAAACCTGATTTGCAATGGGGCATAGCTGTCAACTTTCCCCTTTTCTTGCGAGGAATCCTATTTGGAATAAGGGAATTTCCCTTTAAAAAAGGGAAACGTTGACAGCTATGCAATGGGGGCTGAATAATTTCGATTGCACCTCTCTCTCTATATTCCTATGGTGTGAAGGCTCTGGGATTATTCTTGGCAGGGGTCCGAGACGAGCAGCATCCCCATCCCCACAGGCACACCAGACAAATTATTCAGGTTCTGTGCCAAGAAAAAACTTAAATTCTCCGCAAAAAACAAATGACGTAAACTGGTGTATATTCAGAGATGCTTATTTTTAAAAAAAATAGAGAAAGGTCAATTGGCAAACTTTTTTGCTGAAATTATTTGAATCTTGGCAGAATTTGCAATTCATTCCTACTGCCCACTCACCAGAGTGTTGTTTTTTATTCATTCAAAGCATTTATACCTTCCCCTTTAGCCAGAAAGGCTCTCAAAGTGGCTTAGAAGCAATGAAAGCAGCAACCCCCCCCCAAAAAAAAATCAGGCTTACATTCTAAAAATACCTGACATGAAAAGGGGAAAGGGAGGGGGAGGGGAGGAAAGAGGGGAAGCAAACAAACCCAACTATCAATATTAATTACTGATTTCTTAACATGAATTACAGTGGTAGCTCGGGTTACATACACTTCAGGTTACATACGCTTCAGGTTACAGACTTCGCTAAGCCTGAAATAGTGCTTCAGGTTAAGAACTTTGCTTCAGGATGAGAACAGAAATCGTGCTCTGGCAGCTCGACAGCAGAGGGAGGCCCCATTAGCTAAAGTGGTGCTTCAGGTTAAGAACAGTTTCAGGTTAAGAACGGACCTCCAGAACAAATTAAGTACTTAACCCGAGGTACCACTGTACTACAAATGACACAGGAGCCATTTCATCAGTGAAAGAGATGGGACACTAAGGCCTCTCCAGCTGTTCTCCCTAAAAACTTCTCTCCTCCAGCTGGTCATCACAAGAATGGAAAAAATAGTGCAATCAGAGGAATTTGAGCAGAAGCCTTTGAGGATGTTTGTCTCCTGTAAGGTAAAGATAAAGGGACCCCTGACCGCTAAATCCAGTCGTGGCCGACTCTGGGGTTGCGGCACTCATCTCGCTTTCCTGGCCGAGGGAGCCGGCGTACAGCTTCCGGGTCATGTGGCCAGCAGGACTAAGCCGCTTCTGGCGAACCAGAGCAGCGCACGGAAACGCCATTTACCTTCCCACTAGAGTGGTACCTATTTATCTACTTGCTCTTTGATGTGCTTTCGAACTGCTAGGTTGGCAGGAGCAGGGACCGAGCAACAGGAGCTCACCCCGTTGCGGGGATTCGAACCGCCGACCTTCTGATCGGCAAGTCCTAGGCTCTGTGGTTTAACTCACAGCGCCAGCCGCGTCCCTGTTTGTCTCCTGTACTGTTTGCCTATTTTTCAAATGCAAGCCTGCTTAATAACGTGGACTTTACTTGTGAATAGATATGTAAGGGATTAATCTTCACTGAAGTTGCTGGAACTTGTTTTTTCAGTAAAAGTATGCCTCGGAATAGATTAAAAAGTTTACTTTTTATTCATACGTTACACTGAATACTGAGCATACACTAGAAGACCCCCATTTTCAGCTGTTGTGATTTCAAGCCCAGTCAAAGACAGCACCATATTCCTGCCAGCACTGCTCCCTCTAGTGGCCAAGTTGAGGCATCTGTACCCCCCCTCTGTGTTTGTGTGTGTGTGTGTGTGTGCACGTGCGCGTGTGTTTAAAGGAAAAAAACAAACAGCAGGACATTTATGCACCAATACAGTTTTACAACAGAGCTTCCTGGAGAAAAAGAGTTTCAACCTCCCCATAAATAAAAACCAAATTGGTGCTCAGATTAGGCAAGATCTATGATGCTACAAAATGCATGCTGGGTCAGTTTGCTGGGTCTTCTAATGTGGGGTGTGGGGGCTGTACAATGGAAGCTACTGGTTGACACAAGTAAGGCCACATTCCCGCCCCCCGAACACAGGCACTGAGTTGCACCCAACATTTTTTGGGGGGGATGATGTCATGCATGCAGTGTAAGTGACACCCCATGCATTGCGCGTTGCATGCGTGACATTCGCCTGTCAGGCTGACGCTGCACAGTCTGGGGCGGCATCCCTTCAGGCCTCCTGGCCCCATCCTTGTGGACATGGGGGGTGCTGCCCCATGGAGATGGTGCACCTGCCCTGAACTGTTGCAGAAGAGGAAGATTCTTCCTCCCAATAAATGTGGAAGGAGAGGAAATAAGAAGCGACAACACGAACCCATGAAATATTTGTTCAAAAAAACTCAGAAAAAAGTGATGTCCCCAAAGCAGTGTGAATGAATATTGGTGGCCCTCCAGATGCTAGGGATCATTAGGAAAGGAACTGAATATAAAACGGTCAATATTATCATGCCATTTTACAATTCTATGGTGCAACCACATTTGGACTACTGTGCAGTTTTGGTAGAGTTGGAAAAGGTTCAGAAAAGGACAACCAAAATGTTCAAGCAGATCAAGTGACTCCCTTATGAAGAAAGCTTTTTATAGTTTAGAGAAGTGGCAAGTAGGAGGTGACATGATAGAAGTTTATAAAATTAATCATGTCATGGAGAGAGGGGGCAGAGACAGGCTTTCCCCCCTCTTTAGAACTTGGGAAATCCAATGAAGCTGAATGTTGGAAAGACAGATAAAAATACTTCTTCAAAAAGCATACAGTTGACCTATGGAACTCACCCCCACAGGAGACAGGGATGGCCACCAACTTGGGAGGTTTAAAAAGAGGACTGGCCAAATTCATCTATCAATGATGACTTATCAAGGGCTACTAGCCATGATGGCTGTGCTCTGGCTCCATAGTCCAAGGCAGCAATGCTTCTGAATGTCAGTTGCTGGAGGCTACAGGGAGAGAGAGGCTTTTGTGTTTGAATCCTGCTTGCAGGTTTCCAGCAGGTACCTGGCTGGTCCCTGGGAGAGCAGGATGCTGGGTGAGATGAGAAATGGGCCTCATGTTCTTGCCTCAGAGGTCCCTCAAGTGGAGATGCTGCCGCTCCCAGAAGGCACCTCATGGCCCGCTGTCACTGCAAGAGAAGGTGTCGTTCCAAAGGGGTCGTTCCACCCTTGCGCATCTTTTTGACCTCCATCCTGTACTCAGTTTTGAAACCGTTGCTAGAAGATGTTAATTTTTTATGTGTATATTGGGGTGGAAACTTCTGGACCCCCAACTGTTTGATGAAATCTCCCATAATTCCTCCCCCCTGGGCATGCTTGCTTGGGCTCATAGGACTGGAAGTCCAAAAACATCTGAAGTGCCACTGGTTCCCCATCCTTGATTTAAAGAACTTATAAACCTTCTACCATTCTCAGCAGTGCACCAAAAATAAATAAATAAAAACAAATAAAAACAAAACACAATGTTTAAAAATCACAATCCATTAAAAAAATGCTAATTTCATCTGTGAAACCAACAGAAAGAATGCTACCCCTTTTCACACTTAGTATAAAAAAGAAAATACATCTCTAAAGAAATGGCAGGAACTCCTAAGAGTTCCAGATACTATAAAAATCTACTGATATGGTGATTTTGCTTCAACTCTTAGATGTATATTTTTAAAAGAAACTTTCAGTGTATCCCCCTTCGCCTCAAAGCTTCAGATGGGACAGCCATGGCAGCAATGAGCCACTTGCTACGGTCCTGACAATGTGCAGATTCTAGAGTAAATAACCAAGCCGGACTCTGCACCGCTGAGGCCAACCATTCCCGACTGTCTCTCCACTGTGATAAACACTGTCTGCCCACAGTCCCTTGTATTTGAAAGTTACGACAAACATTGGACTGAAATGTAAATATCTGACATCATGACTGGTGAAGCAATGGACGGCAAATTTATCTAAAAAACAGAATGAAACCCCAAAATGTTGTTTGACGCCTTGTTTTCTTTAAAAAAGCCAACCTTCGTGGTCACTAAGGGAGCACTCGGAGGAGGTCAGGAGTGTTGTGCTTTGTTCTTAAAAAAATACACACAGCAAGTGAAGTTGCCTAATGATATAGACTAAAGACATTTTAAAGCTAAAGAAGCGAGGACTCCTACAGCAATGCTGAAGTCAAGATATGGTATTAAGAAGGCATCATGTTTCTCTGTCAAATGAGAAATGCCCTGGAAGTGGGAAAGGAAAACTTTCCACTTTTGATTCATGCTGCTTTCATATGGGTTCACCCGTAAATTGTACCATCTTGTTTTTGCATCCATCTTCTTAAGAAAAGACATATTCACTGGAAAACTCCATATAAAATATTATTTCAATGTATTTTCTCTTAAAATATGCATTGAGTGAATGTGTTCTCCCTCAAATGTTGCACCTTTAAACATACTTTGATATTTATTTCTGTTTTTGGACTGAGAAAGGGGGTTGATATGTCTGGGAAAAGCGAAAGCCAGAGAATAAACAAGTTCCAATCTGCAAATCAGTCGAGGAGGCTCAGATCAGGTCAGTTTGCATTAAATTTTGCAAAGCTCAAATCCAACAAGCAGCCCCAGGTGGAAGAGGTAACTGTTGGACTCCAACTCCCATCATCCCTAACCCTCAGGCCATGTTGGCTGGGGCTGATGGGAGCTGAAGTCCAACAGGGTCAAGAGAGCCAAAGGTTCCTCATTCCTGGTCTACAGACAACAGTAGACACATACAAACCTGTCTTTTTATTAAGGGGATACTCAAAGCAGCTAACAAAACTAAAACCAAACAATCGAAAAAGCCATGTCATCAAAGCATAGCACATCAACACATTAAGCATAAGACAGCAGACAACTGAAAACTCTCAATCAGTAAGAGGGACAAGAAATAAAGAAATCAAGTAAGAGGGACACTGAAGGCCAAAGTATTTCCTAAATATAAGACTTTGCTTGGCAGCAAAAGGAGAAGAAAGAGGTGAGTGAGTCTCTTCAGGAAGAAAGCTCCACTGTTGGGTGCAGCCACTGAGAAGGCTCTCTCTCATGTCCAGCCAAACAGGTACAACTGGGAGGAGGACTTCTTTGAAAGATCTCAAAACCTGGACAGCTCATACAGAGGAAGACAGCCCCAATATTTCCATGTTTTTTAAATCAAGGGGTGCAGCATGTCCCCAAAACAAGTTCTCTGCTTTTCAGGATTTGAATGCAGGCCTTACAGGCAGAAGTGCAGCATCCTGTGCATGTGGGAAGAATGTTTCATTCATAAAGGCCATTTTTCACATTATGCAGAAACACAAACCAGGTTGTACTCCAGTCTCAGGCCCATAGCCAGAAATGTTACAGTCGGGGGGATTAGGGGAGGGGAATTGTTGTGGCAGAGCCAGAACATAAATACGAGTGGTCTCATTTGTTTTAAGCTATTTTTAAGTCACTTTAATACTGCTTGTGCATTATCTCTTATAACTCCACAAGTAAAAGGGCCACAAGTTTGAAAGACTTTTAGTAAGTGCGAAGGAGCAACTGTGGTGAACTCTGTTCTCCCTTTGGGCAATGCTTCATCCAGGCCCAGCCATTAGCAACGTTAAATCAATGTAAGCAGTTCCCCCATGGTGACAGCTTGTGTTGTTTCCACCCCTCCTTCCTCCTGACGGCATGGTATTAGGGTCTCTTTCTTTCTTTCTTTTTATGTTCCCCTGGGAAATTCAATTAACAGTGTCAAGTCTCCTCCTCTCAGTCAATGAGTGACACTATCAAGATCTTTTTCACCACCCCTGACAAGCAAGATGTGTCCACTGATTTCTTGACTTGCAAGTTAACAAGAGAATTACTGCCCACTTCTATAAATGACTATATATGATCTGTGTCATAAACAGCGTGACAGCTGCCAAAATCAATCTTTCATGACCCTATTGATTAGGACACTCAGAAATAATGAGACTTCACTAGTGGCAGAATAATGCTTGGGTGGGGAAAGGAGGGAGGAATGTCTCTGTTCCTTACAAATGCCGTCGTGTTCACCTTTCCTTTGCCCTTTTCTCACTGTACAATCTACGAGCAATGGAACAAGATTGTAAAGGCAGCAAATGTTTCCCCTCTCTTTCATGATGAATGTGACTTTTTCAAAATCAGGAGAGCATAAGAATCATACAGTTGGAAGGGACCCCGAGTCATCTAGTTTAACCCCCTGAAATGAAGGAATCTCAACTAAAGCATTCATAATAGATGGCCATCCAACGTCTGCTTAAAAACCTCCAAGGAAGGACAGGCCACCACCTTCCCAGAGAATTCATCCCACTGTCAAACAGCTCTTGCTGTCAGAAAGGTTTTCCTGATCTTCACTCAGAATCTCCTTTCTTGTAACTTGATGCCATTGGTCCAAGTCCTACCTTCTGGAGCAGAAGAAAACCACCTTGCTCCATCTTTCATGTGACAGCCTTTGAGATATTTGAAGATGGCCATATCTTGTCTCAGTCTCGTTTTCCAGGCTAAACACACCCAGCTCCTTCAACCATTCCTCATAAGGCTTGGTTTCCAGACCCTTGATGATTTTGGTTGCCCTCCTTTGCACAAGTCCCAGTTTGTCAACATCCTTCTTAAATTGTGGTGTCCAGAACTGGACACAGTATTCTAGGTGTGGTCTGACCAAGGCAGAAGAGAGTGGTGTAAGTCAGTGTAGAAAACACTTGACTAGATGGATAAATGATCTGACTCAGTATAAGTCAGCTTCTTCTCATATTTCTATGCTGACAGAAGGCCTCAGTAGGGCTTTATGCTAGGAACACATGGCAGTCCAATAACAGGTGATCAGCAGTTCAACCAATGCCTCTGCAGCTGCAGTTAGTAAAATGGCAGGTTGTGCAATGTACAGTACCTTAATGTTTATGTGCAAGCACTCGGTGATGTGTCTGCTCCCCACTCTGAATTTTAACCAGGCTCCTGGGGAGGGAGCTGAACCATGAAAAACAACAATCTTAGCGGCTCACATTAAACTTTTTAACAAGGATCCTCTGGAAGGACAAGGTTAGAACAGTGATTTATCAGACGTAGGGATCAGAAAACACAGGCTATTCTGGCAAGCAGGGAAAGATAGAGCCAATGAGATCTCAAATTAACATGGGAGCAATCATGCTAACAATTATTGGCACCTCTTCAGTTTTTCAAGCACTTCCAATGCAACATGGTTGCTTAAATTCTGCCCAAGAGCAGTGCTATTATGATTTTCCTACTCATATTGAAATTGTTGTTTAGTCGTTTAGTTGTGTCCGACTCTTCGTAACCCCATGGACCTCCCACAGTTTGGTTAAACTCATGTTGGTAGCTTCGAGAGCACTGTCCAACCATCTCGTCCTCTGTCATCCCCTTCTCCTTGTGCCCTCCATGTTTCCCAACATCAGGGTCTTTTCCAGGGAGTCTTCTCTTCTCCTGAGGTGGCCAAAGTATTAGAGCCTCAGCTTCAGGATCTGTCCTTCCAGTGAGCTCTCAGGGCAGATTTCCTTAAGAATGGATACGTTTGATCTTCTTGCAGTCCATGGGACTCTCAAGAGTCTCCTCCAGCACCATAATTCAAAAGCATCCATTCTTCGGCGATCAGCCTTCTTGATGGTCCAGCTCTCACTTCCATACATCACTACTGGGAAAACCATAGCTTTAACTATACGGACCTTTGTTGGCAAGGTGATGTCTCTGCTTTTTAAGATGCTGTCTAGGTTTGTCATTGCTTTTCTCCCAAGAAGCAGGCGTCTTTTAATTTTGTGGCTGCTGTCACCATCTGCAGTGATCATGGAGCCCAAGAAAGTAAAATCTCTCACTGCCTCCATTTCTTCCCCTTCTATTTGCCAGGAGGTGATAGGACCATATTGAAATACTCCCCCTCAATGAGGCCAAACTTAGATTCACAAAATGTTTAGGGGTATGCGTACCCCTACGGCCCCCCAGAAAAAAAGCACTGCCCAGGAGTATGCAATAGCAACATGCACACTGGTACAATTCTTTTCACAAAAGTCAACTAAAATTCTCAGAAACTTAAAGCTCTTGGTAGCCTGCTGATTATGTAATGTTGAAGGAAGATGGATGTCATTTGGGGGGAACTGCATTTATATTACTGACAGTTTATTTCCTTTCTTGTTACACTAAAGTGGTCGGTTTTGGCAGTGTCACTAAATGCAAGAAAAATATCATTTTCACAAAATGTGAAGACCATCTTAACTTTATTCATAAGGAGAGGAAGTTCAGCCATCCATCACTAGTGTATCCTTAAACTGTGTCGATTGTTAAGGGAGTTTGCAATACCAAGGAATACTAAAAGCGTCCTTTCTGTCTTTAGAAAACAGGCCAGAGTAGGCATTCTAACTTGCCAGATTATTCAGTCCTGCTTATATCACATTTCGGTGAGCACTACTGCCCAAGCAGCAACTATGAACTAGCTATCCATCAGTATATATTTTTTAAGAAGGCAATTTATTTTGGCTTTGATTTTTTAGCCATGGGACCAGCAACTATCAAGCAATTGATAAAGGTAAAGGTAAAGGACCCCTGGACGGTTCAATCCAGTCAAAGGTGACTATGGGGCTGTGGCGCTCATCTCGCTTTCAGGCCGAGGGATCCGGGATTTGTCCGCAGACAAATGGGCGACAGGTGGGCAGCAGGACTAAACCACTTCTGGCACAAAGGAACACCATGATGGAAACCAGAGCGCATGGAAACGCCATTTACCTTCCCACCGCAGCAGTATCTATTTATCTACTTGCACTACTGTGCTTTGGAACTGCTAGGTTGGCAGGAGCAGGGACCGAGCAACGGGAGCTCACCCCATCACGGGGATTTGAACTGCCAACCTTCTGACTGACAAGCCCAAGAGGCTCCGTGGTTTAGACCACAGCGCCACCCGTGTCCCACCAATTGATAAGAGCTGTTTGACAGTGGAACAGTCTCCCTTGGGAGGTTGTGGACTCTCCTTCCTTGGAGGTTTTCCAGCAAAGATTGGATGGTCACCTGTCACGGATGCTTTAGCCTGCATTGCAGGGGGTTGGACTAGATGGCCCTTGGGATCCCTTCCAACTCTACATTTCTATCATTCTATGAATTCATAAGTATTAATTAATTAATTGCCTAATGCAGGGCAGTCTCTAGGCGACTTACAATCAAATTAGAAGAATAAAAATTCCATCATGCTCCCAACTGAAGAGGAAAGTCTCAGCCTGATGCTGAGAAGAGGCTAGTGTTGGCACAGCAGAGCATGCCACAACCGAAGAGGCCCACTCCCTTGTTGCCATTTCTTCTTTGCACAGCCCAGGCACACACCAGGCGGCATCCAATGTGCTCCCTATTATATTTACACTGAGCCTGCCGTGGCTTCAAGAACCAACAGCAGCCAGAAACATCTTGCCTCTCTGTTGTTTCTGCTCCTAGGGAGTAAAAGAAGCCCCCCCAGCCACCAGGTCACCCACTTTAAGGCTACCAGTGGAGAGAGGCTTCTTCCTGCCTGGGGTGTAGAGGAAGACAGCAGATGAGAGAAGACATTGGGAAGACAGTGGGCATTGGGAGAGACTTTGGTGAGAGGAAGGGCTAATTCATGTTAACATTTAAATTACTTGTTCTGAGCCAACTTGGAGGCCGGAATGCTAGAAAAGCAACTCAAATAACTAACACACAACTTAAATAACTAACCACAAAGATGTCACCAGATTAAATCAGAATGTTCACTTGTAGCGGCTGGTGCCAAGAACACATGAAACAGCTTGGGAATAAAAAGAGGTGCTTACCCATATTCTGAACCACCCACGTCTAGCTATGAGTGGAAGTGGAGAATCACTTGTCAATGGAAATTAAATTATAGTCAAAGAAATGATGGCGTAAGTAACCTGAATATTTGGATGCCATTCCTCATGTGTACTCACTCCGTTCGACAAGTGAGATCCTGCTCCAGGTGCTCCCACCAACCAAAGCCCAGCACAACTCTGCCAGAAGCAGGGCCTTCTCAATGCCCTCCCCAAGGGGCCTTCGGAGGCCAGGAGACCTGCCCAACCTCATCACAAACGTGCCACAAGCTATGGCCCTCCAGTTGTTGGATTCCCAACTCTCATCTGCCCCAACCAACACTGCCAACTGTCAGGAATGAGAAGACACCTGGCAAACAACAGCTTCCCTACACCTTCAGGTGCCCGGAGGGGGACTGGTGTTGTTTTGGGGGTGTTATTTGCTTTGCACTGCAGCATCACTATTTTCTCTGTTTCTTTCTGCTGTCAAAGTGTGGGTTTATGTTTCATTTTTCACTTATTCTGTTATTGCTAATTTGTTAAATTGGGTATAATCTATAAATGTTTTGCGTATATTTATAGAGAAATGTCGGGTCTAATTTTTCAAAATAAGTAAGACAAATAAAGTTTCACAGTGCTATCTTGTGTATACACACACCTATATAAACAGAACCACTTCTGTGCCACTCTTGTTTTTTCTTAAAAAATAAATAAATTACTGCCTGTACTACCTACAAAACAGTCTCTGTAGTAAAACGACTCGTGAAGAATTTGTGAGGAAAATTCAATAACGTTTGTTTAGGTTACTGCATTACGCCACAATTAGCAATGGTATGATTACAGACAGCATCAGAAATACAACCCGCACTGCTTACAAATCTGCCACCGAAGAGAGATACCTCCTTGCGATAAGGGGAAAATATTTGTTTGATTAAACTGCAGGCTTGTTTTTAAAAAAACATTTTAAGTTCATGTGTACAATAGTTCCTGAGAAGAGTTAGACCTATTATTCTGTTAGCTGATGGATATCAATGCTAGCAACAAGAATCCTTGTTTTCCTGTTAAAATATATACACACCCTTGGCTCAAATGGACCAATTAAGAACAGATATTCGTAATACTGTACATATGTTCATTTTTTCCTTATCCGCCCTGAGGCCTAAAGAACAGTTTGCCATCTGTGCAAGATTTAAATAACTTATAGTGAAATGGTGTCCCATTATAGGGGCAGACCCACTGCAATAAACCTTTTGAGTTAAGGAAGTGTTACAAACTGTTCGCCTTTTTTCCCAAATATCCTCCCCAAGTTATTTATTTATTGATGACATTTGTGTGCCACCTTCATAACATGAAGTTTGTATGGCAGCTTTGAATAAATAAGTGAAAAAATTAATGAAATTCAAATAAAACCATTAAAAACAAGAATATAAAACCCCCAACTTGCTGCATTCCTAGAATTAAAACGAATTCTAAAACAGAGGCGCATTCTATTTAAAAGGCCTGGCTGACTAGAAACACCTTCACCAGGTGCTGAAATGACCAGAAACACGGTGCCAGGTGTGCCTTTGGGGAAGACTATTCCACAACTTGAAAAGGCCTGCCTCATTTCATTCTGCTGGGAATACGGAGCAGGGCCTCCTAGGACATGAAGGTTTGAGGATGGGAGAAAGCAGTCTTTCAGGGAAGCCTGGTCTTATTCAAGGAAACTGTATCTTTTAACTGTTTATGTAATTAATGAATTTAAACCCTTCTCTTTGAGGCCCCTTAAAAATGCATATCCTTTCCCTCTCAATCCCTCTTTCCCTTTTAGGTCATGTCTTTTAGCCTGAGAGAAGGCTTGAATGTCTGTGTCTGTGTCTGTCTCTCTCTCTGTGTTATTATCATTTTATTTGGCAGCCTTCTGTAACCAGGAAGGACATGTCTAAGCTTGCTCTAAGCTCAGCCTGCATGCTCAAAACTATATTTCTGTATTTTGTACCCAAGAGTATTCTACCTGTGTTCTCCTTGCTGCTGAATGTGATAGCGCATAAATCGGACCTTTGGATTTTGTAAGCAAACCCTTTTTTAAAAACCTACTTAAGAGTGGTCTGTTCATTGAGAGGGGGGAAGAAAAGGAGAAATGCTGCAAGCAAACTAATCGGGATATATACAAAGGTCTATCAGCCTATTACTCCCATGTTATATTGCTCCTTGACTTTGTGACCATTTTAAACTCTGCTGGGGGCTCACTCCCGCTGGAGAGTGTGTTAAGCACCATGCTTTGAATCTAGACACCCAGCCAATTCTTTTAATTAAAAGTAAAGGACCCCTGGATGGTTAAGTCCAGTCAAAGGAGACTATTGGGTGTGGGTAATTACCCACACGTGGGTCATGTATCTTATTTCCCCCCATAAAAAGCCCTCTCTCCTGTCACTACCCACCTAATCTCAGATTGAAAGGGGGCTTTGGAAGGGTAGGTGGGCTCCAAAGATTATTGTAATGGTTGGGCAGGCTTATGGAAGAGGTAAGGTAAGAGGGAATTTGAACCTGGGTCCTCCCCAATTCAAGTCCAAACTCTAACCAGGGGTAGCCAAAGATGTGCTCTGTATTCCTGACCATTCGCCCAAATGGTATCAATGAGTACAAATGGAACTTGTTAGCCTTCATTCCACAACAAATTAAAAACCCCATTCAGATCAGCTTTTCACATGTTGAGAAGTGAACACACATCTTTAGTCAAGAGTCAATATGGCGTAATGGTTAGAGCAGGTGTAGCCAATGTAGTTCCATCCGGAGGTTGTTAAGACTACTGTCAGACACCGTCAGCATGATCAATGATCAGGGATGATGGGAGTTGGAGTACAAACAACTGGAGGGCCACATGCTAGTCACTCCCTGCTGTAGTCTAACCCGGAAGTTACCAAGGCATGAATAACTGTGTAGTAGACCCCAGGGTACATTTTCTCACATGTACATCTCCTATGTTGAATGCACAAATTGCACTCTCCTAGGAGAATGGTTCAGTTGTGCTATGCTACATGAGTGCTGACATGTAGAATAGACATTGCACAGTAAAGATCTCCCATTTTCAAGCAGATACTTCTACAGCCCATATTTATTTTTCTTCCATTGCTTGTGGTATTTGGATTTCAATGAACCCAAACTAAAGCAGGCTTTGCCAGAATCTGATATTGCACCGCATTACACTCGGCGACATGGGTCAGGGAATATTTTGCCTTCTCACTTCCACCAGCTTATAAACTTTGGCAGATATGAACTTACTTAGTAACGTCTGTGTGACATGCTGCCAGCTTTAAGCAGCAGTCTGGCTGTATTCTTAAAAACAGGATTGGTATTTTTTTGTGGGGGGATCCATGTCAACTCCATCCATTTAAATTCTGTTTACTTGTAGTAATGGCACACACATGTCTGAAAAGCTGCTGATAAGCCGCACAAAGCTTATGTTACTCTGTTGCTATTCAAAGCCTGAAGTTAAATTCATCTTTAACCAATAAGCAGAGAAATGGTTTTACATGAGACTGAATCGAGATGCAGTGATTTTCCATTTTGTTTGGTTAAAGCATTAAGGATTTTCACAATGTTAGATGAAATAGGAGAAACACACACTTTGGGAACAGTAAATTAGTTGTAGGAAAAACACTGTAGGAAATGCCTTCTCCCGTTTGGCTCCTTCTCTGTGCTCCAGAACTAGGATCTGTAAGCAAGGCCTGGCTCTATATTCCATCATGCTGTATGGCAGCGAAAGGGAAGCTGTGGTCCTCCAGATGTTGCTGAACTCCAACTAGCATGGCCAATGGCCAGACATGATGGGAGTTTTAATCTAACACATCTGGAGGGCAACAGGTCCTCATCCTTGCTGTTGTGCTGTGAGAACACAACTGACGTGGTGGCTGCAAAAAAAGCTTACCTGCTCCCAGTGCTATTTTTCTAGAAGAAGATTAATGCCTCCCTTTTCTTATAGTGGCAATGGCACCCACCTGAGAGGTGCTGGAACTGAGTTCCAGCTGAAAAAAAGCCCCACCTGTTCCATATGCATACAAGAGAAGCAAACATAAGATGCCCAATTTGTTGTGAAATGTATTCTTCTTCTCGTTTCAGAACAATAAATATATATGCATATGCACTGTTCTCTGATGCTGTAGTAGATTTCTGAGATTTAATGTTGGAGATTTAGTGATATTTAATGAATGATTGGTTTCTATTTTTCTATATTTATGATAAAAATATTTGAAAAGAACATTTAAAAACAATTAAATCAATTCAAAAGGATGCAGCAGCTCAGGGTGGCATTTTCAACTCGTTTTTCTGTTTTCAATATATTGATAGTGCAACTTTCATCTACTAGCTGTAGAATATAACACATAATCATAAAACCTCTCATTTACACCTCTTGGGGTTGCAACCAACGACATTTTATTCAGAGTAGGCCCACTGAAATTAATGGGAGTAAGTTAGGAATGGCCATCCATTTCAGTGAGTTTTGTCCAAGTAAAACTAGTTGGATGTAACACCACTTTCAAAAGTCACATGAACAAAACATACTGGGACTTGAATAAACATGCATGGTCAGTCAATATCATAAATGCCACAGATTAATTAATCCACATACACACATATCTATACCAACACAAACGTGTGCATGAAAGAGAGAGTGTGCGCCTGTGTGTCTAGTAGAAGAAGAAGAAGAGGAGTTTGGATTTGATATCCCGCCTTTCACTCCCTTTAAGGAGTCTCAAAGCGGCTCACATTCTCCTCTCCCTTCCTCCCCCACAACAAACATTCTGTGAGGTGAGTGGGGCTGAGAGACTTCAGAGAAGTGTGACTGGCCCAAGGTCACCCAGCAGCTGCAGGTGGAGGAGCGGAGACGTGAACCCGGTTCACCAGATTACGAGTCCACCGCTCTTAACCACTACACCACACTGGCTCCAAATGATGGGTCTGCAGAGGAATGGTGAGTTGAGCAACGAGAGTTACGATACCTCTTTTTCCAGGATACGCGAAATCTCTCCCAATATCCTATCCAGAGCTGAGACTTTGTTGCTGTCTTGAATTTGAAGTTGCTTTAGTAGGTCTTTTACTAATCGCTGCAGCCTTCCATGCAAATGGGGGGGGGAGGGAGAAAGATAAAGATCAGAATTGGGAAAACGGCATTCCTGTAATATATCACTGAGACTTGATTAATCTTAGCATGCTAAAGAGAGAAACATTGTGAGCCTAGGCACTCCTACTCACAAGTAAGCTCCATCAAGTTCAATGGACCCGCCCCTGTAAGTGTGTAAGTAACTGCCATCCAAATGTGTGTTTATATTGCAGTGGCATCCAATGCCGGAGAAATGCTCCAAGGCACAGGGTTGGGTTTCTGTTAGCGGATTGCCTTCTGGGATTCGGAAGCCTCTCTCACTATCCAACCTCTCCTCTAGCACTTTTACGAGGGTTGGGCGGGGGATATCACAACTGGAATGTAATGTAAAAGTGCTGTCTAAAATGTATAAAATATTATTGGAATGGGAGACCAAAGGATGAGCAAGTAAAATCCTCAATGATATATTGGGCAACAGATACTGGTCATAATATAGACATCATCATATTTTATTTATAGCCCGCCCTCCGCAGCCGAAGCCGGGCTCAGAGCATGGGAAGCATGGGAACAATTGTGGAATATGGATATAAAATTTACAGCATGTTATAGTCTAAGAGAAAATTATATGAAAGTGATATATCGATGGTATCTAACACCGAGTAAATTTGCAAGAAAGTATAAATCTAAATCAGTTAAGTGTTTGAAATGTAGAGAGAAAAGAAAGTTCTTTTTATCATATGTGGTGGTCTTGTAGTAAGGTTAAAGCTTACCGGGAAACGATATATAATGAAGTGAAAAGGATGTTTAACATAATGTTTGTAAAAAAACCCAGAAGCTTTTCTTTTGGGAATTATAGGGACGGAACTACCTAAACTGTATAGAAACTTATTTATGTATGCTATTACAGCGGCAAGAATGTTTGTTACTCGCCCCAAAATGGAAAGAAGCAGAAGTCCCTGCAAAGGAAGAATGGTTACAAAAACTTACGGAATATGCAGAAATGGCAAAACTTAGTGGAAGAATAAGAAATCAAGATAACAAACTTAATAAAATAATGGAAATGGTTTATTGATGTGGGAGCCAGGAAGTCATGGAAAAGGCTTGTAGCGCCACCTGGTGCCTCGCTGACCTCGGTGACCTGCATGTCCGTGCCTTGCAGTGTATTAAGTGCATAGCCCTATATGGACTTTTGTTCCCCCTCTGGGCAGTATAACCTTATATGGTTGTAGGTGGGTTTAAGCCATGACCAGATGTAGGTAACGTGAGACACTGGCAAACGGCCATGCGAGAGGAGAGAACAAAGGATAATAAAAGTTACGGGAGAGAAGAGAAGTTCGAAAGGAGCTGCTCATACCATCCTGAAAATATTGCTGGATCTCTGTTTCTTTATTTTATGCTAAACTGCGCCATTTGTGACGGCTGGCTCCATCATATTGAATATTTACAGATAAATTGTAAACAGATAAGAACACTGACAGGATTACTGTAATAATCTGCAGTTTCTAAGGGTATATATTTTAAGTAGATGAATAAATGAGCAAATTATGTTAATTTGGATATGCAGAAGATATTAAAAATAAATTAAAGGAAAGAGGGGGAAGGAAGTCAAGTTTTGAAATATTAAAATGATTTGGGGAAGTTTTTAATGTGTGATGTTTTATTCTGTTTTTAATCTGTGGGCAGCCACCCAGAATGGCTGGGGAAACCCAGCCAGATGGGCAGGGTATAAATAATAATAATAATAATAATAAATAATAATAATAATAATAATAATAATAATAATAATTACTATTATTAAATGATTGTAAAACCAGTGACATGTATAAATCTGAAAAGCATATTTTTTTTTAAAAAGATACAAAATGGACACTTGTCAGTTATTAGATTGACCAGGAGCTAGATAAAGTCAAGAAGGGAGAGGGCTCATTGGGGCTGTGCATGCTGAGCTTGCAAAAGGTTCCAGGATTTTTCCCGGCTGGGAGAACTGCTGACAGCCAGTGTTATGAGCAAGGACAGAGAATCTCAAACTGTGGTCGCCCCACGAGTCAGTGGTATCTATACTTGCACCATACTCAGCTGATTTTTTTCTGAGGCCATTTTGACAAGACCCTTCACTAAAAACTACTGGGCTGTATCCAGCTAAGCTGCATTCAGAGCAGACCCATTGAAATGAATGGACCTAAGCCAGATCCATCTATTTCAATGGGACAACTCTAGAGTACAGCTTAGTTGGCTACATTAAGTTTCCCGTTTTTCCTGTAGCTTAAATAGAAACACAGTCCCCTCTTCTCCTTGTGGGTGACCTAAGTGCCTGCACAGTCTGTTATCCAGGTGCTAAAAGCTGACGGGTAACATCAAGGCCTATCTTCCCTCCCTCCCTCCCTCCCTCCCTCCCTTCCTTCCTTCTCCTTCTGATTCTTTAAACAGCCCCTGGACTGGTCAGCCTGCAAATAAGAGGCTCCTTAAAAAGAGGACTGTCATCTATAAAGTCGTACATGTGGCTAGGTTGTATCTCCCCCCATGTGCCACTCCCAGATGTTTGCCTGGCCCTGTCACTCCTATTTTCTGTTCTGCTGTCAAACCTTTCTATTCTGGAGGGGCTTTGGGTTGGGGGGGGGGTAGTTGTGTATTAAGTCCCGGCTAGCTGATTTCTCCTCACTACTGTGGATTCTGCTGTGATTATAATTGTGCTGACAGCAGCTGTTTATTTTGTATTTTTAACTCTTTCTTTTTCAGATCTTTAGTGAGCATAATAATAATTTGTAACATCTCCTTATCAATATTTTAACGTATTTTGAGGTTTTGATGGTAAAGCAGCATAATATCTCAGAAGAAATCTCCATCTAAACTGATATATTTAAAAGGTCTCTCTAAGTGGACATAGTAAAAATGGCCTCAATTCAGGAAACAGTTATGAGTGTGTTCTATTGACACCAAATTACTTGCTACTCATATGTTTACTTGGAATAAAATCAGTGTGTTTGTGATTACAGCCAGTGGTTGTTTTTTTTCTGGGGGGCAAGCATACCCCTAAACATTTTGTGAATCTTTGTAGAACTTTTGTCCATTTGCTATATTTATTTTTCCCGATTTGAACTATAAAATAGTGATTTTCTTGAGTCAATGAGAGCACCCATAAACAATTAATTAATTAATTTTAAAAAGCACTGATTACAGCCATTGTCATGATTACCTTAAACTGGCCTTTTAAAGCTGGTCCATTTTTTAAAAGACTGTAGATCCCTGCTATTAGTTTTCTTTTTATCAGCCAGGTACAGGATTCGGAGCTCTCTCTCAACTAATGCGTGTTCTGGCTTGACAGATACATTTGAAAATAGTCCTCCTCCCCCCGAAAACAAACCACAGATATAGTCGTAATTGTGCTGCATTCCTTCTGTTTTTCCAGCTATAGTTAAGTCAAAGGGGAGCCTTACAATATTTCCATAATTCTTCAAAGCCCTATCTACCGAGACTTGCATTTCCGCATCCCTAAAGGATTTTTCTCTCTCATATTGCAGAATATAAAGTTACCTTCTCTTAGATAACTCTGATTGTTACAGAATTGCTTAACTTCTTGGAGAACTATGGATTGAGCAGTCTGTGGACTCAAGGAAAGTAGTCATATTCCTTTCTTTTTAAATGCTCATCTAGCCTCCCTATCAATATTGTAGGAACCGCCTGAGGATCTGTCAAACTTAAGACTCTGCTGGATTGTGTAGGAAGTTCATTCTTAAATCAGTCTCTATCAAAAAAACTAGGAGGGGGATTTAATTGTGCTTTACTTTAGCTTTCCCCAACGTCATACACTCCCGACGCTGCTGCATTTCAGCTCCTCTTATCCCTGATGATTGGCCATGCTGGCTGGGGCTCAGGTTGCTCTGTCGTTCAACAGGTTTTGTACAAAAGACTGCTTCTATCCCAAGGCCTCTCGCCCCTGGTAAGTGGAGAGCTCTCCGGTTTTTGTTTTTTTTGAAATCTAGGGAAGCATCAAGAACTAGCTTTTGGTGATCTGTTTTGTGGGAAAGTCAGAGGAAGCAAGGGGAACTATTTTAAATTTATTTCACAAAATTTATACACTGCTTGATTATAAAGGTAAAAAAGGTAAAGGAACCCTGACAGTTACTGTATTTTTCGCCCTATAGGGCGCACCAGCCCATAGGGTGTACCTAGTTGTTTTTTTTGGGGGGGGGGAATAAAGAAACAAATTTTTATTTCCCCCCCAGGCACAGGGCTGGGGCGGGGGAAGCCCAAACTTCCCTCGACCCCAGCCCTCAGAACAGGCTGCCGGGCTCTCCAGGCTTGCAGATATCTGCCCGAAGCCTGGGGCGCGCCCCAGGCTTCGGGATGCAGGCTGCTATCCCGACCCTTCTTGCTCTCCAGCCTTCAGCGAAAGCCTGCATTCGCCCCATAGGACGCACACAAATTTCTCCTTCATTTTTGGAGGGGAAAAAGTGCGTCCTATAGGGCGAAAAATACGGTAAGTCCAGTCGCAAAGGACTCTGGGCTTGCGGCGCTCATCTCGTTTTACTGGCTGAGTCCACAGTTGTTCGGGGTCATGTGGCCAGCATGACTAAGCTGCTTCTGGCGAAACCAGAGCAGCGCACGGAAACTCCGTTTACCTTCCCACCGGAGTGGTACCTATTTATCTACTTGCACTTTTTGTGTGCTTTTGAACTGCTAGCTGGGTAGAAGCTGGGACTCAGCAATGGGGATTCGAACCACCAACCTTCTGATCGGCAACGTTGCGGGGATTCGAACTACCAACCTTCTGATCGGCAAGCCATAGGCTCAGTGATTTACACCACAGCAACACCTGCGTCTCTGCTTGATTATAACAAAGCAGATTAACAGTGTATGGGTGGGGATAAAACCTCCACCCATCTTGTATCAGTGGTTTGTGGTGCTAGTTTTGTCCCACAAATGCTTGGCAAAAGTTCCCATGGTGGCCTAATTGGTAGGGTCCCTAGAGGTTCTTGAGTTTCTGCTCATGCAAGAGACTCTACATGCTCTTCTACCCCAGCGGACCATGTTAGAAACAGGCTCACTTTCTTAAGCTATTCTTTAGCACAAGATGCCTGGGGAAAGGGATTCATAGCTGAACCCAAGGATAGTCCTACTCAGAGCAGACCCATTAACTTAATGAAGCTAAGATAGTCAAGATCATTAACTTCCATGGCTCAACTCAGAGGAGGATTAGCACTGGATACGGCCCCCTCCCTCACTGCCTCTGGATATTCTAGTTGCCCTTTCTGACTCCCTAAACCCCTCCCCCTCTACTTATCCCAGTATTTGGATCGTAAGCCTTCAGGCAAAACTAGCTTTTTAATAGCCCACCATCCCATGCAGCCCTTCATTGATTTTAAGCACTATAATAGCAACAGCAACAATCCACACAAGAGTATTTACATTTGGAATTGATTGAAACATTACCTTTATCAGCACCAAAATCATTTTGTACATTCTATACTGTGATTATAGATTCAAACTTTTTTAGCTTCTTACTTCTACTATGGATTTTGGCAAAATTCCCCCTCCCCATTCCAAAGTAACTTTCTGCATGTCTTTTTCTCATTCACAGGAAGTCAGAGAGTCTCTCAAAATAGAGAGTGGAAACCATCACTCCTTTTAATAGCCAATTAAGGTGGTCAGTGCCACCAAGACTTTAGGCAAGAAGGGCTGGCTTTGGGGGGGGGGGGAGACTGTCTCCTCAGCCACCTCCTTCCAGTCCTCGTCTCTCCAATGACAATGGATAGATCACTGCCCGGGTTTTTTTATACTGGGTAGTAGATGGCAGCCTATTTGAAGTTGGACATGCCTGGCCTAGAGCATCAATGAAACATGGGGCGGGGAGCGGAATGCCCTGTGAAAGGCATCTTTCTTCTTTTAAACAACTCCACTAGGAAAAATGAGAGACAGTGATTTCAGTTTTTCTAATTGCACATATGCATTGTGAATCTCGGGGGTGGTTATTGGGGGAGGTTCTTGCTTTCCCCCCTCTTTGTCCTATTGGCTGTAATTTCCCTTTTTTATTATAGATTTCAATAAACATATTTTCAAAAAGAAGAATGGAGAACATGCCATGTAATGGTTTCCAGTTATACCAAATCAATTCACAAACCTTTCACGGGAAAGGAAGGGGGAAAATTATGCTCACAATTTCTCTGATTCCCATTTGTTACAAACAATCAACACAATAAAAAGATTAGCTATTGAGAGTCATGATATTAGCAAACAGCTACCCGAAATAGTAAAAACACCCAACAGACCCACTATTTTTGTTAGATGAAATGTATTAAAAGAAAATACCAAATTTCCTGAAATGATCTTACTAGGAAACTCAGATGTCTCACAGCTGGAACTGAGAAGGAAGCTTCTGAACAATAACGGGCAAGAAAACAGCAAGCTCCAGCTGTCTGACACAAGACCAATTAAATCTTCTGATGGAACCAGTTTTATTAATCAAGAAGAGTTACCTTTTTATCTTTATCTGTTTGTTTCTCAATTAATTGATTCTATATTTACTGCTAGCTGCTAGGATGGTTAAGTAAAGATTAAAAGTATAATCTAATCTGTATCCATTGCTATTGCTGAAAAATGAACTCAGAAATTAAGGTATAGTAGAGGGCAAAATAAAAATAAAAATACTAACATTATTTTATGTATTAACAACAACAACTTGTATACTGTCCTTCATCTGAAGATCCCACGGCGGTTCACAACAGAAAAATACAATAAATAAATAAAACAAAAACAACCCAATAACCACTCTCCCACAAACACATTAAAAAACCCACAAAATCAGCCAAAGGCCTGGTTGAAGGGAAACATTTTTGCCTAGAGCCTAAAGATATGTAATGAAGGTGCCAGGGGAGCCTCCCTGGGGAGGGCATTCCACAAACAGGGAGCCACCATAGAAAAGTCCCACTATCGTGTTGCCCCCCTTTGGACCTCTGATAGAGGAGGCACATGAAGGAGGGCCTCAGGGGATGAACGCAGGAATGTTCAAACATCTCCAATGAAATAGTAACTCTTTAGCCCAAGGGAAAATATCCTAAGACCTTGAGGACTACATTCTGGCTCTGTCAAATAGATAGATCGATAGATATGTTATTACCCTCCAATATCAATAATACATCCATTCAAAAGCAGACAGGATGCTGCAAGTATACTGTATACTTTTTGGAGGTTCTTGAAATAAGGGTGGAAGACACACAACACACACAGTGCAGAGGTGGTAGAAAACAGAACTCCACAGACACTGCAACAGTAGCACAAAATTCAGATTTTACTTCTTCCTCTTCCTCAACATTCTGCGCTTTCCCACTAATGTATTTAAAAAGACTGCCTGGGAGAAAGGCTTGTTCCTCCATTTGTATATACTGGCAAAACTCCAGAGAACTTAAGTCAAGCTAGAGAGATTTATACTAGGGTAGGTTTGCCAGTGGAAGGAAATTGTGAAATACTGTTAAAACTCTATTAAAAAGTTCTCTCTGTGCTTAGCTTTAAATTATAGTATAAACGACATTCAGGCCATTGATAAATAAAATCGTCCTATCCCCTCACTTCTTCCTTCAATACACCAAATTGGCTTCATGATAAAAAAGTGGGTACTTTAAGCTCTACCTGGCCATAGGAAATACACAGTGGGGGGGGAGGGGCAGGAGTAGGTTTTCAAGCCCCTGTCTTGCAGTGGGTTGGACTAGATGGTCCCCAGGGTCCCTATATGAGCCCCATATACCACCACAAGTAGCATATGCTCCAGATACAAGCAAAGCCTCCTCAAATTCTCATTTTTCAATCTCGGGAACCAGAGGATTTTCACCCTTAAAACCACTAGTAGATCTGAAGTTTTGTGATGAAGACTAATCTGAAAAATAATACCCCCCCCCCCCCCGGTATTTATAGGATGGTCAATGGACACATGAGCTGTGTATGTGTACAGATAGATATTCCCCCACATCCACACTTCTCTGCGAAGCCTTTGGCACAACTTCCTAGAGGCAGGGCACCTCAGGCTCTGGGTCTAACAAGGCCTTCCAGGACTCTCTATCTGGCCCTTGGGACAATACCTAGGTCCCACCCAGGGAGGCCTTTCTTCAGGGCTGCTCCGAGTCCTTCCTGACGGATCTCCCCTGGCTGCAATGTGTTCTTGACTGCAACAATGCCTCTTGCTTGCCTGAATGGAGGGTAGAGGAGTGTGAGTGTGCAGGCATGTGTACACCTATGATTTTTGCATCCAAAATGTTGCCTACTGAACAAATGCAAGAGTCACATCCATTGTTCTGTTCCATTTTTTGCCCCTGGCTCCAGCCACGTGGAAGGTTGCCCAGAGGGGAATGAAGCCCTCAGGCTGACAAAACAAGGCCAGGATGGGGGACCTTTCAGTAAGGCCTAAGTCCATGTAACTGAAATGACCAGAGATTTGTCCCTTGCCTCTTCTTCTCATGCTACACCCACAGTCTGTTTTCTATCACTCCTTCTTTGCAAAGCACCACATACTTGGATCCTCTGTATGGTACATTTAAGACTAACCACAAAATGGCTTTTTATCTGTGGGAATTAGCATTTCCCCCTTTTTAGACATGCATTTATGCAGCTTAGCTTTCAAACTATGCCCACAGAATATATGACCGGTAAATGCTTTAACAGGCCAACAAATGACTGTCTTTATGTGCATGGATCAAGTGAGATCAAAGATGCTGTGCATTGTCCTTTATACTATTCACCCAAGGGATAGATTTATTTATTCATTTCATTAATTTCTAGAAGGTCATTCAGAGGGTTTCAAAATTAGATGGCTGCCGACTTATGTGGGCCAGTTAACGTATATACTCGAGTATAAGCCAACCCGAATATAAGCCGAGGCACCCAATTTTAGCACAAAAAAACTGGGAAAATTTATTGACTCAAGTATAAGCCGGTTCACCACACCACAAACCTGGTGGTGGTGGCGGCAGCAGCGGCGGAGGAAGAACAAGCAGCCCAAAAGGACCAGCAGCGAGAAAGGGCTCCTTTTGGGCCGCTCATCCCTCTGCCGCCGCCGCCCGCCTCACTCAAGTATAAGCCGAGGGGGGCTTTCTCAGCATAAAAAATGTGCTGAAAAAGACGGCTTATACTCGAGTATATACGGTAGTTATCTATAAGGTAGCTTTATATGCACCAGCGTAAAAGAGTTACAGACTTTTTTTTTCAAAATCCAAAACTGTGCTGACTGCAAAATAGATTTTTTAATTTAAATGATTTTGGGAACTTTACAATTTTACAATGTGCAGTTCTGATAATTCAACTTACTCCTAATGGTTTGCTTTTTGTGATTTAATGGCTGACAAGAACGAAAAATGGCTGACCATATTACATGCACTGAACATCAACATCTTCATCTTCCAGTAACACAATTTTATCTAAGTGCTACATATCAAATTTAAAACAAGGTCTAAATGCTTACTTTGCTTTGTAAGGGGAGTCACAAGAGCCGTTTTTTGCTTCCATTATACTTTCATATTCCTTTGCCCTAAGGAGGAAAACATTTTAAAACATTAGTTATAACTCACACAAGGCACCTCGTAGACTTCCTTACAATTTTACTCCTCCCTTTCTTTCATAGCAATGACAGAATAGAAGTTCGGAAGACGGTTCGGAAGCTTCAGCTGGTGCAGAATTCAGCGGCCAGGCTGCTCACTGCAAGACAGTTTGAGCATATTGCACCGATCCTGGTCTGACTGCACTGGCTACCAATTAGTTTCTGGGCCCAATTCAAAGTAGTGGCTTTGACCTATAAAGCCTTAAACAGCTCAGGACCGCAATACCTCAGGAACCGCCTCTTTCCATATGAACCTACCCAGACCCTGAGATCATCTTCTGAGGCTCTTCTTCGTGTGCCTCCTCCTTGAGAGGCCAGGAGGGTGGCAACACAAGAAAGGACCTTCTCTGCAGTGGCTCCCCGTCTGTCGAATGCTCTCCCCAGGGAAGTTCACCTGGAGCTTCCATTATACAGTGGTACCTCTGGTTACTTAATTCGTTCTGGAGGTCCGTTCTTAACCTGAAACTGTTCTTAACCTGAAGCACACTTTAGCTAATGGGGCCTCCTGCTGCCGCTGTGCTGCTGAAGCATGATTTCTGTTCTCATCCTGAAGCAAAGTTCTTAACCCGAGGTACTATTTCTGGGTTAGCGGAGTCTGTAACCTGAAGCGTCTGTAACCCGAGGTACCACTGTACACCTTTAGGCGCCAGGCAGAAATGTTTGATTGACATCCTATGCCCTTTTAAAATGTGGATTTTGGGGGGAGGGGGTTGTTGTTTTTATTTTGATTACCGTAGATTCCGGCGTATTAGGTGACTGGGCACATTAGTCGACCCCCCAAATTAGCAGCTGCAATTTGGGGATTTGTCTTATAAGCCCAGTCGCCTAATACGCTGGGCAGCTCCGTGCCAGGAGAAAGCCACCCGGTGCAGAGCTGAGCCTGCCGCTCACTGCTGCTGCTTCCAAAGCAGCAACGGGGGCGGGGGGGGCTCCGCACCTGGCGGCTTTCTCCCGGCGCAGAACTGAGCCCGCCGCCAGCTGCTGCAGCTTCGGAGCCGCCGCAGCAGGGGGGGGGGGGCTCAGCTCTGCGCCACCCATACCCGGCGTATAAGGCGACCCCCAACTTTTTAACCTCTTTTCCGGGGTTAAAAAGTCGCCATATATGCCGGAATCTACAGCATATATTTTGTGATTTTATATTTCTGTTTTGTTCTATGAACCACCCTGAGACCTCCAGGTATAGGGTGGTATATAAATTCAATTAATAACAACAACAACAACAACAACAACAACTACTACTACTACTACTACTACTCTAATAATAGAAATTAGCAGGCATCCTGGAAAACTAGACTAATTGTAAGACCATTTCCCCCATCAACAGCATTTCCTGATACTTGGAGAAGACACTGCTCCCGTTTTAGTAACTGTCTGATGAAACATTTGAAGCATCTATAATTATCATAAGCATTAGCTACGAGAGAGGAAAACACACTTCTAGCATTAAAAAGGTATGTCTTTCAATTGATAACAGAATTATTAATTGGTTGACAGTGTTTTAATCACTTGGGTTTCATTAATGTTTTGTGGCAGAATAACAGGGTTAGCAATTGATGCAATTACAAGAGCCCCCACCCGTCCCCTGCCCACAGGAAAGCCCTGTATGAATGGCTGTTTCACTTAAGAGAAATGTAAGCAGGAGTCAGCAGTACAAACCTGTTCAGACAATTAAAAGTATTCAGGTTTATGTTGGCAAAATGCCAGCATGCTGGAGACAGAGGCAAACGCTCCTTTTGACACAGCTTAACTCTGTTCCATCTGGCTTGGGACAAGATGTGATTCACCAGCCCAGCCAACGACTCAAACAAAGCCTTGGCAAAATTAAATTCAGAAGATACTTTGATGATTTAGGAATGTTTAAATTCTCAGCTCCTGCAAACAGAGCCCAGAGGTGAAACAAATAAGCTAAAAGCTAGTAGCATTTCACTGGGAAAAAGTACACCAAAAAAGCTAAAAAAGAAAAGCAGAAAAGCAAACAAACCAGCAATTGCATGTGTTATAGTCACGAAAGCAAGTTTTGTAGAACCCTTAGTTGCAAACATGACCCTATTTACTAGCAACAGTTTCCAATTTTGTGGAATTATTTCTGGTATGGGCTGCTGCTCCCTGTGTTGCTGATCATTGTTCGCTTTTGAGTTTCTGCAGACTGACTGTATCAGGGTTCACACTTTTTTTTATCTATAGTGTTCACTATTGCTTTTAGTGCTTTTGTCATTACTTACTTATAAGAAAAGTGGGGCATACATTTTTGCAATAAATAAGCAAACAAAGGAATTATTGCAACACTTAACTGTGACTGAAATGAATTTGCATTTACTTCGTTTTCTCCGGGTTACATTATTACTTTGCTCTTCCTCCAAGGAGCTCAGGGAAGCTCATGTGTTTCCCCCTTTTTTATCCTCACAAGAAGCATTTGATTGAAAGTGAGGCTGAGAGAGAGAATGGACTTAAGGATGCCCAATCAGGCACGGATTTAAACCCAGGTCTCTTCCTCTCCAATACTAACCACTATATCAGAGTGGCTTTCTGCCCAGAATGGAAACTGGGGAAAGGATGCACCAATCCTGTAGCTCACTCACAATTACTTAACTTTGGTAAGCAAGTTATGTCTGTACTGCCTTTAAATGTGTTTGTGGGAAAGGGGTTATTGGCTTGTTTGTGTTTTATGCTTTTTGTATTTTTCTGTTGTGAACTACCCTGGGTTCTTCAGATGTTGATGATGATATTAATATTAATATTAATATTAATAATAAGAATAATAAGAAGTAATCAATGTAAACAGAGCCCAAACTGCAACATTTTCAAATTAAATTACACATCCAATGCAGCAGTTCCATTAATAAACTTAGATATTACTTTCTATCAATACCATGGGACGACCATCCATCATGGATGCTGTAGCTGAGATTCCTGCATTGCAGGGGGTTGGCTACATGACCCTTGGGCTCCCTTTCATCTCTGCAATTCTATGATTCTAAATCCAACTAAGTCATACTCACAATGGAGGCAAGTTACTTATGCATTGTTTGGAATGTGTTGATGCTGAGCATCACTAATGTTAGATAGCCACCAGGGAGATCTTGACAAAACGTATCTGGTCTAAGGCTATGGCTTTAAAATACATAAATTCTAAGTCATCAGTGCCCATTAAAGATATCCCCCTTTGATGTTGTGAAGGAGGAAAAAATCATGTAATTGCACTTATTATTTACTCTCTCTTTCTAGTCATCTCCCAAACCTGTGAGATTCTATCAGCAAATTGGGTGTACCAGACAGACAGGCAGGCATGGGTGGGTAAGTAGGGAGAGGCAGAACTATGAAAAGCTCTTAAGTCAAGGATGAAAAGCTTGACCTTTATCTAGCAGGAGAAAGGAAGGATTCGGAGAGAGACATGACATGATTAGAGTGACAAGCAAGGAAGTTGATTTTCAAGTTTGCACAAAGTCAGTGAGAAGTAGCTTTTGTATGTTCTGCAAATATTTATCTTCACTAAATTCTTGCCCTGGGCTATCCTTTGCCCCTTAATTATCTTCCTTGATTAGTTCATAGTTTTCCTGTTGCTGGCTGGCAAGTGGTTTTTTATTTCTTTGGCTAACTCAAGATGCTAAGCACCATTTTCCAGTCCAACAGGAGGATTAATTTCAAATTTGCTTTGCTATTTTTTCGCATATGAGGTTTGCTTTGCTCAGAAGGGCACTATTTCCTGTTTTCCTTCAGTTCATGTTTTACCTCTAAAGGTGAGTACATTTTAGAATGTTGTTTCTAAATGCTGGTAAAAGCTGCTTAACTAGAAAGTGACATTATGAAGTTAGTTCAGATAAGCAATCTATTTCTTCATCAAACCAAAACCGCTATCAAAATCTTAGGAAAGTAGAAAGTTTTATATGCAGTCTGCAAGAGAAAACCACAGGCAAATCACATCAATTGACTTCATTAATGCTATGCCATTTGCCTACAATTTAGAATTTAGTTCGTCAGTCACCAATTTGCTGTGTGCATCTTGAAGCACTATTTTGATAGCGTCACATACACGTTAATATGGAATAATTTACTTTGCTATATATCAGCAGTAACAGCACCTGCTTAATGGCTTCAGGTTATAAATATTATTAATAAGACCAAGAAAACTTCTTAAGAGAATAGATATCTCATTGATCAAGGGCTGTCCCTTCATTCACCTCTGCCATTACGGGTAGTTGCATATTCTGGTTTTGATTTAAGATCTAACAACTGGGTCCACTTGCTTGCTTGTCCTCAATTTTTAATATGTTATTATTTTTAAAATGTTACCATTTTCTTAATTTCTGAAGTGTGCTTAACATTACAAGTTCTTAAATTGGGCAGGTTTTGCTTTATGATGTGTCTTACAATAAAGGTTGCAGAACAGCTACAAATGCATTCTTAAATGAATGATGTGGGCAGCTCACCTCCAAGCCTATGTTGTAGATGGATTAAGAGCAGGTCTTGCTCTTCAACCTTTTACTTGCCTCCAGCTAATTAATTTCTTTAAATTTGAAATCTAATCAAGTTCCATTTTAACAATCTCCAACTATTTCTTCATCTAACAATTCCGCTTACAACACAGCCCTATGCATGTTTACACAAAAGCAAGTCCCACTTGGTTCCAAGGAGCTTAAAAGGTAAAGGTACCCCTGCCCGTACAGGCCAGTCTTGACAGACTCTAGGGTTGTGCGCTCATCTCACTCTATAGGCCGGGAGCCAGCGCTGTCCGCAGACACTTCCGGGTCACGTGGCCAGCGTGACAAGCTGCATCTGGTGAGCCAGAGCTGCACACGGAAACGCCGTTTACCTTCCCGCTGGTAAGCGGTCCCTATTTATCTACTTGCACCCGGGGGTGCTTTCGAACTGCTAGGTTGGCAGGCGCTGGGACCGAGCAACGGGAGCTCACCCCGCCGCGGGGATTTGAACCGCTGACCATACGATCGGCAAGTCCTAGGCGCTGAGGTTTTACCCACAGCGCCACCCGCGTCCACCTCCAAGGAGCTTACTTCCTAGTAAATTGTGTTTAGAATTAAGCACTTAAAACCAAGAAAAAGAATCTTCTCACATTTCACTGATTATAACCTCTTTAATTTACGAGCCATGAGCAATCTCCTCCTTAATATGCACAGTATTTACCATTGCTGCCAATGTGCCAAGTAGTAAGCTAAAGGTGCAGCAAGAGATGTGTAATTAAAATTAAATGTACATACACTTAAACCTCTAATCCTAAGGATGCACACACATTGTTTGGAGTTAGTTTAAACCTACTCTTTCAGTTTTACCAGATTCTCAAAGTAGGGTACAATTTAAATATTTTTGCAATAGAACTAAAATTGCAAGCAGAGACAAAATTAAATCAAGGGTCAGCACTGGAAACAACAACTATAGGTAAAAAGCCTATCTAAAAAGGAAAGGTCTTCAAAACCTGCTCAAAAGGGGACATTTTTTCCCAATTGCCCCACAGTGCTAAGAAAGTGATTCCAAAGCTTAGAGGCCAACACCAAACAGGCTCATGTGGCAGCAGCCAGCAGGTTCTTATCCCCATATTTTAGTGACTGGGAGGGGATTTTTGGAAAGCGCACTTAAAAGAAATAAGTGTCATTAGGCTCAACAGGGCTTAATTCCAGTTCAGCTACAAATTATTCTATAGGCTACATTTGCTGCTCAAAGAACAAAAAATAATAACCTTACTGGTCACAGAAACTAAAAACAAGCCATGTACAGCTGATGGTATAAAGAGAGAATATATTTTCAGTAATTTCCCCTCCCTCCTTCAGCATCCCCTGTCCTTGCCTCTCTGTTCTGGGGGCTTCAGTGGGAGGGGAAATTGCCAAATATTGCTTCCCTCCCCATTTTTACTGATGAAAGACTCACCATTAGTGGAGTGACACCATTGGCTACAACCCCAAAGGCTATGGTCTAAACCACCTGTCCCTGCTCTATAGCAGCCTTTGGCAACCTTGTGTCCTCCAGATGTTTTGAACTATGGCTGTGCTACCTGGAGCTCATGGGACTTGTAATGCAGAACATCCGGAGGGCACCAGGTTGGCAAAGGCACTCAAGACTATTAACTGCAGAGTCCTACTGAATTACGCCACTGTAAATATCACACTTTAACAGTGAATAGTTG
Organism: Podarcis liolepis; assembly: GCF_965112155.1. Classification (NCBI taxonomy): domain Eukaryota; kingdom Metazoa; phylum Chordata; class Lepidosauria; order Squamata; family Lacertidae; genus Podarcis; species Podarcis liolepis. The sequence goes on from NC_139564.1 coordinate 76,937,436, forward strand.
CAAAGATGCTAACTTATCTAAAAGATTTGTGTGCTAAATGATAAGCCTATTCATTGACATTGGCCACTGAGTTGAAAAATGAAGACAATCCTGACATCAGAGGAACAGCTATGTGAATGCAAAACAATTTTATTACAATGTAATAAAACAGACAACAAAGCTGCTGAACAGATTCACTGTCCTTTTGACAATTAAGAAGAGCTGTGCCAATATTTCATTGCTTATGATTGATTCCAACCAAGGGAAAGGAATCTTTTAAAGAGGAAGATATTTAACAAAATTAACAATATCAATTGTGTGTGTGTGTTGGAGCGGAGATGACCCTCTGATGGGGACACCGTTGCAGCGCCACGGCTCATGACAGAACGATGCCTCATTCCATCCTGAAACACAGATGTCACATTTTAGGCCAATGACAAAGGGCAGGTCTGACAACTCACTTTCCATTTTAAGATATTTCTAACTTTTCCTTGTTGTGGCAGGCAACAAAATGGATTAAACCCAGCCTGGGGATTTGACACTCCAGCCGACAGGCTTCTATTTGTTGATTACTATTGATTTTCTTTGATACTTCATTTTAAAAATCAATAGCCAGGAAGAAAAATAGTCATGGTTTACACATACTTAAACATACTATTGTATGCTGGAAGAAGCTACAGTTTTGGCAGGGCTCTAGCATCCAATTACGAGGAAAGCTCTTAACAGGTGAAAGAAAGGGCTCTAGATCGATATTCCGTTTTCTTCTTCAATCAGAGAAAGTGGCCATAAATTAGGCTCATCAGTGTTATTTTCAAGATGTTCCTGAAACAAATAACTTCAAAAGGTTTTTTAAAAAATATTTTATAGCATTTTTTTTTTGAAGGACGAAAGAAAAAACAAGCTTTACATATGGCAAAGCTAGATGAATCTCCCCCAATACCTTGAGTTCATCCGTGCCTTCAGTTTCTTAGCCTTCCTTTTTGATTTCTGTCTCTCTTCACCATCTTTTAAGGGCTCTGCTGGGATTGAGCTTTCTACTACTATGTCCACAATGTACTTCTTCAATGACAAATGCTCCTGGAGGAAATAAGGAATCAGTGTTTAACAGAGAAAGTATTGGGGGGGGGTATTTTAAAAAGCAATAAAATATTATTTCCAATGCATCAAAAAGAGACCATTTTAAAATGTTAAAAAACTACCAGTACATGCTTAAAGAAAATATGCAAGATGATGATGAAAAATGATATAAGAATCGCAGGCTCAAGGCCAGTTCAGAAATTCAGTTTTGCTCCCACGCCATGCTTGGCAGATGAAGGCATGAATTGTGTTCTCCAGTACCCACCATCGCTGCAGCTGAACCACGAGCCACCATGATCATGGGAAATGGACAAAAAGTGGGTTTTCCACATGAAAATCTAAACAGTAACAGTATTGCAAATACCTTTGTTAGGAATAACTACCGTATTTTTAGCCCCATAGGACGCACCGGCCCATAGGACGCATCACGGTTTTTGGGGGGAAATAAAGAAAAAAAATTATTTCCCACCCAGGCTGTCCCTGGAGCTTGTGGGGCAGGCAGCGGGGAGAAGCGCTCTTCTCCCCGCCGCCCGCCTTCAGATCAGGTCCGGGGACAGCAGGAAGACACGCTGCGTCTCCCCACTGTTCCCGGAGCTTGTGGGGCAGGCAGCGGGGAGAAGCGCTCTTCTCCCTGCCGCCCGCCTTGAGATCAGGTCCGGGGGCAGCAGGAAGACGCGCTGCGTCTCCCTACTGTCCCCTGAGCTTGTGGGGCAGGCAGCAGGGAGAAGCGCTCTTCTCCCTGCCGCCCGCCTAAAGATCAGGTCCCTGGAGCTTGTGGGGCAGGCAGCGGGGAGAAGCACTCTTCTCCCTGTCGCCCGCCTTGAGATCAGGTCCGGGGACAGCGGGGAGACGCGCTGCGCCTCCCCACTGTCCCCGGAGCTTGCGGGGCTGGCGGCGGGGTCTCCCCGCCGTCAGCCTCCCAACCACTTCGGGAGACAGCGGGATGGCGGCATTTCGCCTCCCTCTGTCCCCCGACCTTGTGGGGCTGGCGCTGGGGCTCTCCTGAAGCTTGGAGAGCGAGAGGGGTCGGTGCGCACTGACCCCTCTCGCTCTCCAGGCTTCAGTGAAAGCCTGCATTCGCCCCATAGGACGCACACACATTTCCCCTTCATTTTTGGAGGGGGAAAAGTGCGTCCTATAGGGCGAAAAATACGGTAATCTATTAGAAAGCAATGACCTAGCTCTCAAGTTAACGAACTCGTTCCTTGAGGTTTGAGGTCAGGAATCTGTTGAACGGATTCAAGTACAGTGGTACCTCGGGTTACATACACTTCAGGTTACACACTCCGCTAACCCAGAAATAGTGCTTCAGGTTAAGAACTTTGCTTCAGGATAAGAACAGAAATTGGGCTCTGGTGGCGCGGCAGCAGCAGGATGTCCCATTAGCTAAAGTGGTGCTTCAGGTTAAGAACAGTTTCAGGTTAAGAACGGACCTCCGGAACGAATTAAGTACTTAACCTGAGGTACCACTGTACTCATGTTGAATAGATCAAAAGGTACTTCCTCCTAAACGTACATTTATTTATATTATTTTTAAAGGAAGATTTATAAACCACTTAGATCACATACATAGTGTACAACAGGAGCATGGGAACTTATTTCACCCTGAGGGCCAAATTCCCTTGTGAGTATCCTACCAGGCATGGGATACCAGTGATGAGTGTGGGCAGAAGCAAAACCCGTCAGAGCAACAGATGTGACGCTGGCTTTTGGCCAGGAGGCCACACTCAAGTCATGCCAATTCAGAGGTTTCCACCCACACCCCTCTCCATCTGGGCAAGGAAGAGGCATCATCACAGGCCAAGGACTTATTCTAGGCACACAAAGGCACTCAGAGAGGGGGAGGAACAAGACCAGGACTGCAGGCAAGCTGGTGCCCCAAGTCAAAAACTGGTCTGGTTCAGCACCTGACTGGAGTCAGCAGCTTTTTGGGAATGGGTAGAACTCAATTGGCCCCTCATGTCACCTGGTCCTTGCTGCACTGTTAGCTGCAATACCACCCCTGGCCATCTGCAGTGATGGTGCTCCAAGCCAGAAGCTCCCTTTTCCTGCCCCCAGCCAACGGTGGTGCAGAGAGTAAATAGTGGCTGGACTAGCTGTCAGTAGGACACCAGGGGCATCAAACCAGCTGGTTTGATGCCCCTGGTGTCCTACTGACAGCTAGAAACAAAAATGTACATCAGCCCCTTGGGTTGTCAACCTGTAATTAAGCTCCCTGGCATTACTACCTATTTATTTTAGTTTCTTCTGAAAGCAGAAGGAAGGAAATGTTAATCCCCTTCTCTGAAACATGTACCTTCACATGTGGGTCACCACTAAATCTAAGGTGACATTACCTGCCCCCCCGTATGCTCAGCAATAACTGATAAACACTCTGCCTGTTAGGTGGAAATTATGAATGAGGTATGACCTCCTCTAACTCCTCACGTGTCTTTCCTGATCTAATATGAGACCCAACAGACATCTCTATCCGAACGATAAGAATACAGCACACACATTCATTCATCTTAACGGGCGCTTGAACAAAAAGGGGTTTCCCAGAGTTCTCGGCTTTCAGCTGCAGCAGCTCAGATTAATCTCAAACTTCATCTTTCTAAATCAGAAGCAGAATAATAACACGTTGCATCACATCCAACTGTCACTTCTTCAAGAAGCAGATCAAAGTGGGGGATTATCAGCAGGGGCAGATCTAATATCTAAAGTGGGAGGGGGGAGAAAAGGACATCCAACCAGAAGCTCAAAAAGTATCAAATATCAATGGCAGATTGTGAATCTTGGAGCTGCCATGCAGTGCTATGCTTCACTGGCTATCACGTCCAGCTAAATTCATGGAAATCTACCTTGTGAACACTTCACTTATTGGAAATTAGCAAAGTTCAACACAGAAAAAGATGGTGTCCGCGTATGCAAAGTAACTGGAGGTCCTACAGTGGTATGATATTCAAAAAATTGTGCTAATCTTCCTCAAGCTTTTACTTAAGGAGAAATATAGCTTGCAAGGAAGTCTCGTGCACACTCTGTTCCAGATAAGATAAGAGTTGAGACCCAAACAGAATTAATCTTGTCCAGTTTTTTTCTTTTCGTAGATCAAATCAACAGGACATACCACCAACACTTTTGAAAGTCCCACTGGTTTCAAAATTAGTTTGCCATGCAGAACTGGGAGCAGGGAGGGGGCAGTTTGGTCTGAGAAGTCCCACAGCCCCATGGACACACAGACCTGGCCCTGCTGTTCTTGCAATCCTGGGCATCTTTGTTTAATTGCTTATTTTATCACCAACCACACTTATGTACCGGTATGTAGTTTTTGGAAGTAAAAGGAGATAAAACTGAATGTTTAAGTGACATGAGATACTGCCCTACCCATTCATATAATCATAGCCGTTGACATACAGCTTGTCTGGTTCTGCAATACATGGGTCACCTGCTAGTAAAAAACGATGAATGCCCCAACCTCCCATTGAAATCAGGAAGCCGTCAAGCCTTTATCAATCCCACATGGGCACAAACCGAGCAAAGGGAAACACTGTGAAGTTAAACTTCTGCTTCAATTTCCCATCAAAGTCAAATGTGCTTAAAAGACTCATTCAATGGGAAAGTTATCCTTTCTAGATTGTGCCCTACAAATACCATATATAATGGTTTTAGCCCACATCTAAAGGAAAGCCATTAAATCTAGGTTGATTTTAACTATATTTCATAGCATTCTTCTTTCTTTGTCACTTGACAAAGAGAATCATCCACCTTTTGTTTAGTTTATAAATATTTGCAGAAATACTTCTTGATGCCCTCTTCTAGACCTCAGGAAATATACTGCAAAATGTCTGGTTCTATTTCCTAAAGCATTACTTAACATCTATCAAACACCTAATAGACTACTATGCACAAAAGTAAACTGTAATGCTCCCTCATCCAAAGGCCTACCCTTTAAGACATGCACAGGGGTCATGTAACATTTACTATTTTTACTAGTTTTAACTGTTAACTTTTTAACCTGACATGTTTTGTTGTATGTTTCAATTATACAGTGAGAGCCAGTGTGGTGTAGTGGTTAAGAGCGGTGGACTCGTAATCTGGGGAACCGGGTTCGTGTCTCCGCTCCTCCACTTGCAGCTGCTGGGTGACCTTGGGCCAGTCACACTTCTTTGAAGTCTCTCAGCCCCACTCACCTCACAGAGTGTTTGTTGTGGGGGAGGAAGGGAAAGGAGAATGTGAGCCGCTTTGAGACTCCTGAAGGGGAGTGATAAAGCGGGATATCAAATCCAAACTCCTCTTCTTCTTCTATGGTTGTTTTTAATGCTTTGATGGAATTGTTTTACTGTGAATTCTAATTATGTATGGCTGTTATGGTAATTTTATACTTGTAAACAGCACAGAAGTCAGTTTTCCATGTAAGTAATATATTAATTAATAATTTCAAATTTCAATAGCAGAAGGTAGGGAAGAAAAACCTAGTGCGTTCTGTTTCATGTGTGAGTACACTAACACTTTCTGAAGAAGTGTTTCTATAATATTCTGGTAAGCAAAGGCACCACTTAGTATTGTAAACTCTGGAAACAGCAGAGGTTATTTGAAGCAAATACTTCTTAGAAACATCAGTGATCACTTTTATGATTACACCTTTATCATAAAAGCGAAACATGACTGAATCGCATTTGAAAGCCCCACATGGCATTGCTATGAAGCTGGAAGAGATTTTGAACACAAAAATGGCTTATAGGAAGTGAAAAATCACACACACACACACACAAAATGGAAGATGCTGAATATTGTTTTGGTTCTTTATATTCTGCTAAGGACAAAAAAAATACTGATGTGCATAAATACTTTCATGAATGATATATAAACTCAGATTTATGTAAACTTCATTATTCTAATGCATTTATAATCATCTGAATGCATTTGAATAGAAAAGTTAGACTTTACACTTCAGATGAAGCTTACAAATAGATTACAGCTCAGCATATTAAAAAAGCATGTCAAACAAAGAAATGATAATTTCCCTGAAAATGCGTGTCAGCTGTCTTATTAACAAACTTTCCCCAGCTAGCACAACAAGAGCAGGCTGGGGCCCGGGAGAAACTGCATGCCAGAGGCCCCCTGGGGAAAAAGAAATGCAGTACGGGCCCTCCTCTGCTGGGAAATATTATTATTGTTGTTGTTGAATTATTGTTATTGTTGTTGTTATTATAGTTCATATTTTTAATATTATCATTATCATACTTTTTTCTTCTTCTTCTTCTTCGTCCATGCAGGAGGCCTGAGCCACTGAAGGGATGCAGCCTTGGCCCTAACCCAGGGACCTGATAACCAGGCCCTCTGAGCCCCGCAGTGAAATCAAAAACTGCCCATGAGTCAAAATTACTACCACTACATTCTTCATCCTTTAATTATATAAATAACCCCCCTTTTTTCATAAAACCATTAGTTTTTGTTTTTTAATTCATTGTTACACATTTACTATAATTACTCACTTATTTTTTACTATTCTTCATTTTTAAAATATATTTTTTTATCCCTTCTTAATTTTTAATATACAGTTGTACTTTGGATCCCGAATGCCTTGCAAGTCAAACGTTTTGGCTTCTGAACGCCAAAGTGAGTGTTCCGCTTTGCGAAAGTTCGAAATGCTGACGTGGCTTCCGAGTGGCTGTAGGAGCTTCCTGCAGCCAATTGGAAGCCGCATCTTGATTTCTGAACATTTTGGAAGTCGAACAGACTTCTGGAATGGATTCCGTTCGACTTCTGAGGTACCACTGTATATATATTTATATACCACTGTATATATCTTTTAAATTATTTTTCCCCTTTTTAATTTTTTTCATTTAAGTCTGCTCTTTCACTCTCACTACATCTTATTTCTACCTTTTATTTTTTAGATTCCAACACCTCAACATTTTAAATATTAATTTAAACTTTTTAAAGTCCCTATGTTTTCATCCCCGTCTCCTGCTTTTTTTAATCACAGGTTATTACACTCTTCTTTTCCACTTTTCTCCCCCTCTCAATACAGAAACAAATAAAAAGATCTCTCTCTCTCTCTCTCTCTCTCTCTCTCTCTCTCTCTCTCACACACACACACACACACACACACACTTCCCCATGGATGGAGGCTCACAACATTATACAGGAGGCAGCAACGAAAACCATCCCAATGAAAAGGAAATGCAAGAAAGCAAAGTGGCTGTCCAACGAGGCCTTACAAATAGCGGGGGAGAGAAGGCAAGCAAAATGCGAGGGAGATAGTGAAAGATACAGGAAATTGAATGCAGATTTCCAAAAAATAGCAAGGAGAGACAAGAAGGCCTTCTTAAACGAGCAATGCAAAGAAATAGAGGAAAACAACAGAATGGGAAAAACCAGAGATCTGTTCAAGAAAATTGGAGATATGAAAGGAACATTTCGTTCAGAGATTACCATAATACAGTGGTACCCCGCAAGACGAACGCCTCGCAAGACGGAAAACCCGCTAGACGAAAGGGTTTTCCATTTTGGAGGCGCTTCGCAAAACGAATTTCCCTATGGGCTTGCTTCGCAAGACGACAGCCCATAGGGAAATCTCAGGGACAGCGGGGAAGCGCAGCGCGTCTTCCCCACTGTCCTCGGACCTCCTCCGAAGCCTGGCGGCAGGGCGGGGACACCTCCTCCCGCCGCCGCGGGCTTCGGAAGGCTCCTCCGAAGCTGGGCGGTGGGGCGGGAACACCTCCACCCGCCGCCCGGCTTTGGAATGGTGCTCCGAAGCCGGGCGGGGGGGAGGGGACACCTCCCGCCGCCGCCCGGCTTCGGAACGGTGCTCCGAAGCTGGGCGGGGGGGAGGGGACACCTCCCGCCGCCGCCCGGCTTCGGAACGGTGCTCCGTAGCCGGGCGGCGGGGAGGGGACACCTCCCGCCGCCGCCCGGCTTCGGAACGGTGCTCCGTAGCCGGGCGGCGGGGAGGGAACACCTTCTGAAGGCGGGCGGGGGGCGAAAGTCTTTGCTCCCCCCTGCCTGCCTGTCCCGGAGGGCTTTTGAAGGCAGGGGGGGAGCAAAGACCTTCGCCCCCCGCCCGCCTTCAGAAGAGGTCCAGGACCTCTTCTGAAGGCTGGCGGGGGGCAAAAGTCTTTGTCCCCCCTGCCTGCCTTCCCAGGGGCTTTTAAATCGCCCCGGACAGCGGAGAAGTCCTCCACTGTCCTGGGGCGATTTTAAAATGCCGCCCGCCAGCATTTTAAGATCGCCCGGACAGTGGAGAAGTCCTCCGCTGTCCCGGGGTTTTTTAAAATGCTGGGGGTGGGAAGAAAAGCCCTTGTTCCCCCCCCCCAGCCTTCAGAAGAGGTCGGTTGACAGACTGTCCCCGGACCTGGTCTGAAGGCGGTTTCCCTAGGAACGCATTCAATGCATTCCTATGGGAAACCGTGCATCGCAAGACGAAAAACTCCCAAGACGAAGAGACTTGCGGAACGAATTAATTGGTTTAATTAATTAATTTCGTCTTGCGAGGCACCACTGTAAAGGACAAAAGTGGTAAGGACCTAACAGAAGCAGAAGACATCAAGAAGAGGTGGCAAGAATACACAGGGAATTATACCAGAAAGATATGGATGACTCGTACACCCCAGGTAGTGTGGTTGCTGACCTTGAGCCAGACATCCTGAAGAGTGAAGTCAAATGGGCCTTAGAAAGCACTGCAAATACAGTGGTGCCTCGCAAGACGAAATTAATTCATTCCGCGAGTTTTTTCGTCTAGCGAATTTTTCGTCTTGCGAAGCACAGTGTCGGAAAAGTTTTGGAAAAGCTTCAAAAATCACCAAAAACCTCAAAAAAGGCTACCACACCACGTTCGTTCTATGAGTTGCTCCTCGATGTCAAGTCGCAACTGTATTAACGGTGTTAAGAAAAAGGAAACAAACTTGCAAGACGTTTTTGTCTTGCAAAGCAAGCCCATAGGGAAATTCGTCTTGCGAAGCAGCTCAAAAACCGCAAAACCCTTTCGTCTAGCGAGTTTTTCATCTTGCGAGGCATTCGTCTTGAGGGGCACCACTGTAACAAGGCCAGTGGAAGTGATGGTATTCCAGCTGAACTATTTAAAATTAAGGTGCTACACTCAATATGCCAGCAAGTTTGGAAAACTCAGCAGTGGCCAGAGGATTGGAGAAGATCAGTCTACATCCCAATCCCAAAGAAGGGCAGTGCCAAAGAATGCTTCAACTACTGCACAATTGCATTCATTTCACATGCTAGCAAGGTTATGCTTAAAATTCCACAAGGCAGGCTTAAGCAGTATGAGTTAAAGAAATTGGAGTTCTTGTTGAAAATGCACTGAAAAGGATATATCAAGAACTCTGGCCACAAGTTTCAATATAAGGAATAATTATATTAAGCAGTATGTGGACTGAGAACTCCCAGAAGTGCAAGCTGGATTTCGAAGGGGCCGAGGAACCAGAGACCAAATTGCAAACATGCGCTGGATTATGGAGAAAGTTAGAGAGTTCCAGAAAGACATCTACTTCTGCTTCATTGACTATGCAAAAGCCTTTGACTGTGTCGACCACAGCAAACTATGGCAAGTTCTTAAAGAAATGGGAGTGCCTGATCACCTCATCTGACTCCTGAGAAATCTCTATGTGGGACAAGAAGCTACAGTTAGAACTGGATATGGAACAACTGATTGGTTCAAAATTGGGAAAGGAGTACGACAAGGCTGTATATTGTCTCCCTGCTTATTTAACTTATATGCAGAATTCATCATGCGAAAGGCTGGGCTGGATGAATCCCTAGCCGGAATTAAGATTGCTGGAAGAAATATCAACAACCTCAGATATGCAGATGACACAACCTTGATGGCAGAAAGTGAGAAGGAATTAAAGAACCTTTTATTGAGGGTGAAAGAGGAGAGCGCAAAATATGGTCTGAAACTCAACATCAAAAAAACGAAGATCATGGCCACTGGGCCCATCACCTCCTGGCAAATAGAAGGGGAAGAAATGGAGGCAGTGAGAGATTTTACTTTCTTGGGCTCCATGATCACTGCAGATGGTGACAGCAGCCACGAAATTAAAAGACGCCTGCTTCTTGGGAGAAAAGCAATGACAAACCTAGACAGCATCTTAAAAAGCAGAGATATCACCTTGCCAACAAAGGTCCGTATAGTAAAAGTTATGGTTCTCCCAGTAATGATGTATGGAAGTGAGAGCTGGACTATCAAGAAGGCTGATCGCTGAAGAATTGATGCTTTTGAATTCTGGTGCTGGAGGAGACTCTTGAGAGTCCTATGGACTGCAAGAAGATCAAACCTCTCCATTCTGAAGGAAATCAGCCCTGAGTGCTCACTGGAAGGACAGATCGTGAGGCTGAGGCTCCAAGACTTTGGCCACCTCATGAGAAGAGAAGACTCCCTGGAAAAGACCCTGATGTTGGGAAAGATGGAGGGCACAAGAAGAAGGGGACGACAGAGGACGAGATGGTGGGACAGTGTTCTCGAAGCTACCAGCGTGAGTTTGACCAAACTGCGGGAGGCAGTGGAAGACAGAAGTGCCTGGCGTGCTCTGGTCCAGGGGGGTCACGAAGAGTCAGACACGACTAAACGACTAAACAACAACAACAAACTTCCCCAACCATTTTCAATAGCGCTCTCTCTTCTTTCTTGTCTTTTATCTCATCCTCCTCCATTCTCCCCAACTCCACCCATCCCCCAACAACCCCCGCAACCACATGCACCCCTTGTTCCAATGACTATATACAAAAAATAAGCACACAAACAAAAATAGAGCTCACCCGCCCCCTCATCTCCACCCACCACATGAATGCAACAAACAGAATGTGCAGGTTAAAAAAAAAAAAGGCAAACAGAAAAAGGCAAACTCATACTAACTAAAACAACATGCCCACCCCAATAAAACAATCAACAAATAGGCTAAAATCCAACAAATATCTAACATAACGGTGGTGCCAGAGCATGCCAACACTCACATCCCTACCCTAATACTCCAACAAACCAAAAATGTTGTTAACAATACTGACAATATGGTTTATAAACTTTACACCCAACACAAAGGCACTTGACACCATCTTAATGACCCACCCCCATCACAAGCGCAAGAGGAGACGGCCTCTTCTCAAACAAGGCCATCCATGCCAGCTGAGACACAGGACCAACCGGCTGGGAGCCAAATGGTCCAAGCTACCCCAAACAAACATCTATATAACTATATATAAGCTACTTTCTATAACCTACCCCCCCATCTTCAGTCCATCCGTAACTCTAACCTCCTTCTTCCCCCACCCACCACACTATATGTCAGCACAACACAGTAGGTTCGAGAAGACAATATACGGTGAGAAACAGGACAACCCAGACGGGTTGCTCACCTGCCTCTCACTCTGGCCCAGACAAGAGTGGCAGACCCCCTGCTCCTTGGTGCTCTGCCTGCCAAGCCAGCCGGTGGTAGCGATGAGGAGAAGAAAAGGAGCAGCAGCAGCAGCAGCAGCTAGGGAGAATGGCAGGGAGGAAGGCCAGGGCAGGCAGGCAGGCCTCCTGCCTTCCAAAGCCTAGAGCCAGGCAAGAACATCCCAGAAAACAGTGACAGTTGCAACAGATTCCGGTACCCCAAAGCTGGTCCTCTGAAGCTTTATATATCATCTTCTATCTAGTGAAATCATTACAGAAGAGTTCTCCTTGGGACACTGTAACAAAAAATTCCCACTTAAAAACCCCCAGTATCAGCTGACTGGGCCTTTTACTCCTAGTGTAATTCCAGCTTAGATCAGAGTTCATGTGTTCAGAATTGATTTAAAATCAAGACAAATTGTATCACCAAGCCTCTATTTAAATCAATTACTTTAATCAACCTCTCCATTAGTAGTTCATTTTTTAAAGAAAGCACATTCTCATTTGTTCAGTCAAACACTGATTTACAACCAAACAGAACTTCTGCATGACATGAAGTAGAATTTTGTACTATGAATGAGGCTCATGCTTCCACTTTTTATGTGTAATCATTGTTCTGGATGCTTGCAGATTTTTATATTATTAAGATGGATTAAGAAGATTAAACATAATATTGTTTATGGGCAATCCAGAGCAACACACGTTACCACTGCCCTCTGCTGGGTCCTAAGCCAGGATGCCCTCCATTTAGATCCAATGTATTTTTGACTCCCTTAAGGAACATGAAATCATAGAACTGTCCCAAGCGTCATCTAGTCCAACCCTCTGCAATGCACATGCAGGATGAAATGTGGCTCAAAGCACAGAAAAGGTAAAGAGATACCATATTGCATCAGTTGAAACATGGTCAGAATCGAAGGATAAAGGGATCAGGTACCAGGTGACGGGAAATAGCCTTGCCTGAGACCCTGGAGAGCTGCTGCCAGTCATGGCGGACAATATAGGGCCCGGTGGACAAATAGTCTTGCCTAGTATGTGGCAGCTTGTTGTGTCCCATAAAACTCAAACATACTACAGGAGATTAAATCAAAGGAAGAAAATGAAGTTCCAAGGAGCACAAGCTACAATAAGAAGATAATGGAGTTTAGGAGAAGGATTCTTAACCGTCACCATTTTTACGCCCCTTTTATAAACAAGTGATCCAAAACTAATCTAAAAAACAAAATCAACAATCCTGTCCCCGCCCTGGATGAAAATCTACAGAACAGATCATGACAATCCTCAAATGGCATTGCTGTATGATTGCTAATGAAACAACTTTAAAAATCGGCCAGCTCTTTGTCAGTGGATTTTCTCTTGATCAAGATAAATACCACATAATCTGCTGGTTCCTTTGGTAGCTCAGGGAACCCTATGGAAACTCCCCGTTGAGCTTTCTATCCAGCAAAGTGCCTTTGCTTATCAGCAGGCAGCTATTATGCGTACAGGGCTTAAAACAAAAATGTGTCAAAGATCAACTGTATGTTACCTGAAGTGTCAAGCGCACAAGGTGAAAGGTGAAATTTCATTAGGTCAGAGGTGGTATAAATAAAAATCTTATATGCCAAAGAAGAAAGGTCATTTAATATGAAGACATTGGAGATGACAAGCAATAACTTTAAGTAGGAATAGTGTGTTCCTACCTTCATTGATTAAAAATAAAATGGGAAGCACTGACAACAAAGCATACCCACAAACACATTATTTACCCTGTGCTTTGAAATCTTACCCCAAGTCATCATCATTTCATTTGTATGCAACCTATCCTCAAAATCATGATAACAAAACATCCCAAAATCAATGACTGCAAGAAGAGTTTCATAAGAGGAATAATAAAAAGCAACAGAGAGCAAATGCAACAGCATTCCAAACAACAACATTTCATTTCAACAGCATTTCAATACAACTATAGGACGCACCGGACCATAGGACGCACCTTGTTTTAGAGGGGGAGAACAAGAAAAAAAAAATCTCCCCCTCTCTGCTCAGCGCCCCTTCAGCGAAGCGGCAGGAGAAACGGAGCCCCTTACATTTCTCCTCCCACTTTGCTGAAGGGGCGCTGCACAGCTCTCCCTCTCTGCTGAAGCCAGGAGAGTCTTGCTCTCCCGGCTTCGGCAAAAGGAACCCGAAGCCTTTGGAGCACAGCGCGAGGTCCTGATGCGCTCCAAAGGCTTCAGGCAGCTATGGAGAGCGAGAGGCGTCGGTGCGCACCAACCCCTCTCGCACTCCAGGCTTCAGCGAAAGCAACGCAAAGCCTCCGGAGCATGGAGGGAGCGCTCCCTCTGCGCTTCAGAGGCTTCGCGTTGCTATCGCTGAAGCCAAGGAGCCTGCATTCGCTCCACAGGACACACACACATTTCCCCTTGATTTTTGGAGGGGGGAAAGTACGTCCTATAGAGCGAAAAATATGGTACCTCTCTTGATGGTAACAAAAACAAGGGAGTTTGAAATCAAATCAATTTATTTTGGTCACTGACCAGAATGCAACCTATACAACAACAGAGAGCATACAAACATAAATAGATTAAAATTAAGCTCTATGAGCTAATACACAATAAATAACTCAGATATAAAACAACTAAGATATATAAGTTAAAACCCTAATCACTAATTTAAAACATATTAAGACATCAGCTGTTAGATTCATTCAAAGCTTGTCTCCTTAATTTTATAGCAGCAGCACAGAATTTAGCAACTTTTAATGTAATCTCTGTTTCCTGTCTCCTATTAAGTATTTTAAGTAATAATCATCAGTTCTGCTTGGGGTTTGCTGCATGATTGGAGTGATAAACGCAGAGCATATAACTTTGTAGTAATGACAATGTAATAGGGCATGACTAGCAGTTTCAACTTCCTTCAAACCACACAGGCATGTTCGCTTTGAATATGGTTTGCCTTCAAATCTGCCCTGCAGTAATTCTGATGAAAGGACATTAAATTTGGCAGGGGTAAAACCTGTTCTAAATTTGGGTCAGCTGCTTTGTGCTTCATTTCAGAAGTAAAAGTGATACACAAATATAATCCTTGGATGTGTAAATTCTAGGTAGAAATAGTCCCCGTTCCCATAGACTCTCAAACCACATCTATCTATCTATCTATCTATCTATCTATCTATCTATCTAGTATTTCTGACCTAAAATTTTGAAATTTTGAATCTGCGAATAAATGTGGGAAATTGTTGGCTTGGCAATTAAAAGAGACAGAAGCAAAGTACTATTACAAACATTGTATCTGATGGAAAATCTATGGAAAATCCTGCAGATATAAGAAAATGTTTTCAGAAATACTTTAAACAGCTGTATAAAAAAGGTAAAGAAGATAAGGATAAAATTGAGCAATTTCTTGCTGCGAATGAAATGCAGAAAATTCTCGAGGGTAAAAGGTTCCTACTAAATGGCATGATTACAAGACAGGAGGTTGAGATGGCAATAAATAAGATGCAGTTAGGCAAAGCCCTGGGACTGGATGGTCTTTCTGCAAAATATTATAAAATATTGAAAGATTGGCTAATTCAACCGTTGGCAGATGTGTATAATAAGATTTTAAGAGGGGACAAAGCTCCCGAAACCTGGAAAGATGCATTTATCACTCTGATTCCAAAAATAGATCAAGATAGATCTGATGTAAAAAATTATAGACCAATCTCATTACTTAATGTGGACTATAAAATCTTCGCAAACATTTTGCCCAATAGATTAAAAAAGGTTCTATCAAATTATATACATAAGGACCAGGCAGGATTTCTGCCTGGGAGACATATGAAAGATAACATTAGAAATATAATTGATATAATAGAAAGGTTGGAACCGAAAAGAAATTGTAAAGCAATGTTAATGTTTATTGATGCTGAAAAGGCCTTTGATGATGTTTCTTGGTTATTTATGATGAAAAATGTAGAAAGAATTGAGGTTGGCCAGGAATTTTTAAATGGTATCAATGCGATCTATTTTGAACAAAAAGCAAAAATCATAGTTAATTATGTGGTCTCAGAGGAAATCAGAATTGAGAAAGGAACCAGGCAAGGGTGCCCGCTTTCCTCTCTGCTATTTATTTCTGTTCTGGAGGTTTTGCTAAACATGTTGAGGAAAGAGGAAGAGGTTAAAGGCATTGTAGTAGGATCCAAGCAATATAAATTAAAAGCCTTTGCTGATCACTTGGTTTTAGCCTTACAAGATCCAGAAACCAGTGCAGTAAAAGCACTGGAGCTGATTCAAGAGTTTGGGCAGGTAGCAGGATTTAAATTAAACAAGAGCAAAACCAAAGTTTTAGAAAAAACTTAGCTAATGAGGAAAGAAAAACCCTTTCTGAAAGGACAGGCCTTCTTTCTGTGAAAAAAGTTAAATATTTGGGTGTGAATTTATCGGTAAAGAATTTGAATCTCTATAAAGATAACTATGAAAAATTATGGAATGAAATCAAGAGAGATCTTGAGATATGGTCAAACCTAAAACTTTCAATGATGGGCTGAGTATTGGTGGTTAAGATGAATGTATTGACGAAGATGTTGTTTTTATTTCAAGCTCTACCAATCATTGATAATGTTAAATGTTTTAAAGAATGGCAGAAGGCATTGTCTAAATTTATCTGGCAGGAGGAAAAACCTAGAATTAAATATAAATTACTTAAAGATATAAAAGAAAGAGGGTTTTTTTCTCTACCAGGCCTGAAGATATACTTTGAAGCTGCTGCCTTCTGCTGGATCAAGGATTGGATTCAATTAGAGAATGATGATGTGTTAGATTTGGAGGGACTGGATAATCAATTTGGATGGCATGCATATCTATGGTATGACCAGATAAAGGCCCACAGTGGTTTTAAGAATCATGTAATTAGAAAGGTGTTATACAATATATAGCCTAGATATAAAGATCTCTTAGTAAGAAAAACACCAAAATGGATTTCGCCAATGGAAGCACAGGCCCCCAAAAAGTTAAATATGGAAAACAAATGGTTGAGGTAATAAGATTTGTTGTTAGAGGATCAGGAAGGTTTTAAATTAAAACCATTTAAACAAATTAAATATAAAGTGAATTGGTTGCAATATTATCAAATTAATGAATTATATAAGATGGATAAGAGAAATGGTTTTGCAACAGAAAAAACCAAATTGGAAACGGAGTTGTTAAATACTAATGATAAGAATATGTCTAAAATGTATAATTTGTTGTTGGAGTGGCATACAAAGGATGAACAAGTTAAATCGGTTATGACTGATTGGGCAAGAGATGTGGGACATAATATAATGATGGAGGACTGGGAGAGGCTATGGAGGAAAGGGGTTAAGTTCACTGCATGTACGATGTTAAAGGAAAATATTATGAAGATGATGTATAGATGGTACTTGACCCCTGTAAAACTAGCAAAGATTTATCACAATAGTGATAACCTTTGTTGGAAATGTAAAGAAAAAGAAGGTACTTTTTTCCATATGTGGTGGACTTGCCCCAAGGTGAAAGACTTCTGGGAGAAGATTTATAATGAACTGAAAAAAATGTTGAAATATACATTTATTAAGAAACCAGAGGCCTTTCTTCTTGGAATAACAGGTTTAGAATAGCCCAAGAAAGATGTTAAATTATTTTTGTATGCCACAACGGCCGTCCGAATATTACTTTCTAAAAATTGGAAAACATAAGAACTACCAACAGTGGAAGATTGGCAGATGAAGATGATGGACTTTTCGGAGCTAGCTGACCTGACTGGAAGAATCCGCGACCAGAAAGAAGAGGAGTTTCAAGAGGACTGGAGGAAATTCAAGGACTATTTGAATAAATATTGTAATATAAAAAATTAGAAATTACTTGAAAGAAACAAATAGGCCTAGGATTAAATTAAGTTATAATCAAATAAATGGGATTTAGAATGTTAAGAAAAGTGAATAAGATAGACTATAATTGGAAATTGTTTTAGTTTAATAATGATATTAGAAAGCTGTTACTTTTAATTACAAGGAAACTCAGAAGGGAGGGATTTGAGGAAGTCAACCAAGATGTTTAAAAGGCTGGATTTGTGAAGAATTAAGTTTGTTGTTATTGTTTATCTGTTTATTGTTCCCCCCCCCTTTCCCCACTTCCTTTCTTCCTTTTTCTTTTTCTGTTTTTGTGTATCATTTTGCTTTGTGGTTTGTGTTATCACTGTGGAAAATCTAATAAAAATGTTATTTTTTTAAAAAAAATGTTTAACCACCTATTAATTTGGGGAAGATTAGAAAGATTTCTAGAGAAAATATGAACATGACCTTAAAGAGGCGGAAAGAAAAAGGATGAAGACCTACCACTTCTTCGTCTGAAAGCTCCCGTCCTTGGATGCTGCTGTTTTCTCTCACTGCTTGTTGATGCTTTTTACCTTTAATATGGCTAAAGAGATAGACCTCTGAGGAAATCTGAAAAGGGATTTAAAAAAAGAATCTGAGTAGAAGCAAAGAGGAGTCCTGCATTAAATTATGTATGTGTATGTGTCCTCCTTTTCTCCCACACAAGAGGGAGCTGTCCAACATGCCTTCCATTATAAACACATATAATATCTAAAAATGAAAAATACTCCTTGCTTCAGAAGTACCGTCTTACCCATAGGCAAAATTGATTACTCAATCATAAATAATGTTATTAATGAGTTGCTGTTTTTTAAAAAAATTGAGTTGCATTGCTAGCGGAAATATTACACAAAAAACAAAACAAAAAACAAAGCAACCTTAGAACAATTCTGTAACGTAGGCTGGTATCATTGTATTATTATTATTATTATTATTATTATTATTATTATTATTATTATTATTGCCATCTTGAAGATGACCTGTCTGTGCGTGTGAACACCTACACTTGTGAGAGGAAGCAGGAGTGGGGAATCGAGTGGCTTGCCTAAGGACCAGCTGAGGTGAAATCGAAACAGGGGACCTTCCTGTCTCACAGTTTAAGCTACTCTTCTACAATAGTTTGAGATGTTGCATGGTAATTTATTTAATTCCATTTATTAATTTCTCCCCTCCAAAATATCTCAAAGTGATTTCCCAATAAAAACATCTGCAATAAAACCAATTTCATATAGCAATAAAAAATAGTGGGGTCAATTCAACTAAGGTATACTCCAGAGTAGGTGGACTGAAACTAATGACTCTAACTTAGTCAATCTGCTCATTAATATCAATGGGTATATTCAGAGTAGGACTGCTATTGGATACAACCCAATTAAAAACACTTTCAGATGTAAAAACAATTTCAAATCCAATATATACACAGACTGGGATACCTATCTCCACTCAAAAGGTTTGTTGAAAAAGGAAGGAGCAGATCATGCGCCACAGTCTGCACAAGCTCAAGAGAATTATAAGCTCACCAAGACATTGCACAGTGAGCACTGCTTCTTCCGCTCATACGGTGTAAGCTTAGGGGCGTAGTCCGTATTTGCATGTCTTCCGCTGCTCAGCTCTGCTGCTTTTTCTTTCCTCTGCTCTATTTGCTCCATGTGCCTCCGAATGCTCTCATCATGCTGAGCAAAATCAGAAGTAGTAAACAGTGACATCAAAATGGTCAAAAACAAAGCTAAAGGGCTTGACATCAAATCAGTGTAAAACAATGGCACTACTGGAAATAGCAAGTTAATTTAGAAAATCCTAAACATAAACAAATAGCTTGGAGGAATGGAGATGCAATTTTTCTCAATGCCACACACCTTCCAATAAATTAACAGTAGAGTTTAGCTTTATTTTAGGTTAGTTTTGGCCTTATTTATTCCATCTGGCCTGTCTCTCGCCACTTTGCAATCCTTTTAAATGTTTCTTGTTAGTCCCACCTTCTAGAGCAGTGTTTCCCAACCTTTTTTGGGCAAAGGCACACTTGCTTCATGAAAAAAATCTCGAGGCACACCACCATTACAGCCCCGTGACGTCAGCGCGCAGCGTCACGCCGGGAGGGACATGAATTGCTAGCAAATTACATAATCACCTCCTTGAGGGCTGGCTCATCTTCTCCGAAGGCAGAACCCCATTAATTAACAGCACAGACTCACACCATAGCCAAGACGAGGGGGGAAAACCTCAGTCATGCACAGTCATGCACATGTGGGGGCTAAATGAGGACGAAGACCGGGCAGAGAGCAGGGTTCAAATCACCCCACCTGGCCAGGACAATCCCTGGGTGCTCCCTTGGGCCACTCACCTGACCCACCTCGCAGGGCTGTTGTTGCAAGGATAACACAGGGAGAACCACGCACGCCCCCGGGAGCTCCTTGGAGGAGAAAGCGGGCGATGAATGCAATGCACGAAATATATGAGAGGCGACCAGGTTTTGCAGGTGAGGGGCCCCCGCCAGCCTCCGCTTCCAACACCCGGCGCAACGACGCCGAAGTTTCCCCCCGGGCTCGGCTCGGGGAGCAGCGCTGCTCCCCCCCGGCTCCCCTTCGCCCTCCCGGCTCTCTCTGCCGCCCACTGGGGACCCCCCTCACCTGCCAAGTCCGGAGCGCCGGTGGAAGTTGCATGCATGCATGCAGGGCGCCGCGTTGCCATTGCATTGCACTGCACTCCATGCAACGCCTGCACGCATGCATTGCCTTGCACGCCCGCCAAGGGGTCTCCCCGCGGTCCAATGCGTCCCCTCCAGCGCAGATGCAGCATTGCAAAAATAACCCCCCCCCCGACGCAGCCCTACCTGGGGGGCAGCCTCCGCTTCCGCCGCCACGGGGATCCCCGGGCTCCATCCTGCCGCCCGATCTCCGCGGGGGCGCAGGCAGGCTGCGCGGGGTATGCGCGGAAGAGCCCCTGCCCGCCCGGCCGCCGCCGCCGCGCTCATTCCATGGCCGGGAGAAGAGCGCTTCAAACAAAACGCCCGGCCCGCCAGGCCACGCTGGGAAACGTAGTTTGCGCACCCCGCGCGGGCGCGGAGCCCAAGGGCGAGGGGACTACGGATCCCGGCAGCCCCTGCGCCGGGGACGGAGGGGGAGAGGCCGGGTGCAGGGATGGAGGGACGGGTGGGCGAGCGAGTGAGTGGCAGCCGCCAAGCCTTGGCCGAGGGCCAGGAAGGGCCTCCCCGGAGGAGGAGGAGGAGGGAGGCGCAGAGCGGGAGGGAGGGAGGGAACCCCAGGGGTCATCTAGTGATGGCGCCCCAATCGAAAATTTGACTTTAAAAAAAAAAATCTTTCGAATTTTTTAATTTTTCCCGCGGCACACCAGGCAACATCTCGCGGCACACTAGTGTGCCGCGGAACAGTGGTTGGGAAACACTGTTCTAGAGCTCTGTTTGCTGTGATCTGCTTCCCATCCCCATCTTTTGTCTCCATACTGAATCACTGTTGCTTAATGCGACTTAAGTACAGAATCATTATGACGCTTACAACAATACTCGCAGGCGGACAAATTGGTGTTTGACTATCTTCCAGCAATGCCTATGACTTCCACACGTGGTGACTGTGCCCAAAAGCCTAGTGTGCCAACACTGGGAAGCAGGTTCTCATGACTCGCTGACCTGTGGACCAAAGCCCTTCAAGATTTGACAATAAAGGAAGAACTAACTTTTCACAAGAAGGAGAAGCCAGAGAAGTTTGACCAAAACCAGAAAACCAGAGAGGGAGCTAACATATTTGGAATGTTCTGCAGGCAGCTTTCTTCTGCCACACAACTGCTTTACTCGGTCCTGATATCACTTTGTTAAACAAAAAATGCCAGAGATAAAGACAAGAACTCCACAAATAGCAACTAATTTTCAGGCTCTACCTTCAGCTGGATCTTTTTCTGCAGTTCTTCCATAGCTTCCTGCTGAGCTGCTGTCAGAGCAGCTAGCCTCTCTTCTCGGTCTCTATGCAAATAAGAGGGTGCAGATAAAAACATTTTAAAAGATACAAAGAATTCACCCCATACCTTGTAATATATAGATATAGATCTCAAAGTGATTTACAATCAAGCAGTGTATAAAGCTTATGAAATAAATAAATAAGAAAGAAAGAAAGAAAGAAAGAAAGAAAGAAAGAAAGCCCACCACTTCCAAATGGAATAAAATGAACTGTGTCCAATGCAGGAGCAGGTGGGGATGAAAGTGGGGCAAAACACACAACTGGGTTAAAAGCTGGCTGCAGCTTTTATTGACACACTTCTAAATAGTTAGGCAAATAGAAAGCAGCACCCAAGTGCATCAGCAACAGGGCAGCAGGTGGCATTAGGCAAAGGCTGACACAGATCAACACCCTTGGCTTCCACCCTTATGCTTCAGGATTTGTTTGGGGGCCTAAAGGACCCAAGGCGCCAAAAGAAATGCCTCCCATGAGGTTTAAAAGGATACCTAACCTGCTTACCCTTTCTATGCAGAGTTCCTGGCCACTGTAAATAACACCAGCTGTGACAATGAATATTCCCGGCAGCAGATTACCAGGTCAACCCTCAAGAGCTCAGAAATGGATCCAATAGCTGAGAAAGACTGTTCCTTTTATTGTTTGAGAATTCAAAGACAAAAACCTACTGGACATCTGAAGCTGATGAAAAACACACACGGAAACTTCTGGTTTCAATAAAAAGTAATATATAAACAACAACTTTAGAGAAAACAAGGCTGGCAACATTAACCCCTGCTGCGTGGAAATCCCTTGGAGACGGCTGCAGCGCCTTGAGACAGCCAGGTTGTGTATCCAACAGAAGTGACCAGAGGATGGATGACCGCTGGGAGGAGCACAGAGAGAAAAAATGCCATGGTGCATCTGCAGGAGCACAACCGGATGCCTTCCTCTGCCCCAGCTGAAACAAAACATGTCTCTCCCATATTGGTCTCTACAGCTACAGCAGACGCTGTAACTCTCCAATGGTTTGACTTCAGCCCCAAAGGCACACCCCTCCAGCGTTTCCTGAGACAGACGGATGCCAACAACTATAGAGCACCTACATTGACCTCACAAACATTTATTAGTGTTGTTGCATGAATTGAATTGATGGGACTAGTATTCTTCAACTTCTTTGACATCTAAAATGTTCAGAAACCTTCCTGATAACCAATTCAATGTATGTTGTAGGCAGGGGGAATCCAAGCTGGCAGGTTGACAGACAAGACTCCTTCCACAACAATGCCTCAATTTCCACTATGGATGTGTGAACTCTTCCCTGATATTTCTGCCCCACTGAACAGAGATGAAGATTGTTTAGGACATTTTCTTGCAAAAGCAGATGTGCAAATTTTGCAAGGGCCAGGTTTCCCAAATGATCTGTTCTTATCGCAGCACATGAATGCATTGTGTCCTGTTTGAAGCCCTGTGTGGCTGGGCTGCGCTTATCACAATCTGGGCTGTGCTTATCACCATTCCTTGTCTAATTGATTTACTTAGGGCTGTCCCCATAGACAGCATCTTAAAAAGCAGAGACATCACCTTGCCAACAAAGGTCCGTATAGTTTAAGCTATGGTTTTCCCAGTAGTGATGTATGGAAGGGAGAGCTGGACCATAAAGAAGGCTGATCGCAGAAGAATTGATGCTTTTGAATTATGGTGCTGGAGGAGACTCTTGAGAGTCCCATGGACTGCAAGAAGATCAAACCTTAAGGAAATCTGTTCTTAAGGAAATCAGCCCTGAGTGCCCACTGGAAGGACAGATCGTGAAGCTGAGGCTCCAAGACTTTGGCCACCTCAGGAGAAGAGAAGACTCCCTGGAAAAGACCTTGATGTTGGGAAAGATGGAGGGCACAAGGAGAAGGGGACGACAGAGGATGAGATGGTGGGACAGTGTTCTCAAAGCTACCAGCATTCACAAAAGCCCCCTAAAGCAGGGGTGGGTGACCCTTGACCCTTGGAAGATTGTCCACTAAATAATTTCAAATGCCCTCTGCAAGCAACTGGTTAAGACCGCTGGCAAGAGCAACCTGTCCCTCCCACAACCGCCTGTCGGGAGAAGAGAGAAAGAAGGGGGATGCTCCACCCCTGAGACCTTCCCCAAGCATTAAGTACTGCAACCTTTGGTTGCAGGTCTAATATTTTAATCAGGAATGAATATTACATAGACAGAAGTTCATTAATGAAGAACAGACACATGAACTAGAACAAAATGCCTGCCACTATTTCTTAGATAAATGGGCTCCATAATCTTCTCCTTACAGGTAAAGCATGTTTACAAGCTAGCAAAATAATGACCATTATTTGTGTGTGTGAGTGATATATAAAACAACCACTTTCTGACTTCCACCTCTCTAGCCAGATTACTCACAGGGCAGTTTCAAATCAAAACTTAATGTTACATTGGATAGTTCAGGAAGAGGCTGTGAAAGAAAATTTCAGTTTCTATGTCAACTAGAACCTCCAAGATACCTTCTGGTACATTATGTTCTCCTCTAAAAAATGGGCCACATTCAGATTCTATAGTAGAGCATGTCCTGACTTTACAGTAGTAATGTTGCAAGTGAAACTCGATTCTAGGTCAGAATGTTAATAGCTAGCCTTGTCAAAGCTGAAGCATATCACTTATTTGGGCAATCTGATACTGATGGCAAAGAACTTCAGGTCAACCTGTGTGAGAGACAGCATCCACATAATGTCAGAAACATGGCTGCTCCACAAATGATGTTTTGCTTAGATGGAGAGAGAAAGGGGTGGTCATGGCCACTCTTGGATCTGGCCCCTTCTGCTGCTGGCTTTGCACCTCACCACTGACGGCGTGCTGCCCTGACACGGCCCTGAGGAGATGCAACCTCTTGACAGAAAAAAAGGTTGGCCACCTTAACAAAAACCCAAGAGAATCTGTCTTTTACCAAGACCCATAAAAAGTGCTGAGGATAGCAGAGTTTAAGAGAATCAAGGTTGCTACCTGGCCCTTTCACGAGCTGCATCTTCCCGGGCTCTCTCCTTCTCCTGCCGCTGCTGCTCAATCCGAGCTTCCTGCTCTTTTCTTTTCGTTAGCAACTCTTCAACCCGGGCTTGGCGTTCTGCTTCCAAAGCCCTTTTACGTTCCTGGAGAGCAAGCATCTCAGGTTAAAAATCTCAGAACATGAGCACAAGAAGCAAGCAGCTTTTAATAGGCCCATTTTCAAAAACTTCTGGATGAGCGCAGGGACAGATAGTTCAGCCCAGGGGGGCAGAAGCAGAGGTGTGGCCCTATTTTTATGAAAGTATCACACCAGTAAAACAAATGAAACTGCTAAAAGCAATTTTATACTGACTCTGTTATTACTGGTTGCATTTGTAAAGTTTAGCAATACCTGCACAGCTTCATCACGTGCTTGTTTCTCCTCCTGCCTTCGCTGACGCTCTTCCTGCAACTCGTTCAGCCTTTGCTCATACTCTTTTAGCTTGGACAAAACATCATGGCGCTTATTCTGGGCTTCTAATGTGTTTATAAATGCTATCTCATTTACCTGCAATTAAAGCAAAGTTTGAATATGAGTGATAAAGAAGTCTTTAAAATTGGGTAAGAGCAGTATATAAAACATCATAAAGACTCTGGACAATTAACAGCAACCAGAAACCTAAAACCAACTCACTCCTTCCTGTTGAAGGTTGTGGCCCAGGGTGAGAGAGGAAATACTGGAAAGAAACCACTGGCTGAGCAGGATGGCTTCTTAGAACCCGGTCTCGGCTTCCTTGAGGAAGGACTTATGGCAAGAGATGTCTTGCACCTCATAGCAGTTGGCAAAAATGTGTTTGCTAAGAGTCTCGCGAAACTGATCAGGACAGCTTTATACTAAATCCTGAGGGAGACGGAGACAGTATCACAGAGGACAAAGGAACAACTGCTACTGGGAATAATAGCCTCACTGAGGCACAGGAAACTGATGTGGTGCTCCATAAGCCTGCTAACTGACTGGCAGTGAAATCCAAGGGTTTCAGACAGGGGTCTTTCCTAACCTTGCCTGGAAATGACAGAGATTGGACTTGGGACCTTTTGCATGCAAAGCATGTGCTCTACCAGACCCTATGGCCCTTCCCCTACAGAGCACTCTGCTCCTTAGCTGCCTAGGATCCTTTACTAATCATCAGCCTGCCCAAAAGAACTACTCTTCTCTCTTGGATCTGGCAGTCATCTTGTTTTATGCTAGGCCCCCACAGTAGCCATTTTCTGACTGATGCCCACTGCACTTTCTCAAAACTCCAAATGTGCCCACTGGCCAAAAAGGTTAGACAGCCCTGGTTTTGAGGATATCAGCACCTGAGAAATTCCACCAGTAATTTGATGATCTGCATCCAACCCAACTGAACCAGTTTACACTACCAGTTCACTTTCTGGACTTTGCAAGGGCCATATTAAAACCAACCAGCCAAGAAAATGGTTAAGCACTACAATATGTGCTGCAAAAAAGGTCACAGTTTCCAAATCTGACTTTAACATTATTAGCAAAAGTTTGATGTTTTCAAATAAACACTTTCCATGTTGCTGACTAATTTATCTAACTCAGAATTTCAGAAGCCTCAACTGATGTGTTGGCGGCCATTTCAGATATTTTAAACTTTGGGAACAGGCCTGGTGCGTGAGCTGGGAAAGCCTCCAACTCTTGGAACAGTCAAAGAGAATAATGGGGTTATGTGACTCTAATTTGGCAAGCAACAGCAAAAGATTAATTAAATTGCTTACAAGGAGTTCTGATCAGCTCTACAAATATAAGGAAAGCCATCATTTTCCTAATGCCAAGTTATCTGAGTCAGTTTTGAAGTGGGTTTAAGCTGTAAGATGTTTATATACAGAAGTTCCTATGTGTGTTAGAATCATAGAATCATAGAGTTGGAAGAGACCACAAGGGCCATCGAGTCCAACCCTCTGCCAAGCAGGAAACACCATCAGAGCACTCCTGACATATGGTTGTCAAGCCTCTGCTTAAAGACCTCCAAAGGAGGAGACTCCACCACACTCCTTGGCAGCAAATCCCACTGTCGAACAGCTCTTACTGTCAAGAAGTTCTTCCCAATGTTTAGGTGGAATCTTCTTTCTTGTAGTTTGGATCCATTGCTCCGTGTCCGCTTCTCTGGAGCAGCAGAAAACAACCTTTCTCCCTCCTCTATGTGACATCCTTTTATATATTTGAACATGGCTATCATATCACCCCTTAACCTCCTCTTCTCCAGGCTAAACATGCCCAGCTCCCTTAGCCGTCCCTCATAGGGCATCGTTTCCAGGCCTTTGACCATTTTGGTTGCCCTCCTCTGGACACGTTCCAGTTTGTCAGTGTCCTTCTTGAATTGTGGTGCCCAGAACTGGACACAGTACTCCAGGTGAGGTCTGACCAGAGCAGAATACAGTGGCACTATTACTTCCCTTGATCTAGATGCTATACTCCTATTGATGCAGCCCAGAATTGCATTGGCTTTTTTAGCTGCCGTGTCACACTGTTGGCTCATGTCAAGTTTGTGGTCAACCAAGACTCCTAGATCCTTTTCACATGTACTGCTCTCAAGCCAGGTGTCACCCATCTTGTATTTGTGCCTCTCATTTTTTTTTGCCCAAGTGCAATACTTTACATTTCTCCCTGTTAAAGTTCATCTTGTTTGTTTTGGCCCAGTTCTCTAATCTGTCAAGGTCGTTTTGAAGTGTGACCCTGTCCTCTGGGGTGTTAGCCACCCCTCCCAGTTTGGTGTCATCTGCAAATTTGATCAGGATTCCCTTGAGTCCATCATCCAAGTCGTTGATAAAGATGTTGAATAAGACCGGGCCCAAGACAGAACCCTGTGGCACCCCACTAGTCACTCTTCTCCAGGATGAAGAGGAAAGTCTAGGGTGTCCTTTTTCTGCTATGTGCCCTTTCCTGATAAGTTTCCAATAAGCAAACTTCCTCCTTGTGTTCACCCTGACGTCAGAGAGATACAGCCCCATATAGTGTGCCCTGACATATGAGTTGTGCTCCGCTTGCATGAAGTTTAAATGCTACTGCTGGTAAGCTGTGCTTGCTTGTTAAGCAGCACAATATTGTCTGCTCTGTTGTGGCAACATGGGCACGGTGGTCGTCCTCATAAAGCAAGCTTATTTTTACTGGGTGAGATTCCCTCAGTAGGGCTCCCTCCTCCTTTAGAAATTCCTAAACCAAACCTGGATCACTGCACAAAAGTAGGTGCATCCACCTAAATTCTGCCCAAAGTAGACCCATCAAAAATTAATGGACCTAAATAAGCCATGTCCTTAATTTCAACAGGCCTTCTCTGAATAGGAAGCAGCAATATATCTGAATACAAGTTGCTAAAAACCACAGGAGGGGAGAGGGCTCTTGTGCTCGGATCCTGCTTCCTGGTTTCCCAGAGACCAGATTCTGCGGGTGCAGAATGCTGCAGCGAGGCTCCTCAAGAGGTCCCTGCCATGGGAGCATATTCACCCAGTGCTTTACAAGTTGCACTGGCTCCCGGTGGAGTATTGGGTCAGGTTTAAGGCGCTGGTTTTGACCTTTAAAGCCCTTCGTGGCTTAGGGCCCTCGTACTTACGGGACCGCCTCTCCTGGTATGCCCCGCGGAGGACCTTAAGGTCCATGAATAATCATAGTTTAGAGGTCCTGGGCCCTAAGGAAATTAGATTATCCTCCACCAGGGCCAGGGCCTTCTCAGTGATGGCTCCAACCTGGTGGAATGCTCTGCCCCATGAGACCAGGGCCCTGCAGGATTTAACCTCCTTCCGCAGGGCCTGTAAGACAGAACTATTCCGCCTGGCTTTCAATTTGAACCTGGCCCGATCTTTTGTTCCACTTCCTTCCCTCCCCCTTCCCTTTTTGTGAAGATTGCCTGCTCTGGGATCCCACAGCTGGTTCTCCCCTGGTCTCCTCGCTGGCCCAAGTGGGACTAATTTAGCCAGCTAGCCCTGGTGATTATCTAATGTTTATTGGATGGATTTCCCCCCTAAATTGATTTTTGATTTTATGGTTATTTATGCTTTATACCATATTTTATGCTTTTTTTTGGCGCATCAATTAAGTGTTTTAAATTTGTTGTTAGCCGCCCTCAGCCTGGTTTCCTGAACCGGGAAGGGCGGGGTAGAAATAAAAAAAATATTATTGTTATAAAATTACTGCAGTAAAAACATCACAGCACCATTGCATCTCTTTTACTGTGTGTGCACGCATGCACGCACGCACGTATATGAGAGACCTTTGTCTACAGGGATACTAAATGAAGAAACAAAAGACAGGTTTTCTGCTTTGTTTACTGAGAGGACCACATTTACAGAATGGATTTTGCAGCTCAGTGAGCAGCCATCAATGGGAATTTAAGAGACAAAAGAGGTGGCAGCAGAAGTCCTAGCTTTCTTCCTCTACTTCCTCTCAACTAGTAATTCTGACCCAATTAATCTTGATCTTCAAGAGCAAAGGGACAACAGATATTGCGCAGCTTAGCATATGCAACACTTTTCACACATCTGTTTAGTTGAGAATTACATTACATTATTTAGTTAATTTGATTACAGAAGTCACACGGGCTTAATGCAGCAAGGATGAAGGTAAATCCAGTTAGAATTCCATTCTCAACTAAGAGATGGAAACAGCTGTTACGCTAACAGAAGAAGCCAAAGGTCTCACAACGGCACCCGACCTGGCAGTAAGTATCTTTACAGAACAGACGAAATGTGTACAAACAGTTTTTCAAATTTTTCTTCTCTTCTCTTCTTTCTTTATGCCTCCATTGCCTCCTAATTTTTATTCATTGCACCCAAGGCTACTACTGCCCCCCTGGATCGTTGCAGCACCCCCAGGGGGCGGTATTGCCCACTTTGGGAAACATTGGTTTATACAATTACAATGCTTCCTAACTGTCCATCTGCCACGACACAGCATCAATTTGCAGT
Source organism: Podarcis liolepis (assembly GCF_965112155.1). NCBI lineage: Eukaryota > Metazoa > Chordata > Lepidosauria > Squamata > Lacertidae > Podarcis > Podarcis liolepis. The sequence goes on from NC_139564.1 coordinate 76,966,601, forward strand.
TACTAGCCAAGCAAACCAAGTAACCGTTGGGCTGCATCCAAACATTCTGCTGCTCCAACAGAACTACTCCTTCCATCAGAGGAAGGGAACCTTTGGTATTTAATTGTCCTTGAACTTTCTATGGAAATGCTCAAGATGATTAACAAGAAAAATATGCAATAAAACAAGTGGTGAAGTTAGCAACAGACCAATGGATGAGCATCAGCCCACAAGAAACCGAGGCAAGGGAGGGGAGGAAGAGTCCTGTTTTATCCCTGTTTTATCTCCGTGCTAATTACAATGCCTAAGGCAGGGCTGGGGAATCTGTGACTCTTCTGAGGCTGTTGGACCACACCGCCCAGCAGTCCCAGCCAGCATGGCAATTGGTCTGGGTTAACAGGAGTCGGCATGCAAGAACTTCAGCGGGGTCTCAGATTCCCCAGCCCTGGTTTAAGGGCTCCCACATGGACAGCGGATGTTCTGGAACTGAGAGACAGAAACAGGTTTAAAGAAAACTAAGTCCTCCTCAGAATAGACCCACTGAAATGAATGGACCTAAGTTAGCTATGCCATTAATTTCAATGGGTTTGTCTGAGTAGGACATAGTTGGATACACCATTCAAAAGGTCTGATATTATCTCTTCCACCAGGCCATTCACAATCTTAAGAGAAATATAAATATTGAGCAGAAACCAGAATGAAGTTCTCTCCTGTGCAAGAGCCACTGAAATGAACAGGAGCTGCCCAAAAGCTTCCCCAAATTCATGAGGCTCACCTTGGCTTCTTCCTCTTGTGCTTTTTTCACTATTGCTTGCAACTGCACTTCACGCTTAAATTCAGCATGGAGTAATTTTTCCTCCATCATCCTCCGCCTCTGATCTAGCAATTCTTCCTTCCACTTTCGCACATCTTTTTCCTACATAAAGTTGGCAAATAGTAAGTAAAGCAACAGATCCCTTGATATCTTTCATTCTGCAACTTTTGACTACATTAACAACATACACACAATGACTCAGTTCACACATCACAGTAAATCATCGTTAATGGTTTTATTAGAGGTTTCAAAGCAGGGGTGGGTGGCCACCTGTCATGCATTACAGGGGAGGGGGCTGGACTAGAGGACCTTTGGGTTCTATGGTTCTATACTGTGAATGAGTCATTCTGGGCTGTTTGTTTCCTATATCCCTGGCTTAGCAGTACATTCAAACTGAGGATTGAAACCATGATTAGTAAGCCAAAAAGAAGCTTAGGCTACAGAATATAATTTACTGAGAAGGAAGAAACCCAGAATCTCAGGTTTGGACATAATGCTAAGTCAGGATCATGGCTTATTTCCTCCCTACATGAGTCAGCAGCAATGAAGTAGACAAGATTTGATTAAGCACAGTAAATCATGATTTATGGTTTACTATAGGTCTATATTGTGTTAAATTCTCAGGATATTTTTATTCCACTTTTCTGCCAACAATTCAATAAATATAACCATTTAAGTGCCATTAGAAATACTGCTTAGAGTAATCTTGGAGCAATGTCAGCCTAACTCAAAACTGAATAGTGAAGATATTGTGAAGTCTTTCAATCAAGGTTAGCATTTATGGCACCAACCATGAGGAATATGGAGTTAAGGAAAGATGTCATAAATCTCATATTTCATGAGTTGGCAATCATTCCAAGTTTAATGCATGTCAACATTTTAAAAGGTCTAACATAATGCAATACACAGCATGACAAAAGCTCTCACTTCACTTAATGTAAGAGAAGCAAATGAACCTTGAAACCTCAGGTAATATTTACCAGCATCAATCCCATGCTAGGGGAAATATTTGCATAAGACAGATAAAGATCAGGAAAATATAATTTTACAGGATGTCATTGCTTAAGTATCTGAGTAATTTATAGTCTAAATGCTTTAAGGAGGGTTGGAAGAACAGAAACAGACATTGAAGATGGAGTTGTTTCTAAAGAATAAAAATGCCTCACTAACAGGTCCATTAAAATACTCCTCTAAATCATATTACAGGGGGTAGAAAACTAGCCTCAGGTTTGTCTATTACCTCCTCTCTTTCTGTTGTGTGCTCCAATTCTCCCCTTCCTAGTTTGCACAAAACATAGTTTGCCTAATTTGGACATGAGGGCAAATCATGGCTAGTACAAACCAGGAAGTTAGGGAGAGAATCAGAGCTCCCAAGAGGGGAAGGAAGCATGCGGGTTTGGGGTCTACAAAGTACAGTGTTCTGTACAGTGACCTTGGTTCTCAAACGCTGAAAATCTGGAAGTGTTCCGGTTTTCGAATGTTTTTCGGAAGCGGAACATCCAATGTGGCTGTCAGCTACCGTTTCCGGGGCACCAGCACCAATCAGAACCTGCACTTCGGTTTTTGAACATTTCAGAAGTCAAATGGACTTCCGGAACGGATTAAGTTTGGTGCTTTTGTTTTTGCTATTTATTTTGCATTTTTGTTTTTGAGGCTTTTTCGGTTAATTTGTTTTTGTGACTGTGTGGAACCCAGTTCAGCTACTGATTGATTGTGTGACTGCAGAAATGGATATAACCCCCCCCCATTCAAACAATGACTATCATCAGTGCAGGTAAGAATTTTTTAAAATTTTTATCATCTACTATACTGTCTTATTTATTTTATAGTACATAGTTTATTGCTTTCATTTTATGGATCAGTAGTCTCGTTAGATAGTAAAATTCATGTTAAATTGCTGTTTTAGGAGTTGTCTTCAAAAGTCTGGAACGGATTAATCCATTTTGCATTACTTTCCATGGGAAAGTGTTCCTTGGTTTTGGAATGCTTTGGTTTTGGACTTCTGGAATGGATTAAGTCTGAGAACCAAGGCACCACTGTACTACTGAAATATTCAGTATGCTTCTGAATACCAATTACGGGGAATCACAAGGAGGGAGGGGCTGTTACCCTCAGGTTCTGCCTAGCTTCTCACAGACATCTGTGAGAACAGAATGCTGCACTATTTAAGGCATTGGTCTGATTCAGCAAGGCAAGAGCCCTAGGAGGACAAACTGGATTCCGCCCACTGTATTCAGAACACCTTCAAGCTGAAAGGACTGGAACAATACACTGAGCTCCTATTCAGAGAGACACCCACCCTAGTACATTGCACATGAGCAGACCATAATCACATCCACATAGAAGGGAAGTCAAGGATTCCCATCCTCATCACACACTGTTCCCTGAGGGTCCCCAGCAACTCAGGAAAATCTTTTCAGGGAATATATGGGGTTAAAGTGACAAAGGGCTTCTGAAATCCCCAGCTGCCGTGTCAACCACTACACATGGACCTTTGAAATCCAACCAGCATATTTTTGGAGAATGCTCTTCTGAATGTGCATTGACCAGTTGTTCCCAAAGGCATGAGTGTGGCCCAAAGATCTAACAAAAGGTATGATTATGAGTCACAATGGAGCATGAAAAGCTAAACTACATCAAACTTACCCGTTCCATTAATTTCTGAAGCTTTAGCGTTTTCTCCTCACGCAGTTTCTCTCTCAGCTGTTGAGCTTTCATCTGCTTTTCTTCATGTTTCTTTTTAGATTCTGCTATTGTCCTTTTGAAATAAATATTTGAAAAGGCTAATGGGACAATGAATCAAAACAAAGGTATGTGGGGAAACCTGAAACTTTTGTTACCGGGCAACAATTGAAGAAATCCCTCACAAATATCTAGTTCAGGCACTGAACATAATTTTGGAATAGTTTAAGCTATGGCTTATACCCAAGTAAATGCTACTCAGAGTAGGCCCATTTAAATCAATGAATTGAACTTAGTTGAGTCCATCAATTTAGCAAGAATTATCATTGAAACAAACCTCAAAACTTTCTATACACCATGGAAGCACATGGAAGGGCTTTCTTTGACCCTCGAAAATATATTTGGAGGGGGCGGACAGCGGACAGAAAAGCCCTGCTGCATGTGTCCCATGCAGGCCCTTTGGGATCACAACTGAAGTGATTTACCACATGGTCAAGCAACAGCAGGGCTGATGTTCAGGGTGGGAATGTGAAGTGGCATAAACCCTCTGGAAATTACCGTATTTTTCCGTGTATAAGACTAGGTTTTTCCCCTTAAAAATAATGTCAAAATTTAGGAGGCGTCTTATAAACGGGGCCATCTCCCCCCATTTTCTTAAATATGAGTACCCCAAAATAGGGGGGCGTTTTATACATAGGGGCGTCTTAAGGATGGAAAAATATGGTAATCAAGATTCAACTCTCAAATATGTTAAGCTCTAAGGTACCATTGGACCTTAAGTTCCTGGCAGGCTCGGGTCCATGGGGTCACGAAGAGTCGGACACGACTAACCGACTAAACAACAACAACAACAACCATTGGACCTAGTATTCTTTCTGTTCAACTATACATATGATTTAGATGGGCTTTTTTCCCCAGCCAGAACTCACTGGAACTCAGTTCTGGCCTCTCTCAGATGGGCACCATTGCCATTCTAAGAGAACAAGGGAGGTGTTCGTGTTCAGTTCTGGCACCTCTTTTTCTAGGAAAGCAGCACCATGGTTTAGTGAGAATGGACCGTAAGGAACGGCTATCACATACGGGGTCTGAAGCAATTAGTGAAGAGATAACATGGGAGTTTGCCTCAATGGCCAAGTTAGCTCATTATGTTGGGAGTTAAAAAGAAATGATAAAGACAAGATAAATTTGGTGGGCTTCTCTGGTGGTGGCAGAAGCACTCTGAGCAGCTCCTCTGCCCGAGACCCAGAAGAAACACTGCCAGTCAGAATAGGGAAGGCTGGGTTAGATGGACAAATAAATAGTATGACTTCGTAAAGGCAGCTTCTTATGCTCTAATAATTAATATATACAGTGGTACCTCAGGTTAAGAACTTAATTAGTTCTGGAGGTCTGTTCTTAACCTGAAGCACCACTTTAGCTAATGGGGCCTCCCGCTGCTGCCACGCCGTGATTTCTGTTCTCATCCTGAAGCAAAGTTCTTAACCCAAGGTACTATTTCTGGGTTAGCTGAGTCTGTAACCTGAAGCGTCTGTAACCTGAGGTACCACTGTACTGGTAATTCAACTATGGAATTTGATCCTGTTGAGCTTATTCTATGCCAAAAGTTTAAAAACATTAAAGACCTCTTGCGTGATGGTGAGGAGAGTTTCTCATGCATGTGTATTCCGTGGCCGGGTGGACGAGCTGGTTCTTCTTCTACAATGTCGCCCCAAGTGTTATTTTGACGCCATGATTCACGAGCTGCACAAAAGCAGGATCCCTTTTTAAAGTAAAAGCTAGCATATGGGAAGCAAAATATCCTCAATATTGACTCTGGTACATGATCCTACTCCCAATTGGCCATGTCACTCTCAACGAGCACATTCAGAAATTGTTGACTGTTGTAGCATTTGTGCCGTAACATTGGTGACTTTGGTTTTGTTCACGCATCACAGTAAATCGCAATTAATGGTGTACCATGAACCAAATGACCTTGGATGCTGCTGCTCCCCTCTGATGCACAGGAGAAACTAATCATGATCCCTGGCTTATGTCTGAACCAAGGTCTGAGGTTTGTTTCACTCAAACAAACCATGTTCTGTAAGCTAAGAACAAATCTTGGCTACAGACTGTAGTTTATCTGGAGTGAAAAAACCAAAACCCTTGATTTGGACATAATGCTAAGCCAGGGCTTGTGGTTTGTTTCTCTTGGATGCTAGTGGGAAGCTGCAACTGATATGTTTGTGGCAAACCATGGTTTAATGTGATGTTCAAACTTGGCCTTTGTTATCAAAAATACAATAGAGTTTTAAAAACAAATCAAAGGAATGGTGCATGTACAGAATTTGTTCCATTCTGGAATGTAATCAGAATGGAAATGACCAAAGAGAGAATTCTGGAACAATAATATAGTGAAAATGTTCCCTTTTATTATTCTGTAGGTTTTTTTAAAAAATTAAACAATTGCATTAATATCAAAACCTCTTGCCTGATAATATTTGCACGGTACACCAAACTTTGGTGATGGTTATCACTCTCACAAGGGGAATAAAGGGGCGGGTGACAGAATGAAAGCCTTAAGACATGCACTCTGATATTGTTAATTCACATTTCTGGACAAGGAAGTTTACCTTCATAGTCTGCCAGGACATCATTCCAGTCCATGGAAATTCCACAGAAAGATGTGCTTCCACTGCCCATGCCAGCCTAAAATTCCATAGTGCAAAACAGAAAACAGAAACCATACTTTCTATTTGGAAAAGAAACCTTTCTTACACTCATCATTCCATGCAAACTATATATAAATGCAAAAATAAATCAAATGTTCAAGAGCATCTTTCTTCCAGTCTCCTTTAAAATAGCAGACCAACACAAAAGGCAGCTGTTGCCGCTATTATGGCCCACTTCAGACATAATCTGTGAGAAAAAGCAGATTGGGCCTTACACATTCTTCCTGCCCTCCTTTCACACCTGTAAGGTATAGCTTTCCATTTTAACCTAACCTCAGTTCTTTTAGGACCAAACTTGGAAACTGAAGGTTTTTAAAACTATGGTTTGAGAACAAAGCAGGATCTGAAAGTATGATTTGATCCTGGCTTGTTCTCATTAACCATAGCTTAAAGCAAGAGTGGCTAACTCGTGGCCCTCCAGATGTTGCCGGATGCCAACTCTCATCAACCCCAGCAGGCACAGCGCATGTCAGGGATGATGGGAGCAGAAGTTCAGCACCTCCAGAAGTCTAGAGATTATTTATCATTCACTGCATTTTTGAACACCTTTTCTATTATATGTTGTATTTTATTTTTGTTTTTAAGTTGTAATCATTCATCTTGTTTTTATTATTGCTTGTAAGCCGCTCTGAGCCCGGCCTTGGCTGGGGAGGGCGGGGTATAAATAAAAAATTATTATTATTATTATTATTATTATTATTATTATTATTATTATTAAGGCACCTAAGGCATTTACAATTTAAAATATAAACACACACAAATGATACAACATCTTCTCAGGCCAACAGCAGTAGCTGACGGCATTAGCTTTTTGGATTGGGCATCCTGGCTTCAGAAGACAACTGAAGTACAGTACTCAGGCAGGTCTCTATGGGAAGTGGCATTCCTGAGTCATATAGGGCTTTTAAGGTCAAGAAAGGTGCTTTCTTTAAAACATGTATTTTTACAATGTCCTATACTTACTAAGTTTTGGGGTAAAGCAATGGATTATATAAAATGTCACTGTATGGAAAAAGCTAAAAATTTCAGAGGATTATATTCTGACAACTGGACAATGGAAATGGATTCTCCGTGCCCTTACTATGGCCAAAAGACTGATATTGTTGCATTTACACTGGAAAGATAAATATAGGGATCCATTTATTCAATGGATTGAAGATCTGTTTACACTTGCCACCTATGAGTGGATGGCTTATAAACTTGACTTTGCATGGACAAGTATAATGAAAATTGGATCTCAGTGATAAAAACTGTGATAAAAACCTCAGTGATAAAAACTCAGTAGCTTAAAAATTGAAATTGTTAATTGTTAACAATTGCTATAGTGATATTATGTTTATTTCTTTTTTCCTTTTCTTGACTTCAAAAAACAAGTACCTTATATGCAAATATGATAACAACAACAACAACAAACAACAACAACAACAACAACAACGATGATGAAGAACAGAGCCTTCAACCGAGCCTGGAAACTAATTCCAGTCATGCTAGAACCTGTGTTACTTTTTTTAGCCTCCCTGGCACATCAGACAGTTACTTTGCTACAGTGAAAACTATACAAATATGTAAAACTATTTTCAAATTCTAGCCTGTTTCAGGAATATTAACCTGATCCACTATAAATTATTTCAACACATGCAGAAGACTCACGGAAAAGTCACTGTCATTGTCTGTTTCAATGTTTATGTAATTGTTCTCCTCGGCTTCAATTTCTCTGGTTAACTGTTCTTCTTCTGCAATGGCACTTGCAATAGCCTCTTCGTTGGCCTTTTCCAGGCGATCTGCTAGCTCCTCTTTTTTAGCAAGAACTTCAGCCATGGACTAAAGATGCAAAACCAAAATCAGAGTTCAGCTGGAAGCCTGAAAATACTTCACTGCTATGTAAATGGTTCTCCCATTCCAAGTGTCAACCTGATGGTATTTGACCCCCATCATTCATATATCCAACTATCTGACTTTCCATTCCTCCCTTTCCCTCAGAGGTGGTACAGTGGTACCTTGGGTTACATACGCTTCAGGTTACAGACTCCGCTAACCCAGAAATAGTACCTCGGGTTAAGAACTTTCCTTCAGGGTGAGAACAGAAATCGCATGGCAGCGGGAGGCCCCATTAGCTAAAGTGGTACCTCAAAGTTAAGAACAGTTTCATGTTAAGAACGGACCTCCGGAACGAATTAAGTACGTAACCCGAGGTACCACTGTATATAACTGGAGTAGGTAGGTACCACTGTATATAACTGGAGAAGGTAAAGGACCCCTGAATGGTTAAGTTCAGTCAAATTTGACTATGGGCTGGGGCGCTCATCTCTGCTTTCCGGCCGAGGGAGCCAGCGTTTGTCCACAGCAGCTGTTCCAGGTCATGTGGCTAGCAGGACTAAACCGCTTCTGGCGCACAGAATACCATGCCAAGTGCCAGAGCGCAGGGAAACACCATTTACCTTCCCACCTATTTATCTACTTGCGCTGGTATGCTTTTGAACTGCTAGGAGTAAGTAACTCGAGTAAGTAACTGCTTTCCTACATTTATACGTAGGCAGCATTTGTATTTGGCACCCCTTCTGGTCCTTAAAAACAAAGAGATAAGATCCACCACTGGACCTGCTAAAAACCAGCCAAACAGCTTTTCCTCTAGTTTCACTCCCAGGCCCTATCAGAAGTGCCACAAACATTGCCGTTAGGAGCTTGCAGATGCACTGATGGCTCTGCTACCATCTTGGAGACGCTAGGGGATTGAACCTGTGACCTCCCAGGCATCTCCTTTATCACTGCATTATATCCCCTCATACTTGACTAATACAGCTGTGTTAAAGAAGGGGAAGGTGGTAACTATTTACTACATGCCATTAAGTTTGGGGACTTGTTTTTAGAACAGATCCTCTTGCCCATCTGCAAGCGCTCACATTTGAAATATCTGCAGGGTCCATTTCTCTTTCAATCTTATTTTTTTCTGTTTGACTCCCTCCATCAGTCCTGGAATCAGTAGAGATTATTTCTTCCACCTGAAGACTTTTTGAAGCATGTTCAGCCTCTAAGAGAACCACAGGCACTTCAGAAGATGGAAGTAGAGAACTACCTGGCAAACTGTTGCTCTTCTCAGAGATCTTGATGTCCTCAAGGACACGGGCTGTGAACTAATATGCAAGATAGACAGAAATCGATACTGAGCTTCCAAACACAACTGCACCCATACATTTGACCAAGAGCAAATTCTGCTTAAGGGATTTTGTCATTTCTACTCTGCGTAAGAGTTCATTGCTTAGCATAGCTTCAAATACTTTACACACTTGTAATAATTAAAATCAAGGTTTTTTGTTTTTTTACAAATACAGTCATACCTCATGTTGCGAACGCTGCAGGTTACGTCTTTTCAGGTTGCGTCCTGCGGCGACCCAGAAGTACCGGAAAGGGTTATTTCTGGTTTCGCCACTCACGCATGCACAGACGCGCAAAACAACGTCACACGCATGCGCAGAAGCGGCGAATCATGACCCGCACGTGCACAGACATGGGTTGCGTTCCGTTCAGGTTGCAAATGGGGCTCCAGAACAGATCCTGTTCGCAACCAGAGGTACCACTGTGCTGAATTTTCTAAAAGCTGTTGGGGATGGTGATCTTTCAAGGAACATTATGTCAGGGAAGAGTTAGAGTTAGAAGTTTCCAGTTTCCTAGAGGGAGAAAGTTTTCCCCAAGGGGGGAGGAGAGCAGTGAATCGAAGAGAAGAGAGCAAGAGGAACAAGAGGGAGGGACCGGCTGTTCCCAGGAAAGGCAAGGGTTCAGTTCAGAAGCAGAACTCAGAAGGTATCTGAAATAAGTGACTCTGAGGAATAATAGTTAAAGATAAGAACCGTTTATAAGATTGTTTCTTAATACGCAATAAAAAGTTACAAAAGAACAAGAAGCGTTTGTGTGGTGATCTGAAGAGGACAACGACCAGTCCTAACACATTAGTTTATTAATCTCCAGCATTAATTTTCTTTTTATAGCAAGTACCTAATGCTTAATCATTTTACTTGCAACAGTTAGCTCCCAACATTCTTTTGAAAACAGTTCCCCTGAACTGCATGTACCTGAGTCCTTTCAGCAAGGGGGTGCTCAGACAGACAGCAAGAATCTTTGGGGGCAGGCTCTACAGTTTTAGGTGGACTCTCTTCATTTAGCAAGGCCTTCTGCTTATTCTCTGGTGGTCGAAGAGCGACATTTTCTTTGTCGCTGTCATCCTTGAAGCGTGATAACTCTGTACACGAAGTTGGTTTTGTGGCCAAAGCAGAAGACTTGGATCTCACAGGTCTTCCACGATGGACTGTTTCCCATCCTTCAGCGTCCCTCTGCTCTACATGGCACCATTAAAAAGGAAAGCAAGAAATCAAAAGCAAGATTGAGTACAAATATCTGAGCGCACAGAAATCAGGAGTGAGGGACGAGCAGGTTAGTCTGTGTCATGGAATCACAGAATTGTGGGGGGTTTAGGGACCCCCAAGGTCATCTCGGCCAACCCATGCAATGCAGGAATCTTAACTAAAGCATCCAGGACAGATGGCCAGCCAAACTCTGCTTAAAAACCACCAAGGAAGGAGAGTCCACAACCTCCTGAGTCTTTATGCCTAAATCAATTCTGTTCCACTTCCTCATAATTCCAAAAAAATTAAAATAAAAACTGCAGAAAAGCCGATATTTCAATTTTTCTAAAACACATATACTTATAATATATCTTATCTTATAATATGCATTTTGATATTTTTGAGCTGAAAATTGCATTGCAAAATCCAAAGAATAGCTATGGCTAATTAAATAGTCCTGTGGCCTTTTACTGTTACTGTTATGGTTTGTTACTGTGCTGTGCTTTTTTGTGTTTTTATATTATAAACCACCCTGTAATCCTCAGATGAAGGTAAGTATAGAATATTTATAGTATATAAATAAAACAAAAATATGTTCCAATCTGTGCATTAGTCCAGGGGTGGGGGTGGCATTGATTAGGTCCACTCATATTGAAATTCACAAAGAACTAATTCCTCAAATATTCCTGTCAGGTGGACGTTTTCTGGCAAAGGGATGTGCATATCAAATACCTTAGCTAGTTGACTCTCCTGCTCTGATTCTGCAAGTGGAGCCACAGAGCACTTACATTTGCACAGGCACTATGAATTTTAAAAAGCAACAGAGAGAGGCCTGTGGCATCTTAAAGACTAAAAGAACTTTTACAGGCTAAGTTTGCATGGATTAGAGCCAACGGTGTCCGATATGTAAGAAGGGCCTCACCGAAGTGGCAGAGGACGCCCTGAGCTCAGTCCCCAGCACCAGGCAGCAGAGCTGGGCAAGATCTTTCCATGCCAGAGACACTGGAGATCTCCTTCCAGAGTGGTGCATCACTCCCATCACACCTGACCGTTGGCCACTCTGGCTGGAGCTGATAGGAGTCCAGCAGCATGTGGGGGGCACCACGTTGGCTACCCTGAGGTAGACAGGCTTGGGCTGGATTTGGCCCATGGTCTAACTTAATAGGAGGCAACGTGTGATTCTGAGCACTGGACATTAAAGAGAGGAAATGATTTAGCAATTCTAAATGCACCAACAGAAACTGGCTTAAATTAAATTTAAAAGAAAACAATACTGGAGTGTAAAGTAACATGGGTTTTACTCTACTCAGATTACAAACAAATCTTTATCTCCAGGGGAATTTTACTCTTTAGGACGAGCATGGTTTGTGTGACCTGGGGTGGAGGGGACTTTAAAGACTATAAAGCACTATTTGAAAAGAAATGCTGTTTAAAAACTGGAACTCATCCATTAGGCAAGGATACTGCCAACACAAACATTATAAAAGTTATAAAATATAAAAACAATAGTTATAAAATATAAAAGTTATAAATTATAAAAACAATAAAAGAAAAATGGTCACAGGAGACAAATTCGAATCAAAATTTAGTACCTAAAGAAAGCAAGATGTTAATTATGAATATTTGTTAATGCTACTTTTATATCTAAAAGGTTTTAAAGAAGCATTTCAATAAGAAATGAGAAGGATCTATAAAGAATAGCTATTCAGGCAGAATAACAAATCACACACAGGAAACTGATAAAAAGATTGTCATCCCGATTTGCAACCAAAGGCTATTATAACATATAGAGTTTGACTTATATAATCATTACTGTACGCTAAGTTTTCTCAAGGCTCCTCATGACCACAAAGAGATGCAAAGTCAAGTCAAAAAGCACCGAGAAGAAATATTATCTGTAGCAAGCTGCTCAAACATGGGGGCAGATGGGAAGGGGCAAAGTGGAAAAGATTCGCCTTAAGGAGGAATTAAGAGACGTAGTAAAGAGCAGTCACCAAATTGAGGGGATAAAGGAGCTGCCTTTAGTGACAACCCCAAGCCCTGACTTCCCACCCTCTTTTTAACCAAATCATGTCCAGGGTAGCCTTCTAAAAACGGAGGCTATCGGGAAAGATGGAACCAGGGCCCCTCTGGACTCTATCCTGATGAAGATGGAGCTGTGTCATGGTCCAGGCTCCGCTTCAGAGAGAGGGACGGAACACCAAGAAGACAGAGAGGAGTAGGCTGTTGAACCACCACGAGGCACAGTCCGTCAAGCGGCAGAGAGAGAGAGGAGACCCAAGGGACAGCGAGGCAGAAGGTCTGCTTCCCTCCTCCAATTCCACCCCAGAGGGCCTCCCTCCACTGCCAAGCCAAGCACAGTTGTCACTGGAGCAAACAATCACACCCCTCAAGGAAGGCACCCAAGATCCATCTTGATCCAGGGCTACGTACACTTACATGATGGTACTTCAAGTAAAGCCAATGGCCCATCTAGCACCCTCTTATCACAGCGGCTAAACAGATGGATGAGAGAAACCAGCCTGGAACATAGCGATCATTTCGAGTTTACAATGCAGTTCTCAGATTAAAAAACAACCCAGTGCCCTCCAGGCATTCTTGGATTGCAACACCCGTCATCTGCAGTGAGCATGGTCAATGGTCAGGGCTGATGGGAACTGCAGTTCACAACATTTGGAGGGCAGCATAAATAGGAAATATGCCTTTTAAAAATGGTGCTTTGCATTACATGACTGGACAGGGTGTGCAGTTGGTGCCCTTAATACCAGACACACACTTTGAGGTTGGATGGGAGTGTCCATACTAAGACCACAAAGTGAAACTAGAAAGGAGAAGGTTTTTGTTTTAGTTAAGTGTGGGGCACTTTATGGGCAAGCCCACACTGAGTATCACAATCTGGATTGTGTTACATGCCCAGTTTTGTCAATGAATAATTCATTGGGGTATTCTGACAATTCTCTAGTCACATCTGAGCTTCCCACTCCCAGCTTCTTCTTGTATTACACTGAAGTGACAAACCATCTGTTATTGTAAGCCCCCACCACCCCACCTCCCAAAGCCACTTAGGCGTTATGCCTCCAACATCACTGCATCTGGGAGAACTGTCCTGCAACCCTATTAACAAGACTAGTGAGAAAAGGGCCCCTTTGCACTATGGTAAGCTGTCGGTTCCTGATATTAAAACATCTCTTTCAAAGAGATCTGTCACACTGAATGTTGTCCTCTACCATTAGTTAGCTCACACTCATTGAAATCTTTTACTAGAACAAAGACAGCCAGCATGGTGCTCACCAGATATTGTGGACTCACTCTCCACAGCCCTGACTACTGAGGACAGGTGGAGTTTAACATCTGGAGGAATAAATTTATGGCATACATGGAAACAGAGGTTAAGAAAAAACAAAAAAACTTAAAATCACAGTAGGCGTGATATAACACTTGTGATGTAAAAAAAATGTTTTTAGGAAAAGAAACTGCAGATAGGAAATTTCTGTAACACATTCCGAAACCGAGATGAAGGGAAGTCAGTAAGTGTTGTGTGTTATGTAGTTAATGTAATCAATTTGTTGTTACCTTCTGTCAGGAGTATATATATATATATTTAATTTGTATTTATTTAGTTTTGTTTTTTCTTCTTTCTTCTTTCTTTGATGTGAATGTGTTGTGTTACAAAATGAATTAAAATCAATTAAAAAAAAATTAAAAAAACAAACATCTGGAGGACACAAAATTGGCTACCCTGATCTAAAGGACCTGTTTCAGGGCTACAAAGAATCACAACCTTACCAGCAGCCAGCAAACGTCACTGGTAATTGCCAAAGGGAAACAGGCTCATTTCCTGCACTCTAATAGTCCACTCTAATAGGAGTTGGAGGTAGAGGTAGGAGTTGGAGGTAGAACAAATAGGAGTTGGAGGTAGAACAAATAGGAGTTGGAGGTAGAACAAATAGCTCTCAACCAACTTGACCACCTAGGGCAAGTGCTCTCTCACTACCTTAGTAGAGTTCTTTGAGTGTCAACAAGCATCAGACAGAGGTTTCCTTGGACTTTCAAAAGTCTTTCTACAAAGATTCCCGAGTAAGCTTAGGAGTCAAGGAATAGAGAGGAATAAGAGGACAAGTCCTATTATGGATCGGGAACAGGTCCACACAAGGACAGGACCCCTAATTCAATAAGAGTTAAATACACAGGTTCTCAAAATGAGTTGGTTCCAAACAGTCTATATCTCAGTGAATTCTATATTGCTCCTAAATCCTAAGCTGCTGCCTTCTGTTCATGTGAGGGTTTTCTGAGGTCCAGTGTGACTCCTGTGCCCTGCTTCCTGATTAATGAAGTCCCTCCTCAGAGAGGAGTGTGAGCTAAGGAACGAGCTGCCTGGATGCATGTGCAAACACTACCCCATGGCTTCTGATCCCAGCCAATAGGTGGTGATGTTCAAATCTCAAAACCCATGTTCTAGCTTGTTATTATTTATTGTTTGTAAGCTGCTTTGTGATTCATTTGAATGAAAAGCGGCATAGACATATAATGAATAAATCACTCAATCAATATTTGGTTCACTGTTGTTAAAATTTAAGTAGTACTTTTAAGATTACTTAAATGAATGACTTTTTTAAATGAATGGTGCTAGGTTTTTATTTTTTATCCAATAGCACCCAGAGAACCACGTTTTCCACCCTGTATGTAGAGTGTTCATATTAATATCAACAGAATTACTACTGAGTAGATATTGAATTATTAGATCACTAATAGAACACAAATAAGGAATTAACCTGTTATGGAACTCCAGGCTCTCAGTACAAAATCCAGAGAAACTTTTAAAGCAAGAGAAACTACAGCTAGATAGGATTCCACCTGTACTCAAACAACATGTTATCCATTATCTCTTTTAAACTTGTCTCTCTACAGGCACATGGTCTACCTATCGGCTTTTTCTTGAAAATATTAGCCAAACGCTGCTCTTGTGGGGTCACTTGTCTAAACTTGTGAAACTCAACACTTTTTGGGGGTTTTTTTTAATAGTGGTCCCTGATGCCCATGATGATGTATAAAGAGTCTATGAGAATTTTAAAACAAAGGGGGAACAAATCCAGTACTTTTTAATTACGTAAGAAAAAAACCCTTAATACTCTTCTTCTAATTCTTTATATTTAGGTTAGTAGTCAGCAATGAAAAGAGCAAGGAAGCTTGTGGCACCTTAAAAATGAACAGATTTATTGTGGCACAAAATTGCATGCACCAGCGTTCAGGCCACAATAAATCTGTGAGTCTTTTAAGACGCTTACAGCAAAAACAAACTAACAAGCCTACCCCTCTGAAATAGTCAGGCGGATTACTAAGCTATATCTTTTTAACTTGTCCAAACAAAAGAAATGCTTAGTTTTTAATGGATAAACATAAACAGTAACTCTTGGCACAAACACTGAGCAATGCAGCTCCAACTCTTGCTTCTTACAGGGCCAGCCTTGTATTTTCTTGTACCTGTCCCTGATAAATCACTATTTCCATTTTTGTATTTGGACAGTGTCTAGTTTATGTATGATCTTTGTCTACACTGCCCAATTAACCCAAAACAAAATTGATAAATACAAACTAAACTAATAATAAAAATCATCAATACTAAAGCAGTCTTCACCAATCTGTGATTTCATGTTGGGGCTAATGAGAGCTGAAGTGCAAAACACCTGGAAGGCTTCAGGGTGGGGGAAGGCTGGACTTAAATAACACACAAACTGCCTAAAGCCATTATGGAGCAGCATAAAATAAATATGAAAATAGCACTTAACAGCACTTGTTAGCATGAGTTTCTAAAGCTGTCATTTCTCCAAGTTTGTCAGCTTCCATAGTATCTCTAGAACAGGGGTTCCCAAAATGTGGTGCGAGGACTGTCTGTGGCATGCTCAAATTAAATATTCATAGTTTTTGAATTGTAATTTTAATGCTTCTTTAATGTATTACTATTTGAATTCTATGAAATATATATTTTTTCTCATTTATATATATTACAACAATTATTCAACCACAATTTTAACATTTCCAACTTCAAAATGCTAATACAATGAAAGAAATAAAAGCAGCAATAAAAATACAATTAAGAATCATAGAGAATCTAGCACAATGCATTGCAATTGCTATGTCTGGCAGGAAAATCATTAAATGGTCCACCAAGACTATCTGCAACTATCAAGTGGTTCATGAGGGTGAAAAGTTTGGAGACCACTGCTCTAGAAGTTAAATACCTAAGAAGTCACATCTTGCTATGGATGCACCTCTGCCTCAAGTGCACATGCATATAAATGTATGCACATGACCATAAGGTACATTACTAATCAGGTCACTTATAGACACTTGCCATTTCTCCGTGAAGATTTCTGCACTGGTGTTGGTATGCATTTTTGTGCTGTTGCCATCTCTGAACTGGTAACCGTTGCTATATGGTTTGCTTTCACTTTGTCTGCCCAACTTACACCCACTGGAGCCAGACGATTAGAAGTCACTGTTGCAGATGGTGTCCTAAGCAAAGAAAAAAGTCACACATCCAGCATTTTCATTAAGGACAGATTGATACCTTCCATGTATTCTTCGTCTCTCACTTTTTCAGTTCCTCATGGTTTCTATTGGCTCAACCTAATCATTAATTATCCAAAGCACAAAAATTAACCGTGATTGCACTACTCAACACCACTAATTTAAAACCTGTTGCTTATCTGCCCCCCTCCCACTTTGATTTTCGGGCACCTTATTTGTCTACCTTAACCATTCCAAAACTCAGACGGGCCTTTACACTGGCCAGACTAAATATGTTACCCTCGGCTGTTCTTGAGGGTAGATATCAAGGAACTTCATTTGAGAACCGGCTTTGCCCCTGTGGAGCTGGCTGCGTGGAGACTGTGTCACACGTCCTCTTGTCTTGCTCCCTATATAAAGATCTCAGGGACGAGACCATCGCGCCGCTCCTGTCTGCCATCCCGGGCCACTCTTGCGAAGCCAAGCTGTTCTCACTCCTGGCCGACCAGAACGGCTCGACAACAGAGAAGGTTGCCAAATTTGTCGAGAGAGCAATGAGATTGAGAGCTGCTACCTGAGTGACATTAGCGTCGTCGCCCAGATTCCTCTCCTAGGATTTTACTATTATTATCGTTATGTTTTGCTATTATTATTTTGTCGTCCCCTAAAATGTATTTTATATAATTGACTTTTTAGTTTTATTCTTTGTGTGTCGTATTGTTGTTTTATTGCTATGGCCGATGGCTGACGCAAATAAAGATTCTTATCTATCTTAATTTAAAACCTGAACATATAAAGATGCAGTCACATGACTATTCTACCCAAATAGGTTGATTTTATCAAAGTGGGATCCACATAGAACCATATAGAATACGTTTGTGGGAAATGGTCTAGAAACATGGCAAAAAAAAATGTTGAGCTTTGACAAAAGTATGTATGCTAACTTTCACTCGTGTTGCCTCTTTCCATGAACTACTTTTCCATCTAGTTCTCCACAGCAAAATGACAGCAAAGAGAGGCAAACTTCCTCTATTTCTTACACTGGAGCAAATTTCACATTTGGAACTTGCATCCCCAAAGGCTCTAGCATGAGTTTAGGTGTGCATGAAGACTGTGATATTTATTTTTAATTTTAATCATTCCCTCTCATAGCAAACACATATGGTGAAAGCTGAGAGAATGCTCAGAGGAACTGTAAGGTTTGCGGAGCAACAACTACAACAACAACAATCATTCCATAATGGGGGGGGGGGGACACACACAAACAGCCCAACAATGATTGGAACATAGTAGCTAAGCAGGAAGAGAAAAATAGAAAACTGATGCAAGTTAAGTTTAGTAATAAAAGCTACAGTGAGAAATCTATGCCAATGAACAGATCTTTTCAAAACATCTCTGTTTTCACTCTTGAAATAGGAAAGTGTTTCAGTTTCCATACCCAAAGTTCAGACTTCTTCGAGCGTTTGATGTTACACTTATTCTGTCAGTTGATGGGCTTGGAATCACATGGCGTCCTGGAGACATCTTCTTTACTTCCCATGCCAGTGAAGTAGGCCTGCAAGTTCAACGTGGAATACTAAGTAAAAACTAGGCACTGGTATTCCTACTTGTTTGCAGCTAAAGCCACAATGTTGGATGCTGTAAAAGTGCACAATGCAAGGCCTGCAGACTGCATCTAGGGAAGGGCTCTCAGACACCCTCCTTGGTGCATGAGTTTATCCCTGATAATTGCCACATATGGAGAGTTCAGGGGTGGGCTAGATGAGCCTCGTGGGCCCTTTCTATTCTATGATTCGGTCTGTCTAATCCACACTCTTGCTTAGAGCAGTAAAAGCCAGGCGCTTGTGGGAAAGCCCATCGTGAGTGTGGGGGAAGGCCGCTCCCTCCACCGGGCCTAGGGGGCGGGGCCCACACTCACCACCGCCACAGCTTTAAGAGGCTCCAGCGAGGCCTCAGGACACTGGTGCTGCTGCTACTGCTGCAGCAAATGTCGGAAATGCTTTTACATATTTTAAAATGTTTTTAAAGCGTTTTTACTTTGTTGCACCACTGTGAATGATGGTTTTTATTTACGTATTTTTATTTTATTTTTGTTTGGGGTTGGATAAATGTTGAGTGGAGTGGGGATTAGTTATATTTTAGTATAGTTGTTTTTGGCTTTGTTCTGCTTTTACTATTTTGTTAGGCCATTGTAAAGTTTGCATTTTGCTTTTAAGGGGAAAGGGTCAGGGCTGCCTGGGAGTGGGTCTCAGCCAACAGAATGGCTGGGGCAGGTTCCACAGGGGCAGAAGCACCAGGACACCCAATCTCAGGAGGAGCTACACTAAGACCAGACCATCTCATTACCGAGGAGGTAGGTTTAGTCATTGTCTGAGGACTATCCCTGCCTCCGAAGTCTGGTCTTGACCAGAAGGAATAAGCAGGGGAAACCCACATGACCTGAAGGTGCTGCTGTGCAATGCCAGGTCAATGATTCATAAGACCACTGCCATCCACGACCTGATTGTGGATGGAGGATTTGACCTGGCATGTGTGACAGAGACCTGGTTGGATGAAGCAGATGGGCCTGTCCTTGCCGCTGCTTGTCCACCAGGTTTCTCTTACGCACAGCAACCCAGGTCATGTGGGCGGGGAGGGGGGGGGGTTGCAGTGATTTTTAGGAAGTCATTAGTTTGCACCAGGCGTCCTGTTGGGAAGACCCAGTTTTCTGAGTGCATGTTCTGGAAGTTGGGCAATAGGGGCAGTACAGGATTCCTTTTGGTGTACCGACCTCCCCGCTGCACTAGGGATTCCCTGCCCGAGCTGCTTCAGGTCATGGCAGATGTTCTCCTGGAGACACCTAGCTTGGTTGTCCTAGGGGATTTTAACATCCATGCCAACACAACCTTACAAGGGGCTGCTTGGGACTTCATGGGAAACATGGCCTCCATGGGGCTGTCCCTTGGCCCAACTCATAGCCGCGGACATGCCTTAGACCTGGTGTTCACCTCTATGGATGTTGGTGATCTGACATTAAGTAAAAGTGAAACAAAAGAAGTGCCATGGTCAGATCACTTCCTGGTGCAACTGGACTTCTCCGCGACCCTTCCCCTCTGCAGGGAGGGGGGACCGATTTGGATGGTCCACCCCCGCCACTTAATGGATCCAAATGGTTTCCAGGGAGTGGTAGGGGATGTTTTATCCCATGTTGATGGTTTCCAGGGAGTGGTAGGGGATGTTTTATCCCATATTGATGGCCTTTCAGCTGATTCCCTGGTGACCCGCTGGAATATGGAGTTAACCAGGGCTATTGACTGTCTGGCTCCGAAGTGCCCTCTCCGATTGCATGGAGCCCGGACAGCCCCGAGGTTTTCCCCGGAGCTGAGGGGGATGAAACAATCGCTGAGACGGCTAGAGCGCTGGAGGCGGAAAACTCACTCTGAATCATACACGGGTTAGAGCTCAAAGTCGAGCCTACCAAGTGGCAATGGCAACAGCGAAGAGGACTTTCTTCGCCGCTTCTATTGCCTCTGCGGAAAACAGCAGCAGGAGACTCTTTCAGGTGGTTCGTAATCTATCAGAACCACCTTCGTCATCGGGGCCGGGTAGCGACCCCAAGATCTCCTGCAATGCTTTTGCAAAGTTTTTTGCAGATAAAGTCGCTCAGATTCGGAAGGAGGTAGACTCTACCGTGGGAGCAGGGCCGGGGCGGGAGAGTGCTAGAGTATTGTCTAGTCATGTTATATGGGATCAATTTCAATCTGTTACCTCCGAGGATGTGGACAAGCTGCTTGGACGAGTGAAACCAACTACCTGTCTTCTTGATCCTTGTCCATCCTGGCTAATAAAAGCAAGCCCGGAAGGGCAGGGCGATGGGCTCCGTGGGGTGGTGAATGCCTCCCTCTGCGAGGGAGCCTTCCCAGACCCGCTGAAAGAGGCAGTCATTAAACCGCTTCTTTAAAAAAACCATCTTTAGATGCAACCACGATGGCCAACTATCGCCCAGTCTCAAATTTTCCATTCTTGGGCAAGGTGATTGAGCGGGTGGTTGCTGAACAACTCCAAGCACGCCTGGAGGATGTGGACCATTTGGATCCCTTCCAGGCCTCACCATGGGACTGAAACTGCCTTGGTCACGCAGGTCGATGATCTCCGGCGGGCTAGGGACAAAGGTATCTGAGAGCTGTTTCCTGGTTCTGCTGGATCTCTCAGTGGCCTTTGACACCATCGACCATAACATCCTTCTGGACCGTCTAGAGGGGCTGGGAGCACTGTTATACAGTGGTTCCGCTCCTTTCTCCTGAGTCGTGTCCAGAAAGTGGTGTTGGGGGATGAGTGTTCAGACCCCTGGGCTCTCACTTGTGGGGTGCCTCAGGGTTCTGTCCTCTCCCCCATGCTTTTTAATATCTATATGAAGCCGCTGGGAGAGATCATCAGGGGGTTTGGGCTGGGTGTTCATCAGTATGCAGATGACACCCAGCTCTACCTCTCCTTTAAATCAGAACCAGTGAAGGCGGTGAAGGTCCTGTGTGAGTGCCTGGAGGCGGTTGGAGGATAGATGGTGGCTAACAGATTGAGGTTGAATCCTGACAAGACAGAAGTACTGTTTTTGGGGGACAGGGGGCGGGTGGGTGTGGGGGACTCCCTGGTCCTGAATGGGGTAACTGTGCCCCTGAAGGACCAGGTGCACAGCCTGGGAGTCATTTTGGACTCACAGCTGTCCATGGAGGCACAGGTTAATTCTGTGTCCAGGGCGGCTGCCTACCAGCTCCACCTGGTATGCAGGCTGAGACCCTACGTGCCTGCGGACTGTCTCGCCAGAGTGGTGCATGCTCTGGTTATCTCCCACTTGGACTACTGCAATGCGCTCTACGTGGGGCTACCTTTGAAGGTGACCCGGAAACTACAACTAATCCAGAATGCGGCAGCTAGACTGGTGACTGGGAGCGGCCGCCGAGACCATATAACACCGGTCTTGAAAGACCTACATTGGCTCCCAGTATGTTTCCGAGCACAATTCGAAGTGTTGGTGCTGACCTTTAAAGCCCTAAACGGCCTCGGTCCTGTAAAGGAGCGTCTCCACCCCTATCGTTCAGCCCGGACACTGAAATCCAGTGCCGAGGGCCTTCTGGCGGTTCCCTCATTGCGAGAAGTGAGGTTACAGGGAACCAGACAGAGGGCCTTCCCGGTAGTAGCGCCCGCCCTGTGGAACACCCTCCCTTCAGATGTGAAGGAAATAAGCAGCTATCTTCTCTTTAAAAGACATCTGAAGGCAGCCCTCTTTAGGGAAGTTTTTAATATTTAATGCTGTATTGTTTTTAACACTTGATTGGAAGCCACCCAGAGTGGCTGGGAAAACTCAGCCAGATGGGCAGGGTATAAATAAATTATTATTATTATTATTATCATCATCATCTTCATCATCAGAGGATGAAGGCAATGAAGATGCCTGTTGTTTGCCCCTCCAGCAGCTGGAATTCAGAGGTTTAAGATTATGAAATCTGGATGTTTCATTCAGCTAATGTTGCCAGAGGCAATTGACAGAACTATCCTCCATGAACTAATTGAATCCCCTTGGTTGAGCCAGGAGACAAATGGTTAATTAAAACTTTAGAAGCATATAAATCAAACACACACAAGGCATAGCATCAATTTGAATGAATGAATGAATGAAAAAAACTCCTTTAAAACTGAACCCTGCTGGAATGGAATAGCTATACATAGGGGAAAGGTTTCTTTTAGGTGATGTTCTCAAATTCAAACATTCATATGGCTGATGCTTCTTTCTGTTGAATATTAATTTTGATCTAGAATCTACATGATACAGAAGATGAAGTTGCATGAGCAAGAGCCTCGGATAAATTTGGGAAGGGGCCAGGTGGAGATCAGAGGACTCCATAGAGAACCATCGTAACATTAGCGTTAAAAATGGCCAGAGAGAAATGGTTTACACAATCCTGGCTTACAAACCACAATTCATCTGCATACAGCTCCTTTACTCCACACTTCACATAAACAAGAAAATAAACCAGGAACCCACAGTTAACCCACAGTTAACCATAACTGTGCATAGAGTTTGGTTCAGATATAACAGCCAAACCATGGCTTGGGTTTCAGGGTCATGCCTTGAAGTGCTATGCGCCATCTTCCCCACTTGCACTGAGTTCAACGTTCTGGTTCTGGTTCAACGTAACAATAGGTTTGCAGTAATCTCAGATCAGACAAACTTAGTGAGAACAAACTGCAGCTTGCCTCCAGATCTAGTTCAAATATGACTTCCCATTCTAGTTTAGATGCAAACTATGGTTTACAATAATAATTGTTTACCTGATTTCAAACTACAGCTATTACAAATGAGGAAGGGAACTGAAGCACACACAGAGAAAGGAGTGCACAAGACTGAAGGCCAAACTCTGGTTAGGCCACAACATGCTAACATTTGGGGCACTATCTGAAACCAAGTGCCTGCCATATAGAGAACAAGCATAATAAAAACTACTACTACTACTACTACTACTATTATTATTATTATACCCCACCCATCTGGCTGGGTTTCCCAAGCACTCTGGGAGGCTCCCAGCAAAATATAATAAAACATAATAAAACGTCAAACATTAAAAACTTCCCTCTACAGAGGTCTTCTGAATGTTGTTGTTTTTTATATCTCCTTGACAGCTGATGGGAGGGCATTCCATTAGGAGGGTGCTACTGCCAAGAAGGCCCTCTGCCTGGTTCCTGTAACTTCACTTCCCATAGTGAGGGAACCACCAGAAGACCCTCGGAGGAGGACCTCTGTGTCCAGGCTAAATGATGGGGGTGAAGATCCTTCAGGAGTACAGGGCCAGGGCTGTTTAGGGCTTTAAAGGTCAGCACCAACACTTTGAATTGTGCTCGGAAACATACTGGGAGCCAGTAAAGATCCTTTAGGACCAGTGTTATGTGGAAAGCTATATGGAAATATTTTTCCAATTACCTGCTCTGGGCATCAGCCTTCTCCAGCTTTTCTTGAAGCTGTATCCAATCAATCAAAGCCTTGAAATCTCGTACATAGTTGTCTAACATCATTAACACCTCCTACAACATAAATTTATCAAAGGAACATATCATATACAAACCAAGAACAGAAATGAAATAGAACAAACAAGGATCAACCCAGCAGAAAATAATTATGAAAAAAACTGTTTTTAAAACAGTACTTATTCTATATAATATTTCACCAGCTACGGTATATCTAGACTGGCAGAACACACCTGATTTCCATTGTTTTGCAGCCTTTGGAGACAAGGCATTCATTGAGAACAATGACAGTATTTTGGAGTTGGTGAAGCTTATCAAGTAATTCCCAGGAAGATGCATCAATAAGGAATAGTAGAAGGTGCAACAGCAGCAGGGCTGGTTGGCGTGGTGGTGGTGTAGAGGTCACCAGTGGCCCCCTAGGCAGGCATGGGCTTTAGCAAATGCTCATCAATGCTGATTCCGACTCCAGCTCTCACTTCAATACTTAAAGGCCAAGTTCACATATTATGAGCCTAGGAAGCTGCCTTATACTGGTCCATCTAGCAGAGTACAGTTACCATGGACTGAACAGTTCTCCAAGGTGTCAAACTGGGTTTCTCCCAGCCCTACTGGGAGCTGCTGGGGATTGGACCTGGGACCTTAGGCATTCATGTGCTCTACTACTGAGCTTGAGCCCTTCCCAAAGATTAATGGGTTTAGCCACCCTTGACTCTGAAACCAGTGACAATGGTACAGAAAATAAGACAGTTCAACAACAACAATAATAGAACAATAGCCATAATACATTACAATGAAGTTTAGATGCATACAAAATATATTCAGTAAGTCAGTAAGTGTCCAATGACACCATCATTATGTCCAGCTTAAGCTAATACTAAGAGACCTAATTTGCCCAAGTCAACAGAGCAGAAAAAGAGGAATGATTTTTTAAAAACTGAATTCCCTTAACAGCAGACTCCAAGCAAGCCAGACTGCTATACCACTATATCAAAAATACAACCAAAAATGTCCAACTGAAAGCCCCATTTTCGCTACAAGAAGGTCTGCTATGGGCAATAAAGTTCAATTTAAAGGCTGCAATTTACACTATTAAGAGGGAGAAGGAGAAAATGTTCTGCCAGAATTATGCTAATTCTCATATTCTGAAGAGTGCCATTTTGTATCTGTAGTAAAGTTAGTCAGTATCTGTGTGTGTTCTTCTTCCTAGGGAAAAAAAGGGGGCTCCCAAAGAGGAGAGGGAGCACAACAGCCCTGGAGCTGCCATATTAATTTCCTCTTCCATGGAGGGCAATGAGAGGCAAAATTCGAAAGAAACAAAAATCTGAAAAACCAAACTATAGGCCAATGGAAGAAGAAACAAAGGTGTGGAAAAATGCTTCCCCCACCCTTTCTACTTTGCTAGCATGAGCCCAGTTGACTTGGGATTTGGTGATTTCACCACCTTAGGGTTACCATGTGCTCTGCTCTACACAGGAAAGTCCTCTATTTGAAGGGACTCTCTATTTGAGGAATGTCAAAAAATCATGACGAAAGGAGGGTTGGTGGCCCTCGAAGTTGCCCACCAACACTTAGCAGCACCTGGTCAGCAGTATTTGCAGGCATCTCCACCATGGCGAGATGCACTATATTTCTATTTAAATTATAGCTATTATTTCCAAATTTGTGTCTATGCATATGTTACTATATGCAGTTTTAATGCAAATTAACGTAATCGTCTATCCTCTGCTTTGCTGAGGCAAGTCTTTGTTGGTAACATGCAACTGGCCACCCTCTCTTTAGCTGATTAATTATGAAGAGAGGTGCTGAGAGTTTAGGTCACACTTCATTATTCTGAAGAAGCTGTATCCATTCTGCCAAGATGGTGTAATAGGGAATAAAAAGAGAGACTATTAAAGATGGCCTTCCCTGCCAAAAACTGAGTGGCAGTTTTTGTTTATTAAATTGTAAAACACCTCCAGTCTCTCTTCCATGTCTAAAAAAAGTACATAGAATTAAATTTATGGGATCCATTGCCACAACATCACAATCCGATTTCCAACTCCCTTTTTATTTAAAGGTGCTGAATCCTGGACAGTAGCGTAAAGGAGATCAGCTTCACGTTCATTTAAAAGGCAACCAGATAAATTCATGGAGGATCTATCAAATGGCTGCTATCCATTACGTTAAAATTGACATGTGGGGTGCTTATGTGAACTCGCATTTAATTTTAGAAGGAAGTATGATTGTATTTTCAGTGTAAGTTGACAGTCTGTGTTGTGTTGTTGCCTCTCCTTAATGAAGAAAAAAACTTGGTTTTGTGTGTGTTTTCCTTCTTAAATTTGAAACATAACAAGAAGTGGCAAAATGGACTCCTGGTGTTTGCAGGCAGTATGCCACTGAATACCAGCTGCTGGGCAGTGTCAATCTGCCTGGGAGGGCTATTACCACCATGCCCTTGCTGGAGGGCCTCTGACTGGCCACTGCACAAAGCAGGAGGGTGGACCCAGAACAGCTCTTTTAAAGTAGGTATTAATATTAAATAAAAGTACATTTGCATCAATTATTTGTTTAAAAAAGAGATGATTAATACACTAAAACTTTAAATCAGCTGGAAGAAGTAGCTCTAATAAGAACTTTTTCTTTTCCTTTTCCTTTTTAAAGGGAAAGGTGGACACAATAGATAGTTGTTTGCAGTGCCAAGTCAGCAGGTAGTAAGACATGTTCCACAAAATGAAATATTAGAGCTGGCATCCAGTCGCAACCCTGCCAATGGCAGATCAAGCCTTCTTCTCTTTCAGGTGGCCATAGATGGGAGCGCAGGCCACAAGAAGCAACTTGCCCAGAGAACATGGCTAAGAAATGAACTCTCAAGATTTGCCCGTTCCTAAACAGCCAGTTAACTTGAAAACATGACATTTTGTTTCAAGAGATGCCTGCCATACAGAAATTACAGTTAATGGCTTAAAGGAGCCTATTTCAAGAAATGCGCAGCTCTGCTGTTATCCAAAATTATCAGAGCAAGCACCATGCAGCTGTAACCTGAATCCTGTTTTACGAACAAGGGAATACAAACAAGACAAGCAGCTGGAGCGGCCCCATATCCACTGAGGCACATCTTTCTCCCTAAAGCTATGAAGGCCATTTTGTCCATCAGGAGGCAGCCGAACAAAAGTGGCTCTGAAAGCGTTGTTACAGGCAGGCACCCAGATAACTACATATAGATGTACAGCTAAAATTACCAATTAGTTTACCAATTGGCTGCAACGGATTCGATTGGTTTGTAATTAATTCTAGTTACTGGCGCACACAGCAGGATGGTTGGCGCCATCCCTTTTGTCCTACTGACACACAATCCTTGCGCACAGGGCCCTGGGGTCTTGGCCATCAATACAGCTCTCCAGTTCACCCACAGCCACGAGTGCAGCAGATATACCCTACAGTGCTGAAGCAGTGGAAATATGTACCACTTGAAAAGGTGCTGACAAAAAAGGAAAGTCTGTTTCTGTGCTATAGTCATGATCATTTAAAAATCCCATTATTTTTCAAGGGCAAGTGCATCCCTACAGCAATTTTTAGGGGAAGAAAACATGATTTATAGGAGCTGAGATGGGATTGTATTTATAAAGCTGGCTATTAACAGTACAACTCCATGTACTTCTGAGCATGTATGCTCAGAAGTCAGCCCCACAGAGCTCAATGGGGCTCACTCCCAAGTAAACAGCTAAACCATGGTTTCATGTTACAAGGACAAGCCTGGGTGAATGTTGGGCTTTTGAGATCCCCTTTCCCTTCTCCTCATCCGACAGGAACACAGGGAAACTTGAAAGCTTCTACTTTCACTTTTGATTAACCATCGCTGATTAATCACAGCTTAGTGTAATGCTCAACCTAAAGTGTGCTTAATCTTAGCTAAGAAAACAAGCCAGCTTCATAAACCACAGTTTGACCGGATGAAAATGTCTGTAAGCTGCGGTTAGTTTACAAAGGAAGAAAAGGTTTAGGACCTTTCCTTGTGGTCATGCCAGATGAGAGAGGGAAGCACACAAGCCCAAGGCCTACACAGACATGTTCTTGCAACATTAAACCATGTTTTAGTGGTACATGCAAATACAGCCAGAGGGTTGAATCCAACTTGTGCAATGGACCTTCCACCTCCTCTCCTGCAGTCCTCCCCAATGTATGCTTAAAATCTGCTACAGAGGGTTGGGCGACCAGACCAGGGTAAGGAAAGTTCTGCTGTATGAGTAAAACTCCACATTATAAGGTTGCCATATGCCCTCTTTTTCCAGGACACATCCTCCTTTTCATGGACAGAGTCATCATACTGATCCATGGTTCAAAGTGGAAGTCACCAAATGTGTCCTCTTTTTCGCTCTTCAAATTATGGCAACCCTAGTTCTGCACTTAGGCAGAAAGAACAAATACACAAATATAAGAAGGGGGACATCTGCCTATTAGCAATCCATGTGAAAAGGATCTAGGGGTCTCAGTGGACCACAAGCTTAATATGCGTCAACAGTGTGATGCAGCAGGGGGGGAAAGCTAATGCTATTCTAGGCTGCATCAACAGAAGTACCGTCATACCTCTCTTTATGTTTGCTTCATGATGTTTTTTCAGGTTGCATCCCACGGCAACCCGGAAGTACCGGAAAGGGTTACTTCCGGGTTTCGCCACTCGCGCATAAGTGCTAAATCGTGCATGCGCACCAGACCAAATCGTACCGCACCCCTGCACAGATATGGCGCTTCAGGTTGCGGGCTTTTCATGTTGCGAACGGACCTCCGGAATGGATCCCATTCGCAACCAGAGGTACCACTGAATAGTGTCCAGACCAAGGGAAAATATAGTACCACTCTATTCTGCCTTGGTCAGACCACACCTAGAATACTGTGTCCAATTCTGGGCACCACAAATTAGACAGATGTTGACAAGCTGGAACGTGTGCAGAGAAAGGTGACCAATATGATCAAGGGTTGGGAAACAAAGCCTTCTGAGGATTGGTTGATGGAGCTGGGTATGTTTAGTCATACCCAGATATGATAGCCATTTTCAAATATCTCAAGGTCGGTCACATGGAAGAGGGAGCAAGATGGTTTTCTCTTGCTCTAGGGGATAGAACTCGAACTTGGCTTCAAGTTACAAGAAAGTAGATTCAGACTAAGCACCAGGAAGAACTTTCTGACAGTATGAGCTGTTCAACAGTGGAATGGTCTTCCTTGGGAGGTGGTGGACTCTCTTTCCTTGGAGGTTTTTGAATAGAGGCTGGATGGCCACCTGTCCTGGATGCTTTAGCTAGGATTCCTGCATTGTAAGGGGTTGGACTAGATGTCCCTTGGGGTCCATTCCAACTCTACAAGTCTATGATATGTTAGCCATCTTCAATATCTAATGCGCTGTCACATGGAAGATGGAGCAATCTGGCTTTGTCCTGCTCCAGAGGGAAGGTCCTGTTGAAGTCATAAGAAAGGAGATTCTGACTAAACATCAGGAAGAGCTTTCTGGGCGAAAGAGCTGTTTAACAGTAGAAGGGACTCCCTCACTCGGAAGGTGGTGGACTCTCCTTCCTTGGGAGTTTTTAAGCAGAGATTGGATGGCCATCTATCACAGATGCTTTAGTTGAGCTTTCTGTATTGCAGGGGGTTGGACTAGATTACTCTGTAGATCCCTTACAATTCTATGATTATGTGAGGCTGATTCTTAAGCTTCAAAGTTTCATACAGTATTTTCAAAACAGTTCTACAGATTAAAAGGTAAAGGTAACGGAAACGGTAAAGGACCCCTGGACAGTTAAGTCCAGTCAAAGGCAATTATGGGGTTGCGGTGCTCATCTCACTTCAGGCCGAGGGAGCTGGCATTTGTCCACAGACAGCTTTTCTGGGTCATGTGGCCAGCAGGACTAAACCGCTTCTGGCACAACGGAACATTGTGACGGAAACCAGAGCGCACAGAGACGCCGTTTACCTTCCCACCGCAGCAGTACCTATTAATCTACTTGCACTGGCATACTTTCGAACTGCTAGGTTGGCAAGAGCTGGGACAGAGCAACGGGAGCTCACCCCGTTGCGGGGATTCGAGCTGCCGACCTTTTGATCAGCAAGTCCAAGAGGCTCAGTGGTTTAGACCACAGCCTGACCCGCTATCCACTTGAGTAGAATACCTCCATTTGCTACTTTCTCTTGTATGGCTTCTGCGTAGTTTATAAAATATGTATGATTGCTCTGTAAAACTGCTAGAGCAGGGGGGGAAACCAAAAATGTCAAGTGCTAAAAAGAGCATTGATGTGGAATGCCACCAATGTAAAGTAACTTGGGAGAAGCCCTGAACAAATCTCATGTATTTTGTCTCCCTATCCCACTCATCTGCCTCGGACACCTCAACAAATGCAGGAGAAGAAACAAGACTGTAATAAGGCTGCAACTCTGTACACAACAATTCCTGTTTAAGTCTATGGAGGTTGGATAGCGAGAGAAAGCCCAGATCCCCTGAGAACTTAGTAATTTGATTCTTGTCTCTATACTGAAATATTCATTCATTCAGTTCTGTGTGGGCTAGCACTGAAAAAGCAATGCTGGTGTCTAGGAATAACTCACCAAAGGCTCCTGAATAAGTTTAGAAGTCATGAAATAAGAGGAGAGGTCCTCATATGCATCAGTAACTAGCTAAAAAACAGGATGCAGAGAGTAGGAATAAAGGGGCAGTTTCCCCACTGATAGAAAGTGGATTTCTTCCACAGATTAGTATTAGGACTTGTGCTTTTAAATTTGTCCATTAATCATCTAGAGTTAGAGGTGAACAGTGTGCTAGCCAAATTTGATTATGCTACCAAATTGTTCAAGGTGGGATTGAAGGCACTCCAAAATACTCTCTTCAAAATTGGTTAACAGACAGTAAAAGCAAATGCAATTCAATGTTAGCAAATGTACACTGCTGCACATTGAGGCAATTTAAAAAAACAGAACAGATGCTAAATGGAATCTGAAACACAGTTGACTGAAATGTTGACTTAAGAGTGCAGTAGCTGTGAAAAAGGTGAATGCCATGCTAGGAATAATTAGGAAAGGGACTGAGCCCCAAACTGACATTACCATAATGACACTATATCTATGGTAAAGACACACTTGGAATACAGTAGTATCTTGGGTTACGAACATACCGTATTTTTAGCTCTATAAGACGCACCAGACCATAAGACGCAACTAGTTTTTGGAGGAGGAAAACAAGAAAAAAAATATTCTGAATCTCAGAAGCCAGAACAGCAAGAGGTATTGCTGCGCAATGAAAGCAGCAATCCCTCTTGCTGTTCTGGCTTCTGTGATAGCTGCGCAGCCTGCATTCGCTCCATAAGACGCACACACATTTCCCCTTACTTTTTAGGAGGGGAAAAGTGAGTCTTATAGAGCAAAAAATACGGTAATTCATTCCGGAGGTCCGTTCTTAACCTGAAACTATTCTTAACCTGAAGCACCACTTTAGTTAATGGGGCCTCCTGCTGCTACCGCGCCGCCGGAGCACGATTTCTGTTCTCATCCTGAAGCAAGATTCTTAACCCGAGGTACTATTTCTGGGTTAGCGGAGTCTGTAACCTGAGGTACCACTGTACTGGTTACGGTATTCAGAAAAGAGACTATGGAGCTGTATCTTGTTGAGAAAAGTGCACAGAACATGAAGCCTATTGCCTATGTTCTACTGCCCCTGCTGGAAGCAAGGAGCCTTGAATTTGAGTTGCTGGGATTCACATGTGGGGAGAATGCTGCTGCAAGTGAGTCCTGCATGGAGGCTCCCCTTATGCATCTGGTTGGCCACAGTGAGAAGAGGAAGCTGGGCTAGATGGGACTTTGGCCTAATCCAGAAGGGCTCTTCTTGTGATCATTGCCAGCCCTGTACATGTGCAACTCTAGCAGAATTACATCCTTAACGGCTTAGATTTAGAACTGCTGACAGTTCATACAACACTGCCTTACATATCAGATTAGCAGCCCATCTGTCTTAGTCTTGTCCTTTCCAGAGTGGAGCCCCTTTTCCTGTCAGGGGCTGCAATTCCTTGGGTGTAATCTGTCAGGGGCTGCGGACCAAGGAGGGATAATACCGGCTTCCCCATCCTTGCCACTCTCATGACATTTGGGTCAAGGGTCACATGAAGCCTTAAGGCCACAGGTTGCTCACCTGTGGTCTACTCTGGCAGCAGTGCTCCAGAGTCTTGGAGTAAGACTCATCCTCTCCTCATCTAGCTATTAAGCTTGGATTTGGAACAGTCTGAAGGCAAGCAAAGTGCTCTCTCACCAAAATATGGCCCCTCCTCTTGAGGTAAAGAAGGCACTATTTCAACCCACATCCTTCATTAATATCTATAATCAGACACTTAGAATTATCCTAATAAAAAAATTCCTTCCAGTAGCACCTTAGAGACCAACTAAGTTTGTTATTGGTATGAGTTTTCGTGTGCATGCACACTTCTTCAGATGCGCTGAAACAGAAGTTACCAGACCCTTATATATAGTGAGAGGGTGGGAAGGGGTATTATTCAGAAGGGTGGTGGGAATAGTTGATCCCCACCCTCTTGCTATATATAAGGGTCTGGTGACTTCTGTTTCAGTGCATCTGAAGAAGTGTGCATGCACACGAAAGCTCATACCAATAACTAACTTAATTGGTCTCTAAGGTGCTACTGGAAGGAATTTCTTTATTTTGTTTTGACTACGGCAGACCAACACGGCTACCTACCTGTAATTAGAATTATCCGGTTAGGATAATCACTGCACAGAAATAAAGCTCCTTTAAATGCTTGCTTCTCCCCCCCGCCAGCCCCACAAGCTCGCAGGATAGGGGGGTGGCGGAGCGCTGCCACCCCGCTATTCCCCGACCTGATCTAGAGGCTGGCGGGGGGGGGGGAGAAGCAAACCTGCTTCTCCCCCCGCCAGCCCCACAAACTCGGGGGACAGCGGGGAGGCGGAGCGCCGCCACCCCGCTATTCCCCGACCTGATCTGGAGGCTGGTGGGGAGAAGCAAGCTTGCTTCTCCCCCCCCCAGCCCCACAAGCTCGGGGGATAGCAGGGCAAGCTGTCCCTGAAGGCAGAAGAGGGAGACGGAGCGCTCCGTCTCCCTCTTCTAGCTTGGGGATGGCTGTGCAAACCTGGGGGGGGGGGGAATAAAAAATTTCCCCTTGATTCCCCCCCAAAAAAACTAGGTGCGTCCTATGGGCCGGTGTGTCCTATAGGGCGAAAAATACGGTAAATGTGCATAGGTTCTAGCTGTAAAATACAACTGTCCTGAAGAAGAAGAAGAAGAAGAAGAAGAAGAAGAAGAAGAAGAAGAAGAGGAGGAGGAGGAGGAGGAGGAGGAGGAGGAGGAGGAGGAGGAGGAGGAGTTTGGATTTGATATCCCGCCTTTCACTCCCTTTAAGGAGTCTCAAAGCGGCTAACAATCTCCTTTCCCTTCCTCCCCCACAACAAACATTCTGTGAGGTGAGTGAGGCTGAGAGACTTCACAGAAGTGTGACTGGCCCAAGGTCACCCAGCAGCTGCATGTGGAGGAGCGGAGACACGAACCCCGTTCCCCAGATTACGAGACTACCGCTCTTAACCACTATACCACACTGGCTCTCCAAAGGCAAACTCCAAAGCTTGGAGAGATTACCAACAGCTGATTTTCTCACAAGCCTGTTTGCATCTCCACCACAACCCTTCCGTCTGCAGTTTCAACCGCAAACAGTCACCAGAGCCCTGTCTCATTCAAATACAATAAACATTATCCTCAACAACACTGTAAATCAATAATCTGGCCCACTCCCTCATTGCACTGCACACAGACATTCCAATTCCTATTATGTAAAGACTGAAATGTAATGATTGCTCTTTCTTCATTTAAAATGAATGCAGGGGGTTTTCTTTTAGGGAGGCAACAAATTGCTTTAGGAATATAATAAATATTACTTGTTGTGTTTGAATAAATATCATTTCAAATTCCAAAAATGCAAACAAACCTGACCAGATATTCCACAGATGAACATACAATTGTCCTTTCTGATATTACTTTAGGAAAAATGATAAAATCCTTCAGTTGCAGTAGAAAAATTAAAAACAATTAACAGTTTAAAGAGATTTTGTAACATTATTTTCATTCAGTAACAATTTATAGTATACTGAGAAGCCTCAAATGGACTTCAAGTAAATTTATGCGCTTGGCTCTCCATCTTTCCTTACAGGGATGAAAACCTAAATGCTGACATACTATTTGCAAAGGGAAAAATATTATTGCAAGTACTATTTGCAAGGGGAAATTGGGCCCCTTTCACACACTTATATGACAGCACATGTGCACTTCACATTGGATCATAAACATAGTCAAGATTTTTGTTAGGGGTGGCAGAACCTCAGTTGCTATGTATTTTAATTGATTTTTATTGATTTGGGGGGAGACAGCTGCCCCTCCCTGCCCCCCTTGGCTAGGCCCATGTATTGGATGCATTTACACATAACCACAATCCAAGGCTGTTGGGGCACCCATCTTGGTCGCTCCTGCTTCACTCCTCCTGTGGAATGAGGAGGGAAAACAAACCCAGTAAGCCACCAGTGAGCTTGGCATGCCTGTGACATCTGAACCCAGGATCCTAGTTTGTTCCTCTCCTAATGAGTCAGGATTTTTAGTATGCCTTAAAACATGGTTTGTTGTTGGATTATGAATCCTGGCTTACTTTGAAATGTGAACATGGCTCTTGTGGGTACAGTGGTACCTCGGGTTACATATGCTTCAGGTTACATACGCTTCAGGTTACAGACTCCTCTAACCCAGAAATAGTACCTTGGGTTAAGAACTTTGCTTCAGGATAAGAACAGAAATCGTGCTCCGGCAGCAGCTGGAGGCCCCATTAGCTAAAGTGGTACTTCAGGTTAAGAACAGTTTCAGGTTAAGAACGGACCTCGAGAACGAATTAAGTACTTAACTCGAGGTACCACTGTATACGATTCAGAGAGCAGCAGATAGGTCTGGTTCCCCAAACTGTTAACACAGGTGTCTATAAATATGAATTGCCACATGCACATGTGATGTTTTCACAGGTACACAAACATGTTTTGCATATACCTGTTTAAAAAGTAATATGTGAAGCAGTCCACACATTTTTCCTTTCTTCTTTTCTATCTCTACATGTTTGTTGCCTCCAAATATTTGACACATCAGCCCTCCTTCCTGACGCCCTTTTGGAACAAAAACAGTTAAGACTTTTCAAAACGAAGGGGGAGGGAAACAAAAGAGAACAAAGTGTCTACTTCTCCCAAAGCAGCGCAATTCAGACCTTTGGAAACACCAAATTCTGGACCCCTTGATGGAGAGCAGGTGAGATTGAGATGGCTCCATTCCCTCTTCCATCAGCCATGGCCAATGCTGAAATGAGCACAAATCCCCTATGCATGCTTACTTGGGAGTAAGCAGAACTGAGTGGAACTTACTAATGAGCAAACATCTGGAGAATTGGGTGCACATCACACACTGCTATTTCTGTTCTGTTCCTTCAAACCTTAAATAATGCCCCAAACAACGGAATAATGTATGAGGAGGAAATATTTAACCTTATTTGTAGGCCTGTGCGATGTACCAATACATCATTCAAAACCGGTTTGAAGCAGCCCACATTGCGATAACTGTTTCAGTATATTTGATCTGGCAATACATTGCAAACAGCCTTCAAAACTCCAGGAGGTGGTATAATTGCGAGCAATTTGAGAAGTCCTGTCCCTGTGTATTGGTGATTGCTGGCTGCTGCCTTCCAAACACCGTTTTGCCTCCCCCAAAGTGAGATTGGCTGGCTGCTTCTTTCCCTGCCTTTCCTCTCTGATTGCTTCCTTGCGGCTCTGCCTTCCCCCTTCAGCTGCTTCCCTGTGACTCATCTCACCCAGCTGCCCTGCCCCTCCTGGCACCTAAAGAACCACCTGCCAGGCTCTGGATGGGGGGCGGTTCCCCTTCAGTGTCTCACTCCTCCACGATCCATCCTCACCCCAGCCAGGAATCGAGGCTCCTGCTTCTTCTTCTCCCTCTCTT
Source organism: Podarcis liolepis (assembly GCF_965112155.1). Classification (NCBI taxonomy): domain Eukaryota; kingdom Metazoa; phylum Chordata; class Lepidosauria; order Squamata; family Lacertidae; genus Podarcis; species Podarcis liolepis. The sequence goes on from NC_139564.1 coordinate 77,002,637, forward strand.
TGTCTAGGGAGGAGTGGAAGGTGTTCGCCCTCCAAACGCAAGAGCTTGCCTCAGTTGCCCCTCGCTTGCCTGCCTCTCTGTGGCTGCTTCTTCAGCCACCCGCACACCCAGTCTCCATGCCCACCGTACATAGCTCCATCCTTATTTCAGACATCGTGATATACCAGCATATCACAATGTTTAGCTGGTGATACACTGCAATGTTGGAAACCAACCATCACCCAGTCCTACTTACTTGCAGATATCAGAAAAAGATGGAACTTGCACATACGGAAGCTCAAGCCTGCCACTGTAGCCTCAGTCAATGTCACATCAAAAACTGAGATCACTGCATGGTATAAATGAGAAACAGTTCGTGCTAAAGACAGGGGAAGCAGAATTACTTCCATCCAGAAGAAGCCAACATCACAGTCCAATGTCACCGTAACCATCATTATTTTCACTTTCTTTTGCAGTGGAATATTCCCCACCCCAACTAAAAGGTAAAGGATCCCTGGATGGTTTAGTCAAAGGTGACTATGGGGTGCGGCTCTCAACTCACTTCAGGCTGAGGAAGCCAGCATTTGTCCACAGACAGCTTTTCCGGGTCATGTGGCCAGCCCAGCAGGACTAAATCGCTTTTGGCACAATGGGACACTGTGACAGAAACCAGAGCACACGGAAACGCCATTTACCTTCCCGCCACAGCACTACCTATTCATCTACTTGCACTGGTACGCTTTCAAACTGCAAAGTTGCCAGAAGCTGGGACAGAGCAACAGGAGCTCACTGAGTCATGCAGATTCAAACTGTGATCTTCTGATTGGCAAGCCCACGAACGCCACCACAGCACCCCCCACCCCAACTAACACATAGCTATAAGCATTTTACAGGGTACACACCCCACAGATGTACACACCCCACACAATAAAGCAAATAGAGATAATCACTCCTGCTAATATTGACGTCAGTGGCCCTGTGCCAACAGAACTAGAGGCAAAATTATTATTTTCACACCTTTTTTACCACAGCAACCCAAAGTGACTTACAATATTTTAAGGAAAAGAATAAATACATATATACATTAAACAAGGTCAGCTAAGAAACAGGAGGGAAGTTAGCATCCTCAGACATACACAACCCCCCCCCCCCATTTGTAGGTCCCATTTGTACTTTCTAAAACATAAATGCCATAACTGAAGTGGCCATGGATTGTCACCAATGCATAAGACTGAACTAAAGCTCCAGTGGCACAATAAAATAGACCTTTTTTTTTTTTTTTGAAAGGCAGGAATTCTATGTAGTTTTCTAATGTTTAGGGTTTGTATACAAATTATTCATTGGATAACTACACTGGTATCACTTAACAACCTTAACTCTTCTGTAAAATGAATGTTTGGGGGATTTTTTGTTTTAGTTTTAATGCGGTTTTGGATATATAATATTTCCTTCCCAACTTAGCATGAATGGTATGACCAGAATTCTGAATGCAGTTTTGGATCTATGGAAATGTCATACAAATAAACTACTGTTCTTTCAGCCACAAAAGTTTAGAAAATCATAATCTGATTACACTGCAGGGAGTATCAGGTCTCTTTAAAGTGGGGGGAAGGTCTTTGGGGAAATTTCCTGAGCAAGAGGACAGTTCAGTTTAGTTCAGTGTTTTGTTTTTTGTGTGTGGTGGGGGGAGTTAAATTGTGTTAAACCAACAGACAGCTTGGAAACCTCAGGCCACTGTTTGGTTTCAGAATTTGCTTTCTTCCAGCTCTATTTGTACACTAACCCTAGAGTCAATTTGGTCATCTTTCATTTCAACAGAAAACTAAATATTCATGACCAGATGAAAGTTCTCTTTACATGTCATGGACTAGCAATAATAATGGTTTCCAGAATGTGGTGAATATTTTCACTCAAAGTTCATAGGAAAGTAATTTGGATACCTTCAACAGTTTCATAATGTTAAACTTCTCTCTTTTGCTCACCATGTATTTCTTGGGGGGGGTATGTATGTATATATTCAAATTGTTTTACTTATTATAAAACTCCAAGCAGTAAATTTGATGTTATAAAGAAGGAAGCCAGCTTCCTTTCAGTTGAGCTGGCGAAAAATACACTGGGTGATGTGTCTGTTTTCCATCTAAAATTATATGGGGGAAGCCAACTTATGACTACGACCCACCCAGACACTGTTTATACTGAGCCATCAATCTTCCATAATTACCACCAGCAAGTGAATGAGAGGAGCGATAGCTATCTCTGGAGAAAGGGAACAATGTGTAATTAAGATATTAAACAGGAAACGAAAGAATGTGAATTCAGGCTGAATCTCAATAGTGCCACCTACAGGATTGATTACTGAAATATTGGGGGACTTGCAGGTAAATCAACTACAATATATTCATATACAGTCTACTGTGTGTTAATCTCACTGCAATGGGGGAATCATATAAATATTAAATGTTGTTTAATGAATAATTTATTTCAGAGTTATTCTTTAATTAGAGCCCTTTAAGATTTCTTATTTTAGAGCTTCCTCTGTTCTGAGAGCTTCTGGTTTTATTGGATTTCAGTGGTTTACACTGCCATAATATTCTTGTTTTTAAAGCAGTTTTGACCATATAGGGTATATATAAAATTAAATTATGATTAATCTTCTGCAAACAAACAAGATTAGAGAGTTTTAAACAGCCAATTTTAAAAATGACAATTACTCAAAGGGTTAGTTAAGTTAGCCTGTTACAGTCAATACAAAGAGCAAACTGGAATCCAAAGGCAACTTAAAAGAATAAGGAAACTATCCTAAGCTCTCAGGAAGGGTGGTTAAAGGTTCGTGTGGATCCTGCAGATTTGTTATTTCATTTCAGTTTTAGAGCAATTTACAAAAATAACTTATACTATAGATAAACAATCAAACCAAAAATCTGTAATAACAAATAAAACAATAAACTTTTCTGAAAAGCAAAAACACGAACATTTTGAAAAGTTTTTCAGAGCCAAGGATCCCTTCTGTCTCATCCTCCCTTCTTGCCCAAGCAGACCGATTTACGATACGTCACTCTGACCCCGCCCCCACTAACAAGTCCACCTTACACACAAACACACCATCCACCCAATTGCTCCAACACCTCCCTTTCAACCACTATCATCCACTCCATTGAAAACTTACTGCAAAGGACAGGAGGAGACCATGAAAGCACCCACCAACAGAACCATATGAAAATACATTGCAGCTGATTAGGCTCCCTCTCCGTGTACTGAGAAGGAGGTCCGCAGCCACAGGCTTTCCCCAATGTGGCTGTGGAAATCAGTGCTGCTGCCACTGACCCACTGGTGCTGCCCTGAATGCAGTGGGTCCAGGGAGGCTATGGATCTACAGGATCATCCCCACCACAAACAGGCCCTGGAGTCAATGATTTAATTTTCCTCTCAATGCTGTCAAGGGGAAATACATTATTGGGGGGGGGGGAGGAGGACAAAAATAGAAAAAGCCACTCCAATCACACCCTCAACTCTGGCCATAGCTCACCAGCAAGGCCCTGGATGGGGCAGTGGTTTCACCACAGATCCCAACCCCAAGGGAAATGAATGTTCTCTAGCACATAAGCGTTCAGAACCTAAAGTCTGGAGTGGCAGATGACGAAATGGGCCCTAGTCTATGAAAGCTTAGACCACAGTATATCTGCCTACTCATAAAGAACAGAGCAACAAGATTCAAGAGTCCTGCAGTACTTTGAGGATTATAAGTAACAACCAAGCATCATCCATGCATGTACTGCACTACCAGAAGAGCTTACCTTGCATTCTACTACACTCTGATCTGATTCACAGGTGACATAGATTTCATCAACTGCACGTCTTAAGTTATCAAAAAGGAAGGCCCAGTATCGTGCTCGCAGATCCACTTTCCGAGGCTGTCTTGTTTTAGTTGGGCTTTTATCAAAGTTTTTTTCTCCAGCTGCTGATGTTATTTTGCAGTCTGATGTGGGACTCTGCAAAGAAGGGGCACAACTTGTAATGCAAAATCCAGCAAGTGTGGCCAACAGTTGGCGATTCACAGGACATGCATTTTGCTTCAGCCCAAACACTTTTAAAACAAAGCACTGAAAGTACTCAAATATAATCAGTGCTTTTTTTCTTTTAAAAATGTTTAGGGGTACTCTCATTATGACTCAAGAAAATCACCATTTTATAGTTCAGAATGGGAACAATAAATATAGTAAATGGACAAAAGTACAAAGATTCACAAAATGTTTAGGGGTATGCGTCCCCCTGCATCCCCCCAGGAAAAAAGCACTGAATATAATGTTTCCAAGACTCCACAGATAAGCTTCCTGCTGGATTCCAGCTCCCATCACCCCGACCACTGGCCCTAAGTCTGTGGTGGGAGGGCCTGGAATCCAACAACATAGGGGGGCTCAAGGGTTTGAAGGATGGGGAGGAAGCCCTCTGCTCATGCACTCCCTTGATCGCATAACATTTTGGCCTGATCAACTAGGAGCAAATTACCCCCTTCTCTCCCCCTACCTCTCTTCCCCCCCTTATACTGTATACAGCATCCAAGTCTCATATCAAATATAAATGATCGGTAAAAAGAACTCTGTGATCTGAAAGCAGAGGTGATGTTTGTACTTTTATAACCCAAGAAAATCTTCAATAAAAACAATTTAAAAACAACAACACTAGGAGTAAATTGTGGTTTACAATCCTAGTTTGGAGGGCTCACTCAGATCATAGTTTGCTGATTTGAGCAAAGCAGCAAAGTACAGTTTGATGAAAGCAGGAAGTTATCCACTGAGGCACATTCATGGGACAGAAAGAGGGAGCATTTCAAGCAGTGAAGGAACTTTTTAGTTCTTCTCACAGACATTGTGATAATGGCGGCAAATGTTAAATTAACATTCACAAGTAGAATCTACAAAGCACTTACACACATATTATTCAACAGAATTACAGTAATACTCTTTAATGTCTCTAGACAGAGAATTCAATATATACCTACGAGGCATGTTCAGTTCTCTTGTCGTATTATGTGCCCTCTCCTATACATGTGCAAGCAGCTTCCCATCCATTCCCACAAAAAAGCCCTCTGTGCACATACAAGGCAGAACTGCCAAGCATTTTGCTGTAGTGTCTACAAGCACAGCCTAGGAATCCAGGGCAGCACAGGAGACACTCTCCTCCATTCTTTGGCTAACATTCCTTCTTCCATGTTTGCTGGCCACCAAAGCTGCTCGTAAAATAGGGATGGAGAAGCCCTCTTCCTCCAGGTGCTGCTAGACAAGAACTTTCACCATCCCTGGCCATTGGCCGTGCAAGCTGTGGCCCATGGGAACTGAGGAACCACAGGTTTCTCATCCCTGTCCTGCAGAGTAGGTGTACAGCATTGGTGATCAACCAGTGCACCGGGGCACCCTGGGGAGACTTGAGGAATGTTCAGAGAAGCCCTGGGGGGCTGTCCTTTCATTCACTTTCAGCCAATATCTTCCTGTATCGTCTCTCTTTCTCTCCAAGAGCCAGTGTGGTGTAGTGGTTAAGAGCAGTAGTCTCGTAATCTGGGGAACCGGGTTCGCGTCTCCGCTCCTCCACAGCTGCTGGATGACCTTGGGCTAGTTACACTTCTCTGAAGTCTCTCAGCCCCACTGTTTGTTGTGGGGGAGGAAGGGAAAGGAGAATGTTAGCCGCTTTGAGACTCCTTCGGGTAGTGATAAAGCGGGATATCAAATCCAAACTCTTCTCCTCCTCCGAGGAACATTCAGGGGAGCTGGCAGGGGCAGAATGGGTTGGGGCAGAGCGGGGGAATCCCCACTTACGCACATCCTGTAACAAAACCCCAGGATGAGCTGGAACCCACAGGGGAGTCACAGGAATAAAGCGGTTGGTCAAGGGAGCGGTGGACTCAAAAAGGTTGAAAACCACTGATGTATAGTGTCTGGGCTGCAACCCTAAACACACTTACTAAGGGAGTAATCCTATTGAGAACAGTGGGACTTGCTTTTGGGCATGAATGCATTAGGAATGCTCTGTGAAATACCTTTAAATGAACTGTATAAGAGTTGTTGCTTTTAATATAGAACCTATGGAAATTAATCTTGCCTTTGCCAGTCAGCTCTGGTGTCAAAGTGACCGAACAGCCCCAAGAGAGAAAGTATTAAGTTTCCATTAGTGATATCTGACTATCATTTTACATCTATGCTTCTCCATTTTGTGTTTCATAAAGCCTCATTATTGAAGTGGAACAGTTGGGTATTTGTGTTAGTGTTGCCCTTTTTAATCTCCAGGCGGTTTGAAATATCAGTGTAATTTTCTGTCTCCCCCAGAGAGTGAGACAGACATTCATCACGTCTGGATGTTAGTTTCACCCTCCACTTGCTCTGACCAGAAGAATTTTCTATTTGCTGAGCATCTAAAATCTATTTCTTGTTAGCTCTTCAGCAATATTTTAGCATATCTGGTACAAAAAAAAAGAATTGAAATGAGATGTGGCTATACTTAGGGATTTTCTCTTTCTTTCTTTCTTTTTTAAAAGAAATCTGTGGGAAACCAGACCTGCAAAATAAACCCTTAAAGCTCAGGCTACAGATTGTCAGCAAAATAAATGCAATATGTATGTTCTTGATATTTTTACAATATGGAAAAGAAAATTAAAACTTCATTTAGTAGTTATCAGATAAAGTGCCTGCCCTAAAATAAAAGTTGGAGACAAACAAGTTAGGTTCATTAATTTCAATGTGTCTGCTCTGAGTAGGAGTTAGACAAACACCACCCTTTGTTTTTATCATTTTAACCATCAATACCACCTTTTTCTTTAAAATGAAAAATGGGGTCGTGACCACGTATAACTGCCCCACTTGGTTAGCTACATTACACTCACCATAGATGACACATACAAGGGATCTGACCAACACATGTGGCAACTGAGACGCACAGACAGGAGACATGTCCCAACTCACACAGAGCTCCAGGAAGTTATCAATGACTTGCAAACTTGCAGACAATATCTTCGGTTTCTTTCATGTGTTCATATCAAGCAGGCTTCTACCTGCTAGTAAGTGGGACTGCAGACTAAGATTAAATGAAGAATTGGGGGCTGGGAGGTTAAGGAAAAGTTTATTTTAAATCCCACAGTATGAGTCATGACTTATCTGGGCTGCTGTTTCCACCTTCTCTGATGCAAAGCTTCTCATCGCCCAAGTCTATCACTTAGGAACTGCTGAAAAACTAGCCTCAAGGAGACACACAAGTCAACAAGGAGGTATCGCCTCCAAACCCCAGCGATCTTAGGCGATGATGAGAGAAGAGCTGTTTCTGGAGGCAGCATTGAGCCTGAGGCCTGCTTCCTGGTTGGCATCCCAGGAGCCTGTTAACATGTGCAGCACACACTTGTCTCTGTAAGCCTTGAACAGTTGTTCAGCTGGCAAGAACCCACCACATAGGATTAGGGGACGAATAAAAGGGAGGTAAGGACCACAGAGAACACTTAGAAGGGCAGGTGATAAAAACTATTTTTAGAAAATTAAGGGGTTGGGTTTCAAGATGATCGCTGACACATGCCTCTTTTCCCCACCCAAGGAGAACATCCGTAATTTCACAAAGCATGGTAGAATCAAGGGAACACTAAGCACTCAGTGATCATTATTTCACAGAAAGGACTATTTCTCACAAATGACAGATGAGACAACAATCCTGCATATTGCTTCAGACAGTGAAGGGAGGTCACATGATTAAATATTCTTCAATACCTCAGGTCACATGAATTTATTATTTATTTACTTCATTTATCTCAAGGTGGCATATATAGTTCTCTCTCTCCTCCTTTAATCTCTGTGAGGTGGGTTAGACTGAGAGGCAGTGACTAGCCTAGGGTCACCTAGTAAGGCCAAGTGGGAATTTGAACCCTGGTCTTCCAGGTCCTAGTCCGACACTCTAACCACTATGCCACGTTGCTTAATAAACTTTCTTGTTCCATACCTGTTACCTGCAGCTTTCTGGTAAAATGGAATAATAATAACAACAAAAATTATTTAAACCCCGCCCTGGTTTGTCTTATGGCCCATGTGAAGAGGCTGCATGCACACCCATAAAGCTTCTTCATACCTCAGCTTAACGGGCATATGATCATCCAAACACAATGCCAGCAAACCAAACACTGAAATAAAACTGCTATGTGGAAGGATGGGAATGGCTTAAGATATATTTTATCTCCAGTACAGTTGAACAAAACATTCCAAATGAAGCATATAAGTTTTGTTTCAGAACACATTACTTTTCTAGTGAAAGAAACCCAATAAGAAAACTTGCATGTACCTGTTTAGTAGTTTTATGAGTTCCCTGAGTTATTCTTTTGGATTTCCCTCCTACTTGCCATTTTGGTTTTCCTGTGAAAAGAAAACAGCATTTGAAACAAGCAATAATTCCGTAATGCTTACATTGGATATGGTAAACCTGTGGTCCTCCAGATGTTGCTCGGCTTTTTAAACTCCATCAGCTCCAACCAGAATGGACAGTGGTTAGTTAGGGTGCTGCAAATAAACATCCAACTTCACTGGCATTTATATGACCTTTTCATAAATCTAACAACTCTTGAGTTGCTTCATGCCTAGCAGATGGGTTGCATTTTTATCGGATTTTGGCAAAAATTAAAGGAGAAGAGGTGTGGGGGGGGAGCTTAATGGTATGCATAGCTCACAACCCCAAGCTCTCTCCAATTTTAGTAAAATCATACTCTGTAAAAATGGCAACTATGTAAGATATGTCAGATGTCAAGGAGAACATTCCACTCCATAATTAGAGCACTAATTTGGGGGTATACAGTTTTGCTGGTGCTCAACCTTTTCTTGCTTTTATAGTTCTAGCTGCATGCCTTGCGGGGAGGGGGGGGGAGAGACTGACAGGCATAATAAGAATACAGTACAAGCCCTGCTGGAGCAGACCAAAGGTCCATCTAGTTCAGTAGTTTCCAACTGGTGGTCCGCAGACCCAAGAGGATCTGCATAACCCACCCAGGCAGTCCATGGCACCATTCACACAACCAAAACTACCATAGAGATATAAACATTTTCAAACATGGCTTGGCTTTTGTGAAACACGGGGGCTGCAGTATTTAGCTAATTGGGAACCACTGGTCTAGTCCATTATCATCCTGTGTGACAGAGGCCACTCTCCAGATACATCAGAAGCAAGACGTGAATGTGGCAACCGTCTTCTCCTGCTGTTGCCTGCCATGCCCAGCAACTGGTGTCCAGAGGCTTACAACCTCTGAACATGGAAACAGTATACAGCTATTGACAGACTTTTCCTCCATGACTTTATCTAATCCCCCTTTAAGCCATCTAAAACAGTGACCACAACTAAATCATGTGATGGCGAATTCCATTAAGTTAAAGTACACCACATTTGAACTTTCCTTTGCCTGTCCTGAACAGAATGCCAATCTGTTTCACTGGCATAATTACCATATTTTTTGCACCATAACACTCACCTTTTTCCTCCTAGAAAGTAAGGGGAAATGTCTGTGCGTGTTATGGAGGAAATGCCTACGGGTGGCATGCCTGCGGATTTTCCTCCTCTAAAAACTACATGCGTGTTATGGTCGGGTGCGTGTTATAGAGCGAAAAATACGGTACTTGCTGAACATAAATATGATCCATGGTTAATGCCTACCATCATCCTCTTTGCTTTCCAAGGGCACACTCCATGCAATCAGGTTCCTTGCTGTGCGACCCTCTTCAGCCACAATTTTTCTAACCTTGTCATGACTATTTGAACGCTGGAAGGAAGCCTGAAAAGAGAGGGAAATTGTTTCACTGACAGCACAATAATCCTATCTATACTACACCTTATTCAATGAGGATTACTCTAAAGGGCATTGGATTGCAGTCAATGGATTGGGTTGGTTCCAATTCAATGCTAAACCATGGTTTGAGCTAACCTTCCTTTACCCAAGTGGTGATTTAGGGAAGGCATATACAATATTTTTTTCTTATACAGCTGGAATATGAGTACCTAGATGCTATCCTAAACTGCAGCCTCCATGGACTGAGAAATGTCCCAAGGCATGGTTTGTCAGTTAAGACACTTTATCAAAAACCACAATGTGCCCAAACTGGGGTTTGCAAATTAGCTTTAAAGCATTATTTTATATCCTGATTTATCAGCCATTGGCAAATCACAGTTTACTGTTACTTCTGAACCATCTCTTAAGTCTTCGGTCACTAATATATTTTTTCTGATCAATAAAAAAACCACACACAAAAGTTTTATATAACTGTTATTTTATACACCAGCCACAAAGATCTACAATGGGTGGCTAACCTGTGGCCCTACAGATGTTACTAGACTCCAATTCTAATCAGTTCCAGCCAGCAGAGCCAATGGTCAGAGAAGCTATGAGAGCTATAGTCTAAAATATTAATTAACAAGTTAATAATTAAGCTCAAGCAAATACATTCAGATACGTGTAATGAAGCAGTTGCACATATAAAACCCCTCAGCAAGAGACTTTTCCAAGCAATAATGGATGGGGTGAAATGCAGAATACAAAGAGGACATACTGCGCTATGTTGATAATTTTTATATTTTATTTCACCTCCAATCATTTTCTAGTGTCTTGATTTCAAAGCCACAGTGTGCCATCTAGTGTCATGCAGAAGAACTCAAATAGGCATCTCTGAGCTGCTTCTTTCCCAATGTTTTGCTTTCCCAATTTTTTGCAAACGGTGGAACTGTCACTATTCACAATTCTGCACATTTTAGATATGCTTCTCAAGTTCCTTAATATGAACTGAACCACCTCCATCCAATATTTCTCCCCCAGAAGGACAGCATTGTAATAATTTGACAGTACTCTAAACACCAGACATCTTTGTTGCCCAGATAAAGAACATTACATAAATGCATTTGGTTGTGAAAGAAAAATAGGCACAAATAGATTAGTGTAGTGCGACTGCTGGCTCCCAACAAACCACAATTTGTAAACAGGGAGCCAGTATTAAAAATATGTGAACCCTCTCCTCTGTTCCAGTGCTAACTACGGTGTCATGCTATGAGTGCAACCTGACAAAACCATGGTTAACATAAGCCAATTCTCTTATAACCATGTTTCACAAACCCACTTCAAACAACTGGTGTCAAACTTTGGTTTGCAAGGAAACCATAGTTTGCCTTGGCACATACGAGACCACAGTTAAATACCAGTCTGGAAAGGACAGGAATGAAACTGCACATATCAAGACCATCTCCTTAACTGAAAACTATGGTTTGTCAGGACCCAACATTAATTCTGCACCAGGTGAAATGATTCTGCAAAAGAATCAAAATCCTTAATGCAAGCTCAAGGTGGGAGCTGGAAAGGCATTCACATGCTACTCAAACCAAGCTGGAACACTGCAGTTTGCTATATTGAAATTATACCTTATAAATCACACTCTTTTTAAAAAAGGTATAAGAAGGGACATTCTAGACTTTACACAATAGTGTTGTGCAATATTAACCATTAATATCAAGGGTTTTTTGTGACACCTAAAAACAAGACACTGTATGCTATGTAACAAACTTGACAATGTAGAAACTGCTCCTAGGCTTACCATCTAGGCAAACAGAGAAATAAAGGAGGAGGTAAGGAAAGACAACTGAAGAAGCAAGTAGAATTGAGCTGGAAATTCTCAGGTGAGAACTTTCAGCTTGAAATTTCTGGGGAGGAAGAGAGTGGATTTGTTTATCTTCTTGGAAGGATAGAACTCGGGGAAAATTTGACAAGACAGGGTTTTTAAAAAACTGCTTGACTGAGGCAAGGGCAGCTGCCCACTTCTAAGCCAAGCAGTCTAAAGGAGCAGAGGAGGAACAAGCTGTATTGGCGCCTCGACACTGCAGCTGGTTTCTCCCTCCTTGCTGGTATGAGGACTGAGTGGGATGGCGGCTTCACTTGGCAGTATGTTGTGGGTGAAACTGCAGCCGCTCCTGAGTCCCCCTGCCTCCAGCGCTTGGCTGCAGCTGGTTTCTCCCTTGGTGTGCTGGGAGCTGGTGACAGAGGGACTCAGGAGAGGTGGCAGTTTCCCTCGCGACATACCGCCGAGTGAAGCTGCCGTCACAGTCTGCCCCTCATACTGGTCCTGGGTGATATATCAATACATTGTCCAGGCCTACTCGCTACTGTGTTGGTAGTCATTATGGGTCATAGAATCAACTTACCATATTTTTCGCTCTACAAGACACACTTTTTCCCTCCTAAAAAGGGGAAATGTGTGTGCGTCTTACAGAGCAAATGCAGGCTGCGCAGCTATCCCAGAAGCCAGAACAGCAAGAGAGATCGCTGCGCAGCACTCCCTCTCACTGTTCTAGCTTCTGGCTTAGCCGCACAAAGCCTCTTCAGGGAGGGGAGACTTCATCCCGCTGCCCTGAAGAGGCTGCGCGCGGCTATCCCAGAAGCCAGAACAGTGAAAGGGATTGCTGCGCAGTGATCCCTCTTGCTGTTCTGGCTTCTGGGATTCAGAATATTTTTTTTCTTGTTTTCCTCCTCCATAAACTAGATGCGTCTTATGGTCTGGTGCATCTTATATAGAGCGGAAAATACGGTATTTTTCTTTTAACACTATTTTTGCTATGCAGGGTGGAAGGAACAGAGAGCCTATCAGTCACTGCTAATTGCAACACCACCACCCAGAACACCCCAGACATATTCTGGGAAGGATAAAGACAGTTGCCACAAAAAATAAAAGGGTTTTCTTGTGTGTGTGTTTCTTTGTGGCTGATTAGCTGCTCTCCCTGTGCAAAGGTCAGAGGGGGCAGAGTTTCTGTTGAGTCAGGTGATTAGCTGTGGGAGGAGCTTATCAGAGCTTGATCCATCTTTTGGATTTAGGAGAGCTAGTCTCAAACGTTTGTTGGGGGAGACCTAGGTTTTTTGGGGGGGTTATTTGTCCTGTCTTCACTCTTTTTAAGATGGAGGACCACTGTAGCCACCCCCAACGACACGTTTTCAAGATGGAGGGTGAGGGAACAGCTGCAGTCGCCTGCGGTTCCTGCGCAATGTTTGCCATCTTGCCAAAGGTTGCAGGCAGCTTTACCTGCAGCAATTGCATGTTGATTGCCCTCTTAGAAGACAAAGTCCAGCAACTGGAGGAACGTGTAGCTACGCTCCAAAGAATTAAAGGAAGAAGAAAGAAACAGTGGGGTCACTCAGAGGAGAAGATGGTGAAATGCAAACAGGGGACACAGAAAAGGCTGAACTCCTCAATGCCTTCTTTACCTCAGTCTTCTCCGATAAAGAAAACAATGCCCAACCTGAAGAATTTGGAGCAAATGATTCAGCAGAGGAAACACAGCCCAGAATAACTAAGGAGATAGTACAAGAATACTTGGCTAGTTTAGATGTATTCAAGTCTCCAGGGCCAGATGAACTGCATCCAAGAGTATTAAAAGAACTGGCAGAGGTAGAATCATAGAGTTGGAAGAGACCACAAGGGCCATTGAGTCCAACCCCCTGTCAAGCAGGAAACACAATCAGAGCACTCCTGACATATGGTTGTCAAGCCTCTGCTTGAAGACCTCCAAAGAAGGAGACTCCTCCAAAGAAGGAGACAAGGAGTGGTGATCTCAGAACCACTGGCAGTCATCTTTGAGAATTCCTGGAGAACAGGCGAAGTCCCAGCAGACTGGAGGAGGGCAAATGTTGTCCCTATTTTCAAAAAGGGGAAAAGAAAGGACCCAAATAATTATCGCCCAGTCAGTCTGGCATCAATACCAGGGAAGATTCTGGAGCAGATCATTAAGCAGTCTGTGAGCACCTAGAAAGGAATGCTGTGATCACCAATAGTCAGCATGGATTTCTGAAAAATAAGTCATGTCAGACTAACCTGATCTCGTTTTTTGACAGAATTACAAGCCTGGTAGATGAAGGGAACGCAGTGGATGTAGCCTACCTTGATTTCAGCAAGGCATTCGACAAGGTGCCCCATGATATTCTTGTAAAGAAGCTGGTAAAATGCGGTCTTGACTATGCTACCACTCAGTGGATTTGTAACTGGCTGACTGACCGAACCCAAAGGGTGCTCATCAATGGTTCCTCTTCATCCTGGAGAAGAGTGACTAGTGGGGTGCCACAGGGTTCTGTCTTGGGCCCGGTCTTATTCAACATCTTTATCAACGACTTGGATGATGGACTCAAGGGCATCCTGATCAAATTTGCAGATGACACCAAACTGGGAGGGGGTGGCTAATACCCCAGAGGACAGGATCACACTTCAAAACGACCTTGACAGATTAGAGAACTGGGCCAAAACAAACAATATGAACTTTAACAGGGAGAAATGTAAAGTATTGCACATGGGGGGGGGGAAATGAGGGGCACAAATACAAGATGGGTGACACCTGGCTTGAGAGCAGTACATGTGAAAAGGATCTAGGAGTCTTGGTTGACTACAAACTTGACATGAGCCAACAGTGTGACGCGGCAGCTAAAAAAGCCAATGCAATTCTGGGCTGCATCAATAGGAGTATAGCATCTAGATCAAGGGAAGTAATAGTGCCACTGTATTCTGCTCTGGTCAGACCACACCTGGAGTACTGTGTCCAGTTCTGGGCACCACAGTTCAAGAAGGACACTGACAAACTGGAACGTGTCCAGAGGAGGGCAACCAAAATGGTCAAAGGCCTGGAAACGATGCCTTATGAGGAACGGCTAAGGGAGCTGGGCATGTTTAGCCTGGAGAAGAGGAGGTTAAGGGGTGATATGATAGCCATGTTCAAATATATAAAAATATGTCATATAGAGGAGGGAGAAAGGTTGTTTTCTGCTGCTCCAGAGAAGCGGACACGGAGCAATGGATCCAAACTACAAGAAAGAAGATTCCACCTAAACATTAGGAAGAACTTCCTGACAGTAAGAGCTGTTCGACAGTGGAATTTGCTGCCAAGGAGTGTGGTGGAGTCTCCTTCTTTGGAGGTCTTTAAGCAGAGGCTTGACAACCATATGTCAGGAGTGCTCTGATGGTGTTTCCTGCTTGCCAAGGGGTTGGACTCGATGGCCCTTGGGGTCTCTTCCAACTCTATGATTCTATGAAAAAAGGCAGCTGCTGCTGCTGCTGCTGCTGCTACAGGCTGCCATCTCCCCACTCTTTCCTGAATGCATTACACAACTTAAGGGGCATTTGGGGTGGGGGTGGATGGGACAGAAAACGCTGATTGCAAGTTGGCAGCACAACTGTGAGTTGTGCTGCTATCTCCGCTGCTACTGCAATCAGCAGCCCAAAAGCAGGAGGAGGAATAAAAGATCCACCGCCGCTACCACCTTGGCTGTAAGCCCTCCAAGCAATACAACAACAAAAAAAGCTGATCACATGGCACACCTCCCATCTCAGTTAAAAGTGCAGTGAGTTAGAGAAGGGGTGGTAAAATAGATATGTCCAGGTCACAGTTCCTCAACCTGGGCTGCAACTCCACCTCATCTCTTACCACTGACCATCAGGGATTATTGGGGTTGGAGTGCAGTAGCAACTGCAGGGCACCAGGTGAGGAAAGACTGCTTCCGTCACTTCTGAAGGAAGTTGAGGGACTGAAGAATTGAATATTTGGTGGCAAGGAGTTCCACAGATAAAAGGAGGTCAAAGAAAACAGACAGAGGCACGAGACAGCAGATGACCATGCATAGTGAGTCACACAAGGAGCCCCGAACCAGTTCAACCCATGAACCAGGCACATGAGAATACAGCAGGCAATAAGTCCAATGATCAGCATAGGAACTGAGGCAAAGTTTGTCTGCTCTTTGCCTAACTTTGCCCACATGAGACTCAGGGATAGGTAGAATTGTTCATGCATTGAGGAGAAACATATTGTGTGAACTAGCTGCAATTTCTATCTGAGACAGGGAGTGGGTGTCTTCCAGAGACTGCTGAACTTGATGGGTAAGGACTTTGCCTCGATCTCCCCATCATTTTGTTGATAAAAGACAGATCTGTAAGGGACTGGAAAGGATCCATTCTTCACAATGCTTTCAAAAAGCCTTTCAAATATAAACAGTGTGATTCCTGTTGTTTATAAAACTGTGGCAGATGGCCACACCAGATTTTAATATGCATTAAAATACTTGTTGTGACATGTTCTTTATTATGTATTTTGTATTCTCATTTTGTATTTTTCTGTTGTGAACTGGCCTGGGATCTTTGGGTGAAGGGTGGTATACAAATTTAAATAAATAAATAAATAAATAAATAAAGGCAATTTCTTAGGCAAATGTTGGTTCTCTTTTCATAAATAGCAATTTTCAAAATCTCTATGGTAATATATACGTGCTTTTGTCATAAGAAAAAAACTTTCCTCACCAGAGACATGGCTACAGCACTTTCAAACAGAACAATTTATTATGTTTAAAAGTTACTAGACCACTAACTGCATTTGAAGGCTTATGTGAAGAGGTTAATTCAGTGAGGAGGGCACTGTTTTTGCAGCTAACAACAACAAAAAATGTAATAAAACCATCATGAACAGTTTAAAGCTAGAAACGTTCACAGTATATGTGTGTGTAGAGCAGGTAAACATTGCCCAGCCCTAAAAGAAAGGACATAATATGCATCACTGGTGGGGAAAATTTGATGAAGAAGTTTTAGGATTTGGTCAAGCTAGCCTGCCTAAAAGATATAAAATTAAAGTTATGACCTTTTAACAACACAACTAGGTTATAGCAATGCTTCTATAAGAAATGAATTCTGAATTTGTTTAACAGTTGCCTGATTCCTAATAGTGCAAAATGTGAAAATCCATCAAAACATAGAAAGGGACTGGGTTAGAAAGAAAGAAAAAGGATTAGTAGTGATCAGTTAACACAGCAAAGAAGGATTCAGCAGCAGGGGAAGAAATCAAATTATAGAATCACAGAATGCTATAGTTTGAAGGCACCTCAAGGGGCATCTAGTCCAACCCACTTCAATGTAGGAATCACAACTAAAGAATTCCTGGTAGAAGGCCATCCAACCTCTGCTTAAAAACCTTCAGTGAAGAACAGTCCACCACCTTCCAGTTTCATGGAAGACTGGTAACTATTACCCACATATGTGGAAACTAAAACTGTGAACTACGACAAGCCAAACAAGTTAAGATCCTAAAATATGGCCATAGTAGACATACAACTTACCATCATGTTATAACGGTCTTCTACATCAACCGGTTCATTTATCACATTTTTTGCTGACCCCATGAAGTCATCATAGCTGTTTAATATAAAAGAGAAACATTTAATATTCAAGTCACAAGAATCAGGAATTCCTAAAGTTGCAAAGTCAACTAACATTTACACCCAGGCACCAAATTCAATTATACTGCTAGAGGACCACAGTTTGCTGGCCTAGCAGATAATTCCTTAGACTAGTCACACTGACCGCCATGCTAGCAAGACTATGGTATTAGACTAACAATGATGGGGCACTACGCTGCTGTTACAGAGACAAACATGAATGAACAATGCATTTTATTCATTAACAACCAGAGTTATCATCACTAGAAAACTACAACTTGGGGAAGCATAGATATAAGAAGATTGCAAACAAATAAGCATCATGTTTCAATTCTTACATTTAAAATATCCATGACAATGCCCCACATTCATAACACTGCCCTAAGCCACCTTTAGGTAAAGGTAAAGGGACCCCTGACCATTAGGTCCAGTCGTGGCTGACTCTGGGGTTGCGGCGCTCATCTCGCTTTATTGGCCGAGGGAAGGGTACAGCTTCCAGGTCATGTGGCCAGCATGATTAAGCCGTTTCTGGCAAACCAGAGCAGCGCACGGAAACGTTGTTTACCTTCCCACCGGAGCGGTGCCTATTTATCTACTTGCACTTTGACGTGCTTTCAAACTGCTAGGTTGGCAGGAGCAGGGACTGAGCAACGGGAGCTCACCCCGTCGTGGGGATTCGAACCGCCGACCTTCTGATTGGCAAGTCCTAGGCTCTGTGGTTTAACCCACAGCGCCACCGGCGTCCCTTATAAGCCACCTTTAAACCAGGATTAATACTGTCATGTCTTTGAGAACAAACCACTCTATTCTTCTCACATTTTAGTTGCTTCTATAACTGAACAGGATTTAAAAATATTTCTCTTTGCATGGTATGATTTTATCGGAAGAAACTCCTAATATGCAAATAGACAACCAAGGATAAATCAAGAGGTGGTAGCTATCTGTATGAAAGGTAAGAGGAGGACCTTCAATTCTACTAATGGGAAAAGATCATCCATTGTGGTGGTGCTGAGTACAACATACCTAGCAATACTCTTAAACAAACTTTACATCTTATTGCTTTTATTTTCCGCACCCTCATGACATTAGGCCTAAGTCATCCCTTCTGGAATAAGTGGGATTTACCAAACTTTTCCAACTCTTTTCTCTTAGGGACTGTTGTTGATTCCAGAATGGATACAACAATGAGATCTATTGTTTAATTTAATTTATGCTAATTTACATTTCTGAAAACTTAATGTATAAAACAAAACAACATGGGTCAACGTGGGTCAAGGATGCTGCTAAAACATCAGGTTTTCAAAACTGCAACTGCAATAAGCACTGGGTTGTGTACAAAAATCCTACACCGAATGTAAATTGCTGTTGTTCTGCTGGCTACCATTATTTCCTTGGCACACTCCAAAACAGTAAGATTGCTTTATCTTGGACTTTTCTTGGTGCAAAAACACAACGAAATGGAAAGCAAAACACTAAATCCTAGTTCCATAGAAGCAACAAAACTCCTCATTTTGCTCAAGAGATATATATTTGAATCATTCAACTTGGTGCAACAGACGGAACCATACAAGCAAACACAAATTTGGCCTTCATTTTTTTTTTTTCATTTTTCCTCCGATGAACCGAAGAGGACACATAGCTGCTCAATTCACAACGTGCATCAGACGAAACAGGCTTTTGCCTATGAAAGCACATGCCATGGAGCAGCTCAAACATGAGGCAGGAGAAGCCCACTGGGGAGGGGGCAGCCAAGAATGAGAGCATGTCCAGAATTTGACACTGATTGCAGCCTTCACAGCTTTATCCCATTATCCCTCCTCTGGTGGAAAGGAGCTAAGGTGGCACTATTACCTGAAAGCACTACACTAGAAAACCCGCATCATCTTTCAGACTCTTTTCGGCCAACAGTCTTCAATACTAGCATCACAGTGCCAATCTACAATAAAACAGCAACTCAAAAAGGATATTGTTGAGCTGGAAAGCACTGAGAAAGGGGCAGCCAAAATAACCAAGGAGCCAGAACAACTCCCCTATGTGGAAAGGTTACTACTGGGGCTTTTTAGCTGAGAGAAAAGATCAGTTAGTCCTTTTTCACACAGCGCATAGTTAAACTATGGCATCACTACCACAGGATAAAGTGTTGGCCACAAACTTTGATGGCTTTAAGATGGGGTTAGGCAGATTTCTGGAGGATAAAGCTATCAATGACTACTACCCAGGATGGCTGTGTACTACCTCCAGTATTGGAAGTGGCATGCCTCTGGGAATCACAAGTCAGGAGAGTGGTCTTCCACTCAGGTCTGTCTTATAACCTTTCACAACCTTTATATATAGCTTTATTGTAATAAAATGTCTAAGCAGTTTACAAAAATCAACTTGATGCTGAACTAGATGGGCCTCTGGTATGATCCAGCAGGGGTCTCCTAACACTCTTAAGATGCTTCCAGACTCTCAGATTAGCCAGGGTCTTGGAAAAGAACTGGTTAATCTAGGAAGCTGTAGAAGCGCCTCCCAGGATAGAGAGTGGCAATGCAGGTGCACCATGTGGAAGGCAAGGCATGGGAGCAAGGAGACAGTGCCTGTGACCACTGCTGAAACATGCAAGGAGCAAGGGGAGGGGCTGACGGGGTGGGTGGCGGAAGAGGCTGACCAAGAGGTATGAGGGAGGGTGCCGTGCAACAAAACATCTAATGCCTCCCTAGTCATGCCATGATGAACTAATACAAACTTTTAAGTGCCACAGCACTGTCTATAGGAGGAAGAGGAAAAGTGCTGTTCATACCATGAAAGGCAAAGTTATGTCCGTTATGGGACTTTTAGTCCGGATAAAGTGTGCAGCCACTTTTGGAGAAAGAAAGAAAATATATACATATCAAGTTATGGAATGAAAACATTTAGTGTGTTCCCAACCCACCCCCTCAGGTAGGCATTGCTTATGTGCGAAGAATCAGTAGTGCCCCAATAACAATAACAAAGGTATTAGCATTTTTTTAAAAAAAGAAAGGGGAGCGTGCAGAACAGTATTCCTCAACAACTCAGTTATCCTGGCTTCAACCACCACCTTCAGCACCTTTCCTCGAGCAGGAACTGAGTCTGAAAGTACCAGAGGCCGCTGGAAGAATCAGTCCAAAAATCACACAACCATTTCAAGCACTTTAATGATCACTCTGGAATCTCCTTCTGCTTCAGTTAATGCACATTTATCACGATTCACAAATTACACTTCCCCCATTTTAGCTGGAGAGGTTGTGGTGACATGTAATGCAAGGAAACGGTTCCATACTTGTCTATCTAGGATAATGAACATACTGTTCTGCAGTTGGTAAGAAATGCAATCCCATGATGACATGTTTGGTGACGGTGTAACAGGGCATAAGCTCCTTTTCTGTGTTACCTACTCTCTCTCTTTTTTAAAAAAAAAAAAATATTTATTAGGCAGGACTGCGGGGGGAGGAGATGTACCTTTTATCAGTACAGGTTTCCCTTCTGGAGGAAATTTACAAAACCCTTACCAATTTCACCAATGCCTTAAGTGTGTTTCTTTTGAAAACACTGTTTATTAAGGGGACAACTACATGGACCAGAAATGGAAGCGTGTATACACTTTTTTTGATTAAAAAGAATGACATGGCTTTCACTCAGCTGTGACCATTTAATGAAAAATCACAGAATGGTGAGTGAAACGCTTGTTCACGTAAACTCTGGAACATAGAAAAGCAGGAGGAACTGGGTAAAGGAGGCATGTCATGGCTATCAACGGGAAGCAAAGTTCTATTGTTCCTGGGTCATTTTTGCTTCCACAGACTTACAAGGCTGCCCCTCTATAATATGCCCCGATTGCTTATGACACCCCCGGCATTCATCCAAGAAGCCCACTGCGCCTTAAAAGCACGACGTGCCTGTCATGTCTTAACCGTCCACAACTGGATGAACCAGGGGTCAGCAACCTTTTTCAGCTGTGGGCCGGTCCACCGTCCCTCAGACCATGTGGTGAGATGGACTGTATTTTTTTTGGGGGGGGGGAGAACAAATTCTGATGTCCCCCCAATAACCCAGATGCATTTTAAATAAAAGCACACATTCTACTCATGTAAAAACACTCTGATTCCCGGAGCGTCCGCGGGTCGGACTGAGAAGGCGGTGGGGCTGCATGGGGCCCCCGGGCCTTAGGTTGCCTACCCCTGGGATAGACCGTGTTAGTGTTCAAGGCGCCCGAGGGCGACCCCTCCTCCCGGCCTCGGCACCTGCGCTTGAGCCTCTGTTGCTCGTGCCACACGCAGAGGCGAAGGGGCTCCCCGGCCTCCCCGAGAGGCGGCCCTCAGGGCAGCGGGGTTTGGCTGCCACCACTATTCCTTCTTGGTTTTTCCGAAGGGAGGCGGGGAAGGCAAGGCAGGAGTCCTCCTCCTCCGCCGCCCGCCTCGGGGCCTCAGCCGCCGGGCTGAGGCGGCGGGCGAGGCCCAGAGGCGCAGCCCTCCCGGGGCGGCCCGGCAGAGGGACCGGCGCGCCGCCATCTTGCTTCCCGCCCCTCCGCCTCCGCCCGCCCCTGCGGCGCCGCGCGGCCACTTACACGCGCCTCCTCGCCGCGCCGTTCCGCCTGCGTGCGTCCCGCCGCTGTGACGTCATCTCGCCCCGCCGGTTGCCGGTGCGGCGACGAAAGGCGCTCGCGGGGCAAGCGCCTGCCCCTCCCCCCGGCTGGAGGGGAGCCGACTGGGCGTGCGCGGCGAGCTCTGCGCGTGCTCCGTGGGGCTGCCGAAGCCGCCTCGGACTTTGCTTTCCCGCGCTCCTTTTCCCACTTCTGCCCCCACGGAGCGTGCGCGGCTGGTTTTCCGGGCATGCGCGGCAGCGTCGCCCGAAGGCGCGCGCCCGCCACTTGGCCGCACGAGGGAGAAGGAGGCGCGGGCTCGGCTTCCCGCCTGAAAAGGAAGGCGCGAGAAGCAGGCGGGAAAGCCAGGGCCGAGCTCTCCTCCCCTCGCCCTCGGGGCCAAGGGCTGGCGGGCTCGGTGCTGCCCGGAGGAGCGCCAGGATGAGGCCCGGCAGCGGAATGCTTCGGTGCTCCGGGATCCCTCCCTCGCGGGGCCGCCCTTCGACTGCGCAGGCAGAGCCGCCAGGGCCAGGGGCCGGGCAGGCCAGGCCTCCTCGAAGCCGTCTGGGTTGGCGGCCGTGCCAGCCTCTTGCGCTGCGTGAATGGGGGTCTCTGCCCATTAACAGAGGGCTCTTGAGAGCCAGTGTGGTGTAGTGGTTAAGAGCGGTAGTCTCATAATCTGGGGAACCGGGTTCGTGTCTCCGCTCCTCCACCTGCAGCTGCTGGGTGACCTTGGGCCAGTCACACTTCTCTGAAGTCTCTCAGCCCCACTCACCTCACAGAGTGTTGGTTGTGGGGGAGGAAGGGAAAGGAGAATGTTAGCCGCTTTGAGACTCCTTCGGGTAGTGATAAAGCGGGATATCAAATCCAAACTCCCCCCCTTCTCCTCTTACCTGGAAGGAAGGAAAGGCGTGGAAGGCCAGGGGGAGGCGCCGCTGCCGCCGCCGCTTCATCAGTCTCTCGAGCTGATTGCCCCTCGTGCTGAGGAGCAACAGCCATTTGACTTGGCAGCAGCAATGGTGGCATGAAGTGGAAAGGGGAGGGTTCAGTGGGTTACCATGGGGAAAACGGGGTGGGGGAGTGCTGCAAGCAGGGGGGCAGTCTCTACTATACCCATGTTTGTAATGTGATTAGGGGGGTCAGAAGGAAAGGAAATGCAAGGACAGATAGTGGCAATTATAGCTAGAAGAATGTGTGCAAAATAAGTACAGTGTCTCTTGCAAAAACAGTAATAGGTGACAACAATCAGCTTGGCATCTTAAAAAAAGGCATTTCCTCTTCACTCACACAGGAGGGAATGCTTCTTCCAAACGGCACCTCCAGTTTTATTAAGCAACCAAAATTTCTTTAATTAGCTGACAGCTCTAAAGAGTAGCTTTTCTGTTTATCACAAATAAGGCAACCCTTCTTATTGCTAGGATCATCAGTGCTTTAGGGCAGTGTTTTTCAACCTTTTTTGGGCAAAGGCACACTTGTTTCATGAAAAAAATCACAAGGCACACCACCACTGTGTGCGGAGAGGGAGATGTCAGAGCCCCGCTGCTCTCTATGGGGAATCGGATGAGAGCAGACCACCTGTTCGCTCTCATCCGATCCCATCCGATCTGATCCCCACCCAGGACAGATGGAAAATAGGGTGGACACAGTCCGGTGCCCGCCTAGTGGGCGAAAATTTGACTTTTTTTTTTAAAACCTTAGGCTTATTTTTACTCATGACAATATTTGTTAAAAAATATTACATCTGCCTTTGAGAAGAGAGAGTATCATATTTTTATAATGTGGAAAAATAAACTCTACAGACATCCCAAATTGGCACACAGGTGCTTTAAAATAACATCCTCTCACAGGATAATTCCAAAGGGGTGCTTTGCTCCCACCCTGTTTACCCAATTATTCTTTGAACACACTGGACTGCATGAATGGGTATAAGACGAGAATACCTAAAAACAGTAAAATGTTTATTTTCTTAGAAAAAAAGAGGGATTCAAACTGATTGTGGTCACAATGTCCATCTGTTTAACCTTGAAGTCCCCCCCCCCGGCGCGCTCTCCTTCCTCGGCGCCTATCGCTCCCCGGAGAGGCCGCCCAGCGCGGGGCTCTCGCCGTCTGCCTGCCTGGCTGCCTGCGAGCTCGGCGGGCAGCGCCTCCGTCCGCAGCGCCCGCCTCGCGGCTCTCGAGTGGTGCTCGCCCGGGAGGACACGCCGGAGCCCCGGGAGCTTCTTCCTCCGCCCCCCGGAGCCGGAGCGCCGCTTGGAGCGCCGAGGAAGGAGAGCGCGCCGGGGGGGACTTCAAGGTTAAACAGATGAGAGCCGCGAGGCGGGCACTGCGGACGGAGGCGCTGCCCGCCGAGCTCGCAGGCAGGCAGACGGCGAGAGCCCCGCGCTGGGCGGCCTCTCCTCGCCGCCGCCGCCCGACTCGCCCGCCTCCCTCCGGGGACGGCGCCCCAATCGAAAATTTGACTTAAAAAAAAAAATCTTTCGAATTTTTTAATTTTTCCCACGGCACACCAGGCAACATCTCGCGGCACACTAGTGTGCCGCGGAACAGTGGTTGAAAAACACTGCTTTAGGGTACGCATTCCCCTAAACATTTTGTGAATCTTTGTACTTTTTTCTCGAGTCAAAATGACTACCCCTAAACATTTTTAAGAAAAAAAGCACTGGCTAAGATCACTTTTCAAACTTTAGGTTTCCATGTAATTGGGAGGAATGCAAATTCGGTTTTGTCATTTGCTGACATTTTCCTCTGACACGTAAATCTGCCTCATTGTTCTCACCCATCTGACTCCTGCCAGTACTTCATGCATTCCCACTCATGTTAGTGTCAAAAGAACCAGGAAAAGCATGAGCTCTAGAAAATTCAATACAGTGTTAAGAGAACAACAAACGAGCAATGTAGCCTTGTAAGATCATTGGACTATTTTAGAATTTATGAATGCTAACGTTAAAAATTCACAAAACAGATCTTGGCTTACCTGCTAAGGATGGCTGTAAAGAGGAAAGTTGCTTTTGTTGCTAAGGAGATCTTGTTGAGCTTTGAGTAAACAAAGACAGCTTGAAAAGGCATTCAGTGTGAAAACACTGTTGCTTGCATCTTCTGACATTTCTTGGCTTAAAACTGGTTTTGTGCTACCTGATTTTGCTATCCACCTTTCAAGTACAAATTCTAATGCAGATGGTACATAAAAGTATTTATTGTCATCCTTGGAAGGGCTGCAGCTCAGTAGAAGAACATCTATTTTGCATGCAGAAGGTTCCAGGTCGTTAATTGTTGCTAATTAAATTTGAAGATTCATGTTCAACTTCTGGCATCTGTTGCCGCCGCTCACTGTAGGCAGTACTGAGCTAGATGGGCGATGGTCTAACCCAGGACGGGGGCTGGATTTTAAAGGGGTGGGCACCCAGGAAAAAGGTCTGCAATCCCGCCCACCATTGGACTCGCCTTGGGAGAGTACTTGGAGGTGCAGGGATAACATTCAGCAGCCTTGGGAGACTGGATACATTGGTGGGGGGAGCATTTGGAGGTGCAGGGAGAGTGCGTTTTGATTCTGCACTGGTACCTCAGTTTTTCACCATGCTCTGTAAAGGCACATACCATTCTGACATGACTAGTTTGCAGACCAGAAATATCTTCTAGGCTTTGTATTAGGAAGCCAATTGCTCCCATGATATAGAAGAGGCATCGAGATCCAGAACTGCTTTAGCCTTCAAAGTGTAGGCAATGTTTTCCCTAAAAACAGTCTTATCTCAGACCATTTTTTTTCTTCATTCAAAACCATCACCCTCCAACTGATCCATCTAAGGCTATACTGAGCTGCAAAGTCTGCGGAAGGAAGCAAGAAGTGCTCCAAAATCTCCTGGTAGATGGTTGTGTTGACCCTGGACTTAATGAAGCACAGTGGACCAACACCAGCTGATGACATGGCTCCCCAAATCTCTCTTCTGATGAGAGCAGCTTCTGCATCTCATTTGGAAACCAAGGACCCAGAGTCTGGAGGAAGAATGGGGAGGCACACAATGCCAGATGCTTGAAGTCCAGTGTGAAGTTTCCACAGTATGTGTTGATTTGGGGAGCCATGTCATCAGCTGGTGGTCCACTATGCTTCACTATGCTTTTCCTCCCTCTCTGAGTATCTTCTAGTATTTTTCGCTCTATAAGACGCACCAGACCATAAGACGCACCTAGTTTTTGGAGGAGGAAAACAAGAAAAAAAAATTCTGAATCCCAGAAGCCAGAACAGCAAGAGGGATCACTGTGCAGCGATCCCTCTCGCTGTTCTGACTTCTGTGATAGGCGCATGCAGCCTCTTCAGGGCAGCGGGATGAAGGCTCCCCCTACCCTGAAGAGGCTTCGCGCAGTGAAGAAGGATCTTGGGGGCTTTTCCCTGGGGAGGGAGAAGGGCAGCCCGTCAGTCCCTTCTCCCTCTTTGAGGAAAAGCCCCCAAGAGCCGCACAATCTGGTATTTTGAAATGTTTGTGAAACATTAAGTCGCCTCTTAAGATGTCATAACTAAATTCTGTTTCATGCTTCTTAATCTCAAGGAACAGGTTTTGTGGATACAATTGGACACCATTTTCAATCAAGAGGGCAGAGTGAAATTTTCAGAACTGCACTGCTTTTAACCAATTTTTGCATGAAGGTTCCCAAAATGAAGGAGCAGGTCTTCGTCTATATCAGAGGTTGGCAACCTAAGGCCTATGGGCCGGAAGCGGCCCATGAGGGTTGCTTAACTGGCGCATGAGCCAGCCCCGAATTGAGCTGCCTGCTTGGCAAGTCTCCATGCGCTGTGCTAAACCAGTGCTGCACAGTGTGGGGACTCTCTTCTGTGGCTCTGGAAATCGCATCTGGGCATGCACAGAAGCGATTTCTGGCACCGCGGATATGTGCATATGTGATTTCTGGCGTTGTGCTGCGCTGGCCGGTGCATGGAGGATCTCGGTGGGAGTGATCCGGCCGATGCCCGGTAAGCCTTGCTGCCCCCTGGTCTGTACATTGGGATACAGCTGGATGCCAGATGGTGTGGGGAACCTTTCAAAATAATTTAAAAAAACTTGGATTTTGTAGTTTGATTTTTAGCGTTCCTGTGCAATGCAGGTAATTTGTCCCCCTATTTTAATTAGGAATTAGTTCCAAAGCAGGGTATAATACCGGCAAAACCCCCGAAAACCCTATGTACGGAAAGAGAACGTGGCGTGTGCGCTGTTTCCCCGTTCCTCACGAGACGTTCAAAGCTTGCTTTGCGACGGCTTCGCGCCTTCGTTCCCGGGAGCCGCTTCCGGCCCCGGCGGCGTCCGCGGCTGCGCAGGGCGAGGGAGGAGGAGGAGCAGCCGGTCGGGCCGGCGCCGCGGGAGGGAGAGAGAGAGGCCGCGATGCGGGCGGCGCCTGGCCCTCCGCTGGCCCCGCTGCTGCTGCTGGGCCTGGTCCTGGGCGTGGCGGCCGAGAGGCAGCACTACGGCGGCGACGGCGAGCACCGCCCGGACTACGACCGCGAGGCGCTGCTGGGAGGCCAGGTGGGTCGCCCGCAGGGAGGGAGGGAGGGAGGGAAGGCCAGGCCGCCGCCCCTTCGGCCATCTCGAAGCTCTCGCCGCTCCCAGTTCGCAGCAGTGCCAACCCAAAAGGGGCCGAGGAGCCCGAGTCCCTGGGCGCCCGCCGCGGGGAGCCGGTCCTGTCCCAGGGCCGCGGGGTCTCGGCTGGGGAGCCGGGAGGGCGGTCTAGGGGGGGGGGGCAGCCTGCGGCTGCAGCGCCTCGAGCTGCCCTGGGCTTCCATGTTTATGGCCAGCCGCCTCCCCTCCGCGCCCGAAGCTGCGGCACGAAGGCTGCTCAGGGCCTGGGGAGCCGAGGGCCTCGCTTTCGCCAGGTGCCGGGGGCATCCAGTCCCTCGGAGCTCAGCGGGGGTCGCTTCTAGGGAGGGGGACGTGACCCCACATGCAAAGATGATGCGCCAACCCCCCCATCAGAATAGGGCACTCACAAAAGGCAGAGAAATGAGGGCAGTGACCCCCCTCCTTTTGGGACAGGTAACACAAAGAACTGGGACATAGTTGTATATGCTAGACCAGGGGTCTGCAACGTTTAAGACAAAAAGAGCCACTTGGACCCGTTTCCGAAGAAAAAACAACAACTGGGAGCCGCAAAACCATTGCGACATTTAAAACAAATATATCTCCGGAGCCACGATCTGACAGTGGGCGGGAAGGTGACGTCGGGACACTGTGTGACTAATGCACGCACCGCCCCCATGCGACGTCACAGCCAGTACAGCGCCCGCCACAGTGGGGAGTGTCGGGGCGCACAATGCGCCTCCTCCCCTCGCTAGTATCCGCCCTGGAGCCGCAGCAAAGATGTAAAAGAGCCACATGCGGCTCCGGAGCCGCAGATTGCAGACCCCTGTGCTAGGGGAAAAGAAGCAACCCAGGTATTGGTTGGGGCTTTGAGTTGCTTTTGGACCTCAGCAACAGAGTGCACTGTGTTTTCTGTGTGAAGAAATGGATGTTTAGAACTGCTTAAATGAGTGCTAGTTACAGTGGTACCCCGCAAGACGAACGCCTCGCGAGACGAAAAACTTGCAAAACGAAAGGTTTTTTCGTTTTCGAGTTGCCTCGCAAGACGAATTTCCCTATGGGCTTGCTTCGCAAAACGAAGCTTGCCCCGGGGACAGCGGGTCTTCTCTTTTGAAGCAAGGGGCTGCGGGGAGATAGCGATCTCCCTGCAGCCCCTTGCTGCAAAAGACGTCCGGGGGAAGCGGGAAGCGAAGCGCTTCGCTTCCCGCTTCCCCCGGACCTGTTTTGAAGCAAGGGGATGCAGGGAGATAGCGATCTCCCTGCATCCCCTTGCTGCAAAAGAGGTCGGGGGGCAGCGGGAAAGAAGCGCTTCGCTTCCCGCTTCCCCTGGACCTGTTTTGAAGCAAGGGGATGCAGGGAGATAGCGATCTCCCTGCATCCCCTTGCTACAAAAGACGTCGGGGGGAAGCGGGAAAGAAGCGCTTCGCTTCCCGCTTCCCCCGGACCTGTTCTGAAGCAAGGGGATGCAGGGAGATAGCGATCTCCCTGCATCCCCTTGCTGCAAAAGACGTCGGGGGGAAGCGGGAAGCGAAGCGCTTCTTCCCCGCTTCCCCCGGACGTCTTTTGCTGCAAGGGGCTGCAGGGAGATCGCTTCTCCCGGTGCTCCGAAGCCGGGCGGGGGGCAGGGGACACCTCCCGCCGCCGCGGGGACACCTTTTGAAGGCAGGCGGGGGGGAGCAAAGACTTTCGCCCCCCGCCCGCCTTCAGAAGAGGTCCAGGACCTCTTCTGAAGGCTGGCGGGTGGCAAAAGTCTTTGTCCCCCCTGCCTGCCTTCCCAGGGGCTTTTAAATCGCCCCAGACAGCGGAGAAGTCCTCCGCTGTCCGGGGTGATTTTAAAATGCCGCCCGCCAGCATTTTAAGATCGCCCGGACAGCGGAAAAGTCCTCCGCTGTCCCGGGGTTTTTTAAAATGCTGGGGGTGGGAAGAAAAGCCCTTGTCCCCCCCCCCCCAGCCTTCAGAAGAGGTCCGGGGACAGACTGTCCCCGGACCTGGTCTGAAGGCGGTTTCCCTAGGAACGCATTAATTGATTTTCAATGCATTCCTATGGGAAACCGTGCATCGCAAGACGAAAAAACCGCAAGACGAAGAGAATTGCGGAACGAATTAATTTCGTCTTGCGAGGCACCACTGTATAAGCCAGTCTCTCTAGATTAATTAATAATAAGTCAAGAATGTGAATCATGATAATACTATATAGCATGTCTAAAACATTCACAGTGCTCTTCTTGATATGTTTGCATCAACCTTATAAGGAGGGTGAACATTGTGCTCTTGCACAGTTCCTGTTCATGACAATGGAGCTTGTTCCAGAAAACGTTCCCTTGGGTTGTGTACTTTGGAGTCAGGTTTGCCTGCCTGAGGTTGCTCCTGCCTCTTGCCTCTGCATAAAGATCACGGCACAAATAAACTTAAGTTGCCACCAAATATCCTGTAAGCCAGAAGGGAGGCACCTATCACACTCCAGATGTTGCTAGATTACATCTCTGATCATCTCTGCCCATTATCCATGCTGGTGGGAGCTGATGGGAATGGGAGTCCTGCAATACCTGGAGGTTCACAGATTCCCCCCCCCTCCTTTGTGGAACAACTCCTTCCCCCTGGGACACACAAACTCCTCATTCAAGTTTACAAATGCATATCACTTACATCAGTTGCCATTCAAAATCAGGATGGCAGGGCAACTGAAATATTGCTTTCCCCACACTGCACTGTTTCAGTGTATGGTTTTATGCAAAGAAGGATTTCTGATATGTGATGCGCAGGACCAAGGCATTGGCAGTTGCCTATTAATTTGGAATGTCCTTGATGCTCTCTTTCCATACATGCTGTTTTGATGATGCTCTTGTTCCAAGCCTTAGTGTCTGCTAGATCCTGAAGCACGAAAGAGATTGGTAGTGGCAGGGTGGCAGTTGCCTTTGCTGGAGAGCACTAGGTGGCAAAGATTTTTGGACTGCCCCTTATCTGGCACTTCAAAATAGGACCTTCAGATGATGATGATAAAAGAGGGCATGTTTGTGTAACTGGTAAGATTTCAGATGATGAAACAGTTATTTAAACTATTTCTAGCCAGTTTGTTGCCTACTTGCTAGAATCTCTCATCTCCTCCCTGTGCAATTATTAGGCTGGATTCTGAGTCTAACAGCAGCTGTAATTTTAGATGAACCAGCTGGAATAAAGTGATATATACCACAGCTTTACTCATGTTTACTGAGAACAGACTCCCACGAGAGGTGGTGGACTCTCCTTCCTTGGAGGTTTTTAAGCAGAGGTTGAATAGCTAGCTGTCATAGAAGCTTCAGCTGAGATTCCTGCATTGCAGGGGCTGGACTGGATGACCCTTGGGCCCCTTCCAACTCCAAAGTCTCACTGAGAGCACGTGAGTAGCCAAAACCCCCCCATCAAGTAAAACAATAGAAATACTTAACTGACCAATCACGGTGGTTCTGCCCCCCCTAACAAAAGTCCTGTCCTTCCTAACAAAAACATGGCTACGCCCATGGCTGAGAGTCATTCTTACTCCCAAGACCAGGGTTGCATCCTTAGCAGTCCGGCAACTTTCACCAGTTTTGGGAAGGGGCCCAACTGCCACACAGTTCCTTTTAGTGAGCAGCAGCAGCTGGGGATTTGATGGTAGGAGTGGAGGATCCAAAGATGTTTTGTCTGCTGAAAATACCTTCTTTGACAGCACGCCAAAAGTGATAAACCCACCCAGATTATGTGCTCATTTTTAATGATTTCTTGTTCCCTCCAAAGGAAGAAGTGGAAGAGTTTGCCAGACTGAGTCCAGATGAGCAGCAGAAAAGACTGAAGGGTATTATAAAAAAAATTGATGTGGACGCTGATGGCTTTCTCACAGAAGGTATGATGTTATGAAAAGAGTATTTACCAATAATTCATGAAAAAATATAGACATTGTACTATATATAAAGATCTTTACGTCAGCTTGCAGCAGATATGAATCCTAACCAAACCACATAATTCAGCTGTTGGGTAGCCCAAGGGTGGGCTTCTTTGTGGCCCTGCAGTCTGACCACAACTGCAGGTGGACCACTTCACTCTGGCCAGTTAGACTATTTCCTGGACTTCAACAACTGCTCAGCAAATGGCTGAAGGATGAGAAGCAAGAGGACAAGCTGGCAGATGACCCGTCCAATACAGGTGCGTCTGTATGAATGCACTACATAAGTTTGAGTTGGCCCAAATAATATATATGGGGTGGAGATTTCAAGATGGCCACCGACCTCAGAGTTTAACGCATTCGCACTAACTGCAACTTACCAGATGAGACAATCCAGTTGAGAAACCATTGAGAAAACTGCTGGTATACGAGAACTTCTGGGCTGAGAGAAACGCTAGGTGAGTCAGTGTTTTACCGATAAGGTGAGGAAGAAAAGAAACGAAAGAATTAACTCCCCTCCATTTCATTGGATGTAACTCTTTGTGGGACTCTGCGCAAGATTAAGACTTAAGCCTTGGCTCCATTGTCTCCCTGAGTGGTTGACCAATATGGTCTACACAAGGAAGGCATGTAAACTCTTGGGAATTACGCCAAACTTTACAAGTAGCTCTCCTGAACCTCGGAGAAGACAAAGTAAAATCACTAAGTTTTTCCTTCAGGAGAGTAAAGAAGAGTCGAGCAAGCTGATACAAGATGAAGTATCCCCTATACTTCCTGCCTTGGACTGGTCAATACATCTTAAAGGGGACATGCAGGAACGTAGGAACATAAGTCCCTCAATAAACTGGCCCTAGACTTGGCCTTGGCAGAGGACATAAACAAGGCCAATTTGAGAAATAAAGTGGGGTTAACCTATACAGAGGCATTCTTTTGAACTAAGCAAAAGCCCACCCAACAACAAGCCATTTCTAAAGGCACACAAGCAGAGGAGAGAGACACTGACCTCCAGGATCAGCTTCATATGGTTTGCTTAGAATTAACCCTCATCAAAAACTTTCTTACAGTAAGCAATGGGCTGCTTACAACATTGGTGGAAAAGTTTACAACTTAAGAGAGAGCTTTAGAGCCAAAAGGTACTGAAAGGACATCTAGACAAACCCAGCCGGTAATCACTGCATTGGCAAAGGAAAATACTGAAGAAATCACCAAAGACTGTATAACAAAAAATCTAAAGCACTGAAGAAAAGTAAAAATATTAAAGACTTAAAGAAGAAGAATAAAACTCAATGTGCATGTAAAAATCAATTACAGAAGCGTTACGTGTTGATACCAACAGATTCCACTTTGGATACAAATAAGCCAGCATCAAAAGCCCAGAGGGAAAAAGGGGAAAGGAAGAAGATAGTAGCAAATGCTGCTAAATCACAGCAAATGTTAGAGAAGGAAAATCCGACAGAGGAGAGTAAAACAGATGCCTCAGTTGAGGTTGCTGCTTTGACTCCAGGAGGGAAAGCACCTGGGAACGAGGGAAACGGAGAGGATACTGTCCACAAAGCTGAACTTGACCCAACAACTGATTATCCAGAAGCCCAACGTGACTTTTCACCAGGAAAAAGGGTGGAATTTGGTGATGATCCCACAAAAACCAGTTATCGCAAATGATCCAAAACTGAAAGGCCTCCTTACCCAGGCAGAATGTATAACACATCTGCTGCTTATTCTAGATAAGACCTTACCAGGAGCAAAGAGGCCTGATGATACTGTCTTCATAGAATATCTATACTATGATACTGTCTTCATAGAATATCTATACTATGACAGTGTTAGGGCATGAGCAGTGGTTACTTTCAAGGACCCAGATCTAGCCAACTTTATTTATAAAATCAGGGAGTTTTTTTAAAAATAATAGATAGGCTAGAAATTATAAGATTTTTCTAAAACGGGGCACCAGTGGCATCCTTTCTTGGTGATATGGCTGTCGAGTGCAAAGATAGAGATTCTCCGAAACCAAACAGTGATGAAAACTTTATAGATTTGAATTGGACCCAAGAATCCTTGCTCCTCTTATTATAAACAAGAGACATCAAAACTAGAATGGAAGACTCCACCTACACATAAGCCACAATACTCTGTGATCAAGTGGATAGAAAATTTTACTTCAGAAGAGAAAGCCTTAATGCGTCAATATTGGACCTTCCCAACTGTGGCCCAAATAGAAATCTTGGGAGGGCTAGACTTATTGAGAAGCAACACAGAAGAAGAAACGGGCTTAAAATTAAAGGAATTTAAGTTGCAAGTGATAAAGGAGATAAAAATTGGGAAAGGGAGAACAAGTCCTTGGGAAAGTCAAGCCCAGAGATGTGATGGACGATGGTACAGTGAACGGACAGATCACTCCCCAAAATGACCCCACATTACAACGGGTTACGGCAGAGATAAATCTGTTATCAAATAATAATGTACAAAGTAAAAAGGAGGAAAAGGAAAACTTATTTCCTCCTGCGACCAAAACAATTCATAAGATGTCAAATCCTGGGCTCTGGACAGAAATGAGATACCTAGGAGGAAATTGGATCAACACAAAAGGAAATTACTCCATTGGCCAATTTAGAAAGGAAAGGCCCAGTGGTTACAGATGTGAGTATAATATGTCCAATGACCAAAACAATTGAATATCCAGATGCTACCTTGAGTAAAGAAACAACGAAAAATAATGATATTGAGCTGCAACAAAAATGGGCAAACCTTAAAAATACATTGCCCTGGGATTGACAAGGATTAAATCGTCACAAAACTAAAGCTAAATTAAATTGCCTGAAAGATTGTGAGAATTACATCCTTTCTGCTGCTAAACAGCTAAGAAATGAAGACTTTTACCTGCCACAGACTACTATTTCCAACTGATTTGTGATTCTAGCAGAAAGGGACAAAGTTTACCCTCCAGAAACTACTAACGGGGACAGGGTGAGTTCTATAAAATGGGCCCAAAAGGATGCTGCTCCCTGGATGGGTCGACCTAAGCCTGGGTATAAACATGCCATTGGAAAATGAGACCCTGGAAGAAAATCTCAAATAATCTTCACAGACCCCTTCTGAGCAAGAGCAGAACATGACCTGCATAAGGTCACTCTTCTAACTTGGAATGTGGCGGGGTGGTTTGCATCCACCAGAGAGCCTGGCTTTAAAGACTTCCTCTCCTATCATGACAACATCATGATCCAGAAAACACCGACTGTGGATGAACTACTTGTTGTGTATTGAAGTTCTCGCCCCGGCCACCAGGGATATTGTGTATATAGTTTTCACTCAGGTCCATGTCAGTTAATATAGGTGGGAAACCCCAGAGTGTTTTTGTTACAATGTTGACAGCCGCCTGCCTATAAAAGCAGGCCGGCTGAGCTGTTCAGTTCAGTTCAGTTCCAGCTTACTATAAAGAACCACTTGGAGAAATCTCTGTGCCATCTGCTATGTCCACCCACTACTTAATACTACTACTCAATGGATTTCATTCATTCTCAACTGGGGCAGAACCAGGGGTAAAGCATGGAAGAGCAAAAGGGGTCCTGGGGGTCCTATTCTCCACTACTCTACGTGCCATTTCAAGCCCCCCCCCATTCAAGTCATATGCCATGGCAGTGTTAATCCAGTCATGCCCTGTTGGTAATAAATGCTTATATGCCACCAATGAGGCAGAATCCTCAGATCAGAGTCTTGTGGACTGATCTGGAAACTTATATCACTGACCTTATCCTGCTCAACCCAAATGCAATTGTAGTTCTGGGAGGGGACCTCAACGCCAGACTGGGCCCTAATGACCACTCACTGTATGCACGGCACAAATGTCCTCCTCCCAACCTTGAAGCTGATGGATTCCTTCTCACTCGCAGCTCAAAAGATCAGAAATCAAACTTTGCAGTCCTCTGCTTGGCTCAAACAGCATTTAGGCTAAACCTCTACATTTTAAATGGTGCCCTTGAAAGTGACTACCCAGCTAAATTCACCTACCTATCTGGCTCCAGAATTATACATGACTAAGCCATTTTTCACATTCTCACCCCTTGCCTTTTCCTGCAAGACCTATTGCAGTCGTTAAGAGTCGTCAACAGGCTCATCTCAGCTTTCTGCCAATCACCCATTCCCACCACCCTTCTGAGTAATACCCCCCCACCTTCTCACTATATAGAAGGATCTGGCAACTTCTGTTTCAGTGTATCTGAAGAAGTGTGCATGCACACGAAAGCTCATACCAAGAACTAACTTAGTTGGTCTTTAAGGTGCTACTGGAAGGAACTTTTTTATTTTGACTATGGCAGACCAACACAGCTACCTATCTGTAAGTGGCTCCAGAATGAGTGCTATAGATTATATGTTTCTAGGGACCTCCTTCCTTATGTTAAGACCCTAGAAGTTATGCCTAAATTTGACAGTGATCACTTCCCAATTCTCCTTTAGCTAACAGCCTTCACCCAAGTGATACATACTGAAGACTGCTACCAACCCTTCCTAATGCCAGCAGGAAGAACTTACCGTCGACCCAAGTGGACTCCTCATCTAAACCAAATGATAACTGAACTACTGGCCTCAGATCGCCTACAGTGTCTTTGGTCTGCCCTGACATCTGCTGAGTTCCTGATGCACTCTTGGAGAATTATAACACCCTTATGCAAGAGCCCCACCAGCACCTAACCTGGAATAATAGCACACTCTTGAGACAACAGCACCACTCCAAGCCATGCTTTGACAAGGACTGTGTTAATGCCAGAAAAGTTCTTGCTGCCACTTAGAATCATAGAATCATAGAGTTGGAAGAGACCACAAGGGCCATCGAGTCCAACCCCCTGCCAAGCAGGAAACACCATCAGAGCACTCCTGACATATGGTTGTCAAGCCTCTGCTTAAAGACCTCCAAAGAAGGAGACTCCACCACACTCCTGGGCAGCAAATTCCACTGTCGAACAGCTCTTACTGTCAGGAAGTTCTTCCTAATGGCTTATGTATCCAAGGCTTATGTATCCAAGGCTTACAAGGCTTATGTATCCAAGACCAAACCAACAGCTGCAATGGTCCTCCTCCAGCAGGAGAGATACTACAAGTACCTTGTGGCATGAAAGAAAAGGGATGCCATGAAGAACACCTGGACACGACTTATCCAGGCAGCCAAATCCAATGATTCAGCCACATTTTGGCATATTACATCTAGCCCACAAAACAATGGCCCAACCATAGTGGACTTTCACATCCTGCCAGAGACCTGGGAGGCTCACTTTCAGGAACTCTACTCAGACACCTCTGCTAAAAGTGGAGGCTCTAGTCCAGGGGTCTGCAACCTTTAAGACAAAAAGAGCCACTTGGGCCCGTTTCTGAAGAAAAAACAACAACTGGGAGCCGCAAAACCATTGCGACATTTAAAACAAATATATCTCCGGAGCCACGATCTGACAGCGGGCGGGAAGGTGACGTCGGGACGGTGCGTGACTAACACACGCACCGTCCCCATGCGACGTCACAGCCAGTACAGCGCCCGCCACAGTGAGGAGTGTCGGGGCGCACAATGCGCCTCCTCCCTTCGCTAGTATCTGCCCTGGAGCCGCAGCAAAGATGTAAAAGAGCCACATGCGGCTCCGGAGCCACGGGTTGCAGACCCCTGCTCTAGTCAAACTATAGAGATCTGCCTATGTGGGCACCAGTGATGGTGACAAGAGATTAACAACCTGGTAGCTCAGCTAAAACTGGGGAAGGCCCCAGGGGAAGACCTAATTCCTCCAGAGGCCATTAAAAACAATATGGACTTCTGGGCCCCTATTCTGGCCTCTTCACCTGCATTGACACCCATGGCCGAGCCCCCAAGGACTGGGGGCTTGTAATCATTGCCCCTATGTATAAAAAAGGGAAAAAGGATGATCCTACAAACTACAGACCGATTAGCCTCCTTAACGTAATTCACAAACTTTACGCAAGACACCTACAGTGGAAATTCCACGACTGGATGGAACAAGAAAATATACTTTGAGAGGAGCAAGCTGGCTTTAGGGAAGGCCAATCCACTATTGACCTGTGCCTAGTACTCTATCATCTCATTGAGAAGTACTCCTTCCGCAACACAACCTCCCTCTGCTGCTTCTATAGATTTCAAAACAGCATTTGATTCCATACTCAGAGCTAAACTGGAAAAAAACTGGAGGCCAACTCAATAGATCCATGTCTACTCCATTTAATTTGTATGTTACTGAAGGGACCTCAAAAAGTAAGATGTAACCCCTGGGGCCATCTCACCAATGCCTTTGAAACTGAGCAAGGTGTCAAGCAAGGCTGCATACTGACCCTACTCTTGTTTAATTTCTACATCAACTCCATGGTGGGTCATCTCCATAGCTCAAACTTTCACTCCCCAAAACTTGCTGGAAGACACATCCCTGTTCTGCTCTAGGCAGACAATGCAGCAATGCTTTCAGGAACACCCATTGGCC
The DNA here is from genome assembly GCF_965112155.1 of Podarcis liolepis. NCBI lineage: Eukaryota > Metazoa > Chordata > Lepidosauria > Squamata > Lacertidae > Podarcis > Podarcis liolepis. The sequence continues at coordinate 77,040,342 of NC_139564.1, forward strand.
TCAAAAGAGCACTGAGCGCTAACACAGTATTGCAAGGAGGACAGGCTAGAACTCAACTAACAGAAAACTAAAATCATGGCATTTGCCAAAAGACCAGTGAGCCACTCTTAGATGGCCACAAGATTGAGCAGGCCTCCTGTTTCAAATACCTGAGGGTAGTTTTTCATTCTGCTGGCAGTCGGAAAGCCCATGGGGATTATGTTGCTGAAATTGCTCAGAGGACCTCATCTGCAATCCTTAACTTTTTTTAAATGAGGTGGCCACAATATACCTGCAGCAATCAAACTATTTGAAGCCAAGCCAATAGCACAACTTCTTTAGGGTGCCCAGCCAGGCCCCTTCTCCAATTTTGCACCACTAGAACTTGTTCAATCCAAATTTCGAAGATCAGTCCTTCAGGTCCCAAAATGTGTCTCTAATGCCACTCTGAGATTAGACAGGCTTCACAAAAGTGGAGGCTAGAGTGCGGGTGACCATACTCAAATATTGGCTCAGACTATATTTATTTCCCCTTGGCCTTGTCCCACTAACTATGAATGATGATTTTCAATCCACATGGAAACAGGGAGTGGCAACTAAAATCTCATCCCTGGGCTTCTCTCCAGGTCTTATTCTCAGCATGGGATATGATCAGGCCAAAGCACACATTAAACAACATGTAGCAGACACAGAGTGCCAATTGGATCTAGCCAGGACCCCAACTTTTATTGCTAATGGATCCACAGGTACTCTGCCTCCCCCATGGCATATCTGACTAACGTCCCTAAGCAGGCCTTCACCCTGGCACGATGCCACGCCCTCCCCTCGGCTGTCCTTGAAGGTCAGTATAGGAGGATTGCTTACTCAGAGAGACAATGCCCCTGTGACTCTGGACAAATAGAAACAATAGAGTATGTGCTTCTCCAGTGCCTGTATTACAAAGACATTCATATTAGTCTCATCTCCCCACAACTCAAGCACCCAGGGCAATTCTATACCTCCCTGCTGCTTTCAGGTACCAGCCCTGCTACAACATACAAGTTTCCAGGTTCTGCATAGCAGTGCTCAAAATTTGTCGGATCATGACCTGTGCCACAAGCTAGATTTAATGAACACTCATATTAGAGTGCTCTGTAAATTGATAGCCATAGCCTTTTATATACTAACCTTTTAAGCTCTTCCACATCCATTTAATAATCCTAACCCTTCTTTTAGATTCTTTAAGCTTATTACAGTTTTTTTTATATATCTTCTGTTTTAATAATTTTAGTTTCCCAAAATGTTTTACAGATTTAAAATGATTGTTCCCCACCCTACTTATGCCTCTCTATGACTGTAATAAAGATTTGATGGATACATACGGAGTGAAATAGTCTTGCAACATTTAATCAGCAAATTCTGTGTCTGCGTTATTTTTTTTTCAGTCCAGGGCTCACCTGCACTGTATATTTAGAGCACTGTCATCACTTCAAACAAAGTTTGTTAAGGGTATTGAGAGTTGTTAGGGTGCCCCTATTGCCCTCACAAAACTACAGTTCACATCTCTGGGATGAGGAATTGATTGTAGAGCCACACTGGGAATTGTAGCTTGGGGAGGGGAATGGGCCCCCCAACAACTGTCGGCACCCTTGACAAACCGCAGCTCCCAGGCTTCTTTGGGGGAAGCCATCGCGGTTGATTCCCTGCCTACTGAGAGCAAGCAGGTGCCTTCCCTGTACTCTTTTGGCACCTGCTACAACCATTCTTGTTTAGAACAAGCCCACCAAGATGCTTAGAAAGTTGAGGCAATTTGAATCTGTTTGTATGTTTTAAAGTATGGTTGTGATTTTTTCCTGATTTCACTGTTTTACCTTTTTTTAAACTGCTTTGAGGGTTTTCCCCTACAATCAAGCAGTGTATAAATTTTATTTTGCCCAATAGTTTTTATTAGTTTTCCAGATTTTTGGTGTATAAATGTTATGAAATTGAAATGAAACATGCTATAATGGTATTTTAAATGTTTAGTGCAGGTGGGTCACCATTTGTTGTGGAGATAGCATGAGGGTTGCATCTGTGCTTAAAGCAGCCTAGAAAATGCTGGCTTCCTCTTAATATTTATGGTGGGGAGGGGGGAATCCCTTCACCTCCTTATGTTATGGGGAATCTCCACAGGTGAGCTGAGTTCATGGATCCAGCAATCTTTTAAGCATTACGTTGTAGAAGACGCGAAGCAACAGTTTGGTGAATATGACAAAGATGGAGATGGATATGTATCCTGGGAAGAATACAATATTCAGATGTATGATCGTGTGATAGACTTTGATGATGATACGACTTTGGAAGATGCCGAAGAAGAATCTTTCCGGCAGGTGAGACAGCATGTGTTCTCCTGTAGCTCCAGCCTGGAACATCTGTTGCCTCCCTTGGTCAAGGCCAGCCCTGTGGGTGAGAATGCCACAAGTTCAGAGTCTGAGAGATCCTCTCTTAAGTTTTCTAGCCATTGCACTAATTCCCCCTTCCTTGCCAGTCGGCTTGACACAAGGAAAGAATAATAATTATAACTTGCCTGTAAACAGTTTTTTGTAAAGTTACTCATCTGTGTGAAGCTTTTTAAAAAATTAAGCACTATGTATACAAATATGACACATTGTACTTCATAGGTTTCCTTGACAGATGTGGCATTTGCTTACATAATTTTGTAGTTTCTGTATTTTCTCATTTTACATCACTAATCACACTCTGACTAGAGCCTTTATCAACCCTCTTTTAGCTAGATATAAGTTATGATGAACTTCTGACTCCTCTCAGTGTATATAAGATTGATATTGTAATGTGTATTTAAAATAAAAAGAAAAGCAGGTTAGGTTTATGTAGCTTGAAACTAATGAATACAATATGACTTCCGTTCATGTAACTGTTATTCCCCAAACTGTTTTCTAAGCTCCATTTAAAGGACAAGAAGAGGTTTGAAAAGGCTAATAGGGATGGAAGTTCTGGCCTGAATCTGGATGAATTCATTGCATTTGAACATCCTGAGGAAGCAGAATACATGAAGGCAAGTTTTGAGAGAAAGTGTCTACCACGGGGAATGCTGTTTGTTCATTCTTCAGATCCTGAGGGACACTATAGGGATGCACAACATACAGATTTTTCTGAGTAAAACAAGCTTCTCCATAGCATTGAAAATCCACCACTGAGCTTTTACATATGCAGGAAAGGTGGTGGCGATGATGTTTCTTCAGACTGCAATCCAGTGCTCAGCCGCTGGGGGGCGGGATTTCCACTGAAGCCCGTGAGACCTCTCTCTCCCCAGGCTGGGGCCCTGCAATGCTGTGTAACAGCTGAGGGCAAGCAGTCCTGCATATGCCACATTGAAATGAAGGGGAGAAATCAAGGAACCCTCATTTCAGTATTTGTTTCTGATGCTGTCAAATTAGAAACCCTTATAGCTGCTTCATGTAAAAAAAAGTGTGTGTTCTTGAATGGCCCTTCCTTTCCCCTCACCTCAACAAATTTTAGCATGGGAGAATATTCAGTATCTTCTGCACCATTTGTGCACCTTTTAGTTCTATCTACTGTGCTCTCACACTTGCTTAGGACAATGGTTGGACTTCACTAACAAAATTATTTACCTGAGTGCACAAGTTCAAACTGTTGTCTTGGCGCAACTTGCTCTCTTATTTGGACGATGATGAAATAAGTTCTAAGGAAAATGCAAATACCAGAATGAGCATTCACTGTGTTGGTGAGAATTTGCCCAGCTACACAGTGCGTTCATTCTTGTCTCTTGTATTTTTACTTGGAATTTAGTGCACCTCATCCAAATTAAGAATCCTGTGAATTTCTGCAGCGCTTTAAACACTGTTGGTTAACTGACCAAAGTTACCCGACCTTTTCTCTCCCCACTAGGAGTTTGTAATTCAGGAGGCTTTGGACGAACATGATAAGGATGGCGATGGATTTGTGAGCCTTGAAGAGTTCCTTGGTGACTACAGAAGAGATCCAAGTGAGTGGGCGGGGAATGATGTTCGAAGTGTCATAAATTCTTTGCATTGCATTTGCAAAGTACATCTGTCAAGGTCCTTAATTTTACACAGGTGTTCTCCATAAACTTTCCACTCATCTTCCCTTTGGCAACTGGTTGTTTTCTGAATAGCAGTGACCTTGTGTGCCTTGTAAATGTGGGAAGGAAAAAAGAGATTTAGCTTCTGCAGTTCTATGACTATTGCTGTTCAGTTTGTAAGCATTTAAATAGGAATCTGCCCATCTCCTTTTCTATGGCAGTAATGCTCTTTGGCCCTAAATCTTTGGAGTAATGTGGGGAGTTAATATAAGCTGTCTGGTTTTTGATACAGCAATATCATTTTTTTTCAGAACTGAACTGAACTAACAATAATATAATTGGGGGGGGTTGCCATCAGAAGGTGTTCATTCACGTTTAATGAAAAACACCCTTGTTGATTCAGTGGGTGATAACCAGCATTGCATAAGCTCAACTCCCTTCCTCTGCCATGCAGCCCCTCCATCTCCTATGAAGGTCCCCCAATTCTCTACCACATTTTTTTCGGCGGGGTGTGTGATGCATAGGATGTTCTGAGAAAGTGGAAGTCATGCTGCACAAGCGGAAATCAGAATCTGTTCTATATTGCCCATACTTGGTAGTTTTGCTTGTCTGCTGTGATTCTGGTTGTTATAAATATTTATGTAACCTGTTCTCAGTTTCCAGTAGGTATGCTGTCATCGGCATAGTTGTTTTTTAATTATTTGCAGATTTAACAAACTAGAGGAGAAAGAGAAAAAAATAATTAAACCAATAAAATAAGGAGTGTGTACAAGCAGTCCCCGTTTATGCAGGGGTTACGTTCTGAGGCACCACATGCGTCGGTGAAATCCTGTATGATTGAAACCCATTGAAAAAGCCTGCAAACAACCCATTCTGCCCCCGCCCTCATCCTGCCCATTTTGTGACATTTCAGTGACTTTATGATGTTTCCGGGTCACTTGTGGGTTTGGCGCAATGCACAGTTGCACACACATCAAATGTGTGTAAATGGGGGGGGAGGGGCTTCCTCTATCTAATCCAGGGGTAGGCAACCTAAGGCCTGGGGGCCGGGTGCGGCCCAATCGCCTACTGAATCTGGCCCGCAGTCAGTCTTGGAATCAGCGTGTTTTTACATGAGTAGAATGTGTCCTTTAATTTAAAATGCATCTCTGGGTTATTTGTGGGGCATAGGAATTCGTTAATTCCCCCCCCCATAAGTCCAGCCCACCACATGGTCTGAGGGACGGTGGACCGGCCCACGGCTGAAAAAGGTTGCTGACCCCTGATCTAATCTGTCTATACACCAATAGTAACCAAACAGTCCCTCATCCATTCACATTATGGATACAATAACATACATCTTAAGTTAACGTAAATGTTTCATAAAAGCCTTCCAAATGTCCAGAAAAGGATCCACAAGGTAATGACAAAATTCATTCAGATACCGCAGTCAGACCAGAAAGTGTGTACACTGGACAGCCTCACGCCATTTGCCTCAACCCGCCTTTCCCAGTGTTAAGCCTCCAATATCTCTCTGTAGTAGACGGCACCTTCCTATGCCAGAGGTGCTGAGTTGAAATAATAATTATCTGTATTATTCAGATAGGTTAAGAGCATAAGCAAAAGATCCTATGGGATAGTATATATTTTGCTGATAAATTTTTAGAGACTTTATCAATGAGGTTTATGATTTATTGTTACGTTGCTTTGGTTGTAAATCACTTTGATCCTCACTGGAATGAAATGTAATATATTAATTGTTTATTTTTTAAAAAATAAAAATAATTCAGATATTTTTATTTAATTAAATTTCCCCACAATGCTCTTTTTTCCTTTTTCCTTTTTTGCATTATACCAAATGGTAACTGTCAGGGGTTCAGGAGCAGAGGCGAGGGCAAGGGAGGGAACAGAGAGCGAGGGGGAGGAGGCAGAAGAAAAGATGAGTGACGACGACGACCCGAGATCTCCGAGTCTGTCCAGTGAATCAGAAGATTCACAGAAAGGAGCGCCAGTGGCCAGAGCAAGGGGGGAGCTTAGGGGGACACCCCAGGAAGAAGGGTCCAGAGAGGGTTCAGAGGGCAGCAGTTGGAAATCGGGGCCAGCGTCACCAACAGAGCGCAGTGGGGAGGAAAGGCGCCAGGTATCGAGCTCTGGCAGCTCGCAGCAGGGGGGAGGGCATGAGTCAGGAGTGGCCACACCTCCATCGGAGAGCGAAGAAACGGTCAAGCGGAAAGTGGAAGGTTGGGCGCGCGCGCCAAGTTCAAATGCACCGGAAGGCGGCGCAGTAAGCAGCCCGGAAAGGGAGCCAGGTCCTAAAGCCCGACGCAAGGAGACAGGAGGGTCCGGGGGGTCAGCGTCAGAAGAGTCCAGGAAGGAAGAGACCACGGGGGGCAGAGGGACCCAGAGAAGAACGGTCAGGCGGAAAAGGTGGAGTAAGGCTAGGGTATTAAGTTGGTGTACAAGGGGCGGAGACTCAGACGGAGCTTCGCCGGTCTAGCTTATAAGACGTAGAGCGGCACGCGGCAGCTTGGAAATGGAAACTGTAACTCAATAAAGACTTTTATAAAGTGAACGCTGGCTAGCGTGATCCTCTGTGAGCTAGGATCTGGGAGCAGCTCTGACAGTAACCTTTTTGGCACATCCAACATTTGGAACATAGTTTTCATTTTGTTAATAATTGCTGTGACAACATTTTTAAAGTTTCTTCTGATACTGTTTCAGAAAGCATGGTTGCTTTTCCAGTTCCTTTATTTTAACTGATGGTATACAAAGGAAAGAGATTTAATCCATGTGAAAAATTGTGTTTAGCTGCCAGTGAAGACCCAGAATGGATACTTGTGGAGAAGGATCGATTTACAAATGATTACGACAAGGATAAGGATGGGAAACTCAACCCTAAAGAGTTATTAAGCTGGGTAGTACCTAATAATGAAGGTATTGCTCAGGAAGAGGTAAGAGTTTTGAAGAACTTTATGAACTTGATAGCCAGACTTCAATCACACAGTCGCAGATGTTCTGAGTCCTCCCTGGAATCCATTAGACTTTAACACACCTAATTGTGGCTCAGCATTGTAACAGCCTACTCTAGCAGCAGTGCGGAAGGCCTTCCCCATTTGGCCTGCAAGGCCATTTTGGCCAGCCTGTGCCCATCTAGTGTGGAGCAGTATACCTAAAGGAGGGTCTCCATCCTCATCATTCGGTGTGGACACTGAGGTCCAGCGCTGAGGGCCTTCTAGCAGTCCTCTCAGTGTGAGAAGTGAAGTTACAGGGAACCAGGCAGAGGGCCTTCTCGGTAGTGGCACCTGCCCTTCCTACCAGACTTTTAGAAGACATCTGAAGGCAGCCCTGTTTAGGGAAGTTTTTAATGTTTGCTGTTTTATCGTGTTTTTAATACAGTCAAACCTCAGATTCCGAACACCTCCGTTTTGGAACGTTTTGGCTCCTGAACGCCAAAAACACGGAAGTAAATGCTCCAGTTTTCGAATGTTTTTTGGAAGCTGAACATCCGACGTGGCTTCCACTTGAGTGCAGGAAGCTCCTGCAGCCAATTGGAAGCTGTGCCTCAGTTGTCAAACATTTTGGAAGCTGAACAGGCTTCCAGAACGGATTATGTTCAACAACCAAGGTTTGACTGTATTCTGTTGGGAGCCGCCCGGAGTGGCTGGCGAAACCCAGCCAGGTGGGTGGGGTATAAATAATAAAATTATTATTATTATTAAGCAGGTAAAGATGCAATTTTCTGCTGAAAGTGGGTTTATCTGATCCTTGGCTTAGGCAGAACCCTGTGCCTTTGTGACTGCCACTGCACAGGCAACCTTCAGATTACAGCCCCCGTGCCTGCAAAACCTTGTGTCGTAGCCTGAGTGATGGCAAACCACATAGGCAACAGAAAATGCCTCACCTGACATCAGGTGATTGATAGGTAGGCAGCCGTATCTACCTGTTAAGATGGCCTGAAGAAATTGGTGGAACCTAAGCATCCGGGTCCAGCAAAAAATAACTCCCCAGCTCAGCACTATAGATTTCTTTACTCCCTGCTGCAATATCTGAGCAGCATAGAGAGATTTTTGGAGGATGAGACTTTAATCTGGCAATCCCTACCCCTGGCAACACACCAGTGTAATATGGACAGCCAAAAGAGAATGCAGAAACTACTTGGATTTCTCCTTTCCATCACATGTTTTTATCATATCTACACAGCAGATGATACATTATTTCTATGAAACTCTTTACAGGTACCGTACAGTCTTTTCAAATAAGAAAGACAGGCAGACAAGAGATGAATTTGTGAGCTACTTTAATGCTTGTTAATTTTATTCTCTAGGCTGTCCACCTCATTGAAGAAATGGACTTGGATGGTAACGGAAGGCTGGCAGAGGCAGAAATTCTTGAGAATCCAGATCTGTTTCTCAACAGTGAAGCCACAGATTATGGCAGGCAGCTGCATGATGAAAGCTTTTACCATGAAGAACTCTAGTTTCCAAGAGACTCTATTCTTTCTTCCAGAGTTGGATTTTTTTTTTATGTGTTCAGCTTTGAAGACAGCAACACAGTAATATACTGGTGTCTGCAGCAGTTTTTGCATCCCTGGGTTTCTTTGTACATTGCCTTCGATGTTTTAGCCTCCATAATTTTGGTACCACAAACCTATTGTACTTTTAAAGGGAGCAGAAGCCTTCTCCAGCATTTCATGTTTTAGTCCTGCTTTTTGAAACATACTTGAAAAAATGCAAAGATGTGACTATGTGATAGGATAGAGAATACCACTAGTTTGTGTTAGATTTTGGGAAAGAGGAAAAACTATTACGGTGTTTGTTTCATCTTTGTAAGAATCTTTCTGTATGAATATCCAGAAGGATTAAAGCCTTACATATTTGTAAGGTTTCTGTGTATATTAACTTCTGTAGATGGTGTTTATAATCTGAGAATCTTATTTTTGCAGCTAGATAGCAATTATTTTTACTGTAATGATAATCGCTTTAGAAAGTGTATTGTATTTAAGTAAGAAACAAACTTTAAACACTAAAGATTAAAAACTCAAAATGTCCTCATTTTTTCTTGTCATTCTTGCTATGACTCCCTTAACTAGGGCTAAATGAATACATTAGACCCACTATTCTCCCAAAAGCACACAACGTGGTTTACATGAAATAATGCAGGGATACAGATACAAGCTTTAAAAGCCAACATCGGTTTGAAACAGCAAATCAAAATTCTTTAAAGCCCTGTTAACTACATGCCTCTGAAAGCCTTGTTTTCTCCAGCCGCATAAAAGAAAGTGGCAGAGGGACCACGTGAATCTCTTAGGAGCCTGTTCCATGTCCACAGTATCACACTTCACTGTTGCTATGTGTTCCTTGTCATTTGTTAGGATCCTAAATGCTTAACTTGAAAGTATATTTGTAACAAGCCAGGATGGCATTTCCCAGTGATTTATGCTAGATGTATGTGCATTTTAGAAAACTCTGCCTGCTAAATACCAGGCAGGTGCAATACCTGTCTTTCCAACACCTATTTAAGATCTTCCCTTTTCCATCAAGCCTTTTAAGTGGCGATTTTTATCCCAGTTTGTATGTACTTTTATCCCAGTTTGTATGTACTGGATTTGAAATTGTTTTTATTGTTAAAATCGCTTTGGATTGCTCTGTGGGAAACAATAAATGAAATAAATAAGTTCAAAAAGAAAACATGAATCAACATGGAAGTGCTGTGGAAGTCTGGTGGGCACCAGTCACAAAATGGCTGCCGTGGGGGACATGGCATAACACAACAACATCAGGCTTGCCCTGGGAAGGAAGCTCTGTCCTTCCGGCCCTGATTGTGGAGATACTGATTCTGTTGCTGTACAGGAAAGAGTGTGCTCTTATGCACCCAAAGACCACAGACACGCATGTCTTTCTCACCCGTACATTTATCTCTGCCCAAGAGCACAGACCAGGCAGGCAGATGTGTTTTCTCTCTCGCCCAACTACCCGCACCCTCTCACCCACTAGAAGTCTGCACTAATTTCTTACCAAAAAATTAGACAAGTGGCATCCTCAATTTGCCTTGTATCTCAGGTTATAAAACTTTTCCAGTGGAATCTGGAGATTATGGTTGTCACTGAGGGCATTAGATAAGGTCTTGGTGGTCTCCGACTGGAAGGGAAGGGAAAATACATACAGTACAGATCCAAGTACTTAGAGAGCTGTTGAAAGAAATATATAACAACCCTCAAAGCCCTAATGGTGCAGTCAAGCACCCTGACATGGAAGTAAGGTCCGTTAAGTAACTGGAATGAGTGCGGAGTAAACCTGCATAGGTTTGTGTTGTAAAAGAGCTTTGCTTCTGCAGTGAGAATTAGAGCAGAGCACTTCAATCTTTGGCCAGGGGACGGGGGTGGAAGAGAGGAGGGCTCAAAAACCAGCGCTAGAACATGGGGAAGGGGGCAGGCTGTTCAGGGTTATGATGGGAAGGAGACCGTAGTAGAGAAGGCGGCATCAGCTTGTTTTTTCTTGTCTCAACTGTTGGAAACTTCAGAAAACACCAAAGACAAATTTAGCATTTTAGTGTAAATGTGAAAACACTTGCAGTAAATAGATTTGTGGTATAAAACCTCACAAACAGCTTACTAAACCTTTCACCCTCCTCTACATAGAGGACACATGCTGATGAGTTACCTCCGGTATATGGGTCATATGCAAATACTTTCTACTCAGAGGGTGTCCATTGCAATTAACTAAGTTGCGCATTCATCTCAGTGTGTCTACTGTGAGCATGGCTACCTTTCGATTTAACCCTCTGTGCCAAGTGTGAGGAACATTTGGCCCTCCAGATGTGGCTCAACTACAACTCCCATCCTCCCTGGCTATTTGCCATGCTTGTTTGGGTTGATTGGAGTTGTAGTTCAGCGACATCTGGAGGAGCAGTGATTACTGGCTGCTACTTTATATGACTGGCTTTATTTTGGCTGGCTCAGTTTAGTGTGGCAAAGGGTCTTCTGCAGAGGAAATCCAACCGTAGAAGTCTGGTTCTCCAGAGTCCAAGCAGGCCCAGCACAATTCTGGTGAGACCAGAATTAGACTTGCAACTTCCCTTTATACTGGTACAGCGGGGCTGGGCGCAGAGGGCTTTAGCCCCCTCAATGGTTTGAGGCAGAGGGCCGAGCACCCCCAAATATTTAGGGAGCTGACATCCCCAGCCACCACCAGGCGCCCTCCGCGTACCCCTGCCCCCGCCTGGGACCCCAGGAGCCGGGAGGGGGCTGGGACGAGTGGAGCTGTGGCTGGGTGTGAAGAAGAAGCTTCAGCAGCTCACTTGCATCCCGGAGCCAGGCTCTGGTGGGAGCCTGTTGTGGGGTGCCTAGTCATACCCCCTCCAGAAGATGCACCTGGGGGCCCCCATGTGCTACACCACTGGTCCCGGCGGCCAGGGCCAGTCCCAGTCCCCAGTCTAGCTGCTGCAGGCTCTTCCTACCTTATTGCCTTCACTTAGCTGCCATCCTGCACTGACTTAAAAAGCCCAGGGAACAGCAAAGCAGGTGTGGTCTCTTTGGGGAGCCAGCACCTGTGAATGTGGCCTGCTTCTAGGCTAGAGTGAGAGAGAAGGGCAGCAGCAAGAAGGTCCTCAGCAGGGAGTTCTGGTGCTCAGCCTGGGCTCTCCGCAGGTGCCCAGCCACATCTGCGGTGGAAGACTCACAGAAAGGAGAAGGGAGTGAATGTGGACAGGGTGGCAGCAGAGGCAGCAGCTGCTGTTTTATGTGGATTAGCAAATTCTGCTTGCTCCATTTTGTTACAGCTGTAAGATGGGAAGAAACAGCCCAGTTCCTTATTTCAGGAGCTGCCAGTAGATAAGGCTTGCAGGCACTGCTGAATAGACTCATTGATTTCATTGGAGTGACACTGGAGGAAGTGGGTTTGCATGACTGGCTGCTAGAGGAATAAGCTCTCCTCTCTTAACAGCCTCCACCCCTCCATTTGCAGGTGAAGCGACAGGCCTTTCAGGCTGGTCTGGAATAGAAAAATATTTGCTACGCCCTAGACCAGCCTTTGCCACTGTCCTCCAGATATTCTGGACTAGGACTCCCATCAGCCGTAGCCATCACAGGAACGGCAGTCCAGAACATCTCTGGAGGGTGCAAGGTTGGCAGAGGTTCCCCCAGGCCAAAGCGGCCCCGACCCCCCCTGGCTTTTCCTACTTAGGGAATGGGATGGACAATAGGACGGAGTGAGATTAGAAGAATATACAGTGGTACCTCGGGTTACAGACGCTTCAGGTTACAGACTCCGCTAACCCAGAAATAGTACCTCGGGTTAAGAACTTTGCTTCAGGATGAGAACAGAAATCGTGCTCCGGTGGCAGCGGGAAGCCCCATTAGCTAAAGTGGTGCTTCAGGGTAAGAACAGTTTCAGGTTAAGAACGGACCTCCGGAACGAATTAAGTACTTAACCCGAGGTACCACTGTATATTCACAGATGAGACTGGCTTCTTGAAGCCAGCATCTCTCCCTCCAAGGCACAACTTTTCCTGCTGCTTCTCCCACTGCAATTGGCACAAGCAATTTGGAGAATGGGATGTGCTGTGGAAAAGCAGGGTGGGTCAGACTTCAAGCTTGTGGAATCGACTTTGTTTTCACTCGAAATCACAAGGCCCACAAACTGGAGTCAGGGTGCAAAGTAGTGGTGTGGAGGCAATTCCTTATGGTCCCCCATGACTGATACTCAGTTCATGCCAGGGTAGTCAATGCAGTGCACTCCAGATACTGTTAGATTAGAACAGGCATAGGCAAACTTGGCCCTCCAGATGTTTTGGGACTACAACTCCCATCATCCCTAGCTAACAGGACCAGTGGTCAGGATGATGGGAGTCATAGTCCCAAAACATCTGGAGGGCCAAGTTTGCCTATGCCCCCGCCCCCAACCATTGGGTTTTGCTGACTGAGGCTGATAGAAATTGTGGTCCAGCCACCTCTGGAGGGCACCCCTGAGTCAATCCAGCCTCCACTAGTGAAACTGAGCACTTTGATTTAGAGCAGTTTATATGCATATAATGTGCTTACAAATGGGAAGGTGGTCTTGTTGAAGTTCATGAGAGGCAGGGAATAATGCAACTGATGAGGCAGTTTTATGTTCTGCTTGGCTTCTTCCCCCCAGCCTTGGGCTGGCTCTAAGTGCCACGTAGGGCACAGAGATTTCTGGCATCTGTGATATTGCTTTGGTCTCAGCAGTCACTGTGGTGCGCATCCTCACCCCTGCTCAGTGAGGGATTCTGGGGTGCAACTTGCAGAGCATGTGATGCCCCCACTTCTAGTCCCTCTGAAGCACAGGTGTTGTATCCAGCTGGTCCTTCTCTCCAGCATAACCCAGGCACCGCAAAATGAGTTTTCAGCTCAAAACCGTAACACGGAGCAGGGCCAAAACTAGGCTGAAGCATGCGGAGCATCCCTTATTGCCTGCTTGCATTTTCGCCAAAATTTGTGCTCCTTTCTGTTCTCCTCAATTGGATAAAGCTTCCATTTCTAAAGGAAGCCTCCTTGCATCTGATAACATTTTTACTCTGCTCATTAACCATGCAGGCATCCTCATGGACTGAGCAGTACCTTTCTTGATCTACGGTAGACATGAAAATAAATATTTAAATAATATATTCTTGTTGTTTGTCATGGTATTACAACTGTTGTTAATTTTTTACATTGCAAAATGCAGGCTTGGCTTAGGGGCATGTTTCATGTTGTTTGTCCCAGAGGCAAAGATCTCTAGTTCTGGCCCTGATTCTCTGATGGAAGCCACTATAGCTATTTTGACACATGCAGGCACTTCTGGCTTTTCAGAGCATCTGATTTTGTTCCTGCTTAAGCTGTTCTGGTTTCTAGTGCATTTCTGAGCCCAGTTCAAAGCACTGGTTGTTATATTGAAAGCTCATCATTAACTACTTCAAGAGCTGCTTCCTAATGGGCATGTATTTTGTACATTGAATTACATTTCCCTTTTAAGATACTTTGGAAGTTTCTTTGTTCTACTGAACAGCTAACTCTCTTCTGCTCTTTGTTTCCAGCTTAGGAACAGTGAAAATGTTTGCCATTTCGTTTGAAGAAAGTGCTCGCCAGCTAAATAGCCAGGCAAAAAGCAACCTCTGCTACGTTTTATCTGCAAATGGCATAACAGAGGAAATGGTGGTTCCCGGGTCCATCTGCAAACAGCGACTGAAATGTCACATTTTAAAACTTCTCGCCCAGTGATATTGATGGGAGAAGACTCTCTATTAGTATTCCAGGGACGTTCCTTGTGTGCTACCACTTCATTCATATTCACAGTTGCAATGAATGAACACAGCACATCCAAAAGCTACATATTGATCCAAATAGGCTAAGCTGAGGCAAGTGATATCTACCCATTTCCTTAATTTTTATGAGAATTGGAAAATACTTCTGTTATTGCAGCAATTGCTGAGCCTGCAACGTCACAGGTCTGCTTCCTGTGGGTATGATTTGAGCCCAGCATAAAAGATTACCAAAAACACACGCAAACTGCCTTGCATCACGAAATGCAGCCTCCTCCGTGGTCAACAGAATGGGCCTGCTCTCAGTTTTCTTCCCAGAGTTTGTAGCTTTGTCCATTGATCAGACAACACTTTGGCTTTCTGGGGTGTAGCTAATCTTGTCGCTAACCTCCCCCCCCCCCCAAAAAAACACACCCTGCCTCATTTGCACACAGATGATAGGGTGTTTTTTTGCTTCCTCATTTCAATACTCACCATTTGCCAGAACTGAAGTGAGGTTGATAGCAGAGCACAGGGGTGGGGCAAGAGGAGGGAAAGAGGAAGGGAGACCTGTGAGGTTTGGGGTGTGCTTTCTCCTTCGGAGTAGCAAGTCGTTTCACACTCAGCTTCCTTAAACCGCCCAGAGCTGTTTTGCAAGCTGCAAAAGAGAGCGTTCCTCTTTCAGCTTCTGTGTGCTTGGCAGCCAGAGCCAACTGGGTTCCTCTCCGCCAACCTTTTGGTGCTGTGGGGAACCTCTCCAGCAGCTCCTCATGACACACCTGCAGTTCAAAGACGCCTTCTGGGTAAGTGCCAACATCTTGATTTTCACCTTCACTGGCTGGCTGTGTGGTCTGAATTCACCTGGTGCCGCACTGTCACGGTTTTGCCTGCAAGTTTGGTTCAGTGCATTAGGAATGTTTTCGGGGCACGTTTGCAAACTGGTTACCACAGGAAACTGCGGAAGGGGCCTCTTTAGGACACCTGAATCCTCACAGTCAAAAGGTAAGGGACTTCTAGGGTCCACTTGTACTATAGTTAAAAGAATCACTTATTTCAAACTTTTAATTGCTAAAAAAGAGAGAAGGAAATGAACTCCTAATTTTATTTTATTTTTAAATTTTGAATGACTAACTTCTTTCTTGGGGATGCTGGCAGAACATGGGTCTAATTTTCATTGCTGTTGACAGCTCATGTTTTTATCTTATGTGGTGCTTTTTGTGTTAGATATACAACTTTGCTAGTGCTGCTTTTATTTGGGTGGAGGGGATGCTCATGGCACCACACAGAGAGTGTCTTATGCAAAACCTGAATGTTATTATGCAAAGGTTGCCCCACCCTGGTGCTCAGGTGTCACCCTTGAATATCTTGACCTTTCCCAGTTGGTGGGGGTTGTTTCTAAAAATAAGGGCATGAAGAGCCCTCCTCCATCAGACCAAAGGTCCATCGGATGCAGCCCCCTGTGATGTCGTGGTCCAGCAAGATGCCTTAGGAAACCAGCAAATGCGTCATGGAGGAAACAGCCCTCTGCTCCTCTTGCTTGCCAGTACTGACATTCAGTGATATACTGCCTCTGAATCTGGAGGGTAAATCCATCCCATGGTTCCTCAAGCTTTTATCCCCAGATGTTGGACTACAGCTCCTATTATCCATAACCATTTGGCTAAGCTGGCTGGGGATGATGGGAGCTGTAGTCTGAGGAGCACTGATCTATCCAACATGATGAATGGCCTCTTGTTTCTGGATGTAGGGGGCTTCAGGCTATGTTTCCACTCCACTTTGCCTATGGATTGGCCATCACACTCTGCTATCACAGGAGAAGACTTTTGGTTTGTGGGTGTCCCAGAAGCAGGGACATCCAGGCTATCGTGTCCAGTTAGGAGCTACAGGTCATGGTGTGTGGACGTACCCTGGCAACTTCCTCACCACAGGGCTGCCCCAATACATGTTGTTGTGTCAGAACAGCAAATGGCAAGGCCCTTGCTGCCCCGAGAGCACATAGGGTCCCAAGTGTGGTTATGTCGGGAAATCTCACAAGAACTTCTTTCTGCAGCCATGCCTTAAACCTCTTCTCAAACTTTTATTCTCTATGGGCCTAACTATACGTGCTTCTCATAGCATCTCTTGCAGCCACATCTTAATTTTCTGTTTTATTTAGCTACAGAGGCAGCAGTGGGGAAGGCGTGGCTTTTATCAGGACGGCAGTATAGAGGGAAGGGGGCTTTACCCCCGTCTCTGCTGAGCAGGTGCAAGATTCCAGGGGTCTTGGCACGTAACCAGGGTTTGTATTCCTATGGATTAAGGCACAATGGAGACGGTAGTGTCTTTTAGGAAAATGGTTTATTTACACATATTTACACCTGAGTTTAGGTGCAGGGGGTGCAGAGCATTACACCCCAAGAGTGTCTCTTGTTGCTCCCCTCACAGATACAGCCTGCTTGGGCCCAGAGCAATAAGCAGCCAGGCTCCCTGGTCTCTGCATGCAGCCTTTCCCAGCCAGCCCTGCATGGAATTCTCCTCCTGTTCCTCTAAACCCCTTTTATTCCTACGGTGACATCATGCCTCCCAGCAACCTCCCCCCTCCCAGCTTATATCTAACCTTGACCTTCATCTCTGATCATCTTCCTCTCATGGGAGGAGGGTCTCACACAACCACAAAAGTTAATTGTTTGTGGACCTCTGGGGAGGAAAGATGGTGGGCTGGTCATCGACTGCTTACGCTCCTGTCGGCAGAGATGAAATGTATTGATTAAGAAACCAAGGTATACCAAAACTCCCTTTTGAGATAAGGGAGTTCAGGGATAAACCTCACATGTCTTCAGAAGGAGACATTCATCATGCCAGAGACAGAAGTTTTCAGGGGTGAAGGAACATCTCAAGGAAGGAACATTCACCAATCCCATGCACCACACAATGGCCCTTAAATTAGGGCGTGAGGTCAGCAAACCTCATTCTTTTAACTATTTCTGAGACTAGAAGTGGGACGTGGGTGGCGCTGTGGTCTAAAACACTGAGCTTCTTGGGCTTGCCAATCAGAAGGTTGGCGGTTCAAATCCCCGCGACGGGGTGAGCTCCCGTTGCTCAACCTAGCTCCTGCCAACCTAGCAGTTCGAAAACACGTCAAAGTGCAAGTAGATAAATAGGTACCACTCCGGTGGGAAGGTAAACGGCATTTCTGTGTGATGCTCTGGTTCGCTAGAAGCGGCTTAGTCATACTGGCCACATGACCCGGAAGCTGTACGCCGGCTCCCTCGGCGTATAGAGCGAGATGAGTGCTGAAACCCCAGTTGTTCGTGACTAGACCTAACAGTCAGGGGTCCCTTTACCTTTAAGACTAGAAGTAAATACTAATTGGATTTTCTATCTGTCAGTTAATTAGCACCAGAGAACAGGTGGGCTGCTGGGGGCTGATTAACAGGCTAGAAAATAAACCAAAAGGTTTAAATTAATTACTGGCGACTTCGAAAGAATACAACTATTCTTTGAGAGAATAGTTGCCCGAGACTATCAGGCACGGCATTGACATCGAACAGGGCATTTACTGAGCCTGCCCTGCCTTCCTCTGCCCATCCCCCGATGTCGCCTGCTTGTTCAGGTTGGCAGATTCAGAGATCATTTGAGCAGACTTGACCTGGCGCAAGATGCTACAAGCACTTCATGATGCTAAAAGAACTTTGTCTGCTACAAGAACCTTTTTGCCCCCCTTTCCCCCTCCCCCCTTCCTTTGCCATTTGTTTTAGTCCTTTGTTTCATGATATTTAAGTTTTTGCTTGCTTACTGTAAGATGCTTGATTGTTGTTCTCCTGTTATTTGGGTTTTTTTCTTCCTTTATGTACGTTATATGGTAGTTCTGTTTAGCTGTGGAATGTTTTGGGGGTTATTTTTTAATTTTAATAATGTCTAATATTATAATAGTAGGCTGATAAAGAACATAATAGTTTCATATAATCAGAGAGGTAGCTGATGTTAGCTGGCTTGTTCTACTCGACTAATTAGAGTTATCGAGTTGTTGATACTATAAGCAGAACAACTAGGCTGGGAAAGAATCACACCAATTGTCATCAATGGAGGCTAGTATGAGGCTTGGGACTGCTACCGTGGAGGGGCGAGGGAGGTATGGCGGTGGGGGCAGATGTTATCGGCGAGGGGGACCGAGATACGGATACGCTCATATCCCTTCCAATCTGCGCCCCATCCCGAGGGACGAGGGTAGGGTGAGCAAGGATTACTCACCTCCATCACTGGTGCTATGCAATGCCAGGTCTATAGGCAACAAAACCGCAACCCTGCGAGATTTCTTCACCTCGCAGGGGGTCGACCTGGCTTGTGTGACGGAGACCTGGGTGTGCGATGGGGAGACACTCTGCAAAAGTATGAAGATTCAGTCTTGCAAGGAGAAATGGCACGGAGAATGCAGAAAGGGCAAGGGTAACAGGGCTCACAGATGGGCTCTAAGACTTGTGCAATCAGTCATAGAATCATAGAATCATAGAGTTGGAAGAGACCACAAGGGCCATCGAGTCCAACCCCCTGCCAAGCAGGAAACACAATCAGAGCACTCCTGACATATGGTTGTCAAGCCTCTGCTTAAAGACCTCCAAAGTAGGAGACTCCACCACACTCCTTGGCAGCAAATTCCACTGTCGAACAGCTCTTACTGTCAGGAGGTTCTTCCTAATGTTTAGGTGGAATCTTCTTTCTTGTAGTTTGGATCCATTGCTCCGTGTCCGCTTCTCTGGAGCAGCAGAAAACAACCTTTCTCCCTCCTCTATATGACATCCTTTTATATATTTGAACATGGCTATCATATCACCCCTTAACCTCCTCTTCTCCAGGCTAAACATGCCCAGCTCCCTTAGCCGTTCCTCATAAGGCATCATTTCCAGGCCTTTGACCATTTTGGTTGCCCTCCTCTGGACACGTTCCAGTTTGTCAGTGTCCTTCTTGAACTGTGGTGCCCAGAACTGGACACAGTACTCCAGGTGAGGTCTGACCAGAGCAGAATACAGTGGCACTATTACTTCCCTTGATCTAGATGCTATACTCCTATTGATGCAGCCCAGAATTGCATCGGCTTTTTTAGCTGCCGCGTCACACTGTTGGCTCATGTCAAGTTTGTGGTCAACCAAGACTCCTAGATCCTTTTCACATGTACTGCTCTCAAGCCAGGTGTCACCCATCTTGTATTTGTGCCTCTCATTTTTTTTTTGCCCAAGTGCAATACTTTACATTTCTCCCTGTTAAAATTCATCTTGTTTGTTTTGGCCCAGTTCTCTAATCTGTCAAGGTCGTTTTGAAGTGTGATCCTGTCCTCTGGGGTGTTAGCCACCCCTCCCAGTTTGGTGTCATCTGCAAATTTGATCAGGATGCCCTTGAGTCCATCATTCCAAGTCGTTGATAAAGCTGTTGAATAAGATCGGGCCCAAGACAGAACCCTGTGGCACCCCACTAGTCACTCTTCTCCAGGATGAAGAGGAACCATTGATGAGCACCCTTTGGGTTCAGTCAGTCAGCCAGTTACAAATCCACTGAGTGGTAGCATAGTCAAGACTGCATTTTACCAGCTTCTTTACAAGAATATCATGGGGCACCTTGTCAAATGCCTTGCTGAAATCAAGGTAGGCTACATCCACTGCGTTCCCTTCATCTACCAGGCTTGTAATTCTGTCAAAAAACGAGATCAGGTTAGTTTGACATGACTTATTTTTCAGAAATCCATGCTGTCTATTGGTGATCACAGCATTCCTTTCTAGGTCTCACAGACTGTTTGCTTAAAGATCTGCTCCAGAATCTTCCCTGGTATTGATGTCAGACTGACTGGGCTGTAATTATTTGGGTCCTCTCTTTTCCCCTTTTTGAAAATAGGGACAACATTTGCCCTCCTCCAGTCTGCCGGGACTTCGCCTGTTCTCCAGGAATTCTCAAAGATGACTGCCAGTGGTTCTGAGATCACCTCTGCCAGTTCTTTTAATACTCTTGGATGCTTTTCGTCCGGCCCTGGAGACTTGAATACATCTAAACTAGCCAAGTATTCTTGTACTATCTCCTTAGTTATTCTGGGCTGTGTTTCCTCTGCTGAATCATTTGCTCCAAATTCTTCAGGTCGGGCATTGTTTTCTTTATCGGAGAAGACTGAGGCAAAGAAGGCATTGAGGAGTTCAGCCCTTTCTGTGTCCCCTGTTTGCATTTCACCATCTTCTCCTCTGAGTGACCCCACTGTTTCTTTGTTCTTCCTTTTGCTACGAACATACCCATAAAAGCCTTTTTTGTTGCTTTTAACCTCTCTAGCAAGCCTGAGTTCATTCTGTGCTTTAGCTTTTCTGACTTTGTGTCTACATGTGCTGGCTATTTGTTTGAATTCCTCTTTGGTGGTTTCCCCCCTTTTCCATTTTTTGTACACATCCTTTTTAAATCTTAACTCAGTTAAAAGTTCTTTAGATAGCCACCCTGGCTACTTTAGGCACCTTCCATGTTTCCATCTCATTGGTATTGCCTGAAGTTGTGCTTTTACTATCTCCCTCTTAACAAACTCCCAGCCATCATGAACTCCCTTTCCTTTTAGTATTACTGTCCATGGGATCTCACCCAGCACTTCCCTAAGTTTTATGAAGTCGGCTTTCTTAAAGTCAAGAAATTGAGTCCTATTATGCTTGGCTGCTCCTTTCCGCTGTATAGTAAACTTCAGAAGAGCATGATCACTCGCGCCTAATGATCCTTCCACTTCTACCCCACTAACCAGGTCATCAACATTGGTTAGGACCAGATCTAAAATGGCTGTTCCTCTTGTTGCTTCTCCCACTTTCTGGACAATGAAGTTGTCTGCAAGGCCAGTGAGGAATCTGTTTGACCTTATGCTCTTGGCTGAGTTTGACATCCAACAAATATCCGGGTAATTGAAGTCCCCCATTACTACTATCTCCCTTCCTTTTGCATGCTTGGCCATCTGTTCCAGGAAGGCATCATCTATGTCCTCCGTTTGGCTTGGGGATCTATAGTAAACTCCCACAATGAGGTCTCTGTTATTCTTCTCTCCCTTAATTTTGACCCAAATGCTCTCACTTTGGCTTTGAGGTTCTAAATTTTGGATTTCTTCACAGGTATACACATCCCTGACATATAACGCCACTCCTCCTCCTTTCTTGTCTTGTCTGTTTCTCTGAAATAGATTGTATCCCCCCATTATTACATTCCAATCGTGGGACTTATCCCACCAGGTTTCAGTGATGCCTATTATGTCATATTTAGTTTGCTGTACCAAGAGCTCAAGCTCATCTTGTTTATTTCCCATGCTTTGTGCATAAGTGTACAGACATTGAAGTCCATTAATCATTCCCCCGTGTCTCTTATTTAAGGATTTTTTCCTCCCACCACTAGGTCTGCGTGCTGTTTGCTCTATGACATTTGGATGATCATCTTCATCAGTTGATAGACTCCTACCTTCAGGAGCACTGTCTCCCTCCCCCACATTAGTCAGTTTAAAGCCCTCCTGATGAGGTTTCTGATATTTTTGGCAAAAACATTTCTCCCAACCGTTGTGAGGTGCAGCCCATCGCTTGCCAGAAGTCCATCTTCAAGAAACTGCAGTCTGTGATCTAAGAATCCAAACCATTCCTGTTTACACCATTTGCGAAGCCAGCTGTTCACTTCTACTATTTTTCCCTCTCTCTCTGGGCCACGTCGTTCAACTGGGAGGACAGATGAGATGACAATTTGTGCATTTAATTGCTTCAATTTCCTGCCCAGAGCCTCGTAGTCTCTTTTGATCTTCTGGAGGTTATTGCTTGCAGTGTCATTGGTTCCCACATGAACCAAAAGGAGGGGGTATTTGTCAGTGGGTTTTATGATTCCTTGCAGTCGTTCAGTTACATCTTGGATCTTAGCCCCGGGGAGACAGCACACTTCCCGAGACATCTTGTCAGGCCCACAGATCACTGCTTCTGTTCCCCTCAGTAGGGAATCCCCTATCACCACTACACGCCTCCTTTTAGGTTTGGTCGGGGTTCTTCCGTGAGCTGTCCGTTCCAAGGTTGCCTGCACATTCCCTGAGGACTGACTTTGCTCCTCATCTTCATATACCTGATTGACTGTAATGAGGGAGAGATCCTCAAATGGAGTCTGCTCTTCGTCTTCCATGCTAGGGGAGAGGACCTCGAAGCGATTGTGTATTTCTAAACAATCAGAGCGAACCCTGGGCCTCCTACTTCTTTGAGTCACGTTTCTCCATATATCTGGCTCCTGTGTTGGTGAACTAACCTCCTTCTCAGGGGAGTCCCCTGTCTCCTCCTTGGTGGAGACGGTGTGCTCTGTTGCTTCCAAGAAGAGCTCCAGCTCTCTAATTCTTTGGAGCGTAGCTACACGTTCCTCCAGTTGCTGGACTTTGTCTTTTAAGAGGGCAATCAATATGCAATTGCTGCAGGTAAAGCTGCCTGCAACCTTTGGCAAGATGGCAAACATTGCGCAGGAACCGCAGGCGACTGCAGCTGTTCCCTCCCCCTCCATCTTGAGAACGTGTCGCTGGCGGTGGCTACAGCGGTCTTCCATCATAAAAAGCGTGAAGACAGGACAAATAACTCCCCCCACAAAAAAACCTAGGTCTCCCCCAACAAACGTTTGAGACTAGCTCCCCTAAATCTAAAAGATGGATCAAACTGCCCTGCTAGCTCTGATAAGCTCCTCCCACAGCTAATCCCCTGCCTCAACAGAAACCCTGCCCCCTCTGACCTTTGCACAGGGAGAACAGCTAATCAGCCACAAAGAAACACAAACACACACACACACACAAGAAAACCCTTTTTGCACCTTCTTGATTTGAATTAATTTTATAATGAAATGATTTTAGAATGTTGTATTATTTTATTGTTGTTAGCCGCCCTGAGCCCGGCTTCAGCTGGGGAGGGCGGGATATAAATAAAAAATTATTTATTATTATTATTAACTGATAAGATAGCTCTGAATCTGCTTTAAATTTTCAATTTATACAGCCTATAAATCTCTGTCTTGTACGTGCTGTGTTGGCTGCAAAAATGAAACAGAAAATGACACAGAAAATGAAACAGAGTTCTTAAGAGGAAGGAATGTGCAAGCAGAGACCAGTTCCTGGAAGTGGAACTTCTCCCAAGGGGGAGCTTAGCAGAACCCAATGTGGCAAAGCCAACACCAGGTGCTTCTCCAATCGTTGATATCCTACAAATCCTCCTGGATGAACAGCTGGCAGAGTTAAGATCCGAGGTGCGCAGAACTTTAAGAGAAGTTAGATCTGATCTCTGTCAGACTACAGAATGCACAGGAGCGTTGGGGAAAGATGCTGATTGACTTCTGCCTGAGCATGGGACAGCAGCAGGAGTTGGAGTGGATGGGAGGATGGAAACAGGAGAAAGGAAGGGGTTTAAGAGGCAATTGGAGAGGCAGAGATGAAGCTGAGAGAGAAAGGGCCGAGGGCAGAAACGGAAGCAAACACGGAAGAAAAAGCCTCTAAGCTCTCAGTGATTGGTTTGGAAAAAGAATGGAAGAAGGATTTTTCCTTTTTTCTTTAAATCAGGATAAAGCAGGACCAACAGGAAATGGGACTGGAATATAAGGAACTGACGAGGGTTTAATGAAGACACAACAAGCAAATAAGTACAGACTATTACACTATTAAGATTTGTTAGAGCCCCTGGGGAGAAATTCATCATATTGGACCACAGAAGGACTATTTTGGTCACATAATAATAACTGAAGAGCTACTTTTGTACTTTTTGAGTGGAAAACGACAAATTTGAGATGCCTGCGGAGACTGAGAAAACAACACCTAGCAGACTGAGAAAAAGCTGGATATTAATGCAGCTAGATGGTATCCTGACATACTTTGAATATTTTGCATAATTGTCATATACATAATCAGCAGCAGAGAGAATCAGAAGATCCTCTTTTCTTTTCTTTTCTTTCTCTTATTATTTTGTTTTTCTGTTTTCTTTAATTCTTGTTTTCTCTCTATCTATATCTATCTATATCTATGCTTCGTTTTTTTGAAGTTTCCTATCTTGGATTGATGAAGATGCTTCCAGGAAGGTGATGGATGATAGAGAGGATCTCCCAGGGTGGGAGACTGGGGGAAGAGGGGGAAGCTCCCGGGTGAGAGCTGGGATGGCTCACTCTTCTGTGTGTGGAATAAGGGTTAAGATATAATTGTAATAGTGGACCTGGTTTTTATTTTATTTTATTTATTTTTAGTTTTTTTCTTCTCTTCTTTTTCATTTTCTTCTTTTGCTTATTCTTGCTTCTGTCCTATTTATCTTCTTTAGATTAGCTTGGCTTTTATTGTATTGTATGTTGAAAACTCTTAACAGAATTGATTTTAAAAACCCAGCTAGGCCCCTTCCTTTGTATTACAGGATGGCTCTTCTCCCCACATGATTCAGACTGCGTTTCTGCACTGCTCACCTGTCTCACACCTGGGTGAAGACGGCAAGCATTCAATACCCTACATTTACTAACTCTAGAACTTATGAGGGGGAATCTGGCACCCAGGAATTATGGGTGAATCTGCCCCCCCCCACTCATAACAGGGACTTTAACCATCATAACTGCAATGAAAATTTGTACTGGCACACCTTTCTTGTGATGCAAATGTGGCTTTGAAAAAAGCTTCTACTAAAAGCAACAGAAATTCCCCCCCACCAACAAAACCGAACTGCTTTACTGTGGTCTTTCTAAAATGCAGGTGCCTGTAATTAAATAAATAAAAACATGATTGCAATGTGCAAGAGACACCGTGGACATTCTGTGCACTGTTTCTTACGGTTAGTTGTTTCTGTACCTGCCCAGCCTCACGTCAGGTGACTTACGTAGCAAGTGCAAGCATTTGGTAAGAAGGAAATGCCTTTAAAAAAAAAAAGGCTGCTAAACAGGAAATCTAACTTTCCACCTTTATGACGATCTACTTTCCGTGCTGTATTCTTTGAACTAAGAAAGTACTCTTTCCGTTTCCGCTGTGGTGGTCTGACTTCTCTGACATCCCGCTGGCAGGGGAAGGGCCGTGGTTCAGGGGCAGAGCATTTATTTTGTAGACAGAAGGTCCCAGATTCATTCCCTGGCATCTCCAGGTAGCTCTGGGAGAGACCCCGAAACCCTCGATGACCCCTGTCAGTCAGTGGAGACCATGCTGCGTTATGCGCACTAGCAGGTCTGTCTTGCTGTAGGTGCCTTTCTGTGTTCCTCTCTTATGTGGGCCTGGGCTGCTCCCTAGTCCTTCCAATACCTGCGCTGGCTACGGCTCCTGGAGATCAGCCGGTGCAGGTCAGGTGTATCCTGCACATGGCGGGTATCCTGTGGAACTCGCTCCCACAGGAGGCAGGGATGGCCACCAACATGGAGAAGAGGGCTATTAAGGGCTACTCAGACAGCAATGCTTCGGCATGCCTCTTGCTGGAAGCCGCAGGAGGGGAGGGGCTCCTGTGCTTAAGTCCTGCTTGTGGGTTTCCACGGAGGGCATCCGGCTGACCACAGTGAGAACAGGATGCTGAACTAGATGGGCCCCCCTTCTGGGCCTGATCCAGAAGGCTCTTCTCATGTTCTTATGAGTTAAGGCAGGAATAGGTAAACTCGGCCCTCCAGATGTTTTGAGAATATAGTTCCCATCATCCCTGACCACTGGTCCTGTTAGCTGGGGGTGATGGGAGTTGTAGTCCCAAAACATCTGGAGGGCCAAGTTTGCCTATGCCTCGGTTAAGGTAAAGGACCGCTGGATGGTTAAGTCCGGTCAAAGGCAACTATGGGGTGTGGCGCTCATCTCGCTTCAGACTGAGGAAGCCAGTGTTTGCCCACAGACAGCTTTCTGGGTCATGTGACCAGCAGGACTAAACTGCTTCTGGCACAATGGGACACCGTGATGAGTGGCAGAGCACACGGAAATGCCATTTACCTTCCTGCCGCAGTGGTACCT
Organism: Podarcis liolepis; assembly: GCF_965112155.1. Taxonomy (NCBI): domain Eukaryota; kingdom Metazoa; phylum Chordata; class Lepidosauria; order Squamata; family Lacertidae; genus Podarcis; species Podarcis liolepis. The sequence continues at coordinate 77,066,498 of NC_139564.1, forward strand.
ATTCATCTACTTGCACTGGTGTGCTTTCAAACTGCTAGGTTGGCAGGAGCTGGGACAGAGCAACAGGAGCTCACCACCATCATGGGAATTTGAACTGCCGACCTTCTGATCAACAAGCCCATGTGGCTCAGTGGTTTAGACCACAACACCACCCGCTTCCTATATGTTCTTATGACCCTGTGCTAATTAGCCCATTATCTGACTTGTTGCAATACAGTTTTTCATCTTCCTGTATTGTAAAATCCAGTGTAATTTCCCTGGTGGGAAAACCTGACAATGGCTGAGCCCTGTCTTGAATCTGATGATTCAAAGGCAGCCTCAGAAGGGGACGGGCAACGTGGCTGTGACCATTTGGCACACCAGCGCCAGCAGCGCCAGCAGCTGCTCTCTCCAGCAGCCTGTTCCAGAAGGCTCAGAGCCCTCCAGGCTGTCCGTCTCCAGCCGTGTGGCAGAACACTCGAGAGATGGCGAACACAACTGTAGGTTTGCTGATTCAGTTATTTGGGGGGCGGGTTTGAAAAAAGATGCTCTGAAAGGCATTTTACACCATGGTGCAATCCATTTTCTTTTTAAATGTTGGCTGGGAAATATCCACTGTGCTACTCTACCGGTGTGTTGTCATTGTATCTATAGCACAAAAATCTGGAAACGGCAGCACAAATCCTACGTATGTTTATTCAGAAGCAGGTCCTATGAATTCCCTGGCGCTTCCTCTCAGGGAAATGAGCTTAGTACAGGATGGTGGCTGCTGGAGACACAGCCTTACCTTCGGTGGCCCCCTCTCTAGGGATCTTTTCCACAAGGAGGCCTGGAAGGTGTCTCACTCCCCCCCCCCCCATCCTTTTGGAGACAAGTTAGGATGTATACCATTTTTTAAAGAAAGCATTAAAGGAAGAGTTGTATATGACTTAGGCAGCTGTTCCCTTCCCCACCCACACCAGTTGCTGCTGGTCCACTTGATATGCTTAGAATATATATATATAGAGAGAAAGTTTTTAAATTTTTTTGGTTTTTTGGTTTTTTTGCTTTTCTTACAGCCAGCTGCCTTATGTGTCAATTTTGTGACTGTGACATACTATCTCTTTAGGCTAATTGGGTCATTGCATAACCTGACTTTTCTCCTGTGCTTCAGTGAAGTTGGAAATCTTTGTCTCTACTTTTAAGAAGGGTAGGCATGTGTGGCAGGTCAGACTAGGCTAGGAAGACCCAGGTTCAAATCTCCACTCATCCACAGGTCATAGGGCCAAACAAAAAGTGACATTAAAAGTGATAGGGCATTTAATGGGCATTTTTAAAAAATGTGTTTTTATTAAAGATTTTCTTGGTTTACAAAAGTATGTGCATTTTTTTCCAAGTAACATTTTTACAGATCAGTTTCATTTGTTGAGACATTACTGTTACATTAGGAAGAAAAGGGGCAAAGAGGTGGAGGGGGGGAGATGGGTGGGGGTGGGGTCAGGTGGCGATCTTTCTATTTTACTTAATGTATGTGTGGGGTTTTGTGTCAACATCGCTTGTGCAGGTTCTCTGCTATTGACTTGTGTTCCTTTGGTGGTGAGAGAATCATAGAATCATACAGTTGGAAGAGACCACAAGGGCCATCGAGTCCAACCCCCTGCCAAGCAGGAAAAGAGGTTGGGGTTGGCCTAGGGTGTGGTTTTCCATTTGTGATTGGCTGTGGTGAGCTTTGTCTTCATGTGTGAGTGGGGTGGGTGGGTGTTTTGGATCAGGTTAGCCAGATTGATTTGTATGCTGCTGATGGATTCTTGTTGTTGTCTTGTTGAGCTGTGTATGTGATAAAGGGGAGCCATACCGGGGTGAAGGCATCTTCTTTTATTTGTCCCTGTGTCAGTTTCAGTTTATTTGTTAATTGTTTTAGTAAGGCTATTTCTCATATGGCTGTTGTCCTGAATAGTTGGATTTTGGGGCATTCCCACCACATGTGGAGGTATGTGCCTGTGTAGGTGCACCCTCTCCAGCATTTGGTGAGGTTCCTAGGCGTATTAGCGCTAATTTTCTTGTTGTTAGGTACCATCTGTAGGTGAGTTTCAGAGTGAGTTCTTCTGTTTTCGTTGATATGGATTTAAAGGGGGGTTTAGACCATATTATGGTCCACTGAGTGGGGTTAATCCTATGGGGTAAAGCCTATGTCATCCTCCCATTGTTTTTTGATTGCATCTAGGGGGTTCATGGGATTTTGGAGTAGTATTTTGTATATTTTGTATATGGCAGATACCATCCCTTTGCCGTGTCCCTTTGTTGTTAGGAAGAGGTTTTCAAAGGTTGTCAGGGGCCTAGTTGCTGCTGATTTTACTGCTGGATTATTTAAGAGGGCATGTAATTGGTGATGTGTTAACCAGGGCATTTAGGAGTCTTCTAGTTTGTCCTGTATTTCTTGTGTTGACAAAGGTTTCTTATTTTTATAGAAGTCTATTAGGCGATAAAAGTCTTTGGTTTGCCAGGTTTTTATTTGGAGGTTTTGTGCTGCGTGGTGCAATAATGGGTGGTGCGCCAGGAGAATTAGTGGGATTGGGGATAGTTTGTCTATTTCTGCTTTCCATGCTTTGAGCCTGGTCTGTGTGTACCTGTTAAGTGTTGTGGGAATTTTCCTTAGTTTGTTTGGGAGGAGTGGGTATGCTGTGACGCAGGTGTTTCCAATTGTGTCCCTCTCTAGCTGTATCCATTGTTTTGTCTCTTTCATGGGCATTTTTTAAAAAAAGGAAATAGGCAGCATGGGAGGCCCACGCAGGATTAGGAGTAAAGTGGGCAAAGAGGAAGAGTTTGACCTCTCTCCCTACAGTAATCCCAATAAATCCCTTCCTTGCTGCTTTTTGCAAATAGAGGAAATCTCCCGCTGGGGGCAGTGGAAAGGGTTGAACTCCTTCTCCTTTTCAACCATCCATCCATCCCATCCCATCCCATCCCATCCCATCCCATGTGTGTTTGTATCCTGCAGCAGCTGTTTCTGTATTTTAGACCTGTAAGGTCATGTAAGATTGTCTGGGGAAATTTCCACCCCTGGAAGTGATTATTTGCTTTTGGGTCACCCCAGGAACAGGCGCCTTTGTCCCAAACCCCTTCACCTGCCAGTGGTGGTTCATGGCGGATGGTGGCTGTGGAAGCTCAGACCTGGGTCTGCCCCAAGAGACGGTCAAGATGGTCTCTGGCCTCTTCAGCAGCCTCAGCTTTTGCTGCTAGAGTCAGTCAGGGGCCTCCCAGGCCAGGTGGAAAAGGCTGCCAAGCAGGGAGCACTTCTGCCAGGACTCACACCCAAGAGCATCCGTATTCTCTTGCCTTCGTGACACTGCTACCCCCAGGGAGGTGGACGAAACCTACTGGGACACACGGACTGCTATACTTGATGAAGCCTAGAACATCAGTTGTGAATTTGCATCATGATACTGATTCATTTTATTTAATTCCTCTGTTTCAAGCCAAAAGAATCCCCTTGGCTGCTTGCATAAAACAACACAGTACAACCACATTTGTAAAGATGCTTCCATGCTCTCTTGGCACATGGCCTAGCTCTGGGGTACAGCATGATCACATCTTCAGCCCACCCCTTAGAACCACCTCTGCTCAAGCACCCCCAGCCTCCTGGACCTTTGCTGCCCCCCCAACGGACAGAACACTTAAAAGCTCTCTGCCTTCCTTGCATTCTAGCTATGTATTTTTTTATTTCATGAAATTTATATACTGTTTGATTGCAGAAAAAACCCTCAAAATGGCTTACGAAAAAGATGAATCAATAAAATGATCAGTAAAAAAATTACACCCATAGTTTAAAACTACAATAAGTTAAAACCACAGTAAAATAGACCAAAACAAATTAATTTCATCTGGAACTTTTAAACTTGCATTTAACTTGTGGCATTTCAACCAGCTGGCCTTCAACCATTTATGGCTGGAACTGTGCAAGTTAAACATGCATGAGATGTGATTTTTCTTTGCTCTGTCCTCCTTTCCCCCAGGGCGGTGGGTCTTTTCACTGTCCAGAGCACCAAGGGAGCAACCAAGGGCAGCGCCTGGTGAGCTGCTGAGCGATAGCAACTTGCATTGGAAATGACTGTGCAGCGCTAAGACCCCCCACCTCTAAGTCTTTAAAAGGAGACATAATTCCCAAAGACTGACTAATCTAGTTGTTTATGTGGTGAGAATGGTTTTAGCTAATTGGAATTCATAATTCCCATTTCCTAGTGCAAAGAATTCACTGTCCATGCTGGGTACGATGCACTTCTACAACGACTGCTGGATGGGAGGAAGATGTGCAAGGATGTGGAAGACCTCATCAAACAAAGGTAACTGAAAAGGGCGATTAAGAAGGAACACTGGCTGCCCTGCCCTGTGGGGGCCCTGGGCGCACCCTGGACCAAGATGGAGCAGGCTTGCTTTCTGTTGTTCCAGAGGAGACGACCCAAACCAATAGATTCAAATTGTAAGGAAGGAGATTCCAGCTAAACATTAGGAAGAACTTGCCGGTGGTAACCTTCATTCAGTGGTGGGACGGACACCCTCAGAAAGTGGTGGACTCTCCTCCACTGCATTGCAGGGAGGGGGTGGACTAGATGACCCTTGGGATTTATTCCAGCTCTGTGGTGGGTAGTAGTGGGACACTCTGTCCCTCCTGCAGCAGCACACTTGGTTTCTGGGCTGGCTGCAGAGAGACCTCTTCCTTCCTGGCCAGCTCAGAAGCAGAGCAAGTTGCTGGAGGAAGGACAGACTAAGACGTTCCTCCTCCACCTGCTGTTCCTTGCGGAATAGGGAGGAAGGGGAGAGAGAGAGAGAGAGAGAGAGAGAGAGAGAGAGAGAGAGAGAGAGAATTGCAAGCAAGCAAAGACACTGAGCTGGAGAGATCTAGTGTGGAGCAGAGATTAAAAGTGCCAGAGGAGGACCTGGGAAGCCAGAGTTCAAATCCCCACTCAGCCAGTGAGAAAACATGCAACAGTGATGGCTAATGATCCAGCTCCCAGTTAAGTTTTGGGATGAATTCAAGGTGCTAGTCCTGCTGGTACAAATCTATGAGTGCACTACCATCTCTGGCCAAGGGCCACAGTGGAACCTCCCTCACAGGGAAGGGAAGAAGGGAAAGAAAATGGGGAGGCAGGGAGCCACATACGTCGCCTTGCACTCCTCTGAGTGGGGATGAAATTTGATATCTGTGCTTGCTGAAACAATGCCATCCTTCAAAATGTGCACTTCTTTGAATTTCATAGCACATTTCTTGGCTGAAGTAGTAAGTCCAGGGGCTAAGTGATATTAAAGAGGAACGTGCAAACGTGCATTGTATTAGGTGAGAGCTGCTTGGCAAAAATGTGGATATTAGGCAAAACTGCAGAGAAATATAAGTATGCATTAGGAAAAATTCACGCTAAGATGCTGATGAATTATGAAAATTGTGAATTTTTCCTAATGCATATTTATATACTTGGAAGAGAAGAGAATAATGGAAGCCTGGTGGATCAGGCCAGCGGCACATATGGATCCTCATCCTGTTCTCACAGCGGCTGAGCAGATGCGCCAAAGTGAAACCCACAACCAGGACTGGAGCCCAAGAGCCCCGTCTCCCCTCCCGCGGTTTCCAGCATGGCTGCCTCTGATTGTGGAGGCAGAGCAGAGCCATCCTGGCTAGCAGCCCTTGACCGCCTTCTCCTCCATGAACTTGTCCAATCCTCTCTAAAGCCATCCCAGCTGGTGGCCCTCCCTGTCTCCTGGGGGAGGGAGGGAGTTTCATGGTGCAACTATGTGCTGCCTGAAGAAGTCTTTCAGCTGCCCAACATTCAGCTTCAGGAAAGCAGTGAGGTCTCCCCACCCAGTGCTCCCTTCTGTCCCCCCCCCCACCTTTGTAGAATCACAGCCCCTGAGAGTAAAATGGGCTCTCCCGGTGTCCTGCTAATGAATCATTATACACTCACAAGTGACACAGACCCCTGTCATCTCTCCAGAGCTATTTTAAAACATGTGAGCAAAGTTTTCTTTCTCCTGGTGGAAACAGTGGCTTCGCATAGGCGCCAGGGTGGTTAACCTGCTGTGGGTGGAGGCAGAGTGAGAAGCGCAGGTGGGTTTCAATGGCTCTGGGCCCCTGGAACTAATTTGGGGGTGGCTCACTTGGCTGGTTTAAGGGATGCCTTCCCCCATCATCCTTCTGGTTCCTCCCGACTGGAGCTGTTGGGAGCTGTCATCTAAAATATATGGGAGGCATTAGGGGGTTTTTTGGGTGACCTCCAGGACATGAAGCTGGTCAAATGAGGCGATGCTGTGGGACGGTGAAGGGGTGAGACCAGCCTCCTTAACCTGGTGACCTCCATGTTTTGGACCACAGTTCCCATCAGTCCTAGCCAGAATGGCCAATGGCCAGGGGTGATGGGAATTGTAGTCCACTGTACAACATCTGGATGGTGCCGGGTTGGAGAAGGTGAGGGGGGGATGGGTCATTTTCAGTTTCTCTCAATTTCTCATTTTCTCAGTTAAATTTGATTCAGATTCTACATTATGTGGCCATAGAGCTGAAAAAGCATAACAAACAATCATACAAGTGAAAAAAGCAAACGACTGTTTAGCTGGCTTGCTCCTCCCCAAGCAGTTACAATTGTGCAGACACTCTCCTCTGACTGCCATGGCATGCAAAAGTGATTGTTTGGGTTTCCAAGTTCTAAGTCCAGAGGTAAAAAAGAGAGCTGTCACCAGGCAAAGGGGGACATGGCAATTTTGTGATGTGGACACGTGACCTTGCTTTGCAGTCTGCCTTCAGTGCTGTTTGGGTTTTGTAATTCCTGCTAGCCCTGGGCACAAGAAAAGAATGAAAGAAAGAAATTTATTACGGTCCCAGACCAGATTCACAAGAAAAGAATGCCACCATGAATTTGCGTAGACATGTGGGACTTGGCAGTGCATTGGATTAGGAAATGTTGCCATGCACCCAGCTGTGGGTTGGCATCTCTGTCCTGCCATCGCATCCACGAGGAAAAACTATTTCTTTGAGCATATGAACTGAATTCCTTTGATTTGAGGAGGATTGCTGTTTCTTAGGCTTTCTCTTCAAACTGGGAATATTAGTGACTTGCTTCTTCAGGGTTGCTGTGAAGATGACCAAGAGAACACAATGTTGCTTGAGCTATTAGAATTGTTTCCATGGCCTTGGAACTTTTATTATTTTGCACCTCCCTTGTGACAGATTTTGTTCCTCCAATAGTTCTAACAAGAAATTGCAATTGTCAGAGAAAAGCAACTCAATCACCATCTAGCACTATCAGTGACTGTGATGTGTCACGTTGCCGTGCAACTGTTGCACAGTGCTCACATCACAAGGCTCATGTCCGCTGCATGTCTTTAATTCTGCAAAGGGGAAGCCTTTTGCAGCTGTGCAGCACAACTGCCCATGTGGCCTTTTTGGAAAATTCCACCTACTCCTCCCTCCCAGCAGCAGTTCTTAATTACTGCAAGAATCCCATTCAGTTTTGTCTTCATTTATGGGGCGTGCAGCTGCCCCTTTCCAACACTGGCTTGCACCATCTCCCTTTTCTTACTTTTATAGGCTTGTTTTTAATGTACCCAAATAGTGACCAGTACAAGGCCTGTCAGGGCAAGAGACCCCCAAATATATGGGCGTTGGTACTCTTTGAACTTCAAATAATGAAGTTTTTTCTTCTCTTTTTGCAGGGCACAAGCAGAAGAGCGGTACGGGAAGGAGCTGGTTCAAATTGCCCGGAAGGCAGGAGGCCAAACAGAAATCAAGTAAGTCCCTTTTGAATGTAACATGATAGCAATGACTGCAAAGTACCTCTGATTTGAATTAATAGTGGTTACACAATCAGTGGTTACACAAACAAGGTGCAAAATTTTGATGATTATGTGACTTTTTCACACCAATGTACAGTATTGTCATAGATTTGGGAGGGGGATCGCCTACCTAAACCCTAGAAATTAATAAATGGTAGGATCTGGGTCATTTGGGATGTAAAGGGAGAAATAACAGCTGCAGAGGAATTCCTGGGCCAGCCTCTGCCAAACAGCCTGGCCAAGCAAGGGCCATTAAGGAACAATAGAGGGCCATGGAGGGCCACTGATAATGCAAAAGAACTGTCCTCCCTTCTTGCCCTGAGGTGTGAACAGAGACTGGGAGCTTGGAAGGTTGCCAGGGTAACGGTGTGAGATGACAGGAAAAGAGTTTTTAGTAGGGTGTTCAGGGAAGAAGAATGGGAGAAGAAAGACTGGGCTCCATCTTTGGGTAGGCTGGCTGCAGGCTGGCTGGCTGGGAGAGATGCCTTGGACTGCAGGACTGCACTGCTAAGGAGGAAAGCCCCTCTTGAGATGACCCTGCTGTGAGATCTGCACTTCCTCCACGCAGACTGAAGGTGTAAATAGGTGAATAAACCCTATTTCTTAAAGACTCCAAGGGCTTATGGGGGGAAGCTGTATGTATTGCAGTGGACACCCCACTTATGTGCATGGGTCCCCAAAACGCTACCCCTGCATAAGTGGCGAGTCGCTTGTACATTATTATTAGTTAAATGACATATCAAATGTTAAATGACATACATGTCAAGCTTACATATCTAGGTAGGCTTGACTAAACAAGAACATTTTGCCAAAAACATCCTCAATCCATCCTCAGTTGAGGCATGGTCCCAGTTCAAGGACACATGCCAGCTGGGTAAAAGCCTGGGGATCGGGGCCAGTAGAGGAGCGGGTAGTCTGGGGAGCGGGCATGCCCAGCGGAGAGTCCTGAGGGCTACACAGGAAGACCAGGAGGTTCTCCATCGAAGATCCTTTGCTTGTCTTCTGCCCCATTGAAGCAACGGTGCCTCGGCTCAAACTCACATGGTCAATACAGTGGTACCTTGGTTTATGAACTTAATCCATTCCGGAAGTCTGTTCTTAAACCAAGGCATGCTTTCCCATAGCAGTGGGGGACTCAATTTACAAATGGAACACAATCAACAGGAAGCGAAACATGTTCTTATTCCAAGGCAAAGTTCACAAACCAAAACACCTCCTTCCGGGTTTGCAGCATTCTTAATCCAAGTTGTTCATAAACTAAGCTGTTCTTAAACCAAGGTACCACTGTAACTTGTAATTACGCTTTGTCACAACATGTGTTCATGAATTCCCATGTGCAAAATCCGAAAAGATAGCCAAGCCTTTTGGAGTGTCACAACTGTGCTGAAGTCCTTAAGAAATAGATTCAGAATGCAAAACCCAGTACATGTTAGAAGTTCTGACTCATGTTAGCAGGAAAAATAGCTATGCTTTGTAGAGACTTCCTGTGTTAGGCTTTATATAGAATCATAGTTGCAGATGGAGGAGCAAAAATGTACTCGTGAGCCAGCTAGTGCATTTCCTGTTTGTTGCAAAGAAATCCTGGGGAGAAATCGATTCAGTTTGCACTCAAACGTGAAGTTACCAAATACGATTTCTGTTCTCATCCTGAAGCAAAGTTCTTAACCTGAGGTAATATTTCTGGGTTAGCGGAGTCTGTAACCTGAAGCGTCTGTAACCTGAGGTACCACTGTATGTACTTTCCGGAATAAGAGAAGAGCTGAAGCACAGCCATCCCTTGGAATTAGCAGACCTCTGAAGTCTGCAGTGCAGTTCTCTAGCCAAGGAGTGTGAATAAGAATAATTTTACTTGTACCCGCCCGTCTGACTGGGTTGCCCCAGCCTTTCTGGATGACTTCCAACAAGTATAACAGCGTTATAAATGCATATACTAAAGTGAAGTGTGTATAAAATGCACATTATAGAGAAAATGATATACCAAAATGCATTGTGTTAGGCAAAATTGCATACAAAAAAGTGTATATTAGGAAAAAATTGCGCTAAAATGTTGATGAATTTTCAGGATGACTCTTTTTTTACTGCAAACTGGTCTGGAGAACTGAACTTAAATACAGAAAAAAAGAAAGTGAAATTGACAGATTTGACCATCCCTGGTTGCACATCTGATCCCTGCAATGTCTGGCTTAAGCATTGTGCACTTCTCCACAGGAAGCCATAACTAAGTGTGCCTGTCCTATTCCCTGTGTTGAGCTTGTGTAATATTCCTGCAGATGAGCATAGAAGGTCGGGTGCTCTCACAACACAAGCTGATTTGAATGCAATGCTCAGCCAAAACATAGAAGCAAAGAACTGTAGTGTTGGGAGGGGCACAAAGGGCCGTCTGCTCCTACTCCCCCCATGCAATGCAGGAATCACAGCTAATTTGGCTTAATGTGAACATGCAGAGTGTACAGGTTTCTGGAGATGAGCTTCTGGCTTTTCCTGCTCCAGATTCTTCCTTTCCAGATATTGGTAGAATCTTGTGCTTTTAGCATTTGGCACCTTTTTTCCTTTTGCCCTGCAGCAACAGAAAATAGAGCCAAATTCAAAATGCACTTACAGTTGGAAAGCAAGAATCGAGAGTTTTCAGGCGCATCTTGAAGCAGAGCCACACCTCCCTTTGGAGGAAGGAAGACTCACTCGACAGCATATGACACCAGGCGATTGACAAGTGGGCATTCTGAAAGGCCTTGAGTTAGCTTTATTGCCATTTTTTTCTGGAGACAAGGCAAAACATTATATACCAGGACTTAATCTTGTTTTTGCTTGTGGCTGATTGTATAGAAATTGTGCAACACAGGAGATAGTATACACTGAGTTTCGGGGCTGGTGGAACAGTGTTGGGGCTTTGGCTATACAGAAAAGGTGACTTAGCATATTAGACTGGATAGGGAAGATCCAGGAAATCTTTTACTGTTAGCTGGTACTTCCATGTCATATCTAACTCAACAGGAGGGCCAGGTTCTTCTTCCAGACTCTCACTGTGATCTGCCATAATTCCTAACCAATTTTGGCCTTCAGCTTGATTCTCCAGCGGTTCCCCTTTTATTCTCCCGCTCACTTAGGAGGGACCTCATGGCCCCCTCTCTCTGGCGTCTGCTGCCAGCCCCAGTTTCAGAAAAGCCAGAGTCAGTTCCTGTTAAGAGGATGGGTCTTTAGAGAGAAGTTGATTATATTTCCCTAGGCAACTGGGAAACAAACAGTCCCCAAAGAGTGAGTGACGCTGTTCAACATCTTCAATGTTCACTTCCTGTCTTTCAAATGGGGAGGTTTCGGTATCTATCTTCCCTGCAATTGCACTCTGCAAAAGTATGAAGATTCAGTCTTGCAAGGAGAAATGGCACGGAGAATGCAGAAAGGGCAAGGGTAACAGGGCTCACAGATGGGCTCTAAGACTTGTGCAATCAGTCTGCGGCCTGGGACATCAAGTCTCCTGTAGCTTCTGCTCTGACTCCAAAACAGATGCCCAGAACGTACAGATCTTTATCATGTTTTTAAAAAGCACCTTCCCCTCCTCTTCACACTTCATGGTTTTGGTAGCTATAGTTCCTTTAACATCTTAGCATAATCTCACATCTATTTCGTTTGCACACATCTACTGCATTAGCAACTACTGTTTGTGCTGCATCACATGTAGCAAAAGGAGATTCTTGCAAAACCATTACAGATGGAAGAAATTAGGAATGTCATTCATAAAACAAGTACTGAGAAAGTGCTGGGGACCAGATTTCTTTTCTGCAGAATGGTATGAAACCCATCCAGGTCTTTTGACCTCTAAGCTTCTCTGTGTTTATCAAAAAGGCTTTGGATTAGGCACTTTGTCTCTTTCAATGTATGGTGCTTATAGTCCTACTAAATCGAAGCCTGGCCAAGGCCACACCAACTGTGTAAATTATAGATATTGAAATACAGTGGTACCTCAGGTTACAAACACTTCAGGTTACAAAGTCCGCTAACCCAGAAGTAGTACCTTGGGTTACAAACTTTGCCCCAGGATGAGAACAGAAATTGTGCGGCAGCAGGAGGCCACATTAGCTAAAGCGCTCCTCAGGTTAAGAATGGTTTTGGGTTAAGAATGGACCACTGTACTAACCGTGAGTTTAGCTAGTAGAGCTCAGGCAGTAACGCACAGGGATCAAGTGGGTTTTATATAGCATAGTCAGGCACTGATCACCTAACACTGGTAACTGATCTGGTGGCCTTAAACAATAACAGAATGGATCCTTAGCTGCTGAAAAAGCATTTGACAAAGTATATTAGGAGGTTATGTTTATTACTTTGGAAAAAGGTGGATTTCCTCAAGAATTTATGAAGTTGTCTTGAACTGGATGGATGCGGGGAGGAACAAGCTGGGGAACCCCCCAGGGAGGAAGGCTCAGAGCCTGGGGGTGAGATGACAATGAGAGGAAGAAGACTGGGGGGAGGAGGTGTCGGAAGCTGAAAATGTCACAGGGCTTAATGAGCAGGGGGAGTCTGGGGCAGAAAGAAGTCCAGACCGAGGCAGAAGCTGAAACAGGAGAGGAGGGAGGCCACAAAGCAGAGATGAGTCTGGCTGGGGGAAAGGCATGTGACAAACTCCCCAGAACCAGGATGTCGATTTATTATTATTATTTATTAGTAGACTTGGAACATCCATATCGGAATTAATCAAAATATTTAATCATCTTGATAGAATTTCAGGGTATACAATTAATTTGTCAAATTTTAAATTAATGCCAATGGGCATTAATACACTAATTGGCCATTGTGTTGGTGACCAGATGTTGTAACATATCTAGGCATTTTAGTTCCGATAGATATTTCTCAAATGATTAAAATGATTTTGGACCAGATGTTTAAGGAGATTCCTAGTGATTTGGAAATATGTGCACGACTTAAAGTTAATAGTTGGGATAAGGTTAATACACTGCACTACAGTTCCCAGCGCCCCCTCCTTGGGGCCTCTCCCCTCAGAAGTGGTGGGAGACTTCCCTACCTTCCTCTTCCTCTCATCCCCTCTGCCTCCTGGCCACCTTTGCTCAGCAGACAAAGAGCTGCTGGCGCTGCCATTGGTCCAACTTGAAGGCTGTGGCACAGCCAGAGGGGCGGCTGGGCAACCGAGGAGGCGCTAGGCAGGTGGTGGCGGCGGCAGCCCTCAGCTCCACCCAGAAGTGGTCCAAGGCCCCTTGGTTGGAGAAGGTCTGTCCAGAGGACTTAAGGAGTCTTAAGCAGAAGGTGGAATGATGCCACAAGAGGGCGGCCAAGAAACATCGTCATGGACTCTATTATGGGCTACCTGTTTTCGTTTGAAGGAAGCCAGAGAAGGGAGGGAAAATTAAGATATAGGAGTTCAATGACCAGTAATTGGCTCAGATTTCTTTTCAGGCACTAAAAAAGGCAGATCCAATATCACAGTTGCTTTTGTAACATTCCAGCACACTGATACGGATCAGAAAATTGCTATGCACACACACAAATCCCAGTAAAAATGATAAGAAATGGAGCTGTTTGGAGATAACAGTAAGTAAGGTTGGATTGATAAGAAAGGCACATAAAGCTCAAAGGAATCTTTAGCTCACTGCTCCACTAAGCATTTAATTGCTTTCGCCAACTCTCTCTTTCTCCCTCTCTATAAACGCTAGTGATTTATACTGAATATAGTTAGCTTTTAGGTTAGGACAGTTAGCAGATAGGTAGAAAATTTGTTCCTGGGGTTATAAGATATTCTGAAATCGATTTCACACATCTTTTCTCTGTGAGTTGGTCTACAGTATCTGTCTGACTTGTGGTTGCTGCGTGTGTAGACATTAAGAGGCTTGATCAGGTTGTGGAATCATGGAATTATAGAGTTGGAAGGGACTCCAAGGGTCATCTAGTCCAAGCCCTGCAATGCTGGAATCTCAGCTAAAGGTCTCACAAAAGATATGCCTCTCAATGGCTAAAGGTAAAGGTGATTATAAAGGGACCCCTGATGGATAAGTCCAGTCATGGCCGACTCTGGGGTTGCAGCGCTCATCTTGCTTTACTGGCTGAGGGAGCCGGTGTACAGCTTCCGGGTCATGTGGCCAGCATGACTGGTGAACCAGAGCAGCGCACGGAAACGTTGTTTACCTTCCCGCCGGAGCGGTGCCTATTTATCTACTTGCACTTTGATGTGCTTTTGAACTGCTAGGTTGGCAGGAGCAGGGACCGAGCAACGGGAGCTCACCCCGTCGTGGGGATTCGAACCACCGACTTTCCGATTGGCAATCCTTAGGCTCAGTGGTTTAGACCACAGTGCCACCCGTGTCATGGCTACTAGCCATGAAAAGGATGCTCTACCTCCACCGCTAGAGACAACCGGCCTCTGACTACCCCATGGAGGCTGGCCAAAGTCACTCTGCCTCCGGCCAGCCCTCATCTGCCCGGCCTTGCAGAACTTGGCAGGGAGGAGGAGAGGACAAAACTAGAGTGAGCTGGCTCTGCTTGCCATAGGCTCTAGCGCCACCTTCTGTTGGGGTCCCAGCTTGCGGCCTACCAGTCCCAGAGGGCACCAGCCACCATTGTGAGCTCCAGTTGCTGGGAATCGCAAGCGGGGAGAAAGTGAGTCTGTTGTGCTCAGGTTCTTTGTTGTGTTCCAGAGGCTGCTGGGCTGGAGGGGCCTCTGGACTGATCCTGCAGCCGGGATCCTCCTGTGTTCCTCAGCTGTGATTGTTGTGTTGGCAGTCTGGATGATGAAGCGAGTGGCTGTGGACTCTTCTGTTTTGATATTTCTATCTGTAAGAAAAATAACTGCCCTTTTATCTCTTCCTTCTCAGCACTCTGAAAGCTTCATTTGAAATCCTAAAGCAACGTAAGTATAGTAGGAAGCTCCTCTCGCTGCCCTTTCCCACTTGGAGAGTAATTTGCGGAAGGGCAGAACACCCAAGGTCACTCGGGGAAGAGGCCAGCCAGGCTGCAGATTAACAGAGCAGGTTTTACACACCTCCCACCAGTAAGAAGTTTACTTTCACTGCACATGGGTGTTTTTATCCCTTTAAGTGCAGCATTAGAGTGTGTTAACTGTTTTTATTGCAGCTCATATGCTAATGGATTGTTATGCGTTTGTGGGGGGTCAGTCTGGATGGGGCCCGGGGGCCCTCCCAAACCTGGGATCCTGTATCTGAGAAAGCAGCAGCTTGCCAAACCAGTTCCTTTTACAGATAGGTAGCCATGTTGGTCTGCCATAGTCAAAATAAAAAAATTCCTTCCAGTAGCACCTTAAAGACCAACTGAGTTAGTTCTTGGTATGAGCTTTCGTGTGCATGCACACTTCTTCAGATATACTTCTTCAGATACAGAAACCAGTTCCTTTGTTAAGGTGATGACTTGGGCTGGTTAAAGTCCACAATTTAGCATACCCTAAGAAGTCGCGCTGTGTCTTTCCCCCAGACACCTACCTTGGCTGGTAGGTAGAAGAACAATGGACATAATTGTGGTGAGGACACAGAGAGGCACGTCTTGCTTTGTGCTGAACCTGTGCTGGACTTTGGGGCTCCCCTGGAACCCTAATGAGGAAGTAAGATTTTTCAGGGTGTTAACGCTGCAAGTCCCTCCATCCTACGCCCAGGTGGTATATGTGCTTAAACAAAACCACATAGCCTAAAGACACTGCAGTGTCCCTTGACCCTCTTTCTAAGGAATCTGAAGCCTGAAAAAGAGCTTGGAATCCCAAAATAAATGCGGAAAATTATTGGCTTGGCAACTGAAACAGAGACAGAAGGAGAGTACAATAATTAATATTATGGAATCCCTAGAGTCTCTCACCACTCGGAGTGTAACAACACACACTGCAATTCTCTCAGCAGTGAGAAGCTCCGGGGGCAAAGCACTTTCCTAGGCTTGGTTTCTCCTGAAGGAAACTTGTGGGAGGGTCACTGGTGTGCTTAGTTACAAATACTTGTGCTTCAAGCCGACCTGTTTACTGAACAGCCATCCTGATTCATTTGCGGGGTGACGATGCCAACTTTTTAATGAGCATTCACCCTGATTTGTCTGTGGGGAGGTTAGAAAGCGCTGTTGAAGGAAATATTATTTCACCCTTTCCTGTATTTCCTCATCACTTTTGTTACTGCAAAAAACCGAATCTGTTTTGGGGAAGTGGGTTTGTTGCGCAAGACCTCTCAATCCGCACTAATTGCCCAACCTGAATTTTCCAAGATGTGATAGTGGCAGGTTGAAAGTGCCCCGTCAGGCACTGGTTTTGAAGTGTGTTTGTGCAGCTTGCTTATTTTACTTTACTCACTGGGAATAAAGGATGCTGTCAGTTTGTACGCAAAGACCAGCAATGCTGAGCAGACACACCAGCAGTGAACATCCTCATGCTGGCTAAGGATACTGTCACAGTGACTGTGAAGGAAAGGTCACCTGCAAAGGTGGGATCACTCAGCTCCTGTGTAGAAGATTCATCCGGACAAACTCTGCATTCTGATTTTCTGCAGAAATTGAAAGTATTGGGAACTCTCACATCCAGCTGGCCATAATGATGAAGGAGGAACTGAAGGGCCTGGAAGAATTCAGAGAAAGGCAGAAGGAGCAGAGGAAAAAGGTGAGGCATAAAATACTGGTCACCCCAGGAGGAGTGAACAGTTGGGTCCCCAACTAGATAGCAAAGGCACAGAGCAGCAGCAAAGACATTTATGTATTATATTATTGATTATGAAGATGTTTATATCACCATCATTAATAATGAAAATGAATATTAATTACTGTATAAATAATATGAATGGTGATGATAATGACCATAACCCAATTAAAGAAGGTTAGTTGATTAACTCTATGCATTTCAGTTGATTAAGTGTGCATCAAGTGGAAAAAGCACAATAGTTCTAAAGAGAGAGAGAATTTTTCTTTGTTTTCAGAGGATGCATCCAGGCAGAATCCATCCAGAAACATTAGTCTCAGAGAGCAGAAACTGGAATCAACTGTGGAGCAAGAGAGTTAGCAGCAGTCTGTTTGAGGCACAGCTGGGTAGGGTGGCCTTATTTATCTCCAAGCAAAAGAGACAGGGACACTTTTCCTGCCCAGCCAGCATGGCCCGTGGCCTGTGGTGCAGCGAGGTTTGAAAGGCCAGGTTCCCTCTTCCTGCCTGGGATTCATTCTGAGGACCCAGGATGATAGTGGCAGTGAAGAGAGGAAGGTGCTGGAGGCCCTCTCCTGAATCTCAAGTCTGCTTCGGAAATAGGAAAGGATCTCTTTCCCCTCTGGCTGCCCTGTTTTCCACTGTCATCTCAATTAACTTTAAAATATATGTGAGACTTAAGGGACAGGTGCGCAATTGAAAGGAGCAAATGCACTAGAAATCTCATTTGTTCCTCTTGCTCATCTATTTTATACACATCTGTGTATTATTTAAAAGGCTAAATCAGCCCAGGCAATGTAGAAATATACTTTTTAAACAAAACAAGAACCCTGCAGGGCCTGATGCACCTAAAATTGTTGCAGCTCAATCCCAGTGAAATCAGTTTGTCTCTTGTGCTTTCAGTCAGACTGAGAGCCAAACTTCACATGACAGGCACTGCTGTGATTCTTGGAAGGGCAGATCCACCCCATACATTTGAAGACGTTCAGCGTTTACATTTAAAGCATGTGACTTCACCCAAAGAATCCTGGGAACTGTAGTTTAAGGATGCTGGGAATTGTAGCTCTTTCTTCCAAATGAAAAAGCTGAAGTAGAGAAAACAACTTGGTCTTCCCCCTTCCTGTTTCCCTTTGGTTGCTTACATTCCTCTCTAAGCTGCTTTTCTCGTTCAGAAGGAAGAGATCCGGAGTCCTCCCCATCTCGTTTATTCCTGCAGGTGGAAAAACAGTGATGTGGGACTGGGCGGGGAAATTTTGGGGGAACTACAGGGAGGGAAATGGTTAAACAATCCCCTCCCCCAACACTCTGTGCCTTCCAATTCCAGCTTTCCTTGGCTATTTTTTATTGTAAAAGAAAACTTTAGGGAGAAGGAAGGAAGGAAGGAAGGAAGGAAGGAAGGAAGGAAGGAAGGAAGGAAGAAAGAAAGAAAGAAAGAAAGAGTCCATCGTGTGCTCTTTGACCTTCCATGAAGCCTAACTTGCATCAGATATTGAGGGGCTTCTTTTCAAAGACCTGCTGCCATTTCTCCAGTTTGTGAATTCTGAATCAGATCCCTCCAGGCTGCAGATCAGAGTACGAAGGGACTTAACTGCGCCCAGTAACTTAGGGACAGCAGCCCTGTAAATGGTTCTCTGGTGTTTGAGAGACATTAATATATTGGATGTGATGGACAGACAGGCTGTATCCTAACTCTCCGCTTTTCCTGAATGGAGGTGATAAGTGCCGCTGGGTTTAACTGTGGAGAAGGGCTTTCTGAGGATGTTCCCCATTGGCTCCACTGACAAATAGACAGCCAGAGCATAAGGAGAAGCACTGTGTCAGTCAGATCTCCAAAGGGAGACAAGACACCTTCAAGGCTTCCTCCCAAATGTTTGCTTTTTATGCTTTGGCTTTTGACTTGTTTGGTGGTGGGTCGGGCGCTGCCTGCTTTTTGGGCCTGTGTTCTGTTTTGAGGTGTGCACAGGTGTTTTGTCTGTTTGAGGTGGTGTTCCAAGGTTCACCAGTCGTCTGGAATTGTGTGAATGCAGCAAGATTGCATCTGATGTGTGTTTAACTTGCACTAATTCAGCTCTGCACGGTTGAGGGCAGGCTTGTTGAAATCACGCAAATTTAATCCAAGCAAGGCAGAGAGCTTAAAATTGGGTTGCCCAGTTTCAAAAAGGGAAAATCCAAAGTTTTTTTTATGGGAGGGGGCAGACAAAGTTGTTAAGCTATTTTTAAGGAAATTTGTCAAAATATAGACCTCCAACATGGGTTGCATACGTCTGGATTTTCCAGGACATTTCAGCAACTTCTGCCCCAAATCCCAGTTCTATCCAGGAAATTCCAGATGTAGGGCAGCCCCAGCTTAAAAGCTCTTTTGCTGGGGGACAAGAGTTGTAAATCTTCTGTGTTTCCTGCAGTATGAAAGTACAATGGAGCGAGTGCACAAGAACAAGCTCTCAATGTACAAGAAGACCATGGAGGTAAGAAATGCGCTGAAAGAGCACACGTATTTCACCACAGCCTAAATAATTGCTTTAATCAGGCTGAGGATGGGGCCCCTTACCATGAAGCTCACCTAGGCATGAGTGACTGAAGTCCCTTCTTGCCGGTGGGTCTCCTCTGAGGGAGAGAGTTGCCCTCCAGACATGGGATGGTGGGATTCCCAGAGGCACTTGGTTGGCCACCATGGGAAAGAGGCCCTTGGCAGTGGCAGACTTTAAAATTCCAGTGGTGCCCTGAGTGAGCCCCAAATTTGGCAACCCCTTCCTTCCATTCTGCTCAATGCACCGCATTATAGCTGCGGTGCCCTGTTGATGCCCAGTGCAGAGACACCGGTCACCCTGTCCAGAATCCACCTTTGACCTTGGTATGATCCATTGAGGTGCATAGATTTTTAGGATGCTACTCAGAGTAGACCCATTGAAGTTAATAGACAGGACTAACTTAGGTTCTTCTCTGAGTAGCACTTGGGCCACATTCACCCTATGCATTCAAAGCACTATTATACCCCTTTAAAGAGGTCTAGCTTCTTGCAAAGAATTCTGGGAGCTGTAGTTTGTTCAGTGTGCTGAGCATTCTTTGCAGATCCCTATTCACCTTCCAGGAGTTCCCTGTGAAGAGGGATCGACTGTTAGACTGGACTGCGAATGAGGGCACTAGGGGTTTCCCTGCAACTCTTAGCTCTCTTAACAAACTACACTTCTCATAATCCTTTCGGGGGAAGCCAGGGGCACAGGAAGGGGTGTGTGGTGGGGGCAGACACCCCGGGTGTTTTCGCTGGGGGGGGGGGGTGACATTTGGCAGTCACGGGCAGGCGGTGCACTGAATGTCTGCCATTGGCGACTCGCTCCGCCACCGGCTGCAGGGCGCACCCCAGTGGCTACCCCACGCCTGGGAGGGAACGCCCCTCAGGAGTGCACCCGTCCTGGGCAGCGCGGGCATATGCTCCGCCGCTGGGGAAGCCATGACTCTAAAGTATCACAGTGAATCCTACAATCGTAGAGTTGGAAGGGATCCCAAGGGTCATCTAGTCCAACCCCCGCAATGCACGCTTTTAATGCAATGCATTTTAATGTCCCTAGGAATTAATGAGCCCAAGTTCGTCAGTGAGTCCATTCCGAGTAGGACTAGCCTAGGACACTATCCTAAGAAGAGCCTTCAGCTTCTGGGGATTCCCTGCTGTCGTGCCGCCAGCTCCCTCCCTCCCTCCCTCTCCTCCAATCTCATTTACTTATTTTTTTATTCATTTTATTTATTAAATTTATACTGCCCTATACCCATTGATCTCAAGGTGGTTCACAACACATCGACGGTATTTATATCTTTGCCTGCAGTCAAAGAAGTCTTATGAGCAGAAGTGCAAAGACACCGATGAGGCTGAACAGACCTTGGAGAGGATAAGTGCCGTGGGCAACCCAAAGCAAACAGAAAAGGTATCCTAGAATCTCAGTGGTCTTTCAAGGGAGCAGCTGGGCGTTGGGCCTCCAGCAAACGCCTGCTTTTCGCTGTGGTGGTTCCTGGGTTGTCCCATTTGACTCAGCTGATGAAAAACTAGGGTGTCATTTCTCCCTTAGCTAGAGGTGGAGGAGAAATTTGGGTTGGCCTGTATTTTAATGCAAACTGAAACACAGCTATCCTTCAAAATTCACAGTTCCCAAGGATTGCTTTGTTAGAAACTTGTGTGCGTGGTCAACAGGAAAATGACCCATTTGTATTTACCGTATTTTTCTCTCTATAACACGCAGATTTTTTCTCCTAAAAAGGAGGGGGAAATGTCTGTGCGTGTTATAGAGCGAATGTGTGGTCCCTGGAGCCGAAAAATCAGGCAAAAATCAAATCGCGCTTCACGGAGAAGGGAAACCTGAAAAGAAGTGGCTGCTTTCTTGCATTCTGCCTCAGGGTCTTACTGCCCACCCTCTCTGTTTCGTTGCTGTGTTTGCTGAAACGGAACAAAGAGCAGGGAAAGCCCCTCCCCTCCAGGCAAGAAGAGGGGAAAGCAGAGCGTCCTTCCTTCTAATTCCTCTCCATGCTCCGGAGGGAACAATGTTTGTGAAGGGAAGAGAGATTACAGGTTCAGCTTAAAATTCTGATTTGACTTCCTGCTTTTTGTTTTTGGGGACACACAGCATTCAAATATGCTTTCTTCCATTTAAAAGGATGAAATCCTTAAACAGTGTTTTGCCTGTAAATTCATGCGATCTGGAAGATTACAGTGTCTGTACCTCTTAAGGGATGGCAAAGCTTAGGTTTCGCTGCTAAATAGTTCTTAATGCAGTTAAAATGCTTTCTTCTGTCAAGGCAATTAAAATATATATATATCAGGCAGCCGGAAAACATGCAGGTGGGAGGGGGAGAGAGAGAGAGAGAGAGAGAGAGAGAGAGAGAGAGAGCGAGCGCGCGCTGGCTGGCTTGTGTGGGGGAAAAGTTTTGCTTTCCTTTCCTCACGTTATAGCCCTCTCCTGCATTCTTGGCCTTCTGTGTTTTTCCTTCCCTCCCCACTTAAAATGTGGTTACAAAGCATGGATCCACATGGATCCTCAGGATCTTTGCATTGGGTCACCCCAAATTCACCATCAGAGCACACAGCATGTCCATGGCTACAGCCTGCCCCCCCAAAATCACGCACCCACTGTTGCCTGGGGCTGCAATGGTGCAAAAACGTGGTTACAAAGCATGGATCCACATGGATCCTCAGGATCTTTGCATTGGGTCACCCCAAATTCACCATCAGAGCACATAGCATGTCCATGGCTACAGCCTGCCCCCCCAAAATCACGCACCCACTGTTGCCTGGGGCTGCAATGGTGCAAAAACATGGTTACAAAGCATGGATCCACAGGGATTCTCAGGATTTTTGCATTGGGTCACCCCAAATTCACCATCAGATCACATGTCTGTGGCCACAGCATGAAGCACAAAAATGATACGTCCACTGTTTCATTCAGAATATTTTTTCCCTTGTTTTCCTCCTCTAAAAACGATGTGCGTGTTATGGTCAGGTGCGTGTTATAGAGCGAAAAATACGGTATCTGGTACCCTTTTATTGAATTCGCTAACACAAAAAGAATAAGTCTGTTCCTGTTCAGTGCAGATTGGGTTGGCTATTTTAGTCAGTTGGCTTGCATGCTAAAGATGGTATATTTATTCCTTGTATGGGCTGGCTTTTGATAGTGTTGTATATTGTGCTAATGGGAAGAATTTTGGTAACTACTGAGGGTGGCTGGGTGGGGTTTGGAGGTGATTTGAGCTGTAACTCTGATATATGTATTCTGTATATGTTGTATATTGTTATAGATTTGGGGGAACCCTCCAAACCCTAGAAATTAATAAATGGCAGGATTTGGATTATTTGGGATGTGAAGGGAGAAATGCCAGCTGCAGAGGAATTCCTGGGCCAGCCTTGGCCAAATGGGCAGGGATGTCCTGCAACCTCGATGGAGGAGTCAGTGGCTGGGAGCTGGGGGGGGGGGGCTCTGCTCTGGCTCCACAGTTGGAGGCAGCAATGCTTCTGAATACTAGTTTCTGGAAACCGCAGGTGGAGAGCGGATTGCTCGTGTGCTTGAGTCCTGCTTGTGGGTTTTCCATCTGGGTATTTGGTTGGACATTGTGAGAACAGCGCTAGAGAGGCCATTTTGGCTCTTCTTGTGTTGGCAAGGGTATCCAGTATTTACAATAATTAGCTCCCCTTCTCTTTCTTCTGCAGAGCCATGACAGTCTTCTCTTTTTATATTTCAGAGTCAGACCAAAGCAAGGCAGTGCAAAGAGGCAGCAAATGAAGCAGGTACTGTCCAGAAAACCCGCGGTAGGTCACATGTGCCCCACACTGCTGGGGCAGGCGCAGGTCCTGGCAACCCAGCCATCCAGGAGGGTCTTCCTGTTCTTTTAAGTCTTGGGTATTTTGTCCTGGAGGATTCCTAATCATGGGATGGGGCTACACAAAGAGAGACTTGTACCTCATTGGTGAACACCTCTCATTGTTTTTCTGCTGCTGCAGAAAGAGTGTACAAGCAGAACATAGAATTGCTGGATCAGGCCCGGACTGCCTGGGAGCAGGAGCATATCAGCACTTGCGAGGTAAGAGGTTTGCATTTGGAAAGCACTTGGTATCCACGGCTCAAGATGAGCCGCAGCGTTCATGGTCCACTGAGGCCTATGCATTCTCCGTGTTGACATGTGGGACTTCTGCATGCCATCTTGGAAAGGGGTCAGGTCCGGGTTTTGCAAAGCCCTTCCGTGAGTCTGCACCACCTTGCTGCAGCAGGTCCCAGGGGCCCCTAGCCGTGGCTCCCCTCCTGAGTGTGGCCCCTTGCCAAATGCCCAAGCTGCCACCTTTGGACGGCGGCCCTGATGCAGAACACCATGGAGCCAACGGAACCCCCCTTTGTCCTTCATGGATCCAGGCCTTCCAGCTCCAGGAATGCGACCGAATCACCATTCTCCGGAATTCCCTGTGGGTCCATTGCAACCAGCTCTCCATGCAGTGCGTGAAGGATGATGAGGTAAGGGACCTGCACGCCAGCGGTGGTGTAGTGGTTAGAGTGTCAGCCTAGGAGCTGGGAGGCCAGGGTTGGACTCCTGCCCCCCTTTGCCTTGAAGCTCTCCCCTGGAAGCTCTCCACTTGGGCCCGCTCTCAGCTTGACCTCCCTTACAGGGTTGTTGCTGTGAGGATCCAGTGGTGGGGGAGGAGGGCTATCTACCACCACCTTGAGCTCCTTGGAGGGAAGAAGGTGGGACAGAAAGGAAATAAATAAAACTGAGGCTAAAGTGGAAGGGAATCCCAGAAACTCAGAAGAGATCCAAGGGATTCCTAGTAACCATTAAACAACAAAATGGCCCAGAGCATTGAGGAAGAGCGCAACACTTTCAACCGCAACTTACGGTAACTCCTAAAAAACATGTTTTTGTTCTATTTATTTATGAAGCATCTGAAGGTGCTCAGTAGCCTCATCAGAATTAAGGCTGCAACAGGCTCCGCCCGCAGTCTTAGAATCTTAGCCTCAGAAAAACCCATTTTCAAGGAAGGAACTAAGATGACTGGTGTCAAAAGAAGCAAAAGTTTTTGGTTCATAAAATGTGCTGATCAGGAGCCAAGCCACATCTTCCCTTTCTCGCTCTCCCAGCTGTATGAAGAGGTCCGCGTGAGCCTGGAGAACTGCAACATAGACTCGGATATGAATCACTTCGTTCAGAATAAGATGACTGGGATGGAGCCACCAGGTAACCCAGCTGAGGGAACTTTTTTATTTAGTGTTTTTGGTTGTCTGATTGTCACCTCTGAACTCCAGAAAGGAGGGGTGGGAATAAGGGCGACTGGAAGGTCCTTCCCAGGCAGCTAGCCCAGCCCCCGGCTGCTGCAGGAGACTTGCAGCAGCATTGCTTGTAGGTGGTGACCATCCAGCCTCTGCTTATAAGCAGCGTTCAACATTCACCAGGCGCACGTTGCCCCTGGCTCTCATCCCCTTGCGACCAAACGAAGATGCCCGGGGGCTAGAATGGCTCCTGTCGCCTCCACCATCTGGAGGGGCCTCCCTGCCCCCCTGGGGTCCTCGGATCTAGACTGCTTTCACACACCAGGACCACAACCTGTAAAATTATATCCATTATATTTTATCCACACAATCAGAATGAATTTCAGAAACCGAAAAGTTGTATTCTGGGGGGTGGGGGTGGCAACTAGGCATTCTGCTTTGGCAACTGTAACCTTGGTTTAAGGAGCCATTTGACACCGAGCTTATAGATCTGAATTTCTAACACTGCTTATGAGCTTCTAAGAAAGGAGAGTCCACCATCTTTCCTACGCAGCCTGCTCCACTCTTGAATGGCCCACACGGCCAGGAAGTTCACATACTTAGCTGAGATCCCTTTTTGTGGAATTTGAATGTGTTTTGTTTGGATCCCACATTCTGCTGCAGCAGGAATGGGGAACTTCCTATCTGGCCCTTGGGGCTTTTCCGAGCCCCCCCGACCCCCCTCGTGCCCTCTTCAAAGGGGAATGTCCGGAAGATCCTTTGCTTCCCATTCCACTGCCAAGCCATCACCAGGAGCATTCCCCTGCCAGACCATTGGAAACGTGCCATTCTTAACATATCGTGAAAGGTTTTAAATGTGAGCTTCAGAGGAGACAATGACCATGCGGTAGTGGGGGGGGGGGGAATGGCACAGCGATGCTGAGCTGGTTTTTCCCATGCCTTCCACCCCTTCTCCAACGCAGCTGCCATTGGCTACGAAAATTACTACGACCGAGTCCTGACGGCTAAAACCTGCAGCAGCCCCGTCCCGACATGTGGGATGATGAAGAGGTAAGGCAGGCCCATTGGGCAGCTTGAATGTGGGGGACTCTCCCAAGAGACTTTGGGGAAGCTTTCTCTGCACAGGTGTAGAGCCATGTGGTTTTTTTTGGGGGGGGGGTTGTCTTGGGGAATATGCAGTCACCAGGCTCCCCTCTGTGAGTTAGGATATCTCTGCTATCTTTAAAAAATAAAATAAAATTGAATAACAAAATAATCGACACATAGAGCTTTTGTTAAAGTCAAAAGAAAAAGAAAAAGTCAGGAGGGAATAAAACAGATATGATTATTATATTATTAAAATTGGGTATGAAAACAGCAATTTAAGAGACAGAGAAGCTGCCAAATAAAATCATATTTCTTTTGTAAATCACCTTGAGGTCCTTCTGCAATCAAAGAGTATATAAATTTTATTAAATAAATAAGAAAGGGAAGGAATTGGGAAGGAGTTTGCCCCCCACGCGACTGCGTTGCCATATATGTAATAAATAACCTCAAAATAGAAGTGAGACGAGGGATCAGCGTCCCGCCTGGCTGCAGGGAAAGTTGCAGCTCAATTCCTCTGAAATACCAATGAACACAACTCTCTTGAAGCAGTGATCTCGGGTGTCGCATGAACTGTCTCTGCAGGCCTGAGCGATGACACTGTGCCATCTTGATGGCTGGCCATGGGCTTTCCTTCCGTCCCTGGGCCCAATTCACCCAGCAGGAAAGGGCAAGGAGTCTGACTTTTGCCACTGCTTGCACACTTGGGGAGGTCAGGGGTCCAGGCAGCAAGGGGGGGGGCAAGACTTAGCCTGTGGGATTCATTGCCCCTTGAAGCACGGCATTCTGGCTTCGAGAAGCGTTGATGTATTTCATGGAGGATGGGGCTGCCCATTGATACTAACCAGGACGGCAACATGGAGCCACCATGTTCAGGGGCAGTCTACAGCAGGAGACTGGGTCCTTGCAGCAGGAGAGGCCTGTTGCCCTTTTGTCCTGCTTCCCAGAGGCACCTGGTGAAGCAGGCAGGCCCTGGGTCTGATCTAGCAGGGCTCCTCTCACGTTCCTAAGAGGGGGGCATGGCCAGGAGGCTATGGAAGTCCTCTGTGGGGGCCCTGATGGGGTCTGGGCGCTGGCAGGGGCCCACTGAGGGTGACCCTCAACGCTGGCCCTGAGCGCAGGAGCCGTGATAAATAAGAAAGGAGGGGGCTGACGGGGGGTGACAGTGGCAATGCCTCTTGCTCTGAAGCTCATCCTGGGTTCTTATGGCTCCACAGATTCTCTGGATTGCTCCACGGAAACAATCGAAACACCAACGACAGTATTGTTCCCACAGCTCCACCAGCTGGTATGTTTGTTCAACTGATGTTCTTTTTAGGAAGGAGCCCACATTTTAAAAGGGCCATTGGCACCTTTTCAGGATTAAACACAAATCCACCCCCTTCACTCTTTTGGGCATTGCTGTGTTAATCTGTTTAATGGGACTCAAAGCTTGCAACAGATGGGTGTTTTTTCCCATTCCCCCAAGAGCACTTGATGGAGAAAGGGGGGGGGGCAGCAGGGGAAGGGAGGGGCTGCTGTTTGCCTCCCGTCAGGCTCTGCTTTCCTCTGTGTAAGATGGGGGGGGCAGGGGAGAGGGAGAGGAACAGTGGCGCCAGGCGATCTGTTTTTGGCCGAGCAATCAAGGGCATCAGCAAAAGCACCACCCAGAGCTCTGCACAGGCCCCCATCATCAACTGGTGGCTGGGGCTTGGGCGCTTTGGGCACAGAGCTATGCAGTCCCTGGAAACCAGCTGATTATTGCCCCTGGCAAGACCTGGCGCCCCTTTGCAGCTGTGCCCGCAAAGGCCCTTGGGTCCCCCTGGTGGGACGGTGGGCGTGGCTTGGCCAAAACATGCTTGCGGGCCACATGGGGAGGCCTGGTGCACAGAGTGCAGCTATAGCAGCAATGCTGTCAGGACTCTGTCTTGCAAAGGAAGTGAAGCCTCAGGCCATACCAGCCCTGGAGGAAGCAGGAGCCGGCAGAAGGAGCCTGGAGAAACAAAGATTACCTGAGTTTGGGTTTGGCCCAGAAGAGGCGTTGTGCAAAGCTGCCTGCCTGCCTGCCTGCCTGCCTCCTCCTGCTGCTGCTCAGTGCAGTGTGGTGGTGGTGATGATGATGATGATGATAAACTGTGTATTTAGTTAGTTCATAAGATTCATACACCACTTGAATGTAAAAGAAACCCCTCAAAGATAAAAAAATTACAACATACCAAAGTTAACATGCATATTAAGATTACCTCAACTTTCTAAGCATGTGTGGGCTTGTCTAAGCAAGAATATTTTTATCAGGTGCCAAAATGGATGAGTCCAGTGAAGGCGCCTGCTTGATTTCAATGGGCAGGGAGTGCCAAAGTGGAGGTGCTGCCACACTTAGGGCCTTCCCTTCCCACTTGCTGCTGCTCCGGCATCCTTGACGCCCTCCATGCTCTGAGGCCAAAGAGACCTCCCCCAATACCAGCTGTTGCAAATACTGATACTGTGGATGTGCGTCTCTCTCGCCCATGTCTGGAGGAATTTTAAAACACTTCTGTTCACACAGACTTTTGATGGCTGAAATACAGTTATTGGCGACTGTGAAAAAAGTAGCTGTGAGATGCAATTGCTTTTGTTTTACAATTTTTGTATAGTGTTTGTTGCTTTTTGGGAGAATAGAAATCAAATAAATGATCTCTAATAGTTATCCCCCCCAGAGAATTAATCTGATTTGGTGTTGCTAGTTTGTTCTGTATAATTTTATGATATTTTAATGATCTTATTGTACACTGCCATGGTAGTCTTTTAATGAGCTGGTGGTTAATAAATACTCATAATAAACAATAAAATCCCTTTAAAAAACCGATCCAATTCTTTGAGGTTTCAAAACAGCACCGGTACTTGAAAACAATTGCTGAGGCCAAACTATTTTCTTTGTGCTATGAATGCATCATGGAATTCATGTGGTTACTAAGGCTAAATCTAGATAGACGGGTCCAATTGCACCTTGGAATGCCTCAGTACATTCCTGGGAGCTGCTTCGCCTCTCCAAGCAGTTAACCCCTTTGTTCCCACAGCTGAGAAAGCAGATGGCGTTTATGCAGCAATTCACGTGGCCCAAGAAGAAGAGTTTTCTACATCTGAGGACTACAGAGTCCTCTATGATTACACAGCCCAGGTAAGCATCAAATCCCCCCAGGTGCATAGAGCAGGGGTCAGCAAACTTACTGCACCTCGGGACGGTGTCTCCAGCGCTGATCGCGCTGTGGGCTGGAGGGCGGGGGAGCACGTGCCCATATGTGTGGGCACATGCTATTTCCGGCACACTTCCGGGTTAGAGGAGCACCGAAAATAGCTTGTGCGCATGTGCACGGGCCTCCTCCGACCTGGATGTGCACCAGAAATAGCTTGTGCGCATGCGCAAGCATGATTTCCGGTGCTCCTCCATCCCAGAAGTGGATCAGATAAATGAGTCCCTCAGGCCTTATCCAGCCCGTGGGCCTTAGTTTGGGGACCCCGGCATAGAATCTGCTTAAACAAAATCAATATCAATCTGAACACAAACTCCAGGAGGTAAATGTGGTTTTATTTTTATTGGCTGATTGATTGAATGAATTGCCTTTAAGTGGAGGCCATGCACAGCTGACGTGCTCCCTCGCAGGCCGCTTTTGTGATCCCAAAAACAAGGATAAAAATCCTTAAACACAAAGCCACAAAGCAGTTCCAGTTGAACTATCCCAAGAAATGGGAGCTGCAGAGAGAGCTCTTCCCCTGATCTCTCTGCATGTAGTAGTAGTAATTTTATGATTTATACCCTGCTTATCTGGCTGGGTATCCCCAGCCGCTCTGGGCAGCTTACAGCACATAAAAATTTGTAAAACTTTAGACATTAACAATTTCCTGATACAGGGTTGCCTTTATATGCCTTCTAAAAGTCAGATAGCTGTTTATCTCCTTTAGAGGGCGTTCCACAGGGCGGGTGCCACTACCAAGAAGGCCCTCTGCCTGGTTTCCTGTAACCTCACTTCTTGGAGTGAGGGAACCGCCAGAAGGCCCACGGCGCTGGACCTCAGCGTCCGGGCAGAACGATGGGGGGGGGGGTAGACGCTCCTTCAGGTATACTGAACCAAGGGCGTTTAGGGCTTTCAGGGTCAGAGCCAACACTTTGAATTGCGCTCGGAAATGTACTGGGAGCCAGTGTAGGCCTTGAAGAAAAATCAGTGACAGGAGACATCAGCTGAAGCCCAGGAGCACAGCAGAACTACCTCGAGATCCCTTACTCCACACTCCAAGGCAAAGAGCCTGCGGGTAGGATTTCCTAAAGCCCCACTGCTATCAGAGCTGGTTCCTGGGCAAAGTGACAAGCCCCTGGCCTGACAGGGTGGCTGGGAGCAGGGCGGTTGGGTCCTGCTGCTGCTGCTGCTGCTGCTGCTGCTGTTTTCCACAATGCTGCAGATGGTCTTCATGTTGGGAAGTTGAATGGCAGCTCCATCAGCTGCTAGAGCTCCAGGTAAGGAAACGCTTTGTGGGCACCAAAGTCACAAGTCAGCAATGAGCTCCGTCTGGGCGCCTGGTACCCAGAGCAGCTTTGGCTGCAGTGTATGTTCACAATTTGATTTGGGTCATGGTAACCAGGTTATAGAGTTTAGCATACATTAGCGAAAAAGAAGGCCATCACCTGATCTATCAACTAAGCTATAATTAATTGATCAGTCAGTCACTTAATTTTGCTTAAGGTTGTGCTTGTTACTAAAATTAACATTCTGAAAATGGGGGAAGAGGCTGGAGGGGCTCCTTGGCCCTTTATGGTATGCAGGGCCGGGGGGGGGGGCACTTCAAGGCCACAGGCTGATTGTGGCCCTCCAGGTCTCTTTACCTGGCCCTCCAAACTCTTCCCAGGCAACACTCCACTTCCCAGCCACTAGCTCTGCTTCAAACCTGGAATGTTTTTGCCTGGCATGAATGTGTCCTTGATATCCGATAACCTCCCTTGCTTGTCTGGAGTGTGTGTGTGTGTGTGCAGAAGCCTGTCTAATGTGCAAAGGAAAACTTTAGTCTTGGTACTCCACCCACTTTTGCCTCTGGCTGAGCAAGGTTCCCCACCCATCAGAGCACCTGTAGCAGCACCTGGGTGGGACTGGGCAGCTCCACTCCCAACTACAGGTGTGGGAAAAGCATGGACCAACAGCAGGAAAATGCTGTCTCCACCTGAAGAACTAGGGAGTCAGGCAGAAGGGATCTGGCCTAGCCTTCTACCTGGGATGGTGATGGAGAAGCATGGGACCTTCCAGCTGCTGCTGAAGCAAACCTCTCTTCAGTCCTCCATTTGTTCTCTTTTTCTAGAATGAGGATGAACTGGATATCCAAGCAGGTGATGTCATCTCCATCATCGAAGTAGGCGATGATGGCTGGTGGACTGCAGAACAGAACGGAAAGCAAGGATTTGTGCCTGGGTCTTATCTGGAAAAACTTTGATGAGAGGAGCAACCTGGAGTGTTTTGATTTTCCCTTCTCCAACCCGCCCCTCCAGATATGCCTTTTAATAATCTTTGTGAATGTCATTAAATGAAGAGCTATGGCTCTACACTTAAATTTAACAGAGATTGCTGCCTAGTGTCCCATGCTGCTAAAAACAAACCAGCACAACTACAAGATACACCCCTATCTATTTTAGCAGGCTTTGGTAACTTGCAGTCTTCCTGCTGTTGCTGAACCGAAACTCTTTGTCATCCCTGACCACTGGTTGGGTCTGATGGGAGTTGGGAGCGGCGCAGGGTAGCAACGCCAGGTTTATGATTTCTAGGATGATGGCCTCATAAGGGACCCACAGAGGACCTCTCTAAAAGACCCTTTTGTTGCAACGCAGCCCAACTGGGCAGCAACGCAGCCATTTCAAGTGCCACTCTGGAGGGATGCCTTGGTGCTGCTGTCGTTCCTCTTCTCTCCAGCGGACGGAACCCAAAGCACATAGATCAAACCAGCCCTTTCCTGGCTCTGCAGTTGCCCCCTGGAAATGAAGGAGGGGGAGCTGTCATTGGAGCTGCACTCAGCAATCATTCAAATTCTCAGCTGCCTGGGATCAAAAGCTCCTTTGGAGGGGGATGAAATGCGCTTGCAGTTGTTCCACTGGGGTGCCAACACTGGTTTCTGCCGCAGCCTGAGTTTAGGGTACCAGCAGCTGAGAATTTGAATATAGTGGTACCTCAGTTTTTGAATGTAATCCATTTTGGAAGACCGTTCAAGTTCTGAAACGTTTGAAAACCGAAAACTCAACAGCTGACAGCTAGGCCTCAGGATCTTGCACTCAGCGGAAGCCGTGTGGCATGTTGAATTTCCGAAGCATCTACTTCTGGGTTTATGGCATTCGAAAACCAAAATGTTAGTCAACGGAGATGTTTGAAAGCCGAGGTACCACTGTACAAGTGGCAAGCAGCAAGTGGAAGGCCTGAGAAATACTCCCATGACCTGTTCCAGGGACCCCTCTTGCAATGACACGCCAGACTGTTTCTTTCATTAGAAAGAAATTCTTTCAACTTGCAGATTCCTGCAGGCGTCCTAAGGCTACTGACGTACCCATCTCCCAATGGAGCCAACTACATATGAGCACCCTGAAGTCTCATGCCCTCCACAAATTTGCTCACGGGTTGGATAGACTGAGCAAGGGCCTTTTTGAGCCCCTTCTGAGCCATCCACACCAAACTATGCCAGTATTTACTTGCCGCCAGTTGCACCGCATGCAGGAGCTACACGAGGAGAGAGCACAGAAACAAGTCACCTGGGAATTCAATCCAGCCTTGCTCTGGAGGCAGTTTGCTTGCTTTGGGAGGGAGGCAGGAGAACATCTCCTGTGCTTTGGGGTTGACTCTAACAGTATAGAAAGGAAGCAGGTGCCTTTAATAAATGAAAAGGGAAGGAGACAAAAATGGTCTTGTAACCTGACAGGGTTGTGTGAGACGGCAAGTGATGTGAATACTGAGTGTTATTTAATATATGTTTTAAACAAAAAAGTCATTGAATTTTCTGTGTTTCACTGATGAAAGTTATGTTACAAGTAAAACATTAACGATGTTATATTTTTAAAAATGTAGTCTAAAGTATTTAATTGCAGACATATCATTTAACAGCATATCCAAAAGTTTTAAAATAATAAAAAATAGATTGCAATGAGCAGAATGGTGTAATTTTCTGTTAAGCTCTCTTAGCTTGTCATTTTACAGACTGAGAGTTTGGACAAGACTTTCTGCTGTTCCAAGACCACCTAATACTACTATAGATGCCTAATTTCCCACTGCTAAATTACCACACCACTACATCCAATTCATGCAAACCATGTATCATGTGTCTTTCAGCTACATTTATCTCTTGTCCATCCAAAGATAGCTGCACAATGCCAAGTGCTCAAATCAGAGGAACAGAAATGTTAGGAGCAACAGGGGCTTCCTTCTCCCTAACGCCGTCTTCAGATTAACGTGTGGAGCAGCGCCTTAAGAGTGGCAGGCCCCACAGCTCAAACCATAACCCTCTGGCCAGAGAAAACACACTTTTGTGGGCACCTTTAAGCCTAGACAAGTTTATCATGGCATATTCTGTGAACCGCCCTGAGACCCCTGGGTATAGGGCGGTATATAAATTCAATTAATAATAATAATAATCTTATGAAGTGGCTAATCTTCAAGATGTCACAAGGCTGTTGCTTTTGCTGCAACAGACTAACAGAGCTCCCTCTCTAGTCCCACTAGTCCCAGGGCTAGACAAGTGGTCATATATTGAATGATGTTCTTCCCCCACATTCCTTGTCCAGATCACTTCATAACTGCTGGCATTGCACAACAGTGGAAGATCACACCTGAAGCACTTTTTGTAGGTATGTTTTGCAGGAAATTCCAATGACTACATTTCTTCCTCTTCCCGCAGAATTCCATTAGCAGGCATTCTAGAGAACCTTATTAAAATGTTAAGAGTCAATCTTTCTCCTATTTCCTGTCTCTTTTCACTTGCAGTTATGGATAAATCTTTTAAGATACATGCACTTCAACTACTGCTCTTTCAATAGAAAAGGACATGAAAATAGGCTTATTTCCTTTGAAATAACATGGGTGTTTATTAGCTGATGAGCTTGGAAAATAAGGCCTGTCACGGGTGCAGCTTAATCCCTACTTCAGTCAAAACAAAAGCCTCTGGTGAAGGTTTCTTTGCAGCTGGACCCAGAGGAAAGCTGGTTCATTTGGCTCCCTTGTCAGGATTTGTAATTTGACTTGACGGGTGGTGTGGAGGGGAGGTGCTGTATGACAAAAGGCTTGTGCTCAGGGTGACTTCAACCAGTGGCATTCAGGAAGGGGGGATTTGGCTGCAGGGAGCAGACAGAGGCCAGTGGAGGAGCTGCTTGGGAAAGTGGTGATCTTTCACCCTTCTCCCAGCCAGAAGTGGGATCAGACAATGGGGCTGGGAGATGTGAGAAAAGTGTTGCCTCTGAATGGAAAATGGCAGGTGCCTCAGATCTCGGTACTGCAAGTGACACTAAATGGCCACTGTAGGCTTAGGATATTCAATACTAAGCTGAGCAAGGAGGCGGGGGGGGGTGTGGAGGGGGCAAAATGTGGGACCCAAGCGGCACTCAAGAAAGGGACTGCCTTTGATCTATACTTGCTCAGAGCTGGCTTCTCCTTGAAACTCATTGCTGTTAGGAGTTCCACATTCCAGATGCTGGGGCGTATTTCTTAATCTATTAATTTGAATGTGTAAACCCACCAATTGCTACAGGCTCAGGGAGGACAGATTAACCCCAAGTGTTAAAAAAAATAATAATAAGCAATTAAGTTATTATCAAAAATCCCTTCACATCTTCCAATCTGATAATGTGTGCCAGCAATACCCTGCTGCTGTTTATATATAATCAGTTGCAGGGGAATAAACGGACACAAATCAGACATTAAAAATGTTAACACTCAAAATAGTGGGAGCATTTCAGTCTTGTTGGACATTCAGTAACAGAATTGGAAGTTGCTATGCTTTCGCTGGAAAGTATCAAAAGTGGGACTCCAGAAAGAAGCTGCAGAATTAGAATTCTTATGAAGGCACCATCCTTATCCGTTCTGGGGCTAAACGGAGTCTGGTAGGGACTAGAACAGTTCTCGTTTTGCCTATTCATTTCAGAGCTGGAAGTGGGTCACTACCCCTGCAATCTTCTGCCCTTTTCAGTTGACTGTGTTTACTTGCCTGTAGCTCCTGGGCCTCACTTTGCAATAGCAACCCCCATGCTCTACACCTGTCTAAAAAGAGAGAGGCACTTGCCAATCAGAGGTAACACTTCAGACTGAAGTAGGCTCTGGCCTACAAAAACTTATGCTACCATAATATTTGGACTGAAAAAATGTGGAAAGGTGAAGGATTGATAGACCACACAGCAAATAGTTTGCTGCAGCCAGATAGTGTTGTGTTGAACACCCCAAAAAGCACCACCAGTCTGTTACAAATGCTTAGGTAATTATGGTTACACATCAGAGATGAGGAGTTTCTTTCTGTCTATCCACAGCCGCGTTCCCTCGGGGGAACGTGTCCAGGGGCCACACGCTGGTGGAGGGTGTGGCTGAGGGGAGCGGGGGGTGGGGGGTGGAACAGAGCACAAAGCAGAGCAGCCACCCCTCTTCCCCAGAGGCTGCAGGGCGAGGGAGGTTTGAGCTGGCAAGATCCTGGGGGCTTTGGATATTATCCCCACAGGTACAAGTTGCCCCATCTTTTACATAAACAAAAAGCATAAATATCTTAAGAGTGAGGCATTGATAAAAAAAATGGTTAAGCATGATTTAGTTTGGAGAGGGATGTACAGACAATTTATTTAATCAGGTTTCCTATTTACATTTCACTTTCACATACTATTTTGCTACTCTACGATAACAATTCACTCAACACATCAACAGCCTTTTCATAGAAAAAAATGAAATATTCATTATAGAACAGTAGTGCATACATTATACTCCTGAAAAGCCAGCCTGTACTTTAACACACTAAAAGTTTGGAAGATTTGTTCATTTGAATTTAAGGTCAAGAGATGCACTCGTGTGATTCTAAAATTTTGGTTAGTAGTCATGTTGTCGTGTTCTGGACTTGACGTAATGCTCAACAAACACTGGTGACAGGCAAGCAGCAAAAAGGGGGGGTGGGGTGGGAAAGAAGGTGTTGCAAAATTAAGGTACCAGACTTCCCTCGTATAGACTTTGGCCAATTGCTCAGTGAAGATCGGAAGGACTCCACATACAAGAATCAAATCAGTACAACTTCTAGCAGTAACTTACCAAGTTTACCTTTGGCTTTTGTGCCAAGCTGCTCTCTTCCCCTAGTTAATGGCCTCAAAATAGTGTTTACTTGGTTACTATGATGTCTAGATATGTGGAAAGCTGGCTAAGGTAGTAGGGGGGTCACAGTAATATGGAGGTACCAAAAGCCAAGCCTTTGCCCATCACCAGTGAATGTGCCTGTCGTCCCAGTTTATGATACATGGACTTTCACCCAGTCAAAGCCAGCAAAGGAACTGCTGCAGTCGACTCAGGCAAGCCTCCTTCCGAAGTGGAGAAAATGGAGTTCAAGCTTAGGTTTGCAGCTTCTTCTATGCGTAGGTTCCTCCTGTGATGAGCAACTCGTAAGCAGGGTCCCGACTCCTCCTGCAGAGCACAATGCAGGCACACAGCATACCCAGCAGCTGCAGAGAAGAGGAGAAGGAAACTGAGAACACAGGAGCATTATTTGTACCAGGTACTGGCTTTCTGAAAGCTGCCTAGACACCACACAGATGCAATTCAAGCCATTCTGTTTCAGGAGGGTATTGCCAGACCTCTCCCTTCAAGCTACTTTCCATTGTGAAATCCCTCATTTGTTCTGTGTTTCATTCAGAATCAGAAGTGCTTGCTATTTGCAACTCCCTTTAGCACCAGAGGTTTTAGGAATCAACCCACCATGGGGGCTGCCATGAGTTGAAGAGGAGGGGGGGGGTGCCACCTGCACGCATATCTGGTTCTGGTACTCAGCAGGAACAGTTCAAATCTGTGGCTGTGACATATGCAGAACTCGGCACAGGCACACTAGGCATGTTTATCAATCACACAAGTGCCCTGACTCACAACAGGAGAAATGATATTCAGTGAGGCCTCATGGGGAAAACCGCTGTCATTGGTTGCCATGTGTTTTCTGTAGGGAAAGTTCAAGTATAATAATAATAATACCTTTATTGTCAATGTACAACCTGTGTACAATGAAATTAACCGAGCCTCCCCCCCCATACACTCAATCTCCTTGCTCTCTGTGTGCTTGTCGTACAACACACCAACCCCAAAAGTCAGTTGCAGCATATTATTTTCCATTCAGCAGCCTAACAGCCCATGAATAGAAACTTTTTTAGCCTGTTGGTACGACTGATTATTCCTGCCAAGCTAGCAGTTCGAAAGCACGTCAAAGTGCAAGTAGATAAATAGGTACTGCTCCGGCAGGAAGGTAAATGGTGTTTCCGTGCGCTGCTCTGGTTCGCCAGAAGCGGCTTAGTCCTGCTGGCCACATGACCCGGAAGCTGTACGCTGGCTCCCCCGGCCAGTAAAGGGAGAGGAGCACCGCAACCCCAGAGTCATCTGCGACTGGACTTAACGGTCAGGGGTCCCTTTACCTTTACAACTGATTATCCTTCTATATCTCCTGCCCGAGGGCAGAAGATTAAAGAGGTGCTGGCTGGGGTGTGAATCATCCCTGAGAATTTTTCTTGCTCTCCTAAGGCAACGACCCCTTGCAATATCGTCTAGCGGGCTCAGGGGACAGTCCATGCTATCATGTGCTGTGTTCACCACCCTCTATAAAGACTTTCTGTCCGTGGTACCAATGTACCACACTGTGATACAATATGAGAGGACACTTTCCATTGTGGACCAGTAGGAGGAGGTCATCAATTGTTGTTTAACATTGTTCTTTCGCAAGAACCTGAGGAAATGGAGTCTCTGTTGGGCCTTCCTAACCACCTGAGTTATATTGTTTTTCCAAGTGAGGTCTTCACTAAGGTAAACTCCCAGGAATTTAAAGGAAGAGACTCTCTCCACACAACCCTCCAATATACAACGCGGCTAGTTCCCCTCTCTTCCTCCGAAAGTCCAACACCATCTCCTTTGTCTTGATAATATTTAGGTGCAAGTTATTCTCTAGGTACCATGTAGATACTTTTTGAACCTCCCTCCTGTACACTGATTCATCTCCACCTGTAATTAGACCAATTATGGTAGTATCATCTGCAAACTTAATAATTGCAGTGGATGGATCAGATGAAATACAGTCATATGTATACAACGATTACAGGTAGGGACTCAGCACACATCCCTGTGGGGTGCCAGTGCTGAGCTTCAGGGAGGTAGATGTAACAGGCCCAATCCTCACTGTTTTGTGTCCGATCCCTCAGAAAGTCTTTAATCCAGTCACAGATGGTAGAAGAAAGGTCTAGTTCCATCAGCCTTTTGTTAAGAATGGATGGTATTAAAAGCCGAGCTATAATCAATAAACAACATTGTAACATAATTCCCCGGTCTCTCCAGATGACTTGCCGCAAGGTGAAAGGCTGTAGCTATGGCATCATCTGTTGACCTGTTTCTCCTATTGGTGAACTGATGTTTATCAAAATCCAGTGGGAAACATGTCCTAAGGTCTTGAAGGACCAATCTCTCAAAGCATTTCATCACTACAGGTGTCAATGCAATAGGTCTGTAGTCATTTAGGCAGTTAGTTGCTGTTTTCTTTGGGACTGGGACAATGGTGGCTGCTTTCAAACATGATAGAACACAAGCCGTTTGCAGAGAGATGTTAAAAATCCTTGTCAGGACCCCTGCTAGTGGATCGGCACAGTTTTTTACCACTATCCCCAGCACCCCATCTGGACCATCAGCTTTACTGGGATTCACCGCCCCCATTGCAGCTTTCACTTGATGGTCATATGGAATAAGTGGCTGAGAGTTTGTAGGCTGGCAGGCAGGAGCTAGGATACCTGATCTTTTTACCTC
Organism: Podarcis liolepis; assembly: GCF_965112155.1. Taxonomy (NCBI): domain Eukaryota; kingdom Metazoa; phylum Chordata; class Lepidosauria; order Squamata; family Lacertidae; genus Podarcis; species Podarcis liolepis. The sequence goes on from NC_139564.1 coordinate 77,104,687, forward strand.
ATAGCGGGCAAAGATGTTCAGCTCCTCTGCCAACAAATCATCAGCCTTAACAGTGTTCCTCGTATTGCCTTTGTAGTTGGTTAGATGCTGCAGTCCCTGCCACACTTGTTTCCTGGTGTTATCAGCTAGGGCAATTCTCCACCCTAAGCTTATATTGTTGTTTTGCCGCCTTAATGCCTTTCCTGAGCTTTGTTCTTGCCCCTCTGTATATATCTATGTTCCCTGCCTTGAAGGCAGTATCCCGAGCTTTCAGGAGTGACCTTACTTCAGCAGTCACCCAGGGTTTGCAGTTCCCATAGACTCTGATGCACCTCTCTGTTGTTACATTATTGGTGCACACTTTAAGAAAGTACAGCATCTGTGTATCTGTGCAGATCTTGATGTTCAAACACACTCAAGTATTTAGTAGTGTTTGGCACCCTGACTACAGCTTTTATAAAATTTCACTGGAGATCAGTTTCCTCTCAAACATAACATGCTAAAATGGTACATCTAAAATTGTCGCAAAGAGGGTAAAGGTTCAAACTTCTGATTTGTGTTGATGCCTTTTCAGCATGAACCACCACCAGGTAAATTGGACTCAAGGAAAGTGCTTATCTGCTTGTCTGCTTGATAAGCCAGATTCAAAATTCTCCCTCTGGGTCATCTGAATATGTGGGCGGAGCTGCTCACTTGTCAATTACCTGATGTCAGGTAACTCTTCCTTTGCAGCCCAGCTTGAACTGAAGCAGAGGCTGCCAAGAAAAATCTTTGAAAGAATATCTCTTGCAAAGGAAAAATGAAGACCACTTGGTGTGGTCCCGATTCTCCCTGTTCCCACACCTGGTGTCAGATGGATGTGGTTTAATGAAAACCAGGCCACATGGGAAGGCCTGGTGGGAGGAGAATCAACTGCAAACACCCTTTCCCTGCCTAGCTTCTTGGAACAGCTTGTGATGGACAAGGACATAGGTGAGAGAATAATCCTTCTGGCATCGTACTCCCCGCCCCCAGCAGGGATGGGACTGTGCCAACAGGCAAAGCCTCTTTGCTTGCCGGCATACTTCAATCTGTTCCGGAACTGGATGTTTAACCAGCCAGTTTTAGGAAGGGCACATTGCATAGTCCCATGTGCAATATCACTTTTGTCAATACTTCAGGACTAGTTGTTCTGTGCAGATGTTTGTGTGCTTAGTTCAACACACTGTTTAACCAGTCTTTGAAGAAACAGTGTGTTGGGAATTCCAGAAATGCCCATATTGAGATGAGGCCATTTAAGAACCATCATGTATGGAGACAGAATGATATTTGAGGGGTTTTTTTGCCTGGTAAACCTGGTCAGAACAATACAGAGAAAACGGGAAAGCTTTGTAAAAATCTCTGTAGGAGATGGAGAACACAAACATCAAAAGTTATATATTTTAAGTCTTACCTGAATGGCAGCAAATGCCAGAGCTGCCCAAATAACATACATCATGATCTCTTGTAGTTTCTTTACAACCAAAGCCTCACATCCCTTAAGGAAAAAGAACAAGCCAGTGGTGCTGTTAGCGGTAGTGTTTCTCTTCTAAAATGCTTATGCTACGTTCTGGGACACCCCTCTCCTCAATCCAAACTCTTTGCCGTCTGTTAGATTTATGAAGCTTAGAAAACTGCAGATTGTGTGTACTGCTCTCTCTGCCCTCCAGTGTCCTCTGTACTCTTGCCAGGCAAAAGGGAACCCTTGGCTGTTCTAAGCATTAACCAGAAAGGCAAGAAACAAACAGCTGTCCTCAAGCCCTTGCTTACAGTTGCTGCCTTAGAAGAGGGCTGAGATGCACTGCCTGCAACAGCAAGTCTTGGCACTTGCGCTTCTCCACGGAACCCTTTTAAGGATGGCGCTGCTGGTGTCATCCTTTTCTACACTGTGATAACCTGGGTTTTATAGCATTTTGTTTTAGTGTATGAGGACTCGCATACAAATCACTTGGGTGAAAACACAGTGCAAAACCCTTACAGAAGTGTTATCACACACCTGAATTTTCCAAGAGAAAATAAAAAGATGCATATGGGGGGGGGGGGTTCATAGGTTCTAATGGAACCATAGGTCCCAATTAAGGTATTTGCTAGCCAATATGTAATAGTCAGCAGGCTATGGCAGACAAAATACGAGACTTAGACCAGGGTACCATTTAGGTTCAGAGCCACCTTTGCCTTGCTGGCTGGGTGGCCTTGCATCAAGTCCGCCCGCGCACCCCCAGCCTAGCCTACCTCACAGAGTGGCTCCTTTTCCTTGCAAATTTTGCAGCTTAAGCAAAAGAGCTATTCACCTCGGCATAAAGGTCTGTGGGGTGAGTCAAACTTCCTGTGCAATTGCTGCTGGTGGCTTTACAGCAGCTGAGAGGGACACTGTTGTTTTTCGTTTCTTTGAACCAGTTTGTGGTCTCCCAGTCACTGTAGTTGTGGATCCCACAGCAGCGCAGCTGCAAAGAAGGAGAGAAAGGGTGAAAAATTCCCTCAGTGAATCAAATTGTGCTCACTAAAAAGGGATACATATTTAGCAAAGCATAAAGATCTGTGGGGCGAGACAGCATGCCCCAGGATTCCTCTGCTTACTTCATAAAGAAAGAATCCTATCTCAAAAGATGAGCAGCGATTGGGTACCTTCCAACTAACATACTTCAGCACATAAAGCATGTGTGAACAATACACCTGCACCTTTCTACGTGAGCAACATCATGCACAGAGTGCCTCCAGCTGCTTCCAGGCCAGAGACTTGGGCCAGTTCTCACTGAGGCGGTACGCCTGGGCTTCCCCAGATCAGGCTACAGGCAGGAGCTTGTGATGAAATGCTGCTCCACACTCAAAATTTCCTTCTGCACAGAAAGCAAAATGCCTGCAAGAACTAAAACAGAAGACCCCTTCTGACAGCATCCTCCCTAGCATTGTTGGCAAGGGAAAAGAGGAACACTATCTTATAGAAAGCAACAAGCCAGGAGCTGTAAATGTGGACTTCTTCCCTTTTCAGGAAGCAGGGCAGTGCTTGCCTTGACAGTGTTTACATTGGCTCTCACCTGCCTCTGCACATAATCAATGGCACGGCTCGCAGCATCCGGGTTAGTTCCATTATACATGTCATACACCTTCTTAATACTGTGGTCGACTTCAGCCTCCACCTATTAAAACAAACAAGTGCAAGTTCTTTTCTAAAGTTTCCCATTTAGAGGCCTGCTGAGCCCCCATTCCCTCTATGAGTCTCTTGATCAGTGTGTACAGTTCTAGTTCCCTGATGCATCGCTTAGGGGCCCTCACCTTCTGAAGCAAGGCAGGTGGTGACTTTGGGCTTTTCTCACACACAAGACGGCTATTGCCATAGGAAGAGCAAGACTGCTGTACCTTGAATGCAACACCCAAGCTGGAAGCAACTGTATTTGCTTGTATTGCTCTGACTCATCATTTGGAAATGGTGGCCTCTACCAGCCTTGCCCAACCTGGGTCTGATCAGATGCTTTGAACTACAACTCTGACCATCCTGCTCCATTGAGCCATGCTGGCAGGGGGCTGAACGGAATTCAAAACAGCTGGAGGGCAAAGACTTCAAGCTGATTGGCTGGCTGGTTCTCACTACTTGGTCAAAGCCTGATCTAAGTGGGCCCCCAAATGGGGCAAAGATGGGTTGAAGACTAATGGATGAAGGCAAACAGCAGCCTTCTAGTGCGGAAGCTGGTATGTCTGCAACCCTCGTGCATTTTCTGGTCTCCTTCGCTTCTACCCTCCCTCAATCAAGGGAAAAGCTTTGAGAAATTTATAAAACTGAAATCTACTAATTAACTGAGGTGGTCCCTTTCAACTGAACAATTCCATGATTTTATGATTTACTTAAAAACATTTATAAACACTTAATATTGAAAAAATACCTAAGTGGTGTAGAATAACAAAGAATACCAGTAAACAAAAACGCAACTGAAAGCTCACAAAACAACAGTACACAAACATATTAAACAGTAAGCATCTCACCATAAAAAACTGCAGAGACCAGTAAGAGGCCCCGCAACAAGAAACAAACGATGTACGATGTTAAAAAACACATTTTAATACTGTACATTTGTTAAAAATTAATCCAGCTCTTTGAAATTAGTGAAATTTCTGTGGGTCTAGTTCAGTGTTAACCCTGGGGTTTTTGTTTTTAGAAATTTCTACAAAGGCAGAATAGAATGCCATAAGAATAGCAGCTGGGCATACAGTAGTAACTTCCTGGATAGCTCAGCAGGTTAGAGCGTGGTACTGATAACGCCAAGGTTGAAGGATTCTGTTAGTTACAGTCATCCAAATTCTTTGCTTACTACCTTATTTTTCTCTAGCTTTTTATCTCTTTGAAATTTTAAAATACTTCTCTTAGCATGTGCCCACTTTATTTTTACATCTATAATTCCATTCCAATAGCCTCCAGCAATTTTACTTATCAGGAATACAATGCTACAGAATCCTAAGCACAGATAACCACAATACTTAGCACTTAAGAAGAGACAACTACCTTTGCTCTGTAGATATAGCCCAGAACAACCACCACAACTTCAGTGATAAAAACCAACAGAAGGATGATCACAAACTGCAAGAAAAAACATGTTATGTTGGCAACTTACAGTTTTGTGAAGATATAACTATGCTATTTATAGCTTACACCCAGATAATCTAATAAAGTCCTTCGGTAATGGTGAATGCACTCAATACCCATTGTGTTAAAGAGTCTCAACTCTACCGGTAATTTGAGGAAGCAAACACCATTTCAAAAACATCAAAATGGTCAAGTTCAGCACACAGCTTCTTTAGACAAGGTACACTAAGCTTAGGAAGCTGACTCAGCATTCCAAATGGTGCATTTCAAGAAGCAATTATTTTATGATAAAGACAGGTAGCATTTACAGCAACCATTAGGCTCCAAAACACACTGGCAGTTCTGAGGAAACGCTTGCCAGTGTGTCAAACAGAAAACCCTTTCCAAACATCAGACTTACTGTAGCGAGTCCACAGCGGCTTTCCCGGATCGTGGCACAACAGCCAATCAAACCAATGATAAAGAGAAGTGTCCCCACTGCTATGATAACCACTGCAGGGATGAGTGTATAAACATCTTCAAAGAAGTGATCGTAGTCATCGTATGTGATGAAGACATAGGCTCCCACGTAGCACAAGATGCCAGCTGCTGCCTGGAAAGCAAAGGGAGGTAAGATCATAATTCCTTTTAGCCTCACACTTGGGTTGTGTGTATTTGTGCAAACACACAACAAATATACAAATATTTCATGGGGTGATTTCTTTACAGGTTATGCTGTAGCTCAGTAATACCAAACTAAATGCAGCATTATGCAAATCTATGGTTGCAATCATAACCACTTAGTACAAGCTACTGGTTAAGCATGAACCGCAGGAAACTTCAGCATGAGATGCTATTAATTGCCTCACACACAAAGCTTCTACTAAGGATTGAGGTGCTAAGCATTACATCCCTGACAATTAACGACCTACTTTCTAGCAGATGGGAAATGCACCAACTCCTTCCCCTCTCAACTTGAGGAACTGATATTCCTCAATCCCAGAAACCAGAAAAGCTACGTTATATATTATTCACTGCGACTGCACTGAAGGTCATTGCCAACTCAAGCTGCTGATTGTGCTAATAGCGCAAAATTATTTCCACTTCCAACTGTTGGAACGTTCAGGGTGGCAGGAGAGGATATATTGTTTATTAACATCCTTGCTAACTTGCGCTAGCAAGTTCCTTTACACAGCAGCAAACTTGTTGCAAACTTGTTTGAGTTTCTTGACAATACGCAATTCGATCTGGCCTGTCCAGATTGAAATGTGTTCTAATATTTTCCTGGTAAAACCCCTTGAATCCCTCCTAAAAGAATAAAGACACCAGTGTCTTATTCATAATTAACAAAAAGAAAGTTTACTCACGATCAGGCAAAGCACAGTGTGATCCCTGAAGGCAGGCTTTAGGCTTAAAGTTACAAACTTATACTAACAGGTTTATCCCATAAGGGTTGACCTAGTGACTGCAGTTAGCAGTCCGGCAGTTCACAGGACGAAAGGAAGATGGAAAAGAGAGAGGTGGCTGCATGACTTGGCCTTTTCTTGGGTCTGGAAAGGTCACACCCACCTACTAGATGCATGAAAAGAAGGATGCTCCAGGCCAGGAGGAACAGGAAGTTTCAACTGGCTGGGCCAAACATTCCCTTGCATGTCCACTCTAGCAAAACAAGGAATGTTGTATTTGACTGCTCCCAGTGGATGACATCCCACACCAACACCAGCAGCATTAATGCTGGTGAATGTTTTTCTAACCTCCATGCACATAAAGAGGTGCTCTCACATAGCCTCAGGTAGAGTGGGTTAAGTTCCACAAATCAATTGCACAGGATCACACCATAGGTCCCAAGTCTGATCCTACATGGGATATTCATCAAGCAGTTAACATTCTTCAGGACATGTGCTAGAAAAACTCCATTATATCTGCTGCTTTCAATTTACAGCACTAGAGCTGTCACCTGCAACGTCTGGCTTCAGTGTAAGCAACTTTGCCGGATGTCTCCAAATCTATGTTCTTGAGGACAACTAGGATTGTCTACCTGAAAGGAATGTTAGAAACTGGGAGAGAACAGCTATTTGCCACACGGCTCCTGGAACCTAGGCTACGGCCACAAAAAACATAAGTGGCTAATTGCCTTTTCTTCACAGTTCAGCAACACTTTATATTTGTTTTTTTGAAATGCATGAACTAATTCACAATTCACATCAGTGACACACTTTTAATATCACGTTTAAAAACAATTCTTAATTGGACACCACAAACATAAATGGGGCTCAGACCCTGTAAAAATGGCCAAAACCGTAAGTCATTTGAATAATTAATATTTACAAATTCCAACATATGTGTGTGTGTAGATAAATATTTAGATATCTAATATGTGCCCTTTTACCCTAGCTTTAATAATCTCTCTCTCTCTCTCTCTTACACACACAGCTTTAGCCATTGAGGTCCCCATTTATGCACACTTTACTTGGGAGGAAACCCCACTGAACTGTAGGGATTTACTTGCAAGTAGAAGGCAGCCTCCAGATCAGGATTGGAAACAACCCTTTTCTTTTTCCAAATGGTACCCAAATTGCTTCTTTTGTTTCTTATAAATTGTATTTATTGTATTACAGTTTGAATTCCATAAAATTATACAGTGTACCTCGGGTTACATACGCTTCAGGATGAGAACAGAAATCGTGCAGCGGCGGCGCAGTGGCAGCAGGAAGCCCCATTAGCTAAAGTGGTGCTTCAGGTTAAGAACAGTTTCAGGTTAAGAACAGACCTCCAGAATGAATTAAGTACTTAACCTGAGGTACCACTGTACTCCTCTCCCCCTCCCTTCTTTTTTGTCTTGGGCTCCCTGGTCCATTAGCATCTGTGCCTGGTTTTGTGGAGATTTTTGGAGTGCTTTTATTGGCTGCCTTTTCATTTTCAATTGATTGGGACTTTAGACTTTTGGGTCTGTGATTCATTCCCTCTGCCTCAGGGAAAGAAAGGGTGGGAGTATGAGGCAGACGCCCGCCTGTTTTGGAGCCTCCCTTAAGATGAGAGAGAAATGCAAAACCAAACAGGCAGGCAGGCAGGCAGTGCTACTATAGAGAGAGATAGATTGTGTGTGTGTGTGTGTGTGTGTGTGTGTGTGTGCGCGCGCACACACACACACACACACACACACACACACACACACACACACAGAGGCTGCTCTTTTTCTCTTCCTTACACACAAAAACACACACACACCAAGCAAGCAGACACACAGTTGCTGCTCAGGGGCCCGATTACTCCTCCTCCTCCTCCTCTCCCTCTCCTCCGCCCTCCTTTCAGGGTGTCCCTACAGAATCTGCTGCTGCAGCAGACAAGCCCATTCCTCTGGCAGGTTCAAGGAAGGAGTTTCACAAGAGGGAGCAGGACTGGCGTCCGTTTCAGTGGATGTGAGTGAGGGGATACGGAGCCAAAGGGACAGCCCACGTGGAAGCCCCCTCATGGCCGGAGCTGCGAGCTGCTCTTCCCTACCATCTCCTCTTGCCTGGGCTAAGATAATAAATAATAATAATAATAATAATAATACCGCAGCTCCTCTCTGCTTCCACCAGGCAGCCACCCCATCCGGCCAGCCACGCGGCTGGGGGGGGGGGCTCCTCAGCTTGAAGTTTCACACCGGCCCCCTTCACGACGCCCAAGCAGTCCTTCTGAAGGAAGCAGGGTGGGGTTCAGGTGGCACTGCAGCCAGAAAAGAATGAAGTTTCTCTGCTTCTCACAGACTGGTTGGAGAAGTCAGGCGCAAATCAAGCGACCAGAAATCTTGGCTGAGTCTCATTAGAACGGTTCCCAGGCAGCCTGGTTAATTTCAAACACTGCCTGAAAGCGGGAATTGTGGAGACGGGCCTGTCCTGGATTATAAACCACCATATCACCATTAACTACCAATGCAAAGATCCACTGTGGGCAGTGTTAGAAATCACCCTGGCGCCAGGCGTGTTTCGTGACTGGCACAGGGCCAATTGCAACCATATGGCGATCTCTGGATGCCAGGCTACAGAAAACAGGAGGATCTGAAATATTTCCCTTGCAGTTTGAATTTATTTTATTCTGGATTGTTTTATTTTATATTTTAATGTGTTTCAAACCGCTTTGAGATATGTTCTTTAAAATATAAAGTGGAATAATAATAATAATAATAATAATAATAATAATAATAATTCCACTGCAAAAAGGGTGCCTAGACATTCTGTGGTGGCAACCGTAATCTAGGGCTAAAGTTCTAAGCAAAAGTGCAAGATGGAGACAGGCTGGCCCCAAATATGGAGAATGGATGTTCCCCACTGGTGCCCATTTGCAAGGGACACACATCTGTCTTTACATCTGTCCCATGAACTTAGTTCCCTCCACCATCTTGGCTCTCCTGCAAGCTACCCTGTAGTTCCCTAATGCCGGCTCCTCCAGGCCCCTGAAAACTCAGCTGTTGCTGATGCTGTTTGCTTCCAAGTGTCTAGTTCTCTGCATTGCTACTACAGATTACTGCAGTGTTGCTCCAGAAAAGAAGTACAAGGGCTATAGGAACCTCCCAACACTTGCATCCTGCCATCAGAAGGAAGCTTAACATCCAGCTGCCCAAGTCTCCCCAAAATGTAAACTAGGCAGGCAAAAGGTTCATTTAAATCTCAGTCTAATTTATTAAAACAGATAGGGAGACCATTGTGTTGAGTGATAAAGAACCAAATGAAACCACAAGCCTGAAATCTTATTATGCTAATGTTTTTATGTGGCACAAGCACTATAATCTTATTGCAAGATACTATCCTTGCATAATGTGAATCTGAATTAACGCTGCTCAGTATGTGCTACTATTACACCTCAGCTGTACCGAATGGTACTTAATTTCAAAAAGCATTGACTAGATGACCCTTGTGGTCCCTTCCAATAAGTGACAGAAACAGAGATATGAAAGCTAGGAGCTAAACGGCACCTTAACCCGAGGTTATGGGCACAACAGAATGTCTAGGTACATTTTTTAAATAACAAGAATACAAAGCTGAAAACGAATGAACTGCAGCTAAAATATTATGTTCATTTTTCACATGTCCTTCCCCTGCCCCCCCCCCATATATTCTTAAGAGGGTCTCTTCTCTAGTCTTCAGAGAGTAGCTGGAAGTGGGGAGGCAGAAAAAGGTCCCCCTTTCCTTCCACTCTGCAGTTTTAATTTGAAATCATAGGCGCAGTGCTGCACCCAGAGCTCAGAAACGGCTCGCGCCAATGAAATTCCATGTCACAAAACACGACTAGAACAAGGGAGTTTTGAACACTGCTTCCAACTCTACGATTTGGTGATTCTATCTCAGACAGTATGCTTCTGATTTGCCACAGGCAGATTTGTACTATTTCACACAAAACATTTTTACCGTCGTAATCACACATCCACAGACCGCTTAAAAACAGGAGACTGAGAACCAAATTCACAAACAGAAAGGAACATTTCTCACTTGGACAGCACAGGCTTTGCATGCAAAGATTTCCAGGTTCAATCACCTCCATTTCCCACTTAGAAATCTCAGGTCATGGGTGATGGGAAGGACCTCTGCCTGAGACCCTGGAAAAGTGAAGCCATGTGGAGCAAATAACAGCTGGCTTGGTATAAGGATCTTAGTATAAGCTTGCCTAAACTAACAGCCCCCCCCCTTTACTCCCCCAGATGAAAGAACTTTGTGTTGGCCTAGTGTGGGGCACCAAGGAGAGCTTGGCTGTCTGGCTGGTGTACAGACCACCTAGCACACCAGCAGTCACCCTGTCAGGCCTGTTGGATGTGGTGGCAGGCTGGGCCTTGGAGTTCCCTAACCTATTGGTTTTGGGGGACTTCAACGTCCATGTTGATGCCACCCCCTCCTCACGGGCTCTGGACCTGGTGTCTTCCATGGCGACACTAGGGCTCTCCCAGTTTGTTTCAGGTGCCACACACCAAGCAGGCCACACACTGGATTTGATTTTTGGTGCAGGTATAGATGTGATCATGTCCTCACTTGTGGAAGTGCCATGGTCTGATCACTACACTCTAAAAGCCAGGATTGACTTCCTGCCCCCACCCTGCTTGGGTGGCAAGCCTATTTGGGCTCGCCCGTGAAGGCTGATGGATCCTGATGGATTTCATCAGGCTTTGCGGGACCCTGCTCCACCTGAAGGCTCACTAAATGAGCTTGTCGAGAACTGGAATAACCGGCTCTCGGCAGCCATCAATGCGATCACACCTAAGCGCTCTCTGCGACCCCGCTCAAACTGGGCCCCCTGGTTTACCGAGGAGCTCCAGAAAATGAAGCAGGACCTCAGATGGCTAGAGCGAGTTTGGCGGTGTGCTCGCGACGGAGCCTCAAGAACATATTTTAGATGTCAGTGAAAGCTGCAAAGACATTTTACTTCTCAGCTTCCATTGCATCCGCTAGCTCTCGCCCCGCTCAACTATTTAGAATAATTAGGTCTTTAACAACCCTAGAGGAACAGCCAAATTTAAATACAAATTTGAGCCATAGCTGTGAGGCATTTGCAAGCTTTTTTGCAGAGAAAGTCTTGCTGCTCCGCCATGACCTCCCTGCCAATTTGGATACAATAATAGAACTGGAGGCTCCTCAACTGTCCTCAGGTCCAGTATTGGACCACTTTGATTGGATACGCCCTGCCGATGTAGACAGATTCTGCCGAACTGGAAGGCCCACCACTTGCCCCTTGACCTGTGCCCGTCCTGGCTCATTAGAGCGTGTCCAGATGAGGTGCAGGCTCCCCTGGTCAGTCCCTTGGCACGGGGACTTTCCCAGGGGAGTTGAAGGAAGCAGTGGTGCGTCCGTTCTTAAAGAAAACATCTCTAGATCCTTTAGATCTATCCAATTACCACCCAGTTTCAAATCTTCCGTACCCGGGTAAGGTAATTGAGAGACTGGTTGCTGAACAGCTTGGTAGGTTTCTGGATGAAACATCGGCTCTGGACCCATTTCAGTCCGGCTTTCGCCATGGTTACGGGACTGAGACGGTGCTGGTTGCCCTAACAGATGATCTTCGTAGACAGCTAGATCGAGGCAGGTTGGGACTGCTGATTCTTTTAGATTTGTCAGCAGCCTTCAGCATGGTCGATCACAAGCTTTTAGACCATAGCTTTGCCGATGTGGGGATTCAGGGCACAGTCAGACAATGGCTGCGCTCCTTTATCTTAGTTTGGGGACCTAGGGTGGACCTAGGGAGGGAGTTGTCGCCAAGGTACTCCTTGGTGTGTGGAGTCCCACAGGGCGCAACCCTTTCTCTGATGCTTTTCAACATCTTTATGTGCCCCCTTGCCCAGAATGTCCGGAGCTTTGGGCTGGGTTGTCATCAATATGATGACACCCAGCTTTATCTGTTAATGGATGGCTGCCCTGACTCGGCCCCGGACACACTGACCAGATGCTTGGAAAGCTGTGGCTGGATGGCTGTGTGGGAGCTGGTTGAAGTTAAATCCTTCGAAGACAGAAGACTTCTGGCTGGGTCAGGACAACATGGGGTTGGGGGGCCAACTCCCATCTCTTGCAGGGGCTCAATTAATGCCAGCACCTTCTGTCAAGAGCTTGGGTGTAACCTTTGACACCTCCCTTTCCATGGAGGTGCAGGTTGCAGCCACAGAAAAGGTGGCATTTTTCCATCTCCGCTGCATTAAACAGTTGGTCCCTTACCTTTCTCGCCCTGATCTGGCCACAGTGATCCATGTGACTGTCACCTCCAGGCTTGATTATTGTAACTCGCTCTACATGGGGCTGCCCTTGAAGCTGACCCAGAAACTCCAGCGGGTGCAGAATGCCGCAGCGAGGCTCCTTACGGGGTCCTTGCCGCAGGACCACATTCATCCAGTGCTTTACTAGCTGCACTGGCTCCTGGTGGAGTACAGGGTCAGGTTTAAGGTGCTGGTTTTGACCTATAAAGGCCTAAGCGGCCTAGGACCCATGTACCTACTGGACCGCCTCTCCTGGTATTCACTGCGGAGGACCTTAAGGTCCACAAATGACAACACTTTGGAGGTCCCAAGTCGCAAGGTGGTTAGATTGGTCTCAACTGGGGCCAGGGCCTTTTCAGTACTCGCCCTGACTTGGTGGGACGCTCTGTCCCAAGAGACTAGGGCCCTGCGGGACTTGGCATCTTTCGGCAGGGCCTGCAAGACAGAGCTGTTCCGTCTGGCCTTTGGTTTGGACTCAGTCTGACCCTTATGTTTTCCCTCCCCTTACGGTTTTGATCCATGGGCTACTTTTAAAATGAGGCTGCATTTTAAATTGCATATAAACCTGTATTTTAAATTGTTTTGTTGTTGTCCCCCCCATTATGTTTTTATTGTAATTTTACTGGTGTTAGCGGCCCTGAGCCCGGCTCTGGCCGGGTATATGTTGTTGTTATTATTATTATTATTAAATAGCAGGCTCTTGGAAGGGAGCTGAATTAATTTATCTGCTACCACCAACTGTCTGGAGAGCCACCCATAGATGCTAATGGGCAGGAGACTCTGCACAGGGAACGGCACGCCAAGGTACGTTGGGCCAAGACCATGTAGGGGTTTGCAGGCAGCAGCCTGCATCTCAAACTGAGCCTGGAAAATGACTGGCAGCCTAAAATATACCAGCGCAAACACATTTGCGATCTTGGCAACAATCCAAATCTTAAAATAGGTAGAGAAGATTATGGCACAGCAGCATCTACGTAGGCCATATTGGACCATGTACCAGATTACAATTCATTATCCATTAATTAAAAGACGCCTGCTTCTTGGGAGAAAAGCGATGACAAACCTAGACAGCATCTTAAAAAGCAGAGACATCACCTTGCCAACAAAGGTCCGTATAGTTAAAGCCATGGTTTTCCCAGTAGTGATGTATGGAAGTGAGAGCTGGACCATAAAGAAGGCTGATCGCCGAAGAATTGATGCTTTTGAATTCTGGTGCTGGAGGAGACTCTTGAGAGTCCCATGGACTGCAAGAAGATCAAACACACCCATTCTTAAGGAAATCAGCCCTGAGTGCTCACTGGAAGGACAGATCCTGAATCTGAGACTCTAATACTTTGGCCACCTCATGAGAAGAGAAGACTCCCTGGAAAAGACCCTGATGTTGGGAAAGACGGAGGGCACAAGGAGAAGGGGACAACAGAGGACGAGATGGTTGGATAGTGTTCTCGAAGCTACCAGCATGAGTTTGACCAAACTGCGGGAGGCAGTGGAAGACAGAAGTGCCTGGCGTGCTCTGGTCTATGGGGTCACGAAGAGTCGGACACGACTAAACGACTAAACAACAACAACATATCCGAGTTTCTAACACTGCCAGGCCCCATGATGCCAATCAGAGGGTTGAGTTTGCACAAGAGAAGATCAAGCATTTTGAAGACTTCGGAAAACCCACTGAACACTGCACGGCACACACAGGGCAAGACACTGCCTGTCCCACCAACAGTCTGACTCAACGTAAGGCAGCTTCCTATGTGTGGTGCAGCTGTTAGTGTTGAGCTACGACTAGGAAGATCCCAGTTGACATTTCCAGGCAGACATGAAGCTCATGGGCGATTGGGGTCACTCATAACCGCAGTTTACTCACAGGATTGTGACAAAAGAAGGCATGGGAGTGGAGACTAGGAAAGAGAGAGCGAGAACCATGGAGCTATCCTGGGATCCTTGGAGAAAGGGCAATCATGTCGCCCTCTGGTATAGAGTCAAAATATAAGGTGATATCCAATATTGGTCACCCTCAGAACAGTTCCACTGATTTTGTCAAGTCTACTCCAGGACAAACACATGGAATATCACCCAAAGACTAGTTTGAAGCCCAACTGGAATGGATCAAGATAATCCACCTCAGCCTGGAACACCAAGAGCAGAGTGGCAAAAGGCAATCTTAAGAACAAAGAGAGTCCGATGAATCTGACCCAAAGGGTGCATCGGCTCTCCCCTCCTTTTTCATAGCAACCAGCACTTCTGGGACACTCAGAAAATGAAGGAACCAGCTCTCCCCTCCTGTCTAATATTCAGAGGTTCCATTTGGCCATCATAGTTAATAGTTACTGATGTATCCATGCTTCTTTAATGTGCTCTTAAAACCCCCATACATAAACCAGCCTATTCTGTGGCACATTCTATGGCAGCATATGCCACAGGTTATTAAGCAATGCATAAAGAGCCTATAACTGCCTGTGGTTCTCCGAAGTCTAGCAAGTGTTTTAAGAAGAAGCCTAGGTTACAGTCGCAACAACACAATGTCTAGGCACTCTTTTTTAAAAAATAAAAATAAAACAAGATCACAGAGCTGAAAATGAATTGTGAATATTGCCAGCACAATAAAAATTTAAAAGTGCAATGTGGTGTTTTCCCACTTTTTTGCTGCTGTTTTGATTCCCTTGGGTTATTTCAGGTGTGGCCTTTTGAAAAATGGAAGCAAACAACCATTCCAAAATCATACTGAACTTCAATGAAAGTTTAGCAAAAGTAGCTACTCCTGTCCCAACATCAGGAGCAGAAATAAGCAAAAAGCGACTAGGCTTATCAAATATCGTACACCAATCTTTTTAAAAAATAAATACTGTAAAATCCATTCAAATCTGTTTTAGAATAGTTGACACAATCTCTTATAATACTGTTTGGCTGGGCTCTATTTCCTAATACAAACTTCAAATAACTTTTAAGTTTCCTTGGCAGCTGCTCATGCCCCCAAGCAAGAACAGCAGCAACAGCAGCCACACGCCCAAGGCATTTATCTATTTAATTCAGACATGCATATCTAGCTTTTTTAATCCAACGGGTTCACAAGTTAGTTTACAACTGAACTGAACCAAAAACCTCCAGCAAAACTACCAAATAAACAAGTATCAATAAAACCAGGACCACAAAACAGCAGCAGCAAAGCACCTTGTTGTTGATAAAAAACCAAGGTAAAGAAAGTCATTTTAACCCAGTGCTAACATGTCAAAAGGAAGGGTGCCAGACAAGCCTTTCTGAGGAGGAAATTCTAAAGATGGGAACCAACCCATAATACAATTGAAAGGAAAGGTTGCTCCTTATGGGAAGAGTATTTATTGGATTCATGGGCTATATAACTCCCAACCACAAAACAGGCAGCTAATTGACTGGTGTTCCAACCATACATTGAGCTACCTGCCAAAGCCCCACCATAGCTATTTTAGATTGGGTCCATACATGGCTATCGAAGTTGTTTAACAAATGCCACAGTCATAATGCCAGTCAAGTATGCGTTTGACTCAAGTTAATGCAACTGTGCAATGTTTGTAGAAATCATTTCGAACGCATTTATTTTTTTAAATCAGTATGGCAAAATCAGTGTCACACCACGTTGTTCTGCTCTGTCCCACACCAGCTGAAAGAAACACGTAATCACACTGGCCAGAAACCAGGGAAACTTCCGAATGAGGCATCCAAACATGCAGAATTAAAGGGCTTTTATTTAAAGAAAAAAGCAATACCTGTTCCAAGTAGAGCAGATGTTAGAAACAAAGTCGTCACACACATTTGGGGAGTCTTTCATGTTATCTCCTAAGAAGTCAAACGGCAATCTGAAGTCAATTAAAATACCACAATATATTATTTCCAATCCAACAGGGAAGACTCATATCTCTGAAATACAATGGTATCTCTGGTTCCAAACTTAATTCGTTCCGGAGGTCCGCTCTTAACCTGAAACCCGTTCTTAACCTGAGGTACCACTTTAGCTAATGGCGCCTCCCGCTGCCGCACGATTTCTGTTCTCATCCCGGGGCAAAGTTCTTAACCTGAGGTACTACTTCTGGGTTAGCGGAGTCTGTAACCCGAAGTGTTTGTAACCCGAGGTACCACTGTACCACCATTCCTTTTGATAGGCTATGGCTTGAGCAAAGGTATCTACTTTCTCCCATTCACAGAAACCTCAATGTCCCTGAACTACCAGGAGAGAACTTGATCTCTGCACTCATCGCCCAGAAACACTCATCCATCCATCAAACCTGATCATAGTTATTAATGGTTCTTCAAGGGTAACAATGTTAAGTGTGTTTGCATGAGGAAATCCCAAGCGAGTGTTTAGCTGCACCTTCATTAAACATGCAGGGATTCAGTTACCAGTACAAGTACTTGTGTCCATGGAGATTCCCTTAAGTATCTGAAAGAGAGGCCTGCTTCTAGACTGACTGCGCAGAAGGAAAAGAAAGGGCTCACCAGGAGATCACGGAACCATTTGTAAGGCAGCTGCAAAACTCGCAGAGCACACAGGGTCTATCCCAGCACAGCATTTCTGCTCTTCAGAAAAAATGCATGCACAGCATCACTGAAACACAGTTGTGTTAGAGAGAACACAAGGATATTGTCATGCTTTTTAATTTTAAACTTACAAATCAAGTAGGTAATGAAGGTGGCTGCAGACTACGAATGTTTGCTTCATTTATGCCACTGTAGCACAAGTCTGACATCTTGTTGTTTTATTGGGATGAATCTCTAATAATGGGGTCCCTTAGCGGCATTTACACAAGGAAACACTCTTGAGTGGACATAGCCTCCACAAAGGGGGAGGGGGAGGATGGTGCTAACATTAATCTTTCAATGTTTTAAGATATTAATTCTCAAATTGTGGATATCAAAAGGAAGGTCTGCAAAATGCATTAACATTTACATAGTTATTTTGCCATGGTAATTGTGGCATCTCAAGTATGCCCAACCTTTAATGTATCAAGATTTTGAAGACTCAGCTGTACAGGCAGTCCTGCAAAAAACGGTATCTTGTGAAAGGAGTGTTCATAAGCATGTTGCTGGAGAGGCGCTATTCAAAAATAATTAGGTTGCAATCCCAATTCCATATGCCTGAAAGTAAGCCCTTTTGGTTGCAGTAGGATCTATTTCTGTGTATAAATGGTTAGGATTGTGCTGTTAGGCCTGTTCTTCCAAGAATTTTGATATAATAGACTATTAATTTTGATATAATAGTACTGTGGTTGCAGTACTTGCTGAAAATGAAACAACGTATTTGGCACAGAGAGGGGGAGGAGAGAGATTGAAATTGTGTGTTTGTGTGTGTGTTTGTCTACACTCATACACCCCAGTATTTACAAATACTTATGGATGGCCACTATTGCTGAGGCTGAACCCCATTTATTTTTGTGGTGTCCAATTAACAATTGCTATTAAATTACTATTACAAATGTGATATTACAAATGTGTCACTGATGTGAACTGTGTATAGTGGTACCTCGGGTTAAGTGCTTAATTCCTTCTGGAGGTCTGTTCTTAACCTGAAACTGTTCTTAACCTGAAGCACCACTTTAGCTAATGGGGCCTCCTGCTGCCGCTGCGCTGCCAGAGCACAATTTCTGTTCTCATCCTGAAGCAAAGTTCTTAACCCGAGGTACTATTTCTGGGTTAGCGGAGTCTGTAACCTGAAGCTATGCAACCCGAGGTACCACTGTATTAGTTCACGTGTATTTTTTTAAAAAAATTACTGTAATTGGTAAAATGTGTGACTGAATTGTAAAATATATTAACGTCAACAATATACAAAAAGCATTTTTTGCTTTGTAATCTTAAAGGAGGAAAAGGTGACTAGACATTTCAATGTTGCATCTGTAACGTAGATTTAAGGGGCATCTGGTCAATAGAGCTGCTGACCACTGATGGTTCGTGGAAAGCAGTTTGGGAATGCCTGTTGTAGGCACTGCAACCACTGATGCAGCCTGGGCTTCAAATTACGTCCACGCATGTACATTGAATACATTTCTCACCATATAAAGGTTGTCAATACTAAGAGACAAGCCCCATTCTCATCTCTTGACTGAAATCCAGTTCAAAACTATAGCAGTTGTTGTTTTGTAAAAAGCATCACAAAACAGAAATGCCCTGCTGGAACACTGTCCAGCGTGCCATTTCCACTAGTAAGTCAACCAGATGTCCTAGGAAGGATATAAAGGCAAAAGCCCTCTTCTGCTATTATGTCCCAAGAACTGGTATTCAAAGTCATACATCTCTGACCCAAGATTACCAGAATCAGATGGAACAGTTATCATTTGCAAATGCATTTTGCCCTTTAAAGAACTGCTTTCTCCACAGAGGAGCTGCAAAAAAAATGTAGCTGGTCAAGGGAGCCAGTAACCAGACACTGGAGAGACCTGTCAGGAGTAAGCATGGACCAATGGTACCAAATAGTATGGGAAACAGCCCTACTAGAAAAATTAACTAATAAACTGAAACTGACACGGGGACAAACAGAAGAAGACGCCTTCACCCCGGTATGGCTCCCCTTTATCACAAACACAGCCCAACAGGACAATGACAATAATCCACCAACAGCATACAAATCAATATGGCTAACCTGATCCAAAACACCCACCCACCTCACTCACACACGAAAACAAAGATCACCACAGCCAATCACAAGCAAACAATCACACCCTAGGCCAACCCCAACCTCTCTCACCACCAAAGGAACACAAGTGAACAGCACAAGCAACGCTGACACCAAACTCTACATACATTAAGCATAATAGAAACACCGCTACCCGACCCCACCCCCATCCATCTCCCCTCCCCTCCACCCCCTTTCTTTTTTTCTTCTTTTTTCTTCTTCTCCCCCTAATGTCTCAACAAATGAAACGGATTTGTAAAAATGTTACATGGGGAAAAAATACGAGGCATTACACTTACACTGTAAAACAAGAAAACCCTTAATAAAGTATTTTTTAAAAGGGGGGGGGGGAGCCAGGAACTCAAAAAGGTTGAAAACCTCTGGCTTAGTATTGAAAAAAACTCCCAATGAGTGGCAAGAGGAAATTGGGGGGGGGGGGGAGGGAAGAATGGGAAAGAAAGGTAAGCAGGACAACAATGGCCTCATTCTCTTCCGTTCACTTTGTAACCTGAGCTGGCTCTTCAGCACTACCAGCTTCCTTGATCTGCGTAAGAACAATGCAGCCCACAGCAAGCTTCTTCCCAGATGAAGTTACACCCAGTTCAAGGCTGCCATGAAAGAAAAGGTGCCCAGCAAGATCCCAAGAGAAACAGCATGCTCCAGGTCAACAGAAACTGATGCGCATCTAAGCCACTGTGAGCCACTTGTTCTGCCTTAGGAGCTCACTGCTCTCAAGTGGTGTTCACATTACACTTGTTCAGTTTTGAAGAGGAGGAGAGAACATTAGCTGTAGTTCTCAAGTTTCAATCTTAGTAATAATTCATAGGCTCAGGTACTAATCAATCTTATTTGGTGCACCTATGCAGCACTACACTGAACCCAGACAGGAGCCAAGCTAAACTAGTATACACGCAACAGCTATTAAGGAATGTGCTGCAATTGTTCTGTACAACGGAACACCTTTGAGAGCTGTATGGTAGAAAAGCTGCCAAGAAAACAATTTTTTAAAATCTGCAGAGAACTTCCAACTGTCTGTTCTGTAATGCTCTGGTGTGTTTTTACATTTTTTAATCAAATTTGTTAAATAGCAATATCTTAATAGCTACACATATTAAACCATGGTGAGATAGATATAAAACATCTAAGGATGCACTGGTTGACCAAGGGCTAGGGGAGTAAGTGTGTCCCTATTCTGTACTAAATGTGCCCCTGTGAAAATTTAATAAGAACATACAAAGCAGGGTATCTCTTTGTCAGAGAGGCCAACCACAAACCGGGCATGAAGGCGATTGCCCTTTCTTACTTTTGCCCACCCCTCCTCTTGCAAACTGTATCCTGCACACCTGCCTCTAAACAAGAGGGTTCCATTTGCCTCCAGTACAGAAAGTGCTCTCTTCCTCCACTCATTTGCCAAATCGCCTTCTAAAGCCATCCCATCATGCTGTGGTAATAAATTCCATATGAATTGTGGGAAGTGTTTTCTATTGTCTTTACTAACCCAACTCTATTGCCTATTAATTTGACAAGCTCCAATTCTTGTATATAAAAGAGGCACCATCTCCAGTTAAAATAGCAGATGAATTTCCTAATTTCCCCTAGCCTGTGATGAAAAAAACCTAGCATGTTTCCACTGTCATTTTTCAGACTACAGTAGTTTCTCCTAGTTGCAGAGAAAAATGGACTTGAATACCAGAAACCCTCCTGAAATATACAGTGACTTTTTTGTCAATATCGGAGCTGCTACTCCAAGGCAGCTGAGGCCACCTATGCCTTCGCCTCCCCAGAGTCTTAGAATTACCGTATTTTTCGCTCTATAACACGCACCTGACCATAACACGCACATCGTTTTTAGAGGAGGAAAAAACATTCTGAATGAAACAGTGGATGTATCATTTTTGTGCTTCATGCTGTGGCCACAGACATGTGATCTGATGGTGAATTTCGGGTGACCCAATGCAAAAATCCTGAGAATTCCTGTGGATCCATGCTTTGTAACCACGTTTTTGCACCATTGCAGCCCCAGGCAACAGTGGGTGCGTGATTTTTTTGGTGCAGGCTGTAGCCATGGACATGCTATGTGATCTGATGGTGAATTTGGGGTGACCCAATGCAAAGATCCTGAGGATCCATATGGATCTATGCTTTGTAACCACATTTTAAGTGGGGAGCGAAGGAAAAACAAAGAAGGGACATGAGAGGGGTGTGCAGAGAAGCAGCTGGCTAAGAATGCAGGAGAGGGATTTAACGGGAGGGAGGAAAGAAAGGCAAAAGTTTCTCCCCGCCCAAGCCAGCCATCTCTCTCTCTCTCTCTCTCTCCCCCTCCCCCCCTCTCCCTCTCCCCCAGCAACACCGGAGCACAGAGAGGAACTCTGCTTTCCCCTCTGCTTGCCTGCAGGGGAGGGGCTTTCCCTGCTCTTTGTTCCGTTTCAGCAAACACAGCAACGAAACAGAGAGGGTGGGCAGTAAGACCCTGAGGCAGAATGCAAGAAAGCAGCCACTTCTTTTCAGGTTTCCCTTCTCCGTGAAGCGCGATTTGATTTTTGCCTGATTTTTCGGCTCCAGGGACCACACATTCGCTCAATAACACGCACAGACATTTCCCCTTCCTTTTTAGGAGAAAAAATATGCGTGTTATAGAGGGGGAAATACTGTACCTATCGACAACAGCTTTAACTCAAATGTTTTTACAAAACAACAGGTAGTTTGAAATGCAACATTTCCCACTAGCTCTAAATTGATACAGGCCAAGTTATTTGTATCCTTCGCTTACAGATTTTCTGAAATTCCCAGAGAACTGAA
Source organism: Podarcis liolepis (assembly GCF_965112155.1). Classification (NCBI taxonomy): domain Eukaryota; kingdom Metazoa; phylum Chordata; class Lepidosauria; order Squamata; family Lacertidae; genus Podarcis; species Podarcis liolepis. Next base: position 77,126,386 of record NC_139564.1, read on the forward strand.
CAATGCGCCTAGCTCAGCAGCAATATTGCCTTCAGAGCAAGACTAACTTGGAAACAATGGATGAGCCATCCCTTCTCATCACCGTATAATAGTGTCCACTGTATCCCATACATCTTTCAAAATCCTGCCTTCTAGAGAAGCACATTGCTCGGCACTTTAAGCACACAATGGTCTGATTGAAATCTTTTATAAGGCACAGTTTTTAAAAAGCCTTGCATTTGCCTCAGTGTTCGAAACCAACCAGGCACCTTCGGCGACTCAGGAAAGCCCCCTTGGAACCAAGCGGAGATTTTCTGTTGCAAGGTTTCTGCGGCTGGGCATTCCCTCCCCAGAAAGCCTTTTTACATGCTGAAGAGACTTTATTGTGAACACAATTGGCTAAGTGTGTGAGTGTGTGACACATACATACATATATATACACACCACCCGAGTATTTACAAATACTTATGGTGGACCACTATTGCTGAGGCTGAGCCCCATTTATGTTTGCGGCGTCCAATTAAGAATTGCTCTTAAAAATGTGATATTAACAATGTGTCACTGATATGAATTGTGTTCAGGTGTTTCAAAAACATTGAAAGTGCTCCCACATCTGGGGGGGGGGGATGGCAACTACCCATTCTATTTTTGCTCCTGTAACCCAGGTTCCAGGAGGCAAATAGCTTTTCTGTTCCAGTTTCTAACACTGGTTTGCTTACTTTTCTAGTCTTTAAATTATAGCTTGGTTTATTTTGACTTTTTTACTTGTATTTCTTTAATTCTACTTTTCCCTTGTATACAAAATCACCTCTATGATCTAAAAACAGCTGTAGCACAAATGTTTCCGTCTGCAACTATATTTCTGCTGCTGCAAACTACTGTACCCTAATCTTATCTGGGACATTTGATGAAGAAGGATCATTGTCCAGTGGCAGGGCACCCAATTTTCATGCAGAGCGTCCCAGATTCAATCCCTGGCATCTCCAGGTAAGGCCAGGAGTGTGTGTGTGTATTCGTACAAATAGCACAATATTTTTTTCCTTTGAACTGGAAAATTTTCTGATGTCCTAGACTAGTGTGTGATCTAATGTAGCATGATTATTTTACTTTTATTTGGTAAACAAAACTAAAAACTTTGAAACTGCCTAATGTTGTATTTTTTTATTGGCATCTGTTCATACTGCCATACCAAAACAAGTAGAAGAAAATCAGGAAAAACTTCCTGAGAGCTGCCAAAGAAACATGCCACATAACACTGAGAGGACTAGAAGTGGGTAACAACTGAACTGTAGAAGTACTATTTATAGCAATGTTATTTTTGCTTATTAATATAGTATTACCGCATTCCAGAGCCTTTTTTTTCAAACAGCTGGCATAATGAATCTGACATTACAGTAATTTGAACTCCAGCCCACTGGCGCGTGAAGGTTATACTGTACATGCCATCATGTTCTTCAATTGTATTCCCTTAAGTTAGGTTATGCTGATCTCATGTCTTCCTTCCCATCTCTCCATCTTCTAGAGGTATTTTTTTCTAAACTGCACACATCACCTTAATATTGACAACAGCCCCTCCCCCCCAAAAAAGTCTGAGCTCAGCTGGATATAAATTTAAATGAGGGGGAATAAAAATTTGGCACAATCCATTTATGTAAGCAGAACACGGGGCCAGTCTTGAAAATTGCGCACGCTTTGTGCCCGACCTAATCCTGAATGCCACCCCTAAATGCCACCCCCGTACATGGTCCTGGTTGGGGGCAGACCCCCTTCCCGCACAGCGCCGGGTTGGATCTTCCCAGCTCTGGCGAAGGAGGAAGCAAACGGGGCGGGACCTCAGCGGGGTCCACACACGCCTCTTCCTCCGGCCCCCGGCTGACCAGGCCCGCCTGCGGAGGCGGCCTTGGATGTTTCCCTAACCCAGCCACTCTTCCAAGGAGCGAAAAGGGTGGGAAGAGACGCTGAGGCCCAGCGCATCCCTCCCCGCCCCGGAGGGAAGGGGCTGTCCCGGGCGGCCCTTGCAGGGCCCGCCTTCCCAACCGGACGAGCCGCCTCCGTCTCCCGCGACCGGACGAGAAAGAGCCGCGTCCCTCGGGGATCCCTCGCCATTCAGGCCCCGCGTGCGCAGCGTCCACACGTGCAGTTTATATCCGTGTCGGAACAGGGCGGGGAGCGGCCCTCCCCCCTCGCGCGGCGGCGCCTCCTCACCCAGAAGATGAGGTTGAGGAAGACGAGGACGGTCTTGGAGGACGTGATCCCGCACTGCCCCATGGCCGCCGGCGCCTTCGCCTTCGCCTCCGCCGCCGCCGCCGCCTCCTCTCCTTCCTCGCCTCTCGCGACTGGGCTCCCTGCGCCACGTGGCTCCGCCCCTTTGTGACGCCATGGCGGCGGCGAGGAGGGCGAGGCTCGCCGAGGCTTAAGATGGCGCCGCCCGCGTCACGTGACGCCGGAGGGCCTCTAAGATGGCCGCCGGCCTGCTTCGGCGGGGGGCGGGCAGAGGATCCCACACGTGACGCACTTGAAGCCGAGGCGGGGGGGGCCGCAGGGCGTCTGCGCACGCGCGTCCCGGCAGGAGGGGCCTCCCCTCGGAGGGCGACCCCCGAAGCGCCGCCGCCCGAGGAAGGCCTCTCGCCCCGGCCGCCCTCCGCCTGCGTTGCCTTCCCCGAGGGGTCGCCCGGCAGCCCTGGGGAGCGTCCAGGAGAGAAGCAGCTAGCTGCCGTTTAGCAGGCGCCTGAAGGCCTCCCTCTCGAGGGAAGGTTTCAAGGACGGATGTTTTATTGGGTTTTTAATATTCTGTTGGGAGCCGGGAAGCCCAGCCAGATGGGCGGGGTATGAATAAATATTATTAATATGATTATTACTCTTACGGGCACCGTCCAGCTATTGATTGACAGGTCAAGCTCAATTACATGGGGAAGTTTCCATGGGGAAGTGTTTTGCTTTCGGGTGTTTTTTTAGGTCCTGCTTCCTGCAGAGGCCTTTATGGAATGCCTCCAAAGTCATACCAAACTCCTCCTCTCATTCTCTTCCTTATGTGGCCAAAAACCGACAAAAGGCACACACTGTCCAGTCCCAGGAGGGAGGTCTGCTTAGGGTTGGGGAAGCCCCGAGGTGTAGAGAATAACAAAAAAGCTTGGGGCGAGATGCTGAGGCCACAGGAGCTGCAGGGGAGAAAATGGTATTTCTGTGCAATGGACTATCCTGGAAAAGGGTATGGCTGGCTGGCTGCCCTATACAGGAGTGGTCCATACTGCAACATTTTGATGTAGGTAGGCACCACTTGTATTTCCTGAACACACCTCTACCAAGGGTGAAATTGTAATGTCTGCAACTAATGCAAGTAGTTTGTGATGAGCCTTTTTGCTCATTGTCTAGCACGGGTCAGCAAACTTTTTCAGCAGGTGGCCGGTCCACAGTCCATCAGACCTTGTGGGGGTCTGGACTATATTTTTTTGGGGGGGGGAATATGAATGAATTCCTATGCCCCACAAATAACCCAGAGATGCATTTTAAATAAAAGCACACATTCTACTCATAAAAACACACTAATTCCCGGCTGGATTTAGAAGGTGATTGGGCCGGATCAGGCCCCCAGGCCTTAGTTTGCCTACCCATGGTCTAGCATCTCTGAGCCCCAAGAGTATCCCCAACCCGCTTTTGGATGAACTGACCTGGTGGGGTTTACCATCTTAGAACTTCTTATCCCATCATCTCACTAGCCCATTAATCTAAACTAGCCCCGAATGAACAGGGCTAGAAATACCTGAAAATTTCCCCAGTTTGCTGTTTCTGGTTAGCTTTGTCCCAGATTATCTTGGGCAGACTAAATATAGGCACAGTCAGGAACTGATTTGGTCTTTCTGCTGCTCTGCCTCATTTTTCTTGGCTTAGAAGGGTTCAAACTCGTACTGTGGTTCACCACAAAAACAAGGTCGATTAAAAAGGGGGAACAGCAGGATGATAAATAGTGCTTGTAAAGTTCATTTTAAAAAGGAAGTTGTTCAAGTTTCTCCGGCCCATAAAGGAACTAACTCCAGTTTTTCTTTTTACAAAACTAGCTAGTTCAGCTGGGGTTCATCCTTAGCCACCCCCCCCCCGGGTTCAGAATGTTATAAGCTGTTGCGCCAAAGTACGGGATCCAAGTGTTATTCAGTGCCACACAAGTAATGCAGTGTAAGATGTCTGACAGAGAGTGACAATTTCCCCATAATTGTAATTTGTGCTAGCCCCACAGCTGTTAAAGGTGTAAGGCATCACATCCTTTCTTGTACCTGTTTTCACTGCAAGCTGCTTCTGTTGGAAGAATCATAGAATCATAGAGTTGGAAGAGACCACAAGGGCCATCGAGTCCAACCCCCTGCCAAGCAGGAAACACCATCAGAGCACTCCTGACATATGGTTGTCAAGCCTCTGCTTAAAGACCTCCAAAGTAGGAGACTCCACCACACTCCTTGGCAGCAAATTCCACTGTCAAACAGCTCTTACTGTCAGGAAGTTCTTCCTAATGTTTAGGTGGAATCTTCTTTCTTGTAGTTTGGATCCATTGCTCCGTGTCCGCTTCTCTGGAGCAGCAGAAAACAACCTTTCTCCCTCCTCTATGTGACATCCTTTTATATATTTGAACATGGCTATCATATCACCCCTTAACCTCCTCTTCTCCAGGCTAAACATGCCCAGCTCCCTTAACTGTTCCTCATAAGGCATCGTTTCCAGGCCTTTGACCATTTTGGTTGCCCTCCTCTGGACACGTTCCAGTTTGTCAGTGTCCTTGAACTGTGGTGCCCAGAACTGGACACAGTACTCCAGGTGAGGTCTGACCAGAGCAGAATACAGTGGCACTATTACTTCCCTTGATCTAGATGCTATACTCCTATTGATGTGGCTTTTTTAGCTGCCGCGTCACACTGTTGGCTCATGTCAAGTTTGTGGTCAACCAAGAGAGTCAGTCTCTTCAGCAAGGAAGATAAAGGAAATGCCTCAGATTCCCTCCGATTGCTTAGCAATAGTGATTAAATGACTGAGCAGCCTCAGCAACAGCGGTGTCTCTGTATCTGCTTAATAAGACTTGGAATGCTGTCTTCATATTTTGCTTTCTAATTTTCTTTATAGGTGTCCAACTGACATTAAAAAAGAAAGAAGATGAAACACGAAAGTGCAGGAATGAACGTGAAGATGAAATCATTCAAAGTTCTACCCCAAAATGAACTTAATTCACCTTCAGTTTACCTGGCAACTCTGGGAACTACTCTCAGAAGTAGTTCAAGAGTTTTGAACTGTTTCAGTTAGGTGCCACAATGGAGCAGGCTCTCTGATTCTTGGGGATCGCAATGTGTCCATTCTGTTATATGCTGATGACCTAGTTTTGTTTTCTGTGAACAAAATTGGACTTTGCAGGTCCCAATAATATCAGTAGCCTGCTCCTGAGTAACTAGGAGCAGAGTTTTCAGGGAGGAGGTCCCTGTTTTGTGGAACAGCAGTATTCCTGTTGAGATACGGTGGTCAGGCACTCTTTGTACTTACTGGAAACTAGACCATGGCGTCAGCCAAGAACAAGCATCCATTATCACAGCCTGTTATTCTATTTCATACCCTCAAATCAAGGACAACAATTCAGGGCTTCACTACCTTGAGATGCTGGCTTTTCTGCAATTACGTTGAGCCCTTGTTGAACTTAGGTTTCAACAGATGCCCTCAGCATACTTGGTTGGAATAGCACACATGGAGTGGCATTTTTGGATGTCATCAGGTTGCAGATGCACTGCTTGTAGATTTGCCCTTTACATATGGTGTCCAGAGAAATTTTTAAATTCTCTATTGGTTCTCAAATTGATCCTCCCAGGAAGTGATAGTTGAATTCTTAGCCAATAAATACACATCTGGTAGCCATATTTGCTCTGGCACCTAAGAAGCTTCATTCCAGTTATGTTAATGCTTTGTAATTTTCAGTTTTTATGCTGTAAATGTTATGTGATTTTAGAGGAAGGTTTTGCTTTTTATCCTCTTTGTTCCTTGTGAAGGCCTTTGGTGATATACAATAAATTGAAATGAATGATATTGTTACCTGTGAAATGTTGGCAGACATGGATATTGCTCTACACAACTTTCTGCGAAATATATAATGTGTTTTTGGATGCTTTCAGAAATGCTTCCTTGTTGGGAAATAATCGTTTGACTATTTTAGGATGCAATGGTTTGTAAACAGATAAAGAACGATGCTAGGAAAGTTACACAACAGAGGCTTGTGTGGCTGTTTCTTGCCTGTGGATTTGAAGACTGATTCATTGAATAGCTGCCTCGTGACCTACTTTTCTAAGAGAGCCTGCAAATACTGAGCCGAGGAATTGCGACTCTGGTGCCTGCCAGCAACATTATTCACAGGATCAAAATGGAATTCTGGACTGGTAACTCCGGGCTTCAGTAGGAAGCATGGGAGCCAACTGCTAGGGGCTGAGGTCCCTTTGCCCCCCCCCAATAAAATATTGGAGGGGGCCAGCATCCCACCCCCACGTTGATGGGCATTGCCATTAAAATGGTGTGGGTGGGTGCTGTCATGTGATCAATTATGTGGGGTGGAGCTTACCTGCCCCCCCCCCATTTTAGTCAAGGTGGAACCCCTGGTTGGAAGGGGTTACAGCCTAGGTTTGCTACTATTTGTGTAACTGGAAAAGTACATTTCTTTTGAGAGTTCCTCATCTTGTTTTATATTGTGTCTGGTTAGTGAGCCAGGATTTGGGGATAGCCCATTCACTTACAGCCCAGGGATGTTGGGCTCTCATGAGCATGGCCAGTGGTCAGGGATGGCATGTGAGAATGCATTTCCTTAAGTGTGTGTCTGATGCTAAATGAATCTTAGCTCCAGTAAAGAACAAACTATGCTTTTCTTCCCTAAAAAAAGCTATTGGTTTGGTCATGCACTGTCTTAATCAATTGATTGAAACTCCTTTGATTAACTGACATTTTAAAAATCAGATGGCAGTCCTAGTAATAAGTAAAGCTTGAGTAGCTCATTTGGGAACAAACGTGAAGTAAATAGCAGTAATTTCTTAAATTTCTCTCTCTGATTTCCTGCATCACCAGTGATTTTTGACCAGATGTAATTTAAATTCCTTTCCAGCTTTCTGATTTTATTTATTTAAAGTATTTTTACCCTGCTCTTCAGCCAAAAAAAGAGGCTGCCAGAGCAGCTTACAAAGATCAGTAAAAAGGTAGGCCCTGTCTCAGGCTTACAATACCAGGAACTGATGAGGCTTACACCAGGCGCCATGTTCCAGTTGCGCCTTCCAGTTGAGGAGCAACGGAGCTCTGGCGTGACCCTGTCTCTTTTGCTTGGCCCAGTCTTCTGGCTTGCTCTTTGATCCTGCCCAGTGGCGTAGCGTGGGTTGTCAGCACCCGGGGCAAGGCAAGTAATTTGTGCCCCCTAACCCGTGGATTTGCGCCCCCTAAGCCGTGGATTTGCGCCCCCTAACCCTACCCCCCAGATGTTGCGCCCGTTGCGGCCGGCCCCCCCTGCACCCCCCACGCTACGCCTCTGATCCTGCCTCCCAGTTTGTCTGTGGTCCTGATTTGCTTCTCAGTCCTCTTTTGGCAGCTTTGCTCCACGACTCCTGGCTTCCCAGTTCACATCAGACCACTGCCCCAAATCTCACCCAGACACAATGCAACAACAGTCTCCCTCCTGGGATGAATAGCAGCTTGGAGGATGGGGAGGGGGGAAGAGTGGGGTTCTGGCAGGACTGCGATGGAGGGGAGAGTTTGGCGCGCTCTCTGCAGGCCACAGTCCTGGTTCTGCCCCCTCTCAGCTCCTTTTGTGAAAGGAAAATGCTCAAGTGAAATGCACGGATGCCTTCAATGCCCATATCTGTCTTGGCCCTAAGGTGCAGACAGGAAAGAAATAAAATGCAGAGGGGGTGGGGGGTGGGCTCAGCTTCTCTCTGCCCTTGCCTAGGATCAGGTTGAAAAAAATGACCTACAGTTTCCCTCTCCCTATTGCCACTCTGATTTACCCAATAATGGATTTTGCTTTTGCTTTCCCAAAGTCATCTGAGCAGAGGAGCATTTGTGTTCTAGGACGATACAATTTCCCCTCGCCTGCTTTGTTCTTGCAGCATCCATCAGATCAGAAATAAATGAATGAAGACTGTTCCCCCTGCTGGGAGAATTCTCTCTTGCTGGAGAGGGGAAGAGGCATCACGTTAGAGCAGCAAAGGAGAAAATCAGGTCACACTGTGCTGCAGTGCCAAGATTTCCCTCTTGCTTTGCTTACTGCTTTTTAAGGGCACTTGACTGAATTTGAAATGTCCCAAAGGGAATAATCCACTCTCTGCACTTTGCTGAATTATTCTTCAAGCACAAAGCAATATTTTTAAATGCAATTTTTATGCATGTTGGGAAGCAGCCAGATAGCTATAAGGAAAGAAGGGAGGGTGCGAGGAACCAATCTGCCTTGTTATGTAATTAACATCTATCACAAAGAGGAAACACACAAAACAGCCAAACAGGCCAGCCTGCCAAGCGCTCCAACAACCCAAACCCCTTACATTTGGGCCTGCAAATTAATGAGGGTTTTTGCTTTTAAAGGAGCAGGTTCTGTCCTACATGGTTAAAACAAAATGAATGAAACCAAATCAGAATTTCCAAGTGAATGAGGGTGAAGGGCTCTTCTCCAGCCATGCTAGCTAAATATCACTTCCCTGTCCAAAGGCAGTGTATCTCTGAATGCCAGTTGCTAGAGGGGGCAATATTTACTTATTTATTGTATTTATAAACTGCCCTGTACCCAGAGGTCTCCGTAATGGTTCCGGAAACAGGATGGTGGAGCTCAGCTGATCTGACGTGGCCAGGGGGAAATGGGAAGTGTAGTCCAGCCATGTCTAACTCCAAAATGTGGGACCCTCTGCAAACCTGTGTCAAAGATTTGCAGTTTTTTTGCAGCAGTTTTGCAGCAACCCCCCCCATGTTTTGCAGTGCCCCACAAACCGAGTAATTGATACATCAACTAAGGGTTCGTACTTAACATTAACTACAAACCCAAACATTTAGTACTGTATCCCCTCTAAACCGATGCCAAATTGTTGCAGTCATTTTGCAGCATTTGGCAGTGAAAACCCCACATTTTGAAGCACCCTGCCAACTGAGCAATTCTACTCAAACCTGAGGTGATAGCTATCACCCCCAAAATCCAACGTTGTCTGCTTCACTCCAAACCAGTGCCAAAGTGCGGCAACAGATTAGCAGCATTTTGCAGGGCCCCACCAACTAGGCAACTGCTGCCCAAGCTGGGGTCATAGTTATCACCCCCAAACCCAAAGTTTTGCAGTGAAAATACTAACGTAGGTTTGAGTAGCAATTGCTCAGTTGCTGGGACATTGCAAAATGTGGGTTTTTTATTTTTATTTTTGCTGCAAAACACTGCTAAATTGTTGCCACACTTTGGCACTGGAGTGAAGCAGACAACGTTGGGTTCATAGTTAATTTAACTTCCATGGAGCATAATGTGGGCTGCAGCTGGACTTGGTGGACCCTGAGTCTGATCTCAGAGGGCTTGTCTTTCAGCTGCTCTTTGGGTGGGTTTTACAAAGGAGAGCCTGGCATGTGTTGCAACATGCAGCCTTCTGTGCTCCATGCTCTTATCATCATTACAAGACCCCTGCTCAGTCATCTTTTATCACAATGGCACGTGATTTGGCACTTGTTTTATCCATCCTTTAGGGACTTTCTATTTCACATGCAGAAGAATGATTTTATTTTATTATTTTCAAGAAGCTTCTGATTTCCTTTTAAGTTCCCAGTAACAGTGCCAGCCTATGTCTGGGATATGGGTTGCTTTGTTAAAGATACTGCGTCTGATTTAATTAATTCATGCAACAATTTGATCTCCAATTTATTTCAGTCCAAGCCTCAGGAATCAAATGATTCATAGTGAAAAGGAATCATATGGTGGCCAGACTTAATTTTCTGACTTCTTTGAGCAGGTATTATTGGATAATCTGATTATAGGCAACAGGAAGTTGACATTTAATTAAGGGGCATAGCCTTATTCAAAGGATGTGGGGAGGGGGAACACTCTGAGCTTAGCAAAGGTGCAAAGCATCCCAGGAAGAGCCTGGGGCTTGTGCTGCCATCAGGACAGGACTTTGGGGCAGAGACTCCAGTGCAACCTGGTCTGCTTGTCACATTTCAAAATGTCTAATGATGGGGTCTTCTTCCCCTCTGGGGCCTGGAGGCAGATTTGGGAATCTAAGAAACTGCCATGGGTACTACAAAACAAGCATTTCAAAGAAGAAAATGCACACCCTCCAAAGCAACAGGCAAACCAGCTATTCCCTCATACAAAAAAGCAGGCAATGCCCCCACCGCACACCCTCAATTATTATTAATGTTAAATCAAGTGGGAGGGGCAGAAGGCCTTGGCTGGTGCCAAAAGTGCTGTCTGAGGGCACCCTGCCCACAGACACTGTCTTGGGAACCCCAGATGGAAATATTGACAGCTGATGGCTGGGGCAGGCTTATTTATTTATTTAGTTGCATTCACCCCCCACTTTTGTCTCCAGAGAGCTCAAGGTGGCACCCATGGTTCTCTCTCTCCTCATTTAACCCCAAGAACCCTGTGAGGTAGGTGAGGCTGAGGGGCAGTGGCTGGCCCAAGCTCACCCAAAGAGCTTCAAGGCTGAGTGGGGATTTGAACCCTGGTCTGACACTCTAACCACTACACCCCACTGGCTCTGCCAGGGACATGCTGGTGAAACAGAACCCCGCAGGGAGCAGGATTGGCTCCTCACTCGTCTGCTGGAGGGGCTGGCAGCTGGACCCTGGGACTTCTGCAAGAGACACAGATGCTCTGCTGACCTCCTGCCTGACTTGAAGGATGCTAGCTGAGAAGAACAGAGGAACTACACTTTGCCATTACAAAAAATGGAAAGGGCTCTGACCTACCCTGGACTCCGTAATATCCTGCCTCTGATCCATCCAAATGATGACCAGCACTGAAACCTGCCGTCTTGCTGGTCTGCCCCTCCCAGGACGACTTCAAGTCTGAGATGATTCCAACTCTACAATTCTGTGATTCTATGAATGGTGGAAGAAAAAAATAGCAGACAAAATCCCTCTACTGCTTGAGGAAAAGAACAAGCTGAAAGCCTTGGTGCTTAGAGATTCTCTTACCATGAAGCAGTGCATTCATTTTGTTAGAACTAACAAGGTCAGGCTCCCTCCTTCCATTGTTATTTATCCTCATGCAAAGATCCTGTCTTTTCTTAAAGTGTCCTCTAGATGGCAAGCTAATGACGCATTTGGAATGGAAGGTGATGATGTATTTATTTTTTTGGAAAAAAATACCCACAATGGGTACAATGCAAAACAGTTGGAGCATGCAATCAGCTTAAGCCTGTCTATGTTTGTGTTGGATTGTGGCCACGAGGACCTTCATCCTCTATGATGTGGAGAAAATGGATAGCATGTTCTCTCCCCTCTCTCTTAATGCTAGAATTTGGGGCCACACATTCAAGTACCTGGTCAGCTGCAAGAGAGGATGCTGGACTCAATGGGCCGCTTGCCTGATCAAGCTGGGCTCTTCTTTAGCTCCTTTCCAGAAAGGCAGAATAGAACTGTCATAACCTAAGCGGGAAATGTATATCTCCATTGCTGTGGACCACATTTCCTAAACAAAGCCTCTCGGTGTGGTGGCAGTATACCACTCCAAGCTGCTTCATGAGGCCAGCAGCATGGAAGGGGGGCTGTCTTCTGGTCTTGCCTGTGGCTGGCTCCCTACCCCAAAGAGGCTGCTGGGCTACATGGACCTTTGGTCTCATCCAGCAAGGCTGCTCTTTGGGCCTGATGCACACAGATGCATGGAACGCTGTCAGTTCCTAGAGAAATAGAACACCAGACCATGTCACAGGTCAAATAAGTGTTGGTAGTCCATTTTTGGTCCTGTCATTAGTCAAAAAACATATGTTGCCTTCACTGAGAACTGACACGCCTCTTGCTCCACGAGTGGGGTTTCCCTCCCCTTGTGTGTGTAATTTGAGTAAGCATCACTTCTAAAGACCCAGACCACCATGGATCAAAAGTGGGCACAGCCTATTTATGTCAGGAGGAAAAGAGATGTTGTTCTGTCTTGGGAACAGGAGATCCTGCGCCCTTTCTTTTGATCTGCTTGGCTCGTTTCTCATTCAGGCCCTCTCATCACTTTTCAGTGCTGTTTTATAGTTTAGAGGCGCCAGCGACATCATCCGGAAGCAAAGGACTCAAATTTGGTGCGTTAGAATTTGGATGAGGACCTGCTTCTTCCACAACTCGTGCTCTAAAGCAAAATAGCATTTGGGCTTCTGCCAGCTAAGGTGGCTATTGCAACATCTTGTGGTACTGAGTTCCACATGCATGTGTGCATGTAGAATGCGTGCTCCGTAACCCCGGGAGACCCTCAGAGCAACTGACAAAAAATATTCTCATAAGAAGGGGGGCGGGGCGCGCTTCTCTTGCACTTGATCCAAAAGCTGCAGTGAGTACAGAATGCTGTCGCACACTTGCATAGAACACCTGTGCCCAGAGTACCAGTTGCTGGAAACCACAGGAGGAGGACCGTGCTCTCTTTTTTTTTCATGTAAATATTTATTGATTTTTGAGAAAAAGGAAAAAGTAAAAAAAAACAGAGAAAAAAGAAAAAGGAAAAACAGCATCAACACAAAACACACACACACAAAAAGAATATATACATTACTAAAATTTTCACCGAAAACTATACATTATCATCTCTTTCTAGACTTCCTTCAGCTTGTCCGTTAATCTTTCGTAGTAATAATTAAAGTTACGCATTTCTTTGCTTGTATTGTCATTGGACATTTTTTTCCTTCTATTTACTTTAAACAATAACTCTTAAACATTCACAGTGCTTCTCTGAATCCCATTAGCGTTGTTTGTCCCTCACTAATGTGTTCCAGATAATCCACATATTTTCCCCAATCCTTGATGAACTTTTGGTCTCTTAAATGTCTGATCTTCCCTGTTAATCTATCCAGTTCCGCGTAGTCTAATAACTTTAATCTCCACTCCTCTATCGTTGGGATTTCCTGCTTTTTCCACTTCTGAGCAAATATAACCCTTGCTGCGGTAACTGCATAGTATACAAATTTACAATCTTTCTTTTTTATTTCATTCCCTAATATCCCTAATAGAAAGATTTCAGGTTTTTTTGTAAACGTATACTTCAAGACCTTCTTTAGTTCGACGTATATTTTTTCCCAAAATTCTCTCACTTTCCCGCACTCCCACCATATATGGTAAAAGGAGCCCTCCTTTTCTTTACACTTCCAACATCTACTGCATACCTTATACATTTTCGATAGTTTCACAGGTGTTATGTACCACCTGTAGAACATCTTCATGACATTTTCCTTTACCATTACACACGCAGTAAAGTTTAGACCATCCTTCCATAATTTCTCCCAGTCTTCAAATTGTATGTTATGGCCCACATCTTTAGCCCAGCGAGTCATTACTACTTTGACCTCCTCATCCCCTAAGTTCCAGTCTAACAATATCCTGTACATTTTGGATATTATTTTCACGTCATTGTTTACAATCTCCATCTGAAATTTTGAATCTTTGTCTGCATACCCTCTTTCTTTAATATCTTTTCTGAACCTTTCATTAACTTGGAAGTAATGTAACCAAATCATACACATCACCCTTAACCTGCTCATATGGCTTTAGCTTCCATTTCCCATCTTCTTTAATTGATAGTTGACCATATGTTGCCCAATTACTTCTCATGTTAATTTTCTTCACACTTATCGCTTCAAGAGGTGAGAGCCAATGTGGGACCTTGGGTTCTAATAGATTTTTGTATCTTTCCCATATTTCGATAAGTGGACCTCTAAAGATATGGTTTCCAAACCCCTTATGTACTTTCTTTTTCTCATACCATAGGTAGGCATGCCAGCCGAACCTATTATCGAAGCCCTCTAAGTCGAGCAGCTCCGTATTCACTAAGTTTGCCCACTCTTTTGTGCAGCAAAGGCATGATGCCTCATAATATAACTTAAGATCTGGCAGGGCAAAGCCTCCCCTTTCCTTTATATCTGTTAACAGTTTAAACTGAATCCTAGGTTTTTTGCCCTGCCAGATGAATCTTGATAAAACCCTTTGCCATTCTTTGAAGGTTCGGCTCCCCTTAATTATAGGGATGGTCTGAAATAAGAACAATAACCTTGGTAATACATTCATCTTGATAGTATTGATCCTTCCCCAGAACGACAATTTCAGTCTTCCCCACATTTCCAGGTCCTTTCTTATTTCCCTCCACATTGGCTCATAGTTGTTTTTAAATAAGTCTATGTTTTTAGGTGTTAGCCAAATCCCAAGATATTTCACTTTTTTAACCACCTCTATCTGCGACTGGTGTTGAATTATTTCTATTATGCTTTGGTCCATATTTTTAACTATCATTTTCGTTTTCCTCTTATTTAATCTGAAACCTGCCACTTCCCCAAACTGGTCTATTTCTTTTAGGATTTCTTCCATTGTAATTGTTGGGTCTTCCGTCATTATTACTAGGTCATCCGCAAAGGCCTTGGTCTTATACACATTTTGTCCAACTTCCACTCCTTTTATTTTTTCATTTTGCCTGATTGAATTTAGAAGGATTTCTAATACCGTTATAAATAGTAGCGGGGAGAGTGGGCATCCCTGTCTTGTTCCTTTCTGTACCTTTATTTCTTCTGTCACGATGTTATTTATAATCAATTTGGCCTTCTGCTCTGTATATATTGCTTTAACTCCATTATAAAAATCTTTGCCTACTTCCATATGTTCCAAGTTTTTCAACATGAAGTCCCATATCACGTTGTCGAATGCTTTCTCTGCATCCACAAACATCATTATAACTTGTTTGTCAATCCTGACAGATAGATATTCTAGCATGTTGACTATATTTCTTATGTTGTCCTTCATGTGCCTGCCTGGAAGGAAGCCGGCCTGATCTTTGTGGATAATCTCTGATAATAGACACTTCAGTCTTCTCGCAAGAATTCCTGCAAAGATTTTATAGTCCGTATTTAGCAGCGAGATTGGCCTGTAATTTTTCACCTGAGTTAAATCTGCATCTTGTTTAGGGATGAACGTGATAAATGCCTCTTTCCAGGTCTCCGGAATTTCTCCTTTTCTTAAGATATTGTTCATAGTCTCTTTCAGGGGGTTCACCAAAATTGATTTCATCTCTTTATAATAACCCGCCGTGAATCCGTCAGGCCCCGGAGCCTTTCCCCTCTTTAAGTCTTTAATTGTTTAATTGTTTAAGGATAAAGAAATCTTAGGTGGATGTCAGGCACTATGGGGTTAAAAATTTGGACTTGGAATATTAATGGAATGAATGAGAAAAAAAGAGGAATAACATTGAACAATTTCTGAAAAAGAAAAATCTGGATATCATCTGTCTTCAAGAAACGCATGTGGCCAAAAGACATAAAAAAGTGTTAATTAATAAAAGATTAGGAAATGAATTTGAATCCTCAGATAAGGAAAAGAAAAGGGGAGTGGTGGTGTATGTTAAAAAAAAGATTACAGCAAAACAAATCTTCAAAGATGAAGAGGGGAGGATGGTGGCGATTCAGATTAATTGGCAAGGTGAAAACATAGTCGCGATTGGGGTTTATGCACCAAATGGTAACAAGACTGACTTTTTTTAAAATCTCGAAGAGAAACTGTTAGATTACATGGATCAAAAAATTATTTTAATGGGTGACATGAACGGCGTGGTCTCTTTAGAGGCGGATAGATTGAGGGAAGGAACAAGTAAAGAAGGGAAATTACCAAAATCCTTCTTCTCAATGACAAAAAGCTGCAACTTGATAGATATCTGGCGCCTCAGACACCCTTTGGATAAACAGTTCACCTTCCACTCTGGGCCACACCAATCGCTGTCACGGATAGACCAGGTTTGGATCTCGAGCGAATTGTGCCCAAGAGTTAAACAAATAGAAATAAGACCGAAAGTAATATCTGACCATAGTCCGATAGAATTGGAACTGGAGAGTTTTGAAAGAAGAACTTTTAGATGGAGACTAAAGGATTACCTTTTAGATGACCAGAAGATTGTAGGAAACGCAAAAAAAAGTTAACAGATTATTTTACGGACAACTGTGACAAGGGCACAAAGACTAATGTGGTATGGGACGCAAGCAAGGCAGTGATAAGAGGATTCTTCATTCAACAAAATGCGATCAAAAATAAGAACAGAGAGAGGGGTAAAGAAGAAATCCTAAAGCAGATAATGGACAATGAACAAAAATTAATTCAGAAACCTAACTGTCAGAAAATAATAGAAAACATCAAAATCTTACAAGCTCAATTTGCCACAATAATAAATAGAGAGGTAGAGTGGAATATAAAAAAATTAAGACAAAAGAATTTTGAATTTTCAAATAAACAAGGCAAATGGCTTGCATGGCAAATTAAAAAGAGGAAAGAACAAGGTGTAATAAATAGAATTATAGCAGAGGAAGAAGAAATAACTGACCCAAAAGGAATCCGGAAAGAGTTTCTGGATTATTATAGAGGCCTTTATAAAAATAAAGAGAGAAATAATTTAAGGAGAATAGATAGATTTCTGAAAGACAAAAGGGTGCAAAAAATTCCAGCAGATAAGAAACAACGATTGAATATGCCAATTGAAATAGAGGAGATAGGAGGACCGTGCTCTTGAGCTCAAACCCTGCTTACAGGTTTCCCAATTATGTTTGTGATGTATGCGCAGGCTCCAGGGAAGGCATGTCTAATGTTGGGAGGGGTGTGTGCCCTTTTTCAATACAGGAGCAGAAAATACCTGAACAGAGCTAAACTGGTTTCTCCCTCTATGAAACTGGTGCCTCTCCTGTGAGTAACAAAGCTCAAGAGTTTGCCTGTTATTTCTCCTGCATGGAATGCTCTGAGCATCACTGCCAGGCTGCATGATCCCCTGCATGGTGCCTGATAGTTTATTTTCTTAGCGTCATAGAATGATATAATTGTAGATTTGAAAGGGACTCCAAGGGTCATCTAGTCCATCCCCGCAATGCAGGAATCTCAACTAAAACATTCATTTCCCCCACGATGACAAGGAACCATTAATGAGTACTCTTCGATCAGTCAACCAGCTACAAAGCCGCTTAACAGCTACCTTGTTCAACCCCAATTTCATCAAGTTACCTCATTTCCTATTTTATCTATGTTAACTGCCTTGAGTCCTAGAATGGGAAAATGGTGGGATATTAATAAATTTATAAGTAAGTATAATAATAATAATAATAATAATAATAATAATAATAATAATGCTTTTGTATGGCAGAAGTCATGAAGTGAGACTCGCACTATCCCCCTGGACAGCAACCAAGGAATGCTGGACTCCTTCCCTACCCAAAGTGCCTCCACTAGCAAGTATTTCTCTTGGCTGCAGAAGGGGAAAGGGGAGACTGCCTCTTCACCCCCCCACGCTCTCCTGGAACCAAGGACAAGTTGGCTCCTCTCCTCCCACAGTGTCAATGAAAGTCCGTGAAGTGTTGCACAAGAATTTTTCCCTTATGCCCATTACTTTCCCCTTGTTTTGTGTCTTTCAGACTGCATGCTATCACTTAAAGTGTTTTCATAGTTAACAAGGGTGCATTAAACGTCTCTGCTTTCCATTCATGGAGTCCTTTCTACAGGTCAGTTCCCTCTGGTGTGAGATCTCCCGCAGGTGAGGCACCACAGATGTTGGCATCCGGAATGCTATCCATTTCTGCCAGGTATCCTCAAGAAAGATCCTTCCTTCCTTCCTACCTTCCTTCCCCTAAGCTGCACCTGTTTGCATCTGTCACAAGAGCCACACTCATGCCGCTTTATTGTCAGCAACACTCCCAGCAGGGGAAGAAGTGAAGGCAAGGGCACACCTGGATTCTCAGCGTAATAAAACTAGTTTATTTACACAGTAACATGTATGCCACAGAGTATACAGCAAAGTACCACAGCAAACCAGAGTGTTATTGCCCTCTGATCACAAAGGTAGCCTAGGAGTTATATCTATAAAAATGTGTAAATATAGATATGAAACAACGGATACAGCGATTCTGTGAACTCCAAACACAGATTACCCAGGAGAATGGAGACTTTCAACAGAGAAGATTATTTCCCACCTGGAGACATTTGCAAAGAAATACCACTGCCTTTGTGTAGAACTTTTTATTTTTTTAAAATTAGCTTTTTAATAAAAAACATAGGGATTGTTCTTTAATATTTTACATGCTGTGCATAATTCAATTTAAAAGAAAATATCCCTCAGGGCAAAAGCTATAAAACTTTCTAAGCCTGAGCAAGTTCAGGTTAACTACTTGTATCCTGAAAATGGTATTTTGAAGGGAAAAAAAGAATTTTTAAAATTCAAGCACATTGTGTGCATATAAGCTATGTATATAATATATAGACAGGGCACAGAAAAACAAAAGGGCAAAGTGGGTTGTTCTTGTAGTTAGTAAAATTCATTTATAAAAATATGGATAGATGCATTTCTTCCTTGTTAAAAAATATTTCAATCTTTTCTGAATTAAAGGGATAATCAAGGAGTTGGAAGCAAGGTATTGGTGGGAGTAAAGGGAAGCACTTCCATGCAAGTGAGCGGGCAATTTTGTGAACTCCCATCTGTTTTCCCCTCCCTTCTAAGCTCAATTGTCTGCTTGGCAGCCAAGAGCTTTCCCACAAGAAACAGGAAGGTGCAGCAACTTCTGTAGAGGTTTTCTCGGGAGCTGAGTGCTTTCAATTGATCTCCCAAGTATAAAGGCTGCAGTTAAGGGGAGCCAGACCCACGGAAACCAATAGTTTGGTGCCGTTAACTCAGTGCAGGGCTGGCACTGTGCATCTAGGCCCTTTCTATGTTGTTGGCTGTCATTTTCAAATTACGCATTCCTCTCATCAGAATTCAAAAAACAGCTGGAAAGGGCTACTTTAGCAGTTGCAGCAATTTTACAGAGTGAATATTCTTCAATATGCCCTTTGTAAAATTGATTTGGATTGGATGAATAGCTTTCAAAATGCTTGTCATGATGATGGACCTAGGGCTGCATGTCTAAGCTTGTAAATGGCAACAAAACCCCACAGTGCAATTCTGCAGGGCCCTTCCTAGAGAGCGCCAGGGAGACTTTGCCTCCACTGCAGTATTGTCACCTGAGAATTCCCTGGGGTTTGTGAAGGGTGCTCCCTGTTTAAGTCCTAATACTATGAAGCAGCAAGAGTCAGTAAAACTTCAGGAACTGTATTTATTTGTGAACAAAAGATGAGCAGTTCAGTGCAGCACCAAAGACTTGCCACACAGGTAAGACTAAGGTTCCAAGTCCTTCCAAGCTATGGAGGGATCCCACACCAAACCAGCGCAGGGAGGGGTTTCTGTTACAAACCAAGCATGGAGGTCACACACAAGTGCAACTCTTTCCTTCCTGCCCCCATTAAATGACAACCATTCATTTATATGGAAGAAGGCGAAAGGCGTACTTGGGGACTGTGGCCAGGGTCACACCGCACTGTAAGCCAGAGAATGACTTGCAAACATGTGGCTCCTAGAGCGACACTTGCACCCACTTGTCTCCCCCCTGGGGTCCTGAGTTCAATGAAAGTTTGGCTTAGTGCATTTTCCAAACTTGGAATCATGTGTTATCATCCTTCGCCACAAACTGTCACCACAGGGCAAACCTTGGCTACAGAGTGTAGTTTTAAGGCGAGACCTTAACCATAATCCTGGGCTTGGACAGCATACGAAACCAAACCTAGTTGGTAATGTAAGAGGGGCCAGACTGGATCAAAGCTACATCAGAAGGCTGCCTGGTGTTCCTTAATCCACCTTATATGTTACCTCAGTTCTCTCTCCATGAAGAATCTCATTTATGGGGTACTTCCGATTCCTACTTTGGTGGTTTGGGATTCAATTAATGTACAAAACAGGAGAATACATATTCACGAAACAGGAACATTGAGCCCTTATCAGTGGAATGTGGGTACCTCCCATTAGAGGTACATTGATCTCCCTCTCTGATGGCTTTCTGACACCTGCTAAAGACACCTGTTTTGTCTGGCTTTTGAGGACCAAATAGGTGGGTTAGTCAGTTCCTGTTCACTTCACTTCTGCATTGAATAGACTTTGTAATTCAATTATTAACTAAATTTCTATACTGCCCTTCACCCAAGGATTACAGGTAAGAAACAATACAATACCAGCTCCAGTTTAATTAAATAATAATTAATAATTTTATTGTTGGGTTTATGTTTAATTTACTGAAAATTTTGGTTGAAGGGTAGTATAAAATACAAGAACATAAAATGGTAACAACAAGTGAAAAGTTTGAGGATGCTTTGATGGGTTCTAGATGTTCCCTAATAAAAACCTGTCCCAAAGGCAGAATTCCTCTTAACTTTATTGGATAGTTGACCAGATCCTATTCGAATAGTTGTAAAACAGAGTTCAAAAGGGAACAATGTATCACGGTGCTTCCTGGCTTGAATTTGCAGAAAGGAGAGAAGGAGTAAGTTGTAAACTTAGGTATTGTCCCATTTAGCTCCTGTTATACCAGTTCCCTTAGCAACATTTCTGTTTCTTTTCTAGCCAAATTCAACATGCAGGATGGTCCTGTAAGAAGTCTGCCACTTTCCCCTTTCTCGTTTTCCATGTGCTCCGAGTTCCACACTAACGGACAGGTTGGGTATAGTCTTCCTTGATATTACTAACTAATATTAGATTTTGTAACAAGAGTTGCAGGTGGTTTATGTGTACAATTTTGTTGCTGGAGTCTGAAAAAGATTGT
Source organism: Podarcis liolepis (assembly GCF_965112155.1). Lineage (NCBI taxonomy): Eukaryota > Metazoa > Chordata > Lepidosauria > Squamata > Lacertidae > Podarcis > Podarcis liolepis. The sequence continues at coordinate 77,147,157 of NC_139564.1, forward strand.
CAGAGCAATAGGTTTTCCAATTCTACATTGTCTAAGCAGCTATTTCAAAAGGTTCTTTTTTAAATACCCTATACAAGTTGCAGATTTGAATAATATGTTTGACTTTTAGTTTGGTTTTTCAATAGTATCAAATGAGTCTGAATCCAAGCCACCAGATAGAGTTCCCTTCTGGTTGAATTGCCAACTAAGCTTTCTTAGACTCCACCCCCTTCAAAATATGGGCAATATTGTTTTTTTAAGCTGGTAGGTAGCAGTGGGCGATTCCCACTGCAAAATTCTCTCCCTGTTAGCTTTAATTCTGTGACAAGGCACTGTTGTTAGTGTAATTAATCAATGACTCAGGTTGCCATCCCAGAAGAGATTAATGACACCAAAAGCTCTGAGAAGTACACATTCAAATTCTTTTAACCCACAATTAATTTCCCAGAACTTTTTTGTGGTTAGGTTTATTGTGCTAAAATAAGTCTGAGTGTCAGCTTTCTAAATGTATATATATTTACAATAAGTAAATATATACATTTATGGTCAATATGGCTATTTTGAGAATCACAATCCTATGAATTGCGGTGAGCTCAACTCAAAAGGCTCTAAAATGCAAACCCTACAAATATGTGCCTGTGTATTTAAGGTTTCATTTTTGATGCTTGCAGAAGCGAATTGTGAGGGCAACAAAGGCTTTTGTTTAAATGCTGTGCTGTAACAATATTTTCTTCTAGTGTCTTGGTTTGAAATCTGCTTGGTTTGGGCCCAACTCTTCAATGGCAAACCCTCAACAAATCAATGAGACTTCGATAGGATGCTTGGAAAGGCAGCTCCAGGCACCACCAAGAATGGAAGTACTTGCCTGGTTGTACCTCTCTCTCCCTCATGCACCCTCTCTTACACAGAATTCCTATTACCATCCTTCATTACCAAATTTACTCAGTGCTACAAAATAAGGAGACGGCAGTGAGTGTATACCCCATGCTCACCTAGAGTACACAATGCTAATACTGGCTGAAATCTGCTATCAAAATGCAAAATGAAATCACAAAGCTACTAAAAGACAAGATACAAAATTTTGGGATCTGCTGCATAAAACACACAAGGTCATGTAACATTCAATAGTCTACTCTGCACATCCACATGAAACTGACACAAAGCACATATCTCTCTGCACAAAAGTAGAGCAGTGGTCTAAAGGAATGTGCCCTGCTGCAATGGTCAGTAGTCCATGTTCCACTAGGATGAGCATGCTGGTTAAGTGAGAACTTATGTGCACACAGATATCAGCTAGAAGCATATATAAAACTTGGGAAGGAGGTGTTCTCTACCTTTCCAGCGCATAGCTGTGAGCAATGTGGACTCATACAGGCAAGCATTGTGTCAAGCAATCACACAATTACCTGTGTGATATAGGGCTGCATGGGATATTTGTGCAAGACTCTCCAAAGAATCTGGCCAGAAGTCTGTACCAAATGCCCCATTCAGGGGGCTTCATGGAGCAAAATCACCTCTTACATTCTGGGCTGCATTACATTACATTTGGCTCTTTGGCCTTCCAGGTGTCCTTTTGACTGTGCCTCCATGATCTGTGCTCATGATGAAATTGTGGTGGTTATGCAAAACCCCACTTTCAATACTGTTTGCAAACATTTTGTGGCCAGCACTGCTTCATTTCCAATCAGTGCATAGCCCGCAACCTCTTGCTGAAATCCTGTAACCTTTTACACCATGGATGTTCATGTTTATTTTTTGTCTGGCTTTTGTTGTGCTATAGTACAAGAGTGCCCTTCCAGGTGGCAATCATGCAATAACAGGGAATCATTGCAGAACAGCCATTAAAGTGGAATGAGGTGTGGACAGTGCAGAATAATTCTATCACTAATGCACTATTATTGTGTCAGTGACATGCTGCAGAATACACTCGCCATTCCCCTCACACCACCCAGTCTGGAGGGCCCTTTTGTGTGCCAGGACAGCTGCCTGCCTACAAATTTTGCACTTTTATTTTAAAGCAATACAGGACACATTCACACACTTCTTAGCTTTGTCTGGTCTTTTTCTGATAATCAATAAGTACTGAAGCAAGAAGATTCAAAGCATTTAAAGAGGCCACCACATATTTTATGCTGGGGTCAGATTTTCATGAACTACAGGGTTGGCATCAGTGAGAAATCCACACCCTGCTCCAAGACCACAGAGCTGACTTTGCTGACATAATTTCTGCAGGTCTGCTTTTCAGTTTCTGGTCCAAACATGCAAGAACTGTTCAAAGTGGCTATTTGTCTCTAAGGCTGAAGTAAACAGGTTAGTCACAGTTTAACAATAAAGAAAGGAAACATCAATCTGGAGAAGGATGACACATAAGTTTGTGCATCTATGTGCCATGAAAAGGAAAGGGGGCAGATCTAACATATGGTTAAGTCTGTTAAGCAACGTAAACACTAACACAGCTTTCTCATATAATACATCAAAAAATTGCACATATATCCATAGGAGGAGGAGCAGCAGCAGCAGCAGCAGCATGGGCTCAACACAAGAGCTGTCCACATTTCAAAAACCACCCCCAACTGTGGGAATTAAATACTGGGCTGCAGTTCCATCAGGTCAGAGCTACTCAAACCAAGTCCAACCAATACTGAGCAGAGAGATCAGGTGCAGCAGGACTGTACTGTAATGGATCCACAGGAAAAGGCCAGTGTGTCAGGGAAGGAGCGCAAACATTTCTACAGGCCACTGGACTTAGTAGGCAGCAATTCCCTCTGAGCCAATGATGCTTAAACAGCTAAAATGTCCAAAAACTAGATACTGACAGCAATTGGATAGCCAGATTCTACATAAACTAAAACTGCTAAACGTAACTGTTTTGTGATAGCTGCACAACATCTTTTGCCCCCAAGAGAACCACACCTGTAGAAAACTCATCTCTATTTACATAGCTTTTTTGTTACATAAAGATGAGCTCTGAGCAACTTTAATACCCTGCTTCCTTGTTGCTTTGCAAAGAAGACATGGAAGCCTGGCATTTTTACCCTTGGTTTTGGGGTAAAACACCAGCCAGATAGCAGAAGGGGAATAGCTGCTCCTATTTGCTTCAAACCGTCCCTTTGCTCTTGGCATTGCTCTGTTAACATTATAATTAACAGACCATCAATGATCTCTAGCAGAACTACTGTGTCAAATGTGCTGGCAAAAAGAGAAAAACACATCTGCTGCTGCCATTGGAAATATTCTAGATTGATAAATCAGAGTTCAGGGTTAAGAAGACAAAGGCACGAGAAAGCAACACACAAGAAGGGTAAACTTGCACCTGGAACTCTGTGGGGTGGGGGGAAGCAGTGCAGGCAAGAAATCTGAATGGAAAAATGACCTGTAAGGAGAAGGGATGAGCCCATCTTTCCTGCCACACTTCCACTCAAAATCACTAGGTTGTGTTTTTATTTTTAAAAAACACACCACAAATATTGGGGCTTTCCATGTAATGTGTCCTTTGACCCCAGCAAGAATAAAAGAAACAAGGAAATTTGTTCAGTCTGCAGCTGACTGTAAGTCACTCAGTGGCCGCCTGTTGTGGTCCAGGGTTGTCTCATGGGGAAGGAACAATCAAATAAAAGACTGCACCTGCAGGAAGTATGACTGATATGGCCAAGTCACCCCTGAGATGGGGCCAGAATGACAAAGGCATGGAGCAGAGGCCATGTCTTTGTGAAGAGTGGTGTGCATTCTGGTGGCTCATTCACAGCTGACTCAATTCTGTTTGCAGTTATTACTGGATGCTGCCATTTGCAGCACTCACTCCACACTCTTACACCTCCAAACAGCAATGTAATAAATAGTGGTATCCTTAATAAATTTACACACCTCCTTGTCCAAACAAACCACCAGCTAAACTAGGCTTCAGACCTCTCCCTGGCACCTACGACAGGAAACAGAGCTTCCTGGCAAGATCAGTTTGCTCACTATTGGTGACCTTGAGTTCTAGCTTATAATTTTAAAACTTGCACACATAGATGAGGCTGGGGATGAAGAGAGGATTGTGGTGCATCCAAGTGAAAGCAGCGGCTACAAACTAATGTTGCTGCATGATTTTCACTATGCGGCTGAGGGAGTCTGTAGTGGCAAAAGCCAGATACTGGCAACAAAGCCAGTCTTCGAGGCTGACTTTGCATTCCCTGTCCAAAGACTTCTCAGCAAACTTGATCATCATCAGCGTCCGTTTGATGTCCAGCCAGTTTTGGAGCACAGTATCTCTTTGTGCTGGTCTGGAAGAGGCATTGAGAGTCTGAAACAAATCATCCCGGGGCCCCCACAGCAAACACTGAAGGACTCCCTTGGCCTCAGATATAAGGATTCTCTCCGATGGATTAGGGTTTAGCAGGCAGTTAGCAAGCTGCTGAAGCCCCAGGGAATAAAGGGAACGACAAGGGATACTGGGCAGGTCAGCACAAGTATACTCTTTTTCCTTCAGCTCTGGATTTTCATCAAAGGGATTGCGCAGGTGTAACATTTCATAGATGAGGATGCCGGTTTGGAACTCATCACATTTCTTATACTGTGTTGCTGTGATGATCTCTGGGGCAAGGCGGGACTGGTCTCTTAGGACTTCAGGGTCCACCAGATGGCTCTTTTGTTTTGCTTGAGAGAAATTGCTCACTATAAGCCTGGCAGGGCAAGCAGCACTGGGAGAGGGCTCCACACTCTCATTGTTCAGAAGGCTTCCCCCTGCCCTATAGTCCACCAGCAAAAGGTTCTCCAAACGCAGATCACAATGAGTGATGTGATACGGTTTCAGGTGTTCTAGACCAGAACACAACTGTAAGAGGAGGAGGCATACCTGCCTTTCATACAAGTCTGGGCTGCTGGCATGGCAGTCTGAGGACTCCAGCACAAAATCTGCCACGGTTAGGTAGGGAACTTCTCGAGTGATGACTACAACTCTGCTGCGCTGCTTGCTTGTGGCTCCTGGCAGATTTGAGCTGTCTTTCTGTGAAACGTCCACGGTGTTCTTCTGCTTGTCATCTTCCTGCTCTTCCTCATCCTCTTCTGGTGAATGGAGATCTTCCCATGGAAGCAGACGAACAGGCACATCAGCTAGGAAATGGCCACAGTCCTGCTGGATGTTGAAGTGGATGGCCAAGCTCTGGCGGATGGCCAGGCTGTGGTAATACTGTTGAGATTCTTTAGCTTTGCTCTTGCAGATCTGAAGGGATGAAAGAAAAATAGATCACTTATCACCCTTGACTACACCCTCCCATTCCAGATACAGAGCAAGGGGAAGAGCATGCCTGGAATACCTCACATTCTGATCACAGAAAACTCATTTTGTAATCTGGAATGTTACTATTCCCCCTTACAATGCAATTTTATGAGTTTTATATTTGCTTGTTGTCATTCACAGGGACTCTAGGACTGGCCTGACCACTCAAAATGAAGGGTTTTAGAATTGTTTTTAGAAAGTTTTGCATTATATTGCTGAAATGTGGTTATGTAGTTCAGTCCCTTTTCTGTAGTGTGATGTGCCCAGCCTAAAAATGACTGAAAACAATTTAGTCAGCACAAAGTCATCATGCAAAGATGAAAAATTATAATTAGTTCAGTGGAACAACTGATGTATTATTAGTATACAAGTGTTTGAAAACCAAAATTGGATGCCAAAAGCAAAGCCTTTTCTCTCAAATGTTGCTTAAGGTTTGAGCTGATTTTCAGATGGAAATATAAGCAGACTGTAAACAGATCTAGTCTATTAGCGACTATTCTTCAGAGTAAGAAATGTGGTGACAGCAGAACTACTATATTATTTGCATATGTGGGACTTCCCTTGGAAGTTAGTACAGAATGCTGCAGCACGATTGCTGGGGGGACTGAGGCCTGTGCTCAGAGATTAGCTCCACACAGGTAACTTCTGAACCGTGAAGAAGTCCCTGTTAGAATCCCATCAATGTTTATAACCTTTCCCCTGTTCCCCATAAAAACATACAAAGAAATCAAATTATCTATAACAAGATGGAAGACAGACTGAATCTGAATCCAAATTCCCATTTCAAGTCTGCATTCAAGACGGAGTCTGGTTCTGCTTTCAATCTAAGAAGCAAGGTTTAAGAAATAGTGTGCTTTCAGTGCAAAATCAAATAGATGGGGTGCAGCCGAGGACATGCATTATTACAGACTCCACCCATGCTTTGCTCCGGCTCTGCCTGCAGCCAACACCCCCCTCTCTGCCCCACAACAGATCATCCCCAAGGGAAAGTGGGCCCCTGGCATCACATGTGGTGCTACCCCAACCTGATCCCCAAAACATGCAGCTGCCTGTCCAAGCTGTCTAGGACTGCTGCTTTTGTGGTTCCTGACTCCTATCAGGTGCAACCTGCGTCTGTAAAAGCAAAGAGTTGGCCTGAAAAACCCACCCTAGCTCTGTTTCAGCTCTAAAGACCAAACCTCTTGTTATGTACTGAAGTTCTCACCCTGGGCCAGCAGGGGGATACTGTAGATAGTTATGCAAATGAATGATTGAAAGTGATGTTCAGTGATTGGATAGTTTGTATGCAAATGAAGGATCGAAAGTGACGTTCAGTGATTGGATAGTTTTAGAAAGTTGCTACAGTTACGTTGTTCTGGAGCTCTCTATAAGCAGGCTGACTGAGGCCTTCAGTTCAGTTCTGTTCCAGCTTACAAATAAAGAGTTGCTTTGGAAGAATCGCTGTGTCGTCTGATATGTTCACCCACAACTTAACACTTCTCAACCAGAGAAAGAGGAGCTTTGCACTGAAGAGGCAAAAATGAAATGCTCCATTAAAATAAAAAAGATTCTAGTCCTCATGGTTCTGAACAGAGGGCTGATTTCATTAGGAAGCTATCTTATGCAGACCAGTATAAGATAAAAACATGCAAATAAAATAAAGCACATAAAACTTGAAGAGGAAAGGGATAAAAGCTAATAGTAAAAGTGATAATAAAAAATTCCTTCCAGTAGCACTGTTTCAGTGTATCTGAAGAAGTGTGCATGCACACGAAAGCTCATACCAAGAACTAACTTAGTTGGTCTTTAAGGTGCTATTGGAAGGATTTTTTTTATTTTGACTATGGCAGACCAACACGGCTACCTATCTGTAACAGTAAAAGTGATTATAACTCACATCAACCTAAAACAAAAACAAAAGACAAGCAGTTAAAAGTGACCATAAGGGAGGGAATGTGAAGCAGCACAGGTCTTGCATCATGGGCCTCCAGTTTAGGCCTGGTTTGTGCCACAAACCATCCTTTGATGGATGTCCATCATGGCAGCGCAAAATCTCGCAACTGAGTATGTGACATCTGGGTTTCGGATGTCTTCTGCTGGGTCTTTCTAGCTCAGTATTATCTACACTGACTGGAAGTGGCTCTCTGGGTTTCAGGAAGGGGGCAATTCCCAGCCCTACATGGAGATGGAACCTGGAACCTTCCGCATGCCAACCTGGTGTTCCACCACTGAGCTATGACCCTTGTCAAAATAGTTGTGTTCCATTATTGGAAGGAGAGAAAACACCCAATACTGCAGAAGCAGTAAAGGATGTCTGTTTATCTGATATTTTGATCATTTTAATGGATTGTATCCAGTGTTACTCAAACTCACAGTAGACCATTGAAATGAACAGGGTGGTAGCCAAGTAAGTTCCACTCAAAGTAAGCCATGCATCCATTCATTTCAATGGGTCTGCCCCAAGCATGGCTCAACTTGGATGCAAATTCATGGTTCAGCTCTGAGTAACAACTTAGTTGGATTCAGCCCATAATATTTACTGTTTTTATTGCTTTTAAAAATTGAACATGCACACTGCTTAGAAATTTATTATTATTATTATTAAGCAGTATGTCAATCTTGTTGAATAAAAATAAGTAAATATTAGCTGCTGCTCCAAAGCAAACACACAATTGAGCTCAAAGGACACGAAAAGTCAAATGTTTGCAGGTTCAGATCAGTGAGATTTTGATACTGCAACCTGCTTTTTATTTTAATGGGACGGACACCCATGGGAGGTGGTGGCCTCTCCTTCCTTGGAGGTTTTTAAGCAGAGTTTGGCTGGCCACCTGTCCTGGATGCTTTAGCTGAGATTCCTGCATTGGAAGGGGTTGGATTAGATGACCCCCAGGGTCCCTTCCAACTCCAAGATTCTATGATTCTACGATATGCAGTTTGGCTCCTTCTTGAGCCAAGGCAAACTATCCTGGGATAAAATCTCTCATTCAGAAGTTAACTGTCTATATAATCCTTCAAAGCGCAGGTGCAGAAGTGGTAAAATTGGTTGCCTATATTCTCTCTGTATCTGAAAATAGGGCACCATTAATTGAAACAGCTACTGTTTAGTTATTCTTACATCCATAGGGAATTTCTGTCATCATAATTGATAAACTGAGGTGGAGAATGGGTTGTCAGAGGATGGACTGTCTGGGTAATAAAGGAAACATCTTACAGCACCCCTATCTTTTGTATTCCAACTCCCCCTCATCATTATAGGATGCAGACTATAATGATGGGGTGAGCACAGGTCTGTGTTATGTGTAACACAGCAGTGTAGGTTTTTTATAACAACAAATTTTATTATGCAAGTCAGAAGCTTTATGAGAAAAGGATGCTGACTTTGCGAGCACAGTGGTACCTCTGGTTATGAACTTAATTCATTCTGGAGGTCCGTTCTTATCCTGAAGCTGTTCTTAACATGAGGCGCCATTAGTGAAAGTGTGTCTCCCGCTGCATGCGTGCCTCTGGCGCGTAATTTCTGCTTGCATTCCAAAGCAAAGTTCGCATCCGGGAGCAACTGCTTCCAGGTTAGCACAGCTTGTAACCTGACACTTGCGCAACCAGAAGTGTTTGTATCCAGAGGTACCACTGTAGTACAGTGGAACCTCAGGTTGCAAACATGATCCGTGCAGGGGGCATGTTTGCAACCCGCAGCGTTGCAACCCACAGCGCCGTGTCTGCACACACGCAGGTCGCGATTTGGCGCTTCTGCACATGCACAAAGCGTGATTTAGCGCTTCTGCACATGTGCAAGCACCGAAACCTGGAAGTAACCCATTCCGATGCTTCCGGGTTTAGCACGGTGCACAACCCGAAAACGCGTAACCTGAAGCGTCTGTAACATGAGGTACCACTGTATTTTAAAGTTTCACATTGTCTTACAAAGTATTACAGTAATTCCTGTGCTTTTGTTGCTGAAAGGAGCTAGGATGTGAGCAATTATAATTAATCAATACCACTCTACAACTTGACCTACTTAGCAAAAAGAGGGTAAGATGCTGTGGAGCTTTATTTCTGCCATACATGAGAAAAGCTTTGTTATTGTACTTAATCAGAATAAATGGCACACTCACGAACAAGTCTGGGTGTATTTTGACAGGACATCAATGTGTAATATTTAGGCATGGTTTTAAAACTAATCCGTGGTTCATTTTATTTCTACAAAATAATCATGGTAAGTTAAATAAAAATCACACTATCAGTTTCTCAAGGAAATCAATTAAACTTGTTCTTATCAAGATGAAATGAGAACCATGCCTCCAATTAGTTGAGCTGGGCTCCATGCCATAGAAATAACTCAATACGGCTGCACCTGCTGAATATGCGGCCTACAGGGCATAATTTCTTTATCTTAATGGGATCCTTTGTACATGTTTTGCCACTTGTGAATATTTTTAAATCTAGTAGGCAGCCCTGTGTTATGGGTTCACAGCAAGATTGGGTAATTTTTGACCTCAATAAATTGGACAATTTAAATATCTGTTTTCAATACAAGTACATTGAATGTGATTTTATATTACAGTTGTATGTAATAGAATCTACAGAATAAAATTAACACTTGAGCTAAACTAAAGGTCTGTGTAAAACAGATTTTATTCCCTTTATAAAGTTTATGACAAACCCAATTAACATCTTGTAAAACAGCACTTGGCATGGAACCAAGTATTATGGAACATTTATATGGTATAGTCCTTTCTGTATGACTGGCAACCGCTGAACCTTACAGGGTGGTGGTTGGCTTGAACAGAGACTTGGGGCTCAACTACACGTCTGCTTGTCCCATGCTTTTAGGCGTGCGTCCGAAAAGTTCATCTTTGGTCCCAGGAAAACCTGCTGTATACTGCTGAATTAGAACAAAGGTAAATCGGGTTTTCTGTGGATTGGTGCTTGTTCTGAATCAACAGTAAACTACAGATTTTCCTGGGGAAAGCGGTGATACAAAAGAAAAACCTCTTGAGTCCATGCCTAGAAATCACAGGACAAATGGAAGTGTGGATGAGCCCACCGATAAGAAACTGTATTGGGTTATATGACCTTGCATCTCCCTTGGCACCAATGGTCATCTTAGGCTGCTGCCCAGTTCAGAGCATTTTGGTGCACTAGGCTTTGGTATACTGATATCTTACCCCCACCCCACCCCTGGTACACCGGCAAACATTTGGTAGATGACTTCAAGAGATCTAGCTCACACTGTAATCTGGAGACAAACTCCACAGCTAATGCCTTGTTTCTAAACTTCTGTTTCTGGCAAAGGCTGTTGAGCAGGAGTACAATTTCTCAATTTGGTTTGGTTTTGAATTCCTGTCAGTCTAGATTGTAGCTTGGGCATAGTACTGAAACCATGGTTGCAGCTTTGTTTGACAGTTATCTTTCAAAGAACAAAGGGTGCCTTTGAAAAGCACTGTCAAAGTCACCTCCATTGGTGAGATCTGCATAATTATTTTGGACAATACTCTTCAACATGTCAGATCCAATTCCCAGCTTCAACATCTGTAATTCTGCAATGCTTTCTCTTTCTCTCATCCCCTCCCCTTCCTGCTGGTCGCCACATCCTGCAGACCCTCTGCAACCAAAACTGCTAATGTGAAAGTACTCAGCAGCAGTCAGGTTGGGTACTCTCTCCCACAGTGCACTGTTCCAGAATGTGTATCTGATTGGAGCCTTGCACATGTTTTGTACTGAAAACCGTCCCCACCTGGCTGCTTTTCATTCCTGAAAGTGTTGTTTACTGCAAACAGTAGTATCAGGGGAAACAAAAACCAAGCAGGCAGTGATTTTCAGCAGAAAACCTGTGCAGGATCCCAACTGAGAGCACATTTCAGACTGGGACCCTGCAGCTAACTTTTCTTCAAATTAAAAGTGACCAGGAGAAGCACAATTGTTAAATACCTGACTAATATCAAATGCAATTTGGTCCTTAGGTGGTGAAATCATAGTTCTGTAAGTCCTTGCCATAAAAAGTTTGCATCCAATTGCAATCTGTAATGTATTTTAAAAAATATTATATTTTTCTGTAAAATTATGTATTGTATTATCCTAATTTCTACATTGTAAACCACTTTAACTTTAATAAAATAATGTACACTTTTGAAAATAAATAGAAACAAAATAATTTAAGTTGCTCCTCTGTATAAATAATGGAAAAGTGTAGCTCCTCATATACAGTAACTCATTATAACAGCAGTATGCTAAATAGGCAAGAACAGTTTTTTTGTTTTAAAAGTCAGAAGGGTAAAAAAACAAACAAAGGGAGGCCAAAAAATTCACTTTAAAGAAAGAAGGAATTTGGGGCACTAACATCCTCAGGTTTTGTTTACTCAATGCATTTCTGAAGGGTCATTGGAGGGCATTTTCCCAGGACCATCCTGGAAACATATGGAATGGAATGTATGAGAAAGGGCTTAAAGAATGATCCTAAAAATTGCTGCTCTAGCAAATAAAAGTTTATAACAGGATATACAAGCATGTAAACCCAAATATGGCCCTAAGCTAATAATAAAATCCTGTTATTCTGCTGCAATTATTTATTTATTACTTATTTATTGGATTTATATACAACACTCCATCCAGAGATCTCAGGGTGGTTCACAAGATAAAAATACAATTATTTAGGATCAGGATGAAATTACTGTTTTGAGGTTGTAGGTATTGTTGTTTATTGTTTTAACTGTATTGCATTTTTATATGCTGCCATAAATGTAATATTTCACTAATTAAAAATTCACTAGCTCTCACAAAAGAACATGTTTCTTTGTAACCGCTAAGCACAAAGTCAATAGTAATGAAGCGAAATGGACACTAAGTACAGTTCTGGAATATGATTAGTGGAGCGACTCTTTTTAATTATCTTCTTACCTTGACTGCATAGTTGTTGAGTGGATCTTTTGCATAAGAAGCTGGGTAGTAGACAGCATCACCAGCTTCACAGCATGGCTTGTCACTGGTTAATCTGAAGTCTGACCAGCTGTCTAGCCCAAATCGAAGCTGATCTTTCTGCCCAGACATGAAAAGGTCTTCACATTTGGCAGACAGTTTCTTCAGGGAATCAGTGTGAAGGCTTCTGATTCTGCTCACCACCTCCCCTCGGTTTTCGATTCCTCTATAAAGTGCTTGTCTCTGTGGTTTCTGGACAGTCTTGCCATGTTTGCTGTGGGTAGCAGGTCTACCTGACAGAAACTCCATACTACTGGAACACCTGTCTTTCACACCGATAGCAGTTAGATTGGAAAAACCATTGGCTGCTGATGAGATTGCCAGTCCCTTTTCTGGAGGCCTGTCCAAGGAATCTCCGGACTCATGGTCCATTGCCTTGAATTCGGAGCTGACAGAAGAGCAGGCACTGTTTGCGTCCCAGTTGGTGTCAATGTCATAAGTTGGATTGGCCATCACACACAGGCCACTTTCAAGGGCCTGATTCTGGTGTTCATTTGGAAGTGGTTCTGTGTGAGCTCTTATAATGGTTTTCTTTGGCAATGGAGGTGGTGTGGGATGTAAGGTAGCTGTCATGTCTGGGTCAGATATTCCCCCAAAAGCAATGGCATCGTCCAAAGCCCCTTTTGGTTGCCGCGGTTGCTTTGGAGGTATCATAGCTGCTCTGGATTGCCCTATGTGACAATAGAAAACAGTCATTGTATTTTTTTTTTACTTAGAAAGATACATATGCACAAGACATTTTCATTGAGAGAATGAAGAGGAGCATGAGTTTAAGGCTGGACAGGAAGTAATTCTTTAGTGGGAAGACTGAAACTTCAGAACCTAAACCAGTATCACTATAACAGAGAATATACAGAGAGACTGCAATTATTTGTTAGGTGTTAGTCATTGCCTTGAAGACCTAAATAAAAATCTGTATTTATAAAAACATAGTTGGAATACAGTATATAGAAGGCAAATGTTATCTTCAGTTAGAACTATGTTCAGTTGAACATTTGAAGCCCCATAGCATTGTAGCATTGACTTCCTTAAACCTTTCACATCTCCTTCTAAATATACTCATTTAGCACCTATCAAACATGTTCTTAAAGTCATCTACATTTTTTATGGTATAACTATTGCTGAGGTCATTGCACATGGGGTGCTGGAGTTTTCATTAAAATGGATTTCAAATAAAATTTAACTCAAAGAGCACATAGAACATTTAAAAATTAAATCTTTACTTCAAAAGTTTGGGAGGCACAAAAAGTTAAGCAACAATATTTATTTTTATGAGTTCTGAACACATATAAAGGTCTGTTTGTTCCCATAAGAACATTAAACCAATGCATATTCTCATAACCAGTTTTTCAGGTGAATGTGAAAAACTCAGACAACACATAAAGAAATAAGAAACAGTATATTTCTGTGCTGATGCAAGGTGCTTACCTAAGTTACTATATGTAGCGCTGCAGGCACTCACATCAGAAGAATCTGACATTTCCTCCCTTTCCTCTTGTCCTTGTGGTATTTCGGGAGGGGACAGTGGAACAAGGGACGCATTACTGCCACTTTCCTGCTTTTCAATTGCAGATCTTGGAATCCAAGGGGAACCATTTTCCAGAGTTTGTTCATCAGGCACTTGACTAAAACAAAAGCAAAAGTTCCAAATGGACACCAGCAATGCAAATTCTTTAGAGGACTGCAGTCTCAGTTTTACTGAACTGATTCATGGTGCCGCAAAAAGCTGTTGTTTTGATTTTTTCAGAGTTTCTAGCTTAAAAGCTCCTGAATACTCAAAGATGTATCCATGTTCACTACCACATTAATGGTAGATAGTATTTAAAAGTATACAGTGGTACCTCGGGATGCGAACGGGATCCGTTCCGGAGCCCCGTTCGCATCCTGAAGCGAACACAAGCCACGCCTGCGCGTGTCGCCACTTCCGCGGATGATGTCATTTTGACCGTCTGCACATGCACGCGTGGCGAAACCGGAAGTAACACGCTCCATTACTTCTGGATTGCCGCAGAGCGCAACCCGAAAATACTTAACTTGAAGCACATTTATCCCGAGGTATGACTGTATATTGCTACCATTAACCAGTTTAAAATTAAAAAAAGGTTTGGCCCAGTATTTAATACTGGAGAGGTAAGCATTCAAAACTCCATAAAATGCATCCTATCACTCAAGGAGAAAAGATAAAGCAGTTTCAGATCTCAGTCAAGAAAACTGAATATACTGGCTCATTGTCACTTAGCATATCTGTAGTATTCAGAACAATGTATTAAACTAAACTAATCATGCAAAACAATAACATCATTTATTCCAATCAGAGAAAGGCTGCAATCTTATTTAAAAATCTATATATACCAATGGTTCTAAATTATTGTCCAAAACAGTGCAAAACAGGACATGGAAGTATACAGGCTTTATGCTGTATCTATGTGAAGGAAGGCAAGGTTTTATCATTAGAGAGTTGTCAATGTCAACATAAAATTGCAGCCTAAAAGTGGTTGATCAAAGTACAAAATGCAGCTCACAAGTAATCAACAAATTAGGGCAACCAATGTTTACATATTACTGAAACCACCTGTACATGCTGGCATAAATCATCCACAAAAGTTAGCAAACCTAGACAGAAAAGTCTTCCCCAAAAACTTGTCATGTTACTGAGCCTTTCATTACTGATGTCTGTTTTATTAACATGTGAAAACCAGTGTAAACCACAACATATTAAGTGTAAAACAGTGCATACAGCAAAGGGTTAGTCTATGTAATTTTCCACATATTAGGACACATTCAAAAATCAAATCTGAGAAGTTGTAAATTCACTTTGGGAACAGAGGCATGGAGGAGACAGTGTTTATCAAACCTTATAACACCTCCTTTTTACTCACCAATAGATAGAGCTAGTCTTTCAAAACAGCCTTCCTCTGATAGCTGTGCTATTTTGAAACAAGGATTCCTGTTACAGGATAGTGTCTCTAAAAACATTTTATTGATTGGTGAAGTACAGAACAGGCTCCTTTCTAGCCCCCCAGATATGTGAAATTTTTCTACATATACTTTTGAGAAACATGCTGCCAAAGTAAATCAACAACTAGTAAGGAAGAAAATTAAAAAAGAAAGAAGAGGAACTCACCCACTATATTCACTCACACAGTTCCCCATTAAAGGCAATTCTCTCAGAGCCTTCTTGAGCCTTTGAATCATGTCTCGAAACTCTGGTGAAGCATTTATTCCACTGGGGTTGGGTGAGCTACAAGTTGTGAAAAGCTGTGAGCAACCAGGACTGAACTCTGCCTAGGAATGATCTCACCTAGTGCACCTTGATGTTTACCTCCAGGGGATGGTCTGGGGAATGTGCCAGAACCAGCAGAAGCCAAGCCAAAGCCGTGCCCTCTTAACCCTCTCCTGACTACAGCACACAGCTGACATTGTTTCAGAATGGTTTCTTTGGCCAAGTCACTTAACAGGCTGACAAAGTCCAAAGAGCAGTTGCTCTCTCCTTGGCAAAAAGAATACTATGAATCTGCTTTAAAAACACGGTCACAGAAACAGGGACACACATCGATTTTAGAACTGCAATCATGCAGCAACAGTCTTGATGGAAGGAGGAAACGTCTTCCATTCCCTGGTCAAAGTTGTAAAAAAAGGGAGGGGGTCTGGGACAGCCTCTGTGAGTAACGCACAGAATGTGATATTTTCAGTTCACCACTCAGCTATATACACTATACCATGGGTAGGCAAACTAAGGCCCGGGGGCCGGATGCGGCCCATTCGCCTTCTAAATCCAGCCTGCGGACGGCCTGGGAATCAGCGTGTTTTTACATGAGTAGAATGTGTGCTTTTATTTAAAATGCATCTCTGGGTTATTTGTGGGGCAGAGGAGTTCATTTATTTATTTTTTTCAAAATATAGTCCGGCCCCCCACAAGGTCTGAGGGACAGTGGACCGGCCCCCTGCTGAAAAGGTTTGCTGACCCCTGGACTATACCCTTCATATCTCAAACTAACGTACCTAGTCCAACCCCCTGGCATGCCTGTTATGAGCATGTGTGTGTCTGAGGGAGAGAGAAATTATGGTTCAAGCCCCACATTGGGCAAAAAAATTCTGCATTGCAGGGGGTTGGACTAAATGATCCTGGTGGTCCTTTCCAACTCCAACTGTATGCATATTACCTTGAGCTCCTAAGATAAAAGCTAGCATAAAGATGCAGCAAACAAACAATAGTTATTTAATTTAATAACTCTATACTACAAATCCTGATCGAATCTGGACTGGCCTCCCTGCAAGGGCAAATACGAGCATCCCAACACCCACTGAAGTAAAGGAATATCAGTCCCAAAATAGGAACACAGGAAGCTGCTTTAGCTTAGGGGGGTGGGGCTAGCCAGGTTTCTTTGCCCCAGGTAAAGCCTCCAGAGGGGTGCCAGCCTCTGTGTGTGTGTGTGTGAATATATATATTCTTTGTGTGTGTGTGTGTGTGTGTGTGTGTGTGTGTGTGTGTGTGTGTGTATTCTTAAATCCACCTAGAGATGCCAGAAATTGAACCTAAGCTCTTTGCATGCAAAGCTGGGAAGTGGGAAGCAGCAGGGACTGAAGAAGGAATGAAGAGCCTCCTCTTTCTTTCTTTCAAAAACAAAAAAACCCCACAAGTCTTTATTATTTTCCAGCAACTCAGGACCAACAGTCCAGAACAACAAAGTTTAAGGGCCTCTCATTTATATTCTCTTTCAAACTATAAGAAATGTCAATCTGACATGCAAACTTCTCTCACTAGAAGTAGCAAAGACCTGTATCTACTAAACCTAAACTCAACATAAGACAGTGACAATTTCTGATTCAGGCACAAGAATCAAGCGAAGAGGCTAGAGTTCCAAACCAAGGAATGAAGTTTTACAGGTGATATAAATTTTACTGAAAGCTTTAATCTCTTAGCAATTAAATGAGAGAAGTATGACAACATTTTGACTTAGAATCATAGAACTGTAGAGTTGGAAGGGACTACAAAAGTAATGCAAGAATCTTTTGCCCAACACTGAGCTTGAACCTACAACCCTGAGATTAACAGTCTCATTATCTACTGACTGAGCTATCCCTTCTGGTAGCATCACATTTATCTTCCCTCACCCCTCTGCTTCTTCATCAAGTTTCTTGCAGGTGACAAATAGGTCTGTGGATAGACTCCTCCAATGAAGTCTAACCTTAAAAAAATCTGATCCAGCCAAAATATACAAGAAACTGGATAAAACAGCCCAACCTCAAAGTTCCACTCCCTCCACAGATATGCAGCACGAGGCATATCCCCTTTATATATAAACAAACATTATATATAATGCATATCCCCTTTATATGATCCACCATTGCAATGATGGGCAATATCTTCAATTTATTGCTGGCCAAAGTGTCTTATGGCCATATGAAAAAATACCGAATGCTATGAATCGCTCAAAGTCCATCTTGACAAAGGCATATTCTTAGCCCAACATTGATGTAAGTTTTAAAGTTACTATAATAAACCCCAAGCCTTGGCTCAAGTGGTAAGAGCAAGCGTTTTACAGTGAATAAGGTATTGGTTGTGGACTCAATACTTGGATTTAAACTTTTGTTCATCATGAGCTTATTGAACAGTTTGGGAAAATAACTCTCTGTTAATGTACTGTATTTTTCGTCCTATAGGGCGCACCGGCCCATAGGACGCACCTCTTTTTTTTGGGGGGGGGGGAAATAAATATTTTTTTTTATTCCCCCCCCCCCCAGCCACGGCTGCAGCCCCAAGCCTTGTGGACACCTGCTGGAAGTACGGGGAGCCCTCCGGAGGGCTCCCCGTGCTTTGGGCTGCAGGATGCCGTCCCAAGCTTTGCGTGCCCGGCGGGACCTCCCGCCGGGCGTGCAAGGCTTGCGGACACCCGCCTGAAGCACGGGGAGCCCTCCGGAGGGCGCCCCGTGCTTCGGGGTGCTGCCCGCAAGCCTTGTGAGCCCGCGGGACCTCCCGCCGGGCTTGCAAGGCTTGCGGATAGCTTCCTGAAGCCTGGAGAGCTAGAGGCATCGGTGCGCACCGACCCCTCTCACTCTCTAGGCTTCAGCGAAAGCCTGCATTCGCCCCATAGGACGCACACACATTTCCCCTTCATTTTTGGAGGGGAAAAAGTGCGTCCTGTGGGGCGAAAAATACGGTAACTATCTCACAGGGTTCCTGTTAGGACAAAAAGGAATAACATCATGCACCCCTCCATTATCTCTATAGAAAAAAGGAGAGATACATTTATATTATAATATTGTTCTTGATGTTTGTTGGCTATTCCTCCTGAAACCACGTATGCAAGAGAAGCACTGATTGACTGAGAGGAGGGGGAGGTAGTTAGTTCTGTTAGTGGAATAGATGACCTTTGATCTCAGACAGACCTCAAATGCTCAGTCTTCCTAGAAACAGTAGTAAAGAAAAGGTTCTTGGTACAGAACTAAGATTATTGTGTCATCAGCAACCGACAGACTTCTCTCTTCATTTGCATGTTTGAAAGTGACAAGGCTTCAATGAAGACTTCAGAATGCGCAATGGCAAAACTTCTGCCTGCCAGAGTCCTAAATATATAAAGTAGCTGCAGGGATGACAGCAGAAAAAAGCAGATGCCAAGGAAGAGGTGGGGTGAGGACCTTTGCTTTATTGCATTTGTTGCCAAACTTGCTACCCCAACTGAAGTGCTAGCTGGAGAGAAGGGCACTTGCTCGGCACCCTGCACATGTTTGCTACCCTTGCTCCTTCTTAGGCAGTTTTCCAGTCATCTGTGCTCTCTCCCTCCCCACATCCTACAAGATCATGAGATCTATTGAGAGTTTGGGCAGGCATCTCCATTGCCAAGTCCTGCAGGAGCAATCCGCCCAATACCAGGGCAGTGCATGTCACATCATACGGCCCCAAAGATTGTATGTGATGGGCCCAGTCACTGAACCAGTGAACCAGTTACCATTTTTCTTCCTACATTCCACCTCAAACCAGCTGACGGTGGCTTGATAAACCACAACCAATGTTCTATCCTGATCCAGAGTGATTTTCCCCAAATCTGCTACAATGTACAAAGGTTTTGTGACAATTGTCACAGGTTTCTAAGCAGACTAAGCAAAAGGATTTCCAGAAGGTAGAAAGTTTTAAAAGGTCTTTTACAGTCTCAGTTCTGCATCACTCCAGCCACCCCTGGTCCCAAGTCAAGGACTCTCTTACTATCTGACTGCTAAATTGTAATATTCTAGTTCTTGTGCTAATTAAGCCATATGGGTTACATAGGCACAGATTTTCCTTAAAACAGGATGGCAAATCCTAAATCACAGTCTAAAACAGAACATGAACACCATCTAAATCTGCATTTTGTTTCTACAAAATGTAAACATGATTAAAAGGGCACTTTGGGGTCTGTGTGTGGATTCTGAGTTCATGGACAAAGGGAGGATTCAAGAGAGATGCAGGGAATTTCTCTTGCAATTGCTAAGAGGAGGGTAGTTACAAAAACCCTTGAGAAGGAAACAATACATGGAAACGGTCTACTCCACTCTTTAAAAATCCCATCGCAGCAGAAATTAGCATCTTTCCAAACCTTCAATTAACAGTCGAATAGTCTCCAACTACAGATGGTGACAGCAGTCATGAAATTAAAAGATGCCTGCTTCTGGGGAGAAAAGCAATGACAAACCTAGCAATGACAAACCTAGACAGCATCTTAAAAAGCAGACATCACCTTGCCAACAATTCTGGAACGTTAATTTTTTCTGCTGGTTCCCATGAGTTCTCAGACTCATCTAACCCTTTCCATGCAACCAAATACTGTAATTTCCTCCTACTTATTCTCGAGTCTAATATCTCTTCCACTTCAGCCTCCTCTTCCCCCATCATGGTGGGAAAAGGAGGTGGTTCCCTTGAAATTTGATACTTATGCGCTGGTACAAACACTGACAATAAAGATCTATGAAATACAGGGTGTATTCTCATATTTTCAGGTAAATGAAGCTTGAAAGCAACTGGGATAATTTGAGCCTTTACTTGGAAAGGTCCCAATCTCCTTGGTTCTAGCTTTTTACACCTCCCTCGTATTGGTAGTCCCTTGGTAGACAGCCATACCCAGCTCCCTACTTGGATTTCTTCCCCAACGAGCCGGTGCTTGTCTGCAGCTCTCTTGTAAGCCTCTTTAGCTTCTTCCAAATCCTCTTTTAATATCTCATGAATGCACCTCAACTCCTCTATCATTTGTTCTGCTGCTGGTACTGCTAACTGCTCCTCTTGACCTGGGAATGCCCTTGGGTGCAAGCCATAGTTTGCCACAAATGGGGCTCTGCCCGTAGACACATGAAGTGCATTATTATACGCAAACTCTGCTAGACTCAACTTCTCTAACCACCCGCTCTGCTGACAACCAGCATAACACCTCAGATATTGTTGTAGTGTTGCATTCGTTCTTTCAGCTTCCCCATTGGTTTGCGGGTGTCTCGCCGACGTGAGGCTTAGCTCCACATCTAGTAACAGCATTAACCTTCTCCAAAATTGTGATGTAAATTGGGCCCCTCTATCTGAAATGATTTGTGATGGCATACCATGCAACCTAAAAATATTATCTAAAAACATCTTTGCAGTTTCCTGCGCAGTCGGAATTTTGGCACATGGTATGAAATGCGCCATCTTGGTTAGCATGTCAACCACCACAAAGATCACTGTTTGCCTATGCAATGATGGTAGATCCGTTATAAAATCCATAGACACCACATCCCAAGGCCTTCCCGGTGTGGGCATAGGTTGCAACAACCCTGCGGGAACTGCTCTAGGTGCCTTAGCTCGTTGACATACTTCACAACCTCTTACATATTGCGTCACCTCCTCCCTCAACTTTGGCCACCAGAACTGCCGTGTTATCTGATACAGGGTTTTTTCTCTACCAAAATGTCCTGCAGTCGGGTTATCATGATGTTGCCTCAACACTTTACCTCTTAATTCACCTGCAGGTACATACAGCATCCCTCTCCTGTACAACAATCCACCTTTTTCCTTGAAACCTTCCTCTTCCCCTCTACCTTTTCTCAGTTCCTCCATTTTCTTTTGTGCAAACTCATCTGTTACTGTCAATTGCTGGAATTCCCTGCCGTCCACTACTACGGCTGCACCCCCCCCCCCACTGATCCGATCTCAGCATTTCTCGCAACTTGGGAGGTGCTTCCCCTTCCATATACTCAGGTTTGCGCGATAGCGCGTCTGCACGAACATTTTGATGCCCAGGTATGTACTCAATCCTAAAATTAAACCCAGCAAAAAACTCCACCCACCTAATTTGCCTTTGGTTTAGCTGTCTAGCAGTTCTCCAATACTCTAAATTCTTATGATCTGTTTGTACCACCACCTGATGTGATGCCCCTTCCAAAAAATGTCTCCACACTTTAAAGGCAGCATGCACAGCTAAAAGTTCCTTATCAAATATGGTGTAGTTTTGTTCTGATTGATTTAATTTTCTAGAGTAGAATGCACAGGGTCTCCAGTCCCCTTCCTTGTCCTGTTGCAGCAGAATGGCCCCAATAGCCCTATCAGGGGCATCAGTTTCTACCTTCATACGTTTACTTGGATCTAGGTGTGTAAGATATTTTTCTGAAGCAAACACCGCCTTTAATTTATCAAAGGCCTTCTGTGCTTCCTCAGACCATCTGAATGGGCCCTTGCCTCTTAGACAATCAGTCAGTGGCGTTGTGATTTTGGAGTAATTACCTATGAATTTACGATAGAAATTAGCAAATCCTAAAAACCTCTGTAGATCTTTCTTAGTTTTAGGTGCCTCCCATTCCACCACTGCCTGAACTTTGCTGGGGTCCATGTGCACCCCTTTGTGGGAAATGCAATATCCCAGGAACTCCACCTTTTGTGTGTGGAATTTACACTTCTCTAACTTCACATATAACCTGTTGGTCCTCAATCTCTCTAACACCTGTGTGACATGTTTTATGTGTTCCTCCATACTTTCACTATATATTAAGAGGTCATCTAAATAAGAGACACAGAACTGATCCAGTATACCTGCTAAGACGTGATTGATGAAGGTTTGAAATACCCCTGAGCCATTTTGTAAGCCAAAAGGCATTACCAAGAATTCAAATGCACCATACTTAGTACAAAAACTGGTTTTCCACTCATCCCCTTCTCTGACCCTTATCAGATTACATGCTCCTCGTAGATCAAGCTTGGTAAAGACTTTGGCTGACCTTACTCTCTCTAAGAGGTCATCAATACGTGGCAGTGGGCACACGCGAGGCTTCATTTGGCTGTTAAGGATTCTGAAGTCACATACTAATCTTGGTGCCCCTTCCTCCCCTTTCTTTTTGACAAAAAAGACAGGAGCACCCCCCGAGGCCGTGAACTCTCTAATAAAACCTCTCTGCAAATTCTTTTGCAGGAACTCCCTCAATGCTGCAGATTCTAATTCCGACATGGCATATATCTTGCTTGGTGGCAACTGTGCTCCAGGGACCAGATCTATCTTGCAATCATAGGGCCTATGTGGCGGAGGTTTATCCGCTTCTTTTTCACAAAAAACATCCCGATAAGCAATATATTGTGACGGAATCTCACTCTCATTCCCCATCAACTTCCCTTCCACCTCTGTTCCCATTACTTCCACTGAGATTTTTCCCTTTTGCCCCAAACAATGTGTCATACAATAGATTGAACCAAAAACCAAAGACCTTTGATGCCAGGCAATCACCGGATTGTGACGATTGAGCCAACTCATGCCCAGCACCATCGGGTGCCCAGCTAGTTTGGTCACATGAAATGCCCTGGTCTCTGAGTGATGACCCATATCCATTCTCATTGGTGGAGTCTCGTAAGTCGCTTCTCCTGACAGTAGCGGTCTGCCGTCAATTGTTTTCACTCGCAGTGGGAAATTCAAAGGTAACAAAGCGATTTTGTGTTCCTGTACCAATTTCTGGTCTATGAAATCTGCTGACGCTCCTGAGTCTAACAGCGCCTCTACCTGGACCCTATGTCCATTGGGTAGTTGTAGTTGCACCTTCACCATTAGTCCTGGAATAGGTGGTTCCGTGTGAGAGCCTTCTATTGCTTCTCCACCCGGCTGCAAGCTCCCATTTCCAGCCGGGGACATTCGTTTCCCTGATGGCAGTTCCTTCGGGCAATTTTCTTCTCTCATGTCTGCTCCAGATAGAGACTCCCATCCTTTACGATTGCGACATTGTCGTGCTAGATGCCCTGGTTTTCCACAGACGAAGCAACGTCTTGTGTCTCTTCCTCTCCCTGCATTTCCTCTTACTATGGAAGTGGTAGTCACTGGGAGGGGTCTGGCTGCTCCTAATTCCATGGTCTCTGGCCGCTCTCGTCCTGGCATGTTACCCGCTCTGCTCTCTGTACTTTCAATAATATTCTTTTCCCGCCACCGTGCTCGCCATTGTTCCTTCTTTTCACTAGCCCTCCGTTCCACGCGTAGGCTCAATTGCAGGCACGTTCGGACCAGAGAGTCCAAGGAACTGGGTTCTGGCATTTGGATTGGGCCAATTGGTCTAAAATCTCATTATTCAGTCCTTCCCTAAAAAGGGCTGCAACTGTTGGGGAATTCAGATCCCATTTTAATTTCTGCACCAGCAAACTAAAGTTGGACCAATAAACTCCCACAGTGTCCTTTCCTTGTCTCATTCTCAACAGCTGCCTAGCTGTGGTTGTTTCATGTGCAGGGTCTAAGAAAATCGTGTCTAGATACTGCAGAAAAATTTGTTGATTTCCTAGGGCAGCATCCCTCCTAGATATGAGGGGTATAACACAGTCCTTCGCCCTCCCTTCCAAGAAATTAATCACATAAGCAACCTTCTCTTGCTCAGATTGAAATTCTTTATCCCTTATCTCTATTATGTAAGAAATTTCTGTCTTGAAAGCCATGTATTCAGAGCTTTCTCCCTTGAAGCTACGTGGACGTACAGTAAATGTTTGACTCACTCTATCTCCACACGTCGATTGCAGCATGGTTCTATGTTCTCCCAGTGCTGCCGATAGTACGTCGACTTGACTTTTCAACTGTAAGTTCTGTTGCCATAAGTCCTGTAATGTTAGCTGGAGCCCTGGGGTTTCTCCTTGCCCAACTGGCGCCACAGCTCCTTCCATTTTGGCTTCTCCTTCTTTACTTATAGTGAAGAGGCGCAGAGCAGAAGGTATTCTGTCAGGACTGGTCGTTGTCCTCTTCAGATCACCACACAAACGCTTCTTGTTCTTTTATAAAACTTTTTATTGCGTATTAACAAAACATTCTTATAAATGGTTCTTAACTATTATTCCTCAGAGTCACTTCTTTCAGCTACCTTCTGAGCTCTGCTTCTTGGTGGCCAGCCACTCTCAAAATGGCGAAGGCGCCCTTCCCTTCGCTTTCCCGCTCTTTTTCCTACCCTCCTGGCTAGAGCTGGCCTGTATCTCCCCTCCTCCCAATCTGAGCTAGAACTGAACCCTTGCCTTTCCTGGGAACAGCCGGTCCCTCCCTGTTGTTCCTCTGGCTCTCTTCTGTTAGATTCACTGCTCTCCTTCCCCCCTTGGGGAATGCTTTCTCCCTTTGGGAAACTGGAATCTTCTACCTCTTCCCTGACAGAGGGCCCAAGGAGAAGGGGACGACAGAGGACGAGATGGTGGGACAGTGTTCTTGAAGCTACCAGCATGAGTTTGACCAAACTGCAGAAGGCAGTGGAAGACAGAAGTGCCTGGTGTGCTGTGGTCCAGGGGGTCATGAAGAGTTGGACATAACTGAACGACAAAACACCAACAGTCTCCAACAGCTTTTGTTGACATCATGTCAGTTGGGACGCCTTTTCACTTTGGCCCAATCTCAAAGGAGATCCACAGCAAACATGGTTGTTGACTGAGGCATTCTCAAGAATGGAGTCCCAATAAAATCCAGCATCCTGCCTCCCCTTTCCTGGCAAAGTATTCCGTCTACTTAGTACTGTCTAAGACCAAAGCAGGCATTTAAAGATGTCTGTGGGTTCACGTCACACCCTCCAACTTCCATCAGAGGTTTTAAGGGGAATGCTAGCCCCCAACTGTCCCTCCATATCTCCATTTAAGCCCCCCAGGGCTCCAGAGAGCCCAGGGGAATGACTTTCTGTGCTTGCTACCTAATGAATTGTCAGTTATTTCTAAAACACTAACTTATGCACACAATCTTGCTCTAACCAACCTGTCTGAGATCCAGGTTTTATAAATGGCTGAAGATTTACCTATGAAGCTGGAGGAACAATCAGAAAGGGATAGGAGGCAAAGATTTTGGTCTATGAGGCCTACCGGAGAATCAGGAAGAGGGAGACATGGTTCAATTCATTATTGATTGGCTGTTCTCCCTGAATTTTAACATACCACTGTCCTCCAATGACACAGAAAGAGGACATGAGGGAGGCAGAAGCAGAACTATGCTAATTTGCTTTGAACACTACAGGCTCAAAGGCTCAATTTTCAGAGCACTACAGAATGTTAGAAACCTAAAATATGGTGAAGCTACCACTGAAATATTCCAGGATATCAGCCTGGCCACAGCTCTCCACCCTTACACATCAGCACTAAAAGAAGTGGGCACAGTATATCGACGGGGCTTCCTTTTAAAGCTGATAGTCCAGCACAAGGGCAAAACACGGCTTGTGGGTGATAACCAGCAGCCTGACAACATGCTGAAAGAGCTCCAGTCCCAAGCAGCAGATGGCACTCCCCCCCCCAGCACCTCTCCTCAGCTCAAGTCTGCAATAGCACCGTCTCAGGCTGGACAATCAAGAAATGCAGAAAGAAGGAAGGCAACTGCAAGGACAAAGTAAGAAATTTGTTTTGTTTTATTTCCTTATGTGTGAAAAGGATCTGGACTCTGCTCTAACAAGTGCAACAGTAAATGGTAAGAGCCCTTGTCCCAGGCTGGGAAGAGAAGATGTGAAGATTAGCAAGAAGCCCCTGCCTGTTCCGCTAATTGATCCTCGGTACCAAGGGAGGGATCGCCACCACTCCTATGTTCCTGATGGCATCCAGGAAAGCCACCTGAAGATTTGTGTACATAGCTTTCAGTTTATGCCGTTTGATTTTCAAGTTAGAAGTGATGTATATGATATTTATCTCTTGTTTTGATGTATTCCTTTTTTATGTGGTAGACCAGTATTGTTTGTTATTGGTTCTGTTTTGTTTACTCATGGATGTAATGCTATGGAAACTCAATAAAAACTGACACGATTGCCTCAAAGCTAATCCAAGTACAGTCGTACCTTGGTTTTGGAACAGCTTAGTTCCCGAACGTTTTGGCTCCCGAATGCCGCAAACCCGGAAATGACTGTTCTGGTTTGAGAACTATTTTTGGAAGCCGAACATCCGATGGGGCTTCTGATTGGCTGCAGCTGCTTCCTGCAGCCAATCAAAGCTGTGCTTTGGTTTCTGAACGTTTTGGAAATCAAACAGACTTCCCGAATGGTTTCTGTTTGACTTCCAAGGTACGACTGTAAGACAGAATTGTGAAGGCTGCAAATGTTAAAGATTTGCAGTTTACATTTCACATAATTTCCCCCCCTTCCCCTAAAGTAGCAATGAATGGAAAAAAAATCTGACAACTCAAAGTATAACAAATATAGCATACACAGGTAACAAAACTATATGGCAAGAATATACACCCCATAAATATAAGTGCAGTATCATGAGGTTATTCAGTTCTGATTCTATTTGCACAGATAATAATTTCTAGAAATAAGTTACTTCAAACACTAAGCGTGCAATACTATATACATTTACTCTACTGGGTTCATCCAACTTAGGATGGAAAATGCTCAAGCATATCTCAGTGTTGGTACTGATATTTTAAGGTTAAAAATCAGTTTTAAGGTTAAAAACCAGTTTCTGTGATGTCTTATTTCAGTAAAACATGGTAATTTAAATTACCATTTCCAGCAGGGTAGTTATGTTAGTCTGTTGAAGCAAAACATAACAAAGAGTATTGTGACATTATAATGACTAACAAATTTACTATGCCACAAGCTTTTGGGGACCAGAGCCTGTTGGGAGTGTTGTGGGTATCAAGGAGTTAACACTGTGTGAAGTGGAAACGCTGACTCAGGCGGTATGAGTCAGCATCATGAGTGGTGGGGCACTGCCTAACTGATCTATAGCCAGTTAGGATAAAGACAGTGGTATCTTGGTTCCCAAACTTAATCCGTTCCGGAAGTCTGTTCTAAAACCAAAGCATTCTAAAACCAAGGCACGCTTTCCCATAGAAAGTAACGCAAAATGGATTTCCAGACTTTTAAAAAAACACACCCCTAAAACAGCAATTTAACATGAATTTCACTATTTAACAAGACCATTTCTGGGTTAGGGTTAATTTTAGGATTGGGTTGGTGTTAGGGTAAGGATTAGAATTAGGGTTAGGGTCAGTGTTGTTTTATGTTTTCTTGTGATTTTGATTCACTTGTGGTTGGTTTGCTTTTTTCAGTTTGTGGTGTTGCTGCTTTTTCATGAGTTGCAACTTTGTTGGCTTTGTGGATAGTTTCAGTTTTAATTTTGAATGCCAGCTGGGGAGCACAAAGCCTCCACTTCCCAGCGGAGAGATCCCTGCCCCCACTCCTGCTTGCACGGGAGTAGGAGCTGGATGGGGCCAGGGGCAGAGGAAGCCACTCGGGTGCCTGGGGTGGTGCGCCCAGAGGTGTGGCGCACTGCGGGGCCTCTGGAGTCTACCTGCCTCCTCCCACTCAACCGCCCTACAGCTGGGGGGGGGGGGAGGCAGTGGGTGGACCATTTGGGCAGCGCGGAGCCTGTGTGTGCTCAAGCCACCGTGTCTCTCCAAGGAGAGACCCCCTGCAGGCCCCGCGGTGAGTGCCGCCTGGCATTTTGTCACCCCCCTCAGTGGTGACACCCAGGGCAGCCTGCACCTACCGCATCCCCTTCCTCTGCCCCTGAATGGGGCAGCTCAGCTGAGGAGCGCCTCCGCTTCCCAGCTGAGAGATCTCCACCCCTGCTCCTGCTTGCATGGGAGTAGGAGTTGGATTGGGGCTGCTCAGCTGGCGAGGCGCAGGCTCCATCACTTTTCCATCACTGGCTGCGTTCACCTCAATAGAGAAGTTTAAAGGAGCATCGTGTGGCAATGTGGAGACAGCCTGACAGCTGCCTCAGCAGAAGTTTAGGGGCTCTCAGATGAAGCTGCTAGGCTACCTCCACCTGCGCCACCCCAGCAACTATTCCGCCTGGCTGCTTTCAGGTGGTGCATGGGCTCTGATGCTGAGGTGGGGGCTCCTTTAAACTTCTCCCCTCAAAGGAGAAGTTTAAAGGAGCCCCCAGCCGAGAACCCCTCATTGGAAAGTGTGACGGAGCCTGCACCTCCCCATCTGAGCAGTCCGATCCAGCTTCTACTGGATCTCTCAGCTGGGAAATGGAGGCTTTGTGCTCCCCAGCTGAGCTACCCCATCCAGCTCCTACTCCCATGCAAGCAGGAGTGGGGGCACTCAAAACGGAAGTGTGGCACTGAAAAAGAAAGTGTAACACTCAAAACGGAACAGTTTGGATTCCGAAAAAAGTTTGCAAACCGGAACACCTACTTCCGGGTTTGCAGCATTCAATTTCCAAGTTGTTCATGAACTAAGCTGTTCGAAAACCGAGGTACCACTGTGGGTATGGCTGACTCCCCCTGCTGGCTTCTCCCGTGTATGTGATCCCTCCTGTGTATGATGATTCCTGGATGTAAGAAGATTGCTTTATGATGATGCAAGACTGCAACTTGAAGGAAGTCTACTTGAAATACAGCTTGACTCCTGAGTGCTTCATGGGGTACTTTCCGTCAGTCTGAATAGTAATAATAATTTAACAATAATTTTAGGCCACTCTGGGTGGCTTCCAGTACATATAAAAACATAATAAAACTACCAGGGACAGGGCTGCCCTCAAGATGTCTTCGCAACAGAGCCCACTTCATCAGATGCAAAGCCTCTTTATACATTTGATGAAGTGAACACTAATCATGGAAGCTTATAACATAATAAATTAGTCTGCAAGGTGCCAAAACTCATGGTTCCCGCCCCTCCCCAGCAAGTTAGGCCACGGTTCTGCTCCCTGTGTACAGACAAGAAAGAGGCTCTATATACTGATGCATAGACCCCTGCCATTTAATCCTTCATCACCATCACCATCATCTTGCTGAGAAAATTAACTGACACACTCCTCTCCATCCTCCTACCCATGTTGGGCCACTACTCCTAGCTCTCTTAGGAGCACCGTGTGTGCTGGGGTGCTTCTCATAAATAGCTCCACATGCTGCACTGCACCTGATGTGAGGCTGGCATGGAAGGGGAGGGTTAGGGTTCCATGTGGCGTCTCTCTGCACTTTATTCTCCATACACAAATGGAGTTTTAGGCAGTTCCACCAAATCTACTGAACACTGGTGTGAAGGAACACACTGTTAATAAATAGATTCCCAAAAACTTTGTGGCATTATCATTAATGGAAATGGCTGTCTAATGAATTGTAAACATTATGTGTACATTTATTTAGCAGCCTTTAAATTTCTCACTTTTGGAAATATATAGCAAGGTGCATAAACTGTCAAGTGAAACCTTTATCTATTTTTACCTGAGAATTTCCTTTGGAATATTAGGTGGTGAAGAATGGCTCTTTTCTTCCAATACCTCTGAAGACTTCTCCCTCTCGTCTCTTTCGGATACCACAACTTCAACTGCTGACTCTACTTCAGTCTTGTTTCGATCAGATTTTGCCTCCATCTTTGCTTGTTCACATTTAAACATAAACACAATTGAGGGTTTCTCACTTGAATCTGATTTGGACTCACTGAACCAATTATGCCGTTGAACAGGAGGAGGTGGAAGCATATGAATGACAGTTCCATCAAGACCCACCAGTTTCCCCTTTTCTCTTTCTCTCTCTTCCTCATCATCAGTCTTTCTGCGACGAAAGAAGCTCTTAAATGATATCCAACGCTTGGGCTTTGCATCAACAGCTCGTCTACCTTCGGAATGCAATACTGATTCAGCCTCTGTTGATCTTATGGGGCTTGTGGGTTTGGTCCAATTGCTGAAATGTCTTTGCAACACTTTGCTGGCATGATATGGTGAAGACGTGGAACGAGGAGGAGGAAATGGGGGAGTCTGTTCAGTTTTGGGATTTGTGGTATTCTGGGAGGCAGCCACTGGCTTTGAGGAATAGGCAACTAGTGACTTGGACAGGGTTTCCTTAGGCACCATTTCTGTGGAATTTCCTGCTTCACTCTCAGGACTAGACTGTGTGGTAAAGAGAGATTTGGGCCGCACTGGGACACTTTCACCTGTGTCTGCATCAGGAGGCAGAGAATACAATTCTTCTGCACTGCAAGACTTGGGTCCAGTCTGAGGTACTTCTGGGGGAGACTGTGGAGGCTGGATAGAAGCCACAATTTGTGATAGTACTGTACAGGCATTTTCCCTACTTCCACTACATATCTCCTGTGTCTCTTCTGTTTTGGCCACAGGATCATGAAGAGTTCTTGGTATTTTTGTTGGGGAGCTGTGATCAGAGCTTTTGGATGAAGTCAGACCTTTGCCAAGACAGCTGTTGAACTCCTGAACCTTCTGAGCCACAGAGCCCAGTCTTCTCTCAGAGCTATTAGTTAACCCTTTAGCCTGGGAGAGTTCAGTAGATTTGCTAGTTATGTTTTTCAGAGCGGCATTTTCTGTTTCTATTTCTTCATATGTGTGGCTGATGACACTTGTGGTTTTATCTTTTACAGAGAGCTCTCCACTAGTCCCTAGAAAACTTTTATAGATTGCTAAATTGTCATATGCATTGGGATTGATTACAATAGGAACTTTGATTGCATTCTTACAACTTCTAGCATATGTTGGCTCATCATGAATAATGATTGGGAAGGGTGGCATGCCAGCATTATTGTAACTATTGAATTTTATTTCAGACAGGTTAGGAGATTTAACAGGGATTGTTTTTGTAGAAATATTGGTTGATGTAGGTGAAGCAGGAGCAGATTTGTGAATGTTCTTCCTCAAAGGTACAGAAGGTCCTGGTGTGTTGGGAATTAGTTCCACTTTAGGAATCTTTTGCCGTGGGCTTGTACTGGAGGTCCAAACTTCCTGGTATCTGACTGCACTAGATTTTTTAAGATTGGTGTTCACTTGCCCAGATGATGCAGAATGAGGCGCAACCTTTGTACTTAGTGTATCGTGTGAATTTGGATTAGATAGGGTACTTTTTGAATCACAGCTTCTCGTTTGATTCTCTATACATTCATGGGTCATGGCTGCTGATACATCCACAATTGTGTATGGCTTGCATATGGGTTGTTCCATGTTTACTACCCTATAAGGTTTTGCTTGTTCTTCAACGGGGAGTAAACTTGCAGCTGGTGCTTGACTTGGCATACCTGAAGGACTACAGCAGTCTTGCTTATCACTTTGAACAGCAATCTTGCCATCCTTTTCTTCCAACCTAAGGGCAAGCACAGCCTTATGAGTCTCCAAGGTTTTGGTAGGAATTTGAGGGTTTTTAGTTACAACTGTCAATTGCTGATCATCACAAAAGCTTTTATATTCTTCCTCAATTAATTTGATATCTTTAGGAGTGCCTGGAGATAATCCACCATTGCAGAGCTTTTGAGAAGAACTGCTTGCTGTCCCAGAGCGAGACTCTTCAGTCAAAGAAGAGTCAGGAGACATGGAATCAGATGACACCATGCTTTGCATGCTTGCTTGCCCATAAAGAATCACAGTGTCATCTCCATAACCATTCAAAATTTCATCATAGCTATCATCATAGTCCACAGCACAAATCCTCTGGAGAGACTTGTTCCTTAAAGGCACTGTGTTCCATTTTTTGTCAACACAAAATCGGACAGGTGATAGCGTATTAGCCCTAAAGTTAGCAAAGCGTGGCTGTCCCCTCATGCGAATTTCCATTGCCAGCAGCTCTTCATCACTTTCATCCCAGCTCTCATGGTCTTCATGCATATTGCCAAAAAGCAGATCATCCTCACTCTCATCCTCACTGGAGAATTCTGGGTAACAGAAACGACCACCTTCATTACTTATTACATCAGTGCTTCCACTCAGAACAACATGCTTATTTTGCGAATCCTTCACGGCACCCAACATGCAACTTGGAGGGACCTTTCTTTCTAATGACTTTTTATAGCAATTGTTTATTCTTCCCAAGAATGCTTCCCTTGAATTAATTTCAATTCCTGTTAGAGAAGACGACGTGTCCAAGCCTGCAATTTCCTTCAACATTTCTGTCAGTCCATTATTGTTGCTTGGAGCTTTACCTACACCATCACTATTCCCATAAGGCCTATGAACATGACCATAACCTTCAATTTCTTCTTCATTATTATTATTGTTATGTGGTGTTTTTTTCAAGACAGTCCTATTTTGGTTCCAGCCTGCAATTGGCTTGTTCTCGCAAAGATCTTGTGGGCTGACCTCGCCACATATACCCTGTCCATCTACTGTCATCATGGTGGGTTTCACAGCTATAGTGGGTTTTTTTGCTACAGGAGGTCGAAAATTTCCTGTATTTTTAGTACGTTGGTTGTTGCTGTGACTTGCATTGATTTTCAGATTTGTAGGGACGAGAGGTTTTTCAGAAGCTGGAGGCAGTTGGTGCAAGTTTTTTGGCTTGAAGCAGTTTTTACATTCACCAGGTTTCCAGACATGTTCAGTGAATGCATTGCAAGCAGACATTTTCCCAGGGCTAAGCACCTGACTCTCAGAAGTTGTTCAATGCATGGTAAGATCATTTATTTGTTATCTTGCTTGTTCATCTTGTCTGTGTAATCAAATCCTGGTCATCCTAAAAAAGAAGAAAAAATGGTCATAAATGATCAATGAGAAGTTAGTTCCTACTCAAGAGGTTATGTCTCCCAACCTGTAGAAGAAGGAACTTCAGAAGTTCTATTTACCCTTCCATCTTTCACCCAAACTTACTTCAGAGGGTTATTGTGAGATGAAACAGGTACACAGAGAACCCAGAGAAAGGGCAGGATAACAAAAATTTGTTTTAATATAGGAACAAACCATCACTTTATCAGCCTTCCCTAACCTGACATGACCATGGAATACATAATCCCAGCAAGAAGTACGATTTGATAAACTAACACTAGTTAGTTAGTCAGTTAGTTAGTTAGCCTATAGTGCAGATGGGACTTTAAAGTAGTCACTACTTTAAAGTAGTTACTGTACCACTTTAAACAGTTATGGCTTCCCACAAAGAATCCTGGGAGCTGTAGTTTGTTAAGGCTTCTGAGAGTTGTTAGGAAACATCTACTCCCCTCTAGGAGCTATAATTTTCAGAGTTGCTTAAGTCAGTCCCTCCTTCCTAGAACTCTGAGATTTGTAGCTAAGCGACATTGTGTGTTGTGTTGTGTTGTGTTGTGTTGTGTTGTGTTGTGTTGTGTTGTGTTGTGTTGTGTGCTTGCTTCAATTGCAACCACATGGAGGCTGTTCCATGTGTCAACTATCTGTATGAGGGACACCCATGTAGTACCAGTGATTTTCAACCAAATCATTGTCTCCTCTCACTTTGCTTCTGATCACATGATTAAAAATGCTGAAACTACATAAGAAGCTGTTTATACAAATATATATTGGATGGAGCAGCCTACAAGCAAGTTGTCTTTTAAGCAACTGCTCACAAAGCAAGCTGCCTTAGAGAATAGTCAATCTGAAAATTAACTGCAATTTGTTTTTGTAATGACTAACCTCAAAGGAAAAAAACCAAACATCAACTTATTTATGTCTAGAATTGTGTGGAAAAACAGAAATCTGCTTGATTGATTTGAATGAATATCACTTGAGCAGAGAAACTTTATTTATTTAGTGAAAAAACTATTCTGATGTTGATTTAGTGGCTGTCTCCTTGTGTGTGGATGTTATGGAATGCACACAAATTTACTGTAAATTGACAACTACATTACTAAATTGGATTTCACAAAATACAATACTGTTCAGAATATAATGGCAGTTGGCCTTTATCACACTGTGGCATGCAGCAAGTACAGGTAATGAAATCAGGTACTTATCTGTCACTCTGCATAAATACGAGATTGCTTTATAGTAAGTGATACTGTTAATTTTTATACTCAATAGGTAACCACTCCTACCAAACACCAGATGGAGC
Organism: Podarcis liolepis; assembly: GCF_965112155.1. NCBI lineage: Eukaryota > Metazoa > Chordata > Lepidosauria > Squamata > Lacertidae > Podarcis > Podarcis liolepis. The sequence continues at coordinate 77,181,474 of NC_139564.1, forward strand.
TGCAGTATAACACAAGATGAATGTGGTGGTTCCCTCACTGCAAGAAGTGAAGCTACAGAGAACCAGGCAGAGGGCCTTCCTGGCAGTGGCACCCTCCCTGTGGAACGCCCTCCCATCAGATGTCAGGGAGATAAAGAACTACACAACTTTTAGAAGATATCTGAAGGCAGCCCTGTATCAGGAAGCCCTTTAATGTGTAATGTTTTATTATGTTTTCACATGTGTTGGAAGCCACCCAGAGTGGCTGGGGCAACCCAGCCAGATGGGCAGAGTAATAATAATAATAATAATAATAATAATAATAATAATAATAATATTAAACAATAGTAACAGTAGTAGTAGTGGTAGTAGTAGTAGTAATAATAATAATAATAATATCACATGCAAGCCTTGGTTCACTATTTCATAAACAATCTTATAAGACAGTAGAACATGCATACTACTTTTAGCTGTTGCATACAAGATAATATTGCACACAATTACTGTATAAAACAATATGAATATAAGGTAGGCAAGTATGTTCTATATATTCTTGCTTCAAAAGTTTAAATTTAAGAAATTGCTTCCCAAAATATTGAAGATAATTAGGAAGACAGTTGAGAGAAATATTACTTTGGCTATCACCTGCTTTCAAGTAGCCATTGAAAAGCTTTTATCTGTTTAAAGCAGTGTCAGGAGACTAAAATGTCTTAGAAAATACACTAGCATAACCACCAAAGAATTTGAGTTCACAAGGTTTTTAAAGGACTGGTTGGCTTATATGTATGTGTTCTTTGCCTTGATAAAGCAGCCTTTGCTTCAACATCTTTAGAACCACTGTTTTCTACTAATCAGACTGTGGCAAAATGATGCCTTCCACTGGACTACAAATTTTAAGACAGGTGCAAAAGCTTAAGTCTTTTATGATCACCACGTTAAAATAGACAAAATATGTGTATTATGAGCAATGGGGTGTGGAGAGAGTATAGGATTATTTTATTATTAGGCTTTCTGTCAGTATGCCTTTTACCATGTTTTTACTATGTTTTTATCATTGATGTTCTGTAATGTGTTTTTAATGTTGTACACTGCCCTGGGATCTTTTGATAAAGGGTGGTATATAAATTGAATAAATCATAATAAATATTAATTAGTTTATTTTTGGGTTGCTGTTTTGTTAATGTTACAATTGTTTTATAGATCATAGATGCTGCATTGATTTGTTAATCATAAGACTTTTGCTTTAATTGTGATGTTTAACTTATTTTATAGTTGTTGCTTTGTTAACAGTGTTTTTATACATTGTAATTGTTTCACTAATAATTTGTTAATTACTCTATATGATTTATGTTGTATTGGTGATGTTCTTTTATGTTCTGTCATGTTACTGTTATTTATTATTTGTAAATTGCTTTGGGATTCATTTGAATGAAAAGCGGCTTAGAAATATAATAAATCGGATCAAACTGCTTTCTCATATCTAGGTGCCAAACAGTACTAAATGAATTGAGACAGACAGGAGAGAGGACTTAAAATCAGAGTCAGTTTGTGGGATGAATACTTTTCATGAACACCCTTTGTTATTCATTAGGTGCCCTAATTTCAGTGGTGCTGATAGAATATTTCAAAGTGCTTTAGTTTTATAGCATTAAAAAAGCCTATTGGTATTATAGACAACGGAAGACACTAATGAATTAAATAACCTGAAGGCTGGCAGAGACAGCAAAAGAAATCCCTTGACAGTCCCCTTTGATGACAAACTTCCCTGTTGCTCAAAAGGGTAAAACCAGTTGCAAGCAAGCAAGCAAGTACACAGCAAAATAAGAAATAAGCTATTTGCAAACAATATCAACATGAATGTGGTCAAATTGTAATAATGCACTGCACAAAGTATAAGGATAGGTGTGTAGAGAACAAAAATTTAAAATTCTTTCATTGGGTTATTGGACCTTTCAGTGCATTAATTTGTGAAAGTTTTTTGTGTAGATTTTATTAACTCTAATGTAGGAAAATGTAGTCTTCCGAGACAAGAGTGACCTATGGTTTTGAATACCAAAAAAAAGAGTAAGACTGAGGAAAAAGTGAATACTGATATTTTAACTTCTTCCTGTGATACTAAAGACATCAAGGCAAAAGCTAGGGGGGAAATAACTACATTATATCCAGGACACACACACACACACACACAGAGAGAGAGAGAGAGAGAGAGAGAGAGAGAGAGAGGAAGCCTGAAATCTCCACTTGCTTACAAGCAATTTCTTATGTTCACTTCTCTTGGTATTAACAATTTGTCTAATGAAAGAGATACATGCAGCCTCTTTTTTCTTCTATGTATTTCAGGCACTATTTCTTTGCTCTGGCAGGTCCTCTTCCGATGTGTGCTGTCTGAATCACAATGAAGACCTCCTACACTAATACTTTATACCAACATAATCCAGTTAAAAGGAACTTAATTGGTGTGCACTATTCCCTGCAATTTCAGCATTCTAAAAATGAATAGTCTCCATAAGTACCAGATGGTGACATGCACTAATTAATCAGGCCAGCTCAGTGAATGAGCCTATTAAAATGAATGTACCTATTAGGCATGTGTTTTCAATGCTCTCTGCTGCAAAAGCCTCCCTTTAAATGAATGCCTGATTCATTTAGTGAGCAATATAGACAAGTGTGTGCTACAGTCATCTGAGTGTGCAATGGCGCCAGCCTATCAACTGCCTTTATATCATTAGATGCTTCGTGTCAAAGCATGGTTTATGTTGTTTTTCTTCTACTGGGAATGTGGAACACTTATCGTTTCACCTGTTTGGGAGGAGTTTGCCCACTATCAGCATACTCCAGAATGTGCTGCAGGCACCACAGCTCAACCCTGACAGCTCTTCATAGAGCTAAGCTAATCATTATTTCACAGCAATAGGAGGCAATTGTGAGAGTTTTGCCTTTCATCAGCACTTCTAAGAAAAAGAGAAACCAAACTATGTTTCACCATACTGCATTCAGGCCATTACAAAATAATCAATTAAGATTTGCCCATAAAAAAGCAAATATTGTAAGAATGTATAAATCACAAAAGGGTGCATAAATGTAAACGTCCTTGACAAATCTTCTCAATGCCTAATTTATACTACATGCATTTCATTCTATGATCCACTTGCCTTCTATCAACAAACACTTTGGGTGTTACCTACAGAAGCTTTGTGAAAATTGTTTTCCATGCTTGCAGATGTTGTTGAAACCAAAGGGTACTTGTGTTTCCCAAAATGACCACATTCAGGAGCTCTCCAGATTGACTGAGAACAATGTGCCTTGATATGCTCAGGTGTTTTAATAAAGAATAAATGATTGCATGGGCCACAAATCACTCCAGAAAATCACTGACATGAATATAAATATAGAATATGTGATGGTGAAGGGAATATAACTCATGTTGATGCCTCTGAAGTAAGCTACTACATTTATTCCTATGCAGTGTTCCAAGTGGGGAAAATGTCTAAATGCATCTCATAGGAGCCTTCTCTTTATAAAATTCATTGAATAATTTCTACATTCCTATGGCTAGAGCAGGCAGTACTTTGGGTGATATCCAACTTAACTGGTCTACTCTGAGTATGACTAATGTTAGGTATTACCCTTTGTATTTAAATGCTATTTACACACATCAGTAAGTGTCATAATAAGTTATATATTGTTAACTAAACTAACATACAGTACATAAACTATTACAATTTCTTCCATTGCTTCTGTTATAAAACTGAGATATAAATAGTTATAACTATTGCAGAGAGCAAGAAGAACCAGTGAATGAATTACTTCTTTTTAGATTATTAATAAAGGCTAACATTAAGTGAATGGGACATGAGTGGCGCTGTGGTCTATACCATAGAGCCTAGGGCTTGCCGATCAGAAGGTTGGCGGTTCGAATCCCCACGACGGGGTGAGCTCCCATTGCTCGATCCCTGCTCCTGCCAACCTAGCAGTTCGAAAGCACGTCAAAGTGCAAATAGATAAATAGGTACCGCTCCAGCGGGAAGGTAAACGGTGTTTCTGTGCGCTGCTCCGGTTCACCGGAAGTGGCTTAGTCATGCTGGCCACATGACCCGGAAGCTGTATGCCGGCTCCCTCGGTCAATAAAGCGAGATGAGCGCCACAACCCCAGAGCCGTCCGCGACTGGACCTAACAGTCAGGGGTCCCTTTACTTTTACGTAACATCAAGTAAAGTAGTAGGAATAGGAAAATGAAAATGGTAGAAATAAATCTCTCTTTAAAAGACAACAATGGAAAGCTAGCCAATTCAGGTAATATAATGGAGATGAGGGACACAGTCCAGTGGTAGAGAAATGCTTTGCATATATAATGTTCAGGATTCAATCCCTGGTATCTCCAGGTGCCAAGAAAATAGCTCTGCCTGAGACCATGAATAACCACAGCCAGATGGGATAGACTAGACTGGGGGAGATGGGCCAATGATCTTACAGCACAAGGCAGCTTCATGTTTCAAGAGGACCTCTTCTTACAGACGGGGGAAAACCATTACAGAATGGAAGCAGAGAGAGATGAAAGGAGGATTGTTGCTTATCATTAGAGGTGTAAAGGCCCGGGGGGGGGGGGAATTGAAAATATTCAGAGGGAAGTTTGTTCTTTCCCCCTTCAAAACCTTTGTCTTTTTCCAGAAAAAGAATATGTATTATGAAATGTGAAACAGCAGAGAAGCTTGTTTCAGTCTACACAAACCTTCAATTTTTAGAAGTCCATGATAAATATTATGACAAATACGAAAAAGCTGAATAGTTCAGAAAAGAAGAATGATTAAATTTCATGTAACATTCATTGTCTCTCCCCTGCCACACTTTTTCTCTGAATATTTCATTTCTGCTTGATACTGAAAGACTGAAAATTAATGTTTTCAATATTCATAATACTGTATTTTTTGCTCCATAAAATGCACCTGACCATAAGACGCACCTAGTTTTAAGAGGAGGAAAACAAGAAAAAAATATTCTGAATCAAATGTTGTACTAAACTATTTAATAACCTAATGGTGTATCATAATAATGTTTCAACCATGTAAAGTGAACAGCAGTCAACAGTGGCAGTAAGAACCATCACTGTCATTAACAAATGAAGAAACTTTTAGAAGACATCTGAAGGCAGCCCTGTTTAGGGAAGCTTTGAATGTTTAATAGGTTATTGTATTTTATTGTTCTGTTGGAAGCCGCCCAGAGTGGCTGGGGAAACCCAGCCAGATGGGCTGGGTAATAATAATAATAATAATAATAATAATAATAATAATAATAATAATAATAATAATTTATCCCCTAGTAAGGAGGGCAGCCAATGGAAATATATGAGCTTCCCATGTTGAGTCCCTTAGATCAAAGGACTGTATGGTTGGCCCTACACAATTATTTTAATAAAGCCAAAAGAAGTGGGACTTTCTTCCTTTTTGTTCCTTGCCGAGAGCTCTGGGGGCTTTCATATTTGGGAGGAATGAGGGAGAAATCCGATTCAATTCCCATTTAAAGTCAAACCTACCTAATTGACACCTTCGTACACAACACAAGGACCAAACCACAGCCACACTTCAAATTTCCCATTTCTGCAAAGGAAGGCACTACTGTCCCAGCAAGACCAGTGGCGAAGGGAAGGTCTTGTGTGGTGGCACGTCGCCTGTGGGGATGTGGGACGTCGCCCACATGAGCATCGTCCCAAGGGGGTGGTGTGCGTGCGCCCATCAAAATGGGGCGGCCAAGCACGGGGGAGGAGGGATTACATGGTTCCCGCTGTGCTTGCTTTACACCCATGTAAGCGGCTCTTGTCCCGCTTTGCTGCTTTAAAGTGAGCCATGGAGGAGGGAAGGAAGGGGAGCCATGGCTCCCGTCCATCCCTCCTCCGTGCAGCATTTGCTTCATAAGATGCGCAGACATCTCCCCATACTTTTTAGGAGGGAAAAAAGTGTATCTTATGGAGCGGAAAATACGGTAATTTTCTTTTTTTACTATACAGTGGTACCTTTGGTTACGAACTTAATTTGTTCTGGAGGTCCATTCTTAAGCTGAAACCGTTCTTATCCTGACTTCCGGGTCAAGCGCCGTCGACTAATGGCGGATTTCCTCTGAGCTCCGGAGGGAATCGGCTCAGTAGAGGACGGGTCCTGCCGCGGCGGTGACGCGGGGACCCTCAGAAACCACAGGCGCTGAAGCCTGTGGACTTGGTGACTCGGCGGGCACCATTTGCGCCCCCGACCCGCGAAGGAGCCTTTTTAAAGGCTGCGGAACGGGGGGCGGGGAGTGGCGTGGTGCTGAGAGTAGACCGCTTCTTCTATGGAGTGAAGCCGCAAGCCATGGCTGGAGAGCGCTGACTTCTTCCTTTGATTATTTGGACTCTAAAAGCAACACCCTGTGAATAATACGGAAATTGGAACTAAAAATTTTTTCCCTTTTGAATTTGGCACGATCGGGTGAGACGCTAAAAGGAAGTCCGTCTCCCCTTCATGTAGACAAATTAAAGCAAGAACCGGATAACTAAGGTCGAGCGATCTTTCTTTTTTATGGGATAAAAGTTATTAATTTCACGACTTGGCATTATAAGTATCTGTGCTGGAGGATAAGAGTTGACGTTAAGTGCAACCCCCCGGGATCCGGGAGCGATCCACGAGAAAGCCTGTTGAGGAGATACAAAGAGTTTGACAGCTGTCAAACGAGCTGTCAAAGTTGGAAAACTTGGAAAATTGGTTTCTGTGATTTCTGCTGGTTATTTTTGTTATATTTGGACTTTAAACTGTTAAAAATAAAGAAGAAACAGAAACAAATTAACTTGACTGTTGGACTAAAGTTGGAAGGAATATTAAGTAACTAGAATCCCTCTAGAGGGAGTATTGAGACATTACAATGGCTGCAGGTGGAAAAATACAGGCTGAGCTGGACAGAATGTTTTTTCTATTGGGAAAGTTACAAGGTCAGAGTGAAGCTTTGGCTACAAATGTTACAACTTTGAATTTTAAAGTAAACAAACTTGCTGATTGTGTCAAGGACTTGACGCAAGAAACCTATGCAGCTGAAAAAGAAGAGATATGTGCTGTTTCTGAGGAGCTGAAATGCTGCAGATGAAAAAGGAGAGCCAGAGGCCTGCAAAGATGGACTTTAATAACAAGACCTGGATGATGAGAATTTGGTTTGAATTACAGAAGGAAGACTGGAGGGATCTCCCTATTGGGAGATCTGAAGACCTATGGATTACAAATTTGACCAAGGCGAAAGTTGGAGCTTTTGGGACATTTGGGACATTTGGACTTAAAAGCAATAAGAAACAAGATTCGGGCTCCACTTCTGAATATGGAGGTCTGGTTGGAAGAAACATAGATCTTATTGAGACAGAGCCTCTCTGAAACTCGATGGCTGATATAAAGGACTACCAACAAAACCGGCAGAGAGGGACTGAGAGAGATTTGAGGGCCTCGGACGTGAGATCTCCAGGCTGATAGCTGATAGATTGAGAGATATTTTTGGGATCGAAACCGGGAAAGGGGGGGGTGAGAGTTTTGGAATCCAAAGGGTGTATAACTATATGTTGCGTTTTTTTGCTGTTATTTTGTTTTGTAATTATTATAAAAATTGGGAAATTCGTGGAAGGGAATTTGGGTCGACTTTAGAAAAGGGTTTATGATGAGTATTGTGGTTTAAATTGAGGTCCATAAGTTAAAATTGGTCAATTAAGATGAATTAGGTATAATATTAATAAGGTAAAAGTTGGGGATAAGAACTTGCTAACTATTGGAATTGGGATACAAGAAGGGGAGGTGTGGGGAAGTCAGTGAAAGATGTTAAGAAAATAAGGATTTGAAATTATACTTGTTATTTGTGTCGTGTCGTGTTATGTTTGTCTATGTTTTTGTGTTTGTCTTAAAAATTTGTGAAAATTCAATAGAAATGCTTTTTTTAAAAAAAGAAACCGTTCTTATCCTGAGGTGTGCTTTTGCTAACGGGGCCTCCAGCGTGCAATTTCCGTTTGCATCCTGGGGCAAAGTTTGCAACCAGGAGCAGCTACTTCTGGGTTAGCGTGTTAGGATATTTCCGTTCCACCTTAAAAGGGAGCAGGCTTTGAGAGTCACAGAGTCTGCGCATGTCCTATTCACAGGATGTTTATGTTCTGATGTTCCTTTCGTTTTCCCAGTTTGTCGAAGACACTGACTCAGAACGGTCATGTTTTTCCTTTGTTCTGTTCAGCGTTAAATAAACTGTAATTATGCTCTTCTGCGGTGCGAGCTTTTGGCTGTGTTTCTGCTGATAAACATTGTGCACAAGCCTGGAATGTGGCAATCTATTTCTAAGGCTTCGTGTCGCTAACTGCTGGATCTGCCTGTCTACGGGAGATCGATGGACGTCCGGCAGACGGCTTGGGGCCATGATGGACTATATCTCCCTGGCAGTTTCCCAACATAGCGGAGCTTGTAACCTGAAGCGTTTGTAACCAGATGAATTTGTAACCAGAGGTGCCAGTGTAATGCTGATGGTTTTCTCTGTTTTTATTGCCCACTCCTCATAAACTGGCAAAGCCACATAAGTGCTAGGTTCCTTCTTCAGTTCAGAAGCTTGTAGCTCCATTTGCAATAATTCTTTAAAAAAAGGAAAAGAAAGAAATCCAATTCACAATTATTGTCTGAATAAACTGTACTTTAGAATGTATGAACCACCTGCTGGATCGGGCCATTGACCCATCTAGTCCAGCCTTCTATTCTCACAGTGGCCAACCAGATGCCTGTGGGAAACCCTCAAACAGGACCTGAGTGCAAAGGCCTTCTCCCCCTCCTGTGGTTTCCAGCGACTGGTCTTTAGGAGGAGACTGACCATGGAGGCGGAGCAAAGCCATCATGGCTGGTAGCCATGGATAACCTCTATGTGGATTAGGTATACACAAGGACTAAAATGAGTTGCTAGGCAGTAAAGACACCCAGTTACACGTGTCTACATAGAAATGAGACCAGGCACTTCAAAGAGTGAAGAGTAAAAAGGCACTTCAATACAGCATGGCATATTCCCGTGCCCAGATATACAATTTCCTTACATAGCTTCCAAGGAAATCCCTTGGAACATTTTTAAACATACTCCAGGGCACACATATTCAGCTCCTTCAAGTGCCAGCTAAGTAACCGCATGCTGACTGGGAAGATGACAAGTTTGAAAGCTAGTCACTACTTGTTCACTGTGTGTCAGAATACTAGTGTTCCCAAAAAGGGAGCAATGATAATAGTAGCGAACACCCAATTGATTCTAGATGATAAAATCATTGATACTGAACATTAGCAGAATGTGATATATATATACAAAGCCTCTTCTAAACAAAAAAGCTTGCACAATTATTCCTCACCTACTTGCAAAAAGTATCCCTGATGAGACTATCACCTACAGATAGGTAGCCGTGTTGGTCTGCCATAGTCAAAATAAAAAAATTCCTTCCAGTAGCACCTTAAAGACCAACTAAGTTAGTTCTTGGTATGAGCTTTCGTATGCATGCACACTTCTTCAGATACACTGAATACCTGTTTCAGTGTATCTGAAGAAGTGTGCATGCACACGAAAGCTCATACCAAGAACTAACTTAGTTGGTCTTTAAGGTGCTACTGGAAGGAATTTCTTTATTGAGACTATCACCTGATACTGGTGGTATAATGGATGTAGCATTAGGTTTGGACGTAGGGGAACCCAAATTCAAACCCGCTTTTTGTTAAATGTACAGTGGGGCTCTTTTATAAGAGACGTTTAAGAAAGCTGCTTCTCCAAAGCAGCCTTCCCCAAGCTGTTCTACAACTCCCAGCATCACTGGCTTAGCTGGCTGAGGGTGATAGGACTTTTACAAAACATCTGCAGGGTATCAAGTCTGGGAAGGCTGCCTCCCATTGTTTATAAACAGGAAAGAAATAAAGGTATTGTCATGACCCCAAAGGCCAGCAGTGACCTGGACCCAGGCCCAGAGGCTAAGGGATCAGTGGTGCCAAGGAAGGTGGAACAGGCCCAAGAACCACAACTGAAAGAAAAATGCCCAAGACCAAGATGGCAGTAACATCTGGACTGAGACACCTCAATCCAGGTCTAGCAAAAGGCTAGCATACTTACTTCCAAAAGCCTCTCACACCACAGAGCTGGTGCAGTAGTATAGGCAGAGTGCTCCCAGGATGAGCTCTTGGAGAGAAGGAGTGCTGGGAATCCGAGCCAAATGCCTGCCCCACAAGGTCTTCTACCTTTCCAAGGAGGGCGAGGCAGGATATCAAGGCATTAAAGGCTACAGTCTGGTCTCAAGAATAGTTGGAGCAACTTGCTTATTAGGAGTGCTTGGTGATATGATGACCAGCTTACCTTGCCCTATGGTGCTCTATGAACTTCTTCTCAGAAGCAGAATGGTATATATGTACATTAGAGGAAGATAGAAACAATTACTCCTCTTCATAATAAATTCAGCTCTAGATGTTTTGCTAGTTGGCCAACTTTGCAAGACTCAAAAACCACAGAGAGGGAATGTGTCTCACTCTTAGTTATAACTTAGTTAAAACTTTTAGAAAAAACAATTGGTATTTTACTGAAAATTGCTAAACTGAAGATGGGAAGAGAGAAACTGGACTGAGTTTATTCCCTGTTCAGTAAAGCAATAACGTCCGTAATATTAGTCCTGATTTGTAGTCATAACAACATTATCAGAGAAGAGGCTGTTCCAGCAGAGTAATATATAGTATTTGTATTACAATTCACTTGTTTATTTTTGGCTTTGATAAAAAAAGATTATTTTTGTTATGAATAATCACAGAATGATTTACTTTTAGATGATTCTAACTTGCTCCACTTAGTTATGGCAGCTCTGAATGATTAGAAAATCTTATTCACATGCCAGTCACACATATGTACTTGATAGTTTTGGCTGGGAGAGGGAGAAGAAAATGAAAAAGGTACTTTAATTTAAAATGCTGATTTACTATTAGAATTTCACAACAAATGGCCCGTATGAGTGCATCTATAATAACTTGTGCAGGCAAAAATTCAAAGATTCTCAAACATGCTAGCTTCTAATTACTACGACCCATTGAGTATCAAGTAAGAAATATTCAGCTATTCCTACATATAGTTTTATGTTAGCATGCTTAGGAGAAATACCACTTCATGCTTGTGGATGAATTCATTTCATGTTGTTTTTAATGGCGGATAAGTAAATGCCGGTTAGCCAGAGTATTTCCCAACACTTTATAATCTCAGGGCTACTTCAAACACTAACAACTTTACTTCACAGAAATTCACATCAAGTACTACTTCTCAGGGTTGCTTCAAATGGAGTGGTGCCCCACAAGACGAATGCCTCGCAAGACGGAAAACCCGCAAGACGAAAGGGTTTTCTGTTTTGGAGGCGCTTCGCAAGACGAATTTCCCTATGGGCTTGCTTCGCAAGAAGAAAGCCCATAGGGAAATCTCCGGGGACCTCTTTTAAATGCTGGTGGTGGGGAGCAAAGCCTTCCCCCCCCCTCCGGCCTTCAGAAGAGGTCCAGGAAGGCCGGCGGGGGCCGAAAGGCTTTGCTCCCCACCGCCAGCATTTTAAAAGCAGTCCGGGATAGCAGGGAAGCGCTTCCCGCTATCGCGGACGGCTTTTGAAGGCAGGCGGGGGGGGGGCAAAGACTTTCGCCCCCCGCTCGCCTTCAGAAGAGGTCCAGGACCCCCCTCCCCACCTTCTCACTATATAGAAGGATCTGGCAACTTCTGTTTCAGTGTATCTGAAGAAGTGTGCATGCACACGAAAGCTCATACCAAGAACTAACTTAGTTGGTCTTTAAGGTGCTACTGGAAGAAATTTTTTTTATTTTGACTATGGCAGACCAACACGGCTACCTATCTACTACTAAAATCTTAGGTGCAGTATGCTGCACCCAGAATTCATAAACTGCTCATGCTAATGAAATTCCCTTTTGCAAAACGTGCCCAGTTCTATGTGAGTTTTGAACATTCTTTTCTTGTTGGATTTGTCTGGGTTATTTGTGGGGCATAGGAATTCTTTCTCTTTTTTTTCAAAATATAGTCTGGCCCCCCACAAGGTCTGAGGGACAGTCGACTAGCCCTCTTTTGCTGACCCCTGGTGTAGCAACTTCCTGAAGCATCCCTGCCTTTAGCACAAGGCCTGAGGATTCAGGGTCCAGCAACTGGAGGAACGTGTAGCTACGCTCCAAAGAATTAGAGAGCTGGAGCTCTTCTTGGAAGCAACAGAGCACACCGTCTCCACCAAGGAGGAGACAGGGGACTCCCCTGAGAAGGAGGCTAGTTCACCAACACAGGAGCCAGATATATGGAGAAACGTGACTCAAAGAAGTAGGAGGCCCAGGGTTCGCTCTGATTGTTTAGAAATACACAATCGCTTCGAGGTCCTCTCCCCTAGCATGGAAGACGAAGAGCAGGCTCCATTTGAGGATCTCTCCCTCATTACAGTCGATCAGGTATATGAAGACGACCAGCAAAGTCAGTCCTCAGGGAATGTGCAGGCGACCTTGGAACAGACAGCTCACGGAAGAACCACGACCAAACCTAAGAGGAGGCGTGTAGTGGTGATAGGGGATTCCCTACTGAGGGGAACAGAAGCAGTGATCTGTGGGCCTGACAAGATGTCTCGGGAAGTGTGCTGTCTCCCCGGGGCTAAGATCCAAGATGTAACTGAACGACTGCAAGGAATCATAAAACCCACTGACAAATACCCCTTCCTCTTGGTTCATGTGGGAACCAATGACACTGCAAGCAATAGCCTCCAGAAGATCAAAAGAGACTACGAGGCTCTCGGCAGGAAATTGAAGCAACTAAATGCACAAATTGTCATCTCATCTGTGCTCCCAGTTGAACGACGTGGCCCAGGGAGGGAGGGAAAAATAGTGGAAGTGAACAGCTGGCTTCGCAAATGGTGTAAACAGGAACGGTTTGGATTCTTAGATCACGGACTGCAGTTTCTTGAAGATGGACTTCTGGCAAGCGATGGGCTGCACCTCACAACGGTTGGGAGAAATGTTTTTGCCAAAAATCTCAGAAACCTCATCAGGAGGGCTTTAAACTGACTAATGTGGGGGAGGGAGACAGTGCTCCTGAAGGTAGGAGTCTATCAATTGATGAAGATGATCATCCAAATGTCATCGACCAAATGGAGCAAACAGCACGCAGACCTAGTGGTGGGAGGAAAAAATCCTTAAATAAGAGACATGGGGGAATGATTAATGGACTTCAATGTCTGCACTAATGCGCAAAGCATGGGAAATAAACAAGATGAGCTTGAGCTCTTGGTACAGCAAACTAAATATGAGATAATAGGCATCACTGAAACCTGGTGGGATAAGTCCCACGATTGGAATGTAATAATGGGGGGATACAATCTATTTCAGAGAAACAGACCAGACAAGAAAGGAGGAGGAGTGGCGTTATATGTCAGGGATGTGTATACCTGTGAAGAGATCCAAGATTTAGAACCTCAAAGCCAAAGTGAGAGCATTTGGGTCAAAATTAAGGGAGAGAAGAATAACAGAGACCTCATTGTGGGAGTTTACTATAGATCCCCAAGCCAAACGGAGGACATAGATGATGCCTTCCTGGAACAGATGGCCAAGCATGCAAAAGGAAGGGAGATAGTAGTAATGGGGGACTTCAATTACCCGGATATTTGTTGGATGTCAAACTCAGCCAAGAGCATAAGGTCAAACAGATTCCTCACTGGCCTTACAGACAACTTCATTGTCCAGAAAGTGGGAGAAGCAACAAGAGGAACAGCCATTTTAGATCTGGTCCTAACCAATGTTGATGACCTGGTTAGTGGGGTAGAAGTGGAAGGATCATTAGGCGCGAGTGATCATGCTCTTCTGAAGTTTACTATACAGCGGAAAGGAGCAGCCAAGCATACTAGGACTCAATTTCTTGACTTTAAGAAAGCCAACTTCATAAAACTTAGGGAAGTGCTGGGTGAGATCCCATGGACAGTAATACTAAAAGGAAAGGGAGTTCATGATGGCTGGGAGTTTGTTAAGAGGGAGATAGTAAAAGCACAACGTCAGGCAATACCAATGAGATGGAAACATGGAAGGTGCCTGAAGAAGCCAGGGTGGCTATCTAAAGAACTTTTAACTGAGTTAAGATTAAAAAAGGATGTGTACAAAAAATGGAAAAGGGGGGAAACCACCAAAGAGGAATTCAAACAAATAGCCAGCACGTGTAGACACAAAGTCAGAAAAGCTAAAGCACAGAATGAACTCAGGCTTGCTAGAGAGGTTAAAGCAACAAAAAAGGCTTTTATGGGTATGTCCGTAGCAAAAGGAAGAACAAAGAAACAGTGGGGTCACTCAGAGGAGAAGATGGTGAAATGCAAACAGGGGACACAGGAAGGGCTGAACTCCTCAATGCCTTCTTTGCCTCAGTCTTCTCCGATAAAGAAAACAATGCCCGACCTGAAGAATTTGGAGCAAATGATTCAGCAAAGGAAACACAGCCCAGAATAACTAAGGAGATAGTACAAGAATACTTGGCTAGTTTAGATGTATTCAAGTCTCCAGGGCCAGATGAACTGCATCCAAGAGTATTAAAAGAACTGGCAGATGTGATCTCAGAACCACTGGCAGTCATCTTTGAGAATTCCTGGAGAACAGGCGAAGTCCCGGCAGACTGGAGGAGGGCAAATGTTGTCCCTATTTTCAAAAAGGGGAAAAGAGACGACCCAAATAATTACCGCCCAGTCAGTCTGACATCAATACCAGGGAAGATTCTGGAGCAGATCATTAAGCAAACAGTCTGTGAGCACCTAGAAAGGAATGCTGTGATCACCAATAGTCAGCATGGATTTCTGAAAAATAAGTCATGTCAGACTAACCTGATCTCGTTTTTTGACAGAATTACAAGCCTGGTAGATGAAGGGAACGCAGTGGATGTAGCCTACCTTGATTTCAGCAAGGCATTTGACAAGGTGCCCCATGATATTCTTGTAAAGAAGCTGGTAAAATGCGGTCTTGACTATGCTACCACTCAGTGGATTTGTAACTGGCTGACTGACCGAACCCAAAGGGTGCTCATCAATGGTTCCTCTTCATCCTGGAGAAGAGTGACTAGTGGGGTGCCACAGGGTTCTGTCTTGGGCCCGGTCTTATTCAACATCTTTATCAACGACTTGGATGATGGACTCAAGGGCATCCTGATCAAATTTGCAGATGACACCAAACTGGGAGGGGTGGCTAACACCCCAGAAGACAGGATCACACTTCAAAACGACCTTGACAGATTAGAGAACTGGGCAAAAACAAACAAGATGAATTTTAACAGGGAGAAATGTAAAGTATTGCACTTGGGCAAAAAAAATGAGAGGCACAAATACAAGATGAGTGACACCTGGCTTGAGAGAAGTACATGTGAAAAGGATCTAGGAGTCTTGGTTGACCACAAACTTGACATGAGCCAACAGTGCGACGCGGCAGCTAAAAAAGCCAATGCAATTCTGGGTGCATCAATAGGAGTATAGCATCTAGATCAAGGGAAGTAATAGTGCCACTGTATTCTGCTCTGATCAGACCTCACCTGGAGTACTGTGTCCAGTTCTGGGCACCACAATTCAAGAAGGACACTGACAAACTGGAACGTGTCCAGAGGAGGGCAACCAAAATGGTCAAAGGCCTGGAAACGATGCCTTATGAGGAACGGCTAAGGGAGCTGGGCATGTTTAGCCTGGAGAAGAGGAGGTTAAGGGGTGATATGATAGCCATGTTCAAATATATAAAAGGATGTCACATAGAGGAGGGAGAAAGGTTGTTTTCTGCTGCTCCAGAGAAGCGGACACGGAGCAATGGATCCAAACTACAAGAAAGAAGATTCCACCTAAACATTAGGAAGAACTTCCTGACAGTAAGAGCTGTTTGACAGTGGAATTTGCTGCCAAGGAGTGTGGTGGAGTCTCCTACTTTGGAGGTCTTTAAGCAGAGGCTTGACAACCATATGTCAGGAGTGCTCTGATGGTGTTTCCTGCTCGGCAGGGGGTTGGACTCGATGGCCCTTGTGGTCTCTTCCATCTCTATGATTCTATGATTCTAGGATTCTAGGATTCTATTATCAAATGCAATCAAATTTGGCAATTGGTGGCTGTCCTAGAAGTTATTTTTCTTTTCTTTTTGCACAGTTTACAGATATGCCTGTTCTGTCAGTCCACAATCTAAATCAATCTTACAATATACGGTAATAGGTCATTCCTGAAGTTTCCCTGGGTTTCAAGAGCTTTTTGTTGCATGGCACAGTAAACTATAACAGCAGAGAGCTGCTGCCATGTAGAAACTCTCTTTGGATCCTGGTGATGTCTTAATGCTTGCAAACAAACTCCTATTACATTCATTCAATAATTCCATTCAGTTCAAAGCTTATGGTTATGCAAATTTAAGACTGAATATTAATGCAGGAATACTTTCACTACAGTGAAAAGAGCAGTTCAGTCATTTTGAATTTTTCTCACTATCATAAAAATTACTTTTAGCAACATATGGACTAAACTCATGGTTTTATAGTAATATTATTATTATTTATAGATCAAAGCTAACCCCACTGTCCCTGCCTCACAGTCATACACAACGGAAGAAAGGGGCGGAAGCAAGGAAACAAGGAAACAGCAGAGAGAAATTTTTTTTACTATTTTTTATCTTTATATAGAAAACAGACCAGAAAAGAAGTGGGAACAACACAAAATGGTGATTGGGAGGCAGAGATGATGGAGAACGGAGAAGAGCACAAAATGGCAATCAGAACCAGAAGGAGAGAGAGGGAGAGAAAGAGAGCAACAGAACAGTCAATGAACAGCAACTGACACTCAAGAGTGATCGGAATGAGAAAAAAAGGCAAAACTAAAATTGTGGAAAAGAGATGAATGAATTGCCTGAGAGAAAGCAGCAAGAATGGGAGTGTAAATATATGGGTGTGTGTGAGTCTTTGATGGAGGCAGAACAGACTCAGGTGCTACGGTGAAACATGGGGGTTCCTGCCTCCCATGACACACTATGTACTGGCCCAAACCAGCAGGTTCAGATCTCATGGTTTTATACACTGAATAAGATTTTTATTGAAGTTTTTCATAATACACTAAGATAACAGCTACAAAAAATATAAATAAATAGCATACACAGTTCTCTCTTAAGTAGCTCCTCCCAGTATTCACCTGGGATCTTTCCTTTCTCCTCCCAGCCTCTTACCCTGGGATGCCAACACTTCCCTGTTCTCCCATCCAGAGTCCTCCATCAACCACCTACCACCCCACGAGCATGCATTCCCTGGACCCTAATAAAGACCCCAGACATAGGACTCCAAAGAAAAAGGAAAAATAGGAAAACAAAGAAGAGAGACAAAAAAGAGGGGGGAAATGAAAAGAAACAATAAGAAGAAAAGAAAGAGAAAGGGAGAGAGAGAAAAATAAAGGACAAAACACAAAAGGGGGAAAACATTATTATTCTTATAGATCAAAGCTAACAAGTTATATAAATAGTAAATACCATGTGGTTATTTATTTATTGCATTTATACCCCACCTTGTTCCCCATGCTTCTCCTCCTCCCCATTTCATCCTCACAAGAACCCTGTGAGGTAGGTTAGGCCAAGAGAGAGAATGACTGACCCAAGGTCACCCACTGAGCTTCATGGCTGAGTGATGACTTGAACCCGTGTTCCAGGTCCTAGTTTGACACTCTAACTGCTATACCACACTGGGTCTTGTAGAACACAATATCCCAATATGCAACAAAACCCCCTCAAATACTGGACTAAAACAGGACAATGTAAATATTAATAGTATCCATTAAATTTGCCCATACCTGGCCATAACTAAGTACAGTGGTACCTCGGGTTACAGACGCTTCAGGTTACATACGTTTCTGGTTACAGACTCCGCTAACCCAGAAATAGTACCTCGGGTTAAGAACTTTGCTTCAGGATGAGAACAGAAATCATGCAGTGGCGGCGCAGCAGCAGCAGGAGGCCCTATTAGCTAAAGTGGTGCTTCAGGTTAAGAACAGTTTCAGGTTAAGAACGGACCTCTGGAACGAATTAAGTACGTAACCAGAGGTACCAATGTAGAAGCAGAATTTTACACTGTTAGAAAATGCACACAACTAAATTGTTTTATTATTGAAATTCTAAGGCTCTTGTACTTTCCCCCACTATTACATAAACACCACCAGCATTCAGTGTCCAATTATTACCATTTAGCTTCTGAAATAATAAACTAATTATTATGGGAAGATGTTAAAATTTCATTAAACATTGTCTGACACTAGGTAGCACTGAGTTGACTTGATGAAATTGGAAATAACCAGCAAATAAAGCCTTACAACCCAGTCTAAGAATAAAGATTACACAAATTCCCTGTATTGCTCACTCATTAGTGCTCTTAGGCACCAGTAGTTTTAAGTGCTTATAAAATAACCATCTAATTCAATCTTATTTTATCATAGTTTTTGTGTTTTTCTTCTGAGCAACTTTATGTAGCTAACACCAATAACATAAGAGTTTTGAAAAGGTATGTTAAGCTACTTCTTCCTTTCCCAAAAGAAGGATCCATGCACACTGAATTGCCGGCCAGCTTCAGTTCTATTGACATCCTGCACTATGGTTTCATTGTCATACTGATGGGTATACAGTATTGCCAACCGTTGATTCCCCAAGGCAGCTCTTCCAGGTGAGTCACAAATATCAAAGTATGTATGGAAACAGAGTATCATAAATTAAACTTAGGACAAATCCAATCAAACATAGCAGAGCAACAGGCTCTGGAGGACACATGCGGTGATGAGTCGGAGTGTGGCGCATGTGCGCATGCATGCATACAATCCCTCTCATGTGCACACACAGATTCACTCACAGGGAGGACAAAAGGATTAAACCCACCCTTCATATCTTTCTTCCCATCCCTCCCTTCTTCATCTTTCCATCTGGACAGATTCTCTTGGCCAGCTTGCAAGGTGCATGAACAGAAGAAGGTTTGGCTGAGAGACAGTGACTAGTACAAGGTCACACAGTGAATTTTGTCATTGATTTTAACCCTGATCTCTTAGTCCTAGCCTGGACAAAAAGATGTAGAGGCAAATAAGCCTGGGGGAGAGGAATAATATTTTCCCATAGGTCTGGAAATTTATGAGGGCTGTGTGGCACCTTTTTAAACTAACCAATTCATACTGGAATCTTGTACATACTTACCAGGGAACAATCCTTATGGAATTCAGTGGGACTTGGGTGATATCTGGTTTCCAACATCACAATACTGTATATCACCAGCTAAACATTGCAATATACTGATGTATCACAATGTCTGAAATAAGGATGGAGCTATGTAGAGGCATTGGCTGCCTTTAGTTTTCCTTGCATTGTGATTTTGCATAGCGCGCGCACACACACCATGATTCACGATATATTGCCAGCCCAAAAATTTATGAAACCAATATAACAATATGGCTTTCAAACCAGTTTTGGACGATTTATCGATATATCACCCAGCCCTATTTCTGAGTACAGTTGTTGTGGCATGAATCCACATTTGCAATTGTGACAGCCTTTCTAAGCCAAGGTAAGAATATTTGGTGTTAAGCATCGATAAAACTGAAATGTTTAAGTATTCAGTATTTATTTGCAAAGGAGAAGGGCAGGAAGAAGACAGGTGCTACACAACATTTATCCTAGAAGAGAAGCAACTGTGACAGCACAAAGCCCATTTGAATCAGGGTAAGACACTTTTCAGCATAGCTTGGTGCTGTTAGTAAAACTACAGTGCTTATGAGACATTTGAATCTCCAATCCTATTAGCTTTGGTCTTCTTTTAGCTATTAGCTATTGACTTTGGTCTCCTCTCTTACACAACTCTGGTCACTTTTCCTTATGACTGGAATTCCCCCTCCCTTTTCATTTCTATTTTTACCTACCATATTGTTTCACTCCTACAACCCAATTGCCACCAATGTGTCATAAGAAATATGTTGTATATAATAATCAATGTAACATTTCATAATTGGGAAAAAGGAGTCAATATAACTTCTGATTTACGGTATTGTCAGTAAACAGCATGCATTGCAGGCTAGAATTTTTGCTTTGCATGTGTGTCTGGCTAGTTTCTATAGCAACTGCACACATCATTTTTCTCCTTAAAACAATTTTTACTGCTTCCATTTATACTTAGTTTTATTGATCATTATAGGGCTGAGAATGAGGGTTGTGCCTTTGTCAGTCCTGAATACAATATCAGTGGTTTTCTTCATTAGCCTCACTAGAAATAGTGCTGTTGCTGTTTTCAGAAGAACTAACTAGAATTACATTATAATGAATGTCAAACTGTATATAAGACACTGGAGGGAAGACAATAAGATCATAGAATTGTAGAGTTGGAAGAGGCACAAAGGAACATCTAGTCCAACCTCCTGCAATGCAGGAATGTGCAGCTGGCCCACACTTTTGGCCCATATGGGGATCCAATCCACAAACATGCCAGTAACTGAACCCCTGAGGCAGGACTTCCAGATGAACCTTGGAATTTTCAACACACTCTTCTGTCAGGATTTCTGCTGCAAATTTAATTGGACAGTCCATCAAAATTCAGGACAAATACTTTTCTTCATCCCCCCATTTAAAAGGTATTAAAACAAGATTTTTAACTGAGATGCCCAGAAAGCTTTCTGTCCGTGGTTTTATATTTTAAGCTATCATATGATGAAATTGCCAATCAACAGGGATTTCACAACAACTTTAACTGGCCAAGCTACACAAAAAAATTATGTGGTGCCACTCTAGTTTGAACCATTTAGAACCATTTAAAACCATTGTACCATTTGTACCATTTAGAACAGGAACTGCATATCTGAAAGCCAAGAATGGTAAGATAACTCCTTTAGGTTCCCAGCTTTTATTGTTGCTGATGAAACCAGAAAAGCATTTGAGTCAAATGGCTCAGAAACTGTTAAGAGAAGTGATCTTTCTGTTTTGTTTTGGTCTACAATATGTTTCTATGTTTAATATTTATTCTGAACAAGATGTTTTCTGAACAAGTAACATTCCCCCCCTTGATAAAGTTGTTTTTTGTAACAGAGAGAGTATGCTCAAAAAGTTGCACTTAATTTCTGAGTAAGCCTTTACAGCTAGATATCAACAACTCAACAAAATATTTACTCTTATAACAATGTAGCATGCAAACTTGATTTTGTAAAAATCTTTTAATAGTTATCTGTTGACATTTAGATTATCCCCAATAGGTTTTAAAAGTACCAAGGAAAATGTATCAGGGGAGAAGCATTTCCACATTATTCACTCAAAAGATACACAATTTCCATCTCAGCACATTACCTTCTGTCTTTATAAAGGACATTGGCAATGCACTAGAGAAGTAGATAAAGGAACAAGCAGCCTTGACGCCTCAGAAAAAAAATCCTAGGATAACAAAGATTACATCTTTTTAATATCCATGCTAGATGTCCTCTGAATACAGAAACGAATAAAGGGGACTCATTAGCACACACTTTTCTCACAGTCAAAATTGGAACAGATTATTATTATTATTATTATTATTATTATTATTATTATTATTATTATTAAAATCTGGAAACAAAATTATCCAATTTAACACAATGGCGTAGTTCTCATATAGCACTAACCTTAACACAATGAGCAGATGTGCAGGTTCCTGGAGAGAAAATCAGGACTACAGTGCTTTATGCCTGGTCCTGCTGCTGTGCCAAGCTGTGGCTTGGCTTAGCATTATGCCCAAACCTGGGTTCATGGGTTGCCTCATTTCAGGCAAACCACAAACCTGTGTTTGGATGCAGTTCTAAGCTAAACAATGAGAACTGCCACTGCAATCCCATATGTTGGCTAATTCACACTAAGCAATGGCTGTGCTGGGTCAGTGTTTCCTATTCCTCACACTTCTTTTAATTCAGATTTGACAGGAGGTGTAAACCATGGTTTGCCATTCAGATGTAATAAATAATGATCTGCACTAAAGAATAAGCAACTAAATAAATTGAGTGCAAGGGGCTGAGGAAAGAACTACAATCCTATGTATTGGAAGACTAGGAATGTTGCATCTGAATTAACTGTATCTTCCCAATGGAGGTTGTCTGAGCTTCAATATGTTTCTGAAATGCAAACTAAACCTTGCTAAAATCCATCATTATAGGAGTAAAATAATGTAATCAAACATTGTTAAGCAGGTCAGGACATACTTTGCTTAAAAGGGATTATAAACACATGTTGTAATGTTCATTTAGATTTCACCCAGTGAGTCAAGTGGAAAAATTGTGTTCACCAGCAGAAAACCAACTGAAAAACATGTATCCAAAAGGACACACACTCTTTCCCATTCCACAGCCTTCAGTTGTTGAAGAGGGAAAATATAATCTAAATAGTAGCCTTTTTATTTCCTGTCCAAATTATACAATGCATCAATGCAGCTGAGATAGTTCTGTTCAGAGAGCACTACTCAACCCTTCCCAAACCCTAGAGGAATTCCTCCCACACAGAAACATCTAGCACTTCATAAGCCAGAATAATCAACTACTTTTATTTAAATCTTAATCCAGGGCTACTGTTAAATGGATAGAAAGGGTAGGGTTTTAGGGAGCCCAAAGCCAGTACCAGGCTCACTCTCAGCTTTTCTTTTCTTTGAAGTAAGTTCCTATGTGCTCTAGAAGCAAAGTTTTCTAAGCCAACTTGTAATTTTTGTGAAATGAGCTAGCCTGGCTTCAAGTCCCTGCCTTGCAGGGTTTTACACAATGAATGAAGACAATGCATTATTGGCAAATGACATTTCAGTTACCACCCAGTACCCAGACTTGTGTGAAGTGAACTCATAGCTTTCAGCAGCAGCATTGTGTCTGCTTGCTACCCACTGTCCTCTCTCTACGCGCATCTAGCACTAGGTCAAGAAGATCAAAAAAGCACACACACCAAAGTTACAACAGGATTTTGATAAACCATTATTATTATTATTATTATCATCATTATTAATTGAATTTGTTAGTCACTTTGCCCAGGGTCAGTTCATATGGCTGCTAATTTCAGAACTGTCTTCAGAGGCAGCCCCACATCTAATGCATTGCAGTGATCTAATCTAGAGGTTACCAGAGGACAGAAAACATTAGGCTATCCCTGTCCAGCTAAGAGCACAGCTGGGCCATCAGCTGAAGGTGATAGAAGGCACTCCAGGCCACCGAGTCCACCTGAGCCTCAAGCAACAGTAATGGATCCAGGAGCTATGTTCAGAAGGAGGGCAACCTCCCATCCATCTGATCTAGGGAACCACCCACTAGCAGCACCTTACTCTTATCTGGACATAACCTATGGGCCGGTGCGCCCTATGGGGCGAAAAATACGGTAATTTTAAAATACAATTTGCACATTATTTTATATCACAAGTATAAACAATTACAAACCAAAATAAGTTGAAATTACTCAACTCAACATAAGAAACCCAAACATGTAAATTCAAACAACCGGAAGAAACAATAAATAAGTATGTATACATAAACAAAAAATAACACGACCATATAAGAATGCAGTGGTACCTCGGGTTACAGACGCTTAAGGTTACAGACTCAGCTAACCCAGAAATAGTACCTCGGCTTAAGAACCTTGCTTCAGGATGAGAACAGAAATTGTGCGGTTGCAGCGCAGCAGGAGGCCCCATTAGCTAAGGTGGTACCTCAGGTTAAGAACAGTTTCAGGTTAAGAACGGACCTCCAGAACAAATTAAGTTCTTAGAAGTCCTCCGCTGTCCGGGGCGATTTTAAAATGCCGCCCGCCAGCATTTTAAGATCGCCTGGACAGCGGAGAAGTCCTCCGCTGTCCCGGGGTTTTTTAAAATGCTGGGGGTGGGAAGAAAAGCCCTTGTCCCCCCCCCCCCCAGCCTTCAGAAGGCGGTCTGAAGGCGGTTTCCCTAGGAATGCATTAATTGATTTTCAATGCATTCCTATGGGAAACCGTGCATCGCAAGACGAAAAAACCGCAAGACGAAGAGACTTGCGGAACGAATTAATTTCGTCTTGCGAGGCACCACTGTATATGTGTTTGTAAAATGAAACTGGCACTCAAGCCAAGCCATACGCTGCCTTTCAAACTGAAACACATATCTAACAGTGATTCGGCTAATGAACCAACAGGAAGTACAGTACAGCACTTTCCCCAAATCGGTACTGATTAAGATCATGATGACATCTGAGTTCCACAGGGACTTACAGGGGGTAACTTCCAACTTTTATTCTACAGTTTTCTGTTTTTGAATGCATGAACAGCAACGTTATTTAAATCAATATTGAAATCAATCTACCGTATTTTTCGCCCCATAAGACGCACCGGCCCATAAGACGCACCTAGTTTTTTGGGGGGGAAATAAAGGAAAAAAAAATTATTTCCCCCCCAGGTGAGCTGCGCTACACCAGGAGCTTGGGGCGTGCGGAGCTCAGCACGCCCCAAGCTTCTGCCTGCCGGCAAGCAGTCCGCTAGCCCTGGGAGAGCCGCAGGGCTCTCCCAGGGCTAGCGGATCGCTGCGCTACACCAGGAGCTTGGGGCGTGCCGAGCTCAGCGCGCCCCAAGCTTCTGCGTGCGCGCAAGCAGTCCGCTAGCCCTGGGAGAGCCGCGCGGCTCTCCCAAGGCTAGTGGACTGCTTGCGCGCACCTAGAAGCACAGGCTGCCGCCCCAAGCCTCGCGCACCCGGTGGGACCTCCTGCCGGGTGCGCGAGGCTTGCAGAGTCTCGCCCGAAGCAGGGGGAGCCCTCCCGAGGGCTCCCCCTGCTTCGGGCGACAGGCTGCCGCCCCAAGCCTCGCGCACCCGGTGGGACCTCCTGCCGGGTGCGCGAGGCTTGCAGACACTCGCCCGAAGCAGGGGGAGCCCTCCGGAGGGCTCCGCGTGCTTCGGGCGACAGGCTGCCGCCCCAAGCCTCGCGCACCCGGTGGGACCTCCTGCCGGGAGCGCGAGGCTTGCAGACACTCGCCCGAAGCAGGGGGAGCCCTCCCGAGGGCTCCCCGTGCTTCGGGCGACAGGCTGCTGCCCCAAGCCTCGCGCACCCGGTGGGACCTCCTGCCGGGCGCGCGAGGCTTGCAGGCATTCGCCCCATAAGACGCACCCCGATTTCCCCTTCATTTTTGGAGGGGAAAAAGTGTGTCTTATGGGGCGAAAAATACGGTAATAGGGAAATAAAAAGTTGAGAAATGACTTAAAATTTCTCAACCTTAGCTTCTGTACCAAAAACATTTCATTTTTGTGTTATTCACTGTTATAGATGAAGAGGAAAAGAATATTGGAACAAAACAACAACCTAGAACATTTTCTGAGAGTCTAAGCGTTCTGGTCCTGCTGTTGAGTCAAATGAGATAACACAGAGCCCAGCCAGGAGCCCAGCTCCACCTACCTGCTGCAGTGTTTGTCAGTGAACTGCCTGGACTGCCTTAGGAACTTAATGATTTTCCTACTGACTTTTTAAAAAAAGTTTAATAGAATCCTGACAACTGCCTAATGCTTCCCCGCTTCAAGTAGTGAGGTGGCTTACACAGTACATTACACCACAGCAAAGCACGGCAGCCTTGTCAGCAACTTTTTCTGGAAAGCCTCAAGGCTCCTCCAAGTAGACTGTCTGCATATCAACCTCCTTCTAGACATGTCTTTTGTCTACAAATGGAGAGGGCAGCTGGATTTCACAGGAGACCGGATCCATTCCTAGGGCCTCATGCTACTAACCTGTACATAGAGGATGATGACTTTCATCAACAGGCAAGTAACACCTCATCTCTAACTAATATCAGCACTTATGATTAAGCAAAAGGGAAAACTTGCAACATTTTGAAATGGTATGAATTTAAAAATCCTCTTTTTGCTGCTTCTGCTATTTGGGGGTGGGGACATTCACCTCAGAATATCTCTGTGATTGATCAATGATGAGCTATTCAAAATTAGTAGCCAATGGGTTAATGCATATATTTTGCATGAGAAAAATGGTACTGCAGTCAAAGAGAATTGATATACTGTACACCAGGGGTAGCCAACCTTTTTATACCTACCACCCACTAAGGCATCTTTCTTGATGGTAAAATTTCCTTACTGCCCACCAGTGCTCAATGGAAGGAGGATTCAGCTTGTGCCATAGAACCCCCTACCGCCCACCTAGAACCCTGAAAAGCCCACTGGTGGGTGGTAGGGATCAGGTTGACTACACCTGTGTGTACACAGAAAATATGAATTTTAATTCATATTTTAATCCTCTTTATGTTGCTGTATCTAGATTTCAGTAAAGCTTAAGTCTCTCATGATATTATTAGGAGAAAGCTGGTGAAATCTAGGCTGAACGAGGTTAACTGTTAGGTGGCTTTGTAGCTGGTTGACTGACCAAAGAGTACTCATGAATGATTCTTCGTCATCCTGGAAAAAAGTGACAAGTGGGGTGCTGCAGGGTTCTGTCCTGGGTCCGTTGTTGTTGAATGTCCTTATATACAACTTGGATGAAGGAATTGAGGGGATGCTCATCTAATATGCAGGTGACACCAATCTGGGAGGGGTAGCTAATGCTGCAGAAGACAGAATCAGGATTCAAAATGACCTTAACAGATTGGGGAACTGGACCCAAACGAACAAAATTAATTTCAGATAGGACAAATGTAAGGTACTGCACTTAGGCAGGAAGAACCAGATACACAAATATAAGGGGGGGGGGGACACCTGTCTTGCCAGCAGTACATGTGAAAAGGATCTATGGGTCTTAGTGGACCACAAGCTTAATATGAGTCAACAATATGATGCAATAGCAAAAAAAAAAAAAAAGCTAACACTATTCTAGGTTGCAACTACAGATGTATACTGTCCAGATCATGGGAAGTAATAATAGTACCACTCTATTCTGTCACACCTGGAATACTGTGTCCAGTTTTGGGCATCACCATTTAAGAAGGATGTTGACAAGCTGGAATGTATGCAAAGGAGGGAAACCAAGATGATCAAGGGTCTGGAAAACAAGCCTTATGAGGCATGGTTGAAGTAGTTGGGTATGTTTAGCCTGGAAAAGAGAAAACTGAGAGGAGATCTCATAGTCATCTTCAAATATCTGAAGGGCTGTCACATGGAAAATGGAACAAGGTGGTTTTCTTCTGCGCTGGAGGGTAGGACACAAACCAATGGCTTCAAGTTACAAAAATGAGGATTCCAACTAAACATTAGGAAAGTCTTTCTGACAGTAAGAGCTGTTCAACAGTGGAACAGACTCCTTCGGGAGATTGTGGACTCTCCTTCTTTGGAGGATTTTAAGCAGAGGTTGGATGGCCATGTGTCATGAATGCTTTAGTTGAGATTCCTGCATTGCAGGGAGTTGGACTAGATGACCCTTGAGGTCCCTTCCAACACTCTATTATTCCATAAATTACACCTTATGCTTTAGTTAATTAAAACATAACAAAAATCAAAATGAATCAAACAAGGTTATATGTATGATCAATTTATACTTTACATAACCTTATATAAATTTTCGTAAATATTTGCATATTTTTGATTCCTTATCAGATGTGTTATATACCCAATGTCCTAATCATCCAGTCAATGATCACTGGACCATTAACATTTTTTTCCATTTGTGATCAGTATTCGAAACTCCCATTGTTCTCCACACATTTTGCAACAGGGAATTTCATTAGTGTGAGCAGTTTCTGAGCTCTGGGTACTACACCTAAGATTTCAGATTAAAACTGCAGAGTGGAACGATAGGAGGCCCATTTCCTGCCTCCCCACTTCCAGCTATTCTCTGAAGACTGGAGAAGAGACCTCTTTAGAATATTAGGGGGGTGGGCAGGGGAAGGACTAGACCAGGCATAGGCAACCTAAGGCCAGGGGGGTGGATGTGGCCCAATCACCTTCTCATCTGGGCCTGCGGATGGTCCGGGAATCAGTGTGTTTTTACATGAGTAGAATGGGTGCTTTTATTTAAAATGAATCTCTGGGTTATTTCTGGGGCATAGGAATTCGTTCATCCCCCCCCCCAATACAGTCCAGCCCACCACATGGTCTGAGGGACGGTGGACCGGCCCACGGCTGGAAAAGGTTGCCGACCCCTGGACTAGACCATGTGAAAAATGAACAATATTTTAGCTGCAGTTCATTCATTTTCAGCTTTGTATTCTTGTTATAAAAAAGCATGCCTAGACAGTCTGTTGTTACACCCATAACCTAGCTCCTAGCTTTCATATCTCAATTTCTAACACTGTTTGTGATCAACTTCTTTCCTAGCAGAAGATAGCTACAATTACCAGTATATTAATAGGAGCAGTATCATTTATATAATCTAATAATCAAATTGTCAGGATTATGGAATCATTATTTGTCTTATTATAAACAATTATTTCCAAAAAATCATTTGGAGAATGACATCTCCAGCTGCTGGTCAGGTTCCTAATATACTTCCATAACAGTTGAGGCATTGGATCCCAATTATATAAAACCATGGCATGATTTTCATGCAAATTAGTGAATACAGGATTTTGAAACTCATTTTCAAAGACATTTCCACATTTGCTTTATATTATTATGACTCAATTTGTCTTTCATTTTTTTGAATTTTGTTGGTGTCCCCCCCCCTGTTCAATTGTGTTTATAGTAGTAAGCAACCAGTAGTTCATTGAAGTGCAGTAACAGGGGATTAAATCTGCCACAGAAATTTCTATATAAGTGCTCAGTCTTTAGAAACAGAATCCAAAATCCAAAATACAACATGCTTAAAATAGTAACAACTCACCAATTTACATTTAGTTTTACATCTATAGCCCAATGAGTGACTGGAACGATAGACAGACAGACAGACAGACAGACAGGAAGATATTAAGTCCATCTATACAGACACCTGCAACTTTTTGAAAATTCTCTGATCCCTTGCAAACCAGAATCTTAAGACTGGAGATGACTGTGAACATATAAGGGGATTAAGTTAAGCTATTTATACTATTCTGCAACAACGGCATTGAACACGGCTTAAGCAGCCTCTGGGCCAACTGCCAAGTATGTGGAGTAAAAGTTGCCTCAAATGCCAGGGCTTCTGGATAAATTAAAGAAGTAAACTACGTTTACCATAACATATTTACCATAACAGAAGGTGTGCTTGGACATTAAATTTGATATGTTGCTCTAAGAAATGCATTTAGAACGCTTTTAAAGAACGTATTTTCTATTATATCTGTGGAATTATAAAGCACTTCTAAATTAACCCTACAATTCACATTGATGAAATGAAATAAAACATTAACAAATGAAAGCATTGGTTGTCAGCTAGGAGCACAATAAATAATTTTAAAAGCCGATTATGAAAAAGAAAATATTCACAAGAATAAAGTCATATCTGAACTGTCTTGGCCTTCCTGACTTGGAATATTTGAATAATAAAACCATGCTTAAAACTTTTTTTAACACAACAAAATGTAATGGCAAAGCACAACAGTGAGCACAAAGCATTATTTTATGAGTCAAGGAAACTGGAATGAACTCCATGTTTTGTAGAAGCTTTAGTATCTAAGTAGAGGTCTAACTCATATTTTACTAATTGCTTAAGACTAAACCTGATATGGCACAGTTGTCATTCATGTATTCTCTCCATAAACATATAAAGTTTCTGGTGGTTAATAAAATAAACAATAGGGAGAGAGACACTGAACTTTCCCTCCTTCTACACGTCATCTCTTTGCTCCCACCACTTAGGGAATAAAGAATTCATGTTTGAGCAAATGACTGACGGGAAAAATCCTCCTTCTTGCACATGCTATTTTTTTCTGTTCAAGTAAGATCTGCCACTTTATTTGTGAATGAAACAGAAACGCAAAAAGAAATGTGTGCCAACCATTGTCACATCTACTTTGACCACAAGTGTCTCCCATAGGCTGGACCTGCAACGCAGCTATGGAATATTCTAGTAGGCCAAATCTATATTTCTATTAGTCCCATAATTATAATAAAAACATGCACTGTTTGTCCTGTACACTATGAAGCATCTTACATTAGTGATGTACTTGGGCCTCAAGCAGAACACAGAAAGGACTTCTGAAAAATAGCCTATTGCTCCGCCTCAGAGGAATGAGCGTCTACTCACGGACCACCACTGAATATAGGTAAGAGATTTCCTTCACTTTATCTTCCTGTT
The DNA here is from genome assembly GCF_965112155.1 of Podarcis liolepis. Lineage (NCBI taxonomy): Eukaryota > Metazoa > Chordata > Lepidosauria > Squamata > Lacertidae > Podarcis > Podarcis liolepis. The sequence goes on from NC_139564.1 coordinate 77,211,598, forward strand.
TGCACACAAAGTAAGGCTAGCTACAACACCTTTAAGGACGCAAACAATTTTTCACAGTTGTATAAGAAAGCCTGAGTAATTCAGGGACTTGGAAAGTTTGTTCCTGGAATCATGTTACCAAGTAAGTGTGCTTAACTATTTTTGCATTCCCAACTATTCTGGATAAATTTTTAAGTAGTGGAAGGGGGGCTCTCAAGTGCAGTGGTAAAATGCTTTGGCGAGGTGCTTGTAAAGCTCTGAAAGGAAAATGCAGCAGAGGGGAGTGGCTCTCTTGCATTTGTCTTGTGTAGAATATTGGTTGAAAAACAGCAACACAAGATGTTCACTCATACACCCTTCTGGAATCCTGAAGGCTGCTGCATAAGATGTCAATAATTCAAATAACAGAGGAAGGAAGTGCTTATTGTACCCTGAGCACATATTACTTTTTCAACACATACCCACACTTCCAGAAAACAATGGCACACACAATTAGCAACAATATGCATATGAGACAGGACAGAACAGTTGCCTGATCATGAGATGGTCAATAGTGGAAGAACAACAGCATGACTGTGGAATGGTGCAGCCATTCAGGGGGTTGGACTCGATGGCCCTTGTGGTCTCTTCCAACCCTATGATTCTATGATTCTATATAGATGACCAGAATATTATAATAAAAGGAATTTTGCATGTATTAGTTTCCACAAAAAATAATGTTTTGGTATTCATTCTCCCATATGTGTCCTTGGGAAGCCAAGTACAAAAATTACAGTGAATTGTTTGCCATCAAGACTAAGATGGAAAAAAATTATATTGAGGTGCACCTATTAAAAACCATGAAACATTTAAATAATTTAAATTGTGTGGGATTAGCTCTCTAATCTATATGCCACATCTATCCTTACTATCTGCAATGACACAGAAATCATGTTCTGCTCAAGCTTTTATAACCATTTAATCTCACATCAGAGTGCAGAACTCAAATCACCAAATCCTACAAACCATGAACAAATTAATAGTATTTCCTTTCAGTGGATCAGATTCTTATATAAGTGTCATTTCCTCAGCTGAAATCTTCAAGACAAATCCTTAATCTTAAATTATACTATATAAAGCTTTGCAGATCACATTCTATTTGGGTGATTTATATTTGCATCCTTTAATGGGGGCTCACCACTGCCTTTGCTATACAATTCAACGGTGAAGTAGTGAGAGACAGACGGACGCCAACAACACACAAATGTTTAGTACACAAAAGAAACCATTTTTGCAAAATGAGGGCTTTGCTTGGTTAGCACCCATCTGTCTTGAGAGACTGTGGAGTGAGTGCCCAGGAGAGAAATCAAAATCCTGCAATAGCAGCACCAAGGTAACCTCTCCAGGGCTCAAGCCTGGCCAGGGTGTCTGGAGGTCCTGGGCTGCCCAGACGACAAGACTCCCCTCTCAGCCTCACTGACGGGGTCCAAAAGGAAGCACCAGCTGGGCTGCAGGAGTTGCAGGAAGGAAGCATACATGGTGCTATCCAACTGCCTTAGGAACTCCACTCTGGATTTGTTCAGGGTTTACTCTTTAGCATTTTCTTCTCCCAAAGGTATTCCATAAGGCAGGAGAGGTTTAAATGAGATAGAAATTACACAGGCATAACCATATTAATCTGTTGCATCAAAAACAGAGTCTAGTGGCACCTGAAATACTAACAAATTTATTATGGCATAAGCTTTTGTGTACCACAGTCCACTTCATTTGAAATGAATGATAGAAGAAAGCGAATGATGCCTCAGCAGAAGTATTCTAAAACAATAGACAGTGGAACAGGTCGCTGGTAGAAGCGCTGTTGTGCACAGGCGCACTCGGAGGCAGCCCGCTTCTGCGCATGTGCAGACCGTGGCAGCCGCTTCTGTGTGTATCGTGGCAAACCTGGTGTTTACTTCTAGGTTTGCCGCGGACGTGACTGGAACGAGCCTAAGTAGAACGGGACGTAAGTAGAGGTTCTATCGTATTGCCACTCCTTCAATGGTAGTTTATTAACCTTAATATTAGAAGCATGACTGAAGTTTTATTTACTTAATATTTCTAATGCTCTCAACAAAACAGCTTCCAGGCAGTGTCAATAAGATTTAATAATTGATTTCACAGCAGCCTTCCGAAGCCTGGCGGTGGGGCGGAGAGACCTCCTCCCGCCGCCAGCCTTCGGAGCAGCCTTCCGAAGCCTGGCGGTGGGGCGGAGAGCCCGCCTCCCGCTGCCAGCCTTCGGAGCATCCTTCCGAAGCCTGGCGGTGGGAGGAGGTCTCTCTGCCCCACCGCCAGGCTTCGGAGCAGCCTTCCGAAGGCTGGCGGCGGGAAGAGGTCTCTCCGCCCCACCGTCAGCCTTCGGAGGAGGTCCGAGGACAGTGGGGAAGACGCGCTGCACTTCCCCGCTGTCCCGGAGATTTCCCTATGGGCTTTCGTCTTGCAAAGGAAGCCCATAGGGAAATTCATTTTGCGAAGCGCCTCCAAAACGGAAAACCCTTTCGTCTAGCGGGTTTTCCGTCTTGCGAGGTGTTCGTCTTGCGGGGCACCACTGTATTTATTTCTTTAAAATATTATGCAATCTTTTATCACATCTCTCTCATTCCGCACAAATGTAAATTACTGCTATATCTCGCATGCTAAATAACCCCCCAAGGTACCAAATTTGGGTACCTCAGTACAAGAGTTTACATGCCTGTAGACAAGCAGAAGCCAGTATTTCAGGTATTGCAAATGTAGGTTCTTTACTTCCAAGAACACAGCATGCGTACATGCATCAGTGATATCCCAGGCCAGTCAAAGACCAAATTATTCTCTAAAGGCAATAAAGGACAGAGCGTAGGACTAGCAACATAAAGGGATACGTTCACAGGCAATGCTAAGCCATGACAACACAGTTTTATACTGTTAACATGAAAATAGGAAAACAGCCTTGTATTTAGTGGCACCTCTGGTTACGAACTTAATTCATTACGTTCTTAACCTGAAACCGTTCTTAACCTGAGGTACCAACTTTAGCTAATGGGGTCTCCCGCTGCTGCCACCACATGTTTTCTGTTCTCATCCTGGGGCAAAGTTCTTAACCCAAGATACTACTTCTGGGTTAGCGGATTCTGTAACCCGAGGTGTTCGTAACCTGAGGTACCACTGTATACACAAACTCAGAGTGGAAACCACTGGAGTGGAGAGTGCTTGAATCCTGCTTGTGGGGTTCCCACGGAGGATGCTTCACTAGATGGGTGATTGGCCTGATCCAGCAGGCTCTTACTATGTTGTGCAGCGTAGAATAATAGAATTGTAGAGCTGTAAGCGACCCTAAGGGTCCTTTAGTCCAGGGGTCAGCAAACTTTTTTAGGAGAGGACCGGTTCACCGCCCCTCAGATCTTGTGGTGGGCCGGACTATCACCAGCTAAACATCACAATATTTTTTAAAAAAACTCTTTATTGCAGTCCAAAGACGCATAGAACAATTTCAGAACAAAATACAGTTAATACAGAGAGACAAACCGAGGTGGTCATTTTGTTTTGTCTCAAGCTTGATGATCTTTATTTCTTTTGACTTCCGAAAGAAACTTTGCCACGGCCAGTGTAATATCACTAGACCTGTCATCCAAAAGATATTTAATATGGGAGGCTTCAGATTTTCCCGGCAGATTTGCCAGTAGGGCTTTGATCAGTTGAACAATATACCAGTGTTTCCCAACCGGTGTTCCGCGGCACAGTAGTGTGCCGTGGAACTTTGCCTTGTGTTCCGTGGAGGCGGGCGAGGCGGGCGGTGAGAGGCGGGGCGGCGGCGGCGAGCACACGCGGGGCGGCGAGCGAGCGAGCTCCCACATCCCATTGCCGCTGGCTACTGGGCCTGCGCATCCGCTCGCTACTGGGCCTGCCCCAGGAGGTGGGGTTGCGGGCATCACGCCCTTCCCCACGAGAGGGGAATCCCATCCGCCTCCACGTGAGCGGGGAATCCCATCTCAGCCCCCGCGAGAGCAGGGGAATCCCATCCGGCCACGCCTCCTGGCCAGCCAATCGGCTGGCTGGAGGGGGCGTGGCTTGCCCTTTTTAGGGCCGGAGCGGAGGGGGCTCGCCCTCTCTTCTCCGGCTAGCCCCATCGCCGCTCGCTACTGGGCCTGCGCATGCTCGGCAAGCACACGCAGGGCGGCGAGCGAGCGAGTTCCAACATCCGACGGCACCAAGCAGGGGCCCTTGGCCGTGCCGGTGCCCACCGTGCCCGCCTCCGCCCAGGAGGCGGCAAGCAGCCACCGCCACCACCACCCCCGCCGCTGCCCAGCAACTGCGCCGCCGCTGCCGGCTCCCCGCGGCGGGTGATCGTGCAGGCTTCGACGGGCGAGCTGCTCCGCTGCCTGGGGGACTTCGTGTGCCGCCGCTGCTACCACATCCCATCGCCGCTCGCCTGCGCGATCCCGCCTTCGGGATTCCCTTCAGCAGGCATCAAGCAGCCTGCCTCCCTGCTTTTTCCAATTAAGGGAACCTCCACTCTCCTGCCCCTCCGTGTTTCTCACCCCAAAGCCTTGTGGACAGCAGGAAGTGGGGCCGTCCTGCCTCTACCCCACGCCGGGTGGCTGCTGACACGTCCCTTGGGCAGGAGAGGCATCCGGCTGGATGAAGGCAGCGACGCCGGGGGAACGAAACAGCACGGCAGGTCCACAGCTCTGAGGCTGGCAGGTGAGTGCGTGCACTCCTCTCTCTCATTTTATTTAATGTGCATTTTAGAAGCATGTGGAAATATCCTGCGTCATCAACCACTTTGGGGAAAGTGTGCGTGTGTGTGTTTGGGGCTAGATTTCATGCATGCCTTTTTTTTTAAGTTCTCTTCCTGCTTCATCCACATTCACCCCCCAAAAGGCCATTTTCTGTGTGCTGAATAAATTCTGCAACTCAAACGGCACGAGGTGCCAATGCATCGGGGCTGTGGAATTTATTCTGCTTGCAGAATTCTGCAACTCAACCGCATTTTGATGTTTAAATGTTGTATTTTAATCTTGTTTTTAAGTTATATTTCAATCAACTTGTTTTTTATTATTGTTTTTATTTCAGTCGACTTATTTTTTATTATTTATTATATTTCAGTCGACTTGTTTTTTAATTTGTTGTTAGCCGCCCTGAGCCCAGTCTTGGCTGGGGAGGGCGGGGTATAAATAAAATTTATTTGGGAAAGATGGTTTAGGTATGTCCAAGCAGGCTTGATAGCAAAAACTGTTTCTCACAAACTTAACAGCGTATACAGCCATTAAGTGACAGTGGCCTTATTACAGTCTTTTTCAACCGCTGTTAGTGTTTTTCAACCTTTTTAGGTTTTCTGTAAACTGGGGAAGACATCCATGTTGGAAGTTCAATTCCTTGCTTAGCCATGAAGCTCAATGGAAATTGCCTTGCTCTTGCCCTCTCTAATCCAGTGTTTTTCAACCGCTGTTCCGCGGCAGTGCCTCGGGGACCTCGTGGCTTCCGCTTTTGCGTGTGCTGCCGTCACTCTTCCCGCCATTCCCATGTATAATTCGTGCCCGTAATACAGGCAGTAAGAACTGTTCTGTATAACGACTACCCCGCCTCTCCCCCCCCATCTAAGCCCATTTTTTTTCCTTTGCAGAAAAGAGCCGCTGCATTGAGCTCACACAGTATGCATGTTTTTGCCTGGCTGTGATTGGTCCGGACTCCAGCCTTGACCTATCACAGTAGGACATCATCTTCCGACTTCCTTCCCGCCCAAGCACAGAGACCAGGACTCAGTGGGAGTCGGCACTGCAGAGAGGCCGAATACTGCAGTGATGGAAAAGTTTTTGAAAAGAAAAGAACTGGACTCTGAACAAAATTTGGAGCCAGATGAGAGGCCAAGTACGAGTGGGCATGAAAAGAAAGCAAAGATGGTTTGCTCAAGCAAATTCTCTGTCACAAGGCAATATAGCGAAAGCTATATTTCATTTGGATTTACTTTCACCGGAGAGGCAAACCAACCAACTCCACTGTGCGTGGTGTGTGGTGAAAAGCTAGCTAACAGTGCTATGGTCCCAAGCAAACTTAAACGCCATCTCCAAACGAAACACCCTTCGCTTCAAAACAAGAATGTGGACTATTTTGTTCGCCTGCGTGAAAACACAGAGAAACAGGCAACTCTCATGAGACAAACCTCAAAGGTAAATGAAAGAGCTCTTAAAGCTAGCTATCACGTTGCTGAACTTATAGCCAAGACAAAAAAGTCGCACACTGTGGCAGAGACATTAATACTTCCCGCCTGCAAAGCTATTGTAGAGGAGATGCTCGGACCTGAAGCAGCTAAGGAAATAGCCAAGGTCCCTCTCTCAAACAACACAATTTCCAGACGCATTGATGACATGTCTGCAGACATTGAAAGTGTGGTTTTGGAAAAGATCCATAGCAGTGAGAAATTTGCATTACAACTGGACGAGTCTACTGATATCAGTGGACATGCTCAACTCTTGGCCAATGTGCGTTTTGTTGATGGTGATGCAATTAGAGAAAACTTCTTTTTCTGCAAGGCATTGCCAGAAAAAGCAACAGGAGAAGAAATTTTTCGGGTCACATCAGAATACCTTGAACAAGGAGGACTTAAGTGGGAAAACTGCATAAGTGTCTGCACCGATGGAGCTGCAGCCATGGTCGGGCACACCAAAGGCTTTGTAAGCAGAGTGAAGGAAAGAAATCCAAATGTTATTGTTACGCATTGTTTTTTGCACCGTGAGACCCTCGTAGCCAAGACTTTACCAGCAGACCTAGTTCATGTGTTGGATGATGTTGTGCGCATGGTAAACTTTGTAAAGTCACGACCCGTGAAAAGTCGCATATTTGCAGCTTTGTGTGAGGAGATGGGAGCGAAGCATAAAACCTTGCTGTTTCATACGGAGGTCCGGTGGTTGTCGCGTGGCAAGGTCTTGGTTCGTGTGTATGAGCTGCGGGAGGAACTTAAAGTGTTTCTGACAAATGAGAGGACAGATTACGCAAAACTGCTTGCAAGTGATGAGTGGTGTGCAAGGCTGGCATACCTGGCAGATATATTTCATCATCTGAATGAACTGAACACACGAATGCAAGGCCGCAATGAAAACCTGCTTACAAGTACAGATAAAATAAATGGATTCCGTGCAAAGCTGCAACTCTGGCATCAACATGTGGAAAGTGGCAATCTTGAAATGTTCACACTCACCAAGCAATGGCAAGGTGTTCACACTGCTGCACTGTGTGAGATAATAGCTAAACATTTAAAAACTCTCGAGGGGAAGTTGTCATTTTATTTCTCTTCAGTCTCCACTGAATGCCTTGACTGGGTTAGGGACCCTTATAGCTCAGCATCAGTTGGTGGAAAGGACATGACTTTACAGGAGCAGGAGGAACTAACTGAACTGAGACAAAATCGTGGTTTCAAGCTAAGATTTGCTGATCTACCTTTGGACAGTTTTTGGTTGGAAACTGCCAAGGAGTTCCCCCTTCTGGCAAACAAAGCTATTTTGACATTGCTCCCATTTTCCACTACATATCTCTGTGAGTTGAGCTTTTCAAGCATGATTGCTATAAAAACTAAATACAGAGAGAGACTGAGAGCTGTTGACGAAGAGCTACGTGTGTGTCTTTCTTCGATTCCAGCTAGAATATCAGCTTTGTGTTCAGCCAAACAGGCCCAGGTTGCGCACTGAATCAAGTATTTTTTAATTTTTCATATTTCTGTTTACTTACCATTTCATAATAAAGTAATTATAAAATACTTTCTTTGTGTTTATTTGATTCCTATTAAAGAGAGTTACTTTATATATAGTCAATATAGGCAAAGAGTTAATTTTTTTAAACATTTTCTAATGGTGGTGTGCCTCGAGATTTTTTTCATGACACAAGTGTGCCTTTGCCCAAAAAAGGTTGGGAAACACTGCAATATACTGATATATCACAATGGCTGGAATAAGGATGCGCAAAGCATGGGAAATAAACAAGATGAGCTTGAGCTCTTAGTACAGCAAACTAAATATGACATAATAGGCATCACTGAAACCTGGTGGGATAAGTCCCACAATTGGAATGTAATCATGGAGGGATACAATCTATTTCAGAGAAACAGACCAGACAAGAAAGTAGGAGGAGTGGCGTTATATGTCAGGGATGTGTATACCTGTGAAGAGATCCAAGATTTAGAACCTCAAAGCCAAAGTGAGAGCATTTGGGTCAAAATTAAGGGAGAGAAGAATAACAGAGACCTCATTGTGGGACCAGTTACAGATAGGTAGCCGTGTTGGTCTGCTATAGTCAAAATAAAAAAATTCCTTCCAGTAGCACCTTAAAGACCAACTAAGTTAGTTCTTGGTATGAGCTTTCGTGTGCATGCACACTTCTTCAGATACACTGAAACAGAAGTTGCCAGATCCTTCTATATAATGAGAAGGTGGGGAGGGGTATTACTCAGAAGGGTGGTGGGAATGGGAGATTGGCAGATAGCTGAGATGAGCCTGTTGACAACTCTTAACGACGGCAATAGGTCTTACAGGAAAAGGCAAGGGGTGAGAAGGTGAAAAATGGCTTAGTTATGTATAATGAGATAAGAATCCAATGTCTTTGTTCAGACCAGGTCTCTCCATGGTTTTAAGTTTGGTAATGAGTTGCAATTCAGCAGCTTCTCTTTCCAGCCTATTTCTGAAATTCCTTTGTAGTAAAACAGCTACTTTGAGATCTTGCAACTCATTACCACTGTATTCAAGTCTCCAGGGCCAGATGAACTGCATCCAAGAGTATTGGCAGATGTGATCCCAGAACCACTGGCAAGAACTGGCAGATGTGATCCCAGAACCACTGGCAGTCATCTTTGAGGATTCCTGGAGAACAGGCGAAGTCCTGGCAGACTGGAGGAGGGCAAATGTTGTCCCTATTTTCAAAAAGGGGAAAAGAGAGGACCCAAATAATTACCGCCCAGTCAGTCTGACATCAATAGCAGGGAAGATTCTGGAGCAGATCACTAAGCAAACAGTCTGTGAGCACCTAGAAAGGAATGCTGTGATCACCAATAGTCAGCATGGATTTCTGAAAAACAAGTCATGTCAGACTAACCTGATCTCGTTTTTTGACAGAATTACAAGCCTGGTAGATGAAGGGAACGCAGTGGATGTAGCCTACCTTGATTTCAGCAAGGCATTTGACAAGGTGCCCCATGATATTCTTGTAAAGAAGCTGGTAAAATGCGGTCTTGACTATGCTACCACTCAGTGGATTTCTAACTGGCTGACTGACCGAACCCAAAGGGTGCTCATCAATGGTTCCTCTTCATCCTGGAGAAGAGTGACTAGTGGGGTGCCACAGGGTTCTGTCTTGGGCCCGGTCTTATTCAATATCTTTATCAACGACTTGGATGATGGACTCAAGGGCATCCTGATCAAATTTGCAGATGACACCAAACTGGGAGGGGTGGCTAACACCCCAGAGGACAGGATCACACTTCAAAACGACCTTGACAGAATAGAGAACTGCGCCAAAACAAACAAGATGAACTTTAACAGGGAGAAATGTAAAGTATTGCACTTGGGCAAAAAAAAATGAGAGGCACAAATACAAGATGGGTGACACCTGACTTGAGAGCAGTACATGTGAAAAGGATCTAGGAGTCTTGGTTGACCACAAACTTGACATGAGCCAACAGTGTGACGCGGCAGCTAAAAAAGCCAATGCAATTCTGGGCTGCATCAATAGGAGTATAGCATCTAGATCAAGGGAAGTAATCGTGTCACTGTATTCTGCTCTGGTCAGACCACACCTGGAGTACTGTGTCCAGTTCTGGGCACCACAGTTCAAGAAGGACACTGACAAACTGGAACGTGTCCAGAGGAGGGCAACCAAAATGGTCAAAGGCCTGGAAACGATGCCTTATGAGGAACGGCTAAGGGAGCTGGGCATGTTTAGCCTGGAGAAGAGGAGGTTAAGGGGTGATATGATAGCCATGTTCAAATATATAAAAGGATGTCATATAGAGGAGGGAGAAAGGTTGTTTTCTGCTACTCCAGAGAAGCGGACACGGAGCAATGGATCCAAACTACAAGAAAGAAGATTCCACCTAAACATTAGGAAGAACTTCCTGACAGTAAGAGCTGTTTGACAGTGGAATTTGCTGCCAAGGAGTGTGGTGGAGTCTCCTTCTTTGGAGGTCTTTAAGCAGAGGCTTGACAACCATATGTCAGGAGTGCTCTGATGGTGTTTCCTGCTTGGCAGGGGGTTGGACTCGATGGCCCTTGTGGTCTCTTCCAACTCTATGATTCTATGATAAGGATGGAGCTATGTAGAGGCATTGGCTGGCTTCGCAGTTTCTCCCACGTTGTGCTTTTTGCATAGTGCGCACACCCAACCATGATTTGCAATATATTGCCAGGTAAAAAAATATGAAACTAATATCACAAAATGGACTTCAAAGTAGTTTTGGACTATATATCGCCCAGCCCTAATGTAATGTTCTGAAGAACTTGAAAGCTTGCCACTATTTGGAGACATTTTGATCAGTCATAGAAAAATAGAATTGTAGAGTTGGAAGGCTTTACCAAATTTTATCTTGTCCAGCTCCCTTCAATGCAAGTCTAACCAAGGTATTCCCCAACTGCAGTTTTGGACATTGTTTTAAGATACTGACATTGAAAAAAATTATATTAGCTTTCGTTAAAAATAATGCTATTACCCTACCACCATGAAAAAGTTGCATTTAATCACATCACATAGAACTTTATCATGTACACTGTTTCTAATTTGAATGCCTAAAAATACAACTGTTATGTAACTTTGAGAAGTGCAGGCTGCTGCTTATCTGTCAATACTTATTTCTAATCATTACAGTAGAACAATAAATCATTCATCCATGACTCAGCCATTCGATTTTATGCTGCCCCTGCTCCCCTACCATTAGCTCCACTGTCTTATTTTTTAATAGTCCCCCCCCTTTGTGCTAGCAATTTAATCTAAATAAAAAGGCAAATTGCAACATACAAGTGACATATTGGTGAAATTATAATACCCCAATTCAACTATCCCATAGTGGGAAGAATATAACTTCATAACATGAATTTTATGTAGTTCTTGCAGTACTCAACATATTTTTGTTGAATGCCTTAGTATGTATCTATGTATCATATACTTTACACGTAGACATGATATCTGTTAAGATGCCCACTGCAGAATTTAATGCAGAGAAAGATAGCATTGAAATTAGTTTTCTGATTTTCAATGTAACACATTGTTCCCTTATTTTAAAATGAAGCTACATTGCATTTTCCTTTTTTTCATTTATTGTTGTAATATTAACATCTCAATGCTTTATCATGGCTGTACATTTCTATACTGGCTAAAGTATCTGAGAAAGAGATGTGATGGTAGTTATTCAGCAACAGACCTACACTGTTTCAGTGTACAACCAGCACATAAAATACAGGATATTCTGACCATAGATCTTTTTCTGTTTATCTGCAGAAACACTCTTCATTACAGTGTTTCCCTAGTTAGTCTAATTAGCATCAATTCTCGTCATACCTGTTATTCTGCAATGACATTTGTATCATTTTAATCAATGAAAGCCAGCAAAACCCATCTTAGAAAACACAAAGAAAAATGCAGCACTACCATATTGCAAAATTAAAAGGGAATAAATACATAAATCTTGCTGTTTCACAATTACACCATTAACTGCATTTTGCAATATATTATTTGGTTCACTGCCATGCAAATACCAACACTAATAAGAAAGACAACTAAGCATCCATGTCTTTGATGAAAACAGCACCAGAGAGATGATCAAATTATGTCTGGTGTTATATAAAACAGAACAAACCCAACCACACTGACATGGATGCAGTACAAACTTACCTTAACTAAAGATCATTTAAGGGTGGAGAGCCTGCATCTAATTATTTGGCATTTTCACCTTAAACCACTTAAGCTGTTGCAGAACATTTTGCATGGCAACTGTAACCAACAGTATCTAAGGGTAAGAACAGGTACTTTAAATGCTAGAGAACAACATTCCATATGGTGGTGCACCTTAAGTCCTCATAGTAGGAAAAAACACTCAAAGCTTAAAAGATACACAGACGCAGTATTTATAAAATTCTGACCATCACACCATAAAAACAGGCACAAATAGTATTTATTATTTGTAAAGCTACACATGTAGATGAAGTACAGAAAATGTAATGCTTTATGTTTCCTGCAATCTGTTCTGATGGTTTTGAAGGTAGGATTTTACTTGCATTTTACATTAAAGGCTTGCGGATAGGAAAGCTCACTTCAAGGAGGGAGTCAATCTAGCTACTTTAGGAAGGGAGTTCCAGTGTTTGCGAGCAGCCACCAAGAATGCACTCCCCACATCTAAACCAAGTGTGCCTGTGAAAATGGCAGGACTGAGAGGTGGTTCCCCAAAGATCTCAGAGCCTGAGTGAATTCATAGGGAAGCACAGAGTCCTTCAGATACCCTGGGCCTAAGCTGTATAGGTCATAATCAGCAGTTTGAATTGTGCCTGGAAACAGACCAGTGGAGCTGCTGTAGCAAGAGACCTCTACTCCATAGAATCAGCCCTGGTCAACAGTGGCTGCAGCTCTGTAAGCCAGCTGAAGTCTCTGAACTTTTCACATAGAGTACACTAAACCGTCCAAATACCAGGTAACTAAGGTATGGGTCACTGTGGCAGGATCAGATGATGTTTCCCATCTCTGTATATAAAGATTCCATTTCCCTACCGTATCTAAGAGTGGCGGATAATACCTCACAAAACACATACAATCATATCCTTTAAAAATATTATCTTAGCATGTAGGATATTGCTGAATATGTATTAAGCAAAAAGAAAATGACTTTCTTCCCATTAGTGCCTTAATATTGCATAGACACTACTGTGTCACTGATACGATGTATGACTTTTTAATGTACACTGTGATTTACCATCTATAAGAATATGTACTAACCTTTTAATTAGCAGCAACTTACTTCATCCTGAATGCCAAACCATTCTTTGTTATGAAAGGTTTTCCACCCACATTTTTGTTAGAATGGTTTTAAGGAAGTCTGTCATTTCTTTGCTAATTTCACTGGATTAGGTTACTGGAGTGTTGACCTGCATAATCAGCACTAAGGTAACAGTGTTTTGCACAAATTGACATTGGTGAGCATTTCCCTCCATGTTTGTTATAACTGATAGAAAACCTAATAAAGAAACCACAGCTAGCTGTTCCTCTATCATATTCTACACAACTATGTTTGCCATTTCATTGGTAGTTGTAGTTAAATAATGTAGACCAGGGGTCAGCAAACTTTTTCAGCAGGTGGCCGGTCCACTGTCCCTCAGACCTTGTGGGGGGAGGGGGCGGACTATATTTTTGGGGGAAAATGAACAAATTCCTATGCCCCACAAATAACCCAGAGATGCATTTTAAATAAAATGACACATTCTACACATGTAAAAACACACTGATTTCTGGACCATCCGCAGGCCGGATTTAGAAGGTGATTGGGCCAGATCCGTCCCCTGGTCCTTAGTTTGCCTACCCATGATGTAGACAATTCCTTTTCATTTTGCAATCGTGAAAGCTTTTAAGTTATCATTATTACCTCCTCCTATCGCTCTTAGTTTCAGACAACAACACATCAGCCAGCTATAAAGAAAATACAATGGTACCTTGGGTTACAGATGCTTCAGGTTACAGACTCCGCTAACCCAGAAATAGTACCTCGGGTTAAGAACGTTGCTTCAGGATGAGAATAAAAATTGTGTGGCGGCAGCGGAGCGGCAGGCCCTATTAGCTAAAGTGGTACCTCAGGTTAAGAACAGTATCTGGTTAAGAACGGACCTCCAGAACAAATTAAGCTCTAACCCAAAGTACCACTGTAAAAAAGAGAGAAGCTACATGAGATGTTCACAACAGAGTAAAAACAAAGGATATATGTGAGGTTTAACTTTTACATCATTATTTCAAATTACTTGTATGATACTAAGAGTGGACACTGCAACTATAAAAGCAATGTGTTACAAAAGATGGAGGGGACTGCAATAAATCCTCTAGATTGGGGTGGATTCAGTATGTTGGGCGACTTTTGACTAGGGATGGCTGATATCTGCTTTCCAATATTGTTAATATATAGCCAGCTAAACCTTGTGATATCCTGATAAAGGAGGAAAGAAGGTGGGAAGAAGGCAGTTGTTGGCCATGCAGATGATCAGCATAAGTGTGCGCAGCTTCTGCCGCTTCCAGGCGAGGCTGGGTAGGCAGCGCTGCCCCGGGCAGAGTGCATCAGCCGGGGCACCACATGGCATGGCACCGTGCACAGAAACGTAGAGCCCCAGGGCTCCAATGGCCTTCCTGTTGCCGCCAGCTGCGGCTAGCCCCAAAGATAGCCTCTCACCACGCAAGCGATAGCTACCGGAAGCCACCCTCTGGAGCACTACGCAAGGCATGGGAGGAAGTTTCAATCTGCTCAGCAACTGCACAGAGAGGGAGGGAAGGTGGCAGCCTACTGGCACTTGTGTGGCCAGAGAAAGAAATGAAGGTGCTGGCTGACAGGCTAAGTTAGCCCCACTCTTGTCTCAGGCTCCCCAGGCTGGCATCTGGGCTGAGGAGGGAGGGAGTGGGCAAACATCAAGCAGCCTAACTGGGCTCTCCGGATTGAGCTGAGTTACTTCATGGGTGAGCTGAAGTACTTGATTTTAAAGAGCAGAGATATAGCAGGCATAATGGTAATCTGGTGGAAGAATATTGACAAGCTGGACTGTGTATATCTTGGTGACCAAGATTATCAGGGTGTAACTGTCCCAATCCAACAAGACACATTTCAGTACCAGATATACAAGTGAAGATGTGAGCTCAAGCCAGTGCAAGTTTCCTATTGAGCTATGAACTCCCTACTCTGAAATCAATCTAACCAACAAAACTTACTTTCTAGTTGCAGATGTCCTTAAGACTTAAAGGACACTTCAAATATGAGCAGGCTTCAAAACAAAATCTATTATCATGTGACTGATTAATATTATGCACCTAATATTTCAGAAATGTGTTTTATCTGCCAGGGCCCTGATCCGCTTACAGATCTGCAGATCTTCCTGCCCCTTAAATTTCATGGCATCAGCCCACTAAGGCAGCGGCAGCAGCAGCAGCAGCAGGACCGAAGCAGCCAGGCCACGGATCCCAGGGGGGGCATGAAGGAAGGAGGAGGCCCGTGCCTGGGGGCGAGGCGCCCTGTCGCCCTCCTGCCCAGGACGAGCCTTTCCCTGCGCGAGAGAGGCAAGAGGCTCACGGAACCCCGACCCCTTCTGCTCTCCCGGCGAGGAGCCCCGCCGCCCGGATGCCTCCCCTCACGGGCTGCGCTTTCCGGGCGGGCAAGGCAGGCGGCCAGGCGCCCCAGCCCCACGGAGCTGCTGGCGGGACAGGCCAGGAAAAGTTTCCCTTCTCGAGGCAAAGGGGGCGAGACGGGCCGCCCGAAACTTCTGGCGGAGAAACTTCTCCGCTGCTTCGGGGGCGTCCAAGGGGCCTCCCCCCCCGCCAGGAAACGGAGGCGACCCCGCCCCGCGGGGAGGGAGGGCGGGCGCCAAGCGGCCTCCGGCGCCCCCCACCCGGCCCCCTCCCGCCCCGGTTCGCGTCCCGCCTGAGGCAGAGAACTCTCGGGCACGCGCCGCCGGATAGAAGCAGCGAAGGGAAGTTACCTGGGCGGCGGCCGGCCGGTCGGTCGGTCGGTCTGGCTCCCTTCTCCCCTCCGGGCGCCCCGCTCGCCTCACGCGCCGCCCGCGACTCCTCGCCTCGCAACTCAAACTGCCGGCCTCCCTCGCAGGCCCCGCCCCTCGCTCGCGCGTCCCCGCGGCAGCAACCGCCTCCCCGCGCGCGCGCACGGGCGGAGGGGAAAGGGGCGTGGCTCCCCGCCTAGGTTTCTCCGTCCCGTTAGCAACGCGACGCTCCGCTTTCCCTGGAAGGCGACAAAAAGAGGATCCCGCTCGCCCAAGGGCGAGACTACGATCCCCAGCATGCATTGCTGCTAACCCGCCCTGGGGTAGGTTTTTTTCGGCGTTGGTGTGCGAACTCGCGTATGTGTAATTCTTCCGCTTTCAAAAAATAGTTCCGCTACTGCCTTTATTACAAGAAAGCAGCTAAGGCTTTGTCGGAGGTTTGTTTCTCGAAGGAGGTTATAAAGGGGTGGGGAGAGCTTCTCCGTTGTCACCGGACAATGAATGGGGGGGGGGGGAGAGAGAGCGCCCTCGCGGAAGGATACGCGGAAGGGGCGAGGCTACGCGTCCTGCGTGTGAGGAGAGGGCGGAGAGAAGGATGGCGGAGGCCGAGTGGGGGTGACGGGGCAGCAGTCTCTCAAGGGGAGCCCCCCCCCCCGCCCGCCACTCAGCGACAGGTCAGTGGGGGGGGGGCGAGGGCTGTCGGGTTGCAGCAGCAGCCGGCGGCGGCGGCGGCGCGGGAGAGGTGAGGCCGCGAGGGGCCCCTGTCCGGGCGAGCGGGCCTCGGGGGCGCCTCCCGCCAGGCTCCCCTCGAGAGGGTCTTCCTCCGCCCCGTGACCCCCTCCCTCCGCTTCCGCCCCGTGCCGCCTTCCGGCCTTCTCCTTGGCCCGGGGGCCTCGGGCGGAGAAGAGGGCGGCCGGGCCCCGGCTCTGTCGGGGGGCCTCTGGGGGAGCAGGAGGCCTGGCGCCTCACGGTCCTCGGCTTGCTCCAGTGAGAAGCCACCAAGATTGTCTTAATGGCTCTGTGAAATGCGCCTCGGGGTCCTTGGGCAGCTTCCCCCTCGCCTCAGCTCCGTCCCGCCTTCCCGCCACTTATCCGCCCCGCCAGCAACCCGGTGAGGTTGGTTAGGCGGGGGGGGGGGCTATGCTGCCTCCAGAGGCAATTGGGTCTCCTGAGCGTATCCAGTTGCTGCTGAAAGCAGCATGACATGGTAAGGTGCCAAATTGAAAAGGGGAAATTGGGAGTGTGCTCTTGACTCTTGCTTTGAATCCACAGCTTGAATTTTGCTACAGTTTTACCTGTTCTGCATATGACAGGTGGGTGATGGACAGGTGGGTGTGACTTCAACCAAACAAACAGAATGGGGAGGCTTGGTGGAAGAGGTTTCCTGTTGCTGATTTATTGTAAAATAATACATTTTAGTGGCACTATCTATGTAAGGTTTGTGGTTTCAAAGCTAGAAATATCAAAAGGCCCTTCCCTTTTTAATTCATTTTACTTTGTTGTTGGTGTTATTACACACTAAGACTTCAGCCTTCCTAAATTTAGTTTTTCTCTGGTTGTGTGCAAATAATAGCTTTTCAGAGACCGAACTGCATTGTGGAAAGCCCTTACCCATAATGCACATCATGGATGGTTTGGTCTGCCTGCAGAATAGATGCCACAAGTGCCACAGAAAGCAGGAGTTTGTGGAACGGATGAACCAGTCGGGGAAGGCCTGATGGTCCTGGCTTTGCTGTAGCCAAGCCTCCATTCCTTCTAGCATTGTCCTGTGCTTTGCTGCTGCCTGCTTTGTGGCTCAGAAGATTAGAGACAATATAAACTATATACAGTTGTACCTTGGTTCTCGAATGTAATCCATTCTGGAAGTCCATTCAACTTCTGAAACGTTCGAAAACCAAGGCACGGTTTCCGATTGGCTGCAGAAGCTTCCTGCACTCAAGCAGAAGCCGTGTTGGATGTTCGGCTTCCGAAAAAAGGTTTGAAAACTTCTGGTACTTCCGGGTTTTCAGCGTTTGGGAGCCAAAACGTATGAGTACCAAGGTGTTCGAGAACCAAGGTACAAGTGTATTATGGAAAGTTTCCACCCTGTTTGTTGTGCAATTGGGCAACTCTTAAGATATCGTACCAAAATTCTTCATGATAACTTCTGAGCACAAGAAGCAGGGTTTTTTGTTGTTGTTTTTTTGATACAGTTGGACACCATTTTGAATTAAGATGGTGGACTGAGCCAGTCAAAAGAATTCCCGAGCAATGCTGGGTACGAGACTTTTAGTTTAAAGCAAACTATGGTTTATGAATATATGAATAGCAAGCTGGTGCATGCTACTCAGTAGTGTTGGATTTGCCTCTGCTGGGCTTTGCGATATGCGTGGACCAGCTCTTGTAGTTTGTTTCTCTCCAAACAAACTGCAAGCACTGGTTTGCATGTGACGCAAAGCTGCCGGTTTGTTTCCTCTCTGATGTGGTAAAGGGAGGAGGGAATTGAACACTATTCAGCAGAATGTATCATAGCATATTAAACCATTGTTTATTTTAAACTGCATTTTAACATTTGAGTGCAAACCAGTTCAGTGTGTAGCAATGTGCACTGATGTAGTACCGACTTATATTATGGACTTGAAGTGTAATATGCTAATCAGAAGGTCTGCCTTTTTAAAGTTCTCAAAGTTCTTAACCTAGCTTATGGTTGTCATCTGAACTAGCCAGATGTTTAACTAATGATCAATAACAGTCAATCAATCATTTGAAAAATGCTTATTTTTTAAAAATAAATTTCATTTTTCAATTTAACAGTAATCATAATAAATTACATACTTATTTTGACTTCCCTTCTCCCCTTCCTTGGTTTCTTATAAAAAACATTTTAAAAACTGTATATCCCCCTTAACTTCTTTTGTTTATTACTCTCTATATTTCTTCCCAAATCACCTTTAAACTGCTTGATTTTAAATTAATCCTGCTAATGTATTCAGTTGTTTACAATATTTTTTATGATCCATGTTTCCATTATTTGTTAAACAATCTTTGTTAAACATCTTGACTTCTTATGAAAAATAAGACTTTAGAGCCACCTTGCCCCAAAATGGCAACTAGACATCTGCTTTGGTGACTGTAACCTTGGGTTAAGGTGCCATTTGGTACCTAGCTTATATATATGAGTTTCTAACACTGGGCAACAGCCCTCTTTCTTACTCTCCAGCAACTGCTATTCAGAGCCAATATTTATATATTTATTTATTATTAAATTACTACATTTCTATACCACCCTTCATCCAAGGATCGGTTTACAATATAAAAACATAAAAATACATAACATAGCTGCATACCCCCCTCCCATACACAGTATAAAAGGCCATAGATTGTTTAATTAACCAAAGGCAGAGGAGAAGAGTGTTGTTTTTGCTTGACACCTAAAGATATGTAACAAATGTCCCAGGCAAGCCTCCTTGGTGAGAGCATTCCACAAATGGGGAGCCACCACAGAAAAGATCCGTTCTCATGTTGCCACCCTCCAGACCTCTTGTGGAGAAGGCACACACAGAAAGGCCTCAGATGATGATTGCAGGGTCTTGATTGGTTCATATGGAAAGAGACAGTCCTTGAGGTGTTGTAGGCTGGAGCTAATTAGATCTTTATAGGTCAAAACCGACACTTTGAACAGGACCCAAACACTAAATGGCAGCCAGTGCAACTGGGCCAGGATTGGTTTTGATGGTCCAGGGAACCATCCACTAACAGTTCCTCAGTATGGATTGAGCTTCAGTTTGTTGGCTCTCACCCAGTCCATTACCAAGGCAAGACAATGGTCCAGCCAGTGTTAGAAACAGATATGAAAGCTAGGAGCTAAACAGCACCTTAAAATTAGGTTATGGGTACAACAACAGAATGTCTAGGCACACTTTTTTATAATAAGAATACAAAGCTGAAAATGAATGAACTGCAGCTAAAATATTATGTTCATTTTTCACATGGTCTAGTCCTTTCTTTGCCCACCCCCCTAATATTCTTAAGAGGGTCTCTTCTTCAGTCTTCAGAGAATAGCTGGAAATAGGGAGGCAGAAAAAGGTTCTTCTTTTCTTCCACTCTGCAGTTTTAATCTGAAATCTTTGGCGTAGTACTGCGCCCAGAGCTCAGAAACTGCTTGCGCTAACGAAATTCCCTGTCACAAAATGTGCCTAGAACAAGGGGAATTTCAAACCCTGGGTCCAGCACATCCACTACCTCAACTCCATATGTGAAGGAGAAGTAGAGCTGTGTGTCATCAGCATATAGCTGACAACATACCCCATAACTGCAGAAGACCTCACTCAGCATGTAGATGTTAAACAGCCTAGGGCATACCGTATTTTTCGCCCTATGGGGCGCACCGGCCCATAGGACGCACCTAGTTTTCAGGGGGGGAAATCAAGGAAAAAATATGACCCCCCCACAGCTCTGGGAGCAGCGGACAGGCTGCATGCAGCCTGTGCGCTACTCCAAGACCTTCCCGCTTTTGCGAGAGGTGGCGGAATTCCCCCACCTCCCGCAAAAGCCCACAGGAGCCATGTGCGACTCCTGCAGGCTTTTCGACCAGGAGGGAGAAGGGACTGAAACGGCCAGTCAGGGCGGAAATGACTGGCAGAATCCGAGACCAGGGAGAAGAGTTGGTGGAAGAAGATTGGAAAAAATTCAAAGTATATTTACAGAAATATTGTAAAATTAATGAATGTTAGAAGGATGCTGGAATGAAGTTACATGGTTTTAGCAGAAATGTTATAAAGAACCAAGTAAAAATAGATTGTTAATGGGCCAAAGTGTAAAATCTAAGGTCAGATTGTGTTAAGATAAATTATAGAACAAAAATTGAGAAAGATGGAAAGGATTTGCTGAAATAGCTAATTGAACAAGAATACAAAAAAGGGAGGTGTGAGGAGGTCGATGATACAAGTAAATGAAAGGTAGAGATATAGAGATATTGGATGTGTTTTTTGAATGTTTTTGCTTTTCTTGTTGTTTTCTTGTATTTCCCCCCCTCTTTATTTTTGATGTATTGCGAACTTTTTACTGTTTTTCTCTTCTTTTTTCTGTAACTGTTAAACTTTTAATAAATATCTTAAAAAAAATTAAAAATGAAACGGCCAGTCAGTCCCTTCTCCCTCCTTGGGGAAAAGCCCCCAAGAGCGGCGCATTCTTTAAAGGCTGCGCAGCTCCTACGGGCTTTTCTACGAGGTGGGGGTTTTCTATGAGGTGGGGGGTTTAGGTGAGTCTTTCAGTAGTACCTGGGGTTGATGGGGACTGAACTTGGGGACTGAATTCCCCCACCTCCCGCAGAAGCCGTGCACTCTTTAAAGGGGCTGCGCGGCTTCTGCTGGCTTTTCTAGGAGGTGGGGGAATTCCCCCACCACCCACAGAAGCCGTGCGCTCTTTAAAGGGGCTGCCCGGCTTCTGCTGGCTTTTCTAGGAGGTGGGGGAATTCCCCCACCGCCCACAGAAGCCGTGCGCTCTTTAAAGGGGCTGCCCGGCTTCTGCTGGCTTTTCGACTCAGCTTGTGGGGCTGGCGATGGGGGGAAGCGCTGCTTTCCCCCACCGCCAGCCTCAAAGCCGGGTCGGAGAGTAGGGGAACGCGTCGCACGCTTTCCTGCTGCCCCCCGATCCTCTGGGGCTGGCGATGGGGGGAAGCGCTGCTTTCCCCCACCACCAGCCTCAAAGTGCAGACTCTTCTGGCTTCAGCGAAAGCAGCGCGAAGCCTCCGGAGCGCAGGCTTCCTAGGCTTCTCGTTGCTAACGCTGAAGCCAAGGAGCCTGCATTCGCCCCATAGACGCACACACATTTCCCCTTCATTTTTGGAGGGGGAAAAGTGTGTCCTATAGGGCGAAAAATACGGTAAATGGGAACCTTAGGAAGCCCTTTGTTGAAGGCTCCTCGGGGCCAAAGAGCAACCTCCAAGCATCAGCCCTTGGAAACCATTGACATAGGACCGCAACCATCCCAAAGTGCCACCCATCCCTGAATCGGACAGCCACTCCTGACATGGTTGATGATATTGAAAGCTGCTAAAAGGTTGCAGAGAATTAACAGGGACACATTTCCCCTGTCTCTCTCCCAACAGATTGCCCCTACAGGGCAATCAAAGCAGCTTCTGTGCCAGAAGCAGGCCCAAACCTGTATTGAAATGGATCTAGGGAAACAGTTTTCTCCAAGAGCACCTGGATCTGGTCTGCAAATTTGTCTAATCTTTTTAAAAACTCTGAATTAAGGACCATATTGTGATAGTTTTGGTTTGGTATGAAAAAAAGGAACCACAGGATAGGCTCTTTGAATGGACCATTGTAAAATGTTAATTTCTTTTCGCTTAATCTGCCATGGTATATTCTGAGCCAGTAAATACTGTGTCACATTGTATATTAAGAAATCCTGTTATACTGAAATGGATAATAGCCGGCCTATCCTTCTTTGGAGGTCTTTAAGCAGAGGCTTGACAACCATATGTCAGGAGTGCTCTGATGGTGTTTCCTGCTTGGCAGGGGGTTGGACTCGATGGCCCTTGTGGTCTATTCCAACTCTATGATTCTATCAAGATCATCGTTTTTGACACAGATTGGCAGCACTTTTCCAGGGTTTTAGGTGAGTCAGTGGTACCTGGGGTTGATGGGGACTGAACTTGTGACCTTCTGCAATGTTTCCCCTATTTATGTTGTGTTACACTCCTAAACCTGGAACAGTAGAACTGTACAGGGCTGTTCAAAATCTGAGAGTACAGAGCTGGGGTCAGAAAAAGGAGGAAAAAGACCTGTGTTTTAGTATGATGAGCTTTCATCAAGTGTAGCTAAATGCTGCCAGAGAAAAGTTGGATGCTGATGATTATTTTTGTACAAGTACTGGAATTTTATTTTTGCAGATTTCTTCAGTTTAGACAGCTTAATTCCCTCGGTTTACTTTCAAATCCTTAGGTCCCCAATGGTATGTCAGTTTTTTTGTCTCACAAAGCTGTTTATCCATGATTTGCTTTTTTTAGCTGGATATCAGTAAATGCAGCTGGACAATTATTTTCCTACATTACTAGGCTGGCAGATTTGAGTTTTCTTGTTGAACAATATTGCAGTGAAAAGTGGTGTGGATGGCAACAGCATCAACAAGAAGCAACCCCTTCCCATTCCTTCTCACTGCAATAAAACGAGGTTTAACAGTTTGGACTAATTCCTTTAAAGGTTGGAGTGGTGTTCTTAAAATGCATGAATGCTTGAGAGAAAACTTCAGGTCAATCTAACATAAAGTGAGGATTAATGTAGGCTTGTGAGAATTCTCCTATGAACATGTTTTAACAGACTGAAAAGAATTCACTTTTGAATCACGCCTTGGTACCATGTTCTGAGAATGAAAGGATGATGAGTGTTAAGTGATCTTGGGAATTTTCAAGGGTCAATTGGATATTCTAATCTGAACTAGAATAGTGAGCACAGAAGCAAAGGGTGTATTAAATATGTGATCTTGTAAATAACCCTTTGAAAAGTTCTTGGCTGAGCTAGCCTCCTGGGTCTCCTAACTGGGCCTTGTAGTATAAAGAATGGAATTTAAAGTGTCATCCACTGTGATTCTAATATTTTCTTCTGAGCAACTGCCACTGTTCCATCTTCCTCACCCTTTTGCCCCATAATTTGCTTCAGCTCACTTCCAAGTATTGCCACATGTCTTGCAGTCACCCGCATGATGTTTGGGAGGGTACTACTATCTCTAGGTCTTCCCAGAGAGCCATAACTGGCAAAGGCTAACTTCAAGAGTTCTGCTTCCTGCCCACTTCACTTCCTTGAGCATGCATTAAATGCTCCATGTAGTAGAATCGTAGAAGTTTGAATGCTGAGCAGTGTAAATGTGTGTAAATGTGTGCTGTTCAAAGTTTATATATTCAAGTAAACATAACACAGAACATATTATAAACACTGATCCCAATCCAATGTTTTCTCAGCTATGCTACTGTGGAATATTTTCTCCTCCCCCTGCTGAAGTGAAAAACAAACAAACTTAGAAGGAACCAGCTCCTCAGCTATCTCTTTGAAATACATTAACAACTTGGGGGGTAGCTTGATCTGTGCATGCATTTTCCCCAGGCACAGATTGAAAGTACTTGCATTGAATGTGATGTGTGATTGAAATTCCATGAGCATACATTGCTGGCCTGTGCATAATGCATGGTGCATTCTCCGTACTCCCCTCCCCAGCTGAAGCTAAGGCATGCGTAAGGACAGTTTGTGCTTATTGTAGCCGAGTCACATGAGTGATTTGCTACAAACATCCCACATAACATAACAACCACCACCTTTATTTTCCTTCTCCTCTCTCCCAAATGATTTGTGCCACCTCAAACTGTCAACCCTTATCCTTTATGGATATGGTTTTGGAACTAAAACTAATGTTGGTGACTGAAGAAGGCAGTACAACTAGAATTGAGAATCCACTATGATTAACAGCCTGCTAACACAGAACTCTTAAAGATCTCCATTGCTGCCATGTAATATCTGAGTAGAGAGGTAATTCCTAGGCTACTTGAGCATTGGTTTTTATCAGTTTTCCGAAGACTGATGCCCTGACCTACAATAAAGGTGGCCATTGCAGGTAAAGATTTGCAGACAAAGGGCCCTGTGCTTCATTCTCACTGTCCCTTTGATGTTGATGCCTGGTAGTGCTGATTAGAGGAACGTGCTGTTGGCAGATGGGCTCTTCTGCAGGAGAGCTGTGATCTCTTCCTGAATGGGTGCAAAGCTAATGCTGGCAGAGGGCCATGTGATGGAGCATTCTGTGGTGGAGAGGAACTGCTGGATCCTAAATTGCCCCAGTTTGTGGAGAAAGGTCCAGTCTGGGCTTGGAGCTGGTGTGGCATGATCCCTACAAAGCTGCCGCTCACCTTCTGCCCTGACGGATAGGAGCTGGCAGGGCTTCTTATGTGCTGGTGGCTTTGCCACTTCTGTTGTCCCCAGCCACTCATTAGGATTGATCTGCCCACCTACAATGTCCCATTGAACTCAGGTGGACATAGCATAGGAATGCTCTGTAAAACTGACAACTGGTAACGTTCTATGGTCACTTTGTGCTTTAGTTTGTATGGATTTATTAAAATGTTCTGATTTTAGGAGGAATTGGTGGCTATAATCTGGGCAAAGAAAATGGAAGTTGAACCATTACACCACACTGACTCACTGGCGAGAATCTTTTTCATTCAGTTTGCAAAGTCACAGCTTCTGTGACAGGTGAACCTGACAGTTGAAGATGTAGCCTGAAAGAGCAGCTGTAAGGGTAGTAGGCACCCTATACAGTAGTGGCAAAAGTGTTTTCAGTGATGAAACAATGCAAACATGGTAGTCTGAATCAAACCTAACAGTTCCTCTTTCTTATTTTGTCTAGTTTAGCATGTCATCTGCAAGTACTAGTACTGTTTTGTCTTTCTTTCTTTTTTTAAAGGCTATTGCTTTTGAGGATAAATACACTGTTAAGTTGTTGATATGTGTTTGACAGATAAGATACTGATCCTCTGGGAGGAAGAAATACCTTGCTTTCCAGACAAAGCCTTGATATATGTTGTTATATATGCAAATATCTTACAAGTTGAAAACAGTGTGTGCTGTTCTTGAAGGCCAATGCCATTGATATAGAAGAATAGCATCATAATTGCTGTCTAGTTTTGTTGGTTTTAACCATTCAACTATAGCAACTATCTGAAGGGATGAGAAATCTCCCCACTTTCCTTCCTTCCAAATGAAGGCTAGGAACATTGTCTGGAGCAGATGATTCTGAATTGTGTGCTTGTTCTTCTGCATGGTCTTTCATGTTTTCAGGTAATGAGGTTAATAACAACAACAACAACAACAACAACAATAATAACAACAACAATATTTTATTTATACTCCGCTCATCTGGCTGGATTTCCCCAGCTACTCTGGGAGGGTTCCAACAAAATATTAAAAATACAATAAAACATCAGACATTAAAAACATCTCTAAACAGGGCTGCCTTCAGATGTCTTTTAAAAGTCAGATAGTTGTTTATTTCCTTGACGTCTGATGGGAGGGCATTCCGCAGGGTGGACGCCACTACCGAGAAGGCCCTCTGCCTGGCTCCCTGTAACCTCATTTCTCGCAATGAGGGAACCGCCAGAAGGCCCTTGGCGCTGGACCTCAGTGTCCGGACTGAACGATGGGAGTGGAGATGCTTCTTCAGGTATACAATTTATAGAATTGTAGAATTGGAAAGGACCATGAGGGCCATCTAGTCCATCTCCCTGTAATGCAGGAATTTGTTTGCCCAATTTGGGGCTCTAACCCATGACCCTGAAGTTCAGCATCTCATGTTCTACCAACTGAGATATCGCTGTGAAAGTTTTAATGCTGTGTTTTCATTTAGTGGAGTGTCAGTGATAGAATCGTAGAATTTTAGAGTTGGAAGTCACCACATCTAGTCCAACCCCCTGCAGTTTAGGACTCTTTTGCTCAACATGGGGCTCAAACCCATGACCCTGGCATGAAGAGTCAACTGAGCTATTCCAGTGAGAGCTATATAATTTTCAAGTAAAGCAACATTTGCTTGCAAGAAGGAAGGTGTTGTTACTGTACTCTATACTTGTGCAGTGGAACCTCGGGTTACAAACGCTTCAGGTTACAGACTCTGCTAACCCAGAAATATTACCTCGGGTTAAGAACTTTGCTTCAGGATGAGAACAGAAATCGTGCTCCAGCAGCGTGGCGGCATCGGGAGGCGCCATTAGCTAAAGTGGTGCTTCAGGTTAAGAACAGTTTCAGGTTAAGAACGGACCTCCGGAACAAATTAAGTACTTAACCCGAGGTACCACTGTATTCTGTACTGTTTATTACAAAACAGATAATTGAACTTATATTTATTTCATCTGCCACTTAAGACTTTTAAAGGAATGTGAATTTTCTTTTCTTTTTTTGGTGAGTGGGTGGGGAGAATTCTCAAAGTTTATGTAATTCTCGTAGCCACTTGTAGAGGTTCTACAATTCTGTTCTGAGAGCTTATTCCAGCAAAGCAATTATCAAGGGAGCTATGCTATTATAAGGATATGTTTATTAGAAAGGTTTCAAAGCATACAGAAAATAACACGATTGTGGGAAAACCTTTCAACTTGTTCCCTGAGCTTAGATGCACTGCTGTGAGTTGGAAGAGCATTGTGGGTATTGATACGCAAATAAAGAATGGATTTGAAGCCTTCTAATAGAGAGAGTGGGTGGATGATGGAAACTTCAAATGCCAAGAAAATCATTTAGTACATATTCTATACTATAGCACATTATCTTTTAAAGTTCAGTGTTATTGATTGAGTAGGCACTTTCTAGAGGCCCACCTCTTTTTAGATCCCCAAGTAACTGTAGTAATGTGAAGATCACAGTATACAGTGGTGCCTCGCAAGACGAAAAGAATCCATTCTGTGATTCTCTTCGTCTAGCGGTTTTTTCGTCTTGCGAAGCAAGGCCATTGACGGATTAGTGGATTAGCGCTATTAGCGGCTTTTAGCGGCTTATCTGCTGATCGGATCAGCTGATAAGCGGCTTAGCGGCCTAGAACAAGGGGGGGAAAGGAAAAAACCCCCGCAGGAACTCGCAAGGCATTGTCGTCTTGCGAAGCAAGCCCATAGGAAATTCGTTTTGCGAAGCACCTCCAAAACGGAAAACCCTTTCGTCTAGCGAGTTTTCCGTCTTGCGAGGCATTCGTCTTGCGGGGCACCACTGTATAATGTAACTCGTTTTGTTTACATAGAGTGGCCGTAGGTTTTTTGAAGGTGACATATACCACCCTCCATATACCACAAATTGCAAAAAGAACTAAATAAATTCTCTACACAAAGTTGCTCACCAGTTTATAAAGATACAGGTTTTGGTGAACTGCCCCCTCTAATTGAGTAAAAGAGGTTTAGTTTTTACATTTGGTAGAATGAAATTGCAGTCACAACTCTTCTAGACTGCTTTTCCACTTCTGTGTTTTAAATAATTTTTCTTTTGTGCACAGCATTTACCGTATTTCATCTTCAGCTAGATCCTCCACCTGAGTAAGATTGTCTTCCATAAACACGGTTTTAACAAAGAGTCCGTAAGTGACTGGAGGCGGGAGTTGATCACGGTGTGGATTTGCCAAGTGTGCCTTCCTCTTAGCACGTTTCTTCCTTGCGTCCTGAGTTCGAGTGTCTTCAAAGTCCATGGCACCTTTGGTAAAGGTTGTTCTCCAATTGGAGTGCTCGCAGGCAAGTGCTTCCCAATTGTTGGTGTTTATACTACATTTTTAAAGATTTGCCTTGAGACAGTCTTTAAACCTCTTTTGTTGACCACCAGCATTATGCTTTCCATTTTTAAGTTTGGAATAGAGTAGTTGCTTTGGAAGACGATCATCAGGCATCCACACATGACCAGTCCAATGAAGTTGATGTTGAAGAATCATTGCTTCAACACTGGTGATCTTTGCTTCTTCCAGTATACTGGTATTAGTTCGCCTGTCTTCTCAAGTGAGGTGTAAAAATTTTTGGAGACGTTGCTGATGGAATCTTTCGAGGAGTTGGAGATGGCGTTTATAAGTGGTTCATGTTTCACAAGCGTATAGTAAGGTTGGTAGTACAATAGCTTTGTAAATAAGCATTTTGGTTTCCTTGCGAATGTCCTGGTCCTCAAACACTCTGCACTTCAATCGGGAGAAAGCCGCACTCGCAGAGCTCAGGCAGTACTGCATTTCAGCATCAGTGATGACCTTTGTGGAAAGATAACTGCCCAGGTAGGAGAAGTGATCAACATTTTCCAACGTTACACCATTGGGTTGGATTTGTGGCACTGCAGAGGGGTTATTTTGTACTTGTTGGTGCAGTACTTTGGTTTTTTGGATGTTGAGCAATAGGCCAAGCTTTTTGTAAGCTTCTGCAAAGATATTTAATATGATGTATAGAGAGAGGAGTGTCCAGTCTTGTGAGACACAACTACAGTCTGAAGCCAGATGATCACCACATTTGTTGTTTGTGAGATGTGTTCCTTTGTTACAGAAAGTTGAGAGATGTTTTCTCTTTTAAATCCATTGTAAAATTCTGATTTTTTTTAAGATGAAACATTACATTTCGGGATAAACTTTCAGCCTTATTTTAGAGTGGTTGCTAACTTGAGTGCCAGGTGCAAAGGTTAGCAAATGTCCCAACTTTTCCTATTGTTTCTATTCTACCCCCCCCCCCCCAGAAAATTCTGGGTCCATGCACTGTGATTCTTCAATGGGTTGATCATACAGAAAAGTAGTAAAATATTGTTGCTTCACTAGGACAGTGGATTTTTAAAAATACAGTGTTTTACAAACATGAGAGGAAAAAATGCCAGCAATGTGTTGGTCTGACCCAGCTTTCCCCAACCTGGATCTCTCCAGATATTTTGAATTACAAGTCCCAGCAGCCACAGCCAGCTTGGCTGTTCTGGCTGAGGCTGATGGGAGTTGTAGTCTAAAATATCTGAAGAGTTCTCAGTTGGGGGAGGCTGGTATAATCTTATTAGTCTGCGAATAACTATTTAAGACTAACATGCTGCAGACTAGGCTTCTGCCATCACCTTTACAAGCAATACCATTCCCCCCCCCCTCTCTCCTCTTCCCCTTTAACATCAATTCTGAGAAGAGTTCTGTTGGTTGATTTTCAACTTTTAGCTGCTCCATGAAAGCAGCATTAAAATTTCTCTGAAATCTGAACAGATTTATGTGCTGAAATATTTCCTTAGTTTCCGGTGAGTCAGATGTGTTGATGAATGACCACGCAGCTGGGGAGAAAGCACTTCTTTGCCTCCAAGTGGAACATTGGTGATCAAGGGGAGGTGGGTGGCAGAGCAGCCTTAGCTATTATTGAGTGGCATTTTGGTGAGTCATGGACTTGAAACAATAACTCTGGCTTTCCTGTTTCACCCAAATTCCACGTTGTCAGTGGTGCTTATGCTCCCAGCAAAAATGTTGACTCCATATGAGCTGAGGAAAGGTCATGGGTTTGGAGGAATGCCCTTTCTCACGGCTCTCATTCAGACAAAATGATACATGGATCCTGATACTGAGGGCATGGGACAGTGTGAGGGTTGTAGCCTGATAGACAATTCATGGGAAGTCTTTATTTCTAATAAGCAAATAGAGACATAACATTCTCTTACTTCTGGCAGCCAGGGGTGGAGGTAGAGAAGATGCAATAATTCTACAGATACAGAGAAAGCTATTCATTCTAATGAATAATTTGGTTTATAATGTTGTGGAAAACAAGTCATTTGGGAGTAGCATTTAAAGTGGTCACTTCAAGTGTTTAAATGTGGGTTGTCTGTATAAAAAAAACAAACAAAAAAAAACCCTTCCAAATAACCACATTTATAGCTTGCCTTCAGTGGAAAGCCCATCTAGAGCTGGTGTACAAACCAGAATCCCAGAGCTGGCTATCCATAGGATCTCCATCTTGTCAGTAGTCTGTTGTCATTTATTAGCTCTTGTTCTGTCACCAGTTTAGGACATACCCAGCCTCTCCAGATCAATATGTTAAAGAGAAATAGAGCTAGGTATCATTGGCATACTTGTGACATCTTGCCCCAAATCTTCTAAGGACTACTCCTATTAGCTTCATGTAGAAATCAGTCGCCACCCCAATCTCCACAGCTTGTCCAAGGTTCCAGGGGTTCCAGGGTATGTGTTTCCTTTGGAAATGTGGCACAGTGGAGACTGCAGTATCTTTAGGATATATGGTTTATTTACACATTTACTCAGGTTGTGTATGAGCCTACTTTGGAGGCGTTCCTAACATTACACTCCAAGCAGGTCTCTTGCTTCTTCCATGGGCACAGCAGCCTTGGATTCAAAACAGAAATCAGCCATGTTCTCTGTCTCCTTTTATAGTCTGTCACTGTTTTTGCTAGCGCTGCACTGCCAGCAGCAATTCTAAAAACTAACTGGTCTTACTACAGTGAGGGGGGAAAGTATTTGATCCCCTGCTAAATTTGCCTGGGAAAAACCCCCAGAAACCCAGAAGACAAAAGTCAGAGATTGATGTGCATTATAATGAGTGAAATAAGTGATTCCTTTGCAAAAGATGACTTAGTACTTGGTGGCAAAACCCTTGTTGGCAGTTACAGAGGTCAGGTGTTTCTTGTAGGTGGCCACCAGGTTGGCACACATCTCAGGAGGTATTTTGTCCCACTCCTCGTTGCAGATCCTCTCCAAGTCAGTAAGATTTCGAGGCTGATGTGTAGCTACTCAAACCTTCAGCTCCCTCCACAGATTTTCGGTGGGATTAAGGTATGAAGACTGGCTAGTCCAGGATCTTAATGTGCTTCTTCTTGAGCCACTCCTTTAAGGGTGCCTTGGCCATGTGTTTTGGATCATTGTCATGCTGGTATACCCATCCTTGACCCATTTTCAATGCCCTGGCTGAGGGAAGGAAGTGCTCACCCAAGATTTGACGATACATGGTCCTGTCCATCATCCCTTCAATGTGGTGAAGGTGTCCTGTCCCCTTAGCAGAAAAACACCCCCAAAGCATAATATGTCCCCCTCCGTGTTTGACGGTGGGGATGGTGTTCTTTGGGTCGTAGGTAGTGTTCCTCCTCCTCTAAACACGGCGAGTTGAGTTGATGCCAAAGAGCTTGATTTTGGTCTCATCTGACCACAACACTTTCACCCAATTCTCCTCTGGGTCATTCAGATGTGCATTGGCAAACTGCAGACGGGCCTGTACATGTGCTGTCTTGAGCAAGGGGACCTTGTGGGCTCTGCAAGATCTCAGTCCTTCACGGCGTAGTGTGTTACCAACTGTTTTCATGTTAACTATGGTCCCAGCTGCCCTGAGATCATTGACATGTTCCCCCTGTGTTCTGGGCTGCTTCATCACCATTCTCATGATCATTTCAACTCCACGAGATGAGATCTTGCATGGAGCCCCAGACTGAGGGAGGCTGACAGTTATTTTGTGTTTATTCCATTTGCGAATTATTGTACCAACTGTTGTCACCTTCTCACCAAGCTGCTTGGCAATAGTCTTGTAGCCTAGTCCAGCCTTGTCTACAAGGTCTACATCCTTGGACAGCTCAGTGAGGTAATTAAAGGTAAAGGGACCCCTGACGGATAAGTCCAGTCGTGGCCAACTCTGGGGTTGCAGCGCTCATCTTGCTTTATTGGCCAAGGGAGCCGGCGTACAGCTTCCGGGTCATGTGGCCAGCATGACTAAGCCGCTTCTGGCGAAACCAGAGCAGCGCACGGAAACGCTGTTTACCTTCCCGCCGGAGCGGTACCTATTTATCTACTTGCACTTAGACGTGCTTTTGAACTGCTGTAATTACCTCTCTGCTCAGGGCAGGGCTTCATCCATTTGTTGGCTGGCACATTCTCTGCCTCTTAATATTCTGCTTTGATGGCTCACCTACAAGGCTTTGTTCCCACGGTCAGTGAGCTATCACCAGGCTGGCGTGGCTCTTATTTTTAACATAAGCTGTTTGGCACAGTTTAATTCAGGGGTCTGTAAACTACAGGCCGCAAGTTGGATCTGGCCCGCGGACGGTCCGTGGATTGGCCGGTTCTGTTGGTCAATTTTGTTCTGTTATTTCCCCCCCCCCGGCGCTGCAGTTTTCTCCGGCGTCATCCCCCCCACACACCGTGGTGCCTCCTGGCTTTTCCCCACCCTGTGTAGTGGAGGAAGGGGGCTGGGCTGAGCACCATTTTGGGCAGCGCTTCTCCGAAGCCAGCCAGCCCTTTCGGGCCGCTCCTCCCACCGCCGCCAGCCTCTACCTCTTGCAAGGGCAGGTGTTTCGCAGCCTCGTTTTCTTGGAGAGTTTGACTAGGCGCTTTGCGGGAGCTTTGTGCGCATCAACTTGTGCTTTTGTTCTCTCGCTCTCCTCCCTCACTGCTTGCCTGCCTTCTCCTGCTATCTTTGGAGGTGTCTTTCAGGGGATGAGCTGGTGGGTTCTCTGTACTTGGGAGGCGGCGGCAAACCGGAGTCTGAAATGGACCTTTTTGCCTGGTGGCGCATTTCCTCCTCAGTGTTCGTGGTCCAGAAGAGAGGGTGGCGGCCTGCTGTTGTTTTTGGAGAGCTCAGGGGGGGAGGGGGGGCAGGCATTGTGTGTGTTTAAATTCCTGCTCAGGAAGAGGCTGTAAAATGAGCCACCAGGAAAACTTCCTCTCCTTTCCCTGCTCTTGCTTTCAGTCCTGCCTAAAGTGATACAAGGTCCCAGAGAGCTCTGGATTTGGCTGACCAGGGAAGGCACTGAGGCTAAGGGGAGTTCAGCGCAACCCTCAATCTCAGCCCCCTCTTCAAATATCCTGGGCATCTCCCCCAACTTTTTAAACTGCAGCAGATCTGGCGCTTTTCAGCTATCCCAGATGATATATTTTGGATACCTTTGGGGTTTGGCTTTCCCCCCCTTTTTGTCCACTTTCGCCCCTCCACTGCCGGTACCGCCAACAGCACCATAGGTAGGCATGGGGAGGGGAGGGGCTGGGGCCCCCTTCAAAAAAAGTTTGCTGATCCCTGGTTTAATTCCCCAAACCTTGGTTAATTGTAACTTTTGTTGGACCCAAGAATTTAGGGTGTCTCACACCCCACAAACTCATAACTATATTAAATAACATTGGGGACAAAATCATGATCCGTGGCACTGCACAGATCAGCCATCAGGGGCTGAGGCACCATCATCCAATACTACTCTTTGGAACTGGTAGAAGCAAAGCCATTATAAAAGGTGCTCCCAACCCCTCCCTCCTAGAGGCTGTACTTCAGAAATCACTGGGGGGAAATCCGGAAGATTTGTACTCCCCTTTTCCTCATCCAAACAAGTCCTCCATCAGGGAGACCAAAAATCAGTTCTCTTCCAAAACTGGGCCTGAGCCCAAACTGGAATGGGTCCAGATTATCATTTTCACCAAGGAACACCTGCAGCTGAACCACTACCATCCTCTTGAGCACCTTGTCCCCCACAAAGGTCTGGGGTGGTGTTTTTTTAGTGCTCACACCACCTCCTCCATCAAGGAAACAAGGAACAGTGCATGAAGTAATGGCACATTCACCACACTCTGGATCCACTTGATCAGCACTCTGTGACTGGCATGAATATGCCAGGATGGGCACAGGTTGGGAGAGTCTTTTCCAATCTCAAGCCTCAGTACTGAAACTGACCCCACAGAGTTGGACAGGATAGTATAGCAGACTTATAAATGGTGTCACTCAAGTCCACAAGATTTTTGTTTTCAAATTGTCTTACAAAAAATTTCACAGAGGGCCTCTGATGGCTTCCAGACTGGGTTAACTGGGGTAGATGATTGAGGAGAATAAAAATAAAGGCTCCAAATACAATTTATTGAGAATAGGGTGAAGCAGTGGATTCCTGGATAATTACTGTGTTCATATGTGTCATTAACTATTATATAGCCTTGGGCTCGCACATTCCTCACTCCCCTTAATGTGTGATTGCAGTGGATGTGTCTAGGAACTGGGTGAACAGTTTTCCTGCCATTAACAAAAAGAGAGAGTGTTGGGTAGGGTAATAAAGATGGGAGTAGCAATATGTGGTGGTTGGCTGAAATAGAATTCTACAGATGTTTGGCAACAGTTTCTGGAGTCTGAATATTAATAGTATTGTCGGGGCTTGATATAAACTCTGGATATCTCTGAGCTTTACATTCCTTTCCCTGGAGATTAAGCAAATCTGAAGCATGCTGTCATTCAACTCCTCTGAAATTGCCAGAGAGTTCTTGGGCAACTCTAACTTGCCGTGACAGCTATTGTTACTACAGTGGTACCTCGGGTTACATACACTTCAGGTTATATACGCTTCAGGTTACAGACTCCGCTAACCCAGAAATAGTGCTTCAGGTTAAGAACTTTGCTTCAGGATGAGAACAGAAATTGTGCTCCAGCGGCGCGGCAGCAGCAGGAGGCCTCATTACCTAAAGTGGTGCTTCAGGTTAAGAACAGTTTCAGGTTAAGTACGGACCTCCAGAAAAAATTAAGTACTTAACCTGAGGTACCACTGTACATGCTTCTTGCTGCTTTTCTAATGAGGACTTTGTTGGACTTTGTTTGGAGGTACGCCAAAAAGTTTGTAAACATCACCCCCTAAGTTTATGATTCTAGATTCAGGTAGGTAGCCGTGTTGGTCTGACGCAGTCAAAATAAATAAATAAAATTGTCTAGTAGCACTTAGTTGGTCTCTAAGGTGCTACTGGACATTTTTTTAAGTTTATGATGTTCTTCAGAAGTTACAATTGCTTGGAAGCAAGGTTTTCTTGTCTTTTTGCACAAACCCAAATATTTCTAATAATGTTTGAGCAACACACTTATTCTAGAACAATCGTATTATTTGTAGCCCTTGTAGGTTGAACATTTATTTTTCTGTTGTTTCATTCTGAGTTGGTAATATTTGTTAAGTGCTTGTGCGGGCTCAGATAGAGTCTGGGGTCCCCAAAGGACTTCTCTATCAACTGAAATCTGCTTTGGAGACCCTCCTGTATGTCCCCATTGCTGGCTTTGTTGTTCTGTTTTCTGCTGAGCTGTTCAGGTGCCAGGCTGAGCATTGAAAAGCAGATACAGCTGAAGGAAGAAGTAGGAAAAAGCATTGCTCTTCAACTTCCTCCTTCAGGTCTGCATAATTTTTTAGGGGGTGGAGGGCAGAATGTAACCACCTTTCATAGTGAAGAGGGCGGGGGTGGTTTTTTTTAAGAAGCTTCATGGGTGTCAGGAGAAGTCCTCAAGGGCACCATTGCACCCATGTGGCAACCCCAGTCTCATACTAAGCTGATAAATATTGGAAAGCCAATAAATATTAAATTCAGCAAAGGCTCCTAAGGCCAAAGTGCACATTCACAGAGGAGGCTGCCTTTTGCTTCTCTGCA
This sequence comes from Podarcis liolepis, assembly GCF_965112155.1. Classification (NCBI taxonomy): domain Eukaryota; kingdom Metazoa; phylum Chordata; class Lepidosauria; order Squamata; family Lacertidae; genus Podarcis; species Podarcis liolepis. The sequence goes on from NC_139564.1 coordinate 77,247,123, forward strand.
GGATTTATCGTCCTGGTCTCGCTGCCTTCTAGTCACCCTTTCCTGGCGGACAGGTAATTGTGCTACCTTTGTGCACTGGTTGTGACTGGATGATTCAATCTTTCCTGCTGTGCTTTTGCTCCAAAATTACTCAAAATTACTCCAAAATTACTGAGAGCCAGTGTAGTGTGAGAGCCAATGTGGTGTAGGGGTTAAGAGCGGTAGTCTCATAATCTGGGGAACGGGGTTCGTGTCTCCGCTCCTCCACATGCATCTGCTGGGTGACCTGGGCTAGTCACACTCCTCTGAAGTCTCTCAGCCCCACTGTTTGTTGTGGCGGAGGAAGGGAAAGGAGAATGTTAGCCGCTTTGAGACTCCTTCGGGTAGTGATAAAGCGGGATATCAAATCCAAATTCTTCTTCTTCTTCTTCTCTTCCTCAGTGTTTTCCTGTTGTTCACCTGCATGAGTGCCTAATATCAATCAAGGGGCATTCCATTTGCATGCAGAGGATGCACATTTCTGAGACGAAGTAATTATTATTCTCTTTCACAGTAAAAGTTTTCAGGAAGTAAAAAAGGTACTGCTAAGTTAGAAGAAAAATGTGCCTCAGTTGTTCAGAGAAAGCTGACTTACAACCTTAGGGCATTTTTTATGTGACCCAGAAGCTTAGCATTTTGAGAGACCCTACTGTCATTGTGTAAAAATTTAGCTGTCATAGTTACTGGGGCAGAAAAAATTACTAGAGGCTTGTAAATTGTGCTAAGTAAACAGAAATGCAGGTCATTATGTTGTTCAGTTCTCATGATCTATTGAAGTTAATAGGTCAGGATTTTTCAGTTAGTGACAAATTATCTGCATTTTTAGCAGGGGTGGGGATATTAAGGCCTGGGAGCCAAATGCAGTCCTTCAGGCCTTTCAAACCAGCCTTTGGGGCTTCCTCAGCTCTTGCGGGCTGGAATGTCTCTTGAACTGTAATCAAGGCCTTTCACACTTAGAAGGCATATTTTTAGGACCCACACTATTCTTGTGATTGTAATTTGTTTTAAATTGATATGACTTGCTCTGGAACCTTGCTCGGGAGTGAAGGGCAGGCAGAAGATCAATGATGATGATGATGATGATGATGATGATGAGTGTGTGTGTGTGTGTGTGTGTGTGTATGCAACCCCCCCCCCCGTGTTTTTCACTTCATGAGACGCACTTTTTTCTTCCTAAAAAGTAAGGGGAAATGTCTGTGCGTCCTATGGAGCGAATGCATGGTCCCTGGAGCCGAATTGCCCAGGGGTGAAAAGCAGATCATGCTTTCTTCTTCTTCTTCTTCTTCTTCTTCTTCTTCTTCTTCTTCTTCAAAGAGGGAAGTGGGTGTTGAAACAAAGCCGCTGATCAGCAAGCGATCGGGGACAGAGATGAGGCTGCTGGTAAAAGGAGGCTGCCGGGGGGAGGGGGTTAAAGACAGCGAAATTGCAAGAAGAGGAGACAGGAATAGGAAAGCAATGAGGAGAAAAATTAGAAGAAAAGGAGGAGCAAAAAACTGCCCCAGCTCGGGGAGGGACGCGATAAAGGAGGCTGCCTGGGAGGGGGGAGGTAAAAGCCCATGGATCCTCAGTATTTTTGCATTGAGTCATCCCAAATTCACCATCACATCACATAGCATGTCCATGGCTACAGCCTGCACCAAAAAAACCATGCATCTACTCTTTCTTGGGGCCGCAGTGGCGCAAAAACATGGTTACAAAGCCCAGATCCATATGGATCCTCAGGATTTTTGCATTGGGTCACCCCAAATTCACCATCAGATCACATAGCATGTCCATGACTATAGCTTGTACCCAAAAAATCATGCACCCACTGTTTTGTGGGGCTGCAATGGCACAAAAACGTGGTTGCAAAGCACGGATCCACATGGATTCTCAGGATTTTTGCATTGGGCTACCCCAAACTCACCGTCAAATCACATGTCTGTGGCCACAGCATGAACCACAAGAGTCATACATCCACTGTTTCGTTCAGAATATTTTTTCCCTAAAAACTAGGTGCGCCTTATGGAGCGAAAAATACGGTGTGTGTGTGTGTGTATCTACACACACATTCTGCGCTGCTTTTGAGAGTGGTGCGCTGAGCTCTTGGGTGCCTAGGCTTGTGGATCACCTTGGGCTCTGGTGTGCCACCCCCAAAGGTAAGTGCCCCCAGCGGTGCCCCTCCCCTCCTAAGCACGCCACGATTCATACGTAATGCAAAAAGTCAAAATGTTTCTGCCATGAAGTACATGGGGGTTTGGGGTTTGTTTGTTAAACATCTCAGGTGTATTGGAGGTAGAAAAACAGCACTCTCTCTGGAATCTACCCTAGTCATAATGAGTAGTGTGCTATGAGCTAAAACAGGTCTGGGAGTGAGACTGAGATGGATTCTGAACAAAGATATGAGAGAGAGAGAGAAGCTAATGTGCTTTCTTTTTAAAAAAAATACTCATATATATCTGCAAACTACCTTATTCAGTAGCACTAGCCCACAAAACACAAATGGCTAGGCAAGATTTGCACCATTAGCTATGGAGTTGTGCACTGTGTGAAGGGGTTGAATTAACTTTGCTGTGATTAAACTTTAATGTTTTGTTGCTGTTCTTTCCTTCAGTGTGGTTGTTGACAAGGGAGTCATTTCCAATTTTATATTGTCTGAGGCTATTGGCCACTTTAGTGAAGAAAACTCAGTAATACCATAAGTGGGATTAATTAGTGCAAGATAGTGATTTTCATCTGCTCAATTGTATTTAGCTTGATTGGATTCTTTCCCCCCATTTTCCTTGTAATTTGTATATTTATCTAAGGGGTTGTGAACCTGTGTATGGTGAACGTGCTGCTTTAGCGTACAATTCTGTTCAAATTGTGTCCCCCTTCCCTTCCCTCTCCTCTCTCAAGCTGTGAACCACCTTCTCTTCTTAGTTCTCAGAAAGCCTACACTTTCAAGCCATTCATAAAAATAAGCATAATGCCTTTCTATAGAGGGAAGCATATTTTTGTACCTGTTCCCAGTTCAGAGCTCTTTGGTATGCCAGAAAGGGGAAAAAAAGAGCTGAGGTTTCAGGAAGAGAACACGCATATAGGAAAGAAATTCTTCCTGCCTACCCAAAGGGTTTTTGAGCTCAGCCAAATAGTCTGTACTTCCATGTATGTCTTTTTAGTCTGTCTGCTAGCACTGAGTGTTCCATTTTCCAAGTGACTCACTGTGAATACTCACTTTTGGGGGAGGTAGTGGAGGGAGGAAGCAGAAGAGTGGCTTATTACACAGATTATTCCGCAGATATATTTGGCCTGATTTTAAACATATGGGCTGCAATCATGTCTGTTGCTGTATCTCTTCTTTTTCTAACACCCCCCCCCCTGCAGTCTTAGGCAAAAAACAATTTGGCTAATGCTGCTGTGACATTCAGTTTTGGCACTAGTGCAAAGCTTGCATCCTCCCACCCTTTTAATGAACATGCTCTGCCTAGAAATTCTGTCGCATGTACCAGCGTGTGCAGTTGCTTGGAAACGGGATTCTAAAGCCAGGCTCTGGTGCTTCGCAAGGTACTTTATTTTTTAATAAGGAGGAAAAAAGTGCATGACAACCCTTCAAGTTGGCACAGGTTGCAATCGGAAGTGTAGACTGTTCTGTTTTCCAGCCATGACTGATGCTCTTTTTTCCTGGGTCAGCCACGTGATAGTCTGGGCCAGTCTGGGCCAGCTTGACCTGGAAGGCTCATCATTTCCCCCCCAAAGTATCAATGCACAAAAAGACATTGGTGTTTCTAGACTAAAGTTATTGTAATACATTTTTGCATGCAAATTTTATTTCAGTAGTGAGCCATAGAAAGAACACGAACTGCTCAGTAGCCCCCTTCTGCAAGAGGGTGCAGGTTTAAAGCCACATCCCTGCTCAGCCCCCTGGCCTCCCCCCCACCCCCCCGCAGAAGCCTGGACCAGTTGAACGGAAGCAGGAAGGTGTTGGGGTCTGTCACCTTAATTGCCATATTTGGGCGGAGACTGGAGCACAGCAGTGAGTGGCCATTGAAAAAGGCAGTTGAAAAGCCTCTGCAGAGAAGAGCTGCTTCTCTGAGTTGGCATCTTTGCCCTGAGTCCATATGTAGCTGCTCCTGCCCCCTATTCCTAAAGAGAACATGAAACTGTCAAACTCCCATGTCATACAAGATAGGCTATTAAGGGTATCTTTATGATAGATTGAATTGTTGTAAGACGCTCTGGAAGCCAATCCTGGCTGAAAAGTAAGGTTTAACCCACCCTTTCCCAACTTAGTTCCCTTCAGATGTTGGTTGACTTCAACTCTCATCTGTTTCTGCCAGCATGGCAATAGTCAGGGAAGATGAACGCAGTAGTCCAAAACATATGGGGGGTGCCAGGTTGGAGAAGCCTGCTATAAATAAACGACAGTTTTTTTTTTTTAAAAAAGTAGGAGCCAAAGTATATCTCAGACTTAAAATACAGTAAACTCTATTTACTGTTAGTACAATAGAGACCTTTAAGGGTTTTCTTAGCTTGAAATACGAGGATTATAAATAAAAGTCACTCCAAGCTAAAATCAAATAACCAACTGCAAATTGATTGCCTATCTCATGATCAATCTTTTATTAGCTCTCTGTTTCTCTAATGATAGAAAGGGTTTGCTGTAGAAACTTTCTGAAACCAAATGAGAGATAGTCATACCTCAGGTTGCGAACGCTGCGGGTTGCGCGTTTTAGGATTGTGGACTGCGCCGAACCCGGAAGTACCGGAATGGGTTACTTCTGTGTTTCAGCGCATGGCAGAAGCGCAAAATGACGTCACATGTGTGCACAGACACAGCACTGTGGGTTGTGAACGCTGCGGGTTGCGAACGGGCCTCCCGCACAGATCACGTTCGCATCCCGAGGTATGACTGTATTTAAGTTCCTTGGTGTACCATAAAAATAACTTAGGACATATTTTGTTTATCTCCTAAATAATTGTTTTGAAATGTTTTTCAATTGTAAAATTCATTTTTATAATTTTCTGCAAGAAGAGATTCTTAGAAAGGGAAGGGAAGGTGAAGGAAGCCAGAACAATTGACTCAACTCCTCCTGATTGTTCCTTTTTGTTGCATGTCTCTCATCTTAAATATCAATCTGGGCACCAGCTCTCTCTGGTATATATGTAGCTGGCATAAAATCTGGTGATACTCTTGCTTTTCCTTAGCAGCAGAGTCAGGCAGTCATGACTGCAGGGCTTTTAAAGGGCTGTTCTTATAGCATACTAATGAAAATATAAAGTCAGTGCCTGGCCCACAGAGCAAGATCAGGCAGCTTGTTCAGCATGGAAAGGTGTAATGAGAATATTGTGGCGCAGAAGATGCATACAGGCAGCTCCTCCACTTTCATGTGATCTACTTGCGCACAACCGTGCACACATGCAGTGCTGGTAACCTGGAAGTGGAGGAAGAGAGCTGGAAAGTCCTTGTGGCTCACGAGGAGACCCTCCCCAGAGCTCAAAGACTTTCCAGGGTGCTCCCCACTTATGCACATTTCACTTATACGCCCCCCCCCACAGGGGTCCGGAATATAACCCACATCAGTATGGAGTTGCCTATGTAATTCTCATGAGCGTATTGGGTATCATACTGTTGCTGGTTGAATTCTGCAATATAGTCTTAATCTTGAAATAGTTGGACTTAAAAAGAAGGAAATATTCTTTAAAAAATATTGATATGCTGCATCTGGACATGATGCCTAACAGTAGTTTTGTGTGCTGTGAATAAACCACAGCAAACTTTGCTCTTCCCTCTCCCTTCTCCTCCCACATGGCTAGGAGGTTACTTCAGAAGTTTCCACTTTTGTTTAACTATGGTTTGTTGCTTCATCCAAACTGACAAAAAGGCTACGATTAATTATGGTTTGCATAATAGTTCCAGGTTGACTTTGTTTTAAATACCGGTAAGTCATCAGTTTCATGAAACAGCAAACCATGGTTTAGCAAAAAGCAGAAGTAAAACCATGTGAACTCCTGTCCACACAAGAGAGGAGAAAGTAGCTCATGAACCTGATGCTTGCCACAGTTCATTGTAATTCATGCAGTTTACACTGAACTGGGGTTTGGCATGACGCTCAAACGCAGCTGTAGACACCTTTAAGAAAAAAATTAATGGATTTCTGTGTTTGGTCATTTTCAAGTCACAAGGAGTACAAACATTTTGAATTATGGATGTATGATGAGTATGCAAGTGGGATGGCCCCCCCAAATAATTTTTATTAAAGATTTCCTAGTTTACAAAAGCATGTGCATTGTCTTTTTTTCAAGTTGTGTTTTCCACAGATCAGTTTCATTTGTTGTGAGACATTCTACAGATCAGTTTCATTTGTTGCATGCAGTATTAGGCTGGGAAGGAAAGAGGGGGGTGGGTGGGTTAGTTAAACTGAAAACATAATCAAATCACAATTGAAAATGTAGATGCCCACTGATGACAATATATTAATAATACCAAATACCAAATCCTACCGCTTTATTCCTGAGTGAGTATTATGAAGGGGGATGGGAGAAAACATCTCTGTTTGGTGAGAGTAGTGCTGATGGTTTGTGAAAATGGGCCACCGGAAATGCTTTGGAGACCTTGTTTTGAATTGTGAAAAACACTTAAGGCATAGAGCCCAGCCAAATCATTTGGGCATATATTGCACTGGCAGGCAAATTCAGGCTCTTTGAACAAATATCAAAATGGGCTGTAGTGGTTTTGATCAGTGAAATGAAGAAAGGAAGAACACTTGCTTTAGATATTTTTCTGGCGTTAATTAAAATTGCACAGTGCTTCTGTAACATCTTTGAAGGTGATGCATGTATGTCAGATGGTAAGTGGCTGCAGAAATCCTTTTAAAGATTTAAAGCCAAAAGCCCCAAGAAAGAGCAGAATTAAATATGGGAACCTACAAGGATATCACATCTCTGCCTGCAAACAGAAATCTCTCCAGTGATGTGAAGTAGAGCTGCTTGTGTAGAGCTACCTTGTGTATCTTTGCAAAGCAAAAAAGATTTTCCTGCCAGACCCTGTTTTTGTGTTAATCCCAGTACATAAAGTCAGTCCTAACTGTGTGGCTTGTCACAGCATGATCAGGATCTGTGCGCTTGAAGCCTGGTCCATCCTGTACGTATTGGTTGATTTTTGCTGCAAGTATGAGGTGACTGTACTATGGCTGTCTTGTGTGCCCAGTTTAACATGGCACCACACTTTGTTGGGAACCAAGGGGGCCATTGTGCTGCCTCCCTTCCCCTGTAGGTGGAGTGTCCATAGATTGTGTATTTAAAATGCTGCCTGCGTAGAATGTTAAGATGCCTTGTGATCTTCCATGTACAGAGAGACTTGGAAAGAAGACTTGCTAAATCGTGTGCTCATGGGCAGATAAAGGGATGCTCTGTTTGCACAAGATGTTACACTGGCTTTGGGAAGGCAGGCATGTTGGCTTATGTTGCTGGCAGCTATGGAAGCTGACAGCTAGGCTGGCCTGGCTGGCATATAGCCAAACCGGTTGATAACAATGTCTCCAGATTTTTATGAAATATGTATATCTGAGCTCTGTACCTAGGTACATTTTTGCCACTGAAAGTAGAGGCACAACTATCATTTCGATCTCCAGCTGCTGAACTGTTTCCATAAATGGCCATAAATGGTTGCTAGCTAGATGTGCTCCCTAGGAGAGATGCTTTTTGCATGTTTAACCTTAGTACTGTTGTGGATACCAGGAGAAGTAATGAAAACATTTCTCCCCCAATTTTATTTCTCCTTTAAGCAGAACCAACTTCCATTTCCCACCAGGCACAGAGCCAGAAAGCTTGTTGTCTTTGAGTTTAATGGTAGAAGGAGCATGCCATTATGACAATGCAAAATAGCCCAAATCTAAAAATAAATAGTTGGGCATTTTAAAGTAGTGATTTAATACAGCCTTGTATTGAAACTCATCCAATAGCCCTAAGTGACCAGGTATTCCATGTAGAGAAGTGAGTGAGCTGGCAAAGGAGGAAGAATTGCTCAATTCCGTCTCTGTCTACTTGGTTTCATCCCTCAGCTGCCCTTCCCCTACTAGCCTTCTAAGAGGCAAGCATCTTTCATTTCTATGGTGGTCACAGATGTGTGTTAGGAAATCCCTCTTCTGCAGCAAACAGGTAAACACTTCTGGGCTTACTTAAAAACTTGATTTAATACATAAATTTCATACAAAAAAATCGCAAAGTGCCCATTAATTTGTTCTCATGCCAGCGGTTTGTGGGCCAAGTGCTCACACAGCCTCTTTAAAGAATAAATTACCGTATTTTTCGCTCTATAAGACGCACCGGCCATAGGACGCACCTTGTTTTAGAGGGGGAGAACAAGAAAAAAATAAATCTCCCCCTCTCTGCTCAGCGCCCCTTCAGTGAAGCGGCAGGAGAAACGGAGCTCCTTCCATTTCTCCTCCCGCTTAGCGGAAGGGGCGCTGCGCAGCTCTCCCTCTCTGCTGAAGCCAGGAGAGTCTTGCTCTCCCGGCTTCAGCAAAAGGAACCCGAAGCCTTTGGAGCACAGCGCGAGGTCCCGCTGCGCTCCAAAGGCTTCAGGCGACTATCCCTGAAGCCTGGAGAGCGAGAGGCGTAGGTGCGCACCAACCCCTCTCGCACTCCAGGCTTCAGCGAAAGCAACGCGTAGCCTCCGGAGCGTGGAGGGAGCGCTCCTGCATTCGCTCCATAGGACGCACACACATTTCCCCTTAATTTTTGGAGGGGGAAAAGTGCGTCCTATAGAGCGAAAAATACGGTATCTACATATTTTTCTTATTTTCAAAGGGTGTGCTGAGCTATGCTCCATTTCAAGCTTTTTTTCTTTTTTGGTAAATCAAGCATGAGTTTAATTGGTTCTGACTAGACTTGCCACATTTTGGAAATGAGCAGGCAAATTTCCAGTTCTGTACTTTCTAGGCGCTGTATATATGTATGTGCTTCTGCATGGAAGTATATTTCCCATCTTCATACCAGGGCTGCTGCCACTCCATAGTTGGCCAGATTTTGTTCCAGGGGAAAGGAAGGAGAGAACTGGAGAATGTGTTGAGTGGCTGCTAAGCAACGATAATAGGATGCAAAGTGTGAAGTATCAGTATAAAATCGCATCCCATGTTGAACTGTAACCTCTCTGGTGATTTTGTGTGTGTAGGTTTGCCATCTTCTTTTTACAGCCGTAGCTGGGAATACCATTGTAGCCACAACAGAATATGTCTGGCGGGGCTTTATTGTATTTAAAGATTTTTTTGGGGGGGGGGGAGATGTTAAGTTACACAGAGCAATTTGAGGGTGGCCGCTACTAATGATTTACAGATTATTATTATTATTTTCATTTTTAAATTTTTATTTAGTGGCAGCTTTTTGCATTTCTCTCTTCCTTTCGTCATCCTGTTATATGGCTTTACTGTTCTCCACTCAACTTAATCCATTAGTAATATAGAAGTCTTACTTTAAAAATCTTCCAGTTTTAATATTTCCAGGCTCATGAATTTATATGGCATCTTCAGGTTTTTAAAAATAGGTATGGTGCACATATTTTTTTCTGCAAAGCATTTTCTTTCTAGCTGCGGAATAGTAGACATTTATTGCATGGTTTGGGACTTTGTCAGGGCTTGAATTGAGGCCTAAGGCTAGGATTGGTGGCTGCCATCTGTCTCAATCTGCAAAAAGGATCAGAACCAGGTAATCAAACGTTACTGAAACTCTTATGAACAAAAATAGGTCAGTAGCCAAGGACTAGGAATGTTACTAGGAATTCCTAGTGTTACTAGGAATGTAGAGATCACATCCAGGAATCCAGGCAACATTTGTGGCACTTTGGAAATGGCAGGAAATAATAATAATAATAATAATAATAATAATAATAATAATAATAATAATAATAATAATAATACTGCGCTGCACTTGTAGGACAAAGTATAATGTAAAAAGTAGTAAAACATAATAAAAAATAATTAAAACACTTAACAATACTAATGTGTACAAACCAATAACATTTCCCAACAAAAGCCCGTAAATGATACCCTGGCCCACAAATAAAGATACAAAATCCAAATTAACTTACAACATTTTAAAACACCCCCCCCACCAAATAAAACACCCATCCAAGTTAAAAACTCAGTCCTGTTAAAACCATAATTGTAGCGCAAGGGGGTTGGCCCACGCCTTGTTTCACCGCTTCAGTGGTGGCACTGCTGGGGCACCCTGCCTCAAGGGCAGGCAGGCTTGATAGAGCTGCCCCAGCACACCTAGCTGGCGTGCCTCCAGTGCTTCCTGCTTGCCCAGGGTCCTGGTCCCTGCCCTACTTGTTCAGCTGCAGGCAGGTCCTGGTCTGGAAGTCCCACAAGTGGCCGCAGGTCCAGCAGGTGGGGGGAGATGGAATTCCCAAAATGGACAACCTTGCTTGTACTCTATCCCAAAGTAAAGAAGATAGAGATGCTTCCTAAAAACAACAACAAACAATGCCCCTGAACCCATTTTCCTGTAATTTGGCCAATTTAATCCAGTATGGAGGTAATAGCCTTTAAATTTCATCCATTTCTGTCAAAAGGAAAACAAAATTCCCAGTAGTGAATTGTGGGTGGCGGAAGGAAGGAATTGGACTTAGACCCTGAACATGAATTGGAGAGCCTACAACAGTACCTGGGACTAAGGCTGGTGTTTCCCAAACCATGAAATTGTGGCCTGATTCAAATCTTGTTGTCTACACTTTTGACTAAGTATCTGAAGGAATACCTGAATCATAGAATTGTAGAGTTGGAAGGAACCCCAAGGGCAATCTAGTCCAGCCTCTTGCAGTGCAGGAATTCTTTGCCCAACATGGGGCTTGAACCCATGACCCTGAGATTAAGAGTCTCATGCTTTACTGACTTGAGTTCCCACATCAACCTGCAGTGATGTCAGCAAATTTATAGCTCCCTTCTAGGTGCCTCTGCCATCTGACATAAGAGAGAGGGATTTGATGGTGCTCCATTTATGGAACTTACCCCAGAGAGGCCTACTTTTTATCCTTTCCCTGCCAATCAGCTCTATTTTTGTTCTTCCAGCCCTTTTAAAGTTCTGAGCTTTAATTTGTATTTACTGCTTCTTTGTTGTGAACTGTCTTGGGAACAGTGCGCACACATACACTGATGCTGATTTGCTAAATTGTGGTTATGACACTTGAGTCCAGAGCTTTGGCTCATATGCTCCTTTCCATAAGTTGCTTGGTTTTTTAGCTTCATGTCACAGCAATATCTATTGAAAAGCCAAGAGTCAAATGCTGCATTTTATCAGCTAGTGCTGACTCTGCAGCAGACTCCCTATGAATTCTTTAAATACTTTGAATTATGATATTGTCCATTTGGGGTGGCACATGCTAATATTGATTTAAAAGTTGGGGATCACCAAGTAACCTTTTATTTTAAATCCCCATTTATTAACAGTGCGGTTTCTATAAATGTTCAAGTTTCTATTTGCACCTGCGGCTTCCTGCTGTACCAGAGGTTGGAAGGGCAAAGGTGCTACTTCCTTTTGGAATCCACCTCAATATTTTTCTCATCCTGACAAAAGTATACAGGAAGGAAGGGAGGATCTGGCTGGGACTAACCCATTAACAAGACTTTCCAACCAGAAGAATATGCATAAATGTCCTACCAAAGCATAAATGCATAAATATATCCTACCTATGTTTGAGTTTCTGTGAACCATCTTACAGTTTTGGAACTCTGAAGTCTACCTGGCAGTGATGGAGAAAAGGATTATTGTCAGCACAGCGATGGGATTTGGAGGTCCCAAGGCTAGCAGATCAGCCCCTGACACAGCATCCTGTGCACGTTTTTATCCATTTCAGTTCCAGTGGGAACTTGCTTCCTCCTCTCCCTTCTTGCCTGTTGGGATAGTTTAATAACCTCTGCATGCTCACAAACATTTGACCTCTACTTCTGAGACTTGACTCTAAGTGCCCAGCCATATGGACTGAATAAAACAAAGCTTTAAAGCAAGAAAGAAATTTGTGTTCTTCTAGCTTCCTGTGTTTATATGGTCTGTTTTGGGTGGTGTTAAAGCTGATGTCCAGCTGCTTCCTCTACAAGACTGAAAGCCAGGTTGGAACTTTGACACTGACTGAGCCCCAGATGTAAAACAAAAGAGGTGTGCCATTGTGGAACACAAGGGGCAGAATACCAAGCCATTGTGCCATGTTCAGCTAAACTGTATTTGTGTGATATAAATAAATATCTTCCTATTGTGAAGGATAGCATTTTAAAGATGTGTTTTGACTTCATTGAAGCCTCTTCTACAAAAGTCTACTTTATGGTTCCTTTGCATAGGAGAGTATAAAGCTTTGCTCCTCAGAACAATGAAGATCTTCCCCCATAGATGGGCAAATTGGATTGTACGAAAACAAGCCCAAACTCTCCATGTTACACAAATCCAAGTTTCAATTTTTAGTGTAATGATCCATGTTTCAACCAAAATATTAATAAATTGTGTAAGTTGAGGAATTGCATTTAAGAGCTTAGGTTCTTCTCCTGTATTTGACAATGTCTGCAATGAATACAGGCTTTGCTCCTTTGTCTAATGGCAGTGTGGTGCACAGTTGGGATGGGAAACCTGTGGCCCTCCAACTCCTATCAGCCCCAGCCAGCATGGCCAGTGGTCAGGGATAATGGGAGTTGTAGTCCAATAGATTCCTTATCCTTGAAAAGCATGACAACACCCCTGGTAGTGTCCACCATTTTTGCTCTCAAACTATGAATCACATCTACAGATAGCTGTTGTGAGGGTTTGATTAGCTGCTTGTGCGTGAAAACGTGCTCCCTCAGAGTTTGTGCGACCCCACAAACCTCCGTGTGTGACGGAGCTCCTCAGACATGTCTGCTCTAGTCACTAGTAGAGTCCGACAGTGGCTGTCTGCGGAAGCGTTTCCAGCAAAGAAGTTCCTTAACGGAAACGCGTCTCCTGGACTCACGGCGTGACAGTTTCCTGCGAGGTGTGGGTCTCCCTATGGGAGACTCCGATACCTCCCCACTGTTCTCGCTGGAAGCCTCCCTGAGCCCTCCCTCCTGCTCGCATTCCCTCAGAGACCCACTCCTCCCCCTGCTGGTCCCTGCTTCAGCAGTTGAGTCTCTTTCATCCTGCCTGAGTCCCTCCACCACCTGATGCTCTGATGGCAGTTCCCTGACATCCACCTCCCCTCCAGGGCCCCCCTCACCCCTCCCAATTCCTCCCCCCTGGGAGGTGAAGGGCTAAAACCCCGAAACGAATCTTCCTCATCTTCTGACGTCTCGAACAATTCTCTCCATCGATCGTCGTCCTGGCCAGCTGAATCCTCCTCCTCTTCAGAATCTGGGAACCCCTCCAACTCCTCTTCCTCGTCGGTGGTGGCAAAGTATTCCCTTCGGAACCTCGCTACAGGCTGAGGTTTACGTGGGAACCTCTGATGAAAAGTCTCTATTAAAACCTCGTCATTGACATCCTCTGCCCTAACCCAGGTGTTTTCCGACTCCGGTTCCCCTTCCCACATTACCAAATACTCTACTTGATCTCCCTTCCACCTGGAATCGAGGATCTCCGCTACATGGTAGCTGTGTTCCTTCTCCTCCATTGCTGGTCCCCTAGTGACCCTCCCCTCACTGTCTCCTCTATACGGTGACAGCAACGACCTGTGAAAAACTGGGTGCAGCTTCATGTGGTTCGGTAACCGGAGCCTGAAAGCCACTGGATTGACCTGCTGTATGACTTCAAACGGACCCAGCCTTTTGGGTCTTAATTTCTTACAACCTCCTTTGAATGGCAACCCTTGGGTTGACAGCCACACCTGGTCCCCCACCCTGATGCTTTCACCTTCCCTTCTGTTTTTGTCTGCCTGCCTCTTATATTCCTCCTTAGCCCTGTTTAAGTTGAGTTGGAGCTGGCGATGGATCGCTTCCATTTCTTCCACGAACTGTTCAGCAGCTGGAACGCTCCAGTTCTCCCCCTCCCCCCCTGGGAAGGCTCTGGGATGGCACCCGTGATTAGCCAAAAAGGGGCTCATCCCCGTGGACACGTTCTCTGCATTGTTGTAGGCAAATTCTGCCAACGCCAACTTCTCCACCCAATCATTCTCTCTGTCATTAACATAACACCTCAAATATTGTTGGAGAACCCCATTTGCTCTTTCCGCCTGCCCGTTGGTTTCAGGATGACGGGCCGTCGAGAAATTAACCTCTACATGCAGTAAGCTCATGAGCTTCCTCCAGAACCTGGAAGTAAATTGTTTCCCTCGGTCTGAAACCACCCTCAAGGGGGCGCCATGCAACCTAAACACATTCTCTACAAACAATTTGGCGGTTTCTTCTGCTGTAACCGCATGTGAGCAGGCTATGAAGTGGGCCATTTTAGTTAACAGGTCTACTACAACCATGATGGCTGTTTTCCCTCTAGACCTTGGCAGATCAGTCATGAAATCTATTGCCACTGCTTCCCACGGTCTCTCAGGTGTGGGCAGTGGTTCTAATAAACCAGCCGGCGCCTGCCTCTCCCCCTTGGCTCTTTGGCATTGTTCACACCCTCTCACATACTCCCGCACATCTTCCCTGACCTTGGGCCACCAAAATTCCCTGGTAACCAGCCACATGGTTTTGTGTTGCCCAAAGTGCCCTGCTGTGGGGCTATCGTGCAGCTGCTTGAGTACCTTCTCCCTCAATTCCCCTTCAGGTATATATAACGCTCCCTTATAGTACAATGCCCCATTTCTCTCCTCAAAACCACCGGATTTGTCTTCCTCCCCTCTGAGATCCCTGAGTTTCCCCTGGGCGTATGCATCCTGCACCGTACCCTCTACCAATTCCCTTTGCCCCACCAAAGTCGCCCCACACACCCAGCGGTCCTCTGGAATGATATGGGTTTCTTCGGGTGCTCCCTCCCCCTCCAAATATTCAGGTTTGCGTGAGAGAGCGTCCGCCCTAACATTCTCTGGGCCTGGCACATAACAAATCTCAAAGTTAAATTTGGAGAACTCTTGGGCCCATCTCAACTGCCTTTGGTTGAGCACTCGCGCCGTTTTCCAGTACTCTAGATTTTTATGGTCCGTGCACACTTGCACTTTATGTTGTGCACCAACTAGCAGATGCCTCCATCTCCGGAACGCCTCATGAATAGCAAGCAGTTCTCGGTCGTACACCGTGTAGTTCCTCTCGGATTTGTTCAGCTTCCGCGAGAAGAAGGCACACGGACGCCACTCTGACTCCTCCTTCCCCGGCTGCAGAAGAAGCACCGCCCCTATGGCTCTGTCAGATGCGTCTGTTTCAACCCTTAGCTTCTTTCGTAAATCCACATGCAGAAGTTGTTCTTCAGAGGCGAAGGCCCTTTTCAGTTCCTCAAACGCTCGCTCCGCCTCCGCCGTCCATACAAACTTCTTTTTACTGCTGAGACAGTCAGTGATGGGCGCCGTCAGATGGGCGAAGTTGCGGATGAACTTACGATAAAAGTTTCCAAACCCTAGGAACCTCTGCACATCCTTCTTGGTTTTGGGTGTTTTCCATTCCAGCACTGCCTGTACCTTGCCGGGATCCATGGCCAATCCCTTGTCTGACAGGCGGTACCCCAGGAATTCCACCTCCTTGGTATGGAACCGACACTTCTCCAGTTTGACCCACAGCCTGTTGGCTTGCAGTCTGCTCAACACTTCTCTGACGTCTCTCACATGTTGCTCCTCATTCTCAGAATACACCAACACATCATCTAGAAAGGCAACGCAATTCTTGTAGAGCAAAGGGCCCAGCACGTGGTTCATAAAAGATTGAAAACACGCGGAGCCTGCTTGTAATCCAAATGGCATAACGAGGTATTCAAACGCCCCCAAAGGGGTAAACATGGTGGTTTTCCATTCATCCCCTTTCCTTATGCGTATCAGGTTGTACGCCCCCCTTAGATCCAGCTTTGTGAAAATCTTTCCCTTCCTCACCCTGGTCAAAATATCATCAATTCTGGGCATAGGGAACGCCACCGGTTCAGTCACTGCATTCAGCCGCCTAAAATCACATACAAGTCTCGGCTTGTCCGCATTTTTTTTGTCCACAAAGAACACTGGGCTCCCCCCTGCTGCTTTGGACTCTCTGATGAAGCCTCTCTTCAGGTTCTTGTCAATGAACCCTCGCAACTCCTGCATTTCCCTGTCTGACATGGCATACAACTTGCCCACGGGAAGCTGTGCTCCTGGGAGTAAATTGATCTGACAATCAAAGGGTCTATGAGGTGGTAGTTGGTCAGCTTCCTTCTCGCTGAACACGTCGCTGAGATCTGCATACTGTGGTGGTACCTTCACCTTCCCCATTACTTCAGTCCCTGCTAGGGTGGCTTGGGCCCCTGCTGAACCCTTCTCCCCTTTGCAGTGTTCTAGGCAATGTGCTGAACCAAAGGACACCACTCTTTGATGCCAGCCAACCAGCGGATCATGTAGAGCTAGCCAGCTCATTCCCAAAATAATGGGAGCGCCTCCCAGGGTGGCCACATTAAACGCTATCAGTTCTGTGTGCCTTGCCACCCTCATTATCATTGGGACAGTCTGCAAGCGGACTCCTCCTCCCAACAACTCCCTGCCATCAATCGTGGTCACCTGCAGGGGGTTGCTTAAAGGGATGGTCTGTATCTGGTGTTCAGCAGCAAACTCCTTGCTCATAAAATTGCAGGAGCTGCCTGAGTCCAATAGCGCCTTTATTTTTAGGGGGTGCCCATTCTGCAGCTCTAGCGACACTTCAATCACTAGAGCAGGTCGAGGAGCTTCTGGCACGGGCACTTTCACTGCTCTTTGGCCTGGCTGCAGTGCCCCAATTGTGGCAACCAGGCGTTGGCTTTTACCTGCTCCGCTCCCCCTTCTTCTCCCCCCTCAACAGCTCCCACCATCCCTTGCCATTCCTTCCTCTGGGGGCAGACTCTGGCAAAGTGGCCTGGCTGTTGGCAGAGATAGCATTTCCGGGGCCCCTTTCCCTCCTTCTTAGCTCCCTCGCTGGTTTTTGAAAATGCGCGCGCGCGCGCTGTTCCGATTTCCATCGGCTCTGCCGGCGGGAAAGCTGGCTCAGGAATGTCTGGAATGCGGAACTCCTTCCAACGTTCCCCTCTCCCTTCCCGCCTCTCCAAGGCTCTTGCCTCCTGCCGCGCTCCTATGGTCAGCGCAGATTTGGTCAGCTGATCCATAGACTCCGCCCTGGGGCTCCGTGCCAGCTCGTCTTTCACCCCCGAAGAAAGACCTTCTTCAAATAGCATTTGAACGGGTGCCGCCGATAAATCCCAACTCAGTCTGTGAATCAGCATGGTAAACTCAGTCCAATATTCACGGACAGATCGACTTCCCTGCTTACAAGCCATTAGCTGTCTGCGCACCACCCCTTCCTCAATATCGCTGGAAAACATGATATCCATTGCACGAAAGAACTTCATTGTGTCCTTTAGTATGTCATTGTGCGTTGCCATTAGGGGTCGAACCCAGTCTCTAGCCCCTTTCTCAAGATGCCCAATTACAAAAGCAACTCGCGATTCCTCATCAGGGAACTCATCGAACTGCACATTAAGGGCATATTGCATCTCTGTCCTAAAAGCATGGTAGTCCTTGGGGTCCCCCCCAAATTTCTGCACCAATCCTGGTACCTTTCTGGGGAATTGCGTGGCTCTCCCCTTCTTGTCTGCATCCTGAGCCCTTCTCTCCTCCAACCTCGCCGTCTGCAGGGCCAGTTGAACCTCCAACGCTCGGTATCTATCTTCCAAGCTTGGACCAGCTCCAGCCCCTGCTCCTCCGGTTCCGGTTGGTTCGCTCATGATGCCTTCTCTTGCACAGGCAGCGTACAAAGACTGTCGGACTGCTGTGAGGGTTTGATTAGCTGCTTGTGCGTGAAAACGTGCTCCCTCAGAGTTTGTGCGACCCCACAAACCTCCGTGTGTGACGGAGCTCCTCAGACATGTCTGCTCTAGTCACTAGTAGAGTCCGACAGTGGCTGTCTGCGGAAGCGTTTCCAGCAAAGAAGTTCCTTAACGGAAACGCGTCTCCTGGACTCACGGCGTGACAGTTTCCTGCGAGGTGTGGGTCTCCCTATGGGAGACTCCGATACCTCCCCACTGTTCTCGCTGGAAGCCTCCCTGAGCCCTCCCTCCTGCTCGCATTCCCTCAGAGACCCACTCCTCCCCCTGCTGGTCCCTGCTTCAGCAGTTGAGTCTCTTTCATCCTGCCTGAGTCCCTCCACCACCTGATGCTCTGATGGCAGTTCCCTGACAGCTGTATAAGTGTTTGTGTTGCCTCCCTTAGGAAACAGGTTGCTTCCTTACATCCATTGCAAATTATGTCCTTGGTTAGTAGAACTGACACCCCTTACATCACTCTTCTCTAAAATGCAAATGGCTAGTATAGCATCTCTCCCTGGAGGCAGCAAGATTGATGTGGATCATCTGTTCCACCTAGACCTTCCATTGATCTGCTCGTCTGGGCATTAATGGAAGGCTTATTTCAAAGAATACCTTGGTTGTGCGTCCAAAGAGATGCATTCATCAAAAACTATAGCCTAAGCTGTCTGCCTCTTACATACATATATGTGTAATAATATAGCAAAATTTGAACAGTTTGAAAGCAACAAAGTGCATTTTCTTGCAGCATAGAAATAAATCTTCAAAGCCAGCATGGAGGGCAGATACATCAGAATGTGCTTGCAAGGCATCCCCTTCATCTCTCTCAGGCTTGGGTAGGTGTCATTGCCCTTAGATTGTGCCTGAAATGAACAGAGCAGAAGGCTATCTGTAAATGTCATTGTGGCACTCATATTCTGCCTAACACTTCTTCACAGACTGCAATTGCTGTAGATACATTTTTCTTTAAAAGAATTGCTATAAAATAGGTGTGAATTGTTTTATTAGCCATTTCCTCTTTTCTTTTTTGGCTGTCATTTTATATCCTCAAAATGTTTCCAAGTAGCCAGAAGGTACAACTCTGAGTGTGGCTTGAGTGCCAGCAGAGATGGCAGTGGCTCAAAGCTGATGCAGAATTTACAGGGGCAGGAGTGTTTATCTGACTGTAAAGTAGAAGCAGGATTCAGATTTGTATTTACAAGCTTGTTGCTCTATTGAGTTTGGTGGATGAGGGATAAAATAAATGACTTTTGAATTGGAAATGTATTTCATTTCTAGCAGGGGCAGGGCACTTGTTCAGTTGCATGGTCATTAGGTAAAGGACCCCTGGACAGTTAAGTCCAGTCAAGGTGACTGCGGGTTGTGGTGCACATCTCGCTTTCAGGCCGAGGAAGTCGGCATTTGTCCACAGACAGCTTTCCACGTCATGTGGCCAGCAGGACTAAACCGCTACTGGTGCAACGGAATACCATGATGAAAACCAGAGTGCATGAGCTTTTGAACTCATCCCGTCTCGGGGATTCAAATGGCAGATCTTCCGATTGGCAATCCCAAGAGGCTCAGTGGTTTCGACCACAGCATGGCAATTATGCTGCACAGTCACACACTGATCTAGTTTCCTGTGCTTTCTAACATCTGTACAAAGTTCTTAGGAGCTCTCAACTGGAGGCTCAGGGTGAGGTTCCATCACTACAAAGATGACACTGCAGCTCTGTTTCTCCTTGCCACCAGCACCAGGGGATGCTGTGCAGGTGTTGGATCGGGATCTTGAGGTAGTGAGAGTCGAGTGACTGCCAGTAAACTGAAACTGAATCTTGAGAAGATGAAGGTTTTGAGGCTTGGTGGTTCCCAAATCTGGGAAATAGGAAGGTGACTTGCTGAAGATAGGGTCGCACTCTCCTTAAAGGACCATGTGCATAGAATTCTCCCATGCTCTGTCACTTGAGGTCCAAGTGGCCTCAGTAAAACGGAGGGCCTTTTTCCAGTTATGGATGAACCATCAGCTACTGCCATTCCTGGATGGGGATAACTTGGCCTCAGTTATCCATGATCTAGTAATATCCCACTTGGGAGATTGGATTGAATTGGGGTTCTGCAGCTTAACAATTGTCCTTAGAAGCAAATGTTTCTCAAGTTGCTAGACAGTACTTGGGAAGAAACATTTAAGATTACACTGCAAGTCTGCTTGCCAGATGACAAACTGGTATATTAAAGTAATAGTAATGTGAAATATTCTTCTACAGTTTTCTGTTGCAACAGTAATGGAGAACCCAATGACCACTTCATCTCCCTCGTCACATTTTCCAGAAGATGATGGCTCAAAGGAGAGTAATGACGTTGTTCCATCAGGGTAAGCAACTGCTCCTCTAGTTTTGGCTCATACATACATAGTCCACTATAGGACCTACAATGGTGATTGGCTGAATATTTTTCCTTTGCTTTGGTTTAAAACACCCACTTCTAAACTCTGTCTTCAGTGACTTATTGATACTTGTTTAGAAAAACACTTAGCATTTCCCTTTGTATGTTGGAGAGGTGGTTTTCATGTGGTGCTTATTGATACCTGAAATAAACTGCACCCAAAGGGGTGGTGTTGATCAGCTGAGGTAGATTTCCTTAGTATTGGTGATGAGATAAACCTGCATAGTTTTTAAGACAATAGAGTATATGAGCCATGGCCACTGGCCGCTTCCTAAAGGGATGCTTTGCCTTTGACAGTGCCCTTTTTGGTAGTTTTTTGGTAGAAGCCCTCTTATAAACACTCTAAGGAATGGGATAGAGCTAGTGGTTAAAGCTCAGTCTTTCATCCCAAGCTCCAGCATGATGACTGTTTAGTCTTCCTTGGGCTTCAGAACATCATTCTAAATACACAATCGCTTTGAGGTCCTCTCCCCTAGCAAGGAAGACGAAGAGCAGACTCCATTTGAAGATCTCTCCCTCATTACAGTCGATCAGGTATATGAAGACGAGCAGCAAAGTCAGTCCTCAGGGAATGTGCAGGCGACCTTGGAACGGACAGCTCACGGAAGAACCCCGACCAAACCTAAGAGGAGGCGTGTAGTGGTGATAGGGGATTCATAGAATCATAGAGTTGGAAGAGACCACAAGGGCCATTGAGTCCAACCCCCTGCCAAGCAGGAAACACCATCAGAGCACTCCTGACATATGGTTGTCAAGCCTCTGCTTAAAGACCTCCAAAGAAGGAGACTCCACCACACTCCTTTAAGCAGAGGCTTGACAATCATATGTCAGCAGTGCTCTGATGGTGTTTCCTGCTTGGCAGGGGGTTGGACTCGATGGCCCTTGTGGTCTCTTCCAACTCTATGATTCTATGATTAGCATTCTGTTGGAATACTTGATAACTGGGATAGACTGTAAGAGAAATTGTTCTGGCAGGTGCAACATGCCGTGTTCTGACTGTCATTCTTTGGCACGTGTTTCTTTCCAACTACTTTTGATATTTGCAATATCACACAATATCCCAGGGAGTAAAATAGGAAGTACCTTTTGCTAACAACTGTGGGACTATATTGCATAATTACCTATTTTTCCCCAGGCTAAATCATTCAGAAGGATCGTGCACTGGCAGTGCCTCCCAGTCCGCCAACAATCCAGATTTTGCAGAGGACTTGCTACACAGTCAACTGTTGCGAAATGAGTCATCTAATAAAGCTGAAAATAGCGAGCCAAGGCCTGAGGAGGAGGTAAGCAGAAATTATCATAAGTCGTCTTCCTCCACCTAAATTCTCTATCCATTCATATCTTCAAAAAATAAAACAAGAGTTTTGATTAGCATTCCTCTCCTCTGTAAATGGATAACACCTGCAGTGAAACAGGTTATGCTGTCATTCCTCATCCTTCCTTGAATGAGTGGCTGACAGTATAGAACTACAGCAATCCTAGGAAGCGGCATAAGTTACACCAGCTAAAGTAAAGCTCAGGAAGCCCGGGGGCGGGGGGGGGGGGAGAGAGCAAACACAGCTGAGGTGGTCCTAGCCTGGTGGGGTGGAAATAAGCCACTGAAATACAGAGCCCCCCCCCCCCCGGTCAACAAGGCGATGGGAGCTGCACCCACCTGTTGACATGCAGGGGATAGTTCCCAGGTGCCCTCATCAGCTATGTACAAACTGTGAGATCACACAGAGATAACCCACGAGACGCTGCTCAAATATCAGCTGGTAATTCCCAACATCATTTTTTTCTGAACTTGCTAAATTCTTTGCTACAGCATTTGCTTTGTGGCAAAGAGTTGCCACAACTTTCCTCAAACTAAGTGCAGCCACTGACTCTGGGGATATTGTGGCACCCTCCCCATTTTAGGCATAATTTGTGGATTCAGAGGCTTTAGGTGCAGAAGGCACTTTTCTTTTAGTCCCTCCTCCCCTACTTCCCACAAAGCATTTTTACTCATCTCCTGTAATGTCTTGCCCCATTCTCTTTTTACAGCCAACATGTACTTTACCCCACCCCCCCTGCCAACCCCCACTCCAGTTTCTTTCATCCTTCCTTCCTGGTCCTTTTACATTTTCTTCTTCTCTTATTATAAGAGATTTCTTTTTATTCTCTGTTTGTTTCTTTAATAATAAAAATAATAAATATTAAACTTTTATCTCAGTTTCTAATTACCTTCAACACCTCCTGTGCCCCTTCCCCTCAGAGGCGGGAGACATTCCCCCCACCCCCACTTCTGTATCCTGGCCTCCTCTACTCAAGGAGTTCCTGGTGCAGACGCTTGCCCATCCAAAAGGCTTTGGCACGGCTAGTGGGTGGGGCACAGGCGCCCACCTGAAAGTGGCTCAAGACCCATGGGCACATCCCAGCCTACTGTTTGAGAAATATTGCTGTGGATTCCCAAACAGTTTTAAATTTATTAAAATTGCAGATGATTTTCTGGCAGCTTTGTCTATCTTTAAACCTTAGTATATTTTGTACGTACTTTAAGTGTGGCTTATCCCCAAATCTTCTGTTTTAACTCTTCCTAACTTTTCATCGGGCCTTTCAAACCATATCAGTCTTGGTTTATTTATTTTGTTTTTGTTTTTTTTAAAAATATATTTATTAAGATTTTCAAGATATTACAAAGTGAAAAAAGAAAAAAGAAAAATACAAAATAAAAATAGTTAAAAACAATTCAATCTTTCAATGACTTATCTTTCATTTGCTTATTTCCCGGACCTCCTCACACCTCCCTTTTCTGTATTCCAGTTCAGTTTGTTAGTTCAGCAAATCCCTCCCTTCTTTGTTTATCCTAGTCTTCAATCTTAAAATATAACATTGGATTTTTACCTATTAATAATCCATTTTCTCATATTCCCTTATAACATTACAGCTATAAACCACTTAGTTTCTATCCAACATCATTCTAACATTCATTAATTTTGCAATATTTCTGTAAATAGTCTTTAAACTTTTTCCAATCTTCTTCCACCGACTCTTCTCCCTGGTCTCGGATTCTGCCAGTCATTTCTGCCAATTCCATATAGTCCATCACCTTCATCTGCCATTCTTCCAAGGTGGGTAGATCTTGTGTCTTCCAATACTTTGCGATAAGTATTCTTGCTGCTGTTGTGGCATACATAAAGAAAGTTCTGTCCTTCTTTGACACCAATTGGCCCACCATGCCCAGGAGAAAGGCCTCTGGTTTCTTCAAGAAGGTATATTTAAATACCTTTTTCATTTCATTATATATCATCTCCCAGAAAGCCTTAATCCTTGGGCACGTCCACCAAAGGTGAAAGAATGTACCTTCAGTTTCTTTACATTTCCAACATTTATTATCGGGCAAATGATAGATTTTTGCAAGCTTGACTGGGGTCATGTACCACCTGTATATCATTTTCATAATATTCTCTCTTAGGGCATTACATGCCGTAAATTTCATACCTGTGGTCCATAACTGTTCCCAGTCAGCAAACATAATGTTATGTCCAACATCTTGTGCCCATTTAATCCTAGCAGATTTCACCTTTTCATCCTGAGTATTCCATTTCAACAGCAAGTTATACATCTTTGACAAAATCTTAGTTTTAGGTTCTAACAGTTCTGTTTCTAATTTTGATTTTTCCACCTGGAAACCAATTTTCTTGTCCAAATTATATGCCTCCATTATCTGATAAAGTGCGAGATTGGCTTCATTATTATCTTTTAATTTCTCAAAACTCTGCAGTTTCAATTTGTCTCCTTCTTGTTCCAAAATTTCCCAATATTTCGGCCGTTTTGCCTCCATATTGAGCTTTTTCTGAGCCTTCGTCTCCATCGGTGATAGCCATCTTGGGGTTTTATTTTCAAGTAAGTCTTTATATCTTGTCCAGACATTAAACAATGCTCTTCTGACAATATGGTTTTTAAATGCTTTATGTGCTTTAACCTTGTCATACCACAAATATGCATGCCACCCAAAAACATTATTAAAACCTTCTAAATCCAAAATGTCTGTGTTCTCAAGAAGCAGCCTTTCTTTCAGCCAGCAGAATGCTGCTGATTCATAATAAAGTTTAAGGTCTGGCAGGGCAAATCCTCCTCTGTCCTTTGCATCAGTTAATATTTTAAATTTTATTCCGGGCTTCTTGCCCTGCCAGACAAATCTAGAAATGTCTCTCTGCCACTTCTTGAAACAGTCCATTTTGTCCAAGATTTGCAATGATTGAAACAAAAATAACATTCTTGGCAATACATTCATCTTTATAACAGCAATTCGACCTAACAAGGAAAGCTTCAAGTTTGACCATATCTCTAAGTCCTTTTTCACTTCTGACCAACATTTCTCATAATTGTCTTTAAATAGATTTAAGTTCTTAGCGGTCATATTAACCCCCAGGTATTTGGTTTATTTATTTTGACATTTTTTAGTCTTTAAGGTGCCACAAGTTTTTTTTTTTTTTTTTTTTTTTGGCTGCAGGAGACCAACATGGCTACCATGCAGGAAATTTTTGAAAACATTTTTTTGGGTTGCATGTTTAAATCCACAATGAAATTATCTACAATTCTTAAGAATTTCTGATTTTGGCTTTACCAGTGAAAGCCGATTCTGCCCAAATTTAACCCTTACACTCTTATCTGATCCTCACCATGCCCCCTTCTCCATTACTTAACAACTTTGCTTGCTGAACACAGCTTATTTTCTGATGTGTCTGATCATGCCTGCTGGGCAGAACCATAATTTGACTGTTGAAAAAGAGTACAGTGGTACCTCGGGTTAAGTACTTAATTCATTCTGGAGGTCCATTCTTAACCTGAAACTGTTCTTAACCTGAAGCACCACTTTAGCTAATGGGGCCTCCCGCTGCCGCCGCGTGATTTCTGTTCTCATCCTGAAGCAAAGTTCTTAACCTGAGGTACTATTTCTGGGTTAGCAGAGTCTGTAACCTGAAGCGCATGTAACCTGAAGCGTATGTAACCCTAGGTACCACTGTACCAGGGATGTTTACTGAAGCTGTGTGTGGATGATAAAAGCATTTGAGATGCTAATGTAGGTTTAAACCTGGAGCAGGGATCCATGGCCCTCCAGATGCTGCTGGACTCCCAAATTCTAACACCCCTGACCACTGGCTCTGCTGCCTGGGGCCTGGGGGTGATGGGAGTCTGACAACATCTCAGAGGCCACCTGTTGTTGTTCTTCCCTCCAGCTTTAAAGGAACTGATGTCTCACACTGAACTTTCCTCTCCCTGTCTTTGTAGCAAAGAACTAAGAGAGGAGGCTGGTCCAAAGGGCGAAAGAGGAAGAAACCCTTAAGGGATAGCAATGCTCCTAAATCTCCCCTAACAGGTTACGTGCGGTTCATGAATGAGCGGAGGGAGCAACTTCGAGCGAAGAGGCCAGAAGTTCCATTCCCAGAAATCACCAGGATGCTGGGCAATGAGTGGAGCAAACTCCCTCCTGAAGAGAAACGGGTACTATTACATTACTTTCCTTTATTCTGGAATTTGGTGCTTTATTTCAGAGATTTCCCAGGTGATAACAGAAAGTCTATCCAGGTAACTAAAGAGGGATTCTAGAAAATTACGTGCTCATTTTAGATAGGTAGGGCCTAAATTTTCTCTGCAATGTAACATAGCCCTGTGAGTCTTCAGGAGAGAATCACAAAGTATGTCAGGACAAGAGTTTGCCTTTGCCCGTAATGGGAATGGGGAAATGGCAAGCCGGATTGCAAAGAGGTAGAATTGCTTCATGCTGTACATTCATCAGCACAGCTGGTGTCTTGGAAAAGACAGGATGCATATTGAAAATGGGGGTGCTGTTGACGATTTATCCTTCCACTTAGAAGGGCTGCTTGTGATGCAGAGAAAGCTAAACTCACTAGGGTTTTGGGTAGGAAGATTTGCTTTATTAGTCTATTTTTAATCAAAAGATCCATCCCAGAATGGGGATTGTGAAGAGGGGGCTGATGGTTTGCTTGCTTGCTTATTTCCTTTGTATCCCATGGGCCCGGAGTGGCTTACAGCAGTTTTTCTAACAGTGCAATCCTACACATGCTGCCTACTCAGAAGCAAATACCACTGAAGAGCAATGGGGTTCTTTCCTGGGTAAGCGGGTGTAGGATTGAAGCATTAGTGATAATAGTTTTGTGCCCAAGGGACTTGAAATCTGCAGAAATGGAATGGTTTGGTGAATAGGAGGCCGGATAAAGAATGCCATTGTAAGCATATACCACATCATTAATAACATGTCCACAAAAACATCCAAAAAATGGTGCTTCTTGCATGTGTTCCAAGAGGTGCTGCAGTGTGAGCTGAGTGTGGAGCCAGCTCTGTCCCAGGTAAAGCAGTGATAGGGTGTCTACCCAGGAGGTAGCTGGATCTTCATTCCCACCATGCCTCATCCTGTTCTCCCCCTTGGTGTTTGCCCGTCTTGGCCACAGCCTGTAAATGCTTAGAATTGACATTAGCTGTGGCCACACATTTTCTCTGCATCAAACAAGAGAACCTAGGGAACCAGCAGCAAAAAGTGGGGCACCCCAGGCCTGGTTGGGGAGAAGCTGGGATATAGTCTGTCATCAGAGACCATGCGACCTGGACCCTTGAGAATTGCTCCTGTGCCCAGTTGTGGAGGACTTGCAGCAAGGTGGGGAGGGAGATTTTGGCTGCAGTTACGAGCACGCTTCTGTTAGGAGTAAGCCCTATTGAAAAGAGTGGAATTTGTTTTTAAGCAAATATGCCTAGGATTTCTCTTTTGGAAGAGCGTACGTCTGAAGGAGTAAAGAGGAAGAATAGCAAAGAGCTGACTGAGATAAACCCCTGCTCCCTACATAGTTAATATAAGAGCAGCTGTGCTGGAGCAGACCAAAGCCACAATTCTGCTTCAGTGGCCACCCACATGCCCATGGAAACCTCACAAGCGTGGCATTTATGTCATAGGATCACAAATTGAAGAGTTAAAAGGGACCCTGAGGTTCATTTAGTCCAACCCCCAGCTATGCAGAAATTTATTTTGTTTCATAAAATTTATACACCACCCAATTATTAAAAAGAATCTTAGAGTGGTTTACATGACTGGAAGAGCCACCTGTCGTCATTCCCCAGCAACCAGTATTCTTAGGCATAGAATCATAGAGTTGGAATAGACCACAAGGGCCATCGAGTCCAACCCCCTGCCAAGCAGGAAACACCATCAGAGCACTCCTGACATATAGTTGTCAAGCCTCTGCTTAAAGACCTCCAAAGAAGGAGACTCCACCACACTCCTTGGCAGCAAATTCCACTGTCAAACAGCTCTTACTGTCAGGAAGTTCTTCCTAATGTTTAGGTGGAATCTTCTTTCTTGTAGTTTGGATCCATTGCTCCGTGTCCGCTTCTCTGGAGCAGCAGAAAACAACCTTTCTCCCTCCTCTATATGACATCCTTTTATATATTTGAACATGGCTATCATATCACCCCTTAACCTCCTCTTCTCCAGGCTAAACATGCCCAGCTCCCTTAGCCGTTCCTCATAAGGCATCGTTTCCAGGCCTTTGACCATTTTGGTTGCCCTCCTCTGGACACGTTCCAGTTTGTCAGTGTCCTTCTTGAACTGTGGTGCCCAGAACTGGACACAGTACTCCAGGTGAGGTCTGACCAGAGCAGAATACAGTGGCACTATTACTTCCCTTGATCTAGATGCAATACTCCTATTGATGCAGCCCAGAATTGCATTGGCTTTTTTAGCTGCCGCGTCACACTGTTGGCTCATGTCAAGTTTGTGGTCAGCCAAGACTCCTAGATCCTTTTCACATGTACTGCTCTCAAGCCAGGTGTCACCCATCTTGTATTTGTGCCTCTCATTTTTTTGCCCAAGTGCAATACTTTCTCCCTGTTAAAGTTCATCTTGTTTGTTTTGGCCCAGTTCTCTAATCTGTCAAGGTCGTTTTGAAGTGTGATCCTGTCCTCTGGGGTGTTAGCCACCCCTCCCAGTTTGGTGTCATCTGCAAATTTGATCAGGATGCCCTTGAGTCCATCATCCAAGTCGTTGATAAATATGTTGAATAAGACCGGGCTCAAGACAGAACCCTGTGGCACCCCACTAGTCACTCTTCTCCAGGATGAAGAGGAACCATTGATGAGCACCCTTTTGGGTCCGGTCAGTTAGCCAGTTACAAATCCACTGAGTGGTAGCATAGTCAAGACCACATTTTACCAGCTTCTTTACAAGAATATCATGGGGCACTTTGTCAAATGCCTTGCTGAAATCAAGGTAGGCTACACCCACTGTGTTCCCTTCATCTACCAGGCTTGTAATTCTGTCAAAAAACGAGATCAGGTTAGTCTGACATGACTTATTTTTCAGAAATCCATGCTGACTATTGGTGATCACAGCATTCTTTTCTAGGTGCTCACAGACTGTTTGCTTAATGATCTGCTCCAGAATCTTCCCTGGTATTGATGTCAGACTGACTGGGCGGTAATTATTTGGGTCCTCTCTTTTCCCCTTTTTGAAAATAGGGACAACATTTGCCCTCCTCCAGTCTGCCGGGACCTCGCCTGTTCTCCAGGAATCCTCAAAGATGACTGCCAGTGGTTCTGAGATCACATCTGCCAGTTCTTTTAATACTCTTGGATGCAGTTCATCTGGCCCTGGAGACTTGAATACATCTAAACTAGCCAAGTATTCTTGTACTATCTGCTTAGTTATTCTGGGCTGTGTTTCCTTTGCTGAATCATTTGCTCCAAATTCTTCAGGTCAGGCATTGTTTTCTTTATCGGAGAAGACTGAGGCAAAGAAGGCATTGAGGAGTTCAGCCCTTTCTGTGTCCCCTGTTTGCATTTCACCATCTTCTCCTCTGAGTGACCCCACTGTTTCTTTGTTCTTCCTTTTGCTACGGACATACCCATAAAAGCCATTTTTGTTGCTTTTAACCTCTCTAGCAAGCCTGAGTTCATTCTGTGCTTTAGCTTTTCTGACTTTGTGTCTACACGTGCTGGCTATTTGTTTGAATTCCTCTTTGGTGGTTTCCCCTCTTTTCCATTTTTTGTACACATCCTTTTTTAATCTTAACTCAGTTAAAAGTTCTTTAGATAGCCACCCTGGCTTCTTTAGGCACCTTCCATGTTTCCGTCTCATTGGTATTGCCTGAAGTTGTGCTTTTACTATCTCCCTCTTAACAAACTCCCAGCCATCATGAACTCCCTTTCCTTTTAGTATTACTGTCCATGGGATCTCACCCAGCACTTCCCTGAGTTTTATGAAGTCGGCTTTCTTAAAGTCAAGAAATTGAGTCCTAGTATGCTTGGCTGCTCCTTTCCTCTGTATAGTAAACTTCAGAAGAGCATGATCACTCGCGCCTAATGATCCTTCCACTTCTACCCCACTAACCAGGTCATCAACATTGGTTAGGACCAGATCTAAAATGGCTGTGCCTCTTGTTGCTTCTCCCACTTTCTGGACAATGAAGTTTTCTGCAAGGCCAGTGAGGAATCTGTTTGACCTTATGCTCTTGGTTGAGTTTGACATCCAACAAATATCCGGGTAATTGAAGTCCCCCATTACTACTATCTCCCTTCCTTTTGCATGCTTGGCCATCTGTTCCAGGAAGGCATCATCTATGTCCTCCGTTTGGCTTGGGGATCTATAGTAAACTCCCACAATGAGGTCTCTGTTACTCTTCTCTCCCTTAATTTTGACCCAAATGCTCTCACTTTGGCTTTGAGGTTCTAAATCTTGGATCTCTTCACAGGTATACACATCCCTGACATATAACGCCACTCCTCCTCCTTTCTTGTCTGGTCTGTTTCTCTGAATTAGATTGTATCCCTCCATGATTACATTCCAATTGTGGGACTTATCCCACCAGGTTTCAGTGATGCCTATTATGTCATATTTAGTTTGCTGTACCAAGAGCTCAAGCTCATCTTGTTTATTTCCCATGCTTTGCGCAATAGTGTACAGACATTGAAGTCCATTAATCATTCCCCCGTGTCTCTTATTTAAGGATTTTTTCCTCCCACCACTAGGTCTGCGTGCTGTTTGCTCCATTTGGTCTATGACATTTGGATGATCATCTTCATCAATTGATAGACTCCTACCTTCAGGAGCACTGTCTCCCTCCCCCACATTAGTCAGTTTAAAGCCCTCCTGATGAGGTTTCTGAGATTTTTGGCAAAAACACTTCTCCCAAACCGTTGTGAGGTGCAGCCCATCGCTTGTCAGAAGTCCATCTTCAAGAAACTGCAGTCCGTGATCTAAGAATCCAAACCGTTCCTGTTTACACGATTTGCGAAGCCAGCTGTTCACTTCCACTATATTTCCCTCCCTCCCTGGGCCACGTCGCTCAACTGGGAGGACAGATGAGATGACAATTTGTGCATTTAGTTGCTTCAATTTCCTGCCGAGAGCCTCGTAGTCTCTTTTGATCTTCTGGAGGCTATTGCTTGCAGTGTCATTGGTTCCCACATGAACCAAGAGGAAGGGGTATTTGCCAGTGGGTTTTATGATTCCTTTCAGTCGTTCAGTTACATCTTGGATCTTAGCCCCGGGGAGACAGCACACTTCCCGAGACATCTTGTCAGGCCCACAGATCACTGCTTCTGTTCCCCTCAGTAGGGAATCCCCTATCACCACTACACGCCTCCTCTTAGGTTTGGTCGGGGTTCTTCCGTGAGCTGTCTGTTCCAAGGTCGCCTGCACATTCCCTGAGGACTGACTTTGCTGCTCGTCTTTATATACCTGATCGACTGTAATGAGGGAGAGATCCACAAATGGAGTCTGTTCTTCGTCTTCCATGCTAGGCGAGAGGACCTCAAAGCGATTGTGTATTTCTAAACAATCAGAGCGAACCCTGGGCCTCCTACTTCTTTGAGTCACGTTTCTCCATATATCTGGCTCCTGTGTTGGTGAACTAGCCTCCTTCTCAGGGGTGTCCCCTGTCTCCTCCTTGGTGGAGATGGTGTTCTCTGTTGCTTCCAAGAAGAGCTCCAGCTCTCTAATTCTTTGGAGCGTATCTACACGTTCCTCCAGTTGCTGGACTTTGTCTTCTAAGAGGGCAATCAACATACAATTGCTGCAGTTAAAGTTGCCTGCAACCTTTGGCAAGATGGCAAACATTGCGCAGGAACCGCAGGCGACTGCAGCTGTTCCCTCACCCTCCATCTTGAAAACGTGTTGTTGGGGGTGGCTACAGTGGTCCTCCATCTTAAAAAGCGTGACGACAGGACAAATAACCCCCCCAAAAAAACCTAGGTCTCCCCCAAGAAACGTTTGAGACTAGCTCCCCTAAATCTAAAAGATGCATCCTGCCTCTGATTCTGAAGATAGTGATAGCCATGGTAATTAGCCACTGATTGGTTATTCAAAATGGGGGTATCCTGTAGGCTTACATAAAAGCATTGCGATATTGGCGTATGTGTATGAGGGTTACCCCAGGGCCTCCAGCACCAGAATCTCTTGTATTGCGTCTTGTATACAGATATGTGCAGTCACTCTGGCCCTCCACAATTATTTGCCTCTCTAGAATAAGTAAAACTGCCCATACTCTTCTCATTCACCACCAGTTTCTAGATAAGGCTATAAAGTAGAATAAGAGGAGAGGCCTGGAGCAAATTTAAAAACGAATGGAAAAGGAGGGAAGAGAAGCCTTTATGGAAAAGGGCAGAATCGTCTCCATGCTAGCTTGTGTCTACTGTTTAAGTTCTTTACACATTGACAGCTCCCTTTGAAGTCTTCTGCAACCAAGCTCCGTTCATTAAGCAAATGTGACAGAATGCTCCAGGCAACATTTGATATGATTTCTTTAGAACTATATTCAAGCTCATCACTGTTATGAAAGCTAAAACTCTGGATTTGATTCATCCCATACGGATACAAGGGTGATGTGATTTGTGCATGTGAAGTTAAACTTGAGATGCAATCTCTTTGTCTTTTCCATTTATAGCCCACCCCATTGCAAGGGTTCAAGGCAGGGACCCATTACAATATAGGTGTACTCACATTGGTTTGTCTTGGCTTAACTCTGGCAAGTAAGTGCCACTTCAGATTGGATGGTTTTATGTATTCAGAAAAGCATAAAGTGGACATATCCAGAGGATGGATGTTACACAGATGAGGAGTAGCCACAGAGATGCCTTTCTGTGTATCCTTGACTTTGGCACACAGAAGAAGGAAGCCTCAGCTGACCTTAACCTTTGGCATTCAGTTTCTCCATTTACACTTGTCCGTTCTGCTTATTCAAAGACTGCAGCAGAAGTTGACCTGCCTGGTTGACTTGCTTGGTGCACTGAAGCAGGGGACGAATGATCTGTTCTCTTATTGCAGCGCTACCTTGATGAAGCAGATAGGGATAAGGAACGTTACATGCGGGAGCTGGAGCAGTACCAGAAGACTGAGGCATACAAAGTTTTCAGCAGGAAAGCACAGGACAGGCAGAAAGGCAAATCGCATCGACAAGGTACTGAACTGTGGCATAGGAGTCCTTAAAAGTAACTCCTAGAACTGTTGACTAGTCTGTCTATTTTGTTCTCATTTAACAGGTATTGAATAATGGTTTGCAGCAGGTCATGGCCACTCCATTTAACTTGTTCTCCCTTCCTTGCTTTGAGCACAGGATGTACCTGCAATGTGGATGAATGTATTACTGTATTGGTCCAAATATAAGCTGCCCTTTTTCCCCAAATTCCGACCATGAAAAATTAAAGTGCGGCTTGTGTTCACGACCTTACAATATCACTGCTGAAACAGCTGCCCCGGAGGGCCATCGGGGGGGGGGGGGAGAAGGGCACCCATCCTGACCATGGCTCCCAAGCCTCCCCTGAACTGGGACAAAGGTGGGGAGGCCTCCAGCAAAGCGGGCGCGGCTCCCTCTCCCCAGAGAGCAGCCTGGGAGTGTGGGGCAACAGTGCGACGCCCACCCGCCGCTCCCAAGTTTGCCCCCAAGCACAGGTCAGTTGCAGACCATGGGACTTGCCCTGAAGCCAACACAAGTATTTTAAGCACAACATTTTTTCATGTTTTGAAGGCACAGATATCTCTGTTGTTCACTGTGAATGTAGCCCTAACGTTTTGGCCTGACCATGTTGTGAAGCAGTGATGGGTGACCCCCACCTCCTCAAACAGGGTTGGATCAGAAATAAGCCATGCTATTCCCCATCCCGTCTGTAAAAGTGAAAAATAACTTGGCTTGTTTTTGAGCCAATCTGAATTTGGACTGGAGGCCAGCAGCAGCCCTAAACTCCAAGCTTCCCTCCCTTATCTCCCCATAAGCCTCCTTGCCTGCCCCCTGTTCCTCCAAATACTCCCCTTCCTCCCTTCCCTCCCTCCCTCCCTCCCACCCGCTAAACCCCTTTTTCCTGCCCCACATGCCTGGCTGCTGCTGACACTCTTAATTTGGGGGGGGGGCAGGAACAGGGAAGCACCACCTCCTTCTGGTGCCACATCCAAGAAGCCCACAGGGAAACTATTGAAATACCCCTTGGGAGAAACTGCATTTCCCAGGATTGACTTAGGGACACATTTGCAGTGGTACCTCGGGTTAAGAACTTAATTCGTTCTGGAGGTCCTTTCTTAACCTGAAACTGTTCTTAACCTGAAGCACCACTTTAGGTAATGGTGCCTCCCGATGCCACCGTGCCACCGCCGCACGATTTCTGTTCTCATCCTGAAGCAAAGTTCTTAACTTCAGGTACTATTTCTGGGTTAGCGGAGTCTGTAACCTGAAGCGTTTGTAACCCTAGGTACCACTGTATTTGGGTATTCTCTCTCCCCCCCCCCCCGAATTTTAAAGGTGCCGCTTATATTCGGGTACGGCTTATATTCGGGCCAATATGGTACTTACAGTGGTGCCTCACAAGACAAAATTAATTCGTTCTGCGAGTTTTTTCATCTTGCGAAGCACGGTCAAGTCGCAACTGCACCTCTTCAAGCGGTTTTAAGAAAAAGGAAACAAACTTGCAAGACGTTTTCGTCTTGCGAAGCAAGCCCATAGGGAAATTCGTCTTGTGAAGCAGCTCAAAAAACGGAAAACCCTTTCGTCTAGCGAGTTTTCCGTCTTGCGAGGCATTCGTCTTGCGGGGCACCACTGTAGTATTAGTGTTAGTATTACTACTACTACTGTTTATTATCTGCTCTCTTCACCCCAAGGTCCCAGGGTGGGCTCCACAATATTTAAACACAATTTTTAAAACAGTTTAAAACAAAACTTTGCCTCTGCCTATCACAGCAATGGTCATTTTTTTAAAAAGTTAAAAATAACATGGAATAACCATTCTCATAGGGATATATAGTGTAACTAGGAAAGGAATTACGGGATGTGTCTCAAAGTTACTCTTCTCTTTTTGTTTTGTTTTTTCCAGAAGGAGCACGACAGGCTGCCCATGACCATGAGGTAAATTTGCTCATACAGCCAAGCCTGACTTTTAAATAATACAGTAGTTTAAGTTTGGCCAGGGGTGGGGGAGAAGTGGGGGGTGACATGATCCAAGTGCGAATTGTGTGATGCTGATCAAGGAACAAAGGGAAATAAAGCCATGATCTCAGCATACGCGATTTCTTTGTTTCCTTGGGAGCTCCATTTAGTACTTTTTCTGGAGTGCTGTTCTTATCACAGTACTCTTACCAACAAGCTAGGTAGACTGTTTTCTATCCCAAGGTGCTCCTGTATGCAGTCTCCCAAAGCCAACTTGCTCCATTTCATTGGCCTATGTAAGTAAAGCTCTCAAACAATTTCAGCAGCCTGAGTTCACTTCTAGCGGAGATGTTAATAAGGTGTAGCTTTTTCATGCATACATAAAATAAAATAATAAATCCTGTTCCTATTGATCTTAATGGTATTGCCCCAGGCAAGCACTTGGATTGTTTAGGGCAGGCTGACAATTTTCAGTCACCTATTTTGTAATGGGTAGGCAGGTGGCTTGAAAGAGCACTGATGTTGATTTAAAAATTGTTATCTGATTGGGAGTAATACAAAATCGGAAATGATAATGAAAATTTCAAGATAGGCTTTGCTGACATTTTCTGTGTTTGTTACTCCTCCCTGCCCACTCCACCCCACCTCCCAATTATTTCTCTGCTAGTGTCATCAGGTGTGGGATAATTTGTGGAACCTGAACACTGGGGCCTATTCTAGCAGTTCAGAGAATTATTTTCCAGACTGACACTTGGTACAAACGTCCCTCTGTCTCATTTTAAGGATAATGAAAGAAGCATTGGTTTTGTGTTTCTCTTCTAATTTATGATAAATGACACTAAGCCTGAACAAATTAGTCCTTTGCAATGAAGTGGTAATCAAATCCGTATGATTTTAATCCCAGGAGTGAGCCTTAGAGTGGTTTAAGTACATAGGAGCCCCCAAGAGGATCCTTTACATGCTGGGGTAATGCACTTGATAGGGGAAGAGTGCTGATGGTTTTCATTACCACTCTTCCGTTAAGCAGAATTTTTCTGCCTTTTAGAGACTGAGCAATTTTGCTTAATTGCTTAAATGCTTGGGGGTTGGGAGATTGTACTTAGGGAATCTCTACCCTGGGGACAGCAATTACAATGCCCAGAGTGTCTTCTTCCATCAGCCTCCAGTCTGAAGGAGGAGTTATTTGTGATTCTTTCCCAAGGTTTAGTGCCAGATTTCCTCAGGACTGACTTTCATCATATTTCTCCTTTAGGCTAATACTCATTTTGCATCCTCCTTCTTAATGTCATTTCTGCAGCATGTTGAGAGGCTGATGCTATTTTATTATGGTGTTTTGTTTTTTACTATCAGTCTGTTTAAATTATTTATATGGAGATCATTATATACAGTGATGAGTTGTTGACATGTTGATATATTTGGTTGCTTTTGTCATGCTATACTATGAATTGCTTTGAGCGTAATATATCCAGAAAAGCAGTATACAAAGGCTGCAGTCAGATGTCACAGTAAACAGTGGGAATGAGGATAGGTGAGTCTAGGGCTCACAACCACCACCCACTTCCCTCTTCTATTGCAGCATGACTTTTGATGACCGTTTCAGATAACCATAGCTTAGTATTACATTGAAACCATAAACTATGGTTTATCCTGACAGTAGCTTATTAACTCAGTTTGAAATGGAGTTGTTTCAAACTATAGATAAGGTTAGTTGCGGTTTGTTGGATTTGGCCGACACAGCAAGTTGTGGTTAAGCAGGGAGGCAGGGAGACTTGTGGTTCCCAGTATATTGTTGGACTTGCAGCTGCCATCAATCCCAGCCATCATGGTCAATGGTCAGCGTTGGTGGGAGTTATAGTCCTGCCACATCTGAAGGGCTACAGTTTGCTGTGATGAATCTAGTGCAGTCGAAATGACTGTGACTTAGTGGCCCCTCCCAAAAGGTTGTCCTTTCCCCTGCTCCAGTATTGAATCCAAGTGGGGAAAAGAGGCTGTCAAATTGTGGTTGGGACCTTCCCGATTTGAGGGGAGATGCTGTCCCCTGCGCACTCAATGAGGGTTTCCCAAAGTATCCTCTTGAATGCTGATGAGCATATGTAACTGCCTTGTGCAGTTGTTATGTACAGTTAACACACAAGGGTTTTTTGATTATTATTTTTAAGAGCTGCTTGCTGCTAGAAATGTCTGGATTTGGCAGATGGTGGGAGTGATACCGGAAACATTTTTGACATCCTGTTGCTTCCTCCTGATTTCCTTTTCTCCTTCTCCCCCTCATTTGTCTGCCTGTGTCTGCATTCCCAACTGCCTTTATACTACATAAGGAGTGCCAGCTTTCTTTATTCGAAGATACAGCAGCTGTCTTGCAGTTTGCTCAGGCAAACACACAAAGAGTTTTCTGAAGTTCCATCGAGCCGTTGTCTATCTTGGCTGTCTGCCAAATGGCTCTCCGTTAACTCTGCCAAGCCCCCTTTTATGAGGCATACACTGATGTGAAGTACTGAGCTTTAACTGCCAGAATTCCCTTGTAGGCTCTTAACCACTTAGCTTTCTTGCTTGGCCCCAAATCATGTTTGACACATCATTTAAAGCCTAAGGTGTTCAAAAACAAAAGGCCACGATGTTGGTGAAAACAGGAGAGCGGCATTTTCTACTTGGCATATGTGGGCAAGGTCACGATCTAGTTAACCACATCCCCCAGCCTCTGCAAAAAGCAGAGCTAATAGCGGCTTCAATAGACAGTTTGGTTTGGGAAGAAATGTGGCAGGTGTAAAATGTAAACTCTGCTCCAATCAAATGGGAAGCCCTAGGCCTTGGTGCTGTAAATTTAGCTGGGAGAAAAGTGCATTAAGAGATTTGATCACTGTTCTGCTACATTATGGTTGCTTTGGCTTCTAGGCTCCCATTTTTTTGTTGCTTGCCAGTGATGAACTGACACAGAGGATGTTACCATGAGTAAATACAAGAGCTTTCCTTAGAAGAAGGGCCTCTGATGCAGAGGATTGCCTCACTCCCCTTCCTGGCTTGCATTCTTCTCACACGTGCACATACCCAGATTGCTTCTAGATCCAGCTGGGACAATAAAGCCACCTTAATAGCTCTTGCCAGCATATAATTCTAAGCAACACTTTGGAGCCAACATTTTGCTTTGCTCTTCACCTGCCAGAGATGTGATGTAGGAGCAAATGTCCTCCCCTTGTGGTGCCGTGGAACTGAGCCTATGGGTTACAGTGGCATAAGGAAATCTGGCTGATTCTCATCCTTAAGTAACTTTCATCACGTGAACATGGGAAATGTGAAGTAGGAAGTGGGTCAAGAGTGAGTGCTGTGCCATCCTAAGTTCTGTATCATTTGCATGCCCCCATTAATATCCATAACTGAAAATGGTCTCTTTAGTGCTTCCTTTGGTGGAGATGAGTGTTTCACAAAGGTGCAGCACAATCCTTAGCATGTTCACTTTGAAGCATCCCCATTTTGTGAAATGGGACTTATTCCTGGGTAACACAGCTTCAACTTTTCAGCTGAGTGTTAACCTCTGAGGCCCTTAATAGACAAAATGAAGAAACCACTGCAAAAATGCCTGTTGCCTTCACTTAATGTCAGCTGCTAAAAAGCCATTCCTTCTTCCTCTAGGGAAGCTTTAAGGTTTTTGAAGCTCCATGCAATAGCCAATTTCACTAGGAAATTCACTTGAATCCGTGTTTTTTCCTGTTCCTTAAGACTGCACCCTGAGGCATTGTCTCTTATTAGAGATCTTAGTATCTCATCCTATCTTGAGAATGTCCTAAAACTTGTTCAGGGAGAGGTGCTTATTGAAATCCTCACTTGCTATTACCTTCAGCATATTTGTCTGTTGTTATGCTGGGAAATCATCAAGATGTGTGTACCATTCTTCTCTGTATGCAGAAGGAAGCTGATACAAAGGAGAGGTCCGTTTTTGATATTCCAATCTTCACGGAGGAGTTCCTGAACCACAGTAAAGGTGAGCAGAATACAAGACATGTGTCCCCATTCCACCCACCCAATAACTGGCAGAGTTGAGCAAAGGGTATTTTACACGTTGCTCTGTGCAGTGTTTTGTTTTGTGACAACATTATGCGCATCTACTCAAGTAAGTCCCCTTGAGTTTATTGGGGCTTTCTCCCATGTGCATATAGAATTTCAGCCTTAGTCACTTCGAGGCGGGACTGTTGTGGGACAAAGAGGAGGGATAGAAGTATTTTAATTAAAGAAGCAAATTTGAAGTCTAAAATTGGTTAGCTACCATTCAGCTTCAAGACTGAAAAAAAT
This sequence comes from Podarcis liolepis, assembly GCF_965112155.1. NCBI lineage: Eukaryota > Metazoa > Chordata > Lepidosauria > Squamata > Lacertidae > Podarcis > Podarcis liolepis. Next base: position 77,286,062 of record NC_139564.1, read on the forward strand.
ATAACTTCTTTTATACTAATGCTCTCTTGGGCTCAAGGTGTAGAGTTTGTTCTGATTTTTTGTATATCCCAGTCCTGTTCAAAAAGAGATCACCCCTTTGTTGTTCCCGTATTAGACTTATTGGTTCTTTTACCAGATCAGCCAGTCTTCGGAGCCCCTTTCACCCCCATCTTCTCCTCCATGAAAGCAGCTGTGAACTCCTGGTGCTAACCAAAATCTGCAGCGAGAAAGTTTCCCCTTGGATTTTGCAGCCATGCCTGGCTTGGAATGTCATTCCATTTGATGCAGTGGCAGCAGACACTTGTACTAGCAAGATCTGGAGATATTCCCTGGGCAGCCTATCCTTTTAGTTATATCAAGGTGAAAATAATTTTCAGAGAATGGGAAGAATTTTATTAATCAAGCAGATGCTAGGGGCTTTTCTTCTGAAATTCAGTGGCAAAGAGGATTTGAGTTGTTTGTGCTCTTTGTCAAAAGAGGTCTCTAAAGTACCTTGGCATATGCCTGTTGGAACAGTGGCTGTGGCTGACTTACTTTGCCATCAAATACGTTCCAGGTCTTGATTTTCTCCCCCTTTCCCTTGCCCCCTTCAGTTTAATCCTTATATACCTGCTTGTTGTTTATTTCGCTTCCCTTATTGGATATTACCAAATATTCTCCATAGCCAACTGTTGGACAGAAGGGCTTGCTTATGATCTCCCCTCCCCTTGTCATCTGTTTCTCCGGTGGGGGGTTGACAGCACGGGAAGCCGAGCTGCGCCAGCTGCGCAAGTCCAACATGGAGTTTGAGGAGAGGAATGCTGCCCTGCAGAAGCACGTGGAGAGCATGCGCACAGCGGTGGAGAAGCTGGAGGTGGATGTGGTGCAGGAGCGCAGCCGCAACACAGTCCTGCAGCAGCATCTGGAGACCTTGCGGCAGGCCCTCAGCAGCAGCTTTGCTGGAGTCCCTCTGCCAGGTGAAAACCCTTTCCAGAGCCTGCTCACCTCGGAAGCCTCATTTCGGGGGGGGGGGGGGAGTTTGTAGCCCTTGGTTTGCTTCAGGGATTGCATGCTATATGTCCGGCTAGGGTGCTTTCGGATGTTCTAAATGTGGAGAGCTGCCCCTGCTCTCGTGTGTATGGTGTGAGCATGTGTGTGAGAGAGAAAGTTTGAATTTTGAATTCGTTGTGCCATTCTGTTGCCTATGAGTACTTCAGAAGAGAGGCCTTCCCTCTATGCCAGCTGAATGGAGGTGCCTGTTGGACCTTGAAGGCCTGTCAACAGTCATAGGAATGCAGCACAGCAGGGGCAGTTGCCTTCATTCAGGCTGGGGCTGCATATAAAAGGGGGCTTTGCCAAAGCACTAAAAGTGAGACGTGACCTTTTCCCTTTTTTATTTTTAAGGACAAATTTGGGGAGGCCTCAGAGACCCACAAAAACCTTTTGGCACCCCAAATGTCACATCAAGGGAGCCATGGGAGCAGTCAGTGATCATTTTAAAACTTTTTTTTAAATGAAAACATCTGAGAAGTGACAGGTGGGAGGCACAGAAATCTCTTGTGAAGTCCTGATTTGACTTGTTGGCCACGGGTTAGTCCCTCCTGTGATACAGTGTGGTGAAGCAGTCCCTTTTGTCCTACTGTTGGCCAAATGCTGTATCCATGCAAGCAAACCACCTTCATCCCACATGCCTTGCACTGATGGAGCATTTGAGAATTCAAGTCCTGCCTGCAATTTGGCATAAGAGTGAAGCATTAGTTCCTGCTGTAGCTACTGCAGTTAACACGCTGTTTTCTTTTTCCCTTCTCTCATCTACACCTTGCAGGAAGTGGAGAGATCCCCACAATGGACACCATTGATTCATACATGAATCGGCTGCACAACATCATCCTGTCAAACCCGCAGGATAATGAGAATCTTATAGCCACCGTCCGCGAAGTTGTAAACCGCCTTGAACGCTAGTGCCTGGGTGAGCCACTGCCTTGCCAGGACTCTTTGCTCTTCCTAAGACTGAAGTGAAATGCCACTGGCTTCTGAAATGGCTGGCTTCCAAGTTAGATTTCAGATCCCATAGACTTTGATGTCAGCATTCTGTATTTGGTGAAATCAAAGTCCAATAGTATTTAGTTGTCCAGCACAAATGCCACATTCACCACATTCACTGTTTCTGATATTCTGATATCTTACATTTTTCACGGTTACACTTCCATATACAAGAGCGTATTTAATAGGGTTGCTAAAGAGACAAATCAAGTCTCCCCACCATGGTATATTTCCTGTTAGCAGTGTTTATCAGCTCTTGTATGCAGCTGTACTTGACCTTTTTGTTTTAAACCTGCAAGGCTAAGTTCCTGAGCCATTATTCTGAATTGCCAGCATGAAACCAAATGGCATTTTGATTCAGTGGATTCTGAGCGGAGGTCCATCTGTGCCATGGGAAGCCAGAGGTCCTCAACCCTTTCTGGTCCTGACCTTTTGTGATAATTGCGTAGTGCAGTTAATTGCGTGATTCCCGTTTCAGCTTAGCTTAAGTAAAAAGGCCATTGCCCTTCCCTCAAGCAGCCAGATGGAACAGACGAGCATTCCAAGTCATGTCTTCTCCCTGCAGGGTTTAGAAGCAGCACTTTTGCCGCTGTTTTATGAAAGGGAACAGCTTGCGGACACAAGTCTGGGATTTTTCTGCGGCTCATCAGCCTTCTTGTTTTAACAGGGCATTTTCTGTTAGGATGCCTGTAAGCTGGAAAGGAGAGGCTTGGGGAATTGACAGGTGGGAGGTTGTTTGTCTGCGACAGAATGTGGCAGTCAGTGAAGAGGTCTCCCTTTAGGCAGATATTGGAAGGGCACCTCAGGCCCAGAGCCAGGTGCTTCCCATTCAGCACACCTTGCAGCAGAGCCTGGCTCGAAGCTTCAGATGTCAAGACAGTTAGCTGTATGCAGTTGTCTCTGCTGTTGTGAGTGACCCCAGGAGAGTTATCAGCATTATTTGTGGCATCAAAATGGAAATGTGTTCTGCTTCTGGGAAAAATTCAAATTTGAATCACTTGAAGCAACAGCCACAAATAAACAACCACTACGCTTCTCCTCTTTCTCACTGTTCTGGTTAAGAAGGCATGTTCTCGTGTTCTCACTCCCTAAAAACAACATAGATAAGGCAATTAAAGTGTTAATTTCAGACTGAGTTAGTTATACAAATATGAACACTTAACTGCTGTTGATGTTCCAAGCACGGTTTGTAATTAGACATTCACTTGGCAAAATATTCATCAAACGCGAGGAGGCTGCGAAGGCAAAGGATAGGAATTGTCAGGGTGGGGCCACCACTGAAAAGCAGTTAGTCCACGTAGCTTTTAATGCTATTGCTGTGTGTCAGGTTGCATTAACTAGAAAAACTTCTTCCCTGTCAAATGCAGTTTTGGCACAGCTTTTAACCTGCGGGTAAGAAAAACGCAGAAATGCAGTTATCACCTAATGATTCCTGGTGTATGAGATCAGAGACCATTGCCAAACCTTTACATCTCTGGCAAAAGATGCTCCACCCTTTTTTGTTAGGCTAACTGAAAACACACTAACTTTAGATGGGAAAGGCTGTTAAGGATCTTACAGATCGCTTGAAAGTAATGGGGTCCTTGTTTCGCATCTCAGTGGGACCTGGTCACTTGGATACTACCGTATTTTTCGCCCTATAAGACGCACTTTTTCCCCTCCAAAAATGAAGGGGAAATTTGGGTGCGTCTTATGGGGCGAATGCAGGCTTTCGCTGAAGCCTGGAGAGCGAGAGCGATAGGTGCGCACCGACCCCTCTCGCTCTCCAGGCTTCGCGGACCTCTCGGCAAGCACCGGGAATGCTCCCGCTGCTTGGGGAGAGTTGCAGGCATCCTGAAGCCTGCGCGCGCTGATCTCAGCGCGTGCAGGCTTCGCGGATCTCTCCTCAAGCAGCGGGAACGCTCCCGCTGCTTGGGGAGAGTTGCAGGCATCCCGAAGCCTGCGCGCGCTGATCTCAGCGCGTGCAGGCTTCGCGGACCTCTTCTCAAGCAGCGGGAGCCACCGCTGGGCTCCCACGGCTTGCAGAGAGCTGCCTGTTTGGGGGCTGGGGTCGGGGGAAGCTCGGGCTGCCCCAGCCCCGCGCCTGGGGGGAAATAATTTTTTTCCCTTTATTTCCCCCCCAAAAAACTAGGTGCGTCTTATGGGACGGTGCGTCCTATAGGGCGAAAAATACGGTATTTCACTCCTGCTTTCCCTTACAGCACTCACCTCAAACTGTCACCCTAATGTTTTGATTCCTATTATAAACACCAGAAATCGTTTTAACAGAACTGATCTTAATGTCACTTCAAAATGTGTATATTCTACAGAGGTACAAAAAAATAATTCACTACTGGGGCCAGAAACATTGGATTTCTTTTATACACACTTCCATTTTAAGTTACATCATGTCTGTGCAGTTGAAACTGCAGCTTTTTGCTTCTTCTTGCTTCTTTTGATGATGGGAGCTGCATATTGACAATTTTATCTATGGTGTTGTGTTTTCAAATTTTAAATGTGTATTTTATCACATCTGCATCTGTAGAGTTTTGGGGTGGGTACTTACCCTAAGCTGTTTCAGCCAACACTTCACAAGTGTGTTTAAATAGAAGTTCTACATCTTCAAGGATGGTTTAACAGGATATTGTGACTTTGAATAAACCTCTTCCATACAGTTTTCGTATCCAGCTTGTCTTGAGTTGATGATGGCAGGGCAAATGGGCCTGGCAACCATGCTGGGCATTCCCATTGAAATCCTTTTCTCTTGGGCATAGCCCTGTACGCAAATTCCTGATCAAGTTGTCTTTAGGGAAGCTGGGGGGAAAGACTGAGTATGACAGTGGCTAATTGCAGCAATGCGGCTCATGCCCATTAGGAACTTCCACTGTGTTTCATGAAAGTCCTCCCTTTTAATCTCAGGTGTTTGGGATTATCACTGAAAATACAATCCAGGACTGAATCCACCATTTCCAGAGACAAGTCCTAGTGTGAGCCTGACATATACAAACTTTTTCTAAATCTTGTCATCGTCGTTCCCTTTGTTTTATTTGCAGTTTCTTAGGCCCTGGATGTTTTTCTTAAAGGGATGAAACAAATGTGAGGAATGAGGGACATGCTGGGAATAAACCGAAGACACTCTGGTTCTTGCTTACTGGATGAGCATCTTCTGTGAGGACCCAGGAGCAGCCCAAGAGAAGATGACGTCCCCTCTATCCAACTTCCAGAGCAAGCTTGCACTGCTGTGTGCCATTTCCTGTTATTTATCACCCGGCTGTGGGCACACTCTGGACTAGAAGATGCCATGATGATGCTTCCTTCTCTGTCAGGTCAAAGTTGTCTGTCTTTGGTAATACAAAGCTCTGGAATTTCTGTTGCCCAGGCTCTGACAGAGTCTCTCTCTCCCCCCAGCGCAGTCCCACCCTGTTTCCCTGCACCTTTGTTGCATGTACTCTCTGCTCTGCTGGCCATCAAAGCCTCTCTTCCATTTGGTGAAAATGTCTGCAGACGTCTGTTAATTGCTAAAAAAAAACCCCTCTGTGATAATCCAGTAAAAAAAGAAAAGAAAAAGGACCATCAGCTTTCTTTTTTCTCCCGGCATTGTAAGTTCAAAACCTTCATGTTGGACTGAAACGTTCTTTGTAGTTTGTTACCTAGTTTGATGTTACATGGTAGTCTTGTGATTCAAATATCTCTTTTGAGCAACAGGAAATGGGCCTGAAGGAGAAATCACATGCCCTTCCCCTTCTAGTAATGTGTGGCCATCCCAAAGAAATAAACAATGTAAACAGGTCTCTTGCTATGGATTTTTACAGAGCTCTAGCAAAAAGGAAAGTAAATAAAATGGGGATCTGGAGGCTACCATAAAGCAGGCATGGATAACCTCCGACCCACAGACTAAATTAGTCTTAGTAGGGCTCATAATTTGCCCTGCAGAGGCATTTTCTCTGCCCTACACCTGACATCCTACACTGTCGAGAGTGGGGCAGTTAAAGACATGACTGCAAAGGAGCATTGGGGAGCCCTGAAGTGCACTTCTGAGTGTTCTTTGGCAGGGCTGATAGCGAGCTCCACTGGGAACTGCTGCACTCTGGAGTTCCTGTTCAGTAATCCAGCTGATCCCTGCCAAAAGCAGGGCTTGAAGCTGGTGCCACTCAGCTGATCAGCGCTGACTGCAAGCCCTACTTTGGGGCAGGGATCTTCCTTTGTAGCAAACCCCTAGTTGCCCCTTTGAAGAGCTGCATTACATATTACATGCTTCAGCCAGTGGTAGAGGCCAGAGTGATTTATGTGGGTCACCCTAACCTAGAATCTCACTGTGTTCCATTGAGTCTGCACACATTTATGTCTCTACAAATGTGAAATGCTGCAGAGTCAATCAAGCAAGAACACGAGTATGTTTGGCCCAGATTCTAACACCTTGTGTGAAACCAGTGTAGACCACCCATGAAATAAGTTTCACCTGAGTTTGCTGTCCTAGTACCTTGTTTACAGATAATCCTGTGAGCTGCTGAATTTCTGGATAGATCACATTTGGAGGAACGAGCTTAAGGACATTGGTGTGTTGCTAGCCAGGGATGCATTACAAAGACATGTATTGTGGATGCAAGGTCCTACAGTACTTTCAGCCAATAGATGAGGAAAAAACAGTGATTGCAGGCCTGACAAATGAATCCTTCCTCAAATGTGATCCCCCCCCCCCAATTTAATGCCTTCTATTGGTTTCTGCAAACACTGGTGTAACATCACAAAAGTGTACTGTTGGCATATGTTTAACTCTGATAAAATACTGCCTTTTGAATGTTTATCTGAGTTTCGTGTAAACCTGGTACCTCCTGACATCAATCTGATCTTGTGGCTTCAGCAGAAGGGCTGCTACAATGCTATTGATAGCAACTGTACAGTCCGAGTTGGTACCCCTTGTTCACACAGCAGCTGTATTTTCATGCACCGATGGTGTGCAAAGAGTGCAGGCACAGTGGCAGCCCCTCCCAGAGAGTCCCTAGCAACTGTGCAGCTACACACAGATTGCAACACAATGCAGGACAATTCTCCTGGCAGCAATGTGTGGAAAACTCCCATTGACAGGAAGCAACAACAGCAGCAGGGTTAGCAACACTTGACCCTTTCCTTCCTCTCTCCTCTAGAGATAATAGCAAGGAAGGAAGGCCTTGGTCTTATATGAGGGAGCTGGTAGGCAGAATAAAAGTCCTGTTTCTAAGAGGTGTGTCCAAGTTTTCCATTGGGTAATAAAACCTTTCCAATTGTACTTTGAACACAATTGGCATCTGTGAGCATTTGAATAGAGATAACTTTTGCGATGGGAATGTCCTGGCAGAAGTGGACCAGTAAAACAGGATCATACTAAAAGAGCAAAGGTCAAAACAAGTAACTGCTGCCCAGATGCAACAGTACAGTGGGAAGGTTTGCTGCAGTGAAAAATTGCAGAGGAACGTTTGAGGGATACTGCTGCTGACACTTTCAGCCCTATGGTTTGGTAGAGGGGGATAACAATAACAACAACAATAATAAATTTATTATTTATACCCTGCCCATCCGGCTGGGTTTCCCCAGCCACTCTGGGCAGCTTTCAACAGAACATTAAAAACAGAATAAAACTTCAAACATAAAAACTTCTCTAATCAGGGCTGCCTTCAGGTGTCTTCTAAAAGTCTGGTAGTTGTTCTTCTCTTTGACATCTGGTGGGAGGGCGTTCCATAGGGCGGGTGCCACTACCGAGAAGGCCCTCTGCCTGGTTCCCTGTAACCTCACTTCTCACGGTGAGGGAACCGCCAAAAGGCCCTCGGAGTTGGACCTCAGATTCTGGGATGAACGATGGGGGTGGAGATGCTCCTTCAGGTCTACTGGGCCAAGGCCATTTAGAGCTTTAAAGGTCAGCACCAACACTTTGAAAAATGCTTGGAAACGTTCTGGGAGCCGATGTAGGTCTTTCAAGACTGGCGTTATATGGTCTTGGCGGCCACTCCCAGTCATCAGTCTAGCTGCCACATTCTGGATTAGTTGCAGTTTTAGGTCACCTTCAAAGGTAGCCCCACATAGAGCTCATTGCAGTAGTCCAAGCAGGAGATAACCAGAGCATGCACCACTCTGGCGAGGCAGTCCGCGGGCAGATAGGGTCTCAGCCTACGTACCAGATGGAGCTGGTACACAGCTGCCCTGGACACGGATTTAACCTGTGCCTCCATGGACAGCTGTGAGTCCAAAATGACTCCCAGGCTGTGCACCTGGTCCTTCAGGTTACCCCATTCAGGACCAGGGAGTCCTCCACACCTGCCCGCCCCCTGTCCCCCAAAACAGTACTTCTGTCTTGTCAGGACTCAACCTCAATCTGTTAGCTGCCACCCATCCTCCAACCGCCTCCAGACACTCACACAGGACCTTCACTGGTTCTGATTTAAAAGAGAGGTAGAACTGGGTATCATCCGCATACTGATGAACACCCAGCCCAAACCCAATCACAGTATATGACCAGCACGATGTCTTGCAAAGTCACAACTAGGAACTGGTGGATTGTTATTTCAAGTCTGTGTCACTTTTACATATATTCACTCATTAGTCTGTTCCATTCCATTAATCTGCAGGATTAGTTGTTTTTTTTTAATTGATTCAATTTTTCTGATCCACCAATTAGTCAGATTAGGTCAAATCATTAGAATTCATAAGGATCAAATCTCAACTGCCTAGGGACAGTGCCACATCTTGTTATTGGCTCTGGTGCAGGGGGGCTTTTTGGGATCCTGATCAGCAAAGATTAAAGTCCCTTTACTCAGAGAATAGCTGATCTATGAAATTTTAAAAGGTGATTAGACAAGCTTATGGAGGAGAGGTCTATCCATATCTACTAATCATTAAGGCTATGCGCTGGATCCAGGATCAGGCCTGCCAGTCGCTGAGCACCAAGAGCAGCAGAGGGCTGCTGCTGTCAGGTCCTGCTGGCAAGCTGCTTCTGAGGGAAAGGAGGCTGGACTAGATAAGTCTTTGCTCTTCAAGTTTCCTGCAAAAGTGGTTTTTTGTAATTTAATTTCTAATATCTGTTTGAAAGTGAGTCAATGTGCTCTTCTAACATTTGCTTCTTTAAATCTGCTTAATACTAAATCTGTTCTGATTTAGATTTCAACTGTGTTTTAATGAGTGAATTTTTACTAGTGTTGCCTTCTATTCTTGAAAGATTCCGTCAAGTTCACATTCATCACCAGTGCTTATTCCTAGATGCTCCAAATTGGTAATACGCTCATTTCCTTGACCGTGTCAGTTTTGCCAGTTTGAGAGTTCAATGTGCTTTTGTGTTGTTGTTTTTTTTAAATGGCAAGATTGAATTTTCAGTTGCAATCTGAAGTATTAATTCATTGGTGGTGGTCGTAGGGTTGTTAGAGGCAAGGCAGGGGAGAAAAATCTTGTGAGTGTCATTGTGGTCAAGGGCCAGAGTCTCAGATGATCTTCTGGGGAGAACCTGAAACCATCAGATTGCAACTTTGGGGATAGACCCATTCCTGGGTTCCCAGACAGGGCTCCCATCAGCCAAACTAGGGATGGACAGAACAGCCTGCTTCTAGTTCATGTCAATTTCTCATGTTCATCTGTTTTTTTAAACTTCAGAGATTAATGCTTTGGAGCCATCAGTCAGGGAACTGCAGGCAGCGAGGGAAGAAAGAATTAGAGGATACAGGGAACGATCCCCACTGATCAGTACTGAGTCCTCCTCAGAAGACAGAGAAGAGGATAGTGAGTCTGGGGAGGAAGGGGTGCTTCAGAGAGAAGGGGATCCACGTCACAGGGGAAAACGGAAGGGGCTGAGCCGTTGGCTCTGTTGGTCTCGAGGGAGAGGGAAAAGAGAAAGTAGAGCAACGCGTCATGAGAGACGGGTCGCTTTGTTTATTCGGCATGTAATCTTGTCTGAAGAAAATAAAGAAAGGAATTTATGGCTGGCTGCTGGGAGTGTCTTTCTGCTAAGTGCAGCAACGCGTGCAGCTGGCAAGCTGACACCACCCACCGCTTGTCTTGGTGTACCACTGGCTCCCTGTGCCAACATTTGAGCAAGGAAAGTTGGCTGCAGCCCTTCAATTGAAGGCTGTGGGGTTATATGAAGTGGCCTTGTGGTGCTAACCTTTTTGTTTGGTCCACATTTTAAGCAGACTGGCTTAAGTTTGCACCTTCTAGAACAGCGGTAGGCAACCTAAGGCCCGTGGGCCGGATGCAGCCCAATCGCCTTCTCAATCCGCCCTGTGGACGGTCCAGGAATCAGCGTGTTTTTACTTGAGTAGAATGTGTACTTTTGTTTAAAATGCACCTCTGGCTTATTTGTGGGGCATAGGAATTCATTCATCCCCCCCCCCCAAAAAAATAGTTCAGCCCACCACATGGTCTGAGGGACGGTGGAATGGCCCACAGGTGAAAAAGGTTGCTGACCCCTGTTCTAGAATCACACATGGGTCAGAATGTAATTACTCTTCAGGCTTTGCACTTCTCTGAATCTTACAAGAGTAATTACGTTCTGACTTGTGTGATTTCAGGACGAGGGAGGCAGTAGCTCTGAGGCAGCCTCTCTGCCCCAGAGACAGGGGTCTGGTTTCCAGTTCAGCCAGAGTTGCTAGCCTTGCTTCCATCATGCTGGCATTGTCATAGCGAGGAAAAGCAAAACACAAGGGCCCAAAATATCTCTGCAAGTTCTCTCCCTCCCTCTCTACTCGGCAGCTGCTGTAGTGGTTTTCTCCTTAAAAATCATTTAGGAATCAATGCTTATGCAAGGTCACAGCCCCTTCTTCCTCTTCTGCAGGCAGTTTCCCTTCTGTAACTTATGTGGGATTGGGGTGGGGGGATACCTTTGAGTTTAGCTGCATCCTCTCTAGACCCTGGAAGGAACGCACCCAAGCTCAGTGGGAGCCTCAGTAAAGGCTTATCTCTCCCCCCACTCCAGATCTACTCTCTCTTAGCAAAAGGTAGGCAATCCATCCTTCCCTTCCTCTTTGTGGACATTTTTATCCCCTTATAAATGCCTTTGGATTTCTGGACTGGGTGCCTTTGTGATTTGCAAAAGACCTACCACTTGGAAGCGTCCATTTCACAAGGGAGCTTCCTCTGTTGGGATTTCCCTCACTGGAATCCCCCAACCAAGGTGGTTACTAACAACAAGAAGCATGGTAGCTGCATTGCAGAGGGGTGGACCAGATGACCCTTGGGAGACCCTTCCTACCCCTAAAGTTCTCTGATTCATCCTCTAGATCCTGGAACGAACGCATCCAAGCTGATGAATGTTGTATTATTTTATTGTTGTTAGCCGCCCTGAGCCCGGCTTCGGCTGGGGAGGGCGGGATATAAATAAAATTTATTATTATTATTATTCTATGCAGTGTAGCAATAAAAGTTGCCGTTTAGTAAAAGGAGCAAGCCTAACCATAGAAGCTTTGCTAGCTGTGCCACTGTGGCAAAGGGGCTGCCCCAGGCCCCTCCCTGCCCCATCTTCTGTGACTGAGGACTGTGCAGCTGGTCTCAGATTTTAATCTGAGTGTGTAGGTGTCAATGGTCAGCCCTGCCCAGACCTTATAGCTGAAGTCTCCTCAGATGGGGAGCAGGTCTTCACAGTGCCAGTAACCCTGAGGGTGTTGGACCCAGGCATTCCTGCCCCAAGACCCGAGGTCCTGGCACGTGGTGCTGCATGGGGCAGTGAGCTGAATCACTCATTCTGAGATGTGCTTGAACATGGCTCTTTGCGAGGACTAGGGCAGAATGAGGGAGAGTGATACGCTCCTAAATGCCTGGAAGCGCTTACATCTGTGCTAACAGAGGCAGAGTTAGGGGAGCATAGCTGGGTCCCTTGTCTTGGGTGCTGAGCTTTAGGGGCGCTGCAACTCTGCTTTGGAATGCAGCACGAGAAGCGTTGCACTGGGCGCCACTGGAAGTTGAGACACCCAGGTCCACCTCTGGGGTTAATGCAATCGCCCATAGGCTTTGGGGGTTAATATCTCAGTCAGCAAGAGTTTGAAAATGCCACAGAAAAATCTGTGTAATCTCTCTCTGTTTCTCCCCACCCCCAAATCTAGCTCTGCCAGAATTTTCTCTCCTCTCTTTTTAAAGTGGAAAGCCAGAAGTTTGTACTTAATATGGGCCATAATCTTTCCAAGGCAAACAAAAACGGGAGTATTTGAAATGAAAGGTCTTTCAATGTTCCAAACAGGCATTCTATCTGTTGGTGGGAGTTGGGTTCACTCAGAATGGAGCTCACTTAAGCGGGTGGCCTTTAGGGTCGTTTCAGTGTTTATTCACTGTGTGAGGCCTACGATTCGTCGTGTGAGGGCTGAGGGAGCCAGTGATGGCGTTGTGGAAGGAAAACTACAGTTCAAACGCCACTGAGATCTTTCTTACCACTTCAAATACAAAGCGTGTCATGGTGGTTGTTCAGACATGGTCCTGGCCTGAAGTATTGTGCATCATTTTATTGTTTTATTTTGTTATATATTAAATTTGTCTACTGCCCTTCATCCACAGATCTCACAATCACACACACACACATACCGTACTTCAGTTGTGATTTGGCTGCTACCCCGTCACATGGTTATTTTGGATCTTAAATTAGGGCTGTGTGCATGCAAGGGGCCTCTCATTTTGTGACACAACATCAGTTGCTTGCCTTGAAAGTCCCTGCTCCCCACTCTGCTTCAGTCATTGGGATAACCAGTTAGATTACTGTAATGCACTCTGTGCAGAGAATGCTAGGATTGTGGAGTTGGAAGGGACCACAGGGGTCATCCAGTCCAACCTCCTGCAATGCAGGGATCTGTTGCCCAACGTTGGGCAGTCTGGACACTTTAAAGCAGTTCCAAATGCGGCAGTCAGGCAGCCCAATACTGCATCTGGCCACCTAAGCTAGCATCAGTTATTTAATAAAATTTATATACCCCATGAGGGACGCGGGTGGCGCTGTGGGTTAAACCACAGAGCCTAGGATTTGCCGATCAGAAGGTCGGCGGTTCGAATCCCTGCGACGGGGTGAGCTCCCGTTGCTCCGTCCCTGCTCCTGCCAACCTAGCAGTTTGAAAGCACGTCAAAGTGCAAGTAGAGAAATAGGTACCGCTCCGGCGGGAAGTTAAACGGCGTTTCCGTGCGCTGCTCTGGTTCGCCAGAAGCGGCTTAGTCCTGCTGGCCACATGACCCAGAAGCTGGAAGCCGGCTCCCTCGGCCAGTAAAGCGAGATGAGCGCCGCAACCCCAGAGTCGGTCATGACTGGACCTAACGGTCAGGGGTCCCTTTACCTATATACCCCATGATCATTAGAAAACCTCAAAATGGTTTACAAAGAGAATAAAGCAATTATCAGTCAAAGCAACTCTTTAAAAAAACATTCAAAAGATAAAATAAACAATTAACTTAAAATATATACCAACAGTCTTTGTATCTTGGTAGGCTGACCTAAACTAGAATGTTTGTAGCAGGCACTGGAAGGAATACAGTGAAGGCGCCTGCCTAATGTTTGAATGTGCTGCAATCTGAATTCTGTGGAATTCACCTTTTAATGCTGGTATTTCACACTTGAGCTGCATGCTTATTTTTATGGTTGTAAGTTGTTTTAAAATGCTGTTAATATTGTTTTTGCAGATCGACAGAAGAGCATGTTTGCTATCAGCCGGCCCTTGAGTTGCACACTCTGGTGGGAACGATGCCGCTCTCTTGTTTCCCCCCTCCTAGAATGTCCCCAGGAAGGATGAGGCATGATCACATCCTGTTGCTCTTTTTGGAACCCCATTTCCAAGAGGTGTTGCAACAGCAGCAGCTCTGCCTAGTACCACTCCAAGCATCTATAACCTGCATAAGGGGAAAAGGGAGGGGGAGAATTAAAATGTAGCTTTTGGATCACCACCTTGAATGCAAATAATTTGTGCTGAATTTTAAAACACACATGTGCAAATGGAACGGTATATATCCCACCGCTCTTAGGAAATCCATCCCATTGAACTCTGCAAGATGTAATATCTAAGTTAAATACATAGCCCTGTACTCTGACAGCAGCATTCTTGGGATAGTAATGCACTAGCTGATAAGTGGCCCTCCAAAGTTTTCCATTTGGCCCTCTGGATTCTCCCCAGGCCATCCCCATCCCTGGTCCTGTATTGTATCATCCTTGACTATTTGTGTGTGGCAAAAATGTGTCCTTGAACTCTGATAATTAGTGAAGGCTCTTAAGGCTTGAGTTTCAAGAATTGCCTTCCAGGCCCCCGCCCCCACTTTTCTCGATGTGATTCAACCGCTTTGCTGGCTCTGCTGATCCAGCCACAGGAAGTTCGCGATGCTCCTGTGTAACACATGAAATCTCTGCTGCTTTTTCCTCCCCAGAGGGGAAAGGGCATTTTTCTCAGATGGAGGGTGGAGAAGGGATGCAGGAAGAGTGCATCCAGAGTGCAAATGCAGTCAGCAGGGGGACATCGCCTTGGAAGGCGGCGGGGGGGGGGGGGGGGGAATCTGACGGCTTTGCTGGGCCCTCCAGCCTGTTTTTGCAAGAGCAGGGGAAAAAGAAGCCTGCTTGTTCAGCACAAGATGCGACCCGCATGCTCAGAGACACAGCCAGACACTCAGTTATCCATGGTTCTGGGCCAGGTGTGTTTGCCTAGATAGGATCAGTGGTACGGACCAGAGGCCATGGGCACCAACTCCCAGGGGCCAAGGTCCTGCCCCCCTCCCAAGTTGAAGAGCATGACCATTTAAATGGTGCGTGTGTGCACCATGGGATTGATTACGCAGGATGGGGCTTACTTATATTACCATCATTTTATTTGTTGGCACTCCTGCCAAGGATGGATCTGCTATAAAACTAATGAAGCTTAAGCTCCAGGGCCCCTAATCCCAGAAGGACCCCAAAAGTGACTTTAGTTCACATTGCTTTTTTAAAAAAAATCGGTCTAGTAGGCCCAATATGAGTTGCGTGACTCAAATGGATTGATTTTTCAACAACCTCAAAGTTTGAAAGTCAGCAGCAGAGATGTTCCAAAGAGAAACGATCCCACTGAAGAAGAAAACCATAGTTACCCAGACCATGGGCTGCGAAGGGGCTCCCATGGCAGCTCAGGCTTCAGGGCCCCAAAATGTAGGCCCACCACTGCCTAGCCCTGAGCGCCTGCACTCTGCAACACTCTGTAAAACAGTCTTGGCCAACCTGGCGCCCTCTGGTCCCATCAGCTCCACCGGCTGTAGTCTAATGCATGTGGTGGATGCCCCAGTGGGCCAAGACTGCTGCGGGAGAAACAAAAGAGCAGCCTTGCGGACTGCTTGCTTCCACAGTCAGTGGGGTCAGTGTTCTGCATGGTTATGTTACTTGGAAACAGACGGCGCTGGAGACGGGCGGCTTGCATGTGCAGCTGCTGAGACTGTTGGGGAGGGAGGGAGGCAGGGAGACTGACAGTAGGTGGCACCAGAGCAATGGCAGGCAGAGGCAACCAAGCTCACATCCAAACCTTACGTTTTCAAGCAGCATTGTCCCTATTTAACCACCATGGCTTCCCCCCAAACATCCTGGGAACGGTATTTTGCATTATTTCTGTGACCTTGCTAATGAAAGAGACCGTCATCTGCTCCTGCAGGGCTCTGCTTATCTTGTGCTGTGTTTTATTTTGGCTGATCTCTTTCTCTCGCTCTCTGCCCCCCCCACCAAACAAAGGGTGTCTTGGCAAGCAGCAGAAAACATTTTGAGCTGGAGGCAGCCCACAAAGTTCCTTTTTCTTTGTTTGCTGATGGACTGGAAGAGTTTCCAGAGGAAGCTTTGTTTACTCCATGTGTGTATATATCTGGGCTGAGTCCTGTACATTCCACACATTCCAAGAATGCTCTTTTTAGGAGGGGGGGGGAGAAATGTTGCAAATGCAAAGGCGAGGTCTGTGCTGTGTGCCCGATGATCCAAAGGATTTCACAACAATGTGGCAAATGCATATTTCCAGATGTCTGGAATTGAGAGAGCTGGTCCCAGCAGGGAGAGACAGTGCCCTCTGATGGCAACACTTGGTTTTGCAGCTGCATGAAACTGAGATGGAAGACACATTTTTTTCCTTTTCCTTTTCCTTTTTGCAGTACCGGTGAGAGCAAGTAATTGCAATCCATCAGACGTCAGAGCTTCTCTGTTCTCCCGGACGCAAACCAATCCACAGCTTTTGCCTTTCCTTCCTTCTTAGATGGCAACTCTATTCAAAGACCACCTGGAGCTTTCAGAGCCAATCAAGTTGCTGGGAAGACATTTTGCTACAACAGTCCAAAAGTGGCACATTGAGCAAAAGTGTCTTTGTGAGAGCTGACATCTTGCCAGCAATGGAAACTCAGCTGTGAAAATACTTCCTGTGAATGAGGAGTCAGTGCCCCCCCCCCCATCATTTGCACATAATCAAAGGGATGTTCTCCCTGCATGCAAAGACAGGATCTGGTAGATTGGCCGAACGTGACCAAGAGTGGGTCAAACAGTAAAGAAGGCAGTTTGTGCAAATGCTGTAGAGGAAAGTGAGGAGCAGTTGAGGCTCATCAACTTGGGAAGGGAGCCCGTCTAGGAGAAGAAAAGGCTCAGGAGCAAGCCATCCACAAAAAGTGGTCCCTAAAGCAATTGGATGGCACCTTGTCTGCCTCCTTCCTGCAACTCCTGCAGCCCAGCTGGTGCTTCCTTTTGGACCCCGTCAGTGAGGCTGAGAGGGGAGTCTTGTCGTCTGGGCAGCCCAGGACCTCCAGGCACCCTGGCCAGGCTTGAGCCCTGGAGAGGTTACCTTGGTGCTGCTAACACAGAGGTTTGACTTCACCCCCAGCGACACACTCTTGGGACAGACAGATGTCAACAACAATATTCAGCTGTCTTGACATTTATAACTTGGCATTTATTATGTCAGCACCCTCCTGACCAGTTGTTAAGGGGTGAGTCAGGACTAGGGATGGGTAAATATCTCAGTTTTGGTTTCTCTCCATTTCTCATTTCCCAACAGTCTTGGGTTCAGATATCCACATTTCCAGATCAGTTTGCAATTTCTTTCTTTCTTTCTTTCTTTCTTTCTTTCTTTCTTTCTTTCTTTCTGAATGGGAAGCCTGGACTTTGAAAGTCATCTAATCTTCCTTACTGTTTTATACTGTATTGTTTTAATTAGTGTTTTTATAGTTGATTTGATTTTGTGTGGAGTGCCCTACCTGGGTGGATGGAGCAGCCAAGTAATTTCGTTGTCCCCGAGAGGGGGCAATGACAATAAAGATATTATTATTATTATTATTATTATTATTATTATTATTATTATTATTATTATTTCTTTCTTTCTTTCTTTCTTTCTTTCTTTCTTTCTTTCTTTCTTTCTTTCTCATGAAGATTCATCAGCATTTCTATGTGAAACTTCCCTAATATGCACATTTTTGTAAGATTTATTCTGGAATACTATTTTATGGGGGGGGGGCAGGCTTGCCCAGCAGGGTGTGGCCCAGAAAGTCATGGGGGAGGTGGAACTGTCTCTCTCACAGAATAGTGATAATCTCATGGGCTCTCGCAATAAGAAGGTGGGGCTGAGGCATTTAAAAGGCCTCACCCAGGGATTGGGGGCCATTTTGCTGTTGAGCTCCGCCCCCCCCCCGTTTACCGTTGAACGGGACAGAAATGTTTTTTTTCTCTCAACCTCAATTGGTCCTCAGTTGGAGGTTTTTTGACCTCTCTCAGTGAAATATGTGTTGTTATTATTCTTGGTGGAAATGGCACTAGGCACTAGGCAGCTTCCCTAAGGGGCCTTACGGGAGGATTGGATAAGAGACACCCTAAGCTCAGGGTGAAGTCTTGGCCTGGATGGAATCTTTCATCCTGGTAACCCAGTGAGATCCTAGATGCTTGGTCTTCACTGCATCTGGTTCAACACTGGGCAACTGCCATGGAGGGTCTTTGGGATGCTTCCTGTTAGGAGAGCTTGCAGCTTGGGTGAGTTAGATTGAAACAATCACTTAGAATTAGAGTTCAAAGGCTTTATTCATGCAGGAGCAGATTTATCTTGGCAGGAACTATTTACAGGATGAGTAGAAAGAAAAGAAAGAAAATAGCACACCTATTGTCTTAACACTTTGGGAGAGAGAAAAACAAAAATGGCTCAGCTTTTAGGGGTGGAGTTATCTTTGACAAAGAAACTACAAAAAATGCTAGCTAAATTGCTAGAAAAAGAGTGCCTTCTCATGGTTTAAAGTAGCATGTGCATTAGCTAGAAGTTTAGGAGAAAGGAAATGTATTTGCTTTTCAACATTCTCCAACCCTGATGGCGTGCCATTTCACTCGCAATGGCTGAGTGGAGTGAGAAACTGATCCTTGCCCTATTGCCATGCAAACTCTGCTTCTTGCTGCAGTCAATAAAATTTTAGCCTGATTTCACCCGTGTCCTCTTTCAGTTAATTCACTGTTTCCCAGGAGCACAGTGTACATCTCTGCCTGGACCACTGATTTTTCTGAAGACACCCATTTTTGCAAAGCAATTTCCCATAATATAATATGTTATTTTCACTAATACATGCATTTACACACACACTTTACCCCAGTATATGTCCCTTTGAGGTTGCTCAGAAGGGAATGTGTCCCTGGGCATGACAAAGGTCCCCACTCCTTGCTGTAGTTGCAAGACTCTTGTGTTGAGCTGGGAGTTGGACTGGATAACCACCTCAAAGGCCCCTTCCAGTTCTACAATGAAATAAGAAAAGGTTAAAGTGAGGGCCATCTTGCATGCTGGCTTCAGAGGTGGGTTGCAGATCTGAAATGAATGAAGAAGCTCTTTCAGATCCTCAGATCTTTGCTGTCTTTTACAAATCCAGAAACAATATGTAATTAATGACCTTTTTTAAAAACACTATTTTGACATTTTCATTTCAATGTAAAGGAAATCATGTATGTTACGTAGTTATTTAAATTATGTAGCTTATCTTAAATAGTGGACAGCATGAATAATGTAGAATTTGACAAAACCTGAACTGCACTAGAATGGAAATGACGCTGATTGTGATGCATTGAGGCCCAGGAGGGATCCTATGCCTTCTTATGTCCTTGGTTGTATGACACACACAACCTCTGTTTTCCCATTCTTCATTGTGACTCCCTGCCTTCCCAAAACTGCTGCCTGAGGCAGCCACCTCAGTCGGCCTAACAGTAGGGGGGGGGCAAGAAAGGCTTCTGTCTGCCAGCTACGCTTCCCTTTCATCAAGCCTTCAGGCTGCATTCCCCAAGCTGGGAGTCTAAGGAGCAGCCTGGAGTTCTTGTGGAGTGGGCCCTTTCTGAAACTGAAGTGAAGTGAGGACAGGGAAGGGAAACCGGAATGCAGGTCTTGTGTTTATGCCTTCCTGGAACCTTTTACATTTATTTTTTTCTTAGATTTTTATTTCAGGCCAATGGAATAAAGCAGAGTTAATATGCAGACCCTAACATTTCAAAAGATCAAGGGGATTCTCCCCTATGTAATGGATGGGTGATCTAAACTTAACAGGAGAGTTTGTGTGCATGCAAGAGGCAAAGAGAACTTGAAGAATATATCCCAAAAAGGTTGGGGAGGAGGAGGAGGAGGAAGAGAAAGTGGTTTTTCTGCCCCCCCCCCCAAGGGAGCCCATGGCTGCAAACAAGAAAAAGGTGATAACATGACCATGAAAATAAATTGCAAGCATATTTAAAACAATTAAAATCATTGGAAAACATGAAGGATATCTAAAAACTGCCACATACTCTAAACAAGTAATAATTTCAAGGCTGACACCCAGCTCAATGGGAATGTTTCTTTTAAAAAACCCGCCTGAATGTTAAGAACAGCAGCAACAGGGAAACTGTGGTCTTCCAGGTGTTGGACTAGAGCTCCCTCATCCCTGTCCGTTGGCCATGCAGCTGGGCTGGCGGGAGCTGGAGGCCTCCAAAACCATCAGGGCCATGGGAGCCCTGCCCTTGGCTAGAATCATAGAATCATAGAGTTGGAAGAGACCACAAGGGCCATCGAGTCCAACCCCCTGCCAAGCAGGAAACACCATCAGAGCACTCCTGACATATGGTTGTCAAGCCTCTGCTTAAAGACCTCCAAAGCAGGAGACTCCACCACACTCCTTGGCAGCAAATTCCACTGTCAAACAGCTCTTACTGTCAGGAAGTTCTTCCTAATGTTTAGGTGGAATCTTCTTTCTTGTAGTTTGGATCCATTGCTCCGTGTCCGCTTCTCTGGAGCAGCAGAAAACAACCTTTCTCCCTCCTCTATATGACATCCTTTTATATATTTGAACATGGCTATCATATCACCCCTTAACCTCCTCTTCTCCAGGCTAAACATGCCCAGCTCCCTTAGCCGTTCCTCATAAGGCATCGTTTCCAGGCCTTTGACCATTTTGGTTGCCCTCCTCTGGACACGTTCAAGTTTGTCAGTGTCCTTCTTGAATTGTGGTGCCCAGAACTGGACACAGTACTCCAGGTGAGGTCTGACCAGAGCAGAATACAGTGGCACTATTACTTCCCTTGATCTAGATGCTATAGTCCTATTGATGCAGCCCAGAATTGCATTGGCTTTTTTAGCTGCCGCGTCACACTGTTGGCTCATGTCAAGTTTGTGTTCAACCAAGACTCCTAGATCCTTTTCACATGTACTGCTCTCAAGCCAGGTGTCACCCATCTTGTATTTGTGCGCCTCATTTTTTTGCCCAAGTGCAATACTTTACATTTCTTCCTGTTAAAATTCATCTTGTTTTGGCCCAGTTCTCTAATCTGTCAAGGTCGTTTTGAAGTGTGATCCTGTCCTCTGGGGTGTTAGCCACCCCTCCCAGTTTGGTGTCATCTGCAAATTTGATCAGGATGCCCTTGAGTCCATCATCCAAGTCGTTGATAAAGATGTTGAATAAGACCGGGCCCAAGACAGAACCCTGTGGCACCCCACTAGTCACTCTTCTCCAGGATGAAGAGGAACCATTGATGAGCACCCTTTGGGTTCGGTCAGTCAGCCAGTTACAAATGCTGAACTAGGATGGGGAAGTCGCAGATTCAAATCCCCTGAAGCACTCAAGGGGACTGTTGGGCCAAGGAATGCATTCATGTCTATATAAGTAAAGGTTTGGCCCACATTTATGCTCAGACACTGGCCTGTTTTGCACATCATGCTAAGCCTAATTCTAATAACAACTATAACCATTTATTACTTGCACCCTGCCCATCTGCCTGGGTTGCCTCAGCCACTTGGGCGGCTAACCCTGGCTTAGCGGGAACCCATGAGTTTGCGGGCTCCTGAGTTGCAGTTGCTTTGATCCTCGATCATGTTGCTGCTGTGCTGGGTAAAAGGAATGTTAGACTTAGCGTATTGTTTAGGGAGGAGGACTTAGCTCTCACAGACAAACCATCAGATGAAAACCATGCATGAAACCTTGATTATGGCTTGAGCTGAATCATGAGTTCAGACAACATGCTATAAGCCAAGGCTATAAGCCATGGCTTTGCTTGGCTCAGCATCGAACAGCAGCAGAATGGGAAGAAAGGAGCAAAGCAACCACAATCCCCCCCCCCCGAGATTGCATGCTTGCACGTTCACACTAAACCATGGTTTGGCATGATGCATGAACCAGGCCATTATCTAGTTTGGCCCCATTCATCCATTGTATTAATTTTAATGCAGTTGGTTTTGACAAACTTTTGTGTCATCTTGTTTTGTTGGTTTCTCCTTTGGATATCTTTTTTAAAAAGCTATTATTAGCAAACAAACAGAGATTAAAATTTAGCCACTACAGACTGAGATGCGTGGAATCAAGACAAAACACTGGGGGGAGGGGAAGAATGTAACTCAAATTATTATCCCTTCTATGAAATGGAAAAAAAGGAAAGGGGGGGGGCAAACAAAGGCCCTCAACTTCCCTGTAGCAATGTTTCCTCCTCTCTCTGGGACCAATTTCTATGTGAGGCAAAAAGTCCCGAGGAGGTTAGCAAACCTACACTGTCAGCCAAGATCTTTATCTGTGCAGGAAATAGGGAAATAAGTTTACTGATAAGAGGGAAAGACAATAAATAACTTAGAAATTCTTTGCCAGTTCCCTTGAGGGCCTGTGGCAGCTGCCCAAGGTGTGCGTGCACACGGCAGAAATAGATCTGCTGCTTAAGCGTATTTCAAACAAGACCCTTCCCTTCCCTCTCCTTAGACATAAACTTCAACAACCCCCCTCCCCAAAAACTGTGTGGGATGGGAGACTTCAGAGATGCCCGATCTCAGTGATCATGGGCAGGAGGAGGAATCATAGAATCATAGAATCATAGAATCATAGAGTTGGAAGAGACCACAAGGAGGAGGAGACCAGACCATGTCATTACCGAGGCGGCAGGTTTAGTCATTGTGTGAAGACTATCTCAGCCTCCAGGTCTGGTCTTGACCGGAAGGATACTGGAATCAGCAAGGGAGACCCACATGACCCTAAGGTACTGCTGTGCAATGCCAGGTCAATGATTCACAAGACCACTGCCATCCACGACTTATTCATGGATGGGGGACTTGAACAGGCATATGTGACAGAGACTTGGTTGGATGAAGCAGATGGGCCTGTTCTTGCCGCTGCTTGCCCACCAGGTTTCTCTTACGCACAGCAACCCAGGCCTTGTGGGCGGGGAGGGGGGGTTGCAGTGATTTTTAGGAAGTCATTAGCATGCACCAGGTGTCCTATTGGGAAGACCCAGTTTTCTGAGTGCATGTTCTGGAAGTTGGGCAATAGGGGCAGTACAGGATTCCTTTTGGTGTACCAACCTCCCCGCTGCGCCAAGGATTCCCTGCCAAAGCTGCTTCAGGTCTTGGCGGATGTTCTCCTGGAGACACCTAGCTTGGTTGTCCTAGGGGATTTTAACATCCGTGCCAACACAACCTTACAAGGGGCCGCTCGGGACTTCATGGAAAGCATGGCCTCCATGGGGCTGTCCCTGAATAAGTTTGGCCCAACTCATAGTCATGGACTTGCCATAGACCTGGTGTTTATCTCTATGGATGTGGGTGATCTGACACTAAGTAAAAGTGAAACAAAAGAAGTGCCATGGTCGGATCACTTCCTGGTACAACTGGACTTCTTCGCAACCCTTCCTCTCTGCAGGGAGGTAGGACCAATTTGGATGGTCTGCCCCCGTCACTTAATGGATCCAAATGGTTTCCAGAGAGAGGTAGGGGATGTTTTATCCCATGTTGATGGCTTTCAGCTGATTTCCTGGTGGCCCGCTGGAATGCGGAGTTAACCAGGGCTATCGACTGTCTGGCTCCAAAGCACCCTCTCCAATTGCATGGAGTCCAGACAGCCCTGTGGAGCTAAGGGCAATGAAACAATCTTTGAGATGGGAAGTAGAAGGGGCCATCCAGAACATGCAATTAGGTAAATCCCCAGGACCGGATGGACTGACTTCAAGATACTACAGATCTTTGAAAGACTGGTTAATACAACCGTTAAAGGAAGTTTGCAATGAAATACTGGAAGGGAAAAGGGCACCAGAGTCGTGGAAGGAAGCCTACATCACACTTATACTGAAAATAGAGACTGAAAAGACACAGCTTAAGAACTACCGCCCCATATCACTGCTTAATGTGGATTATAAAATTTTCGCAGATATTTTGGCTAAAAGATTAAAAAAGGTGTAGCAGAAGAAATTCATAAAGATCAAGCGGGCTTTCTCCCGGGCAGACACTTGTCTGACAATACGAGGAACATAATTAATATTTTAGAAAAATTACAAGTGAAGATTAATACTAAAGCAGTTCTGATATTTGTGGACGTGGAGAAAGCCTTTGACAATATTTCTTGGAGTTTTATGAAGAAGAATTTACAGGGTATGGGGGTTGGTCAAGGTTTCGAAAATGGTATAGGTGCAATTTATTCAGAACAAAAGGCAAAATTAATTGTGAACAATGTAATGACAGAAGAACTTAAGATTGAGAAAGGAACACGACAAGGTTGCCCAATCTCCCCATTGTTTTTTATATCGGTCCTGGAGGTTTTGTTAAACATGATTAGAAGGGACCAACTGGTTAAAGGTATACAAGTGGGAGCTAAACAGTACAAATTGAAAGCATTTGCTGATGATTTGGTATTGACTGTACAGAAGCCAGAATCTAGTACTAAAAGAGTATTGGAATTGATTCAAGATTTTGGTCGAGTAGCAGGTTTCAAATTGAATAAGATGAAAACTAAGGTTTTAGAGAAAAATCTAACTGGGATGGAGAGAGATAAGTTTCAGAAGGAGACAGGATTAACATTGGTTAAGAAAGTGAAATATTTGGGGGTTAATATGACTGCTAAAAATGTGAATTTATTTAAGGATAATTATGAAAAATGTTGGACTGAAGTAAAAAAGGACTTAGAAATATGGTCAAACTTGAAGTTATCATTGTTAGGCCGAATTGCTGTGATAAAAATGATTGTATTTCCAAGGTTGTTGTTTTTGTTCCAAACATTGCAAATTTTGGACAAAATGGACTGTTTCAAGAAGTGGCAGAGAGATATCTCTAGATTTGTCTGGCAGGGCAAGAAGCCTCGGATAAAATTTAAGATATTAACAGATGCTAAAGAAAGAGGTGGATTTGCCCTGCCAGATTTTAAACTTTATTATGAATCAGCCGCATTTTGTTGGCTGAGAGAATGGATGCTTCTTGAAAACACGGATGTGTTGGATTTGGAAGGTTTCAACAATGATTTGGTTGGCATGCATACTTGTGGTATGATAAGGTTAAAGCACACAAAGCGTTCAAAAACCATATTGTCAGAAAAGCACTGTTTAATGTCTGGATAAGATATAAGGACTTGTTAGAAAATAAAACCCCAAGATGGTTGTCACCAATGGAAGCAAAGGCTCAGAACAAACTCAATATGGAGGCCAAATGGCCGAAGTATTGGGAAATTTTGGAACAAGAGCAAGACAGATTAAAACTGCAGAGCTTTGAAAAAATAAAAAACAGAGTGCGAAATTGGCTCCATTATTATCAAATAATGGAGGCATATAATTTGGACAAAAAATTAGGCTTCCAGGTGGAAAAATCAAAATTGGAAACAGAATTGTTAGACCCTAAAGTTAAGAATTTGTCAAGAATGTATAACTTGCTGTTGAAATGGAATACTCAAGATGAAACGGTGAAATCTGCTATGATTAAATGGGCATAAGATGTTGGACACAATATTATGATGGCTGACTGGGAACAGTTATGGACCACTGGTATGAAGTTTACGGCATGTAATGCCTTAAAAGAGAATTTAATGAAAATGATCTACAGGTGGTACATAACACCAGTCAAGCTTGCAAAAATCTATCATCTGCCTGATAACAAATGTTGGAAATGTAATGAAACTGAAGGTACATTCTTTCACCTTTGGTGGACATGCCCAAAGATTAAGGCATTCTGGGAGATGATCTATAATGAAATGAAAAAGGTATTTAAATATACCTTCCTGAAGAAACCAGAGGCCTTTCTCCTGGGCATGGTCGGCCAATTGGTGCCAAGGAAAGATAAAACTTTTTTTATGTATGCC
This sequence comes from Podarcis liolepis, assembly GCF_965112155.1. Classification (NCBI taxonomy): domain Eukaryota; kingdom Metazoa; phylum Chordata; class Lepidosauria; order Squamata; family Lacertidae; genus Podarcis; species Podarcis liolepis. Next base: position 77,311,541 of record NC_139564.1, read on the forward strand.
ACAACAGCAGCAAGAATACTTATCGCAAAGTATTGGAAGACTCAAGATCTACCCACCCTGGAAGAATGGCAGATGAAGGTGATAGACTATATGGGACTGGCCGAAATGACTGGCAGAATCCGAGACCAGGGAGAAGAGTTGGTGGAAGAAGATTGGAAAAAAATTAAAGTATATTTACAGAAATATTGCAAAATTAATGAATGTTAGAAGGATGCTGGAATGAAGCTATATGGCTTTAGCAGAAATGTAATAAAGAATTAAGTAAAAACTGATTGATAATGGGCCAAAATGGAAAAATTTAAGGTTAGACCGTTAAGATAAATTATAGAACAAAAATTGAGAAAGATGGAAAGAATTTGCTGAAATAGCTAATTGAACTAGAATACAAAAAAGGGAGGTGTGAGGAGGTCAATGAAACAAGTAAATGAAAGGTAAAGCTGGATGTGTGTTTTAATGTTTTTGTTTCTTTTTGTTGTCTTGTTGTATTGTTCTTCTATGTTTTTCTTTTTATGTATTGTAAGGTATGTTCTGTTAAATTTTCTATTTCCCCCCCTTTTTTCTGTAATCTTTAAACTTCTAATAAATATCATTTAAAAAAAAAGAAAAAGAAACAATCTTTGAGATGGCTAGAGCGCTGGCGGCGGAAAACTCATTGTGTGTTTTTTTGTTTTTTTAAAATATTTTTTATTAATTTAATACAAGATAAAACAAACATTAAATTTCACATCCAGTTTTCACAAATTACTTCTTTTCTGGACTTCCTTCAGCTTCCCCCAAAATCACCCATAGTTGTTATTCTTAATACACATTTCATAATATGTATTGACATTAGTAATATCCTTAATTTCTTTCTCTTTAGACAATACTTCTTAGTTTTTCATAGAACTTTCTTAAACCCCTCTAGCGTTATCTGTCCCTCACTTATATTTTCCAGATATTCCACAAATTTCCCCCAGTCTTCAATGAACCTTTGGTCTCTTTGGTATCTGATTTTCCCAGTCAATTTGTCCAACTCAGCGTAGTCTAACAGTTTCATTCTCCATTCTTCCACCGTCGGTATTTCCTGTTGTTTCCATTTCTGTGCCAGCAACACTCTTGCTGCAGTCATTGCATATTGGAAAAATTTACAGTCTTTTCTCCTTATCTCCTTTCCTAATATTCCTAACAGAAAGGTCTCTGGTTTCTTTAAAAATGTATATTTTAAAATTTTCTTCATCTCATTATATATCTTTTCCCAGAAATTTTCACTTTCTTGCATTCCCACCACATATGATAGAAAGAACCTTCTTTGTCTTTACATTTCCAACACTTATTACAGGTCTTGTACATTTTTGCTAATTTCACCGGTGTTATATACCATCTATAAAACATTTTCATAACATTCTCCTTTAATGTCATACATGCTGTAAATTTTAAGTTTTCTTTCCATAATTTTTCCCAGTCCTCAAATTGTATATTATATCCAATATCCCTGGCCCAGTGTATCATGACCGACTTAACTTCTTCGTCTTTCAAATTCCATTCTAACAACAATTTATACATTTTGGATAAGATTTTATAACCACTATTTATTATTTCAATCTGAAATTTTGAATCCTTATCAGCATATCCGCCATTCTTAATATCCTTCTTAAACATTTCATTTATCTGAAAACAATGCAACCAATCATATACATTTTCCTTAACCTGTTCATATGGTTTCATTTTCCATTTCCCCCCTTCTTTGAATACCAATTGACCATAGGTAATCCAATTACCTCTCATATTAGTTTTTTTAACACTCATAACTTCTAATGGAGATAACCAGTGTGGGACTTTAGGTTCTAGTAGGTTTTTATACCTATCCCATACTTCAATCAAAGGACCTCTGAAGATGTAGCTCTCGAAACCTTTATGGACTTTCTTTTTCTCATACCATAAATACGCGTGCCACCCAAATCTGTTGTCAAACCCTTCCAGGTCTAACAATTCTTTGTTTTCTAATTTTATCCAATCTTTCAACCAGCAAAGGCAAGATGCCTCATAATATAATTTCAAGTCCGGCAGGGCAAAGCCTCCTCTTTCTTTCGCGTCTGTTAATAACTTAAACTGAATTCTCGGCTTTTTGCCCTGCCAGATATGTCTTGAAATTGCTCTTTGCCATTCTTTAAAAATCTTATTTCCCTTGATTACAGGGATAGTCTGAAATAAAAATAACATCTTTGGGAGCACATTCATCTTAATTAACCCTAACTCATTCTGATTCGGACCAGACACAGGTTAGAGCTCAGCGTTGAGCCTACCAAGTGGCAATGGCGACGGCGAAGAGGGCCTTCTTCACTGCCTCTATTGCATCTGCAGAAAACAGCAGCAGGAGACTCTTTCGGATGGTTCATAATTTAACAGAACCACCTGCGCCATTGGGACCTGATAAGGCCCCCAAGATCTCCTGCAATGATTTCACAAAGTTTTTTTGCTGATAAAGTTGCTCAGATTCGGAAAGAGATAGAGTCCACCATGGAAGCAAGGCCGGGGTGGGAGAGTGCTAGAGTCCTGGCTAGTCAAGTTGCATGGGATCAATTCTGATCTGTTACCTCTGAGGATGTAGACAGGTTGCTTGGATGAGTGAAACTAACCACCACTCGCCTTGATCCTTGCCCATCCTGGCTCATAAAAGGGTGATGGGCTCCGTGGAGTGGTGAATGCTTCCCTCTGCAAGGGAGCCTTCCTAGACCCGCTGAAAGAGGTGGTTATTAAACCACTTCTTTAAAAAAAAATCTTTGGACCCAGCCAATATGGTCAACTATCTCCCAGTCTCAAATCTTCCATTCCTGGGCAAGGTGATTGAGTGAGTGGTTGCTGAATAACTCCAGGCACGCCTGGAGGATGCGGACCCATTGGATCCCTTCCAATCGGGATTCAGGTCTCATCATGGGACCGAAACTGCCTTGGTAATGCTGGTTGATGATCTCCGGCAGGCTAGGGACAAAGGTGAGAGCTGTTTCCTAGTTCTGCTGGATCTCTCAGCAGCCTTTGATACCATTAACCATGACATCCTTCTGGGCCGTCTAGAGGAGCTGGGAGCTGGGGACACTGTTACACAGTGGTTCCGCTCCTTCCTCCTGGCCATGTCCAGAAAGTGGTGTTGGGGGATGAGTGTTCAGACCCCAGAGTTCTTACTTGTGGGGTGCCTCAAGGTTCTGTCCTCTTCCCCATGCTTTTTAACATCTATATGAAGCTGCGGGTGAAAGATCATCAGGGGGTTGGGGCTGGTTGTTCATCAATATGTGGATGATACCCAGCTGTACCTATCTTTTAAATCATAACTAGTGAAGGTGGTGAAGGTCCTGTGTGAGTGTCTGGAGGCAGTTGGAGGATGGATGGTGGCTAACAGATTGAGGTTGAATCCTGACAAGACAGAAGTACTGTTTTGGGGGGGTCCAGCGCCAAGGGCCTTCTGGCAGTTCCCTCACTGTGCCGTGGTGTTTTAGAATTTGGCTTTATTGGCATTGCATCTGGGCAGGTGAGAGTATTTAATAAATGCTTGTGTTAATATCCTGTGTGTTTATCAAGGAGATCCCAGTAAATAGGTGGGGGCTGCCTTTCACTTGGTGCATCCCTGATTGAGCAGGCCTAGCCGAGGGACAGGGTGAGGCTGCCCTTCAATTGCTGCTCAGCACTCTGCAGGGAGAAGGAGCCTCTGCCTTTCCCAAATGCTCCGGCTGCCGTTTTGCAGAAATACTGGGCAACATGTGCTATGCGCACCACCCTTCTTTTTTAGATGCTGCAGAGGGACCATTATTCAGGGCCAGGGCCAGCTGATGGAGGAGGAAGAGTAGCATCCCTCCCACTGGTCCAAGCCGCAAGGAAGGCTCTTTGCCCAGGCATGTGTGCCTGCCTCACACTTGTCAGGGCAGAAACAGCACAACCCATGAGCCAAGGGGCCAGCCAGTGTCCAGGGGCAAGGACTGAAGGGGAAGTCAGGAGGACCAACGCCATGGATAAACGGTAATGCAGGATCAAGCCACAAGCCAAAATCAGGACTGAAGAGTAACTTTAGGCTAGACCAACAAGGAGAAAAGAGCAAAGAGTAGACCAGAAGTCCTTTGGGGTTTTTCCTGTAATCTGGTTAAAGAATAAGAGGACTGTTCTCTAGGTGCCTAGATCCACACTGGGGGCAAGTCGTCGTCGTCTTCTTCTTCTTCTTCTTCTTCTTCTTCTTCTTCTTCTTCTTCTTCTTCTTCTTCTTCTTTTTCTTCTTCCCCACCCATCTGACAGGGCTTCCCCTGCCACTCTGGGCGGCTTCCAGCAAAATATTAAAATACAGTAATGCATCAAACATTAAAAGCTTCCCTAAACAGGGCTGCCTTCAGATGTCTTCTAAAAGTCTGGTAGTTGTTGTTCTCTTTGACATCTGGTGGGAGGGCATTCCACAGGGTGGGTGCCACTACTGAGAAGGCCCTTTGCCTGGTTCCCTGTAACTTGCCTTCTTGCAGTGAGGGAACCGCCAGAAGGCCCTTGGCACTGGACCTCAGTGTCCAGGGAGAACGATGGGGGTGGAGACGCTCCTTCAAGTACACTGGGGCGAGGCTGTTTAGGGCTTTAAAGGTCATAGAATCATAGAATCATAGAGTTGGAAGAGACCACAAGGGCCATCGAGTCCAACCCCCTGCCAAGCAGGAAACACCATCAGAGCACTCCTGACATATGGTTGTCAAGCCTCTGCTTAAAGACCTCCAAAAAAGGAAACTCCACCACACTCCTGGGCAGCAAATTCCACTGTCAAACAGCTCTTACTGTCAGGAAGTTCTTCCTAATGTTTAGGTGGAATCTTCTTTCTTGTAGTTTGGATCCATTGCTCCGTGTCCGCTTCTCTGGAGCAGCAGAAAACAGCCTTTCTCCCTCCTCTATGTGACATCCTTTTATATATTTGAACATGGCTATCATATCACCCCTTAACCTCCTCTTCTCCAGGCTAAACATGCCCAGCTCCCTTAGCCGTTCCTCATAAGGCATCGTTTCCAGACCTTTGACCATTTTGGTTGCCCTCCTCTGGACACGTTCCAGTTTGTCAGTGTCCTTCTTGAACTGTGGTGCCCAGAACTGGACACAGTACTCCAGGTGAGGTCTGACCAGAGCAGAATACAGTGGCACTATTACTTCCCTTGATCTAGATGCAATACTCCTATTGATGCAGCCCAGAATTGCATTGGCTTTTTTAGCTGCCGCGTCACACTGTTGGCTCATGTCAAGTTTGTGGTCAGCCAAGACTCCTAGATCCTTTTCACATGTACTGCTCTCAAGTCAGGTGTCACCCATCTTGTATTTGTGCCTCTCATTTTTTTTGCCCAAGTGCAATACTTTACATTTCTCCCTGTTAAAGTTCATCTTGTTTGTTTTGGCGCAGTTCTCTATTTTGTCAAGGTAGTTTTGAAGTGTGATCCTGTCCTCTGGGGTGTTAGCCACCCCTCCCAGTTTGGTGTCATCTGCAAATTTGATCAGGATGCCCTTGAGTCCATCATCCAAGTCGTTGATAAAGATGTTGAATAAGACCGGGCCCAAGACAGAACCCTGTGGCACCCCACTCGTCACTCTTCTCCAGAATGAAGAGGAACCATTGATGAGCACCCTTTGGGTTCGGTCAGTCAGCCAGTTACAAATCCACTGAGTGGTAGCATAGTCAAGTCCGCATTTTACCAGCTTCTTTACAAGAATATCATGGGGCACCTTGTCAAATGCCTTGCTGAAATCAAGGTAGGCTACATCCACTGCGTTCCCTTCATCTACCAGGCTTGTAATTCTGTCAAAAATCGAGATCAGGTTAGTCTGACATGACTTATTTTTCAGAAATCCATGCTGACTATTAGTGATCACAGCATTCCTTTCTAGGTGCTCACAGACTGTTTGCTTAATGATCTGCTCCAGAATCTTCCCTGGTATTGATGTCAGACTGACTGGGCGATAATTATTTGGGTCCTCTCTTTTCCCCTTTTTGAAAATAGGGACAACATTTGCCCTCCTCCAGTCTGCCGGGACTTCGCCTGTTCTCCAGGAATTCTCAAAGATGACCGCCAGTGGTTCTGAGATCACACCAACACCAACACTTTGAATTGTCAGCACCAACACTTTGAATTGTGCTCATAAACGTACTCTTTGGTAAGAGAGCCCTAACAGAGATTTATAATCATAAAACATGCAGCAAATTATAGCATGGAAATAGCCTGTTACACCTTTAAAATATGCCCTTCTAAGTCTTTCCCAAAGTTTCCCACTTCCTTTAGCATAGAAAGAGACCACGTGTTTAGCAAGTTAAAAACAGTTTACTTACAAACTCTTCCAAGTTTCATGTGCTTTCCCATACAGCAGCAAGAAAAGACAGACAGTGCAACTTAGTTTCAAAAATGGTAAGAGTTTCTAAATTATTCTAAATTATTTGTATAGAAACACAAAGATGGCTTACTGAAGACACGTGGTTTTGGAACATCCAGCTATGACATCCTTACTAGGGTGGAAGTACATATGGAGGAAGTAAGGTGGAAAGTGGGAGAACAAAGAGTTTGGTAGCTCTTCCTCGCAAGGTGTGGGATGGTGACCTAGCTAAGACTGGCAGGATAGGTTACACTGTGGTCTTAACCCCTTCATGCATTACCCTAATTTGAGTTAAGCATGTTGGCTATATACAAAGTCAGGGATGAAGAATAAGCCAAGAGGAAGGACCAAAGAACAACCAATGATACAGGAGAGATCTCAAGAAGCCTTTGTTGCACCAGCAAAGCTCAGCTGGACCAGGAAGTCCTCTTATGTACTATTTCCTGCCCAGGAGCATCCAATGGTCAGCCTGAGTGGGTGGAACCAGCCCAGGTCCTGAAGGTAGTTGACTAAGAAGGCTGCCACCTGCAGTTCAGTGATTCACTATACCAGGGGCTGCACGTGAATGAATCCACCATCTCCAACAGTGAACTAGGTGGATGGGAAGTAAGCAAATAAACGTCTACACCAGCCTCTTCTGACCAGAAGAGCGCTCAGAGCAGTTTTAGAATGAGAAACACAAAAGAGAAAATAGATGTCAAGAAGAGAGAGCAAAAGCTCACATTAAAAATACTATCAAAGGTAGAAATCCAAAAGCAGCATGAAAAACGGGAGGGGAAATGGAATGGAGTATCATGGGAGAGGGCATGGTTGGTTGTTGGGCCCCCTGAGCAAGAGGGCGTCACGTGGAAAGGTTTCAATGCAGCTCCCACCTGCAAGATCTCACTGAAAAGCAACTCCCAAGCAGATGTGTGCAAATGGCACCTTCGTTTGCTTTGAGTCATTCTTACTAGAGATGGATGCATTGCCCACAGAGAGAAATCCCCTTCCCACACAGACCCTTATTTTGAGGCAGTCAATCTTACTTTATAGCCATCAAATTGACCAAGTTGCTTCAATACTGGAGAAAGTCGTAACATAAATTTTGTTTGTAAGATACATGATGCACATCCCCGATAGAGCTGAGCTGCAGGATAAAGTAGATCTTGTTCCCTAATCCACTTGGACAATAGGAACAGAGACACAGAGTGAGAAAAGGCAGAGCAGACTTTTGATTGTGTTGTGTCCCAGGCACGACCTTGACAATCCTGACTGCCTTATCACAATCCTGTTCCATGTTCATCCAGGATGTTTCCATTCTACAGTACTGTGGTTTTCAAAATAATTATTGTGGAATGGACACTTTTAGATGAACTAATTGAAGTTACATTGCAGTGTGGGCTATGTACATTGCCCACATTGCCCAATGTACATGTACATTGAAGTTACATTGCAGTGTGGGCTATGCTGCATTTACTCATGTAGAACCAGTGAATCCGTTCCAGGTATATATGTTGAAAATACTTTTTTTTTGGGGGGGGGGGTGTGATATTCTTTAAAAAAAAAAATTAGGTATGGGTTGTATCCAAGTAAACTCTACTCAGAGTGGACCCATTGAAATTAATGGACCTCTGGTAGTTGTGTCTTTTTAATTTCAGTGAGTCTGCTCTGAGTATGAATAACAATGCATACAACCCTATATTCTACTCCTACATTGCTGGAAGTAAACACTACAAAACTAATGCTACAATGCGCCCTTGATGAAATTTCCATGCGTAATTAAGATACATGTACAACAGTGAAAGCTGAACCCTGTCCCCAAGTTACAGTGATTTCTCAGTGGCCAAAATACAGATGTGCAACCATAGAATCAAGTTTCAGCATTGATAATATCCCACTTCATTTGCTGCAAGGCTATGCTGTGGATGGAGGAAACGATCTCGGTTGGCCTATCAATACAAGCAAGTCCAAAGCAAGTAGAAACCTCTCTGGCCTTGCTCTTTTTCTCCCATCTCTGAAATGAAGTAGCTTTTCTTGCTTATCTCTGTCTGGAAATATTGCCTTAAAAACAAAAGTGGAAACCCTTACCAATATTTTTGAGGTGCACCCTGGAGCATAGAATTCTAAATATAAAGTGGTCTTGTGAAGTTCCAGCTTATGAATATTCACTTGTTGAATTTGCATTTTGTTTTTCATCTCCAGCTATTAGAACACTGCTTGTTGCAGGCTTAGAACACCCTTCCCAGCTGTCTGATCAAACTTTAAAATGGATGGATGGATAGATTTGGAGCAAAGCAGCCCCTCATTGTTTCCTGATGCGGACGCCCATCTTTTGGGAATTTTTCCAGGAGGCAGCTTCAAAGACAGCCCAGCAATGGCAGCAATGATAGAATCATAGAGTTGGAAGAGACCACAAGGGCCATCGAGTCCAACCCCCTGCCAAGCAGGAAACACCATCAGAGCACTCCTGACATATGGTTGTCAAGCCTCTGCTTAAAGACCTCCAAAAAAGGAGACTCCACCACACTCCTGGGCAGCAAATTCCACTGTCGAACAGCTCTTACTGTCAGGAAGTTCTTCCTAATGTTTAGGTGGAATCTTCTTTCTTGTAGTTTGGATCCATTGCTCCGTGTCCGCTTCTCTGGAGCAGCAGAAAACAGCCTTTCTCCCTCCTCTATGTGACATCCTTTTATATATTTGAACATGGCTATCATATCACCCCTTAACCTCCTCTTCTCCAGGCTAAACATGCCCAGCTCCCTTAGCCGTTCCTCATAAGGCATCGTTTCCAGGCCTTTGACCATTTTGGTTGCCCTCCTCTGGACACGTTCCAGTTTGTCAGTGTCCTTCTTGAACTGTGGTGCCCAGAACTGGACACAGTACTCCAGGTGAGGTCTGACCAGAGCAGAATACAGTGGCAAACAGAATCCCACAGCCAGCAAGCAAAATGGGAAACATTTCAGAGTTTCTTTCCATCTCATAATTCTTCCAAGACATTTCTCCAGAGCTGAATCCCACCTTGGGACTCACCTTTTAATTTGCAGACTTTAATCCAGGTCAAGAGCTAATGTAGTTAAAGCAGCCTATCCCTGACCGGTTGGTTCCCAGATGTCCTTGGACCTAACTGTGGTTAAGGCAGCCTGCCAGGGAATTCTTAGTAAGGCTCATTGGCAGAACTTCCCCCTTGCATGTAGAAGGCAGTGGTAGAGACAGGCAATGTGAATACTATTAAATTTACTAGTCACGTTGTTTTTCCCCACAGGCAACTCAAAGCAACTTATAAAAAGAAAAAGAAAATACATATATTTTAAAACCAGGAGAAAAATACATTAAAACATCTCACCCACACTAAAAGGCCCTGGATCAGTAGAAGCCAAAGGCCTGGTTAAAAATGAATGTTTTTGCCTGACGCACGAAAATATTGTATATTAGAAGATAGCATGATTATGATAAACTACAAAATACCTGATTTTCTGTTGCTAACTGGGAAAAGATTACTCAAACTGAATGAAACATGATTCCATCAATGGCAGGAGGAGCTTATCACAGAGCCTTTGATGTCAAGTTGATTCTGGGTGGTGGGCTCTCTTCTCTCTAATATCCTGTCTTGTCAGTTTCTTTTGCAGTTCCCTGACCCAACATCACGTGGCAGTTAATGGAAGAGAGTTGACGCACTTGCTGCAGAAAGGTTTTGAGACAGTGGAGTCTAATTAAAGCGAGACTTTCCTTTGACTAAATCAAAACCCTCAACAGGGGGAGTAAATTTCCTTTGCCTGTGAGGAAAACAGACTGATTTGTTGACCCCCTTCAGATGGAGAAGGAAGATGGAATGATACCTCTGGGCTTGTTATAGCCAGCCAAACAGAGGAACTCCTAAAAGCTATGGATTGTATTCAGTTTCACTTGGAGAAGGAACACTGAAATTGATAGTCCTAACTTACGGGTAAGGTTTACACTGACTACAACTCTGTATTTGTTCTCTTGCGTTATTGTACAACAAAGAGAATATATATATCAAACCCAAATCTGCTTGGGCTGCTGGGCATCTCACAGTGATCCTCCATCATTCTGCAGAGGGTGATTTCATTTACAGAACTTCTGCACCCACCCACAGAGCAGCTGGCCACCCTGTGAAAAAGAACTTTTTTACAACCTTACCTAAGGGCTGCATTTCCTCAAAGCAAGTGGGAGGACCATCCCTGTGGTCCAGGCCAGAACTTTCTACACACAGAGAGACTCGGATCCCAAGCATTGTCACTGCCCAAGGACGCAGTCCGGCTGGCCACGGGAGGAGGGTGTGCCTTGCATGTGGCCTCATCAGAGTCCCAAGGGTCTGGAGGACCCAAGCCTACTTTCATGCCAGCAAGAGCTGTGTGGAGAGGGAAGGGACAGAGAGCTTTGGGTGCCTGCCCTGCTGACCAGGCAGGATCAGAACCTCCTCAGACCTTCTGAGTCAGCGAAAGGGCTTCACGAGGAAATGGCGCTTGCCTTGTCACACAGCCGGCCATTACAAGCTTGACAAATTTGCATGCCAAGCCAGCAACATCCCTAATGTAGGGAGGGACTTGCTCCGGCGTCTACAGGCACATGTGGGCTCATTTGCAACAGCAGCGGGCCAGTTAATCATAGTTTATGAAGCAACCTTGAGCTGGCTGGATCTCTGCCGACGCTCTTATCTGTCATGCTCCCTTCTGACTCATAGTGCTTTTCTACATTAGTGAATGAAATGAAGCTCCTGCAGCAATAAACAGAAAGATCACATACCTGCTTTGAAGTTGCCGTTTTAAATACCCTCCCAGGGCTGTGCTAATGCCGGGAGGGGAGCGGAAGCCTTCGCCTCCCCACCTCCAGACTTGCATTTCCAATCAGGCAATGAAAATGAAAAAGGCTCCTTTAGCTGCCTCCCACAGCGAGAGCCATGACAACGCTTTTCAAGCCAATGCACCCGGTGATGAATGACGCTTGGTTAGAACTCACTTCCCGAGTCAGCATCTCGTCATTCACAAAGCACAATTTATTAACCTATAAACACGGTGCAAGCACGGCAAGAGTTATTTTAATTTGTAATTTTCAAGACTCCTTGGAGGAGGCTGGCTGGCTGGATTTTCTCCACTCAGTTACCCTGTGCAAAGATCTTCTCTGTCCACTAGGGGAGGGGGGTGTTCAATTTTGAAAATATCTTTCTAAAATTATAGTTTGAAGTTGGGTTTTTGGGGCAGTGTTTTAAGGTAATCTTTCAAAATAGTAGTTTTTAAAAAGGAAGTACAAATACCTGGATATATTTGTATCTTCTGAACAAACCACATTTACTATACATTTTGGAAAGTGGTTTGTCTGCTCTCTATATGTTCGGACACCTCTTGAGATATCATTGCCAAACTCTGCATGAAGATTCCTGAGAAGTGGGTCGAGGTCATCATCAAAGTTTGGACACCAGGCGCCATTTTGATTCAACATGGCAAACGAAAATGTGACTTCACCATTATTTTTGGCATAGGTTTGGTTACCTCTCAAAACTTCATGGCCAAACTGGGCACAAGGGTTTCCAAGCTGGGGGTGGCAGTCTTCATTGATGTTCAGATACCAGGCACCATTTTAAATCAAGATTGCAGACCAAAATGTGACTTGCGTGTGAAATCATCTGATTTTTGGCATCACAGGTCAAAACTCACAAATTAGATGATCCATGTAAAAATCACAATATTTGTTGGTTTCTTAAATTTCTCAGATAGTGCTGAGTAAAGGTAAAGGTAAAGGTACCCCTGCCCGTACGGGCCAGTCGTGACCGACTCTGGGGTTGCGCTGAGTACTCCCTGCTAATTTAATTATGCTCTCAAATAAGAGTTGGACCACTGTCTTTTGTTTTTTGAAGTTGGACGTTTATTTTTAAAAAACGAATCTCATTTCTTTTCTTATATTATGGAGTTTGGTGGATCAGAGAAATGCTGTGAACATAGTGTATCTTGATTTCAAGTAAGGCTTTTGACAAAGTCCCCCATAGTATTCTTGCAGGGAAGCTGGTAACTGTTAGGTGGATTTGTAGTTGGTGGACTGACCGAACCCAAAGAGGACTCATGAATGGTTCCTCGTCATCCTGGAAAAAAAGTGACAAGTGGGGTGTCGAAAGGTTGTGACCTGGGCCTGTTGTTGTTCAACGTCTTTTCAACTTGGATGAAGGAATTGAGGGAATGCTCATCCAATTTGCAGATGACAGCAAACTGGGGGGTGGTAGCTAATGCTGCAGAAGACAGAATCAGAATTTGAAATGACCTTAACAGATTGGAGAACTGGGTGCAAGCTAACAAAATGAATTTCAATATGGACAAATGTCAGGTTCTGCTGTGTCCTATGGGTACAAGAGGGGGCCAATGCCACTGAAGATTGTGGGGAATGCCATGCCTACTACAAGACAGTTTCCTATGCAGTTTCTTTGGTTTTTACTTGGTGAAACCATCTCAAAGCTCGCTTTATCCACGGGCCTGTTTGCTCTCCTCTTTGACCCGCATGACTGTGAGTCCACATTATAGGAATCAGAAGGCGATATCCCCCTCTGACTTTGCTGGAAGGAAAAAATATATGTGTGAGAGCCTTTAAGAAGTGAAGAGGGAACATTTGTAGGCCCTGCACAGATGTGAACAGAAGGCCTAAACTGTACACTAGGCCTAAATTGTGCATTACCTGCAAGTGTGTGTAACAGTCGCCTGGTGGCCCAATTAAATCAAGAGAAGCTGCATCTCCCGGGGTTGGTGGGAGCAGACAAGGGTGAGAGGCAGCAGCTAGCCTGCACCACATGGCCTCCAAAGCAGCTTTGCAGAGGGTTGGCTTTTTAAAATAAAATGTGCACAAATCCACTTTTCACACATTGGAAGCACTACAGGCGTGCAAGTGTCCCGGAGGCAGGCAGGGTCAGGGCTCAGGGCACTTCCTGCGCCCATTGTGAAATGTAGAGGTGGATCGAAGTGACTTGCTAGATTGTTGTCTGCACAGCATTGTGGTACAGAGGAATGAGCAGAGGTTGAGAGGGTCATGCAAATTTGTGCCCTGCTGTCCTATGCTCATGTCACTGATTTTGTTCCTTTCCAGCACTTCATAGTTGCATTATTGATTGGCTATAACCGTAAAACATCATTCTGTAATCACATTGGATATTATATCTGTTATTAATTCTGAAACTCTGCTGTATAATTCTGCAGTGTTTGATTGCATCTGTAAGCCATTATATTAAAATGATTCCTCCCTCCTCATCCAAATTTATACATTTTCAGTTGATATACTAGGGTAGATTCTGCTAATAATGTGCACAGGTTCTATATGTATTTAAATTGGGACAGCTGATGATTAAGTTAGGGAAATTATATCTAAAGGTTGTAGTACAAAATACAGTAGGAGCGGCCATCTCTGGACCCCTCCAGAGGCCGGTGTTTGATTGCAGGTGTCTTCTGCAAGATGCTCTTGAGACAACAAGAGTGCACTTGGGGTGGATTTATTCTGCTTTAGTTAGTTCTGTGATGATAGTCCTCTGTTATGGGCTATAATGGAGGACTGTATGTCACGTTTCAGTGCTGTGCTGCCTCTCACATGGAGATTCCTCTCCAAACTATTACAACTAATCAAAGTAGGAACTGCCTTGCTGGGTCTGGCAAGGGTTCCCTTTTACCAGAAGCCACAAGCACTGCATGAAAACAACAGCTCTCCCATCCTTACTCATGCTCAATGCAGCTGAAGACCTGGGTCCTCTCTAATGAAGAACCACCTGGCATTTGAAAGGCTGTTGGGTCCGCGTCTGGTTTAAACTCCAAGTCTGGTTAAACCCTAAGATGGGGGAGCAGGAGGGGCCTGGAAATATAAATTAGGAAATGCAACTTTTATGCAAATTACCACCCCCACCCCCAGCAACACATTTTCTCTGTTTGGGTGGCATGTGGCCATCCTGCTCTCCCTGTGCAAAGCTGCTCTCCCTGTGCAAAGGTCAGAGGGGGCAGGGTTTCTGTTGAGGCAGGTGATTAGCTGTGGGAGGAGCTTATCAGAGCTTGCAGGGCAGCGGTGCGCGCCTGGCGGTGCGCGCAGTTTGATCCATCTTTTAGATTTAGGGGAGCTAGTCTCAAACATTTGTTGGGGGAGAGCTAGGTTTTTTGGGGGGGGTTATTTGTCCTGTCTTCACTCTTTTTAAGGTGCAGGGCCACTGTAGCCACCCCCAACGACACGTTTTCAAGATGGAGGGTGAGGGAACAGCTGCAGTCGCCTGCGGTTCCTGCGCAATGTTTGCCATCTTGCCAAAGGTTACAGGCAGCTTTACCTGCAGCAATTGCATGTTGATTGCCCTCTTAGAAGACAAAGTCCAGCAACTGGAGGAACGTGTAGATACGCTCCAAAGAATTAGAGAGCTGGAGCTCTTCTTGGAAGCAACAGAGAACACCGTCTCCACCAAGGAGGAGACAGGGGACACCCCTGAGAAGGAGGCTAGTTCACCAACACAGGAGCCAGATATATGGAGAAACGTGGCTCAAAGAAGTAGGAGGCCCAGGGTTCACTCTGATTGTTTAGAAATACACAATTGCTTTGAAGTCCTCTCCCCTAGCATGGAAGACGAAGAACAGACTCCATTTGAGGATCTCTCCCTCATTACAGTCGATCAGGTATATGAAGACGAGCAGCAAAGTCAGTCCTCAGGCGACCTTGGAACGGACAGCTCACGGAAGAACCCCGACCAAACCTAAGAGGAGGCGTGTAGTGGTGATAGGGGATTCCCTACTGAGGGGAACAGAAGCAGTGATCTGTGGGCCTGACAAGATGTCTTGGGAAGTGTGCTGTCTCCCCGGGGCTAAGATCCAAGATGTAACTGAACGACTGCAAGGAATCATAAAACCCACTGGCAAATACCCCTTCCTCTTGGTTCATGTGGGAACCAATGACACTGCAAGCAATAGCCTCCAGAAGATCAAAAGAGACTACGAGGCTCTGGGCAGGAAATTGAAGCAATTAAATGCACAAATTGTCATCTCATCTGTCCTCCCAGTTGAACGACGTGGCCCAGGGAGAGAGGGGAAAATAGTGGAAGTGAACAGCTGGCTTCGCAAATGGTGTAAACAGGAACGGTTTGGATTCTTAGATCACGGACTGCAGTTTCTTGAAGATGGACTTCTGGCAAGCGATGGGCTGCACCTCACAACGGTTGGGAGAAATGTTTTTGCCAAAAATCTCAGAAACCTCATCAGGAGGGCTTTAAACTGACTAATGTGGGGGAGGGAGACAGTGCTCCTGAAGGTAGGAGTCTATCAATTGATGAAGATGATCATCCAAATGTCATAGACCAAATGGAGCAAACAGCATGCAGACCTAGTGGTGGGAGGAAAAAATCCTTAAATAAGAGACACGGGGGAATGATTAATGGACTTCAATGTCTGTACACTAATGCGCAAAGCATGGGAAATAAACAAGATGAGCTTGAGCTCTTGGTACAGCAAACTAAATACGACATAATAGGCATCACTGAAACCTGGTGGGATAAGTCCCACAATTGGAATGTAATCATGGAGGGATACAATCTATTTCAGTGAAACAGACCAGACAAGAAAGGAGGAGGAGTGGCGTTATATGTCAGGGATGTGTATACCTGTGAAGAGATCCAAGATTTAGAACCTCAAAGCCAAAGTGAGAGCATTTGGGTCAAAATTAAGGGAGAGAAGAATAACAGAGACCTCATTGTGGGAGTTGACTATAGATCCCCAAGCCAAACGGAGGACATAGATGATGCCTTCCTGGAACAGATGGCCAAGCATGCAAAAGGAAGGGAGATAGTAGTAATGGGGGACTTCAATTACCCGGATATTTGTTGGATGTCAAAGTCAACCAAGAGCATAAGGTCAAACAGATTCCTCACTGGCCTTGCAGAAAACTTCATTGTCCAGAAAGTGGGAGAAGCAACAAGAGGAACAGCCATTTTAGATCTGGTCCTAACCAATGTTGATGACCTGGTTAGTGGGGTAGAAGTGGAAGGATCATTAGGCGCGAGTGATCATGCTCTTCTGAAGTTTACTATACAGCGGAAAGGAGCAGCCAAGCATACTAGGACTCAATTTCTTGACTTTAAGAAAGCCGACTTCATAAAATTTAGGGAAGTGCTGGGTGAGATCCCATGGACAGTAATACTAAAAGGAAAGGGAGTTCATGATGGCTGGGAGTTTGTTAAGAGGGAGATAGTAAAAGCACAACTTCAGGCAATACCAATGAGACGGAAACATGGAAGGTGCCTAAAGAAGCCAGGGTGGCTATCTAAAGAACTTTTAACTGAGTTAAGATTAAAAAAGGATGTGTACAAAAAATGGAAAAGGGGGGAAACCACCAAAGAGGAATTCAAACAAATAGCCAGCACGTGTAGACACAAAGTCAGAAAAGCTAAAGCACAGAATGAACTCAGGCTTGCTAGAGAGGTTAAAGCAACAAAAAAGGCTTTTATGGGTATGTCCGTAGCAAAAGGAAGAACAAAGAAACAGTGGGGTCACTCAGAGGAGAAGATGGTGAAATGCAAACAGGGGACACAGGAAGGGCTGAACTCCTCAATGCCTTCTTTGCCTCAGTCTTCTCCGATAAAGAAAACAATGCCCGACCTGAAGAATTTGGAGCAAATGATTCAGCAAAGGAAACACAGCCCAGAATAACTAAGGAGATAGTACAAGAATACTTGGCTAGTTTAGATGTATTCAAGTCTCCAGGGCCAGATGAACTGCATCCAAGAGTATTAAAAGAACTGGCAGAGGTGATCTCAGAACCACTGGCAGTCATCTTTGAGAATTCCTGGAGAACAGGCGAAGTCCCGGCAGACTGGAGGAGGGCAAATGTTGTCCCTATTTTCAAAAAGGGGAAAAGAGAGGACCCAAATAATTATCGCCCAGTCAGTCTGACATCAATACCAGGGAAGATTCTGGAGCAGATCATTAAGCAAACAGTCTGTGAGCACCTAGAAAGGAATGCTGTGATCACTAATAGTCAGCATGGATTTCTGAAAAATAAGTCATGTCAGACTAACCTGATCTCGATTTTTGACAGAATTACAAGCCTGGTAGATGAACGGAACGCAGTGGATGTAGCCTACCTTGATTTCAGCAAGGCATTTGACAAGGTGCCCCATGATATTCTTGTAAAGAAGCTGGTAAAATGCGGTCTTGACTATGCTACCACTCAGTGGATTTGTAACTGGCTGACTGACCGGACCCAAAGGGTGCTCATCAATGGTTGCTCTTCATCCTGGAGAAGAGTGACTAGTGGGGTGCCACAGGGTTCTGTCTTGAGCCCGGTCTTATTCAACATATTTATCAACGACTTGGATGATGGACTCAAGGGCAGATGACACCAAACTGGGAGGGGTGGCTAACACCCCAGAGGACAGGATCACACTTCAAAATGACCTTGACAGATTAGAGAACTGGGCTAAAACAAACAAGATGAACTTTAACAGGGAGAAAGTATTGCACTTGGGCAAAAAAATGAGAGGCACAAATACAAGATGGGTGACACCTGGCTTGAGAGCAGTACATGTGAAAAGGATCTAGGAGTCTTGGTTGACCACAAACTTGACATGAGCCAACAGTGTGACGCGGCAGCTAAAAAAGCCAATGCAATTCTGGGCTGCATCAATAGGAGTATTGCATCTAGATCAAGGGAAGTAATAGTGCCACTGTATTCTGCTCTAGTCAGACCTCACCTGGAGTACTGTGTCCAGTTCTAGGCACCACAGTTCAAGAAGGACACTGACAAACTGGAACGTGTCCAGAGGAGGGCAACCAAAATGGTCAAAGGTCTGGAAACGATGCCTTATGAGGAACGGCTAAGGGAGCTGGGCATGTTTAGCCTGGAGAAGAGGAGGTTAAGGGGTGATATGATAGCCATGTTCAAATATATAAAAGGATGTCACATAGAGGAGGGAGAAAGGTTGTTTTCTGCTGCTCCAGAGAAGCGGACATGGAGCAATGGATCCAAACTACAAGAAAGAAGATTCCACCTATACATTCGGAAGAACTTCCTGACAGTAAGAGCTGTTTGACAGTGGAATTTGCTGCCCAGGAGTGTGGTGGAGTTTCCTTTTTTGGAGGTCTTTAAGCAGAGGCTTGACAACCATATGTCAGGAGTGCTCTGATGGTGTTTCCTGCTTGGCAGGGGGTTGGACTCGATGGCCCTTGTGGTCTCTTCCAACTCTATGATTCTGTGATTCTATAATTTCACCGTGCATTGACCCCGAAGCCATCATGGCCAATACCTGCTGACAGACACCTCCTTCTCTGTAAATCGGCCACACCTGCCTTTAAAGCCCATTTCATGCTGTTTAAGTCAGTGGTCGCCACCGCCAACTCCTTCTTCACGCAGTGCATGCAGTTAAACTATGGAACTGGCTCCCACAGAATAGCCACCAGCTTAGATGGCTTTAAAACATGGTTGGACAAATTCACGGTGGATAAGTCTATCGATGGCTTCTGGCTTCAGTGGCCATGATCTGCCTTAACTGTTTAAGGTAGCAATGATCCGGAATCTCTGTTGCTTCCCATGGAGGCCTCCTGATGGCCCTGTGAGAGCAGGATGCTGGACTAGGTGGGTCACTGGCCTGATCCTGCAGCCAGCTCTTCTTAGTTTCTGACACTCTTTCCTCACATTTCCTGCGTGTTTCAGTTGCCCAACGCAATCCAGAGAGGCTGAAACATCAATTTACTGCCAGCTTCCTTGCTGAAATAAAAGATTCTTCTATTTTGGAAGCTGAGGTGAGGAGAAAAAGAAGATGTCTGGCAAATGGAAATTCAATTGGTTTAATATGGGAACTATTTTACCGCCAACTTAAATGGAGCCTCTTATTAAGAATCTGATGGAATTTCTAAACAGGGAGAGCATCTCCCTTGGTGAGGGCGATCTCCAATCATACACCAACATTGCTCTTGGCATATTTATGACTGCTATGAAATCTCCCATCTGGTATATTTTAAAATAAAATTGAAAATTTATCACTTTCCCTTCACTGATGTGTTGGGCTTTCTCCCTTCTGAGAGAAGAGAGCTGGACAGAGATTATTGCATCAGCAGGCTGCCAGCTGAGGTTAGGCCGAGGGGTGATTTAAATTTTCAACACTTTCCCACGTTAGAGGTTTCCAGAATTAGGGATGGGGCGGGCAAAACTGCAGACCAAGAAGCCATGAGCGTGTTTCTCGAATGATAGCCCTCCCCTGATCTTGATGATAGCTCTGCTCTGCCTCCAGTTTTAGAGACAGCGGTGCTTCTGAATAGCAGTAGTTGGAACCACAGGAGGGGAGGGGACTCTTGGGCGCAGGTCCCGCTTGCGGGTTTCCTGCGGAGGCACCAAGCTGCACATTGTGAGAAAGGATGCTGGACTCGATTGGCCACTGGCCTGATTTCTCAGGCCCTTCCCACCTTCTTACATTCTTGTCTTGTTTTACTTTTTGTTACGTACTAAGCTTGGATCCTACGGGACGCGGGTGGCGCTGTGGGTAAAACCTCAGTGCCTAGGACTTGCCGATCGCATGGTCGGCGGTTCGAATCCCCGCGGTGGGGTGCGCTCCCGCTGCTCGGTCCCAGCGCCTGCCAACCTAGCAGTTCGAAAGCACCCCCGGGTGCAAGTAGATAAATAGGGACCGCTTACCAGTGGGAAGGTAAACGGCGTTTCCGTGTGCAGCTCTGGCTCGCCAGATGCAGCTTGTCACGCTGGCCACGTGACCCGGAAGTGTCTGCGGACAGCGCTGGCTCCCGGCCTGTAGAGTGAGATGAGCGCACAACCCTAGAGTCTGTCAAGACTGGCCCGTACGGGCAGGGGTACCTTTACCTTTAAGCTTGGATCCTAGAACAATAGGCAAGTAGGATCCTTGAATGCAAAAACTGATTGGCTTGCAGGAAAAGACCAATCAGGTTCCAGGAGGAAGTTAATCAGCCAATTAGGCTGGTAGGATCATAGAATGCAACAACTGATTGGCCTGCAGGAAAAGACCAATCAGGATCCAGAAGCAGAATCAGCCAATCAGATGGGACTCATTGTGTAAATAATGTACCTATATAAAAGCCTGAGGTTTGGGGGGGAAATCAATCACTGTTTTACTAGCTGCAATAAAGAGCATGAAATCACTACAGGACTCCGAGTATATTTCACTTTTGTTTTCATTTCCTGCACCGTTTGGAACGGGGGAACACACACACACACACACACACACACACTTCATTTTCTCTTCTGGAAGAGGATCCCATTCAATGAACCACCAGAGAGGGATGTGGCATGTTCATCAGACAAAGAAGTCCTATTAATATATGAAAATGGTTGACATAAACAGAACATTGCATGTGCTCACGAATCCTATGGATGGGCAGAGCAAGTAGGAATGAGCAATAGCAGTGACATTCATTGCTCCGCTTGCCACTGGAATGTGGCCCCTGTAAGCTTATCCAATAGGGCATGTGGCCCTCAGGATGGAAAATGTTCTCCATCCCATTTATTATATCTCATGTGCCTTGCTGCTTGTTCTTCAATCCCAATGGAACGGCAAAAAAGTATTCTATGCTCAAATACCTGCAGTGCTTTTCAGAAGGCAAGACTGCATGCAGCAACTTCAAAAGAATTTGTCTGACCATCGGGGGACGCAGATCAGTCACGCGCAAAGACATTTTGCCTCAGCAGCTCAGAACTTTGTTCTGGCATCATTAGGCTCTGATGGCACCAGCTGTTTGCAGCTTTTTCTCGGCCTGGCCTGTTAATGGTGAATGAAAACCTTTTAATATTCACAGCACTTTTAATATTTAATATTGCTGCCGTTATAGGCAATTTTTTAAAATGCTAAGTGTGCTTAAAATTAATTTTTTTTTAAAATTAAGTAAGAAAATGGCCCTCTTTGAGGTTCTGCAGAGTTTGTCCCTGGAATAAATTATGCAGTTTGAACTGTGTCTCTCCCTCTTTTTATTTTGCTTCTGAGATTGAGGTTATTAAGGAATTGGAGGGAGGAGGGATTGCAGAAAATGTAATAATAATCTACAAGATCCCTGCCTCCCTTATTCCATGCAGGCACTAGGCAGGCTTTGTCAGGATTCTTGGCCGCAGTCAGAGGTAACTGGCCTCACTCCAGGCATTCGGCTTGAATCCTTGTTGACCTCCCCGTCTGCGTCTCCCGGCAGGATACAGGCAAGGTCACAAATCGGCGATCCTCCTCAAGCGTGAGAAGAACACACCCTCCTCCCTCCCTCCTCCCTGCTTCCCCAGGGAGGGGAAAGAGTCAGACAGAAATCTATTTACATCGTTTTATTCCTGTCATTCCAACAGTACAGAGAAACGTGTCTGCACTCTCCAGACTCTAGCAGTAGAGTCACAACTCCGCCCCTGTACTTCCAGTACAGGTCAGATGACACTCTGAGCTAACATCCGGTGCTCAGTACACTGAATAGTTCCAATAGTATAGTCCCAGACATCAACATCCTGTTTTGCATTCCAGACACCTGCAGCTTGCTTTCGCATTGCTGCTTTTTCCTGACAGGCTTGTCCCATGACCACCACCAGCGATGCTTCCTGGCTAGCTTATGTCAGGGTTGGGATCCTGTGGGATTCCAGTTCCCATCAGCCCCTGCCAGCATGGCCAAGGGGGAGGCGTGATGGGAGATGTCATCCAGAGACATCTGGACTGCCAAAGGCTCCCCATCCTTGCTATGAAACCATTAATTCCAGAGTCCAATTCTGCTGCCTCTGAAAAGGATACATGTGATGGAAAGGAGAACCTTTTGTCCAGGAAAGAGATGGATGCTTGATGTCCCTCAGAAAGGGGCATCTGTCTTTTGTGCGGTTTGCGGAAATAAACAACTTGGGAAAACCAGACTTGTTTCAGCTCAGGTGATGCTCATTCACTGAAACCAGGAGCATCTAAATTCAGGTAGATAGCCGTGTTGGTCTGACGCAGTCAAGAGATATATAAAAATAAAAAAATTGTCCAGTAGCACCTTAGAGACCAACTAAGTTTGTTCTTGGTATAAGCTTTCGTGTGCATGCACACTTCTTCAGATGCGCTGAAACAGAAGTCACCAGAACATACTATCCCTTGCTTTTTCCTGTAGGACTAATTGCAGTCGTTAACAGTAGTCAAGAGGTTTACCATACCCATTGAGTCAATCACCCATCTCCTACTACCCTCCTGAGAAAAACCCCATCCCACCCTCCCACTGGTGACTTCTGTTTCAGTGTATCTGAAGAAGTGTGCATGCACACGAAAGCTTATACCCAGAACTGGCAGACCACTATATTCTTGCTAGCTCCATGACCAGAGGTGTACTGGCCCAGACTTTTGGGGGAAGGCGTGGTAGTGTAGGACCCTCTTGCCAGCAGCCAAGAGCCACCCAGTCAGCATGAAAGGGCAACTTTCGAGCCACTGGAAAGAAGTCTTCTCATCCTTGGTGGTGACTAAAGCCAATCAGAGCGAAAGGAGGTCAGACAGCCCCTGAGGATGGACTCCTGGGGTCGCTCTGCACAGGGGCATAGGAATGGGGGTGCAGGCCGCCCCGGGTGTCATCCTGATTGGGGTGACATTCGGTGCCCCCCTGCCCACGACTCCCCCACGCCCAGCGAGTGGCAAAGTGGTGAAGCAGCAGCTGCTGCTCTCCCCCTTCCCTGGCTCGCTGTAGGCTTGGGAGTAGCAGGGACCCCCCCCCCGCCAAATGTCGCCCCCTTCGCGGAGATCTGGGGAGGACCGTGCAGCCGTGCTAATCCTCCCCATGGGCGGACTGTCCCCCTCCCCCTGGGTGCACGGCTTGTGCGCCTCTCCGTGTGATGGAGCGCCAGCTCCGCCACTGGCTCTGCGCAAGGTGCATGGGAAGAACATCGCAGAGGAGTTGTTGTGTCTGCTCCAAAGCTAAGCATTGAGGAAGAAGGTGCTTCAGTTCCAAGAGAACGATGGACAAGGTCTGTTATGTATGATGGAACTGTTGAAATCAAGCCTTGTCAGAGGAATTGGCCACTCTCCAGGCACCCGGCTTGAGTTCCTTGTTGACCTCCCCGGTCTGCGTCTCCCGGCAGGATACAGGCAAGGTCACAAATCGGCGATCCCACTCAGCGTGAGAGGGACACACCTCTCCTCCCTCCTCCCTGCTTCCCTCAGGGAGGGGAAAAGAGACAGACAGAAATCTATTTACATGTCTTTATTTCTGTCATTCCAGCAGTACAGAGAAACGTGTCTGCACTCTCCAGTCTCCAACAGTAGAGTGAGAAAACTCCACCCCTGTACTTCCAGTACAGGTCAGATGACACTCGGAGCTAACATCCGGTGCTCAGTACACTGTATAGACTGCTCCTTTGTGCCAATAGTACACTCCCAAACATAAACATCCTGTTTTGCATTCCAGGCAGCTGCAGCTCGCTCTTGCATTGCTGCTTTTTCCTGACATCCTCCCCCAAAAGTATCAATGCGTGTTGCGAGCAATGCGTGCTCCAGAGAAGAAAACAAACAGTTGTTATACACATAACAATCCCCTGTTGTTTCAGTTCCACCCTTGGAACTCCCCGCCACTAGTTTCTCCAGTGTACCTCTCTGGTTGTCTGGCTTCCAAGGAATGAGTGCATCTGCATTACCTTGGCTAGCAGCTCTCTGTTGTGTCTTTGTCTCTGACCTAGACACTGCTTCAACCTGTCCTCGGTTGTGTACAACAGCAACACATGCAACAGCTAAGTTAGCAAACTCTTTTGAATACCTCTTGGGTGGTACACCCTTTGTTGTTCTCTCAGACCTGCGTATGAGGTGCTGATCCTCTCTGCTCACTGGTTCAGCCTCTGTTTTGCATTCCAGGCAGCTGCAGCTCGCTCTTGCATTGCTGCTTTTTCCTGACAGGAACTTCAAGGGAAATACAATGTAAGTCACTCTTCACTGAAGATTGACAGTCTATATGATCCTTCATCAAAAGATCTCAGGCCAGTTCACAAGCAGAGGTTGGATGGCTTTAATTGCGATTCCTGCATTGCAGGGGGTTGGACTAGATGACCCTCAGGGACCCTCATTTCTTCCAATTCGATGATTCAATGATTTATTGCCTCCCTAGCCTGCCTCTGTGAACACCATTCTGCCACAGAGTAGTGGCAGCTAAAAGCTATCAAGATGCTCCAGCCATAAATTTGTGGCTGAAGGTTGGAGTTGTGGGGGGATCTTTGGGAATCAGAGATCAGTTTGGATCTGGCAAAGCAAACCAATTTGTTTTGACCCAGAGAGGGAGAAAACACAACAGTCAAATTCAGTGTTAAACTTGAGAGGCTTCTGGTGGTTGTTTGGAGGAAGAGCATTTAACTAGCACTGATACTGATCTCCTCAGAAATGAGGGTGGTCTGCTGATTTGGATCCAGCTGCCTAGGAGGACAACTTTGGGCCCTCCAGCTGCAGCGTGGGTGAGGTGACTCTGTTTATTGGACTCAAAGTGTGTGTTTGTGTGTGTGAAATGGACAGCAACAGAATCCCCCATATGTAAAGACCCACAAACCACAACAGCAATGCATCAAATTTTCTACTTCATTTACTATGTGCTTAGAGTTCCTTTTTTCAGCAAAGAGCTCAAGGCAGATAGCAGTTTAAAATAAGAACAATAGGTCTCTTCCAGAGGATGCCTATATTGAGCAATCACCCTGATTTGCTTCCCAAAAAATTGGGTGCAGATTATATTTTAAACTTTCAAAACGATAAAATGACAATAGAGGAAGCTTCTGGTTTCTTTATGAAAGTTTACACAAACATTTATTTTTTTTCCAATTCCTCATATATAATACCCCCAAAATCACTATTTTTTTTGCAACCCCGCCACATAAGAAACAGTGTCCCTTCTGCCTGTTTACACTTCCAGCAAGTATTAGATCTTATTTTATACATTTTGGATAGTTTGCTGGGAGTTATATACCACCTGTAGAACATCTTCAAAAGATTTTCCTTTAGTGTATAACAGGCCGTAAATTTCCATTCTTTATTCCATAATCCTTCCCATGCCGATAGTTGGATATTTTTACCAAAATCTTTTGCCCACTTAATCACTACTTCTTTCACCTCCCATTCTAAAAGAAGCTTGTACATTCTAGATATTACCCTTTCCCAATAAGTGTTGGAAATGTAAAAAAAGAAGAAGGTACTTTCTATCATATGTGGTGGGAGTGTAAAAAAGGTGAAAGACTTCTGGGAAATGATATACAAAGAATTGAAAAAGATGTTGAAATATACGTTCGTTAAAAAACCAGAAGCCTTTCTATTAGGAATGGTAGGAAACGAAATCAGTAAGAGAGACTGTAAACTGTTTCAATATGCAGTGACTGCCGCAAGGATACTTCTGGCCCAAAGATGGAAACAGGAAGAAATTCCAACAGTGGAAGAATGGAGAAGGAAATTGACCGAATATGCAGAATTGGGCAAATTGACTGGGAAGATTTGATACCAGAAAGACCAAAAGTTTATCAAGGACTGGGGGAAATTTAAAGAATATCTGAAACATATGTGATGCACAGACAACGCTTGTTGGTTTTGAAGAGACTCTATGAAATAGTAAGAAATACTGCAAAAAAAGAGAGTAAGAGGAAAAGGAGTGGGGAAAGGCAATATCATGTTTAGAAATGCGTCAATAAATAGAAATTTTTCGAAAGATTGACAGAGAAACTGAGGGAAGTCAAAAATTGAAGCATGAGTGTAAAATAATTTGTTGACTGTATAAAACTTGTTTGGAAAATGAATATTTTTTTTAAAAAAATAGATATTACCCTTTCCTATTTTGTATTAATTCTTTGTCTGCCCGTGGATTCTGCCTCCGGAGGCGGCTGCCTCAGTCCGACTCCTGGGCAGGCAGATAAGAGCCACCAGCCCCGTGTGAAATAAGACCCCAGGAGAATTTGCACTGAAGTTACCTGAACGCTTGTTAGGAGTGAAATTGGCGTGGAAGTGATGTAACTTGGACAATTCAAACATCAGGCGGCACTTAAGAGGAGTTTGTAAGATTAACTTTGTGGGTTTGCGGATGGCAAATCTCATGTACTGTGTGGAATGGAGCTGCCAAATGGAAGCCGCACATTCTGAAGACCACAGAGTGCAGGCGTGCAGCTGCTGAGCCATCCTGAATGGTGCTGTTACTGTTACCAGGAATTATGATCTTTTAGTGGGATCATTATGCTGCATGAATAGATCCCCATACAGCAATTTCCCTCAGCCGTATGAGTCCATTCAAAGAACCAGAAATCCCTTCCAAACAAAGATTATTTTTTTAAAAAAAAACAATTGAGAAAAATAAATGCATTCCAGTGTACATGTGACAAAACAATGCTTTCCCTCTTATCCAACGGATATTGAGAGAAAGGCATTTCTCTGACAACTGCACAGTGCAAAATAAATGGAGTAATTTGAATAAAAATGGGCCATGTCTCCTTGCCAACATGTTTGACATGGCAGCTGTGAGGAAGTTGTCTGTTTTGAACAATATACAGGGACAGAGGCACATTAGCTGTTCGGGTGCTTCAGGACTGGCAGGGCCCCGATTCTTGACAGGGTTTGCTTTATGCCAACTTTGTCCTACAAATCTGTGAGAATCCTGCTCGTCTTGTGAATGAGCACATAAAATAAAATAAAATTGCAGTGTCTCTAAAATTTACCTCCTTTCCAGAGGATTGGAAAATATGTCATATAATGCTGCTCTTAAAAACGTGATTTGAGGGAGCCAGGAAATTATTGGCCAGTTAGCATAATATCTGTTCCTGGTAAGTAGGTGGCAAGCATTATTGCAAGTAGCATTACCAGGTGTGCAGAAGAGCAAGCCTAGCTGAGGCAGAACCAGCAGGTCTTCTGCAAAAGTAGTCCTCTGAGAGGGTCAGTAAATAGGATGGATCTGGCACAGATTGTGTATTTGAATTCCAGAAAGCTCTTAATAAATGTCCTCACCAAAGGCCTCCTGAGTAAACATAGCATTTATGGAGAAAGAAGACATGTCCTCTGATGGGAACGGGATAGGAAACAGAAGGAGAGCACAGGTGGTCAATGTGGGGGGCTCCAGACACTGCTGGATTGCATCACTCGAGGGGAGGGGGGGTGGACCAGGGACGATGGGAGTTGGAGTCCAGCACATCTGCGGGGCACCACGTTAGCTACCCCTGGAGCAGAGGGTAGGAGCCATTTGGAAGGTGGAGAGAAGGAAGCCATGTGGAGCCCGTTTGCGCCCCATGCACCAGGCATTTATGTCAACAGCCAGGCAGCCAAGTTTGTGGATGAGCCTGAGGTGCTGAGGAAAGTGAAAATGCAAGAGGGGCTGCAAAGTGTCCTAAGGGGACTATTAATCTCTAAGCAGTTACATTAAAAAATAATGCATTTTACCATCTGTATTTTAATAGATTTGCTTTTATAATATTTAATTATCATTATCAAGTAAATCAGGGTGAGTGCAGGATAATAAAATAAATTGTAAATCTAGAGGTCAAAGTTTGGGGTGGCGGGATATCTTCAGCATAGGATGAAAGTGATCTAGTGATGGTGCCAGAGGAACCTCTGTGGGGGGGAATTCCCTGGGCTGCCCCCTCCCCAGAGGGCAGAAATTACTAAGAGGTGAATTACAGTGTCCATTGCCTTTTCTGGGCAAGATAAAAGAGTGCCATGAAACAAGAGGAACAATCAGAAACATCAAACTTTTGACTAATAATAATAGGAAATTGTTGTATGTAAGTGTGTGTTTATAACTCCTGTTTTGCAAAATATTCCTTTCTCCTTTCCACCCTGTTGTGGGAGGTGAGTGTGCAAGGAGTTTGGGCATGATGTTGAGGCCCATTTGAACTCAAGGAATGAGGAAAGAGGAGGAAGGGCGATGAGCAGCAGCAGCAGCAGCAGCAGCAGCAGCAGCAGCAGCAGGGAATCTACCCAAGAGGAAAACAGCTTGTTTTTGTTTACCAGAGTGAGTCATACTTTGCAAGTGCAAGCAATTTACATATAATATAAGCATATTATGCATGCAGATATAAATTCTTAGGACGTAAGAAGAGGCCTGCTGGATCAGGCCCATGGCCCCTCTAGTTCAGCATCCTCTTCTCCCAGTGGCCCCCCAGGTGCTCCACAGGAATCCTGCCCGAGTGCAAGAGCCCCCTCTGCTCCTGCGCCTCCAGCACTTGGTATTCAGGAGCATCACTGCCTCTGCCATCCTGGCTGGCAGCCACTGATAGGCCTCCCCTCCTCCAGGAATTGTCTAATCCTCTTTTAAAGCTGTTGAGGTTGGTGTCCCTCAATGCCTCCTGTGAGAGGGAGTTCCATAGGTTGCACTAAATGAGGAAAGACTGCATGTATTCGGTGATCTGTGTTGGCCTGGACTAAGGATTCTGAGCTCCTGTGTTCTGATTCGATGCATGATGTTCAGTCACAGAACATTTCAGGATTTGGGCCTCTGCCATTGGTCCTTGACACTTGAGTCGTGATTCGCAGCTTGGAAGTTTAGACAGCCAATCACGTTGGGAGTGGAGTGGCCCTGGCTTTTAGGAATGTATATAAGCAGTTGCTTTCCCCCTGTTCTCCAGTTATGTGGTTCAATAAAAGTTCTTGCTGTTATCACTGTGTGTTGCCTCATGGGAACCCACCTACACTTCAGGACTTCCTTGTATCTCTTATTTCACGCTCTTCCTCTCAATCTCCATTTTGCTGAACATGATTCCTAGGAGGGGCAATTGACCACTGTGCCT
Source organism: Podarcis liolepis (assembly GCF_965112155.1). Classification (NCBI taxonomy): domain Eukaryota; kingdom Metazoa; phylum Chordata; class Lepidosauria; order Squamata; family Lacertidae; genus Podarcis; species Podarcis liolepis. The sequence continues at coordinate 77,340,548 of NC_139564.1, forward strand.
CCCCTTAGTGTCAAGGAATTCCAGAGGTGGGCCCTTCTTTGCAAAGTCTGTTTCCTTGTAGATTGCACTGGTAGGCACCATGTGGGAGTCCAAGATCAGAGCTGGTTACTCTGCCAGGGTTCAGTCAAGGAACTAGTAACATGGAATGTTGCTCCAGAACAATTCTGAAACCAACCACCAAGAGTTGAGATACTTTCGGAGGAATGCATATCCGTCCCAGACTCCACCTCCCTGGTGGAGAGCTCTTTTCATTTGAAGGCAACATGCTTTTTTGATGAGGAGGTGGGTCCAGTGGGCTCTCTGTTTGATGCTTCCCACTCCCTCTGGGATGGGTGGACTGGGGAATGAGGAATCGTCAGAGTGGAGGATGTTTCTGGGGAGAAGTTGTCAGTGTACGAGTTTGTGGACAAGGATGCCTCCCTGAGGATGCAGCTGTCACAAATTCTTGGTGTTTGTTGTCCATCTGTGAAAGTCTTTGGAAGATGAGTCATTTTGGTGACTGCATCCTAAGATGGTATAAGAAGACCATATTTCCCATCCTACACATCCCAGGATTCGTCTCCTGGTCTCTGGGTTTAAAATTATTCCATGTCATCCTCACAAAAAAGCTGAGAAGTAGCTTAGGATTACACCAAACCACTGTGAACAGTTCAACTCTGGATTGTTTACTGCCAACAAACTACTATCTAAAGTCATGGTTTGTTTTTGGCTTAAAAACCTTGGTTTGTTTTAACTATGGCTGGATGTTCTGTTTGCAACCATCAGCACCCTTCCTTAGCCATGGGCTGCTGACCACCCTAACCCAGACACTAAAAACCAACTGGAAAAACAAACCATGCTTTGCCTGTCTGTGTGACAACCCATGGTTTTTTAAACAAACAACGGCTCAGTGTTATGTGCAAATCAGATGTCCAAGTGAGATTTTGAAACCAGATATCTCTGGTGCACCTCCAAACCTCTACCCACAACACTACATTGCATTCCTAAATATGCATGCATTTTCTAGCTATGCGCCAGAAAAGTGAAGGCCTTCTACACCTCTAAGTGGTGGGTTGGCTTTCTAGTGGGATGCAGCTTGATAGTATTTGAAATATGACAAAAAGAACAGGTGTTTCATCCCTGCATTTGGTGACTGACTAGCAAAAGTTAACATTGGTACAACCTTTTTATAAGAATTAAAAAAGAACCCCTTCTGGACTGAATAATAAAATATGTTAAATAATTGCTGCAGCTGTGATTGATGTCAACAACACAAAGATTAAAATGACTGTTTGGATTTTTTAAAAAGCTACAGATTGGTTAATTATTTACTTCTCTTACCTCTCTCACCTCGTTCCACCTTTAAATGAATGGGAATATTTACCTTGGGATGGAAACTGGGGGTTGAGACAAACCAGAGCTGGTTTAATTAGGATTTCAACAGTTTTCGTACCTAATTCACCTCCCAATCAAACAGATAAACTATTTAGGTTACTTGATTTTTGAGCCATACAGCATTCAGGGTCAGAACAGGCACAGGTAGAAGAGACCTGCTCCACTTGTGCCTTGCAGGGTACAGTCATCATGAGGCACTTAGCGTGACTTTGGGGCACAGGACCACAGCTCAAACGGGCACAAATTCTGCTCATATAAATTTATAGGTCTAGATGCCTCTGAGAAATGATGTTGGTAGGAGGCCCGGGGCTCACAAGGGCTGCCCTTTGCAGTGCACCCAGCCAGGTAAAAACCCCAAAGTAAATTAATGTGTGGGTGTATTTTCAGTATACATGTTCTTCAAGAATAGTCAGTGACAGTTATTGCAAAGGTTGACTAACAATAGAACAAATAACTATTTACCCTCTGCTACAAGACACGCCCCCCAATAAAATACAGTGGTAACTCAGGATGCGTATGGGATCTGTTCCGGAGCCCTGTTCACATCCCAAAGCGAACGTAACCTGTGTCTGCGCGTCTGCGTGTGCGCGGGTCACGTTTTGGCGCTTCTGCGCATGATGTCATTTTGACAGTCTGCACATGCACGCGTGGCGAAACCCGGAAGTAACACGCTCCATTACTTCCGGGTCACCCCGGAGCACAACCCGAAAATGCTTAACCTGAAGCGTATTCATCCCGAGGTATGACTGTACTTGTTTGTTTGTTTGCAATTCACACTTAATGAATCCTCCAGAATAATACTTCAGCAAAACTCTATTACAAATTAGAGACAGAGAAGACAAATAAGGCCAGGAAAATGATTTACATTACAAGGTATAAACGAATAAGACCATTGCCATAAGTGCAATGAGCAAGATGAGAATGCAGCACTAAAGCATAAATACAAAGGCTAAGCGTTCCTAGTTTTTATGTAGTATGGGGGTGTTTCTGTGAATGGTCTTCCTTATTAGCATAAATAATAAAAGAGCTCCAAGTTGAAGCAAATTTGCCTGTCTCTGAGGAGCCGCATAGAACACTCATTTTGGGGGCTGGGGGCTCCATAAATGCGACATCCCACACTAGTACCAGTAGGAAAGATTCGCTCCAGTTGTCTCCCTCCAGTCCTTAGCAATAGTTAGTCTTGCTGCCAGTTAGACCTTTGTCAGAAACATCTAGGTTGCTTTCAACAAAAAGGTTCAAGCAAGACAACGAGAAGAATCCGTACGGACTTGACCCAACTACCTCCACCCCCACATGCAAAGAAGGCTCACTGCAGTCAACTGAGGACAGCCAACCACTCCCTGGACCCCCAGCCTCTCTCACCACCAAGGAAATATAACAGGCGAATGGAAAGAGAACCTTCCCAAGTGAAGCTGACACAACCCCCCCCCACCAAGTAGAAGAACACCCCACCCCCTCTCCCCCTTCTTTTCTTCCCCAACCTTATACCGTATGAACACTAATGTCTTGCAGCAAATATAATTGATCTGTAGAAAACACAAAAGCTTTTAAGGTAATAAGTTTGGTTTTCCTGCACAAGCAACAGTTAATCAGGGCAGCAGGGAATTGGTTTTATTTCATTTGTGCAATACCGTATTTTTCCGTGTATAAGATGAGATTGTTTTATTTTAAAAAATCCTAACAATTGGGGGTTGTCTTATACACAGATAGTGCAGAGGTGGAGGTGGGGCGGGCGACTGGTGGCTGCTGTGAGCAGGAGATTGTCTGCGGCGTTTGGGCGGGTGATTGGTTGCTGCATCAAGGTCTGCTGGTGATTTGCTGCCACGGCAATTGGTCGGGCGATTGGCAGCTGCTGGCGATGAGTGGGCAGATGACTGGTGGCTTCGTTGATGCGAGCAATTGGCAGCGGCGGTCAGGTGGGTGAGCGATTGGCGGCAACCCCCCTAATGCTTAACAACTCTGGGCAATCTCTCCCCCCCCATTTCCTAAATTTTGAGTCCCCCAAAATAGGGGTTGTCTAATACATGGGGGCGTGTTATACATGGAAAAATATGGTAATTTGTTTTGCTTTTTTCTAAAAATTAAAGCAGTTAGAGGTAGTTCATTTATAACAGAGTTTTCAGTTTGTACCCTTCTTTTAGTAGAGCTGTCCTGACTTAAGGATATTAAGTGAAATAATTGCTTGCTTCATAGCCAGTTTGTAAGTGAGGAATACCCCATCCTCCCGTTTCTTTTCCTATATAATAGGCTTATTTTAATTCCATGTTTTTTTGTTTTAAAAAATAAAATTTTCAAATTCAGTTTGCAAAATCCCGAGCTGATTAAGGGGGATCCCAAATAAATTTCTTTAAAAGAAGAAGAAGAAGGAGTGAGAGGGAGCGAGAGGAGAGCTGGGACTGCCTGCAACAGACATGTAGCTTTGACCCTGCACAACATCATAACAAGGCCCCTTCTGTGGGGCCCATACATCAGGAATGGGGACAGGGGCTGTGTCCCCTCACGGGCAGCCTTCCAGGGGACTGAATACCAGTTGCAGATGTGGCCAGATGCAAAAGGGGATGGATGATTTGATATCGCCCTGTCAGTGTGAACATCCAGGAGATCACGGAAATCACATGCCATCATGCATAGTTGGGGCCTAAATCTGCCAGCAAAAACTGCCCTGGCTCATAGGCCACAGCCCACTATTTACAAAATGCGGCTTGGATTCCTGGCAGCCTGGGAAAATGGGCGTTGCAGCATGATGGTGGCTCTTAAGTTGAATTGGTGTTGACACACCCTTTTTTGATAGCCCAAGTATGATCAGTTTAGTGTCTGACTTGGCAAAAGAAACACTTTTTCCGAAGTTCACTGTCAGCATCTTGGATCTCCTTCGTTTAGCTGACTTTCAGCCAGGTGCAGCAACTCTAAGGGGTCGAGGTGTCTTTGGCCCCCTCAATATTTGTTGGAAGGGGGCAGGGGCCGGCCCCTCCAGACAATGCAACGTTGCGTGCCCATAACATGTGACGTGTGATGTCATACATCGTATTGTGCATCGTGTGTTGCATGCATGACATCACATATGTGTGATAGATGCCAGGCCCCCTCAATCTTGGGGAAACTTGGTGACTCTGTTTTCATCCGTCAATCACAGGATGCCTGTAAACACCTGCTCCCAGGTAAACATAGAGGAGCTGTGAAGGTGTCTCAAAGGAGCCTTGCCAGATCCCTGCCCCCGCCAGGACTGAAGCTGTGTTTCCCTCCCCATTCCTGAAAGGGAACTAGAGCAAGAGGTGCCGGAAACCGCAAGTGTGTGATATGGGACACTCTGCACCCCACATTTAAAGCACACCACTTTCTCCCCAAAACCCCACACCTGTCCGCAGTCCCAATTTGACCAGGGCACCCCGGAATTACAGAAGCCATCCCGGCTTCTGACTGCGTGTCTCATTTTCTGTGCTGAGCTCCTGCGAGAGCTGGCACACCCACAGTCCTTTTGTGCAAAAGTAGGAGGAGGGGGAGCTGCAGGTGGTGCAGGCTGGGCTGCCCCTGCTGGGCCCAGGCGCTGCGCGGCCTCTGGCTGATGCTGCCCCCACGGGCGGAGGAGGAGAAGCCAGCAAGGAGGGGGATGGGGAACAGGAGGAGGAGCTGGAGGTGCTGGTGTGGCCCTTGCGGAGGGAGCTGCTGCTGGTAACGGAGACAGGGGACTAGGGCGGGAAGCCCCAGCGGGCTCACTGGGGACGTGGCACCAAAAGTCAGGCATTCTGATTTTAATCAGTGGCATATTGGAGGGTATGGAATCCTGGGGACCACAGTTTGTTAAGAGGGCTGGAATTGCAGCCTCCATGATTCTTCGGGGGAAGCCTTGCGCTTTAAATGTATGGTTGGGATATGCCCAGAGATGGAACAGGTCAGGCTCCAGGTTCCAAAGGATCCTGCAAAAAGGGCCATTTGTGGCCCCTCCCCCCTGTTCAAGGATCACCTGCCCAAACAGGTAAGTGGCTGCGACATGCTGCTTTAAATGCTAACAATGCTGCAGAGTGCCCAGCACAGGGTCCGGAAGTGCGCGGGGAATTTAAAATGGCGGCTCTTGGCTGTCTGAGACGGAGGCCCCAGGGGAAGTGTCAGTCTTGTTGAGAGTGGCAGGAGCACTGGGCTCTGAAAGACAAGCGTTCTTTGGGCAGGTGGCCTAAGTGCACGACAGCAAAATGTACGACACACTGGTGCTCCGTCCCATGGGAAGATCTAAAGCAGAGCTTTCCAAGCTGTGTGTCGCAGCACGTTAGTGTGTCAGCTGCAATGTGTAGGTGTGTTGTGCAAACACTCCCCGCCCTCCTCCTGAGGCTGGAAAGGGGCTATTTTAACCTCCGGTTTGCTACTAAAACAGAAGTACTGTGTCACAAAATGATGCAAAACTGAATTACTGTGTCGTGAAATGGTGCATGTCTAAAAAGTGTGTCAGCATGAAAAGTCTGAAGAGCTCTGGTCTGAAGGGTCTTGTAAGGGCATCTGACTGCACACACTCGGGAGCCCCTCACACTGGGGCCCCCGATGACACAGCTTTTCCATTTGCAGGCCTCGTTGAGGCCTTTATGGCAGCAGTGGTGAGGCATCAGGCATAAGCCTGCATTTTATTAATGTTTGATCAGGGCTTGTATATTAAAGAGGGCTTAGATTTTCAAAAGTTTCATGCCAGGCACAAGACCAGCTGCTTAGAGAACCTTGACAGTGTTTTCCTCTTAGACAAGGGGCCCCCTTGATTGATAGCAGAAAACAATTCTCAAAGTCGTAAAAGCTGAAATTACAGGCTGAGAACGGACACTGACCCTACATGTTACAGAAGATAACAAAGGCAGAGATAAATATAATTAGGAATGAGTAAATAGTAAAATAATACCAGTAAAATGAGCTAGATCTTCTTTCTAAGGTTAAAGACCAAATGGAGAAGCATCTAGCTGCCAGAAAGAAAGCATTTTTGGGAAGTCTTTTTAAAGCTGTTTCTTTCTTAAACTGAGAGAGTTTAAGGGCAATAAATGTTGGGAAGATCTAATGGGAAAAGCAACTGGCTGGAGAAGGGGGGGGGGAGTGTAAACAGGGGAAGAGGCTTTTTTCCTATTTTATTTTGAGGCTGTAAACTGTTCCTTCCTTGTTACTTTTAGGAAGTTTATCCTTCTAAAAAGCTATCTATGATAATGTATGAAATATGCTGGCTTAAATGTAATTATGCAAAGGATTTAACAAATGCTGGATTCTTATTTCATATAGTTGAAAGAGTTGTAATTAAGTCAGCCACCAGCCCCCTGCCAGACAGGAAGACGCCATCTAAGCTGTCCTGATATATAAGTTGTCAGACATTTGTTTAGAAACCTTCAAATGAAGGAGATCTTTCAATGTTGATGTGAAACTCAAGATCCTTGACATATGTTTAAGATAAAAATTTAAGATTAACCATTTGTTTTAGAAGGCAATAGGGCAAGGAGGGCAAGAGGTGAGCTGGTAATTAAGATTCCTTGTTGAGACACATGTAAGATATATTACTACTTATTTGTCATTTATAGATGTAACAATATATAGCTCTTTGTGTTCCATATAAGGACAGGAGGATATGGGTGTATCTTTTAGGATTGGTTATAGCAATCAGCCAATAGGAAATCCAACCAGGCTGATTGGACAGAGGCAGCCACAGGAGGAGCAAAGGGGGCTGGATTAAGGGAATATAAGGGCTGGCCATAATGGCAGGAGGCCAGGCCAGAGCTTGGTAACCATATACCACTGTGCCTCTCATTTATTTGTCTGACAAATAAATAATTATTTTAATTTCTCTATTGCTGCGTTGAATATTTCATTCCAGCTAAGCGTTAACCACAAGCAGGGTGCTACATTTTATGGTGCGCCTGTGACTCGGATCAGTGGTCTGCTGGAACGCAGCCCCTTCGCCCTATTGGGCAGGGTACAAGAGAGAGGATCTCTAAACTGCTTACCCAAGCGCGCACTGGTAAATTTTTCCAGGGGGAACGCAGAAGTCTCGTCTGTCTGATACCCTGCTCACTGGCGGCGACGGACCGGGGGGAAACGGAACCAACCAAGGGTAAGTGCACAAAGGGATTTTTGGCCCTCCAATTAATTGGGAGGAAGAGAAGTCTTGATCAAACTTCTGCGCCTCAGTAAGTGGGAACTGAGTACGCTAGGTGGTTGGGTACATCAGATGGTGATCTGGTGTAGGGAAAGGAAAGTTGGGAGGTAGAGTGTGTGGTGAAGTATCTAGCGCATTGTATGTGTGAGAAAGTACAGAGCAATCTGTAGCTGACCTGAGTGTGGAGTGGGCAGTACTTCGGTTCCTGGTAAGGCGACTTCACCAGGCAAGGAAACCCACGAAGCGTGTGTGTGAGTGACTGAGTGGATACTTCACAGGGCCATACAATGGGAGTTGGGGGTTCAAAAGGGGAAAATACACCTCTTGAATGTATGTTAAATAATTTTAAGAAAGCCTTCTCAGGGGCGTATGGAGTCAAAATGACGCCAGAGCGCCTGAGAACGTTATGTGAATTAGAGTGGCCGAAGCAAAATACTGAATGGCCATCTCAAGGAACCTTTGATATAAATTTAGTAAGCAAACTTTGGTCTAACATCGCCAAAGAAACTGGAGGGTGCCCAGAACAATTTTCATATATAGATTCCTGGCTGAGCACATTAAATAAAAATCCTCCATGGATAAGGGAATGCAAAGTCCAACGATGCAAATTATTGGCTGTAAAAGCCGAAGCTAGGAAAGGAATCTTGCCAAACAAACTCAAACCCATTTTTGAGGGACCAGAGGAAGAGCTGCTTCCACCTCCACCCTATGCTCCACATCGAAGGGAGCCTAATCCAAACACTCCACCAGTTGTAACCCCAAGGCAAGAAAGTGGAATGAATAATGGAGCTGGAGTCACAGAACTTGATTCCTTGATAGATTATGATAAATATCTTCAGGAGGCATTGGAGGCCTATAATGAAGCCCAAGCAGAAGTGGTTATTCCATCTGTGAGTCCCAGTAGAACTCCATCTACAGTCTCTTTTAGTGGAACAACTGATTGCCTACCCCAAACTCCTGTACATCCAAGTCCTAGAGAATTATTACAGAAGTTACAGGGAGACCTTAATCGGTCAGCAAGCAATACAGCCAGGCGTATAAAGCTGCTAAAAGAACGCCTTGGGACAAATACCATCCCCTATGATTTGAGGCCCCTAGAGCAAAGCGAAGAGAAAGATCACGTAGTAGCCCCTCTCAGAAGAGTATTTGATGCACTTGAGGAGCCTGTGCTGGTTAACGGGCAACTCGGACCACGGCCACCTCGAACTTCGACCCTCCAGTACATTCCATTCACAACTACGGATCTGATGAATTGGAAAACACACACCCCATCTTTTGCAGAAAAACCTCAGGCTATGATGGACTTGGTGACTTCAATAATAAATACTCATAGTCCTACTTGGACAGATTGCCGCCAGCTCCTGAATACTCTGTTCACCACTGAGGAAAGGAGAGACATAATTGAAAAGGCACAGATATATTTGCGTGAGCAGGCCAGAGTGGGAAATATTTTTAATATTGACCGTCATCTCCAAGACAACTTTCCCTTGGAAGATCCTAATTGGGATCCAAACAATGTAATTCACCTGGCCAGACTTACCACCTATCGCCAGATGCTTGTGCAAGGCATCCGCAGGGCATGCCAGAAGCCCACTAATATGTCTAAAGTCTCAGAAGTAGAACAGAAATCAAATGAGAGTCCAGGAGACTTTTTAGAGAGGCTGCAAGAAGCCTATCGTATATGGACTCCTTTTGACCCTGAAGCCCCTGAAAACAGCAGAATGATTACTGCTACATTTGTGGCCCAGTGCGCTTCTGACATTCGTAAGAAAATTCAGAAATCAGAAGGATGGGAAGGGATGCTGATGAGCCAAATTATGGCCATTGCACGCCGAGTTTATCGGAATAGGGATGAGGCTGAGAAACAAGAGAAGAAGTGGCAGAAGGAAAAGATGGTAATGCTAGCCACAGCAGTGAAGCAAGACTACCGCCCCTTAAATGGAGGAAGAGGGCGGGGAAGGAATCCACCACTGGGAAGGAATCAATGTGCGAATTGCAAGAAGGAGGGTCATTGGAAGCGGGAGTGTCCTGAACCCCTGAGGTTGGAAGAAGTACGCCCAGGCCCAGGCCCAGGCCCAGGCTCCGGCCCAAGAAACCAGGGACGGGGACGGGGAATGATCCGAGATGGAAGATATCAGAGACCTGGACAAGGACAGAATAGAGACAATTTCATTGGACTGGCAGAGGAGGATTTTACCCAAGACTAGGAACGACCGGACTCCATAAAGTTAGGCTTCCAGGAGCCCACGGTCACGATTCAATTAGGAAGCCATTTAATAGACTTTATGATTGATACTGGGGCTGAATACTCAGTACTCCCAGAACTATTGCAGAAAAAGGCATCCAAAAGTGTAGTCATTAAAAGTGCCACTGGTCAGTCAGCTAAGAGGTCTTTCCTCCAACCTTTGGAATGCCAGATTGGGGGACATCGTTTAACCCATCAGTTTTTGTATATACCTGAGTGTCCAATACCTCTCTTAGGTAGAGATATGCTGTCCAAATTGCAGGCCCAAATCACCTTCACTCCTCGAGGTCCAGAAATGAAACTGCCATCAAAGGCAGCAGGAATAATTTCCCTCTCAGTACCTAAGGAACAATCATGGCGCCTAATGTCAGCCCTGCAAGTCCAACCCACATTGGATACAGAGTTAAACAAGCTCCTCCGAACTCTACAGGTGCCATCAGGAGTATGGGCCGAAAATAGCCCACCAGGAATGGCCAAGAATATAGCTCCAATTGTAGTAACCTTAAAACCTATGGCTACCCCTGTATCTGTAAAGCAATATCCTTTACCCCGGCGAGCAGCAGAGGGCATCCAGAAACATTTGGACCGCCTATTAAAATATGGTCTGCTTAAGCCCTGCCAATCAGAATGGAACACACCCCTTTTGCCTGTTCGAAAACCTGGGACAGATGAATACAGGCCAGTGCAGGACTTGAGGCTCGTAAACCAGGCTATCGAGACCTTGCACCCAAATGTACCAAACCCATATACCTTGCTGAGTTTGATCCCACCAGAAGCAACATTTTTTACTGTATTGGACTTGAAAGATGCATTCTTCTGTTGCCGGCTGGCACCACAGAGCCAACCTATATTTGCCTTCCAGTGGGAAGACCCTTTGACAGGAACAAAAGGCCAGCTAACTTGGACAAGATTGCCCCAGGGATTCAAAAATTCCCCAACTTTATTTGGCACTGCCTTGGCGAAGGATCTAACAAGTTACCCCTCAATACCTGGAGAAAAGGTGGTTCTGCAATATGTAGATGACCTTATACTTGCGGCAAAGGATTTTGATACCTGTAAAGAAGGTACAGAGGAACTGCTCCACTTGCTCTGGGAAGCTGGCTACCGAGTTTCCCAGAAAAAGGCACAGTTATTGTCAGGGCTGCCGCCCAGTCCCAGCTCACATAGGACCAAGTCAGCCAGCGTTCAGTTTCAAAGAGTCTTTATTGGATTACAGGTTCCATTTCCAAACTGCAACGTGCAGCCCTACTTCTTCTAGGTCAGAACGACGAAGACCCGTCTGAGTCTCCGCCTCTAGCACACCAGCTTAATACCCTAGCCTTGCTCCACCTCCTGCGCCTTTCCTTCCGTCTCTGGGTCCTCCTGCCCCCCTGGGTCTCTCCCTTCCTACTCTCTTCTGACGCGGACCCCCCTGACCCTTCCGCCTCCTTGCGGCGGGCTTTGGGACCCGGTTCACTCTCTGGGCTGCTGACTGCGCCAGCTTCCGTTACATTTGAACTTGGCGCGCGCGCCCAACTCTCCACTTTCCTCTTGATCGTTTCCTCGCTCCCCGAGGTGGGCGTGACTACTCCTGACTCATGCCCTCCCTCCTTCTGAAAGTCTCCGGAGCCCGATATCTGGTCCCCTTTCTCCCCGCTGCTCCCGGCTGGGAACGTGGGTCCCGATCTCCAACTGCTGCTTTCTGATCCCTCTCTGGACCCTTCTTCCTGGGGTGTCCCCCTGCTCTCCCCCCTTGCTCTGGCTGCTGGCGCTCCCTTCTGGGAATCCTCGGACTCGCTAGACAGGCTCGGTGATCTCGGGTCGTCATCCCCACTCATCCTTCCTTCGTATTCCTCCCCCTCGCTCTCTGTCTCCTCCCTTCTCTGCGTCTCTGCTCCTGAACCCCTGACATCCATCCCCCCCTCGAAGCCCCCCCTCCCCTCTCCCCGCTTTCAAGGGTGGTTGGTGGGTGCTCCGTCATCACGGGAGTGAATGTCGGATACAGTTCGCTCCCCGTTGCTGGCCGCCAACTGAAGACCTCCGAGTCTTCCTCCCCGCGTTCGTCAACGGTGGTCTCCTCCGCCTCCATTTCGGTGCCGCCGTGCTCGAAACCAAGGTCCTCCCCGCAAACGTCCATGTCCGTCTCTGCGTCTGTCGCTGGACCTGGTGTCTCCTGCCACTTCCGGCGCCACTGCTCCTCTGGCCGATCGTCCCACCAATACGAGTTGTCGGACGCCGAACCCTCCGGTGACCCCTCTGGGGAACGTGTGCGCGGTGCGGGTTCCCCTTCCGAGTCGAAGCCATGGAACGTGCTGGAGGAAAGCGTGGGCGTGAACAACCAGTCGTCGAAGAAGCCCGCTGGCATAGGTCTGTGTGGGAAAAGGGCATGAAACTCATCCTTGAGCAGGGGTTCCTCCAAGGCGTAGTCCGGCACCCAGCTATTAGTACTGGCCCGGGTGCCCTCCCTTGCTAGTAGATATTCTACTCCGTCTTCCCCCCATCTGGAGTCCAAAATCTCCGTGACTTCGTTGATGGGGTCCTGCTGTGGCAATCTTCCCACCTCCGTCCGCTCCGGAGACTGACTCGGTGCCGTTCCTGGTTCCTGGAACCTGTGCGGTGCCCTGTAGGGAGTGAGCACCGATCTGTGGAACACCGGATGCATCCTGGAACCCTCTGGTAGCACCAGCCGGAAAGCCACCGGGTTGATCTGCGCTTCGACTCGGTATGGACCGAGTTGCTTGTGCCCTAGCTTCCTCTTGGCTAACGATCGGGTCGGCACCGCGTGGGCTGCCAACCAGACCCAGTCTCCCACTCGGATCTCCTCGCCAACTCGCCTGTGCTTGTCAGCTTGGACCTTGTATGCGTGCTTCGCCAGCTCCAGCTGCCGTCGGAGTTGATCGTGGACCTCTTGCAACTCAGATGCGAAAGCGTCCGCCGTCTGTGGTTCCCCTTCCCCCACTCTGTCCAGTCCCGGGAAGGTTCTGGGATTCCTCCCATTGTTGGCGAAGAACGGCGTCACCCCTGTGGATACGTGTTTCGTGTTGTTGTAGGCGAATTCGGCGAGCGGCAGGTAATCCACCCACGTCGCAGGCTGTTGATTGGCATAGCATCTCAGGTACTGCTGCATGATGGCATTGACCCTCTCCGCTTGCCCGTTGGTCTGCGGGTGCCTTGCTGATGTCAGGTTGATCTTGACGTTCAGGAAGCCCATCAGCTTTTGCCAGAAATTCGAGATGAACTGGCGTCCGCGGTCGGACAGTATAGACCGCGGCAGCCCGTGCACTTTGAACACGTGATCTATGAACAATTTGGCTGTTTGTTCTGCCGTGGCCACCTTCGCACACGGTATGAAATGTGCCATCTTGGTGAACAAGTCCACCACCACTAGTACAGCTGTCTTGCCTCTCGAGCTGGGTAGATCCGTGACAAAGTCCAGGGCCACTCTCTCCCATGGTTCAAACGGCGTTTGCAGCGGTTCCAGCAGTCCCGCCGGTGGTTTGTGCACCGGCTTGGCCCTCTGGCAGGTGTCGCACCTCGCGACGTAGTCCGCGACTTCCCCCCTCAGTCTGGGCCACCAAAAGTCTCTTGCGACCAATTCCACCGTTTTTTCTGTGCCAAAGTGCCCGGCCGTGGGTGCGTCGTGCAGCTGCTGCAGTACCCGGGCGCGAAGTTCGTCTCCCGGCACGTAGACGGCCCCTTTACGTAAGAGCAAGCCGTCTCGTATCTGGAACTCGTCGCCCTTCGCCGTGCCCTTGTGCACCTCTGCCATCTTCGCCTGCGCGAATGAGTCGTCCGTCAACGCCCGTCGCACCGCATCCAGGTCTACTGTGGCTGAAGCGCACGCCCACGCTGTTGGCGCGAAGATGTGCATGGCTGCCGCTGGCGTCGCCTCTTCGAGGTACTGCGGTTTTCGGGACAGGGCATCCGCCATGATGTTGGTGTCGCCCGGGACGTACTCAATTCGGAAATTGAAGTCAGCAAAGAACTCCGCCCAACGGATCTGCCTCTGGTTCAGGAACCGAGCCGTGCGCCAGTGCTCCAGATTCTTGTGGTCCGTGCAGACCTGCACCGTGTGCTTGGCGCCGATCAGGAAGTGCCTCCACGCCTTGAAAGCTGCATGAATGGCAAGCAGCTCCCTATCCCAGATGGTGTAGTTCTGCTCCGACTTGCTGAGCTTTCTGGAGTAGAACGCCCCCGGCCTCCAGACCCCCTGCGGGTCCTTCTGCAGCAGTACCGCTCCCACTGCTCTATCGGACGCGTCTGTCTCCACCCTCAGCGGTCTGCTGGGGTCGATATGCAGCAGTTGCTCTTCCGACGCGAAGAGGCGCTTGAGTGTCTGAAAGGACCGCTCCGCCTGCTCCGTCCAGATGAACTTCTTCTTCTTGGAGCTTAGCGTATCCGTAATAGCTGCCGTCTGCATCGCGAACCCCTTGATAAACTTGCGATAGAAATTGGCGAATCCGACAAACCTCTGGACCTCTTTCCGGTTGCGCGGGCTCTTCCAATCCAACACCGCACGAACCTTGGCGCTGTCCATGGCTAGCCCCTTGTCCGACAGCTTGTAACCCAAGAAATCCACCTCCGTCGTGTCGAACTGGCACTTCTCCAGTTTGGCGTACAGTCTATGCTGCTGCAGCCTCTTCAGCACCTCCCGAACGTCCTGGTCGTGTGCTTGCTGTGAGTCAGAGAATATCAGGATGTCATCCAGAAAGCAGACGCACTTCTTGTAGAGGAGTCCCGCCAACACGTGATGCATAAAAGCTTGAAAACAGTGAGAACCGTTTTGCAAACCAAACGGCATCACTCTGTATTCGTAGGTGCCTAGAGGCGTGAACATGGCTGTCTTCCACTCATCGCCCTCCCTCATGCGGATGAGATTGTACACTCCTCGCAGGTCCAACTTGGTGAACACGCGTCCCTTGCGCACCGTCGCCAGCAGGTCGTCAATCCTGGGCATAGGGAAATCGGAGGGCTTGGTCATTCTGTTTAAGAGGCGGTAATCCACGACCAATCTTTTTTGGGGCGTGTCCTTTTTCTTCACGAAGAAAACAGGACTGCCCCCTACTGCGCTGGACTCCCGGATGAAACCGCGCTGCAAATTGTGATCGATGAACTGTTTGAGTTCCTGTAGTTCGTCCTCAGACATGGAATATAGCTTCCCCTTCGGCAGCGTCGCCCCTGGCAGGAGGTCAATCTTGCAGTCATATTGCCTGTGCGGTGGTAGCTTGTCTGCCTCTTTCTCGCAGAAGACCTCCAGAAAGTCCGCGTATTTGTGGGGAACTGCTTGCAACGTTCCCAACTGCAGTTGTGAGTCCTCCTCCTCCCCCTCCTGCCTGGGCAGGATGCAGTGTTCTGCGCAGTAAGAGGAGCCGAAGATCAGCTGTCTCTGGTACCAAGCCAGCGTTGGACTGTGCCTGTCCAGCCAACTCATGCCCAACACAATGGGCGTGTCCGACAGTCGGGTGACATTAAAACTGATGACTTCCCTGTGGTTACCAAGTTGCATCACCATTGGTGGCGTCTGCTTCACCACCTGCCCCCCTAGCAACTCTCTGCCATCCACTGTGACGACTTGCAGGGGCAGAGTGGCAGGCAGCAGCTTTATAGCGTGCTGCTCCACAAAATCCTGTGCTATAAAGTCTGCGTTGCTTCCAGAATCCACAGAAAGCGGCACTTCGATGGTGACTCCATTGGGTAGCTGGAGAGACGCTGTGAGTTGCACTACTGGTTTGGGTGGGAGGGGGTCCGTGGGTTGCAATATCGCTGGGGACTGCTTCACTGATGCGTCTGGCTGGGCCCCAGTGCCTCTGTCTCCAGCCAGACATCGTCGTTTCCCTGCTGGGCTTCGCTGCATTGCGTGGCCACTTTCACCGTTGCGGAGGCTGCAGTGTGCTTGGAGCTCCTCTGGGGACACTCTTTCGCCAAGTGTTGAGGGCTCTCGCATATGTAACACTTCCTGGTCCCTCTAGGAGGTTTAGTCTTGACTGCTGTCGGTGCAGAGGCTCTGCTAGCTGACTGAGCCCTGGCGCCTCCCACTTCCATAGGTTCCACTCCCCCTCCTGGCGGAGGTGTGGATTGCGCACGCGCTGCTTCCCTTGGAACGAAAGAGAAACTTCTCGCTGCTTCGCGCCCTCCACGTCCTTCATCTCTGCACCATGGACGTTCTTCCAGCCGCACCCCCACAGTCAGCGCCCTTTGGACCACCTCCTGCGTGCTTCGGGGCCTCTCCCCCCTCGCAATCTCATCCTTCACAGCAGAGCTGAGACCCTCCCAGAACAGGTCCCTGACTGGGGGCGAGTCCCGGTCCCATTCCAATGCACTGACCAGCGCAAAAAAGCGGGCGTGGTACTGCCGGACGCTGGCCCTCCCTTGTTTCAGTCCATGAATCTCCCGTCGGGCAAGATCCACATCAATGGTAGACAAAAAACATGCATCCATCGCTTTGATAAAGGCATCTGCACTCTGAAGCGCCGGATCTTTATCCCTCCACAAATTGCGCAGCCACGCTTTCGCATCCCCATGCAAATGGGACAGTATAAACCCCACTTTCTCTTCCTCATCTCTAAAGTCTTTTGCCAGCAGTTGCAGTGCGCACATCACATCTGCTCGAAAGTTGGGGTACTGTTGTAAATTCCCATCGAAGTGAACCACCAGCCCTCCTGCTCTCCGTGCCAACCCAACCCCCTCCGGTCTGGGTCCTGGCTGCCCATGCTTAACCCATGCTTCAAACCTGGCGTGGAGATCTCGGTAGGCGGCTGCCGCATCCTCCTCCCTTTTCTTGGATGCCAGTACCTCCGCATTCAATTGGGTAACTGCCTGTTGCAGCGCTGAAACTTTCTCTGCTTCCGTCATCTTTGCCAACCGTCGTGAGCTTGCTCCCACACACCGATCCCCTCCTCCAGCTGCTTCTGTCTCCGCTGCGAGGTATCAGGTGTCAGAAGCTTGAGAGACGGGTCTTACTGTCAGGGCTGCCGCCCAGTCCCAGCTCACATAGGACCAAGTCAGCCAGCGTTCAGTTTCAAAGAGTCTTTATTGGATTACAGGTTCCATTTCCAAACTGCAACGTGCAGCCCTACTTCTTCTAGGTCAGAACGACGAAGACCCGTCTGAGTCTCCGCCTCTAGCACACCAGCTTAATACCCTAGCCTTGCTCCACCTCCTGCGCCTTTCCTTCCGTCTCTGGGTCCTCCTGCCCCCCTGGGTCTCTCCCTTCCTACTCTCTTCTGACGCGGACCCCCCTGACCCTTCCGCCTCCTTGCGGCGGGCTTTGGGACCCGGTTCACTCTCTGGGCTGCTGACTGCGCCAGCTTCCGTTACATTTGAACTTGGCGCGCGCGCCCAACTCTCCACTTTCCTCTTGATCGTTTCCTCGCTCCCCGAGGTGGGCGTGACTACTCCTGACTCATGCCCTCCCTCCTTCTGAAAGTCTCCGGAGCCCGATATCTGGTCCCCTTTCTCCCCGCTGCTCCCGGCTGGGAACGTGGGTCCCGATCTCCAACTGCTGCTTTCTGATCCCTCTCTGGACCCTTCTTCCTGGGGTGTCCCCCCTGCTCTCCCCCCTTGCTCTGGCTGCTGGCGCTCCCTTCTGGGAATCCTCGGACTCGCTAGACAGGCTCGGTGATCTCGGGTCGTCATCCCCACTCATCCTTCCTTCGTATTCCTCCCCCTCGCTCTCTGTCTCCTCCCTTCTCTGCGTCTCTGCTCCTGAACCCCTGACAGTTATGTTTAGAAAAGGTCAAATATTTGGGCTTTGACATCTCACACCAACAACGAGCATTGAGACCAGAGAGGAAAGAAGCTATTTGCCTTATCAAGGAACCTACCACAAGGAAACAACTCAGAGGATTCCTGGGAACAGCAGGGTTTTGTAGACTATGGATACCTGATTTCAGCAGTCTGGCCAAGCCCTTACATGAGAGCACTCGAGGTGCAGAAAAGGACCCATTCGTATGGGGACCTGAGCAGCAACAAGCCTTTTTAGTTATCAAACAACGACTTATGGAGGCCCCAGCCCTTGGACTGCCTAATTCGGAAAAACCCTTTCAGCTGTATGTACATGAACAGAATGGGATTGCAGCGGCAGTCCTGACCCAGAGATTAGGAAGTTGGAACCGTCCAGTAGCTTATTTGTCAAAACAATTGGACTCAGTAGCAAAAGGATGGCCTCCATGCCTAAGGGCAGTAGCGGCCACTGCAAGCCTTGTCAAAGAAGCTGATAAATTTACCTTCGGCCAGACGATGTATGTGAATGTACCTCATGCTGTTCTGACACTCATGGAATATAAGGGTAGTTATTGGCTAACGAACCCAAGGATGGCTAGGTACCAAGGCCTATTGTGTGAAAATCCCAGGATTCATCTACGAGTAGTGAATATGCTCAATCCAGCAACTTTGCTGCCCCTACCAGAGGTAGATGATGAAGAATCACATGATTGTCTCCAAATAATGGATGAAGTTTATTCCAGTAGACCCGATCTGAAAGATGAACCATTGAAAAATCCAGATGTTGTATATTATACTGATGGTAGCAGTTACCTGCATGAAGGTGCCAGACGAGCAGGATATGCTGTGGTCACCAATGAGGAAGTTGTGGAAGCTGAAGCTTTGCCTGCTGGCACCTCAGCACAAAAGGCTGAACTTATAGGTTTAACTAGAGCTCTGCAATTGGCAGCCGGATGTAAGGCAAACATCTATACTGATTCTAAATATGCCTTCTTAACCCTGCATGCACATGGAGCTCTATGGAAAGAAAGAGGTCTAATAGGAGCCCACGGGAAGGCCTTGAAATATGGACCTGAAGTAGAAATCCTGTTAGAAGCAGTATGGGCTCCAGAACAGATTGCTGTAATGCACTGCAAAGGTCATGGACGAGGAAGGGATCCAATAACCAGAGGAAATCATGCTGCTGACAAAGCAGCCTGAGAGGCAGCCCAAAAGCCTGTGGGAGGATTTATAGCAGCCCTCATACCAGAGGTAGTTCCAGAAGAAGTTAAACCTCACTATACCCCAGAAGAGAGGAAGTGGGCTGAACAGGAAGGAGCAGTTGTGAAGGACGGTTGGATGATCCTGCCAGACAATAGGATTTATGTACCTCATCATCTAGCAGGCACAATTGTAAGAAATTATCATGAATCTACTCACCTTGGCGGTACTGCAACCAGAGAGAGTCTCAGTCGGAAGTTGTATATTATTAATCTATCACAATTAGCAACTTGCATTTCACAGAAATGTGTTCTTTGTGCTAAAAACAATCCCAGGCAGGGAGGTACAACCTCCTGGAATCCAACATGTGGGATATGTCCCCATGGAAAGCCTAATTGTGGACTTCACAGAGCTGGTCCCTTCTAAGGGATTCAAGTATCTCCTTGTGTTTGTAGATACTCTTACCGGATGGGTTGAAGCTTTTCCCACCCGAACTGAAAAGGCACGAGAGGTAACTAAGAGACTCCTCACTGAATTGATCCCGAGGTTTGGATTACCTAGATGCATTGGAAGTGATAATGGGCCAGCGTTCATTGATCAAGTAGTACAAGAAGTATGTCGAGTCCTACAAGTGAAATGGAGACTGCATGCAGCCTATAGGCCTCAGAGTTCAGGGAAAACTGAAAGAATGAATCGGACTCTGAAAACCCAATTGGCAAAATTAACCCAGGAAACGGGATTGGGATGGGTAGATGTGTTACCCATAACACTGTTTCGTGTTCGGTGTGCACCCACAAAAAGACTTAAGTTGTCACCTTTTGAGCTCCTGTATGGGAGACCGCCCTCCTTTGTTCAGGATATTCCAGCTGATCTTAAACAAATAGGAGACCATGTGACACAGGGACAAGTGCAATCTCTCTCCCGTGTTTTTGTTTCTCTTAACAGGTGGGCCCTCGAGCGCACGGCGTGCAGCATTGCCGAGCCGATTCATCAGTTCCAGGCTGGCGATAGCGTATGGGTGAAAGAGTGGAAACGTGATCCACTTGCACCTAAGTGGCATGGACCTTACACCGTCTTGCTCTCTACTCCAACAGCGGTGAAGGTAGCTGAGGTGACCCCCTGGATTCATCACTCCCGTTTGAAGAAGTCCGAAGGCAGTTGGACGTGCAAAGGTGACCCCTCTAATCCTCTTAAACTGACTCTCTCCAAAAACCCCTGTATCTAGCCCTACCGGGAACGGGCTAGGTCACGGGCAACATTAGACGACCGGCCTGCTGCAGCCACAACCTGGAAGCTGGCTGACCTGCGCACGCCTGAAGCTTGAGGAGCATCTGAACCAGCGATTGTGAAAGGAAAGATTCTCTTATACAATTAATTAACTGCCCCCCCTTGTGGAACAATTAACTGAGATATTACTCATTAGGGATCCTTGGGATATATGTTTTGGTCTTGGTGGTTCCCCATTCCTGTCACTGGGGGAATTATATTGGGACTAATATTTATTTGCTATCACAATAAGGTAATCTTTTGTGGAAGGAATGCATATGCTAGACATCAACATGATTTTATTATTAATCCTGATCCCTTGGGAAGGGGAAGGGTCCTTGAATCTGACCAAATTGACTAAATATGGATTCCGCCATGACCACAATATGTGGGTAGGTTTAGCTGAAATGGTAGCCAATGTTGCAAATAGGACCAATTGCCTTGTTTGCTCTCTTGGGCCAGATGATTCAGAGGGAGGTATGCCCTTATTACCGATACCATTAGATGCCATTGGTATGGTAAGCGAAATACCACACCAAACAGAAATACAGAATTTCCCCGGATGGAACTCAACTCAACCATTACGAGTTATACCTGTACAAGGGGAATTCTGTGTACATAAATCATCAGATGCAGCTGATTCTACCATGATAGGCTCTTCTCATTGTCACTATACTTGGGATAATATTAAGAATACCTGGGCACACGATACTACCTATCGAACTCGGAATACCTTGCCCTGTGCACCTCCTTTTATTCATGCATGGAAAGTGGTATGGAACATAACTGTGACAGAAAAAGGCAATCTAACATACTGCACTGTGAACTCTCTACCTCTTTTGCTATTTCGCCTTCTGTACTCCACGTACCAAAAACCTCAGACCCGATGGTTGTGGTGGATATGTGGAGAATGGGCATACAAGAAACTCCCCTCCAAATGGAGTGGGACTTGTTTCCTGGGATGGGTATTACCACCAATGTGGATTATGCCCACTAATTTGGCCAAGCGTACACGAAGAAACGCTGATATTTCTCATATAGCAGGAGGAAGTACCCAAAGTTGGAGCGGTACTGATGATTGGCCACCAGAGCGCATTATAGCCTATTATGATCCTGCCTCCTGGAATCCTGGTGAGCTCATACAAGGGGCACGGGATCCTATTTATAATCTAAACAGAATAATTCGGTTGCAAGCAGTAGTGGAACTTGTAACCAATGCAACGGCCCAGAGTTTGAGACTTATTGCACAACAGTTGGATGAAAGTAGAGCCGCCATTTTGCAGCTGAAAATGGGAATGGATTATGTACTTGCCAAGCAGGGAGGCCTATGTGGAGTCTTGAACTTGACAGGGAATGCCTGTTGCTTTAACATTTCAGATAATGGTGAGGCAATCCGTGTGTTGGCCACAAAGATGGAGAATATAGCACATGTCCCAGTACAAACATGGGAAGGATGGGATATGGGATGGCTCACCAATTGGTTACCTAATGTCACAGGACTCAAAGGGATATTATTGTCTTGCTTGTTTTTCTTGACAGTAGTGGTAATGGTTTTATGTATGATGCCATGTATCATTTCATGTTTTAGAAGTACAATTAGCAAGATGGTTTCAAATGAAACTCTACCTCATATCATGGCCCTATACAGAGCTTTACCTCAGGAATATGATGAAGGTCAAGCTATCAAGGACACTTGGGACGAAGGTCCTTGAGCTTGAAAGGGGGGAATGAGGCATCAGGCATAAGCCTGCATTTTATTAATGTTTGATCAGGGCTTGTATATTAAAGAGGGCTTAGATTTTCAAAAGTTTCATGCCAGGCACAAGACCAGCTGCTTAGAGAACCTTGACAGTGTTTTCCTCTTAGACAAGGGGCCCCCTTGATTGATAGCAGAAAACAATTCTCAAAGTCGTAAAAGCTGAAATTACAGGCTGAGAACGGACACTGACCCTACATGTTACAGAAGATAACAAAGGCAGAGATAAATATAATTAGGAATGAGTAAATAGTAAAATAATACCAGTAAAATGAGCTAGATCTTCTTTCTAAGGTTAAAGACCAAATGGAGAAGCATCTAGCTGCCAGAAAGAAAGCATTTTTGGGAAGTCTTTTTAAAGCTGTTTCTTTCTTAAACTGAGAGAGTTTAAGGGCAATAAATGTTGGGAAGATCTAATGGGAAAAGCAACTGGCTGGAGAAGGGGGGGGGAGTGTAAACAGGGGAAGAGGCTTTTTTCCTATTTTATTTTGAGGCTGTAAACTGTTCCTTCCTTGTTACTTTTAGGAAGTTTATCCTTCTAAAAAGCTATCTATGATAATGTATGAAATATGCTGGCTTAAATGTAATTATGCAAAGGATTTAACAAATGCTGGATTCTTATTTCATATAGTTGAAAGAGTTGTAATTAAGTCAGCCACCAGCCCCCTGCCAGACAGGAAGACGCCATCTAAGCTGTCCTGATATATAAGTTGTCAGACATTTGTTTAGAAACCTTCAAATGAAGGAGATCTTTCAATGTTGATGTGAAACTCAAGATCCTTGACATATGTTTAAGATAAAAATTTAAG
Organism: Podarcis liolepis; assembly: GCF_965112155.1. NCBI lineage: Eukaryota > Metazoa > Chordata > Lepidosauria > Squamata > Lacertidae > Podarcis > Podarcis liolepis. The sequence goes on from NC_139564.1 coordinate 77,363,011, forward strand.
ATTAACCATTTGTTTTAGAAGGCAATAGGGCAAGGAGGGCAAGAGGTGAGCTGGTAATTAAGATTCCTTGTTGAGACACATGTAAGATATATTACTACTTATTTGTCATTTATAGATGTAACAATATATAGCTCTTTGTGTTCCATATAAGGACAGGAGGATATGGGTGTATCTTTTAGGATTGGTTATAGCAATCAGCCAATAGGAAATCCAACCAGGCTGATTGGACAGAGGCAGCCACAGGAGGAGCAAAGGGGGCTGGATTAAGGGAATATAAGGGCTGGCCATAATGGCAGGAGGCCAGGCCAGAGCTTGGTAACCATATACCACTGTGCCTCTCATTTATTTGTCTGACAAATAAATAATTATTTTAATTTCTCTATTGCTGCGTTGAATATTTCATTCCAGCTAAGCGTTAACCACAAGCAGGGTGCTACAGTGGGACACCTTTTTCAGGCAGGAGCCATATTCCCCTCTGGGCCACCTTCTGGGGGCCACAGGGCAGCAGTGGGTAGGATGGGGGGCAGACTGGGGCACAGCCACTGAAGCTGAATGTCAGCTGGTTCCCCCAGTTTCTGAGCCCTCGCTCTTCACCCAGAGGCCCAGTTGAAGTGGTCGAGGACATGGGGCAGCCAGGCAAAAACAAGGAGGGTTTGACGTGGGACTGGTGGGGTGGGGGCTGGGGAGAGAGGCCTGGGACTGCTCAGCATTCTCAGCTGTGAGCTCCCTCCCCACCGAGGCGCGCCTGGCACCTTCACTGCACAGCTTCTGGAGGAGGCTGAAGATGCAGCTCTTCCCCGACTGTGGATGCCTGAGGCGTGTATTTTGAGGACTGTAAGTTGTTGCTTTTATTTTAGAAGAATATTATGTTGCAATGTTGTAACCTGCCCTGGACCCTTAGAGTGAATAGCAGGCAATAAATGAAATCAAATTAATATTATTATTAATAACAAGTACTTGGACTCTTGGCTCGAGAATTCCTGAAGACTTGTTTCTGAGAGGGGGAACCAGGAAACCAGCCTTCAGTCCCACCCAAGTTTCTTCTTCTTCCTCCTCCTCCGCCTCCTACATCAGAGCCTGCAGATCCCAAGAGAATCCTGACTAGACTGCTGGACTCAGGCCTCCCATGGGAATTTCTCCCCACATGCCGTTTTGCTCAATGTAGAGTTTTGTGAACAATTTCCCCCAAACACAATGCCTTTGGTATGTTACTCTCACTAATTCACAGGTTTTAATGCACAATGCTTGACCCTCATACACGTGCCACATGTTGGAGATGGGATGGAGAAGTGCATTGCGAAATTTGGAAAAATGCACATTTTAAAGAATGGCTGTCTTTCAGTCTGCATATTCTACAGGGAAAGGCAAATCAAAGTAGGACTGCTGTTAAATGCAAGCTGAACCAAGTTCTTCTGCCATCCCTAACTCCTGAGCTTTTCAGGGTGAATGAAACCAGCTCATCCAGCAGTCATGAATGGTCAATTCCTATCTTCTTCTTCTTTGGCAATTACTCGTAGCCAAGTAAGATTGTCTTCCATAAACACAGTTTGAACAATGAGTCCGTAAGTGACTGTGGAGGCCAGTTCTGGACCCACTCGTCCTTCCACAGTGGGGACATTGGTTCTTGGGCAGGAATTGATCATGGTGTGGATTTGCCAAGTGTGCCTTCCTCTTAGCACGTTTCTCCCTTGCGCTCTGAGTTGGAGTGTCTTCAAAGTCCATGACACCTTTGGTGAAGGCTGTTCTCCAACTGGAGCGCTCTTAGGCCAGTGTTTCCCAGTTGTTGGTGTTTATACTACATTTTGTACTTGTTGGTGCAGCAATTTGGTTTTTTGGATGTTGATTGACAGGCCAAGATGTAAGCTTCTGCAAAGATATTTAGGATGGTTTGGAGGTCATCCTCTGAGCGTGCACACACTACGTTGTCATCAGCATACTGAAGCTCTATGATGGAAGTTATGGTAACCTTACTCTTTGCTTTCAGCCTGCTCAGACTGAAGAGCTTTCCATCTGTTCAATATATGATTTCTACCCCAGTGGGGAGTTTCCCTTCGACAAAGTGTAGGATCATGGCAATGAAAATAATGAAGTTGGGGTGATAACACAACCCTGTTTAATACCTGATCCCACTGTGAATGGTTCACTTTGAGAGCCATTGTTATCTGTGATTGTTGCTGTCATATTATTGTGGAGGAGCCGAATGATGTTTAAAAATTTATATGGGCAGCCAATTTTCAGAAGGACAGTCCACAGGGCATTTACAGTGTCAAAGCCTTAGTCAGGTCGATAAATGCCATAAACAGGGGTTGGTTTTGCTCTCTGCATTTTTCTTGAAGCTGTTGAGCGGTGAAAATCATGTCCACTGTCCCCCTAGAATGCCAAAAACCATTTTGGGATTCAGGAAGGGTCACCTCGGATATTGTTAAGACACTAATATCCTTGCAAGGATTTTGCCGGCCGCAGCTAATAGAGAGATGTCTCGATAATTTCTGCAATCAGTTCTGTCACCTTTTAAAAAGAGATTGATAATTTTGGCATTCCTAAAGTCTGCTGGGATTGCTTCTCTATCCCAGATTTTTTTGATGAGCTTTGAAGTTGTTGTGTAAGTTCAATTCCACCCACTTTGAAGATTTCAGCAGGTATCCCATCAGGTCCACTGGCTTTGTTGTTTTTTTATTTGGTTAATGGCTGTACACAACTCTCCCAGATTTGGAGATACTGCAAGCCCATCTCTAACTTGTTTTTGCGGAATTGGTGAGAGGACCTCAGCAGCTACGGGAGAGTTGCAGTTAAGGAGATGCTGGAGATTCCAGCGCTGTTCAATAGCTTTCTTATCTTTTAGAAGTGTGGTACCATCTGCTGAGCATAGGGGGCATATGCCATGATTTATTGGACCATAGATGGTCTTTGTAGCTTTAAAGAAACTCTGTGTATCATGAGTGTTGGCTAAGTGCTGGATCTCTTGAGCTTTTTTTATCCGCCAGGTGTAAAGGTTTTTTTTTCTTAGTGGCACAGTTTCTATCTCTTTGCCAGATCTGAAAGGTCTTCCTTTTCTTGCCACTCATGCATTCAATCTCACTGTCATTCTCATCAAACCAGTCCTGGTGTTTCTTGGTTTGATATCCAATAGTTTGTTCACAAGATGCAATAATGGATGCTTTTAGTTTGGTCCAGTGTTCCTCGATGTTATCAGGGAATTCTGAAAGCAGATGGTCCTTAAGAGTCGTTTGGAAGCAATCCCGCTTAATGGGATCTTGAAGGGCTTGAGTGTCCATTTTGCTCCTTGGTTTCCTTCCTTGAAGCCTGCGTTGAGGTATAATCTTGATAGCCATCGTGGAGAGTATTAGTCAGTGATCTGTCCAGCAGTTGTCGGCACTTGTCATAGCTCTGGTAAGGAGCACATCACGTTGATGTTTAGCACGATAACATAAGACCATGTGGTGTAGTGGTTAGAGTGTTGGACTAGGACCCGGGAGAGACCAGGGTTCAAATCCCCACTAGGGGTGTGACCTTGGAAGCCAGTTCGGCCTCTTAGCCTCACCTGCCTTGCAGGGCTCTTGTCGAGGGAGAGAACTACGTCTGCCACCTTGAGCTCCTTGAGGGGGGGACGGGATATGGGATAGAAATCATGCAATTAAAAAAGAAAAAAGGCTGAGCCCCTGAAGCACGGAGCATCAAACCTCAGAATCCCTCGACCCCCTTCCAGAACCAATTTCAGCCACTCTTCTTCAGAGAGAAGCCGCTTACAGACTCTCACTGCGTGGCAAAACCGCTCCATTTTCCAAACCGTCTCTGGCTTGCTGTCTGAAGTTTAACTGAATTGCTTTGTAAATCCCGGCAATAAAAACCACCCACAATTGCCCAAATAATGGAACAGAGAAGAAGTGAGCTTTAAAATGATTATGGTGCTGGGAAGAAGGAAGAAAAAGAAATAAAGTAGGGAGCCTCGTTGAGTCTGAATGGGGAAAAACGGGCAGAGGAGCAACGCGCCTCCTGAAGCAGAACGGAATGTATTATTATTTTTAATGGAAATTCAAAAAGGGGCTTTTGCAGCTACATCAGGCAGAGAATGAGCATGGAAATGGCTAATTCCGCTTGACCAAGTTGGGAGTGGAGCTGGCTTCGTTTTGCGAGGCTGAGACACACTTGCCGGGGCGGGAAGAACTTTTTCTTGGGTCCTGTGAATTGCAGGGGCGAGATGGCCTGCTCCGAAAGGAGGGCGCTGTGCTAGGGCTGTGTCCTCACTGGGCACATTCTGTGCGCAAAGCAGTCTGCGGCTCTTAAGCTTGAAGTAGGGTTTGCTGCCCCTGCGGTGACCTCGCCGTGGGGCAGGTGCCCTTTGCAGCTACCTCCCCTACCATACCTCGCTCTGGACGGGGTGTGCATTCTTGCCCTCAGCCACCTGAGGCAACCGTCTCACTCTCCCAACAGCAGGGCTGGCCCCGCTTATGAAAAGCACAGGCACCGTCCACATTTACCATGAAGCCACTGGCAAATTAGGTTTCTTACTTAAAAGAACACCAAACTCGCCCCCACCCCCCGGCAAACAATCAGATCCAAAGACCCTTTATTCTGGGCATGTGTCTTCTTTGAGAACGGCCAGGCAGAAAGGCACTCTGGTCACATCCAGCGCTCCAGAAGTCTAATGGACCTTGACAAGTGCAGCACAGAGGCTATTTGAGCAGGAGTCCTGACCCAGCCCCCTCCGCAGGCCTGCAGCTCCCTTGGGCTGTGTCTCCACCCACTCTGAACAATTAGCACTTTTCCCTCACCAATTGATTCTGCTGGTGCACATCGGACAATTAGAATTTAAATTGCCTTCTACAAAAGGTCACAAAAACATGTTAGGAGTTGAATCTATTAGGAAGGATTGCTCCAGAGTCAGCCTCGTGCTTCCATTTCTTCTCTCTTCCCCACAAAGCGGAACAAATCCTGGTGCCTCTTCCTTGCCTTCTTTGTTCAAAGTTCAAAACGGGAATTTCAACATGTCCAGGGTGGGGGTGGGGAGGTTGTGATCTCTCCCCCAAAGGAAACCAAACTCAGCTAAGTGCTGGAAATCCTCAGCTGGGTGGCCAGATGCAAAACAGGACGTGGTTCCTGTGCCTTTGAGGGAGCGCAGGGTGCCTGGCTGCCAGAATGATGATGCCATCTGCTCACCTGCCAGGGAAATGGACGGTCCCTTTTTGATTTAGCAAGCGGATGAAGGATAATGAAGCTTTCAAGTTAATTTACGACTGATTAGCCCGGGAGGGATGAGATGGGACGGAGGGGGCTTTTTATCTCCACAGGCCAGTTCCTCATCAGGACCAGCCTTAGGAGCCCAGTTGGGTGGGTGGAGTTAAACCCAACTGTCAATCATGTCACAACATTATGACATCACATGATTGATGTGTGATGGGACTCGTTAATCTGTCAAAATCCCTTGCTGGAGTGAAGTTCAAAGGACGGGCGCAGTGACGCTGCCAGAGAGCTCCTAAGGACCTAAGGACATAAGATCCAGCCAAAGGATTGGAGGCCATCTTGTTTGCCATCCTGTTCTCAGAGTGACCAACCAGATGCTTGAATGGGAAACCAGCAAGCAGGATCCGAGCACAAGACCCCCCTTCCCCCTGTGCAGCTGTGGAGGCAGAGCAGAGCCTTCATCCTGGCCAGAAGCCCCCAGGCCCTCTCCTCCTGCAGGGGTTCCCTCCTGAATCCAAACTCAGCAGGATCACTACCCCTCTGCACTGGCTGCTGGGAAGAGAGCACAACCCCCCCCCCTTGTGCAGCACTTCAGAAGCTCCCAAGAAGGCAGGGGGCTTGGGGGCAAGGACCGCCTCAGGGCCGGGGTGTGTCTTGCCGCTAAGGGGCCTCACAGGCCAAATGGGGAAGCTTGGCTGCTGCCCCCCCCCAGCCCAGAGCAAGTCAGTTTATTTATGTATTTAACTTGTTAGCCACGTAATACAAAAGAAAAACAGTCTCTAAGCAACTTACTGAAAAAAGAGCCAAAGGCATAAAAACAGACAACAATATGTTACAATAGAAAAATTACACAACTATGAAACAGTCCCAGCAGAGGACTTCTGCAGCAGCAAACATTTCATTAATAGAACACAGAACTGTTAACAGAATGTATTCACCTGGTGCTGGGAAGATTATTTTTTTTTTAAAAAAAACATGTTTATTGATTTTTTAGCATACAGCTGTATAAAGTCAACAAGGTGTGCAAATGAATCAGAAGAAGAAGAAGAAGAAGAAGAAGAAGAAGAAGGAGGAGGAGGAGGAGGAGGAGGAGGAGGAGGAGGAGGAGGAGGAGGAGGAGGAGGAACACTGTAACCATAGCAATTACTGAGTTAACTACAGTCATACCTTGGAAATAGAACGGAATCTGTTCCGGAAGTCCGTTTGACTTCCAAAACATTCGAAAATCAAATTGTGGCTTCTTATTGGCTGCAGGCGCTTCCTGCAGCCAATCAGAAGCCGTGGAAGCCCCATTGGACGTTTGGGTTCCAAAAGAACATTTGCAAACCGGAACAATCACTTCTGGGCTTATGGTGTTTGGGAGCCAAAACGTCTGAGTTCCAGGGCGTTTGGGATCCAAGGTACAGGCGTTGCATAAATCATCTTATCCATCCTCAATATTAAGAAACAGATATGGAGCAATGGACCACAATGAAATCAGGTCAGTCATCAGTGATGGCATCAGGTATCAGGTGGGCCTCCGTAGGGAGAATATTCTGAAGAGGACCTCTTCCATCTCGCTTCTTCTCCCTAGTCACAGAAAGATATAACCAAGTGGAAGTAATTTGGATACTTCTTTCCTTTTCTTTGATGGCGTTCCTGAGTCATACCAATCTTAACAAATGGGACATTATGCTATGCCCTGCTGCTCTTGTATTTCCCTCTCTGCATTCTTGGGCTCTCCTGGGGCTGGGAGGCATGTCTCTTGGGGCTGCCATGATGAGCTCCTGCCCCTTCAAGGTTTACCACGACACCACTGTGCAGAAGAGGCAAACTCCCTCTCTCCTCCCCCAGGTTAATAGCCCACCTTCACTCCAAGGAGCTCAAAGTGGCATACACTTCCCATCTCTTATCCATTAATGCTGCACAACGCCCATTCCCATTCAAGCTGGCTGAGAGATAGCGACATGCCCAGGGCCACACAGCAGGCAGGGTTGGACTAGATGACCCCTTCTGACTTTACCATTCTATGACTACATTAAAGATTGTGCTTCGTCCATCACAGTCCATCTTCTTCCCTTGCCAGTCCTTCCTCTCCATGGGCTTTTGGTGAGCTACTTACTGACATTGGCTTTTATACTCTAGGTGTGGGATTTTCCATCAGCAAGGTTAATGTTGGAGGTAATAGGAAAGATGTTCCTTTCAGACATGTCTCCTGGTAGTGCTGTGTGTGTGTGTTTGTGCAGATGGGCTGGATGGACACTAAGTGCAGGTGAAATGGCTTTGGGCGATGATCTCAGCACAAAAGGCAACATTCTTGGGAAGCTGCATTAAAGATGCTTAATTGTGTTGCACAAACGCCGAACCTATTAGAGATTAAAAAGAGAAACCTGCTCTGTGCACCGGCTGCCTTTTGCTCCTTGCTGCCACCTGGAAACTAAGGTGCTTTCTGAGCTGTGATTATGAGGTGGTCTGATTAATTTGCAAAGTGTTTAACAGGCTGCATCTGTTCAGCGCAACTGTCCCTGAGTCTCAGTCGAGGCCAGTTTCACCCCCAAACCATGAGCTTTGATTGCGACATACAGAACAGCGGCAGGATAAAAGTCATTCTAAATATGGTGCACAAAGAGGCTGTAGAAATCTAGACTGGCCCATTCTTTATGTTCCATCCTGCCTTGTTTCCCTGAAAAGCCAAGGGTAGCAAACAACACATGCTGTGAGCACACAGCACATTTAAGGTGCATTTCCACCCCCTGCAAAGAATCATGGGAGCCGTACTTTGCTAAGGGTGATGGGAACAGGAGCTCTGTGAGGCATAAGCTCCTCTGCCGAGAGCCTGAGGGCCCTGTGCCCGCCTCTCCCCCCCTGGCCCACCTGACAGGCCTCATAAGGACTGCTGCTCAGCAGAGAGGGTCTGTTTGTTAAAAAAACAACAACTGTTTTTCTTTTTTCTTTTAGTGTTTTTATTGTTTTTTAATTGAGTTGGAAGGATATTGGTCAGATGTGCCTGGGAGGAGAGGAGGGGGGAGAGCTGGGGGAGCCCCCATTGCAGCGGTTCTGGGTAGGGGGAGGCATGGCGTGGGGGGAGGGGCAGGCCGGAGGAGGGGCACGTGGCCCAGGCAGCTAGTGACTGTGCTGTGTGCCAGCCCCTCCTCCAACCTGGGGAATTGCGGTTGTCCTATCAGCCAGCCCTCAGGTCTGCGACTGCTGCTGTTGAGTGCCAGGTCAGCCCAGAATGAAATCTCCCTCATCCATGGTCTGATTATGGATGAGGAGGCTAATCTGGCATGTAACCAGGGTGGGTGAACAGGATGGAGTTGGTCTCACCCAACTATGCCTATCTGGTTACTCAGTGCAGCACCAGGCCAGACTCAAGGGTTGGGGGGGGGGTTTGCTGTGATCTATGGAGATTCTCTGTCTCCAGGCTCTCCGTCCAGTGGGGTGGGGGGAATCTAGAGTGTGTGTTCCTGGCATTGGGCAATCCGGACAGATTAGAGATTCTGCTGGTTTACTGGCTGCCTGGCTGCCCAGCAGTCTCCCTTCCTGAGCTGGTCTCGGAGGCGGCGTTGAGGACTCACAGACTGCTGGTTCTGGGAAACTTCAGCATCCATGCCGAGGCAGCTGGCTTTGGGGTGGGTCAGGACTTCATGGCACCATGACAACCATGGGTCTGTCCCAACATGTCACCGGCCCAACGCACAAGGCAGGCCACACTCTGGACCTTGTCTTCTCAACTGGGCAAGAGGAGAGTGATTTGAAGGTGAGGGACATTGACATCAGTCCCTTGTCATGGTCAGATCCCTTCCTGTTGAGATCTAGGATGTCAGCACCTTTCCCCCTGTGCCAAGGTGGGGACCTATTAGGAAGGTCTGCCCTTGGAGGCTGACGGATGCAGTGGGATTCCAAACGGCTCTGGGGTTTCTTCCGGCTGATATGATTGGTGCTCGTCTCGAAGCCCTGGCCGATCTCTGGAACACCCAAATGGCTCAGGCTATTGACACGATCGCCCCTGAGCGTTCTCTCCCACCTTGTGGAGCCTGATTGGCCCCCTGGTGTACTCCAGAGCTTAGGGCGAAGAAACAAGCTGGGAGACAGCTTGAACGCAAGGGGAGGAAAGATCCAAATGAATGCAACCAAACACTGCTCATTATCGAGCCTACCTAGTGGCAATGAAGGCAGCAAAGAAGGCATACTTTGCTGCCTCCATTGTATCCTCATTATGTTGTCTGGCAGAGCTTTTCTGGGTTGTACAGGGCCTTTTGCAGGCTGGCCCAAAGGAGGTGACAGAACCAATGGAGGCTCGTTGTGACTTGTTTGTAAAGCATTTTGAGGATAAAATTGCTTGCATGCACCAAGACCTTGACTTTGCTGTTATAGCAGATGAAACTCATGGGGTGTCCAGAGGCCAGTCTAGTCCTGTTGTGTTGGCTGAGTTTCAGTTGGTAAGGCTCAAGGGTGTGGACAAGGTGTTCGGATCAGTTAGAGCAACCAGTTGTGCTCTAGAGTCCAGACCCTTTCCCCTCTTGGCGGATAAAAACCAGCAGGGAGGGAACAGCTAGCTGGGCCAGGGAGGTGATCAATGTCTCTTTACCAGAGGGGGTGCTCCCTGCCTGTTTGAAGAAGGCAGTGGTAAAGCCACTCATTAAGAAACCTTCCCTGGATTCAGAACTTTCCTGGGTAAAGTTCTGGAGCGAGTGGTTGCGGACCAGATCCAGCCGCTTTTGGAAGAAACTGATTTCCTGGATTCATTTCAATCGGGGTTTGGGCCTGGTTTCAGCACAGAAACTGCTTCGGTTGCCCTGTATGATGACCTCTGTTGAGAGAGAGAGAAGGGAAACATGTACCTGTTAATTTTTCTTGACCTCTCAGTGGCTTTCAATACCATTGACCATGATATCCTTCTGGTGCGACGCTCCAAACTAGGGCTGGGTGGCACAGCTTTGCGGTGGTTCCAGTCCTACTTGGATGGTCGTTCCCTGAGGGTGTTACTTGGGGAATGCTTTTCAGCCCTGTGGAACCTTCAATGTGGGGAGAGCAATGTGGGGTTTCAATGTGGGGTTTCACAGGGCTCAATCCTATCTGCCTTCAGGCTCTTCCATTCTTGGGCAAGGTAATTGAGCGAGTGGTTGCTGAACAACTCCAGGCACGCCTGGAAGAAGCAGACAATTTGGATCCCTTCCAGTCTTTTGGAACCCTGTGAAACCCCACATTGCTCTCCCCAGGGAAGTTCGCCTGTTGCCTTCATTATACACATTTGGGTGCCAGGCAAAAACGTTGATCTTTTTAACCAGTCCTTTGGTTGATCTTACTGACATCCAACACCCTTTTAGAATGTGGTTCTTTTGGGGGGGGGTTTATTGCTTTTGGTTTGATTTTATATGTTGTGGTCTTGTTGTGAACTGCCCTGAGACCTCTGGGTATAGGTCGATGTATAAGTTGAATTAATAATAATAATAATAATAATAATAATAATAATAATAATAATAATAAAGTTCCCAGGAATATTTCCCAAAGGCATGTGGTTGGGCAGGAGGCTGGAATAGAAGGGCTACTGGCCTAATCCTGTAGGTTCTTCTTGTAGAATCATAGACACATAGAATTGCAGAGTTGGAAGGAACCCAAAAGTCATCTATCCCAACCCCTTGCAATGCAGGAATCTCAACTAAAGCATCCAGGACAGATGGCCATCCAACCGCTGCTTAAAAACCTCCAAGAAGGAGAGTCCACGACTCCAAGGAAGACTGGTCCACTGCCAAACAGCTCTTACTGTCAGCAAGGTCTTCCTGATGGTTAAATGGAATCTCCTTTCTTGCAGCGTGAGCCCATTGGTTTGGGTCCTAACTTCTGGAGCAGGAGAAAACAAGCTTGCTCCATCCTCCATGTGACAGCCCTTGAGATATCCTCTCAGTCTTCTCTTTTCCAGACTAAACATACCCAGCTCCTTCAACCGTTCCTCATAAGGCTTCCAGACCCTTAAACAATGAGGAAACTTTGGCCATGTGGCCTCCTTTATAGAGGGCAGCTCTCTGTTTCAAGCACTCCCAGAGGACACTCATCTCTCTGAAGCAGTCCTCTGTCTGAAAGGCTGTCCAGCTGAAGAGCCCAAGAAGAAGGGGGAACAGGAGGGCTCTTGAAGTCGCCCGTCCACAAGGAGCCCTTGAACAGGCAGGCAGGGAGGCAGGCAGCTTGCCTGGTCACAGTCCTCCCCACTTTGGCAAGATGGATTTGCATCTCAATTTAAATTACAATCATCATTTTAAAAGGTGTGCCCACACATATAAAGCAGCAACTCTTCTGCCCATCTGCAGCCTCTTTTGCCTCTCACGATGCAGAAGTGAGAGCGCCAAGAGTAGCCCTGGGATGGCTGTAAGGGGCTGTCCCAGGCGAGGCTGCCCTGCGGCGAAAGGTTTCTGCAGAGAAAACAGGAGTCTGTTGTTTTGCAAGTGCTCAGGAAAACAAAAAGGGCTGGCATAAGATTTGTATTGCTCCTTTCCCAAAGTGGACTTCTGCTTTTCCAAATCCGATTGATGGGAGACCCAGATTGGTGCTTAGTTGTTAAACTGGGGATGTTTTCACGATTATTTTGCAAAATGATTGTTTTTCTAATGATGTTTCATTGTGTACATATTGTTACACACCACCCCAATCTCCAAGTGGTGAGAGACTGCAGTGGTTCCAAGCACTTACCCACAGTTCAGTTTCCCTGCAATAAAGGCCTGCGGAGATTGTGGTGCCTTTAGGATAGACCTGTCATCTTATTCACACATATATACTGTTAGGGTGTGAAACCTAAGACGCTGGCAAGTTAGCAATGTCATGTGACTTTAAGTAGTCAAGCTCGTTAAGTTGTTAAGTTGCTCAGTATATAAAGAGTGTTTGTTTTCTCTGCCTGTGGGGGCGTGAAGCAAAAATGTCCGAAAGCTCCGGAGGTGTTTCTGTTATCTTTCTGCAATAAACCTGTCTTTAGAAAGACAGGCTTCCCTGTGTCGTTATTTCTTTGCTGCTGAGACTTTGAAGCTTGTACTGCAACAAGAATCTCTGCACTGGACTTAATTAATACTCTGCAAAGAGAGCTGTTGCTGGTGGCGCAGCGGAAGCGTTTACTGGACCAGTACACAAACTCTCTTATATACAACCTGAGCATAAGATGGAAGAGCTCATAGCATGTGAGATCCATGCCCTGGATACTGGAATCAGCAAGGGATACCCACATAGCCTGAAGGTGCTGCTGTGCAATGCCAGGTCAATGATTCATAAGACCACTGCCATCCATGACTTGATCATGGATGGAGGATTTGACCTGGCTTGTGTAACAGAGACTTGGTTGGATGAAGCAGATGGGCCTGTTCTTGCCGCTGCTTGTCCACCAGGTTTCTCTTACGCACAGCAACCCAGGCCTTGTGGGCGGGGAGGGGGGGGGGTTGCAGTGATTTTTAGGAAGTCATTAGTTTGCACCAGGCGTCCTATTAGGAAGACCCAGTTTTCTGAGTGCATGTTCTGGAAGTTGGGCAATAGGGGCAGTACAGGATTCCTTTTGGTGTACCGACCTCCCCGCTGCACCAAGGATTCCCTGCCCGAGCTGCTTCAGGTCGTGGCAGATGTTCTCCTGGAGACACCTAGTTTGGTTGTCCTAGGGGATTTTAATATCCATGCCGACACGACCTTACAAGGGGCCGCTCGAGACTTCGTGGAAAGCATGGCCTCCATGGGGCTGTCCCTGAATAAGTTTGGCCCAACCCATAGCCGCGGACATGCCTTGGACCTGGTGTTTACCTCCATGGATGTTGGTGATCTGACACTAAGTAAAAGCGAAACAAAAGAAGTGCCATGGTCAGACCACTTCCTGGTGCAACTTGACTTCTCCGCGACCCTTCCCCTCTGCAGGGAGGTGGGACCGATTCGGATGGTCCGCCCCCGCCACTTAATGGATCCAAATGGTTTCCAGAGAGTGGTAGGGGATGCTTTATCCCATGTTGATGGCCTTTCAGCTGATTCCCTGGTGGCCCACTGGAATGTGGAGTTAACCAGGGCTATTGACTGTTTGGCTCCAAAGCGCCCTCTCCGATTGCATGGAGCCTGGACAGCCCCGTGGTTTTCCACGGATCTGAGGGCAATGAAACAATCGTTGAGATGGCTAGAGCGCTGGTGGCGGATGACCCATTCTGAAGCTGACCGGACACAGGTTAGAGCTCAGTGTCAAGCCTACCAAGTGGCGGTAGCGACGGCGAAGAAGGCTTTCTTCGCCGCCTCTATTGCATCTGCAGAAAACAGCAGCAGGAGACTTTTTCAGGTGGTCCGCAATTTAGCGGAACCACCTGTTACATCGGGGCCCAGTACGGGCCACATGATCTCCTGCAATGATTTTGCAAAGTTTTTTGCAGATAAAGTCGCTCAGATTCGGGAAGAAGTAGACGCCACCATGGGAGCAGGGCCGGGGCGGGAGAGTGCTAGAGTCCTGTCTAGTCAAATTGCGTGGGATCAATTCCAATCTGTTACCTCCGAGGATGTGGACAGGCTGCTTGGATGAGTGAAACCAACCACCTGTCTCCTTGATCCTTGCCCATCCTGGCTTATAAAAGCTAGCCGGGAAGGGCTGGGCGATGGGCTTCGTGGGGTGGTGAATGCTTCCCTCCGTGAGGGAGCCTTCCCAGACCCGCTGAAAGAGGCGGTTATTAAACCGCTTCTTAAAAAACCATCTTTACATGCGGCCACGATGGCCAACTATCGCCCAGTCTCAAATCTTCCATTCTTGGGCAAGGTGATTGAGTGAGTGGTTGCCGAACAACTCCAGGCACGCCTGGAAGAAGCGGACCATTTGGATACCTTCCAATCGGGATTCAGGCCTCATCATGGGACTGAAACTGCCTTGGTCGCACTGGTTGATGATCTCCGGCGGGCTAGGGACAAAGGTGAGAGCTGTTTCCTAGTTCTGCTGGATCTCTCAGAGGCGTTTGATACCATCGACCATAACATCCTTCTGGACCGTTTTGAGGGGCTGGGAGCTGGGGGCACTGTCATACAGTGGTTCCGCTCCTTCCTCCTGGGCCGTGTTCAGAAAGTGGTGGTGGGGGATGAGTGTTCAGACCCCTGGGCTCTCACTTGTGGGGTGCCTCAGAGTTCTGTCCTCTCCCCCATGCTTTTCAACATCTACATGCAGCCGCTGGGAGAGATCATCAGGGGGTTTGGGCTGGGTGTTCATCAGTATGCAGATGATACCCAGCTCTACCTTTCTTTCAAATCAGAACCAGTGAAGGCGGTGACAGTCCTGTGTGAGTGTCTGGAGGCGGTTGGAGGATGGATGGCGGCAAACAGATTGAGATTGAATCCTGACAGGACAGAAGTACTGTTTCTGGGGAACAGGTGGCGGGCAGGTGTGTGGGATTCCCTGGTCCTGAATGGGGTAACTGTGCCCCTGAAGGACCAGGTGCACAGCCTGGGAGTCATTTTGGACTCACAGCTGTCCATGGAGGCACAGGTTAAATCCGTGTCCAGGGCAGCTGTGTACCAGCTCCATCTGGTACGTAGGCTGAGACCCTATCTGCCCGCGGACTGCCTCGCCAGAGTGGTGCATGCTCTGGTTATCTCCCGCTTGGACTACTGCAATGCGCTCTATGTGGGGCTACCTTTGAAGGTGACCCGGAAACTACAACTAATCCAGAATGCAGCAGCCAGACTGGTGACTGGGAGCGGCCGCCGAGACCATATAACACCGGTCTTGAAAGACCTACATTGGCTCCCAGTACGTTTCCGAGCACAATTCAAAGTGTTGTTGCTGACCTTTAAAGCCCTAAATGGCCTCGGTCCAGTATACCTGAAGGAGCGTCTCCACCCCCATCGTTCTACCCGGACACTGAGGTCCAGCACCGAGGGTCTTCTGGCGGTTCCCTCACTGCGAGAAGCCAAGTTACAGGGAACCAGGCAGAGGGCCTTCTTGGTAGTGGCGCCCTCCCTGTGGAACGCCCTCCCACCAGATGTCAAAGAGAACAACAACTACCAGACTTTTAGAAGACATCTGAAGGCAGCCCTGTTTAGGGAAGCTTTTAATGTTTGATGTAACATAGTATTTTAATATTCTTTTGGAAGCCGCCCAGAGTGGCTGGGGAAACCCAGCCAGATGGGCGGGGTATAAATAATAAATTATTATTATTATTATTATTATTATTATTATTATTATTATTATTATGGAAGGCAGTTTATGAGATGGTGTTCACACACACAATAATAAATCATAGAATTATAGAATTGGGAGGGACCCTGAGGGTCATCTAGTCCAACCCCTGCAATGCTGGAATCTCAACTAAAGCATTCCTGGCGGATGGCCACCCAACCTTTGCTTAAAACCCTCCACGGAAGGAGAACCCACTACCTTTTGAGGGAGTCCATTCCACTCTTCCAAATAAAATACAGATAGAGGGGAATGAGCGTTGGGTGTCCCAGCTACTTTCCCTGGGTCCCCAGTGTGGGATTGGCAGAGGCGGATATATTAATAAATGGACCTCGTTGTCTTTAAATCTGTATTCCTTCCTGCGACTTGAGGTGAACCAAAAGGGCAAGAGAAATAATAAGTAGAGGCCTAATTCATTATTTATCCGCAGCCCTGCCAAGGGAAGTGTCTCAGGGAGATTACCTGAATAATCCAGCATTAGCATCTTGTTTCGGAGATCTTTATTAGGACTTGAGAAAGGCTCCCAGGGGTGGTGGGAGGGGACTGGGGAAGGAAACCCTTTGGCTGCATGCAGAGATGGAGGAGCTGGTTGGCAGGAAGGAGGGAGAGGCGGCTGTGCTGTGAAAACGCTGATGCTGCAGCGGAGAAGGATGAAAGCCAGGGAGGCAAAGGGACCCAAAGACTCCTGCACACTCACTCACTGTGCAGGCAGAAGGCAGCTCTCTGGATCAGCATTTGATGCCGCCCCATTTATGCTTTATCAGAGGCAGTTTTTTTTAAAAAAAGAAAAATTCTAGTCTCTATAAGAACATGAGAAGAGCCTTCTGGATCAGGCCCAGAAGGAGGCCCATCTAGTCTAGCATCCTGCTCTCACTGTGAGCAACCAGATGCCAGGAGTGGTGGAAGCCACCTGGCCAGGGGTAGGCAAACTAAGGCCCGGGGGCCAGATCCGGCCCAATTGCCTTCTAAATCTGGCCTGTGGACGGTCCAGGAATCAGCGTGTTTTCACATGAGTAGAATGTGCCCTTTTATTTAAAATGCATCTCTGGGTTCTTTGTGGGTCATAGGAATTCATTCATCCCCCCCAATATAGCCCGGCCCCCCACAAGGTCTGAGGGACGGTGGACCGTCCCACAGCTGAAAAAGGTTGCTGACCCCTGCCCCTGACCAAGATCCCTCCAGGGAAAGCACAGAGGAAGAGGCCTTAGATCTGGGTTCCTGGTGGTGCACGGCTAGACACACCCCAGGGGAGAGGAAGAGCTGGGAGCTTGGAGGTTGAGGAAAAGGTGGGAACAGACAGGAGTCAGACTTAGCAGCTTCACCCCAAGCCCCCTGGACAGCCTGCCAGCTCCTCCTCCCACCGCCAGAACATGGCATTTACTTTACCTAACAGAGCAGAGAGCGAAGCAGAGAAGGAGAGGATCCTTTGGGAGAGGGAGGGGTCTGACTCAGAGGGAAGGGGGTGAGGTGGGAGGTGCAAGACAGTCTGAGCAACGGCTTGCTATAAGGGAGCATATCTCATGTGTCTCCATATGTTTCCTGTTCTGTTTCCTTTTTAAAACTACTAACTGCAAGATCGCTGGTGTGGCCTTGTCTCTCTCTGATCTGCACCAAACTGTGCTATGTGTCAGTACTCCTGTGACATAACCCCTTCCCCCAAAATATTTAAAGGCCATAGAATGCTAATCATTTTTTAAAAAATGATATTTATTACTTTTTCAACATTTCCAACCCAACACTACAAACAAAAAAGAAGAGAGAAAAAACAATACAAATACAATACAAAAACGCTACATGGACTAACAAAACAAAGCAAAAACCAACAAAAACAATTTAAAAACACTTCAAACATTTTCAATATCTTATATTTCATTCACTTATTTCCAGCGACCTCCTCACACCTCCCTTTTTGTGTTCCACTTCTATTAATTGTTTCAGCAATTCCTTTCCATCTTACTCTGTTTTCTATCCTATAATTATCTCAACACATTCTTGCCTTATTTTTCCTTTAATTTTCTATTAATCTATTTATACTTAATTCCTTATGACATTTCTACTAAAGCCATATAACTTCATTCCAACATTTTTCTAACATTCCTTAATTTTACAATATTTCTATAAATAATCTTTAAACTTTTTCCAATCATCTTCCACCGACTCTTCTCCCTGGTCTCGGATCTTGCCAGTCATTTCCGCCAATTCCATATAGTCCATCAACTTCGTCTGCCATTGTCCAGCACTTCAGTGCTTTCAAGAAGCAACCATTCTCTCAACCAGCAAAAAGCAGATGGTTCACAACTAAATTTAAAGGTCTGGCAGGGCAGGTCCACCTCCTTCTTTGGCATCCATCAATATCTTAAGTTTTACTTGAGGCTTCCTGCCCTGCCAGACAACTCTAGAAACATCCCTCTGCCACCTCCTGAAACACTCCATCCCATCCAAAGCTTGCAATGTTTGAAACAAAAGCAACATCTCCAGCAACACAGCAGCCCTCATCCCCACCACAGTAACTTGGCCCAACAGTAACAACTTCTGATTTGTCCATATTTCCAAATCCCCCTTCTCTTCAATCCAACATCCTTCACAGTTATCCTTAAACAGATTCACATTATTGGCGGTCATACTAACCCCCAAATACCTCTCTTTCTCAACCGATGTTAGTCCTGTCGCCTCCTGAAACTCTGTCAAGCTTTCCTTTTCCAGTTCAGATAGGGCTCTGGTCCTCAAATTCATCTGTTTTTCTTTAAGTTCAATCATAATGAATGTCAGCTTATATTCATCAGGTTGTCTTTGTATGGATGAGACTCTCCTCTCCAGTTGTATTGCTTTAGATTCAGCAGCAAGGGTTTTTTCCCTGACTTCATCTGCAGTTTGCTGTATCAGAGTAGATTCCTGTGTCAGTTTCTGGGTGGTTTCTGAATTGGTATTCACCTTTTGTCCCAAGTTATTTAAACTTTCTATGATTAAGTCAATTTCAATATTTGCAGCATCCATTTTCACATTTATCACGTCTGTTTTCTTGTGAAGTTGTTCCAGCGAATCATTTATTTTCAGTAATGCAGCCACTAAGGCCTCTTCTGTCGACATCCCGTCTGTTTTTTCCTTTCCATTTGCCATAACACTTAAGAGATTCAAGGTCAATTCCAAAGTCTCACACTTTTTTATCTTGCAGCTGGAAATTCCCCTAGCCCAACTCCTGTAAAGTAACCAATTTCAAAAGCTTCCACTAGGGGAAAACAGTTTCTATTTGTATCGGTCAGTATGTCATCTTTTAAACACAGTTTCAATAATCCAAAGTTAGTTTCAATTTTCAGTTACTTTCCTCCTTTTTTTGAAAACAACTGGAGACAGTAGAAACAATGTATTCTCTTGTTTAGCTACCTGTCAATGGACGTTCCAAAAAACATCAATCCTGCTAGCAGCCCGTTTCCAGGGTCAGAGCGGCGGTATTTTAACTCTCTTAACTCTCTCCTACAGGCATATTCAGTCCACCACTCCCCCCCTCTTCTCCTGTCTCCAAAAAAAGGGGGGTTAGTTCTTTACCAATGGAAATTTAGTCTTTTACAAAAGGCTTTCCAAGACTTTAGCTTGCTTCAGTTTATCTACAAAAGGGGGAGGCGGACTTCCTGTATTGAACCTCCCCGTTTCGATGCCAGTTTAAACGTTTAAAAATCCAATTCTTCCCAATTCTGCTCTACTCACGGGTAATTACTTTAGAGTCAAATTGTCCACAGGAAAAAGTCAGTGCTCTCCGACAACAGCTATGCAGCTTCGCTCCGTGGAAGAAGCAAACAATTCGAAGCACTGCGCCACTCACCCCACATTGCTCCGGATCCCCGAAACCGGGTTTCCCCGCGAGTAGGGGAGGCGCAAAAGGTGCCTGCCAAATCCCACGTTCACAGGCTTCTCCCGCCTGTGATTTTTACGGGTCTCCGCCTTCGCCGTGGCGGTACAGACCCAAATTCTCACAGGGCAAATTCCTCCCGATCAGAGCAATTCCGCCATTGCCAGAGGCACCAACCCGGAAGTCCCCATAAAATGCTAATCAGTCCAACACCTGGTTGAAGAGGAATGTTTTTGCCTGGTGCCTAAAGGTGTATAATGAAGGCACCTGGCAACCCCCCCCCGGAGAGAGCATTACACAATTACACTGCAGAAAAGGCCCCGTTCTCATGTTGCCACCCTCCAGACCTCTCATGGAGGAGGCACACAAAGAAGGGCCTTAGAAGATGAACGCAGAGTCTGGGCAGGTTCATATGGGGAAAGGTGGTCCTTGAGGTATTGTGGTCCTGAGTCATTTAAGGCTTTAGACTGGTCAAAACCAGCATTTTGAATCGGGTCCAGAAACAAGTTGGCAGCCTGTGCACTTGGACCAGGATCGGTGTAAGATGCTCAGACCGTCTTGGCCCAGTGAGTAAGCTGGCCGCTGAATTCGGCCCCAGCTGAAGTTTCTGAACCATCTTGAGAGGCAGCCCCACATATAGCGTGTTGCCTCTTGCCTTGCCCACCGCAAGTGTTCCCACCCTGGCAGAAATACCAATAGCAAGCTTGGTTTCCTCTGAAGCAAAAAAGGGCACCATCCGTGCCTTAGAGGGAGGTCTCAGCAGGGTCTGGGAATGCCTGCATTTGCGCAATGGAAGGAAAATATATCAAGGAGGACCATGTCAGCTTGGTGGCTGTTGGAGGCAGGAGCAGCCCAAGACATTTTGCCCTCCTTTACCCCTGCCCCCCTGCTGCCCCCACACTACCACCAGCCCTGTCATTCAACGGCACCCTCTGCTGGGCTACTCCTGCACTGCCTTGGCAGCCCCATTGACCGGGTCCACTGGGGCTCTTCTGACATGATTGTGAGCTTGGGTCCTGCTTGTGTGCTTCAAGAGGGTGCTGAACTAGATGTGGCCACTGTCTGATCCAGAAGCAGTGGCGCCACAACGGGGGGGGGAGGGGGCGGTGTGCCCCGGGTTCCACATCTGGGAGGGTGACAAGGCGGCACCCCATGGGGTGCTTGCCTGGCTGTCCCACCCTGGGTGCGGTGGTGCAAGCAGCCATCGCGCTGCCACAGCCGCATGTGGAGGACCCTCCGTTCGTGGCTGCAGCTGCGAGCAGAGGATCCCAGCCCCGGCGGCAAACCGCTATGTACAGTGCATGTGCAGCGCCGCATGCATGCGCTGTACGTAATGACGCCACACATATGCTGTACCTTAGCAGTTTGCTGCCGGTGCCGCTCGAGCGCCGTACAGATGGCGGTGGGATCCCTCCATCGCCACTACAGCCGTGAATGGAGGATCCTTTATTTGCGGCTGCAGCTGCGAGCAGAGGATCCCGGCACCGTCCATATGACGCTGGAGCGCTGCCGCTGGCAAACCGTAGCGACGCCCCTCCCTGGGTGTTACGATGCCTTCGTTTGCCCCTGTCCAGAAGATGCTCTTCTTATCTTCTTAAAGGAAGGAGACTCACAAACACCCCTCAGCTACCTCAAACGTAGGGCGGAATCAGCACAAGCCCTTCCTCGTGAGAATTTCATGGCAACGTTATCTCCCTTTTGACAATTTCCAGCACAGATTCATTTCTTGTTAATTGTTGGAACACGATGGGAGAAATTACCAGCACCCAGTCCCACAAGTATTTTACTTCCGGTCATGTCTTTAATGCCACATATTCACCTGCAGAAAACAGACTGATTCTGTCACCACTTGTCTCTAGATGGGTTGGGGCTTTTCGTTAGACACTGGCTGTCAGCAGCTCTTTTGTGAAATTAGCCACAGAGGGAAGAGAGAATATGGCAGCCTGGGATATCATATTGGTGCTTCTGGAGATTGTTTGCTACAGGATGTTTCCAATTATAAACAGCCAAGATGCTTTTGCCATAACAAAGGCAGATGGAAACCTTATCAACAGCAGCAAACAGTTATGGGGGGGGGGGGGGAGAGTTGAGTTAGCAGGACTATTAACCCTCTGAAATAGAGTCTGCTTCCCGGAATGGGAAAATAATAATGTCCATAGCTGAAATAATTAACAGAAAAACAATTTGCAACACTTACTTAATTAAATGGAAGAAGAATATGCTAATGCAACGGTAAGTCTTCACAAAGACAGCTAACGCCTCTGCATGCAAAGCAAGCAGTTTTCATATGCTCATAACTTTTGTTAAATCAAAACCAATTTTCTTCCAATTTACTATGCTTCGACAGGGAGTTCATCTGTGGCAAGCTGCAGACCTGAGCTGTGATGTCTGGGTATAGCTTATATAATATAGATATATTCTAAAGAGCCTTGCTTTTTCAGCATTCAAAAACTTAAAAACTCACCCAGAACTGTCATCAGGAGATTTGGAGTGAGGTGCTGTCATTATGCAGATGACACCAGCTCTGGACCTCCATTCCATCTGAAGATGGAGAGGTGCTTTGGGAATGGGACTGGTGCTCAGAAGCAGAGATGGGCTGCCTGTGGACCAATAAACTGAAGGTGAATCCTGGTAAGACAGGACTCAGTTCTTGTGTCTGACAGGTGGGAAGATGGCCTGTTCTGGATGCAGCTGCACTCCCCTGGAGAAGCAGATATCCATGGGGGTTTTCTTAGGTTTCCAAACATGCCCCTGGACCCACAAAGTTTCCTCCTCAATCTCAGTGTTGCCCTTCTAAGCGCAAAACTAGAACGAGTGGCCTCTGCCTATCATGAAAAAGGTTGCACAGATTCTGAGAAGGAAGCAAGGAGATAGAATGTCCCTCACAGCAGAAAACGTTTATGTGTCTTGTGCAAAATCAAAGAGAGAGAGAGAAAGGGTCTGCTAATTGTTTGAAGACAACGATGGGCATTTTGTATAGGGTTATTTATTCCCTTTGTTACCTGACCTTCAGTGGGCCACTGAGATAAAGATATCAAGTTAGAAAACTAAAATCACAATAAATATCAAAGTAAAAGCAGCATGATATGAATGCAGTAGACCAAGACAGTAGAATGGGTGGCATCAGGTAACACATCACCCCACATCGCTCCGCCCTTCCAAAAATATTGACAAAAAGCTGTGCCTTGACCTGCTGATGGAAGTTGTACAATGTTGGCGCCAAACATAATTTTCAAGGAATCTTTGGTAAATGTCAGGAAAAAGCAGCAATAAATTACACTTTGAATGTTGAAGTTAACTCTTTATTAGCAAGAACACAATCTGCACAGACTTGGTGGAGTGTCAGGCCTAACGGGCCCAGCAGCTCAATCCCCGGTAGGTCCTGCCCTATTGATTAGTTGCTGAGACTAAAAGTCCCCACCTCCCACAGCTGTCTAAGTCCCCTTCTCTCCAGGGGTTTCTCCAAGCAATCAGAGACTATTCCTGCATGAAGCCTACCTCTCCTTCACCCTTTTCATGCCTCTTCTGGTTCTTTGAGACAAGGGGGGGGGGACTTGTTGCAGCAGGAGGGGGAGACACTCGTGACTCTGCACCAGCCTGACTCATCTCTGCCTCTTGGCCTCCCTCAGATTTAGCTCTCCTGCTTTAGCTTCTCCCTCTGATTCTGGACTGCTCTCTGCCACCGCCTCTCCCAGTTCACTAGTAGCTCTTCAGCTTCTGACACTTTCTCCTCCCAGTCTCCTTCCTCTGACCACTTATTGTTGTCCCCCCACCCCTCCCCGGGCTCTGAGCCTTCTTCTCTTGGGGGATCCTCAGCTGGTTTCTCTCACCATTCCTCTGCATCCAACCAGTCAGTGACAGTAAATCACAGAGTGACAGAACTGTCATATAGTCCACCATTTGTAATGCACAATTCACTACTAAAGAATCCCTAACAGATGGCCATCTTATCTCTGAAAACTTCCAAACCTCCAAGGCAGGAGAGTCTGCTGCTTTCCAAAGAAGTTCATTCCACTGTTGAACAGCTCTTACCATGAGAAAGTTCTTCCTAATGTTTAGCTGGAATTTCCTTTCTTGTCATTTGAATCCCTTAGTTCAGGTCCTGCCCTCTGGAGCAGCAACAGACAAACTTGCTCCATCTTCCATGTGACAGCCCTTCAGATATTTGAAGATGGCTATGATAGAAGCTGGTAAAATGCGGTCTTGACTATGCTACCACTCAGTGGATTTGTAACTGGCTGACTTACCGAACCCAAAGGGTTCTCATCAATGGTTCCTCTTCATCCTGGAGAAGAGTGACTAGTGGGGTGCCACAGGGTTCTGTCTTGGGCCTGGTCTTATTCAACATCTTTATCAACGGGGACTTCCGGGTTGACGCGATCTGGAAATGGCGGATTCCCTCCGAGCTCCGGAGGGAATCGGCTCCACTGAGGATGGGTCTTTGCCGCGCCGGCGACGCGGGGACCCTTAAAAACCGCAGGCGCGGAAGCCTGCGGACTGAAGACTCGGCGGGTGCCTTAAGCGCCCCCCCTGATTCGCAAAGAGCCTTTTTAAAGGCTGCGGAGGGGATACGGGGGTGGCGTGGCACTGAGAGTCGATCGCTACCTCGGTGGAGCGAAGCCGCGAGCCATGACCGGAGAGCGCTGACTTCCTTCCTTGAAAATTTGGACTGAAAGAATCACCCGTGAGTAAGACGGATTGGGACTTTATAAAAAATTTTACCTTCAATTGGAGACGACCGGGGTGTGTGCTAAAAGGAAGTCCGCACCCCCCCCCCTTGCAGACCATCTAAGCAACGACACAAGAGATAAGCTGGAGAGCCTACCCTTGGTGGGGTGAGTTAAAAAGGACACTAACTTTCAAGATTTTACTAAAGGAAATTTTGTGCAGGAGAGTGGAGTTTTGGAAACCTTCCTTTTGTTTAAAACAACCCCCCCTCCCGGGCTCGGGAACGTCCTGCCTCTGTGCCTGCGTTAGAGCTGCGGAGTTTGACAGCTGTCAAAGCTGCCAAACGGGCGGTTTAAAGTGAGAAATTGCCATTTAAGATTCCTATGGACTAAGACGAGTTATAATTGAGCTGAAACTGTTGGAAACAAAGTAATAATAATCAGTTAAAGGATTGTTGGTGAAAAGGCAAATAAGTAACCAGATTCCCCCTAGGGGGAACTCTGTGAAACTACAATGGATACAATGGCTGTGGAAGGAAAGTTACTAGTGGAAATCGAAAGGATGTTTCAATTGGTGGGAATCTTACAGGAGCAGAGCTTGGCCATGAACAAACAACTTGAGACTATGACCTTGGGAACAGGCAACTCTGCTCTTTGTATTGAGGACCTTAATGAGAAAGAATCCACAGCTGATTGGGAAACAATATCTACAGAGCTGGAAGAGACTAAACAACAAGAAAAAGAAGAAGTAATCCTGGGAAGCAACAACCAAAAGTTGACATCTGTGGAATACAAGCAAGGAGACGCTGGGAACACATCCACCACAAGTCTGCGAGAGATACAGAAGAAGAAGGAGGAGGCCCCAAGACAAAATGGAGTACAGGAATTTAAAATAAAGAAATATGATTGGGGCCTCCGTTTGGGCTTAGACTTGGAAGAGATAGACTTTGTGGAAATACTTCAGCAGCTACCTTTGAATCTTCTTGTCGGAAGAGGACATACTTTGATGGTGAAAGAACTTTTCCCAGATCTGACGACTGCTATAAAGGACTACCAACAGGACAGGCGGAGAGGAACGGAAATAGATTTGAAAGCCTCGGACGTGAGGAACCCAGGCTGAGAACTTCGAATTTGGATTTTTATTGGGAAGGGACAAAAACCGGGGATGGGAGGGAGGGAAGAAGAGACTCTTAAAAACTCTCAAGACTTTTAGGTTTGGTTAAGATGACTCTTAATTAAGATAAAATGAAAATCGATGGAAGAGAACTTAAGTCCAACTTATGAAAATTAATTTTTATTATAAAAAAGGAAATAAGATGAATAAGATTGTTAAGAGGAGAAATATCAACTTGCTGACATAATCTTGAAACTGGGATGCATGAGGGGGGGTGGGGGGAAGTCAGGGAACAAGGTTATGAAATGGGGATTTGCTGATTTTATACATGTTTTTGTCTTTTGTTTTTTCTTTGTGTATGTTTTGTCTTTATAAAAGCAGAAAACCAAATAAAAATTTTATAAAAAAAAAACAAAACATCTTTATCAACGACTTGGATGATGGACTCAAGGGCATCCTGATCAAATTTGCAGATGACACCAAACTGGGAGGGGTGGCTAACACCCCAGAGGACAGGATCACACTTCAAAACGACCTTGACAGATTAGAGAACTGGGCAAAAGCAAACAAGATGAATTTTAACAGGGAGAAATGTAAAGAATTGCACTTGGGCAAAAAAAATGAGAGGCACAAATACAAGATGGGTGACACCTGGCTTGAGAGCAGTACATGTGAAAAGGATCTAGGAGTCTTGGTTGACCACAAACTTGACATGAGCCAACAGTGTGACGCAGCAGCTAAAAAAGCCAATGCAATTCTGGGCTGCATCAATAGGAGCATAGCATCTAGATCAAGGGAAGTAACAGTGCCACTGTATTCTGCTCTGGTCAGACCTCACCTGGAGTACTGTGTCGAGTTCTGGGCACCACAATTCAAGAAGGACACTGACAAACTGGAACGTGTCCAGAGGAGGGCAACCAAAATGGTCAAAGGTCTGGAAAGATGCCTTATGAGGAACGGCTAAGGGAGCTGGGCATGTTTAGCCTGGAGAAGAGGAGGTTAAGGGGTGATATGATAGCCATGTTCAAATATATAAAAGGATGTCACATAGAGGAGGGAGAAAGGTTGTTTTCTGCTGCTCCAGAGAAGTGGACACGGAGCAATGGATCCAAACTACAAGAAAGAAGATTCCACCTAAACATTAGGAAGAACTTCCTGACAGTAAGAGCTGTTCGACAGTGGAATTTGCTGCCAAGGAGTGTGGTGGAGTCTCCTTCTTTGGAGCTCTTTAAGCAGAGGCTTGACAACCATATGTCAGGAGTGCTCTGATGGTGTTTCCTGCTTGGCAGGGGGTTGGACTCGAAGGCCCTTGTGGTCTCTTCCAACTCTATCATTCTATGATTCTATGATTCTATGATTCTATGATTCTATGATTCTATGATCTCCTCTCAGTTTTCTCTTTTCCAGGCTAAACATACCCAACTCTTCATAAGTCTTCTTTTCCAGACCCTTGATCATCTTGGTTGTCCACCTCTGCCCTCTTCCAGCTTCTCAACATCCTTTTAAAACTGTTCCCCAGAACTGGACACAGGGCTCCAGGCGTGGTCTGACCAAGGCAGAATAGAGTGGGCCTATTACGTCCCTTGATTTGGACACTAGACTTCAGGTGATGCAGCCTAGCAGTATATATATGTGAAGCAGAAGAAATATGTCAACACTAATAGATAATCTCCCAGTTCAAGTAGGTTTTATGATACCTTCTTTGAATTATTGTCAGAATTGGTGAAGGGAAGCTGGTAATTTGAAGTGATTAAAATTGAGTCTGTGATGGATAGGAAAAGTAAACAGGGAATAATAATACAATCTTTGACTAAAAAGAGAGTTCTGGTGGGGTTGCCATGTGTCCCCTTTTTCTGGGTGGATTTTTAAAATTAGCCAAAATGTCTCTGGCTCTACTTTCTGGATGAGACATAGACATAACTGGCGGCTGAAGACTTGCTTTCCTCTTCTCATCTCCTGCTGCCCCCCCCCCCCGAGCAATGTAGCACAGCTTCTATAGCCTACATAGAGTAGGAGTATTTAAAACGAGAGTCGTCATAGTGTCCTCTTTTTTGCTCTTCAAAATATGGCAACCCCGAGTTCTGGCCTTCCTTCCCTTGGCTCCCTGAGTATTTGGGAGGATGGATGACCTTCATTCCAGATAAACAAAACTCTGAATGAGTTAAGTTCCAGCCAGGGATGGCTATTTGCAGTCTTTTACTCTCCTCCTTTTGTTTTTCCATGTGAAATATATAATATATAATAGTATAATATTATTATAATATAAATATATAATAGCTCTGCAGCTATTGTACCACCTGCCGACTTGCACTGCCTTTAAGGCTCATGGTAACCATTTTCTCTCTCCTTTGAAGGGGATCAACACCCCAGGTCCTTATACTGTAAATGCTCACACTATTCTGATGGTACAAGAGGGGGCTGTTTGCTACTTTCTTGAAAAATTTCAAGTATCAATTTTCCCCAATTGCTCCAACATTTACAGTATTGGTTAAATGGCTGGAAATTGTAAGCAGCTGAATAAATGAGGCTGGTGTCCCCCCCCCTTCTGCAGATTTGGATTTCTTCGGGTGAGGGGCTGATTGAGGATGTCAGGACTCGGAACTTCATTTAAAAATGCAGCATGCAGGTAAACTATGGAACTCCCTCCCACAGGAGGCAGCGATGGTCATAAACCTGGATGGCTTTTAAAGAAGATGAGGCAACTTCATGGAGAAGAAAGGGCTGTCCCTGGCTCCGAGCCAGGAGGGCTCTGCTCTGGAGGAAGCAAGGCTTCGGAATGGCAGTGGCGGGAAAGGGCAGGAGGGAGACGGGGCTGCTTGCGGGCTGCTTCTTCCCCCAAGAGGCACCTGGGTGGCCACAGTGGGAACAGGAGGCGGGACTAGGTGGCCCTGATCCTGCAGGCTCTTCTAATGTTCCTATGTATTGAACAGACGGGGCGGCGGGGGGGGGGGGCTTTTTGGTTCCACAGGCCAGGTACTTATTAGAATTGGCCTTGTGGACTAAATTTATCAGGTGGGCAGGGCTGCCAACCTGTCAATCACCAGATGTCACAATGGTGCCAAGTGATTTGATGCTTTGCAGACCCAAAGCTGGGAATTCAAGGCACCTTGCTAAAAAAATCTGCCAAACTGAATCCTGCCAAACTGAGCAGGATTTAACCACTCGCCTATGAGGGTGGTGCCAAATTCTGCTCAGTTTGAATGTGCACTCCAGCTCCATGCAGGGAAGTAGTTCATGCCGCCAAGTGGAAAAGCTTTTAATTCCCCTGCTCATCACTAAAATGCTGGTGAATTTTCATGAGCTGATGCAGAAATGTGGAAAACTGAATTTAAGACGTAGAAATGACTGCAGACCCTGACAGATTTGTCCATTCCTATTTGAGACCAGCTGATGCCCCTGAGAGTTCAAGTAGTTATACTAAGATTGGACACCAGGATCATATTAATAAAATCCCTGCCTATAAAAAGCTAGCCTGTAAAGAGAAATGGCAGTTTGGAATTCTCCCTCCCTGCTGATAAGCTAGTTTTCCAGGTGCATGGAGGGGGGGGGCAGGCAGGTCATGCGTTCCTTAGTCTGCAGTGTGGAGCCAGAGGCAGGCTTGGGTGCTGCAGTGCCCTGTGTGAGGCCAAAATTCCACACCCCTCCCAGGCAGGTAAGGAGGCATCTGGCTTTGGAAAGGAGGTACAGGGCTCTGACGGGTCCTAGAGTCCTCCTACGGCCTTCCCAAGGCTGGGAAAGCGCTAACTAGGCTTTGGGAAAGAGGTGAGGGGACTCTTGGGCCCTGTCAAAGGCCAGCGCCTTGCTTGCTGAGAGGGCACTCCCTCGGCTCAAGGCCCAAGGGGTGGGCACCACTCACACAGCCCCAAATCTGCCCCTGGTGGAGCGCTACACCCCAGAGATACAAAAACCACCCAGCTTGGTGAAAAATAGGCTGTAATGCCTAGCAGTGCAATCCCGTGCCTGTCTACTCAAAACTGTCCCATTCAGTTCAATGGAGTCCACCCAGCCTCAGCCTGTCTCTACGTGCTTGTGCTGGTGGAGCAGTCAGGGCTCAGTGCAGCACCTGGTTGGAGGCACAAGTACTTGGAGGCAGCTGCCGCTTTCCATCCCTTCATGGGCAGCTGGCTGGGTTTCACCTCTGCTTTCCCCTCGCTTCTGCTACCTGCCGACCGTCTGCCGACAGAGCAAACTCCTCCTTTCCCAGGCTATTTATAGGTGGCATTTTATTTTGACAGATCTCTCCCTCCTCTTCTCCAAGCTTCCCTGCTGAGATAGCACACCCATTTTCAGCCGGCAACCTTTGCCGGGCCGAGGCTCAGAGCGTCCAGCAGAGGGTACTGTTGGGTGCCATAAGGCAAGGCCACAATATTGACAATAAATCCCACCCAGCCCCCACCTTTTCGGGAGCCTCTGAGAGCTAAGGGGAAAGGCCTGAACATGCACACGCACCAACACGAGAAAAATACAGCAACCAACCTCAGGACAAGTTTGTGATGTGCGGTGGGTGGAAGGCGATTTCTGCAGAGGGAATCCTTTGCATTCTGCTGCTTGGCGCTGTGGCCTCTTCGTCCCTTTTGCCGTCCTGGGAAGGAGAAGGGAATCTGTTGCGAGAAGTGCTGTCCTGCTGCAAAACTGATGTGCAGCAGTTGTGATTTTAAAAGTCCTGAGCAACCACCGATGGCTCTCTTCAGCTGGCAAAATGCACTTCCCAGTTTTAGGTTACCTACCTACCTTCCCTACTTACTGGAAATAATATCTTTTCAATGCAGGACCAGGGAGGCCAACAGGATTTCCTGGGCCAGGTCCACTCGATGCACCTGCCCCCCCAACAACCTATTGGCAAGAACAGTTGCTTAAAGGTAAAGGGACCCCGGACAGTTAAGTCCAGTTGCGAATGACTCTGGGGTTGTGGCGCTCATCTCGCTTTACAGGCCAAGGGAGCTGGCATTTGTCTGCTCTGCAGACAGTTTGTCCGGGTCATGTGGCCAGCAGGACGAAGCCGCTTCTGGTGCAATGGAACACCAACACCAGAGCAGTGCACGGAAATGCCGTTTACCTTCCTGCCAGAGCAGTACCTATTAATCTACTTGCACTTTTTGGCGTGCTTTCGAACTGCTAGGATGGCAGGAGCTGGGACAGAGCAACGGGAGCTCACCCCGTTGCGGGGATTCGAATTGCCAGCCTTCTGATCAGCAAGCCCAAGAGGCTCAGTGGTTGGACCACAGCACCACCCACGTCCCCTGCGTACATATATTAACTTAAATGAATGCATTATTTTATGAATTAATTATCTATTATATTCATTGACCAATAGAACTGAATGCAGAATAAGAAAACATATAGCTAGGTAAAATAATTGAGAACACATACACACATTGTTTATTT
This sequence comes from Podarcis liolepis, assembly GCF_965112155.1. Lineage (NCBI taxonomy): Eukaryota > Metazoa > Chordata > Lepidosauria > Squamata > Lacertidae > Podarcis > Podarcis liolepis. The sequence goes on from NC_139564.1 coordinate 77,393,346, forward strand.
CATAAAATTTATATACTGCTTGACTGTAGAAAAAAACTCTCAAAGCAGTTTAGAAAAATAGATCCAACTTTTTTTTTTAAGAGAGAAAGGGGCCACCCAAGAGCCGTGACCTGCCTGCCGATCGGGCAGTGGCTTCCTTCCACCCAGCGAGTCACAAGGGGCTGCTCCAAACCTAAGATCCGCCGGGATGATAAAACAGAAACAGCAAAAGACATAGGGGAAAACCTGTGAGGTTTTTTTGGGTTAGGCTGTCCAATTCCTGAGTCCCTTCTAATTTCTGGATCTGGCAAGGGGGCAGCCGCCACCTAAGGCTGGCCTTTAGTTGGAAAAAGGAAGCGGCTCTGTGCCAGAGAGCAGACCCCTTATGGGGTGTGAAGGCCGTGAACCCCTCCATCGTAGGCTCAGGTTATATATAGGCATGAATAAACAATGTACCCTAAAGACACCAGTCTCCCTCATCTCAAGGAAACCGAACCCTCAGGAAGCACCTGGAACCCCCTGGGGTAGCATGCAAATATCCGTCTGTCTGTTTGTCTATCTATCTATATCACAAATACATATCCTTACAAAGCCTTCACAGCACTGCTCCTTTCCTTCAAAACAGCCGGTTCCCCAAAGCCATTGGGAAGAAGAAAGTCTTGTTCCTGCCCGCGGAAGGACAGTCTAGCTTCTCTAGGGAGGGAGCTCCAGAGTCTGGAAACAGTCAGCTCTGAGGAGGCCCCCCCCTCGTGTGTCCCCCAAGCATTCCTGTGAGGGTGGTGGGACTGAGAGAGGGGCCTCCCATGAAGCTCTCAGAGAATGGGGTGGTTCAGCTGAAGCCCCACATCCCCCCTTGGTCAGGGACCCCCCTGTGTTAGCCTCACCCCAGCCCAAACTGGCTGAGGCAGGGTGGGTGGGGTAAGGCCCAGGGGTGCAACAGGGCAGGAGGAGACTCACCCTCATTGCAAACTCAGCTCAGCTCAGTCACATGACTTAGCAGCACTGTGGAAGTTAACAGTGGCCAGCAGAAATGGCGGCGAAAGTCAGACTCTGTCTTGATGCCTTGTTTCCCTTCTGCTAGACTTGGCCCGACTTGGCCAGCGGTCACCTTCCTTCTGGAATAGCAGTTTTGGAGTAGGGGTAATTTGCACCAGCATAATTTCCCCTGGCATGAATTATGCTGGCTTCCTGCAGCTTGGATTGCTCTTCCTGATTTGTACTCCAGGCATGAGTAAGAATCTTAAATATGCATAGATGTGGAAAAGTCCGTGATAACCCAGCAAAATTTATTTATTTATATTTCAAAAAGTATTTTGTAGAGTCATGGAATTGTAGCGTTGGAAGGGGCGCCAAAGGACATCTAGTCTAACCCCCTAGCTAGGCCAATTGGGTGGCCTAGGGTGGCATCCTTGGGACTTGCATGGAGGCTCCAGGAAGAAGCCTCAGGTAACTGGAGGACAACACCTCCATGCTAATGTTTCAGACTAAACAGATCTGGAATGACACACACACTAAAAATAAATAAAAGCAATTTCTGTCATAAGAGCAAATTATGCAAATTGTACAGAATGGCATAAACTCACTTAATTTGCATAGCTTGCTCTGATTGCAAAATTAGGGGTTTATTTTGTACAATTTGGATTTTGTTTTTAAGAAATTAAAGACTGCAGGGGGGTAGGGAGGGAGGAAGGTGATGTCTGTGTCGGGTGGGGAGGGGAGAAACTTGTGTGCAGGGTGAGTGATAAGGAACAGAGGCCTGGAGGGAGAAAAGGGAGCCACCAGAACCTCCAAGTGCCCCCCCGATTTCCCAGGGACAGTCCCAGAAATAAGAAGCCACCCCTGTTTCTGATTTGATCTCAGAATGTCCCACTTTTCCTTAGGATGTCTATTTACATTGGAGGAATGCTGGAGGGTATGGCGTTATCTGAACCCTGAGCCATCTGAAGTCAATCCTGTATATGTTGCAAGCTGCCCAGAGTGGCTGGGATAACCCAGTAAGGTGTGTGTGTGTGTGGGGGGGTATAAATAGTAAAATTGTCATTATGGAATGGGATGTCCCTATTTTCATCTGAGAAATGCTGGAGGGGATGCGGGCAGAGCCAGCTCACTCTAATTTTGCCCTCTCCTCTTCCTCCCTGCTGAATTCTAATTGGAGGCAACCCTGAGACCAAGGAGGAGGAAGCTGTCAAGCAGGGCCCCCCCCCCATGGACTGCCAGTTGTGGGGCCTGAGGGAAGGCAGACAGAGTATGGCGAGGCAGCATCCCAGGAGTCCCATTGGAGCAGCCTCCTCTGTCCTTGATGCTGCAATAGGGAACGGCCTGGGATCCTTTCTTAAAATAAGAGTGACTGATAGAACTTTAGTCCTACAATGCACCTGCATGTGCAGAGTATAGCACAGCTGCACCTGAAGTGATATCCAGATAGATTGTGGTTGTTACATTATTATCCAGTTATTATTTAAGTGCTTGTTAGACACAAAGGTATTAGGAAGACTTACAACATATTAAAAATGTAAGCATAAGTAAGGCTGGCGTATACAGTATAGACACATTGGCACAAAAACAAGATTGCACATGCAGGGCATTTGAAAAATGCATTGAGCAATCCACCCCCCTCCCAGTGGCGCAACAGCAGCGGAAATGTCAGCAGCACCCAGGCATGGAGCCTCCCCATCATGGTCCCCAGGATCAGGCTCCTCCAGACCAGGCCAGCATTTGCTGTGACCTTCTTGGGGAGTGTCTTTGCCACTCCACCTTCACCCGTTCCTCATGCCACCCTTTTTAACGCACTTCCTTGCCACTTGTGAGAAGGGCAGAGGAGAGAGACCAAGGGGGTGGAGGGTCTGGAAAGCAAGCCCCACGAACAGAGGCAGATTTGGGGCAGCCAGCCTAGGGGACGCTGCCGGGCCTCACATCTACGATGTAGTGAACTGAGCAGAACGGAAGGCGAGAGGCGGGGGGTGCTGAATTTTGGCCTCTGAAATTTGAAAGACAGGCACCTGCCCCTGTTATGAGAGAGCTGGGTGAGCTTAGCTTGGAGAAGATGAGATTGAGAGGAGAACATAGAATCGTAGTTAGAAGGGACAGCAGGGATCATCTAGTCCAACCCCTACAGTGCATCCACGACAGGCGGCCATCAACCCCTGCTTCAAAACCTCCAAGGAAGGAGAGTGCACAGCCTCCCAAGGGAGAGTGCTGGTCCACTGTCCAGCAGCTCTTACTGTCACAATGCCGTCCCTGATGTTGAGTTGGAATCTCCTTTCTTGTAACTTGAAGCCATGGGTCAGGGATGATGTTGTCCTGCATCATCTGGAGGTGCAAGGACGGGCTCAAGTAAGCAGGGAATGTTTTGTGGGGGCAGTTGGGGCAAATGCCCCAAATCCCAGTTCATTGCCACTAACTTCTCAGAAGGAAGAAGACGAGCTTTCAGCTTGAGTCCAGGGGCTGCACACACCTGCTTTCCATGAAAGGAAGACACCTGCAGGGTGAATTGGCCATTCAGTTCTGGAATGTTAAACAAGTGTTTCAAGTTTGATGTTGGCTGGGGCACCCGGGCACCTACTTAAAATGAGATGGAGAAGCTGGAAAGCGTTCAGTGGAGAGCACCTGAGAAAACAGCGGGAATTTAAAGAGAGCAAAGCTTTCAGAGGAAACAGTGCAAGAACAAGGAATGCTTAACTAAGATGACCCAGAGGAGGAGTGAGGAAATTTGCCAGAAAGCAAAAGAGGGAGAACACAAAGCTTGTATAAGTGGGATGGGAACAAAATGCTCTGAATTTTGGTAAGGAACGGATCCAATGTGGGTCTGAATTCTGGTGATGGTGGCCCAGATCAGGAGATGCTCTCCCAGGCACGGTGGGTGGCAAGGTAGCGTCTTCTCCATAATTTCACAAATAAAAAGAGGGATACTCTTGAGTGTTAATAGCTGCAGACTTACACTGAAAGCCGCAACATGACCCTGATGGCATGGGTGAATTTGTCAGTTTTGGTTTCTCTCAGTTTCCCATTTTTCCAGTCTTTACTTCCATTCTCTATATTTCCAAATCGGTTTTGTGAGGGTTTTTTTAAAAGAAAAAAAACGAAAAAAAACCCTTAAGTGCAAATTTCTCCTAATATGTCCAATTTGTATGCAATTCCCCCCCATACACGCACCTTTGCAAAGCAATTTTCCTGTAAGAGAAAGCACTTTTGTATGAAATTTTCAACAATTTATGCATTTGTTAATGGATGCTTTGCCCAAGTATATGCATCTTGGTATATGTACATTGGCTGGAGAACTGCACTGCAAAATTTAGAGAAGGGTGAATTTTGAAAGATGTCTGGGGCTTGGCTCTTGACTTGTTTCAGAAAGCGTGGATTAGGAGGCCCACCTATAAATGGGAACTATATTGAATTGCTCCCCCATCCCTACCCACTAGCAAGATGTGAAGGTAATCATGCTCTTTTGCTTTTGGTCCCCAGTGACTGGTATTCAGTGTGGTGCTACCACTGAACAGTAATGTTCATAAAACCATAGAATCATAGAATTGTGGAGCTGGGTGGGACCCCGAGAGTCATCTAGTCCGACCCCCTGCAATGCAGGAATCTCATCTAGCATCCATGACAGGCTACCCAACCTCTGCGTAAAACCTCCAAGGAAGGAGAGTCCACCCCATCCCCCGAGGGAGACCGTTCCACTGGCAAACAGCTCATACTGTCAGAAAGTTCTTCCTGGTGTTTACTCAGAATCTCCTTTCTTGTAAGTTGAAGCCATGGGTTCGAGTCCTGCCCTCCAGAGCTCCCTCTTCCATGTGACAGCCCTTCAGATATTTGAAGATGACTATTGTATCTCCTCTCAGTCTCCTCTTTTCCAGGCTAATTTTACCCAGCTCCTTCAACTGCTCCTCATAAGGCTTGGTTTCCATATCCTCTTGCTTGCACTTCTTTGTGTACATTCCAGCATGTCAGCAGCCATCCTAAATTGTGGTGCCCAGAATTGGACACAGTATTCCAGGTGTGGTCTGACTGAGGCAAATAGAATGGGACTATTACTTGCCTTGATCTGGACACTAGACAGCTGTGGATGCAGCCAAAGGATAGCTCCACCTGGCCGTATATACAGACATAAAAGTGAGCTTGTTTCCCAGCAACCAGTCCTCTTTCAGGAATAGGCAAAACTGCTGGTTTCAGACTCTGCATGGAGGAAGTGATATATGCCAAGACCCATGCTGCCAATGCGCCAATGAATGTTGTCCTGCCAGCTCAATCCCATACCTTCCCCATGTTGAGCGTGATGGTACTTCAGCCGCTCATTTTCCCCAAAGGAATTCAGGAAGCTCACCTGTAGAGCCACGGGTCCATCCAGCTCCCTTCTGCCTGCCACAAGTGGCAGCAGTTCTCCGGGGTCCTTGCCCTCCTTGCCTGGACATGCTGGGGGTTAAATCTGGGACTTTCTGCAGGCTAGGCAGATATTCTACGCTTGGACCCAGGCACTCCTTTTGGGGGGTGGGAGATGAAAAACCAGAGGAGGGGGGAACTGAATACCCCAGAAAAGGGTGTGGCCGGCAGTATGGAATCCTGAACACAGCAACATTTTGTTGCAGTTCCCACTTGCCTTGAGAGCGACCTTGAACAGTCACTTGTGCTGAACAATTCAGGTTCACAATACAAAAACACCTATTTTAGCAAATTAGTGGGTTTGGATATTAGGGCTGTAGGTGTGTGCATGCGCTCATTTAATTTATGGAAGGCTGGTTAATGGACGGCACCTTGTTGAAATCACCTCTCTCTCTCTCTCTCTCTCTCTCTCTCTCTCTCTCTCTCTGTAAAATGGAAGCAAAATGGTCTGTCTCCTTTGTTTGCTTTTCCTGAGTTTGTGTGCAATTCTGTATCGCCGAAGCCCAGAATCAAACATGTTACTATTCCGCTGACTTCAGCAGGCACCGATGCACAAAGGACAATTTTTTGTATAGAAAAAGAAAGAGAACCCCCCCCCCCATTTCCCTTTACAGGTTTTTTGGGTTTTTGTTTTTTGGGTATGTGGGGGTATTGAGTGGTTGCTCAGATTGTAAATCTGGCACTAAGACAGTAAATTCCTGCTTTGTAAAAACGCACATCCATTGTCAGGGAGGATGTGAACCCGGGGTTCTTGCAGACAGCCGGGCTATTAAATGCTGCTGTCAGAACAGCTTTATTTGACTGCATCAGCTTTTGCAGATATGAGTGAGGCAGGATTTACGGCTGCTGGCGAGTGCCACCAGCACGCCGCAGGCTGTGAACAGGAGACGGCTGCAGTCGGCTTCCTATTGCCACCTCTCCACAACTCTCATGCTCACCAGGCAAGTGCAGCGAGCGAGGAAGCCAGGCTGACTCCTTGCCCCCAGCTGAAGAAAGATGCAGAATGGGTCTAGGGAGAAAGAAGAGGCAGGGGGAGAAATCTACCCCAACCCCACTGGCTACATCTTGCAGAAGCCTATGTCTGAGATGTCTTCACATTGTATATTGGGCCTGTATATTCAGCTGCATCATAGAACAACGGGATGGCAGGGTTGGAAGGCATCCCAAGGGTCATCTAGTTGGTCTCCTGGCAATGCAGCCACAACAGCATTGTGCAGAGGGCTCAGTAGTGGCTGGGTGGTAAGGCAGGGCACCCCCTCCCAATGCCAGCATCCCAGCAGCTTACCTGGGGCAAGATCAGGGCTGTGCAGACCTATTGGGGGAGCCAGTTATGCACTCCCACCCATGTGTGACAGCACCCGCCCCAACCGTGCTGCCACCCTGTCCCATCCAGGGAAGCTGTAACAGCATGGATGTCGGGAGATCAATGGCTCCATGGCTCAGCCCCTCGCCCCACCTAAAAGTCTTTCTGAAAATGGAAGGTGGGCAATAGGCACTGAAAAGACAACAGACGTGGCACCTCTGCAAAACTATTGTTTCCTACATCGTTCAGAATGGACCTCCTGATGACATAGTGTCTGAAAGGGACCCTTTCTTGCAGAGCACATTGTTCCCTTGGATCCCCACTAACCAGTCACTGCTGGGGGATCCTATGGCACAGAAGAGCCCCATCTCAGCTAGGATCCTGGTTCCTATGGGTCAGAGGGCAACCAGACGTGCTTGGGAAGCCCACAAGTAGGACATGAAAGCAGCAGTCCTCCCCATGGAATGCCTTCTGAATCTGGAGGTCGCCTGTGTATCCGTCATAAATACTGTGCCCAAGAGACTTCTCCACCTCTGGGCAATTTGTCCAATGGCCACATAGAGACTGTTGACACCATTAAATCTTATCTATCTATCTATCTATCTATCTATCTATCTATCTATCTATCATCTATCTGTCTATCTGTCTATCTATCTATCTATCTATCTATCTATCATCTATCTATCTATCATCTATCTATCCATCCATCTCTCTCTCTCTCTCTCTCTCTCTCTCTCTCTCTCATCTATCTACAGTGGTGCCTCGCAAGACGAAATTAATCCATTCCGCGAGTCTCTTCGTCTAGCGGTTTTTTCGTCTTGTGAAGCAACCCTATTAGCGGCTTAGCGGATTAGCGCTATTAGCGGTTTAGCAGCTATTAAAGGCTTAGCGGCTATAAAAGGCTTAGCGGATTAGTGGCTAAAAGGCTATTAGCGGCTTTGCGGCTTAGAAAAAGGGGGGGGAAGCGGAAAAAAATCGGAACACTCGCAAGACGTTTTCGTCTTGCAAAGCAAGCCCATATGGAAAGTCGTCTTGCGAAGCAGCTCAAAAACGGAAAACCCTTTTGTCTAGCGGGTTTTCCGTCTTGTGAGGCATTTGTCTTGCGGGGCACCACTGTATATCTATCTATCTATCTATCTATCTATCTATCTATCTATCTATCTATCATCTATCTATCATCTATCTATCTATATCATCTATCATCTATCTATCATCTATCTATCATCTATCTATCTATCTATCTATCTATCTATCTATCTATCTATCTATCTATCATCTATCTATCTATCTATCTATCTATCTATCTATCTATCATCTATCTATATCTATCATCTCTCTATCTCTATCTCTATCTCTATCATCTCTATCTCTATCTCTATCTCTATCATCTCTATCTCTATCTCTATCTCTATCTCTATCTCTATCTCTATCTCTATCTCTATCTCTATCTCTCTATCATCTATCTATCTATCTATCTATCATCTATCTATCTATCTATCTATCTATCATCTATCTATCTATCTATCTATCTATCTATATCTATCATCTATCTATCTATCTATCTATCTATCTATCTATCTATCTATCTATCTATCTATCTAATCTATCATCTATATTTATCTATCTATATCTATCTATCATATATCTATCATTAAATTTAATAATTTATATAATTCATTAAATTGTCTGTTTTACAATTTAGAATATTCATTTAGACAACCTTAAAATATCAGTGACTTCCCTTCTTCTCTTCCTATGATTCGTTTTGCATAACATAAATCCCTGCACATTTTACATAAACTAAACCATTCAGTATTACATTATTACATCCATCCAAACTTACTTCCACTGTTGAATTTATCTTAATGCTGCCAACATTTTCAAGTGTACACTCCCCCCCATATATTCAATAAACATTTTCCAATCTTCTTTAAGTGTATGTTCTTCTTGTTCTCTATATGTTAGGTCCTCAAGCTGCGCATATTCCATCAGTTTAAGTTGCCAGGACCTCACTCGTTTTCCTTGGCCACCATTAAATCTGAGGGCAGTGGATTCTGTAGCTGAATGATACGTTGTGTGAAGAAGGACTTTAAAACACAAGAAAAGGTCTGCTGGATCAGGACAGTAGCCCGTCAAGTCCACCATCCTCTCTGCCCCACTGGGAATACCACAGTGAGGACTGGAGCACAGAAGCCCTCCCTTGCCTCCAGCCTTGAAGGGAGAACATAGTCACCATGGCGAGGGGCCTGGCCTCATCCGGCACAACTTGCATACCCTATTCATCCTGCTCCTTGATTTTGTCTCTCCTGTTGCTGGGAGATGTGTGTGTGTGGGGGGGGGCACACGACTTACATCTCTCCCCATTGTGCTATTGCTTTCCTTGAACTATTCTGAAGGGCCAGGTAAGGGTTACCCTCCCTGACATCAGCCGTGACAGGATGGCACCCAGGCACTGCTTCATTTTATTTATTTGAAAAATTTATGAACCAGTGACGCAAACCCTTACAAAGGAACTTACACCATAAAAATCAATAACTTTGTGAAAATGGCTAAAAGAGTGAGCAGCACAGCACTCTATTCAAAAACAATAAAACTCCACTTAGAAAAGAGGCGGCAAGGACATTAACAGCTAGGGAAAGCTCCTGTAGGCAGGAACGTGCTGACCTCTCAGTGAGCACCAAGCAAGGAACACACACAAACCCTCCGCCAGATGTGCTCAGCAGCTAATTACCATGGTGGCAAAAAAGCAGTTATGTTGAATTTTGTTGTCATTTTCAGTTTCTCTCCATTTCTCATTGTCCCAGACTTCTGCTCAGTTCTCTGCATTTCCAAATCAATTTGCAACTTAAAAAAAAGTCCTCATGAAAATTCACCAGCTTTTAAGTACAATTGTCTCCTAAAATACACATTTTTTGCATTGCAATTTCTCCTAATATAATACATCTTTACATCTTCCTTTCACCAATGTGCACATTTCGGGGGCACATTTTACCCTGGTGCTTGCATTTTCGGTCCACATTCATGGTTGGATTGCATTGCAAAATTTGAGGAAACATGGAAGATGACTGTGTTTTGGTTTGCCTACTGTTTCAGAACGTGCCAATGAAGTTGGAGGGGAGGGGGCTCACGGGCTCCAGGTTCTGCTTGCAGGGTGCTCAGCCACCCTGATAACAGGATGGCTGGGCTAGGTGGGCCATTGGCCTCATCCAGAATGGTTGCAGGACAAAGAGAGGTGTGTGAGTGTATGTAGAAACCAACCTACTGTACAAAGATAAAATTCACATTAATTTCTCCACCCACTTTTGTAGGGGGAAAAGTTGTAGGGAAGCCTGAATAGGTGATTTAATCAATTTAGCCATTTCTTGATATACTTGAGACTTGAGGGCATTCCCACCACAGATGGAGGGATGTCTCCTGGAGCCCACAACCCTCATTCTCTCTCCACCTCTGTTTCTAAGCCCCTGTTTACAATTGGTTTCGGTTTCAGTTGGTGACCTCACAAATCTATTAAAAAGACAAAGTAGACCCTTCAAGCTTTGAAGTCCCTCCACTCTGCTCAGTCAATCAGCTAGTCAGTCGCTTTTATCACAGTCAGTGATCAATATTCAGAAATAAACCTTTACAAATATACCAGACAAAACAAAATAGAAAACCATACTAATAAAATTACAAATAACTGTATCACACTATAAAACACCAGGCATAGAAGGCAAAAGTTATAAGTCTGCTAATATTAATCTCTGCTGCAGCACAATATTTAGCCACCCTGGAAGAAATGGGCTAATTCTGATCTGAAAGGAATTTGAAGAGCATAAAAGTCACCCAATTGTCCTGGGAAGATTCACCCTGCTCTAGGCGCCTTGGAGCAGGATGGCGGACTTGGCCTGGGTATCTAGCTGGCCATGGTGGAAACAGAGCAGATTTTGTTCTGACCCAGCACGGCGCTTCTTGCACTCTTACGAGATTGTCCCCTACACCCCAACCCCTGGTTTATCCTCACAGTGTTCCTAAAAGGGAGGTCAGACTGAGCAATGGAGATTGGCCCAAGGTCATGAGCTGCACTGCTGGGTAGGGATTTGACCCCAGGCCTTCCAGGAGCTAGTCGGATGCTCCACACTGCACCACACCAGTTCTCAGGCAGAATTTAACAAATTAACAAATGTGTGCTGTTTTAACCTGCCAGATCAGTACAGCAGCAGATCCTTCCTTGCACCTGGTCTTGACTCAAGCAGCTTGGCCCCTGCTGTGCAATGGCTCAGCTCTACTTGCGTGGCTGTCACCATCTTGGTGAGTGAGTCCGGCCGCGGCTGGCTGTTGGAGGCAATGACATGGGCGACCTTGCTGATTTATTCATTAGGCGGCTGTTTAGAACGGGGCTGAGGATTGATTTGTCTGTCAAGTGCGACCCTGCAGAATGTGGAGCGGCCTAATTGCGAGCCTGACACCTCGCCTGGTGTCTGAATCATCCATTCAGAAACCTTTTAATTTCATTTATCTGCCATCCAGCTCCGCCTCCTTCTCCTTCTCCTTTGCATTGTCTTGAACGTTTTATTGATTGAAACCTAGCTAAAAAGGGGGTGATTTCTTTTTTGTCTTTCTTCTGCTCCTGCTTGCTCAAAAATAAATAAAAGGCATACGGAGGCCAAAAACACCCTGGGTAACTGTTGGCTCTTCCCTCTCATTACAAATGGTCATTATTAGCACAGGGTTATTGTTTCATCTCGAAATGGCGCTTGATGAAAGGGTTGTTTTCACCCACCTGCATTTGGCTCGCATGAAATGAAGATTGTTTGGCATGAAAGGTTACAAATTTCCTGAGACTACAGATGGCTGGGCCTTTTACATGTCAGGAGGGGAATATTCTCCACTTCTGATGATCAAGTAGAAAATAGCTATTGTGGCAAGCTATTATGGGAGGTATATGGAATTATGCTTGTGGAGAAAGCAGCTAGGAAGCAGAAGAAGCTGAATTGTGGGACCCTCAGGACAGACAAAAGAACACAAGAAGAGGCTGCTAGACCAGGTCAAGGGTCCACCTAGCCCACCCTCCTGTTCTCACAGTGGCCAACCAGGTGCCTTTTCTGGGAAACCAGCAAGCAGGACATAAGCGCAAGAGCTTTCTCTCTCTGCTTGTCATCCCAGCAACCGGCTTTCAGAAACACTGCTGCCTCCAACAGGTAGAGCGTCTTGATCAGGGTTGGTAGCCCTTTCCTCCATGACATTGTCCAGTCCTCTTTTAAAGCCATCCAAGTTGGTGGCCACCACAGGACGTGGTGTTAAATAATGTTAAACAAATAAATAGTTAAATAATGGCACTTGCTAGCACCATAGGTGGGGAAGCTACCAACTTTGACTGCCCTGAAAGAGGAGTGGAGAAATCTTATGGAGGAAGGACATTGGCTGCTTGCCATGATGGCTCCCCCTCCAACATTTCTATGATGAAAATAGGGACATCCTATTCCAGAATAATGATTTTACTATCTACACCCCACTCCTCTGACTGGGTTGCTCCAGCCACTCTGGGCGGATTCCAACATATATAAAAACGTAAGAAAACATTTAAAAAAACCACTTCCTTATACAGATGGCTTGGGGGTTGGATAACTCCATACCCTCCAACATTTATGTGATGGAAATAGGCATGTCCTAAGGAAAAGCAGGGCATTCGGGAATCAAATCAGAAACTGCGACCGCTTCTGTGAATCTGGGACTGCCCCTGGAAAATAGGGACCCTTGGGGGGGTCTGTGGTGGCTTTATTGAAGATCCGAGGCAGTATGAACACCAGTTTTTGGCAATCCCAAGGGGGGAGAGTGCTTTTGTGCCCATGTCCTCCTTGCAAGCTTCCCATAGGCATTTGGCTGGCTGCTGTGGTGCAGAACAGGAGGGAGGCATGGAGTCCAAGAACCTTCCAAAACCTGGAGCTTGATTTGCTTGTGCCTTTCATTGCTGCAGTGAATTGGAAGCCAATGGAAATTTCAAAACGGTTGCATGAAAACATGCTTTTAAAAATTGTGTTAATTTAATGTCCCTCACAGGAATAGCAACAGTCTATTGCAGAAGTAAAAGCAAAGCTGATTTTCACGGTGTCTACATTACCTGCAATTCTCCCCCCCCCCCCACAAGTTTGGGCCCCTTTGCCTCCTAGCAGCAGAGCACCCCCACCCCACCCCAGTCGGGCTTCTGAATGGACCCTGTAGCTTAATTGTGCAAATGATAGAATTCTCTTTCCTTCTTGTTTAAAAATTGAGCTTTTCAAAGCCCAGCTTTTCAACCAGCGGAAATCTGCCAGTTTGCTTGTTGGCTTGCTGGTGTTGTTTTTAAGCTTGATTTTCAATGGGTTGCTGTTCTTAAATGGTTATACAATAATCTATTATGATGTCATTTTGAATTTTCTTTTTTTCTTTGTTATATGCTAAGGTGCTCTGTGAACAAAAAAGTAGGGTATTATTATCATTGTTAATTTCACTTGGGAATGAAATTGTCAGCTCTTTGGAGAACAAAGTTAGATTACTGCTTCTTTAGATGTGGTGTTCATCTTCCATGTTCCTTCATCCTCATGGGGTGGCCCATGATGACTGCATTCTAACTGTTGTTGGCGTGTCTTTTTTATGACCCTAAATCCAGTGCCCTGCTTGGGAGTGTGGCCCCTTTATAGGTCTCACTTGATGTTGCCAAGCCCTGCGACAGGTCTGGGGTTTAGAGAACTCCTTGGCAAGAAGCCCTCCATGCGGCCCACCTCCCTCCCTTTGTCTACTTCCTCAACGCCATTATCACAAGCTGCTGCTGCTGCTCCTCCTCCTTTTCCTCCTTAATGCCGACACCTGCTTCCTTTGCCAGTCTCTCAGCTAATTAGTGATGGGGGACAAATACAGTTCAGTTTGCAATTAAAAGGCAAATCTGCCTGATTTCCACTTCCAAATGCCCTCATTCCTTCAAAATTTGCACTTCTCCAGATTCTGCAGTGCAAGTCATCAACCAAGTAGTGTGTACAAAAAATTCATGTACTGTGTAGCATGTGCAAAAAAAAAATATATGTATTGGTTAAAATAACCCAGAAAACTGCATTATATTAGAGAAAGTTGCTTGCAAAAAAGTGCATACAAAAATATGTATTCAATATTGGGATAAATTTGCACTAAATGCTGACAAATTTTCATGAGGATTTCTTTCTTTTTTTAAAAAAAAAAGAATTTGCAAATTGATCTGGAACTGTGGAGAACCAAATTTCAGATTAGCAGACTGAAATTGACAGATTCGCCCAACCCTGGAGCCAAAGAGCAAGCAGGCAGTCATTGTCTGGGGCAGAGTGAGAAGCTGGGGAGCAAGCAAGGCGGCTGCAATGATGAAGAGAAGGAGCAGCTCCAGGGGCCTTTTGGGCATGGGGCCCTAGCTGGGTTGTGGGCCCTGGCAGATGCCCGACTGTGCCGAACCTTGGAGCCAGCCTTGGGAAGGTCCTTTGGAAATCCTTTTGTTAAGGACATACCTATTTCCCTTGGTTTATATCCCTAGGCATTGAGTGCTCTAGCACGGAAGCAGTGAGGGGGGGGGGGAATCATAACGGGAAGCCCTGCTGAAGCCCTAAATCGGCTTTGCAGAGCTTTGTAGTGATTTAGTCTGCTCTTTGGTCCTCCAAGTTTGTCTGCTGCTCATAAATGAGCTTATTATTCTGCTGTGATTCATGGATGTGCAGAGAGGGAGAGAGCAGGGGGTGTCTGTGCCACAAGGGGAGATGGAGGAACAGAATGCCTGCAAAAATATTTGAAGTGTAAATCAAAGGGAGTCACTGGGCCAGACATGAATGCATGTTGTCAATCCTCAGAGAGAGAATGAGGGAAACAGCTGGCGGATAATTGTGGCACCTTTGGACAATGCAATCATGCCTTGGCACTGGGTGACCTGTGAGGAGCGAACAGGGATTTTGTACAATCGTGTGACTGGCTTTGCCCCTCTCTTACATCGGAGCATGCAGCCCCTGAGATTTACATTAGGGGAAAGGGCTGTGGCTGGTTGGTAGAGCCCTTTCTCTGCAGCAAAAGCTCCCTGGTTCCCTCCCTGGTGTCTCTAAGTAGGGCTGGGAAAGGCGTCTTCCTGAAGCCACAGAGAGACACATTCCGTCAGTGTAGGCTAGGCAGGCAAAGCAATTTGGTCCAGTTCACGTGTTAATGCAAACTAAGGTCATTTGCACTTCCTGAAGCAATATGCAAACTGAAAGGAAGCCCACATTTGAAATTCACATGTCTTCCAATGTTGTGATGGAGATCTACAACCAAAGAACATGCAAGAAGAAGAAGAAGAAGAAGAAGAAGAAGAAGAAGAAGAAGAAGAAGAAGAAGAAGAAGAAGAAGAAAACAACACAGGGGGAATAATACAATGCACACCTTAGCCAAAATAACCCCAAAAGTCATCTAGTCCAACCCTCTGCAAAGCAGGAGTCGCAGCTAAAGAATCCCTGACGGGGTCATGTGAACTGAACTTAAGACGGGGGTGGGGGAGAGAGGCAGGGCAAGGAACTGCAATGGGCAGGCTCCTCCGTCCCTTGGCAGGCAGTACCAGGGCAAGGTATAAGCCAGCAGCACCCTATGCTCCTATGTTCTTAAAAGCATGTCAGTTTTGCAGGTGCTGTCTCTGTGTGAGCCAAATCTGTATCGTTCTAGACACTGAGTAGGAGGGCGACCTCTCCTTGAGGTTAATAGTTGTAGTGCTTCCCCAATGTGCATTAAGGGCTTGCTTAAATAAGCACTTATGAATGGTGCTTATCTTCCTTGGGAAGTAGCTGGCAAAGTCCATTTTCCATTTTATTTTATTTTTTGCCTCTGCCTAGGAAAGAAGGAGCCTTGGGTGAAGGGTGACATCTCTAAAGCCAACATTTCACTGGGGGCTGTGAGCAGGTGCCCATGCCTTCTGCTCTGAGCAGAGGAGAGGTGCTCAGAACTTCTCTCGGTGAGCAAGCGCAGCAAGGCCCAATGTAGGTGCTCTTTTTTCCTGATGTCGGGAGGGCTGATGGGGGCAGGGGGTCATGCCTGCACCATTCTGTGGTCCTGTCTCTACTTTTGCTCTTGGAGATTTGGCAGCTATTTTGTGTTATGCCACACACCCATGGCAGCCATTTTGTGACTTGAGAATGAGTGACTGGGCCAAGATCACCCAGGGAGCTTCATGGTTGAGTGGGGAATTTGAACCCTGATCTCCCAGGTCCTATTCCACCACACCACACTGGCTCTCCATCACCATCACTTGAACATCTTTTGGGGACACTTTCTGCTCTGTGCTCTCCTGGGTGTTCTCCCCCCACTCTGAACTTAACGTTCTCTTTAGAACATATGACACATTGTCCTATTTAAGCTCACACTGCACAGCTGGCTTATTCACACTGGATCTCTCTGTCATGGGAGATTAATGCTGCAACGAGGAACCAGCAGGCAGTTTGGAAAAGGCCTTCAAGATGTCCTGGGCTTGTCATCCATGCGTCTGTTCCAATCTGTCATTCAATGTCATGTTGACAAATGGGCAACAGCTTGAACTAGGCTCTTTAGCTAGATGCCATGCAGTGTGGGGCTGGGGGGCGGGGAGCTTGGCAGATGTCAAGTGTCCCAACTTCTGGGTCACTTTCTCCTTGCCAGGAAGTTGTCCCCTTCCCCAAGCACGTGGTGGGCACTTTTGTGTCCATGCACCATCAAGAACTTAACCCAAGTCTTGCCATTTTCCAATCTGTGTGATCTGTTTGAGCTTCCTCAGCAGCTCCATCACGCCAATGTTTCTACATAGGAAGTTGACTTACAAGCATCCACATCGCAGTAAAATAAAAAAAAATCCCTTTATGGTCTTCCTCTGAAGGTCTCTTTCCAAGATCCCAGGAGATGCCTTGCAGCACCTTTACAGGAGAGCCTTTCAACTGGAGATGCTGAGGATTGAACCAAGGGCCTCCTGGACACAAAACATGTCTTCTACCACTGAGCTAATATGTTTCACATCAGGTTCTGGGTAGACGCTAAAGCTGATGTCTGATGCTGACCTTGGGGAGGATTCTCTATTTCATTCCTCAGAGCTACTTAGGACATCTGGACTTTCCATGGGCTGAGGTGGCTCACCTGTGGCCCTCTTGATGTTATTGGATCCAACTCCAATCAGTACCAGCCAGCATGGCCAGTGGTGAGAGGTGATGGGAGTTGTAGTCCCACAACATTTGCAGGGGCAATGGTTAGCCAACTCATGCCACAGTCCATTATGCATTTATTACATTTATATCCCACTGTCTTTCCGTCATGGAGACCAAGGTGGCATACATGGGATTCCCAAATGGCTTCCCATCCAGGAACCAATCCAATCTGTTTCGCTTCATCAAGTTGGCTGTCTCATGTGCCTCCAGGCAATGTCCCAAATCTAGGTCAAATCAGGGCTGGAGGCAGAACTGTGGCATCTTTCAAGGCTACTTTTGAAGTACAGATATCAACTGGAGATGAAAGTAAAACATAGAGGACCATCCTTTCCCAAAGCTCAACTCTCATGCTCCTTTGGTTGCTTTTAAAAGAAGAAAATTGCATGGGGAGATCCGTGTTAGGTCGTATATGGCCATTTGTGGTACATCTGGGAGAAAAGAATTTACATTCAGATCTTCAATCTGTTTACTGCATTAGCAGAAGCTCACATTTTTAGCATAAAGGTAGAGGAGAAGCAGCAGAAGTGAATGTCACTTCATTACTACACAGTCTCCTTGCACAAGATCCTTCCATGGCTCCCAGGCTTAAAAGTGAAGGAGAAGAAATGAGACAAGAGTCAGTGGCGGAGGAAGGGGATGCGGGGTGTGTGGGCCACCCTGGGTGTCATCACTAAGGGGTGTGTGTGACAAAACGAAAAAAATCTGAGTTAAAAAAATAATAATTGGGCTCACGAAACTTTTTAGTTCAGTCAACAAATGTAACAAAACACAGCTGGCACTGGGCACCACACCGTGGGGGCTGGCACTTACTGAGGGGCCTATGGCGTGCCCAAGCCACGCATCTATCCTGGGCGTGACGTGGTGGCTTGGGTGCCTGCAGGCTCCGTGCTGCCTGAAACGGCAGCCTGGGGCTTGCATCTGCCCACTGGCTCTCCCTCAGCTGCCCTACAGTTGAGGGGGAGGTGCCGGAGAGGCTCCACGCAGCGCGCTCCACCCCCATGGGCGGCTCACCCCGCCCCTGGCTGCAGGATCCGCGTGCCGCACCTGGCACCCGAGCGGCTAGCTTCGCCGCTGACAAGAGTGGTTAAATCTGAGACGTAAGACCAGGGGAGGGAAGTCAGGGAACCACCTGCAGTTAAACTGAAAGTAAATCTACCAGAAGGAATCACAGGCCATTTGTTTTCCTTTTGATTTAGAAAGTGTAGAGAGAAAAGTTTATCTACCGATCTCACAACACCAGGACATCCCATGAAGCCGAATGCTGGGAGATTTAGGATAGATAAAAGAAAGCGCATCTTTACACAGAACAAAGTTAAACTACGGAAGTCGCTCCTGCAGGAGGGAGGGATGGCCCCCAGCTTGAATGACTGTAAAAGAAGATGGGATGCATTCATGGAGGAAGAGGGGCTCCCAGTGGCTACTGGCCATGGTGGCTCTGCTCTCTACCTGCTCAGCTGGAAGCAGCAAAGCTTCTGAACGCCAGTTGCTGGAAACCACAGGAGGGGAGAATGCTGCTGTGCTCAGACCCTGCTTGCAGGTTTCCCATAAGCATCTGGTTGGTAACTGTGAAAGCAGCAGGCTGGACTAGTCTTGGGCCTGATCCAGCAGGGCTCGTGTTATGATTTGGCATCTTGTTACCTTCCATACTTGCTGCACGGTGTAAACGTAGACTGTCTAGTTGTTGTGCTTATGGACTTCCTGGTGAAATCTGATTGCCCAAAGTTGAAAAGAGGATATTGAATTAGATAGACCTTTGTTTGATCCAAAAGAGCTCTTTTGTGATTTTATTAACCATGATAGTTAGGAATAGACAGTCACAGTACAGTGGTACCTCGGGTTACATATGCTTCAGGTTAAATATGCTTCAGGTTACAGACTCCGCTAACCCAGAAATAGTACCTCGGGTTAAGAACTTTGCTTCAGGATGAGAACAGAAATTGTGCTCCGGCGGTGTGGCAGCAGCAGGAGGCCCCATTAGCTAAAGTGGTGCTTCAAGTTAAGAACAGTTTCAGGTTAAGTACGGATCTCTAGAACAAATTAAGTACTTAACCCGAGGTACCACTGTACATCACTGAGCAGCCAAAGTTTTGAACATTGTTCACTAAGGATAAACACAAAGGGAGAGCTGTTGCCCTCATGCCCTCTTTGTGTTTTCTGGAGGCTTCTGAAGGGTCAGTGCTGGAAGCAGGATGCTTCTTAAGGATGCAGACAGACCCTGTACAGGATGACCTCTTGCTATCACTGGGCCTCTATAGTCCTCCTCCATGGATCTGACCTGTGAATGGGTTGAGTCTGCACCTGGTATGTTTTGGAGATGATGGCCAAAAATGGACTTGCAGTGAGAAGAGGCTTGTGTGGGGTGACTGGTTCCACAAAAATGGAGACAAGATGTGTGAAGGCAACACCATGGAGAAACAATACTAAAACATAAAAGGAACGGGTGTCTTGCATTTTGTTTCCAGGTTTCATCGCAGCCTGGGAAGAAAGTGTCTTCTTTTGCTGCCTTAGCCATACCAATCATATCTCCCAACTGGCTCAGGGAGTGTTTCACGTTTGATAATATTTCTACTCTGTTTGGCTTTCCTTTGCTGTACCAGCGTTGTGATCCCAAGAAGGTGCTCTCTGAACACAGCTCCTCTGAGCCTGTGGCAAGGCTTTCTGATTGTGTACAGACCTCTGGTCAGACCTCACCTGGAGTACTGTGTCCAGTTCTGGGCACCACAGTTCAAGAAGGACACTGACAAACTGGAACGTGTCCAGAGGAGGGCAACTAAAATGGTCAAAGGCCTGGAAACAATGCCTTATGAGGAACGGCTAAGGGAGCTGGGCATGTTTAGCCTGGAGAAGAGGAGGTTAAGGGGTGATATGATAGCCAGTTCAAATATATAAAAGGATGTCATATAGAGGAGGGAGAAAGGTTGTTTTCTGCTGCTCCAGAGAAGCGGACACGGAGCAATGGATCCAAACTACAAGAAAGAAGATTCCACCTAAACATTAGGAAGAACCTCCTGACAGTAAGAGCTGTTCGACAGTGGAATTTGCTGTCCAGGAGTGTGGTGGAGTCTCCTTCTTTGGAGGTCTTTAAGCAGAGGCTTGACAACCATATGTCAGGAGTGCTCTGATGGTGTTTCCTGCTTGGCAGGGGGTTGGACTCGATGGCCCTTGTGGTCTCTTCCAACTCTATGATTCTATGATTCTATGAAAGTGCATAGTCAATCTCTGCCCCTCACTATCTCAACTTGCACTCTAATGCTTCATATTAAGGGTGGGGAATGCAGGGCCATTTCATAACAGGATGGGCTGTTTCAAGGGCTTCACCTAGAGCCATAGTACTCCAGCTGCCAATGGGATCTCCTCCTCCTCTCCTTCTTCCCATTTAGAGCCAGTAGAAGGACAAACTCCCTCCTTTCTCATAGCCTTGATATCTTGCTCCCTTTCCCCCGCTCCCATATCACTGGAGGGTCCATTGCATGAAGGGCTGAAGATAAAGAGAGGCAAGGCACGAGGTACGGTATAAAGTGAGAGGTGCTTTATCAAATCTATAACTTGTGATTTGCATAGGAAGCCAGTGCAGGAACATAGCAGCATAGGTTACCTTATGCCACATAGGAACCTCGTCTCCTGGCCCCACCATCTCTCTAAGTCAGACTGTCATGATGCCTCTCTCTCCAGGAGCCCTCCTGGGGGATGTGGCCTACCTGACTGATTCTGCTCTCCTTGGTCAGGAAGAGGACACACCTTCCCATGACAGGGGAAAGACTGCTCAGCTGCCCTTGTATCCCCCAAACATTTCACCACCAGAACCCAGGCCAGGTCACCAGGAAGTGTGATCCTCCTCAGCTTCTGCCGGACTGGACTACTCCTAAAAAAACTAGGAATACCATACTGTGCTGGATAAACCAGGATTAGTCTAGTTACCACATTCTGGTTTATTGTGTATTTGGTTTGACCTGTTGCCTGCTTTCCCTCTATCTTTTATTTCTAGTAAAATTTCATAATTGGACAAGTGGATTCCATTTGTGATTGCTACTCTCAGGATAAAGGAATCCCCACACGCTTATGTTGCTTTGGGGTGCATGCTATTGGAATGCTGTGGGCCCTGTAAAACGAATGACTGAATAATAGAAACACAAGCAGCTTCAAAGTTCCATGTGGATAAGCCCTGAGTCTCAGTCCTGAGCTGCAGGTGGACTCAGCTGAGCTGGTGGTCAGCCAAAAGAAGGAGCTATTCTTTTGCCCTGATATTGACAAATATACAACAAACTGACCAAGGAAGCAGACAAACACCCAGGTCCAGATTTCTGGGTAGGATATATTCATACCCTCCAACATTAGGGGCATTTTCATCTGAGGAATGTTGGAGGTAACCGACTTCCCTCTTCCCCTCCTTCCCTGTGGCTCAACGGTCCATGTGGTGTCATTGAGGTTGCCTCAACTTCCTGACACTCAGGCTGAGGGCACTGCTGGTCTCCTCCTCCTGTGCCCACTCCCAGGATCGCATCCATGACAAGGGGCCCATTGAAGAGTGTGGGGAAATGATTGCTTGTACATAAGAGCATGAGCAAAGTTCTTATTATTGTAGGGTGATTTCATAGCTCAAAGCATCCTTGGAGCATGAACAGCGCGTGAATAGCTCATGCTGTCCCAAATGATTGGTTAACGTAGCATGGCCTGATGCTCGCATGGTCTAGTGCGATGGTCCTTATCTGCTGGCTGAGAACAAATTGCTTTGCTTGTATTTTGTATCTTTCTGACTTCACACAATAAAGGCTGTGCTGCAGTAGCTCTAAGGCAGTGTTTCCCAACCTTTTTTGGGCAAAGGCACACTTGTTTGATGAAAAAAATCTCGAGGCACACCACCATTACAGCCCCGTGACGTCAGCGCGCAGCGTCACGCCAGGAGGGACGCACGAAAGTGTAAGTTTCAATTTTTTTCCCTCCCCCTTGCCGGGGAACCTCCAAGCTTTGGGGGTGGGGGGGAGGAGGCAGCAAAGCGAGGGACTGAGGGACTCCTCCAACGACAAGGGTTGGGGAAGAAGAGAAAGGGCTATTCCGCTCCAGTCCTTTCTGAAGGAGCTGAGGGTGGGGGTCCTCCGGCGCCTTCGGAGAAATGGCGCCGGCCCAGAGCGCTTCTAGGAGGCTGCCTTTGTGCGTGACGTAAAGCCCTCTTTCCCTCCCTCCAGCCCCGTGTCACCTGTGGAAAAGGGGGCTGGATCCAGTGACGCAACTCGGAAAACTGTTAGGGAAGCCAGAGCAGGAAAGTGAGTGGGGGGCGGCGGCGCCGCTTTAACCCACGTTTCCTTTTTGAAAGAGAAACTTAAGACTAGATGACCCTTGGGACCCCTGCCAACTCTA
Source organism: Podarcis liolepis (assembly GCF_965112155.1). Taxonomy (NCBI): domain Eukaryota; kingdom Metazoa; phylum Chordata; class Lepidosauria; order Squamata; family Lacertidae; genus Podarcis; species Podarcis liolepis. The sequence goes on from NC_139564.1 coordinate 77,415,516, forward strand.
CAGTTCTATGGCCCTTTGTGGAGGGGGGGGCAGCACCTGGAAAGACGGGCTAGGGGGTAATTGGGGCGGCCGCCTTAGGCACACCAGAAGCGAAGCACGTCCTGAGCTACAAAAACAAACCCAATTCCTGCCTCGTTTTTTGCAGTTTCTGCAAAGCGAGGGAGTCTCCCCCGCCTCCATTCCTCTGTGCCTCCTCCTCCCCCTGCTCCCCACTACGGGTCTCCCCTGCACTTGGCCAGGCCGCCTCGCCCTCCTTCCTTTCCCAGAGCAGTGGCTCAGAGCGCCTCCTTGCACCGCAGGTACACTCCGTGGGGAGGGGAGGGAGCGGAAGCCCAGACCAGCCCCCAACCCGCTTAGTCCGACCCCTCAAACCTTCCCAAAATAAGAACTCTGCGTTCTACAACGTCACCCCCCAGCGGGGCCCCCTTTATTCCCGGTGAGAGGGGGCGGCGGAGGGAAAAAGCTGCTTCCCACACTTACCCGCCGCCATCTTGACTTCCCGCAATGAGCCGGATGCGGCGCCTAAGCTCCCTGCCGTCGCTTCTCCGCCTCCTCTACTTTGCACAAGGCTTCAGGGTCGCCGACCGATTCATCCATCGGCCGCTCTTTCAAGCCCAATCAGAGGAGGAATGAGTCGAAAGAGCCAGAGACGCAGCCGCAGTGGCCCTCCCTTCCAGTCTCGGGGCGGGGCAGAGGCCACCAGGCTGGCAAGCAGAGCGCCGAGAGCGAGGAAGCTGATGCAACGCGGAGGCAGACCCCGGCTGGCGTGTGTTAGAGCAGTGTTTCCCAACCTTTTTTGGACTCGCCCGCCTCCCTCCAGGCAACATCTCGCGGCACACCAGGCAACATCTCGCGGCACACTAGTGTGCCGCGGAACACCGGTTGGGAAACACTGCTCTAAGGAGCCAGAGCAGCCATATTTCTTCAACCTATCTTGGTGTGAGACTGATTTCTTCGGATGTCGAGCTGGCACTCGACATTTGGTGCCCCGTGTGACTACCTTCGGACTTCACGTTGTTTCTCATCGTTCAGTGCTCACCACGCGTCTTTCATCCGCTTTGGATCCCGGTGAGTGCTCCCTTTCCTTCTGGCATTGTGGGGCAGTCTCTTTCAGATCGCGTGTGTGTGATTTATCTCGGACTTCATGCTGTTTTACAACGTTCAGCTCTCACCTCGCCCGGCAAGGGCTGCAGACGCGTCGTTCATCCACGTAGTGGATCCCTGGTGAGTTGCTCCCCCCCTTGCAGTCTCTTTCGGACTCCGTGTGTGCGATTCTGGACTACGTTATGGACTTATCAGCACTTACATCGCCCGGAAAGGGTTAAAGGCGCCTACTCATCCTTTGTGGATCCCTCGGTAAGTGCTCCCTGCTCTTTTTGCAACTCTTGCAATCATGGGGACGTCTCTATCTGCACCACAGACAAAGTTTTCTGAAGACCTTAAATCTCTTTTGGCCAGCAACAGCCTTCTCGTCTCAGATGCTGACCTTCAGTCTCAACAGCAAAGTTTGACTCCAGCCAATCTCCTTTTGGCTGCCGCATCTGTTCCTTTGCCTGCCGACTTTCCCTTGATATATCCAGCATTGCCGCCTTCTGCTGTATATGCACCACCAAAGGCTCCTGTCCTCCCTTCCCTGCATTCTCCGCATTCTTCGCTTCCTGCGCCTCCCGTTACTACTCCTCTCCAAGAATCTTCGCATTCAGCACCCCCCGCTCTTCCACCTCCTCCGCCCAAGGCATCTGGCACCGCTCCTACCATTCCTCTTCAAAAATCTCTCCGTGCTGCCGCTCCGTTGTTGCCTTTTGATTCTGATACTCCAAATCTTGGGATATTTCCCAAGAAATCAGCAAAAGCTATTTGAGTAGAAACGGCTGTCATCATCAGATGCTTAAATTCTTCCTGGGAGAAGGGCAGGTACACTGACTGTAAGTCCATTCCAGAGAGGGCAAGGGCTCGATGTCGGCCCTTAGCAACAAGGTCCATGACGCTGTTGGGTGTAGCATACCCGTTCCTCGGAGGAGTATGAGGCAGGTGAAGCCACTCCACAATAGACACAGTCCCAGGCTTCTGGCCTGTGGTGTACAATATAGCTGTTGGAAGGAGCGGGGTGGCAAATACTGCAAGTGATAACTGTGCCATGGAAAGAGAAGGAATCCTGTCCACCATACATCTGCGGAGATGGTTGTTCACCTTGGTTAGAGCCTCTTCCATTGCAGAGGTGACTGTGATCTTGTCTGCTGGATCCTTATGTCCTTTAAGGGCAGAAAATAGTGGAGACAAAGTGGAGGTGGGCAGGTCCAAATAACTCTTTATCCAATTCAGCTGTCCAAGAATTTGTTGTAAATCCACCAGTTTAAGATGATCAGGAAACTGTAGTTGAGGCGTGACTGGAATGGCTGCAGATGCTGTCAGCTTGTGTCCCAGGCACGTAATGGGTAAGGTCCGCTGGATTTTTTCTTTAGCCACTGTCAATCCAACAGGTTTTATCCTTTGCAGGATTTTGGGACACGGCGGAGGATAAGGCCGTGGCTAACAGGCAAGCTTTATGTGTCACAGTGCCCACTGACTGGCAGGCTTTAAGCATATCAGCAATGGCTATATTTGATGTTGCCATTAGAAGGCGCAGCGCTTGCTTACAGTCCTCATTTGCATTAGCAAACGCAAGCTGGCGTACAATCAGTTCTTGTGCTGCCAGGTCCTGAACTTGCCGCTTGAAGGTATTATACAAGCGATCAACAAATTGTCCATAGGGCTTTGCAGGGCCCTGTCTGATGCTGCCCCATCAGCCATTGCGCTCATTCCTGTCATCAGGGACAGAGGCCAGAGCCTCTTGGGCTGAGGCTGTGGTGGCTGCCCAATACATAGGATCAAGGACCAACTGTTGGGCAATAGGAAGAAAATTGCCTCCTCCCGTCAGCCCATCGAGAACATCGGTTTGGGTCAGCGTCATGGACCTTGTTGCTAAGGGCCGACATCGAGCCCTTGCCCTCTCTGGAATGGACTTACAGTCAGTGTACCTGCCCTTCTCCCAGGAAGAATTTAAGCATCTGATGATGACAGCCGTTTCTACTCAAATAGCTTTTGCTGATTTCTTGGGAAATATCATTCACAATCCTCCTAGAGACCCTCGTTTGTCTTTCCTTACAGGGCTACGTTATGTCTTGCGAACTGCTTTGTCCCCCCTTGCCCTTACCCTCTGCCCTTACTGTGTTCACTGATGGTACCAAATCCAGAGGGGTGGTGGTGTGGGAAGAGGAGGGGGAATGGAAAAGTTTGTATACTACTGAGCAGTCCTCAGCACAACGTGCTGAATTGGCAGCTGTAATTTTGGCATTTCAGCAGTTTGCTAATATCCTTTTCAATCTCATTGTGGATTCTCAGTATGTATATAATCTTTTGAATGTCTTACCATTGTCTTATATCACTCCTGCTATTGATCAAAAATTTGTTTACACTGTTTTCCACTTTGCAGAACTTGGTACAAGCTAGAACTTGTCAGTTTTATGTAGCCTATCTCAGATCTCACACTGGCTACCCTGGGTATTTGGCAGAAGCTAATGCCCAGGCAGACCATGCTTTGAAGAATGGTATTTTTTCATTGTTTTCAGACCCATTTGAAAGTCATTCTGTATTTCATCAAAATGCTAAAGTTCTGGCGAAATTGTTTTCGTTGCCCATTTCTCAAGCTCGAGACATTGGGTCACAGTATGCGCTAAATCTCCCACAGTCATTCCTTTTGATGCAGTCAACCCTAGAGGCCTGCATCCCCTGGCAATTTGGCAAATGGATGTCACCCACACGCCTTCTTTGGCTCCATTTTCTAAGGTACATCTCACTGTGGACACTGCCTCTGGCTTTATCTGGGCCACTCCTCTTAAAGGAGAGACCACTCGACATGTTATTCAACATTTGATGCGCTGTTTTGCTGTTATGGGAAAACCCCATACCTTAAAAACTGACAATGGCCCTGCGTATATTTCTCAGGCCTTTTCTGATTTTTGTTCTTTGTGGGATGCCCTCGCCGGACCGGCATCGCTTGGATTTTACCCCCCAGATCTCTTCTTTTTTTCTCCTCCCTCAGGAGTCCTGCCTTATGATGTGTTCCTCTGAGCATGTACAGAGGGCTGTCTTGGGACTATTGTGGACTCTTGGCAAGGGAGGGGTGAGGGGTTTCAGTGTGTTCCAGTTGTTTCATTTTTGTGCTTTGGCATGGTTCCCGGACAGAAAGCAAGTTGCAATATGGTTCTTTAGCAAGGCCCGCAAAGACAATGGGCTCTGTTCTCGACCTTGTTGCAATCTTTTTAGTTACAGCAAGCGAAATATGCTTGGCTAGTGCCTTTTAGCTGCTGAGAAAAATGATTTTAAAAAGCTTCTCAAAGCTTTGAGTTTTTTTGGGTGGTGGTATTCTAGCATTCCAGTAAATGCTTCATATAAGATTAGCAATAATATGAAGGATAATCGTATAAGTTTATTCCCTGTGTTTTTATCACTTCTTGAAATAGTGCCTTATTGTTTTCGTTTTAATCATAATAGCAAATAAATTTTTAGGTCATTATCCGTATTGTAATTGGACATATGAGTATGTTAATGGATCTTCTTGTTTTTTTTATGTTACCACTATGAGAGGTAGGCCAAAAGTCTCAGTTAATAATGTCACAACCTACATGACCTATGAACAACAGGCTGCGTGTAGAGATTTTTATGTTTGGTTGGACTGGATGAGAAAGAGCAGTAAATCTGCATATTTGCTTCAATCTGATTTATGGTTATTCTGTGGCAAATTGGACCGAAGCTTTGTTTTTAATTCTATCATCTTTGTTTTAAAAATAATTAACAAAAACAAAAAAACAAAAACAAAAAAAGTCAGAAATGAGAGAAGTTGCTTTATAAACTTTTTATGCTTTAAATGTAATCTTTGCCTCTAAAGGTGGAATTTGTGCCTTAATTCATTCTCATTGTTGTATGTATATAACTGATCAATCAACCAATATTTCCGCTATTATTGATTATATGGAACAAATGATAACCCATAATCCTTTGAATCCACCTGAAGGTTTTGATCCATGGGATTGGTTATTTTTTTGGTTACCTAATGGATTATGGTTAAGAAAAATATTATTGATTGTAATTGCATTTTATTATGATGTGCTGTTGTATTCAATGCCTACCTTCTTTGATTTCCCAATGTACTGCATGGTGGTACCGACCACGGCCCACCACAGGGGTTACAAGAGGAATTTATGTTGCAAAGTATAGACGCTTAGGCAATGAAGTGTACGATTCGGACTAATGGTCCCTCTTTTCCTCTTATAATATAAACAAGAAAAGAGGGCATGTGGGGAAATGATTGCTTGTACATAAGAGCATGAGCAAAGTTCTTATTATTGCAGGGTGATTTCATAGCTCAAAGCATCCTTGGAGCATGAACAGCGCGTGAATAGCTCGTGCTGTCCCAAATGATTGGTTAACGTAGCATGGCCTGATGCTCGCATGGTCTAGTGCGATGGTCCTTATCTGCTGGCTGAGAACAAATTGCTTTGCTTATATTTTGTATCTTTCTGACTTCACACAATAAAGGCTGTGCTGCAGTAGCTCTAAGGAGCCAGAGCAGCCATATTTCTTCAACCTATCTTGGTGTGAGACTGATTTCTTCAGATGTCGAGCTGGCACTCGACAGAAGAGGCCGCGCCACCGCTACCACCAGGGCAGCTGTTTCCTCCTGCTCCTCCTCCCTCTACCACCGCAGCTGCCATTTCCCACCCTCTGCTCCCTCAGAAGCCCCACCACATTCGCTGTGGCAGCCAACAGCCAGGGAAAGGGAAGGGAGCCTGGGCCAGCTGGAGAGGGCAAAGGCACATGTCCAGGGTGAAACGGAAGCTCCTCTCTCAACAGCCTTCTTTGCACTCAATGAATGGCAGTTAGCCACTGTGGAGCTGAGTGGCAGGAACCTCTTCTCTGCTCCGGGGAACTGGTGGGAATTTTCGGGACTCTCTGTGACAACATGAGAAGCAGTGATGGCTTGTGAGTTTTCAAATCGGGACAGTTGGTGGGTATGAATATATTTAGCCACAGATGCTACAAATATTCCTGCTTTCCTGGGCTCTGTAGATTAGGATAGCCCTGCCAGGATAGACTCTCAGCATTGATAGAATAATGTAGATGTTGCTGTTTGCAGGATGAAGACCTTAATACAGACAGAGGGAAGCATGAAATTGGATTTGCGTAAGAAATGTTGACTCTGAGGTATGAAAATGAAGTATATGGAATTATTTATTTTTTAGCGAGAGAGAGAGAGAGAGATACAGTGGTACCTTGGGTTAAGTACTTAATTTGTTCCGGAGGTCCGTACTTAACCTGAAACTGTTCTTAACCTGAAGCACCACTTTAGCTAATGGGGCCTCCTGATGCTGCCACGTCGCCGGAGCACGATTTCTGTTCTCATCCTGAAGCAAAGTTCTTAACCTGAAGCACTATTTCTGGGTTAGCGGAGTTTGTAACCTGAAGCGTATGTAACCCAAGGTACCACTGTACTTATTTGCCCAGATGAGGAGAGAGAGAAGAATGAGGGATTCCAGAGCTTGGGGATTTCTCAGACAGTTTGCACGCTACTAGTATTTGGAGGCTGGCAAATTGGAATGAGGGGATTAATTTCATATGATGGAGGCAAGAACAGACAGCGAAATCTCAACATTTCATGAGTAAAAGGGGAGATGCAAGATTCAAAATGGCTTTTTACAAAAGGATACAAAAGAAAGAAGTCAGCAGCTCCAAAACATATCTGGAACCAGTATAGCAAGAAAGGAGACAAGCCTTAAGAATGATCCTGAAACACAAGTTTTGGTAGAAACGTCTCACAGGCACTGAAAAAATAAATAAATGCCATCAATCAAATGTCACCCTATAAAATTAAGCATTAAAGCACATTGTATGGAACACACACAGTCTTACTTTGCCAAACCTTTATTAGGCATTACAAATATAGGCCATATAAAATAGCCATATTTAAAATTTTAAAATATATTCAAATAAACAGCCATGTAAAAATATGTAATAACAAGGATTTTCATCGGAGTGTCTTCCTACTAAATAGTGTCATTCAGCACTCTAAGAGATACTATTGACCAAAACTCAGTCACCCTTGTGGTTACTTTCGGGTTAATGTCAGACAGATAGAATCTGATATTTTCCTTGTGCTATGACTACCCAGAAAAGGGGATAGCACACATTTGCGTAGCTGGTTGTACAATGGACAGTAGAAAAGAATATGTTCTATGGTATCCAGCATATTCAAAGAACATCTGCAATGTCTGTCATTTCTAGAGATGTTTAAATATCTGCCCTTGACAAAAGCTGAAGGGAAAACATTCAGCCGGGCTAACATAAAGGCCTTCCGTTGGACTGGAATTATTAATTTTGAAATATAAGTGACCCTTTTCTGTTGTATTTAAACCATAAAACTTGGGGGAGAAAAATTTATTTACACCTGACTCAATGTTTGGTTTTTTAATGTCCCTTAATCTGGATTGACTATTGCGATAAATATATTGCTCACTTGAATTATACAAGGGTTCCAAGTTAATACCAATAGACCTGATTTTTCTATGTAAGAGTTGGCACCATCTGGATTTCTAAGAGTCCTTAAGTAAGTCAGAAAGGAAACTCGAACTCCGTTGCAACGGAAATGGCAATGCAACCAGTATTTTATAGGGCTAGCCCAGACTCAACATTCCATCGTGTGTATACCTAGTTCTGCACAGATTGTCTCCTACAGATTGTCAAAAATTAGCTGGGAAGACACTTTAGCTTGAAAAATCTGAATAGCAGCTAGTATAAATTGGTTAGATAGAAAATGAAATGAAACCGAATTCCCACAGTAAATTGTTGTCAGGCTAATCATATCTCACCATTTCAATCAGCATTGCAAAAGGTGCAATGTGCCTTAATGAAACAAGTCTTTAATGCAGCCAAGTTGCTTGCCTTCCAGATCAACCTTCGGCTGGCGGAGGCTGATGGGAGTCATAGTCCAAAACATCTGGAGGGCACCAGGTTGCTGAAGTAAGCCTTAACAAAGAGTAGAATTTAAAAACAAATGAACAAGAAATGTCAGCCAGAGATTCATTTAATTTGCACCACAAAACTACAAGACTGGTGCTCACCAAATAACTCATTGCATCACTTAAAAGGGGCTTCAGCAGGCGACACCTATGATTTCTTAAACCAGAGATAGGGAACCTGTGATCTGCCAGATGTTGATGGACTACAACTCCCATCACCCCGTGACCAACAACACCTGGAGAGACTCAGGTCTGCCTCTGGGGTATTTTTTAAAGAGGGAATTTAATAAGATTATTATGCACTAGTGCTGGAACAATGCCTGATAATAAAAAGGTTGCTAATTTTTAAACTGACAAACCTACTTTTGCATGCCTGGACCATGTACTTTGTTACTAGGAGAAAAGTGGGGAGTCACTGCTAGGGGATTATGAGGTCTTAAAGACCCTGATTGCTAGAGAAAATGCAAGAAAACCAGGAAGGGAGAAAAATCACACGAGAAACAATATGTTTCTCATCTCATGAGAGCCAGATTGTTGTGAGACTAAGGAAAAGAGAAAAGTTGAGACAAATAGAAAAGGTGGAACAGCAATTACCTGATCGGGTTATTTGGAGAGTAGGCTCAAAATGTAGAAAGAGCACACTGGATTATTTCACAGTCCAAGAAAATAAGCAGGCAGTGCTGCAACCCACCCAGCACTGTGACCTCCTTATGGGTTTCAGTGAAACCAGGTGGCTTTAAAAGAGGATTGGACACATTCATGGAGGAAGAGAGGGCTATCGAAGGCTACAGCCAGGAGGGCTCTGCTCTCTACCTGCACAGTTAGAGATAGCAATGGAGACTGGAAACCATGGGAGGGGAGAATGCTGCCCTTGTGCTCAGATCCTGCTTGGGAGCTTCCCATGGGGGCATCTGGTTGGCCACTGTGAGACCAGCAGGATGGACTCGGTGGGCCATTGGCCTCATGCCGCAGGCTCTGCTTATGTCCTTGTAATGTTGGAGCTGAGCTTGTAAGTAACACTGGGAAAATCTTGTTTTTAGTACATGAAAATGACAATTTATTGGATCAGTTTAACAAAGGATATACATTGTTGGATTGCTTCAGGAAGTGGAGGGGATGGATTGTGGTTTAAGCTGAAAAAGCCCAACCTTCCACAACTCCAACACTGCAAATATGTACACTTCCCCAAAATTGTTGATGGACATTTTACTTTTAAAATTGAGGGGACAAATCAAGTGTTTCAGTGGTGGGATATCTGGATCTGCACCAGCCACAAAGGGAGTCAAGCAAGGGTGTATCCAGCCTTATATATAAATGACATTGTCCAGTGCATAGCATCTCCAGTGTATCATGCCCCTAAACTGGCCACAAAACCCATCTCTATTCTACTATATGCAGATGATGCGGTTCTCCTGTCTCAAGCAAAAGTAGGCCTAAGAAGATTGATCAGAGCATTTTCAGGCTATGGCCAGAGAGAACAGCTGGCCGTGAACTACAAGAAAATCAAAACCATGGTTTTCTCAAGAAACTATAGGGCACACAGATGGCGTATGGACAACCAGCCAATCAAACAGGTCAAAGTTTTCAAATATCTTGGCCTTATTTCCCAGTCCACAGGGTCATGGGGAGCACACCAGAAATGTGCAAAAGAAAAAGCACCTCAAAGCACCAAAATTCTGACAGGCTTTTTCCACACCAAAGGTGGCATACATATACTCTCAGTTCTGGAAGTGTTCCAAGCTAAACCCCTAGCACAGATTTGGACTGGCACCCACCATGGATCTATGGAAGCTGTCCAATCAAAGTTCTTAAGGCAAAAATTTTCTGTACCACCCTGTGTCGTGTCCCAAACGCATCATTGCGCCTAGAGGCCAATCTCCCCTCAGTAGAAATACGGATCTGACACAGGACATTCAACTTCTGGCTTCCCCTAAACTCAACCCCCCTGGTCTAATAGCCCTAGTGCAACAAGACTGCCACAAGAGTGCCTGGTCTAAAACTGACAATCAGAAACTTTGCTCTTGTGGTTTATCCCCACAACAACTACTCACTGTGGGTTATAACAAAGCGAACAGTCTAATTTGCCAATGCCTAAATGATATTGAGCGTCAGAACAACTTGGCCACAATAAGGAAATTTTGCCCATGGTATGACCATTTTCCACCCCCCTCCCACTTTGACTCTCTGGCATCCTATCTGTCTAATCTAGCAATCCCAAAATATAGACCTGCCTTCACCCTCGCAAGAGAATGTACTGCCCTCGGATGTACTTGAGGGACGATTCCAACAGATTCCATACAAAAAACGCTTATGTCCCTGTGGAGATGGCAGCACCGAATCGGTGGCGCATGCCCTCCTGGTGTGCACTCTTTACAAAGACCTGAGGAACGAGATTATCACGTCTCTTTTATTGACCATTCAGGGTTGCCCAACCACTGGCACAGCGTCGTTACTCCTGGCAGATCAAGAGGAGCAGATGTGGCAAGGTTTCTAGCTGGGGCAATCAGAATAAGGTCCACTACAGTGGCACCTCGGGTTAAGAAATTAATTCATTCTGGAGGTCCGTTCTTAACCTGAAACTGTTCTTAACCTGAAGCACCACTTTAGCTAATGGGGCCTCCCGCTGCTGCTGCGCCACCACAGTGCGATTTCTGTTCTCATCCTGAAGCAAAGTTCTTAACCCGAGGTACTATTTCTGGGTTAGCGGAGTCTGTAACCTGAAGCGTCTGTAACCTGAAGCGTATTTAACCTGAGGCACCACTGTATTTGACTGCTGATTCAGGACCCTAAACCGTGTTTTATATAATCGACTTTTTATTTTGTTCTGTGTATATCACAATGTTCTTTTGTTGCTATGGCTGACAGTTGACGCAATTAAAGTTTCATTCATTCATTCATTCATCCATTCATTCTTATGGGTATAAAATGGGGAGGGGCAGAACCATGTGTGGCACCTTGAGCTCCTTGGCAGAAGAGGTGGGGTATTAATGTAATAATGAGTGAATCTAGTAATAACTGGATTTCTCCAAGTCTGCATGCTGCCTGTACTGGGTACATATCTTCTCTTTGGAGCTTCAAAAGAGGCAGACGCCATCTTTGGGCAAAGAAATGGCATATTGAGTGACAGAATTAGTTCTCCCTAAATGCAAAGAGGAGCACACTCCTCTTAGGCCTGTTTTCTTTTGGCTCTGCTTGGGGACACACAGAAACCTAGAGACATGCAAATAAGTCTGGAAAGGGGGCAAGGGCTCCTTGTGGGCCCACCCCCAGTCCCAATAGGAGCCAATGTGTTTCCCACTGGTGAAATTGGGGCAGGCAAGCAAGGGGGAGCTGACTGGGTGTCACAGTCGGGAGAGATTTACATGACCCCCTGTGACAATTATTTAATTACATGAAACCCAGATGAGAGTGATTGAGAAAGCAAGAAGGATGGAAGGGACTGGCGACTACTTCTAAGCAATTACAAGAACACAATGCTGAATCGCATCTTGAGGACCCAATGGCTCGAAATGAAATTGGGGAGGAAAGCCATAAATGGAAGCATAGAACAAATGCAAATTGTGTTTCCAATATAGAACTCCCCCCCCCATCTCTCTGTGTGAGAGACAGAGAGAGAAATTCACAGCGGAAAATATTAATATGCTAGGAACATGAAAACTGGTGCTATCATGCTGGAATGTTGTGATGGATTTAGGATGAGCAGGCAGGGAAATAAGTAACACTTTTATGAGAAAGCCGTCATTCTTCACATGGTTCAGGGACAATAAGGTTCAAGGTGACACATTACCTTATATCTGTGGAAGATGATAAGATGGAATTGAGACATTGGAATTTGTCATAAAGTTATGATTTTCCGAGCACTGCTTTGGTTTCGCCAGAAGCGGCTTAGTCATGCTGGCCACATGACCTGGAAAAACTGTCTACGGAAGTGGACAAATGCCGGTTCCCTCGACCTTTAAAGTGAGATGAGCGCTGCAACCTCAGAGTCGTTCATGACTGGACTTAACTGTCAGGGGTCCCTTTACCTTTACTTTTACCTATGATTTTAAAAAATAACAAAATATAGCTAATATTTATTTATTTAAAGTAAATATCTATTTCTATTTTTTTCAGACTCATGGAATTATAGTTGGAAGGGACCTAAAGGGTCCTCTAGTCCAACCCCCTCCAGTGCACAATCTGCTCCTTTATATTTTGCTCCTTTAAGTAACCAAGAAAGCTGTAACATTGATGGATATATAGAGTCTATTTTTTAAAAAAAGGGGGGGGCAGATACCACACCTGCAAAATTCATGGATGTGGCACCACTTATAGATTTCACCATTTTAATCATTGCACTCCATTCAGTGCCATTATCATCTGTCACCTGATTCCAATACATTGAATATTCACTATCACTGACCTGAATTAGATGGTTTACAAGACGCCATATCGGTGCAGATTCTAAAAGATTCTGTATGTGTATGTTACATAACTCACTGGAGCGCCTGGTGAACAATGACCGCTGGATACAAAAGTATTTCTCTAATGCAACCGCAGAAGATTTCACAGTGTCAGTTTAAATCCGACAAGATGTCAAGTTATCAAGCTGAGAAAAACACTAGTCTTTCTTTGCACTCCTAGACATCCCTCTAGAAAATTATTTCAAAGGTGGAGGGGGATTTCTGCATTAACAATATAAAAACAGAGTCTCTGTTAAAAATGGAAGTTGCTTTAATGCCCAATTTCACTGTGGAATGACCATCAGCCTCCCCCATGAAGAGAGAGATCTCAGAGCAGATGTTCAGATTGCTTGCTATGTCTTTGTGCAATAATTCTCACTGTTCTCTAGCTCAGCGTTTCAGCCTTAGGAATTCATAGCAGAACGATGCGTAATGAGTAAAGAGTCTCGTTCCTTTGCGACGCTATTGCAGGGAACCAGCAGTGAAAGAGGACCAGCGGCTACCAAGTCTTCTTTGGCCTTCCAGTTCGTCCCTGAAAGTTCCCTGGAAATGATGGGAAGGGCAGAGCCTCTGCTTGGCATGCAGAAGGTCCAGTCCCCAAGGGCATCTCCAGGCAGAGAGACTCCTTGCCTGAAACCCCAGAGAAATGCTGCCATTCAATAGAGAAATACTGAGCTATTAGATCTATGGTGTGACTCTCATGGAATCCAGATGCTGTGAAAATGCTTTTTAGAAAGCGTTTTGAAAAATATATTAAATTTACCATAAGCTCAGCATTGCCATCTAGTGTCACATTTTTATAATGCACCTAAAACACTATACTCGCAGCTGTATAGCTGGATGTATAAGGCAGCTTCCTATGTTCCCTGTCAAGCCACCCCTTTGCCAAAGCTTCTGGCTTTGGAGCTGAGGGAACAATATCAATAAACAATCCAATCCGGTCCTGCAATAGGGGCCCCTGCAGCAAGGAAACGTGTAAAGCCCTCGCTTCCTTTCTGCAGGATTGAGCCCAGGGTGCCAGGATGGTGCAGTTAAATCTGGCTAAATCCAGCACCAGAGGATGGCAAGATTGCAAAAAGGGGCCATTGTCAAAACAGCGCATCACAGAAGGCTTAAGTACTATCAAAGTAAAAATGGTCATTCTGTTTGTTTCCCCAGTTAAGAGATGATCATTTGGGGGTCAAGGGGAGCTGGCAGGACGGCTGGAGTAAACTCAGCTGCCTGTGCAAACTGAATAGAAAACTGCTTGGGATGTTTAATAGGAAATACCCTTTTATAGATGGGGTTGCTTACCAAGAGCCTAGACGATGCTTTTGTCGATCTTCAGCATGCCAGTGTTTTCTGTGTTAACCTGTGTTTCTTCAGACTTAATTTATGGCATTTAAAACAACAACAATAAAATAAACTGCAACTGCAGCACCGCCCTGTCAAATGTGGACAGCAAAATGCTTCTGAGGCCTTTCTGGGCTTTTTAGTCCTTTAATGAGACACTTCGTGTGCACAGCTTCAGCTTGATCTACTGCGGGTGGAAGTTTAGTTATGAATCATCTACTGCTGGCCCTTGCAATAGGTGCTCTCCATTCCTCTAATGTCAGTTTCTGTTCCTGCAGGGGGAAGGAGGCTATTTTATTTATTTCTTCCTCCCCTTTATTATTTTTAAGGATGGAGAGTGAGTGCTATTTCTACTGTTTAAAAAATAAAAAAGCCAAGAAATTTTTAATTAATGTTGTGGGGTACTTTTGTTGGACAGGATTCACTTGTGAGTAAAATATGGGAGGCTATTGACCATAGATGATAGTGGAGACATCTCTCTAAAATATCCTTCCTTAGGAGTCCTATCAAGTTTTTTAAAAAAATAAAAAAACACATTTATTCAGAAGTTACAATGCAGCTATGTCCACTGCCATAATATAGAGATTGGTCACTCCAATCCTCCTGCCAAGCTTTGACTCTGCATGCCTTAAGTGTTCTTTCAACTCTGTGCCTTCCAGCTCAACAATTCCATGATTCTATAAACACCATGGATAGACAGTTCAGTCTGTTTCCATTCCATGTCAATTTCACATGCATCCATTTACAACTCCATTCCATCTTGCTACTGAAATCAATCTGTAATCTTCCTTCCTTCTGTTTTTTTAATTCATATAATGCTTATTTAAGCATGTTTCTAAATACTTTTAAAAATCATAGACTATGTATTTAAATACTTATTTTCTCTCAATGTACACATTCATAAATGTATTTTATCATATAAACACACACGCGCGCGCACACACACACACACACAGACAGACATACTTTTTAAAATAAATAAAAAAGTATAGTGGCTAGTGGCTTGAATTAATTAATTTTTATAATGAATGATTTTAGAATGTTGTTTATGTTGTACTTTTGTACTGTTTTATTGTTGTTAGCCGCCCTGAGCCCGGCTTCGGCTGGGGAGGGCGGGATATAAATAAAATTTATTATTATTATTATTATTATTATTATTATTATTATTATTATTATTATATTGGCATGTTATTTCAGCTGAGAATTGTTTTGCAAAATTCAGAGAAGTGTAAAATATAAAGGATAATTATGTTCCAGTTTGTATATTAATTTGGGAAATGCAAATGAGGCCAGTTTGCTTTAAAATGTGGGCTAATTGAAATGATTGCCTGTTCCTCTCTAGCACCTGGGTGCAATGCTTGTGTAGGATCAGATTGTTGGGCCGGGTGCTCTGGACTCAAGTTGGCAGCGCTGCCATTGCATTGTTCCCAAAGATGCCCCCTGAAGTGCTTTTCCTTGGAGATGCCAAGGATCAGACCTTTTAGCATGCAACATACAGGATGTGCTGCTGCCAGGGGCTGTGCAGCAGAGTGAGGCCTGCAGGAAGGAGGTCCCCAGTTCACCCTCTCTGCCCACCCTTGAGGCTTACGCACTCAAACACTTCATTCTTCCATTAAACCTCATTACACTGTGATAATAATCCCTTTTGGATAGCAGCAGTTGCATGGATGCCTTTGAAAGTCAGCTTCCCCCCTGGAGCCATGGGGAGGGGGAAAGGGGGAGGCCGGGCTGATGGCCACACACTCACTCACCCGGAAGCCAGCCGGAGGCTCCAGGCACAGCCAGCGCTCCAGTACCCCTTTTGCATTTCCCTGCATTTTCCCAATTAAATTTCCTCCACCAGAGGGGAGGGACGGAGAGGGAGAGAGGCGCCATAAAGCCATTAGCATTAGTAATTATGCAAACGCTTCAGGGAGTTGAATGTCCGTCATTACACATAATTAATGCTTCTGGTTATGAGTGGCGGGATTGTTCCTTTTTACTTTTCTCCCACCTCCCCCACCTGCTCCCATCTGGGATGGGGGGTTGTTTTCGAGTGCAGGGAGGGCCATGTTATTGTGTTTAATCTGCATATTCAAAAGACCTGTTTGGGTCTGCATGAGGCTGGGATGGAGAGAGGCAGGGAAGACTCTCAGACACAGCAGAGGTGCTGCAAATCCTGGACGGAATCTCAGGAGAGAGGAAGCAGCCTGTTAACGTGCCGGCCTGGCGGGGGAAGGCTGGATGAGCACAGTCACTCACACTCTCCTGTCTTGGGTTGCAGGGGTTGGGCTAGATGACTCTTGGGGTCCCTTCCAACTCTACGATTCTATGATTCTATGGATCATTCAGGCCTCACGCCCTTCTTCCTACAGTGGGGAATTCCTTTTGGCTCAAGGGCCAGATTCTAATGGCTTTGATCTTCTGAGGGCCACATCATTATCCTTAGCATTGATATCTCAGCATTTCTCCCAAGGAACTCGAGGTAGACTACAGGGCTCTTCCCCCAGCTCATTCTGTCCCCACAACCACTTGCATGTCAGAGTGGAGGCAGGCACTGCAGTCGTGTTTTCAGCCAAGCTGGAGGCAGCAGCGCTTCTGAACACCAGGTGCTGGAAGCCATTGGAGGGGAGAGTGGCTCTTGTGCTCGAATCCTGCTTGCAGGTTTCCCACATGCATCTGGTTGGCCACTGTGAGAACAGGATAGTGGACTGGATGGGCCCTTGGCATCTTCCAGCAGGCCTGTTCTGATGTTTCTCCTTTTCTTTTCCAAGGGCCATATGCGCTCATGTGTATATAGAGACATCCTTTCATGTGCCAAACAAGCGACCTCTCTGCTTAAAAAATAAGAATCAACCAGTTTCTCCAAACAACAACAACAACAACAACAACAACTTCTTCTTCTTCTTCTTCTTCTTCTTCTTCTTCTTCTTCTTCTTCTTCTTCTTCCTCCTCCTCCTCCTCCTCCTCCTCCTCCTCCTCCTTCTAGAACAGTCTGTCAAAGTGTTCTAGATCTCAGAAGAGGGGAGGGGAGTGTGTCACAATATGAGCCCTGAGTGAAAGGTGCACCAAATATCCACCTGCCCTTCTGCGAGGGAAGGGGAAAAAGTTGATTCAGTTTGCATTTAAAGGGGAACTATTCTAATTTGCACTTTCCAAAGAAATTTGTGAACTGAAATGCTGCTGCCCTTAGAAATTCTCATTCCCCTGAATTTTGCAATGCAATTGTCCAGCCACGCAATGTGTACTAAAATGCATTTATAGTGGGTAAAGTATGCACAAGAAAGCATCCACCAGTGAAAACAAGCTACAAGAGAGGCATTGTACCTGCAGAAATGTGAGGTAAAATGACAAATGAACATGTGTCTATTAGGAGAAATGTGCAGTAAAATACTAATGAGTTTTCATGAGGACTTAAAAAGAAAATCACAAACTGATGTGGAAATGTGAAGAACCAAACTTAACACTGGGAAAATGAGGAAGTGGAGCAGACCTCCTTGCACATCCTTGCCATCTTCACAGTGCTGGCCACGCCTCCAGGAGCAGGTTTGGGCCATTTCAGAGACAGTGTACTAGAAAGACATGCACACAAAACTGGATTCTTAGATGGGTGACCAGTCTTGTTTGGCCCCAGACTCAGGCACCCCAAGTTCCACCCAGATAAGGATAGACTCCACTTCCCATCATCCATAATCACTAGCCATGCTGACTGGAGTCCAACAACATCTAGAGGGTCACTGGTTTCCCAGTCCAGTGTTGCAGTGTTGCTCTCCCTCTCAAGCAACGCTGGATGGGCTTGGAATCATAGAATTGTAGAGTTTGAAGGGACCTCCCAGGCCCATCTAGGTCAGCCCCCTGCAATGCAGGAATCTCAGCTAAAGAATCCCTCATAGATCACCATCCAAGTTCTGCTTAGGAACCTCCAAGGAAGGAGAGTCTAATTCCTCTCGAGGGAGTCTGCTCCACTGCCGCGGCTCTTACTGTCAGACAGTTCTTCATAATGTTTAGTGGGAATCTCCTTTCTTGCAATTTGAATCTGTTGTTTGGGTCCTGCCCTCTGGAGCAGCAGAAAACAAGCTGGCTCCCTCTGCTCGGTTTCAGTGTTGATTACTGGGCTGACATGATTACTCTCGGCTTCTAGGCGGCTGAATGATTCCAGCACCATGGACAGTGATGGACACTTGCTGAGAGACCATTGGCTGCCCGTGTGGCTCCTGCTCAGCAGCAAAGCAAGCTGATCAGGTGCCTGGGGTGCGGTGCATGTGCCCTGTGCCCAGGGGCAGGGCCAGCTGCCTGCAGGGCGGGGCCAGCCAGGGCAGGACACTCCATGGGGCCTCCGAGGAGTCTGCCTGCCTCCTCCCACTCAGCCGCACTACAGCTGGGGGGGGGAGGCGGCTGGCGGCCTGTTTGGGGCAGCGCAGAGCCTGTGGGCACCCAAGCCACTGCGTCACTCCCAGGAGAGAGGTGTGGCTTGGCACGCTGCAGGCCCTGTGGTGAGTGCTGCCCGGCATTTTGTCACCCCCCTCAGTGGTGACACCTGGGGTGGCCCACCCTCACCGCACCCCCTTCCTCCACCTCTGCTTCTGGTAGCTTCTGCTTTTGCTCCACCCAGAGTGGTGGCACTGCATTTTGAGCCTGCTTTTCCAGAAGATTCACTTTACCCCCTTCCCCCACAAACCATTTGCCGAAAGAGACTTTGGAGATTGGTTGTTCCAGCTTTCAAGTTGTTCTATGTTTTGTACAACGTTTGCACGCTTGGTTTGCAGCTCAAAGGAGCCAAGGGGGAGGCGGCGCTTCAGCAGAAGTGCTTGACTGAAATTCTTGATGCGAGAGAGAGAGAGAGAGAGAGAGAGAGAGAGAGAGAGAGAGAGAGAGAGCACTGAGCTCCCCTCAGGCTTAGGCTTGCCATACACCAGGAAAATTCCTGACACATCCTGGTTTTTGGGTGCACAAATGACGTGGGGAGGGGGGGGGGAATTTTGTCGAACTGGCAAAGTGTCAGGGGAAACCCTGATGGCAATGTGATGGAAAAAGCAGCAGAAATAGCTCCAAAAGCTCCAGATCACTATTTTGGAGATTCCCCCAAAAAGTTCAACAATTTTGGTTTGTTCCCAAAGAAAGCTCAACAGGTTTTGGTGGGTTTCCTAAATAAAGCTCAACAATTTTACTTTTTGAAACATGGCGGCCCTACTCAGGCTGAGGCCTTTTGCTAAAGGTAAGAGCTAGCCCCCTTTGAGAATAGCTGCTCTGCAGGCTTACGAGAGGAGAAGTGTGAAGAAGGACTTCCTTTGGTCCAGTCCTGACTCTCCAGCATTCAGCTTCATTACAAAAACATAGATAATGTGAGCAACAGACATGGCTGCTCCCTCATGTTCGGTCTGGCTCTGGGAGCATCCTTCTTTTCAGCTGTAAGACATGGAAGAGGATGCTGCCCTCGGTGTACCACTGGGAGAGTGCACAAGCCTGCCATCTGGATGTGGCCGGAGTCCTGCTATGTGCTCCAAGCCCTCTGGGTATTGTGGGCTATCAGTCCAAATAAATTAATGACTATATGCTGGAAGTGGATGAGCTGACATCGCCGGAAGTTTACCAGAAAGAATCTTGAGGGCTGGGAGAATTAACATCCAGCTGTCGAATGTGACTTGCGCCAGAGGCAGAGAAAGTGAGCGTCTCTGCAGGCCTGTCCTTCGACCGGTTGTGGAAATGGAACTGGTGGAGCAAAGCACCAGTCTCTTGCCTCCTCCTCCTCCTCCTCCTCCTTACCCCCCCATCCCGTGTGTGCGCATGTAACAGAACAAGGATAAACACTTCATGTACACGCATGTGCAGACAGACTCTGGAGATTGCTGAAGGCGCAAGTTTAAATCCCACATCAAAGGCAAGAGCCGAGCAGCAGTGCTGTTCAAAGGCTCTCTTTCCCTTTTCTGGGAAAAGACAGATTGTCACTTTGATTAAGAGATTCTAACTAGCGGGGGGTGGAGGGGACTGGGAGGAAGCAAGAGCGAGGTGCTGGAGAAGCGGAGGTTTGCGTTTTGACGCTCTCTCCCCTTTGGCCATCTTAAAGAGTATTTGGGTTGGGGGGAGGGCAGCGCAGAAAGAGATGTAAGGCAGCCAGTGCAAAAACCGAGCTTAGTGTAGGATAATAAATTAAGAAAGGAGGAGGGGAGAATGGTGGAAATGTTATTATCAAAATGTCAGGACATATAACCAGCGTGGCTTGCTTTAATATGGTGAACACTGATGTATTTACTTTCCCTGCTCTTCACACAAGGTGTTCTTGGGTGAACTGAGGTGCAGCCACAGCCTCTGTGCTTGTGGCAATCACATCACAGCTGGGGGTGGGGAGAGAGAAAAGAAGGGAAAGGGGTTCTGGGAAAGACGAGGCAAATTACTGTAGTGTATCCTCCAAGTGCCCCGATTTTCTAGGGACAGCCCCGGAATTACGAAAGCCATTCTGGATCTGATTTGATCCTGGAATGTCCCTATTCCCCCACTAGTGCTGTCACTGCTGAGCTAGGGGAGGAGGCGCCACAATTTAGGAAGGACATTGACAAGCGGGAATGTGTATGGAGGAAGGTGACCAAGATGACTGAGGGTCTGTAAACCAAGCCTTATGAAGAATGGTTGAAGGAGCTGGGCATGTTTAGTCTGGAAAATAGGCTAGATAGAAATGGAGCAAACTTGTTTTCTCCTGCTTTGGAGGGTAAGACTCGAAGCAATGGCTTCGAGGTACAAGAACAGAGCTTCCAACTCAACATAAGGAAGAAGTTTCTGACACTAAGAGCTGTTTGACAGTGGAATGGTCTCCCTTTGGAGGCTGTGGACTCTCCTACCTTGGAGGTTTTTAAGCAGAGGTTGGATGGACACCTGCCATGGACTCTTTAGCTATGCTTGTAGGGGGTTGGACTAGATGACCCTTGGGGTCAAATCCAACTCTACAGGATTAATGTGTTCAATGGTGGAGGGTGCTGTGTCCCGTTCAAGTAGTTGTGGTGGCACTCCTCCTTCTGCTGATAGGATATGCTCCATGGAGTGGGGTGGGGACCAAAAATGGGGGCTCAAGGAGGGTCATTTGGTGGGGAGTGAGACTGTTAACATCTGAGGAATGTTAAAGCATACCCTGTAGGCAGCTATATGGCTGCTAGCTGAAACAAGATGGAGGAGTCTTCTTCACCTGGTTCTATTCCAATCGTGTTTTCTTTGAGGTTTCTCCATGTTGCTCTCTTGGTATGCCAAGGATGTGGCATCGTAAAGAGACACTGAAGTGCCCCCGACGGTGCTGGCCTTGCGTGGCAGCCGGGGGTGGAGGAGTGGGTCGAGGGTCTCCCTGCTCAGCCTTGAAGCTTGCATGGCCCAGTCATTGTCTCTCACTCTAATCTACCTCAGAAGGTTGTTGTGGGGATTCAGTGAGGGAGGGGAGAGCCATGTGTGCTCCCCTGAGCTCCCTGGAAGAAAAGGTGGCATGCAAAGGTAATAAAATAAAACCTCCCCCCCCCCATTTTTATTGGTTTTTTTAAAAAAACAAACAAAAAACAAAAATGCTTACTTAACATAAGATCACAATATGAAGTTTCAGTTTCTTGTTGGTATACGAATGTTTCCAAATCATAATAAAGAAAAAACAAAAATATATTCTTTGTCAATTGACTTATTGATGTTTTGATTCCCTCTGACTTCCCTCCCCTTTTTACTTGGTTCTTTTAAAGTTCTTGGTGTTGGATGCCGATCATTGTGAATCTAGATTGTTGGTAACCAGCTTCTCCACTACTTTTTGATAGTTATCATCCCAAGAGTTAATCTAAACCAGTGCAATAAAATAAAATCTGAAGTTGAAGTGCATAGGCATGTGCAGGGGGTGCCCAGGAACACCCCCAAAAGGGGAAGGGTGAAGAGCAGCAGACAAGGAAGCCCCTCCCTGGCTGCAGCCCCTCCCACGGCTAGCATGGCAGATCACACCCCATGGCAGACCACACCCAAGGGAATGAATCCCTCCTGTATCCCTCAGCCCCTCCTGTAAGGATTGCAAAACAATGCAGGCAAAATGGGCTGAACAAGAGGAAGGGCCACCACTCAATCTCTCTCTCTCTCTCTCTTGTTCTTTTCCAAACTTTGTTGAAAATTTGGGGGGGAACCCCCCCCCCAACATAAAGTGTTGTCTTCCAAGACAAATGCATGTACATATGTTAAGTATTGTGTGCAGTCATCCACCTGGTACCAAAACAAACTTGGAAAATCTTTTACATTACAAATTCAGCTCAGATCCACAGGGAATACTTGAATCTAGAGCATTAGGATAATTTCTTCATGGTGGCCGCCATGACTGAGATGGAAGGGAGATCATTGTACTATTGTCAATGAAAAATATAAATTGAGACCTTATGGCGTCAAACCCAGGTCCTAAACTCAGCCCCCAGCACCTCCAGGCAGGGATGGAAAAGGATCCTATCAGAAACCCAGGAGAGCCACTGCCAGTCAGTGTAGACAATGGAGAGCTTCTTGGAGCTTGTGACCTGACTTGGCAGAGGATTCCTGCATTGCAGGGGGCTGCACTCGGTGACCCTTGTGGTCCCTTCCAACTTTACAATTCTAAATTTCTATGATTCTAAGGCAGCTTCCTATTATCCTATGAAAGTGCTATTCAAATATTAAGCATTATTGTAATTCAGAGCAAGGTCAGATGGAGCCAACTGGTTTCTCTCCATTGCATTTGCTTTGCTTTCTGGTCAGGACTCAAGGTCCTGTGTGCTGCATTGGAGTTATTAGCATAATGCTAACACTCACATCTATTTCTGCCCCTCCTCCTCTACATTTCCTTAAATTTCAATTTTTAATGTTGGCTTCTAGGGATGTTGCACAAGCATCTTGTGCCCTGGGTACCAACCAATTCTCCAATTAGCAAAGGTGCACTCTTTCTGCAACAAATGTGACATGCTTTCTTTCCAGAGAATTGGTGGTGGTGAGTGCGCCCTGGTCCAGCCGCAGGGGCAGAGCTCACAAACAGCCTGCCTTCTTGGACTCCGAAAGGCAGGTACTCTCTGTGGCCATTTTAAATCCATCTCAGTGGAAAGCATTATTACTTATTATTTATTAGTCTTAAATATTCCTGCTCGCAGCCACCGTGGCACTGAAAGTAAAATGTTATATATTTAACGCAGCAAATGCAGAGACATGAGGCTAAATGCAACACATAAAAGTCTTTATGGCACCATAAACAGACACTCAAAACCTTTCTCAGCCTGCCGTCAATCCAGGTCTCTCCCAAGCTGGACAGAATCCTTGCGGGTGCCCTTGAGTGTTTGGCAAAAATGGGATGAAGACACTGCTGGTAACAGAAAGGAGCACAAGCAGCTGTTGAAAAGTTAACTGTGTGAGTCCTGCTCAGGCATTGAAAAGGTATATCAGAGTGTAAGAACATCAGAAGAGCCCCGGATCTGGCCCCTGGCCCATCTGGTCGAGCACCCTTTTGCCACAAGGGCTGACAAGTAACCCAGAAGCAGCACCCAAGCAACTGATATTCATCTAAAGTACACAGGGCGAGGATCGGAGTATAAATTTGATTCAATCAACATTTAAAGACAAACCTACAGGACTTACAATTTTGGAAACAATATGCAGACTGAAATGCAGTCCTCCTTCGAAAGTCACACTCCTCTGAATTTTGCAGTGCCATTTTTCAGCCAAGTAATGCGCATAAAAAAGCCTGAAGTGCAGATAAGAATGCATATACCATGGGTAGGCAAACTAAGGCCCAGGGGCCGGATCTGACCAATTGCTTTCTCAATCCGGCCTGCGGATGGTCTGGGAATCAGCGTGTTTTTACGTGAGTAGAATGTGTGCTTTTATTTAAAATGCATCTCTGGGTTATTTGGGGGACATAGGAATTCGTTCATTTTTTCCCTTCAAAATATAGTCGGTCCCCCCACAAGGTCTGAGGGACAGTGGACCAGCCCCCTGCTTAAAAAGTTTGCTGACCCCTGTCATATACAGTATTAGAGAATGTAATGTTCAAAAGTGCATTATATGAGGGAGAATTGCTAGGCAAAATGGTGTATTGTAGGCAGAATTGCATCAAAAAACTGTTTATTAGGAGAGATTTGCTGCTCAAATGCTGCTGAATTTTCAAGAGGAACATAATAATAATAATAATAATAATAATAATAATAATAATAATAATAATAGAAGAAGAAGAAGAATTGCAAGCTGATGTGCTACTGTGGGGGACTGAACTTAAGAAAAATGAGAAACTGAGAGAAACTGGAACTGACAGATTCCCCCCTCCCTATGTAGGATCAGTAGAACCTAAGAAGAGGTCTGTTGGATCCGGCCAAAGGGGCCCCATTCAGTACAGCATCCTGTTCTCTTAGGGGCCGACCAGATGCCTGAATGGGAAACTTGCCAGGAGGATCCGTTCCCAAGAGCACCCTCTTCCCGCCTGCGCTTTCCAGCTGCTGGTCCTCAGAGACATGTGCTGCCTTTGACCCCGAAGGCAGAGCAGAGCAACTGCACATGGTGACCATTAGCAGCCCTCTCCTGCGCCTGGCATTTATCTGATCCTCTTTTAAGGCCTTCTAGGTCAGTGGCCATCACTGCCTTCTGCAGGTAGTTTATCAATGGGATGCATGACTAGATCCTTCCTTTTATCAGTCAGTCGGGGGGCGGCATAAGCACAACACCCCTTCCAACATGCCCCTTCCAATGTTAGCTGCACTGCTAACCTTCCCATGGGACTGGAGCACAGAGGCTGCGATCCCCACTGTTCCACAAGTCTTTGTCTCTTCTAGAATACAGTGAAAGGCTTCTCTCCATAACACAGTCCTTTCTAGTCCTTCTTGTCAACAGTCATAGTGAGGGTTGAACAAGAAAGCTGTTGTTAGCATAGCTATTTGCAGGAGTTAGTAGCAGTGAGGAGCTGAATTGGTCCACTGCACTGCTACTGTCCATTTGGGAATGCAGACGACGCACTTGAG
The DNA here is from genome assembly GCF_965112155.1 of Podarcis liolepis. NCBI lineage: Eukaryota > Metazoa > Chordata > Lepidosauria > Squamata > Lacertidae > Podarcis > Podarcis liolepis. Next base: position 77,440,290 of record NC_139564.1, read on the forward strand.
ACTTGGCTGAGTGGAGACTTGAACTCTGATCTCCTAGGTCCTAGCCTGGCACTCCAACCACTACACCTCACTGGCTCTTGCTGGGGGAGGGGGCTCAGAAAGTAACCCAATGGGAAACCTAAGATCCCCCCTGCTTTCTGAAGCATTATACAATTGCTGTTGCCTCAGAGTATGTTCACGCAGTACATTTCTAGGAGTGACCCTTAATAAAAGTTTCCTGGGATCAGAAAGTGAAATTAAGAAATGTCTTCTCCAGCAAAGGAGAAGCTGGTTGCTCTTGCTCCTGTTTACACTGAAAGTTTGTTCGGCACCAGTGATGCCATGTTCAGTTTTGAAGTGCAGGAACCAGGCCCTCAAGAGGAAGCCAAGCAGGCAGGCATCAGAGACCAGGTTGAGGAGTACAGTTCTGATGAGGAATGGCGGGAGCCTCCCCCTCCCCCTGCTCCTGACTAGGATCCTGAAGCTGCCCAGGAGCAGTGGAGCAGTATAGATTTGGAACAGTGGTTTGCAGAAGGGCATAGTTCTGAAGAGACAGGTTGGGACAAACTGGGGGGTGAATAGCAAGGTGAAGAAGAACTGGAAGAGAGAGAGCTAACAGACTCTCTCTCGCTGGAAAGTGTCCAGCCTATCAGTCCAAGGTCACATAGAGCAGATAAGCTGGCTATACAAAAAGCACGGTGGAATCTTGTGGCACAGTAGGGAGGAGGCTGCCATCCTGTACAGCAGGGGTGAGGAACCTCCTGACAGAGGGGTCAATTGGTCACTCCAAGCCTCTCTTTCGGGCCCCCGGGTCTTGCCAGGTCATGCCCCTTTCCAGCTCCTCCTGGCTTTCTCCCGTGCCATCTCAAGCACTTTTGCCTGGCCACGATGTGTCAAGGGATCGCAATGATGCCTCTTGCTTGCCAGGGATGAAGGAGGGAGAGGGGTGGGCATTTGTCCTCATGTCTAGAAACTTCAGACTTTGCAGCATGGAAATGTGGGCTGCTGGACCACGGAGAGAATGACACCTGCTGCTCCTGCTCACATGTGCCTACCATGGGCATGTGGGCCCCGGAAGGTTGCCAGTGGAGAAATGTGGCCCTTGGCCTAGAAAAGGTTCTCTATTGCAATGGTACAGAGCTCCCTGGAGGTGAGCTCAGCATCAGGTCAGTCTGGATTGTCCCTTGTCAGTCAAGGTTGCTCCAAAGCACCAGACTGAGCCCTGAAAAGATTGGGGAGACCCTGTGCAGTCCTAGTGCAGGACCCCTGCATGTGGGGAAATGGAGGGGGAGCAGTCTTGGGGGCAATTCATGAAGGTTTTGCTGCCTGGCTATTTTGTGGTCTCATTTGGCTGGTCACTCCTGAGCTAAAGCCCTTGAATCTCCACCTGCCTGCTGTCCTCATCCTGCCTGACTCTCCTCACTTCCTTCTCCTCCGAGGTGAGTGGGCTTCCCCTCCCCCCACATCAAGATGCCAAATGCTCACTGCTTTATGTTTGTGTGTGTGTGGCGGGGGGGGGGGGGAGCCCACCCACCCAGAGCCTGGTAATAGCTATTAAGTGAGGGGCAACCTTAACTATGTGCCATTACATTAAGTTTCAAGTTGATATACGGCTGGAGCAAATTGAATTCCTGTTGCTATCCCATTTGACATTTGTTACATTACAATGCTTGCTCTTTTGTTTTGGAGTCAATACTGCGGCTTTCGAGAAATATGGATTATTAGAATTTATGGTGCGTCCTGTGTGTCTTTTCCAACACTCATATCCTTTTATCATTTTCGTTGTGTTGTTATTCTGCCCGCTGTGGTTTCTATTTCCCCAGGTTTCAGCACCTGGGACACTCGGTGTTTGTGCTAAATCAATATGCCTTGTCCTCATTGCTTTAATATACATAACCATTTACATGATGCATGAATTGTGCTGGGTTTTTGCTGACTGCAATTGCCACTTTGCTCCTCCTCCTTGAGCATGCTGTCGCCGCTTTGCCCGGGGACAGCGCCTGTGTTCTTTGTCGTAAATATGAGCAATCTGCATCTCAATGTAGCCTTCTTTCGGTAGCCTGGCACCTTGGACTGGGAATTTGTGACTCCGGGTGAAGAATGCATCATTTAAATGTTTCATGGGCCATTGTGAATGATGGGCTCAATAGAATAGATTCTGCTTGATTTCCTATTTCTTTCAGCATCCAAGTTGAGATCCGGCAGAGGATTCTAGGCCAAAGCTCAAGGTTGCTCCAGGCATTTATTTGCCCCCAGGAGAGCTATCTCAGTGTAGGAAACTTGGTAATGTCAGAATGCAACATTAGTATCTCAGCATGCTAGTCGACTGATATATTCCTGGTATCAGGAACATAAAAAGCTGCCATTTGCAGAGCCAGACCATTGGTCCATCTGGTTCAACTTTGTCTACAGTGGATGGAGTTGGCTCTCTGGGGTTTCCGGCGGATGCCGAGAAATTGAACCTGCAATCCTCTGCATGCAATACAGTTGCTCTACCACAGAGCTCTGGCCCTTCCCCAGAGTCCTATCCACACACTTATTTTATATCTGGGGCCCTCCAGATGTCGCTGGGCTACAGGTCCCATAATCCTTGGCTATTTGCCGTGCTGACTGAAGAGCCTCTGCCCATTGGTGTAGAGCTGCAGTGGTGAACCTGTAGCCCCTTGGCCTAATTTGGCCCAGAATGGTTTCTCCAAGCCACAAATCAGGTGTGCAGCAGGTAAAAGACCTGAGTCAGCTGGTGGTCTGTGTTGTGTGATGCCAAACCTCATGGGAGGCCCCATTCCCCACAGGGAGCTACATCAGAGTTCCCTGCGAAGATTGGTGGCTAAACTGATGTTGCTGTGTCAGAACTAGGAGGTTTCCTTATGCTTTCTCATAAGTGCAAGGGGAAAAGACCGATTAGCAAGTATTAGATCTGGTGTATGACGCGGGTGGCGCTGTGGGTTAAACCACAGAGACTAGGACTTGCCGATCAGAAGGTCAGCGGTTCGAATCCCCATCACGGGGTGAGCTCCCATTGCTCGGTCCCTGCTCCTGCCAACCTAGCAGTTCGAAAGCACGTCAAAGTGCAAGTAGATAAATAGGTACCGCTCCGGCGGGAAGGGAAATGGCGTTTCCATGCGCTGCTCTGGTTTGCCAGAAGCAGTTTGGTCATGCTGGCCACATGACCCGGAAGCTGTACACTGGCTCCCTCGGCCAATAAAGTGAGATGAGCGCCGCAACCCCAGAGTCGGTCACGACTGGACCTAATGGTCAGGGGTCCCTTTACCTTTTTATGAAGCCCTAAACAGCTTGGAATCAGGATAGATGCTATACTCCTATTGATGCAGCCCAGAATTGCATTGGCTTTTTTAGCTGCCGCGTCACACTGTTGGCTCATGTCAAGTTTGTGGTCAACCAAGACTCCTAGATCCTTTTCACATGTACTGCTCTCAAGCCAGGTGTCCCCCATCTTGTATTTGTGCCTCTCATTTTTTTTGCCCAAGTGCAATACTTTACATTTCTCCCTGTTAAAATTCATCTTGTTTGTTTTTGCCCAGTTCTCTAATCTGTCAAGGTCGTTTTGAAGTGTGATCCTGTCCCCTGGGGTGTTAGCCACCCCTCCCAGTTTGGTGTCATCTGCAAATTTGATCAGGATGCCCTTGAGTCCATCATCCAAGTCGTTGATAAAGATGTTGAATAAGACCACGCCCAAGACAGAACCCTGTGGCATCCCACTAGTCACTCTTCTCCAGGATGAAGAGGAACCATTGATGAGCACCCTTTGGGTTCGGTCCGTCAGCCAGTTACAAATCCACTGAGTGGTAGCATAGTCAAGACCGCATTTTACCAGCTTCTTTACAAGAATATCATGGGGCACCTTGTCAAATGCCTTGCTGAAATCAAGGTAGGCTACATCCACTGCGTTCCCTTCATCTACCAGGCTTGTAATTCTGTCAAAAAACGAGATCAGGTTAGTCTGACATGACTTATTTTTCAGAAATCCATGCTGACTATTGGTGATCACAGCATTCCTTTCTAGGTGCTCACAGACTATTTGCTTAATGATCTGCTCCAGAATCTTCCCTGCTATTGATGTCAGACTGACTGGGCGGTAATTATTTGGGTTCTCTCTTTTCCCCTTTTTGAAAATAGGGACAACATTTGCCCTCCTCCAGTCTGCTGGGACTTCGCCTGTTCTCCAGGAATTCTCAAAGATGACTGCCAGTGGTTCTGAGATCACATCTGCCAGTTCTTTTAATACTCTTGGATGCAGTTCATCTGGCCCTGGAGACTTGAATGCATCTAAACTAGCCAAGTATTCTTGTACTATCTCCTTAGTTATTCTGGGTTGTGTTTCCTTTGCTGAATCATTTGCTCCAAATTCTTCAGGTCGGGCATTGTTTTCTTTATCGGAGAAGACTGAGGCAAAGAAGGCATTGAGGAGTTCAGCCCTTTCTGTGTCCCCTGTTTGCATTTCACCATCTTCTCCTCTGAGTGACCCCATTGTTTCTTTGTTCTTCCTTTTGCTACGAACATATCCATAAAAGCCTTTTTGTTGCTTTTAACCTCTCTAGCAAGCCTGAGTTCATTCTGTGCTTTAGCTTTTCTGACTTTGTGTCTACACGTGCTGGCTATTTGTTTGAATTCCTCTTTGGTGGTTTCCCCCCTTTTCCATTTTTTGTACACATCCTTTTTTAATCTTAATTCCGTTAAAAGTTCTTTAGATAGCCACCCTGGCTTCTTTAAGCACCTTCCATGTTTCCGTCTCATTGGTATTGCCTGACGTTGTGCTTTTACTATCTCCCTCTTAACAAACTCCCAGCCATCATGAACTCCCTTTCCTTTTAGTATTACTGTCCATGGGATCTCACCCAGCACTTCCCTAAGTTTTATGAAGTCGGCTTTCTTAAAGTCAAGAAATTGAGTCCTAGTATGCTTGGCTGCTCCTTTCCGCTGTATAGTAAACTTCAGAAGAGCATGATCACTCACGCCTAATGATCCTTCCACTTCTACCCCACTAACCAGGTCATCAACATTGGTTAGGACCAGATCTAAAATGGCTGTTCCTCTTGTTGCTTCTCCCACTTTCTGGACAATGAAGTTGTCTGCAAGGCCAGTGAGGAATCTGTTTGACCTTATGCTCTTGGCTGAGTTTGACATCCAACAAATATCCGGGTAATTGAAGTCCCCCATTACTACTATCTCCCTTCCTTTTGCATGCTTGGCCATCTGTTCCAGGAAGGCATCATCTATGTCCTCCGTTTGGCTTGGGGATCTATAGTAAACTCCCACAATGAGGTCTCTGTTATTCTTCTCTCCCTTAATTTTGACCCAAATGCTCTCACTTTGGCTTTGAGGTTCTAAATCTTGGATCTCTTCACAGGTATACATATCCCTGACATATAACACCACTCCTCCTCCTTTCTTGTCTGGTCTGTTTCTCTGAAATAGATTGTATCCCCCCCATTATTACATTCCAATCGTGGGACTTATCCTTCCTTTGTCCTTCCTTTGTCTCTCATGAATCTTCCAGCATTTGGCATCATTGGAGGTCCCTTGAGTATTATGTGAGAGGGAGAGAGAAAAAGTCTCCCAATCCATTTCCTCCACACTGATTGTAAAACTACATATGATTAACTCAATGTGTTGCTTGAGTTGTGCTGCTATCATGACTTTTTGCTGACCCCGTCCTAAATCTCATCCCACCTCAATTGCTTTTGTGTTGCTCTCTAGGATTGTTCATTGCACCTGCTCTGCTGTAAGAGATAACATTGATTGCCGCTGGCTTTGTTTTTAATTATTCACTTTCTTTCTTTCCTTCTTTTTTTTATCCCTCTCTCTTGTCAGCTGTTTGGCTTGGGATCATTCCACTACTGTTACAGTTACACCCAAATGTTCAGGGAATCCTAGAGCTGCAGAGTTGGAAGGGACCCCCAAGGTTCATCTACTCCAACTCCACAATGCAGGAATCACAGCTAAGAATCCTTGTCAGATGGCCATCCATCTATTTTTAGTTTTTGTTGTATTCATGTAAATAATCTTGAGACTTATGTGAGAAATGACCCATGGATCCATGAAATGGCGATAATACTAGGCAAGCAAAGTGGTCAAATTGATGAAAGATACACTTGCTGACAGCTCTTAACCATTTTGGCTATGAAGGGAACCTCCAGGTGTGGTGCCAAGATGCCTCTGAATACCAGTTGCCAGGTGGTCAACAGCAGTGGAAGGCTGTGACCATGTGCTTTGCCTGTGGGTGCTCCAGAAGCATCAGGTTGGTGACCCTGATTCATGACATTCTGGCAGAGCAGGATTACTCCCGCATGCAGAATCACAGAATTGCAAAGTTGGAAGGGAGCACATCTAGTCCAACCCACTGTAATGCAGGAATCTCAGTTGAAGAATGTCCAGCAGATGGCCATCCAACCTCTGCTTATAAACCTCCAAGGAAGGAGCGTCTACAACCTTCCGAGGGAGACTGTTCCCCTGCTGAACAGCTCTTACTGTCTAAAGTTCTTCCTAAGGTATAGTCAGAACAGTTGGAGGGGAGATAGATAATTTAAATAAGAAGACATTCCTCCCCGCCTTCTTCAGAAGAGAGTCCAATATAAATTTTTGGCAGATGCGTTAAGGAAGGCAAATATTTCATACAGATGGGAATTCTCTGAAGGAATTTCATTTACATACAGAAGGCAGAAATGCAGATTCACTAATATGGAGATATGGAGATATTTTGGTCAAAATATGAGAGAGAGAGCTCTCAACACAGACACCAACAGACTTAGAGAGAGTAACTGCTGAGGTGGAAGAGGGAACAGTTGGAGGGGAGATAGATAATTTAAATAAGAAAGAAGAAAGAGAAAAGACAAGACTTTGAACAGTAAAATAAAAAATGGCAGATTTAAGAATAATGAGTTGGAATGTAAACAGTCTGAAAAATAAAGTTAAAAGAAATAAAATTGAACATGTAATTTTAAAACAAAAGGCAGATATAATATGCTTACAGGAGACAATGTGGCAAAAAAATAAGAAAGTCCTGATTAATAAAGATTGGAAAGGAATTTGTAACAGCAGATAAAAAGAAAAAAAGAGAGTTGTGCTGTATATCAATTCAAAATTTGAGCCCAAACAATTATTTAAAGACGAACAAGGAAGAGTGATAGCAGTACAGATCATTCTGGAAGGTGAAAAAATGTTAATTGGAATTTGCGCTCTTATATTCCTTGTTGGATATTTTGTATTTCTCATTTTTCTTTTTTTTTTGATGGAAAATAATTGTTGAATTTGAAATTGTAAAACCAATAAAAAATTATTTACAAAAATAAATAAATAAAAATGCATTGAATTTTCCATAAGGCTCACTACCGCCATCTAGTGTCACATTGCATATTGCAATTAAAACACACTTAAAACATTTTATTTGCAGCTATATAGCTGAGTGGATGCGGGTGGTCACATGACCTGGAAGCTGTACGCCGGCTCCCTCGGCCAATAAAGCGAGATGAGAGCTGCAACCCCAGAGTCGGCCACGACTGGACCTAATGGTCAGGGGTCCCTTTACCTTTACCTTTATATAGCTGAGTCCCAAGAGCCTGTTCAGCAACCTCATCTTTTGTAGTCAGTCCAGGCCGTGCCCTCCCAGGCCAGGTGGAGAAGAAGAAAAAGAAGAAGAAGAGTTTGGATTTGATATCCCGCCTTTCACTCCCCTTCAGAAGTCTCAAAGTGGCTGACATTCTCCTTTCCCTTCCTCCCCCACAACAAACACTCTGTGAGGTGAGTGGGGCTGAGAGACTTCAGAGAAGTGTGACTGGCCCAAGGTCACCCAGCAGCTGCAGGTGGAGGAGCGGGGAATCGAACCTGGTTCACCAGATTACGAGTCCACCGCTCTTAACCACTACACCACACTGGCTCTCTGAAGACCTGCAAGGCAGAAGCAGCTCTTCCAGGGCTCACAGCCAAGGCAGGCATCCCTTCCATCTTGCTGTAACTGTGGAGACCAGAGTTCTAGGTCAAAGGGATGGACTTCAAGGCAAGTCTGGACTTCTCTCCTAAGAAAGCGAGCCATGCTGCATGTCACTAGGGATGGAGGAGAAATTTGGTTCACATTTGATAGAGAACTGATCGTATTGGCCAATCTCAGACTTCAACACAGCTTTCAATCAGATTATGAACTTCGCTGAATACAGTGGTGCGGATTCAGGTTTGTTAAATGCACACAAAATGGTCTATTTTAAGGGGGAAATGTATGCAAAAATCCATAGGGGAAAGATGCACGGAAAGGTATGCAAAGAGGCATATTTGAAGACAATAACTCTTCCACACATGTACTTTAGGGGAAAGCACGGACAATCTAAATGTGAAAATCCCATGCATTTTTAACACAAACACACACATCTCCTGCCAAAATGGGGCAGAACATACCTATAAGAATGAGAACCTGTCATGGAACAGAAATCTTCTAATCCTGCCATCCCTAACTGCCATATTTGTGTCATGCAGCCAGGAACCTACAAGTAGCTGGTCTATTGGGACAACCAAACAGCATAGCCCTAAATAGCTTCCTATCGTTCAAAGGGTGCCTGGATTTGATTTTCAGCATTTGAGTGGTGACAATTCAAATTAAGTGCAATTTCCAAGAATGGCAGAGAGACGGAGCGATGCTCAGCATCTCATTGAAGCACCGAGTAGAATTCTTGGCTCCCTGAAGGAAAGAGGCTTTGAAAACAAATTAATCCTCAAAGAGAGTGGATTTCTCTTTCTCTGTGGGTGTGGGTCTCAGCGCCTTTGTTACCTGCCACCCCCAACCTGCAGGCAGTGGTGCTTCATTTTATCTCGGGTACCGTCCTGGTTTGCATCTCCATTCAATGCTGGAGGCAGTTGGGGGTGGGGGGTGGGGGTTGGGTTAAAAATAAGAAATCAGCTCTACTGAAAATGAGCAGCGGAACAATTTAAGGTATTCCTTTATACAGAAAAGGATCTGCCACACTAACAGTGACAGGAAAGCCTTATAAAAAAACGTCATTTGAATGACCTCTGCTGCTTTGAAATGGTCAATAATCACAAAGATGAAGGATGATCCAGGCTGGCATGACCCATGTGCTCCTAGAGGCCACGTGAGAACGGTTAATTGGCGTGGACAAAAGCGGGATCACATTTGACGCTGAGAGTTATGAATGTGCCACCCAGGAGGTGCGTGAAAAATCCGCAGGGGGTTTCCATCTTGCAGTCCTCTCTCTCTCTCTCTCTCTCTGACTCTGCATGTGCATTTCAAAAATCTGCACTGCCCGCTTCTTTCTTTCATATTAACTATTCAACAGTGGTTTAGAACGCCTAGCTATTGTCATCCCTAGGCTATATGTAGGGACAGACAGATCTGTCGTTTATGGTTCACCCCATTTTTCATTTTTGCAGTCTTAAATCCAGTTCTCCCCATTTCTGCAGCAATTTGCATTTAAAAAACCCTCCAAAACCCTCAGGAACATTCATCAGTTTGTAATGCAAAATTATCTTGCATAACCTCATTTTTCTATAGAGTTTTGCACATTTGTGCAAGAGATTTTCCCCAACACAATCCATCTCTCTCTCTCCCCCTCCCTCCCTCTCTCTCTCTCTCTCTCTCTCTCTCACACACACACACTGTATGCACACTTTCCCCATATATATGCATTTTTTTTGGTAAACACTGGTGTTTCTGTTCTCATGCTGTTTCAGGAAGTAAGAATTAGGTGTGTTATTAAACTACATAATTACCGTACACTACAGCTGACAAAGAAATGAGTCATGTTGTTTTTGGCGGAAGACAAACAGCAGCAGAAGAGAAGTAGTGCTGCATGGGATGGATACAGGGAGGAATGGGGGGGGGGAGCTTTCTCACACCTCTAGTCTCCAGGAATGTTAGATAGCTTTAAATCAATACAGTAATACCTCGGGTTACATACGCTTCAGGTTACATACGCTTCAGGTGACAGACTCTGCTAACCCAGAAATAGTACCTCGGATTAAGAACTTTGCTTCAGGGTGAGAACAGAAATTGTGCAGCAGTGGCGTGGCAGCAGCAGGAGGCCCCATTAGCTAAAGTGGTGCTTCAGGTTAAGAACAGTTTCAGGTTAAGAACGGACCTCCGGAACGAATTAAGTACTTAACCCGAGGTACCACTGTATTAGGCAAAGTCATGGAGGCCTAAAGTCATGGAGGCCTAAACAGAGGCTCCATCTTTAGAAGCACTGTAACACTGAATGCCAACTGCTGGGTGCAATATTGTGAGAGTGACATTGCCCAGTGCTCTGAAGGCACAGAAGCAGGATGCCAGATGGGATCCTTTGGCCTGATCCAGCAACGCTCTGGTTTGACACAATTCAAACTAGATGGTTTGTCTGTCTGCATTAAAGCATAGCAAGGATCTTGATGGTTTTGCAAAAAAGGTGAAAGGGTGTAGATACCTTTGGTGCTAAAAAGTTGAAACAGTGCTGACAAGACACAGGTGTAGTGAGAATACACCAAAGTGCTTCGAAATCAGAGCTGATTCTGAGATGTTGTGTCATGTTGTGATTTATTCATATACTGCTTTTTGGCCAAAGGCTCCCAAAGCAGGGAATAACTATTAATCCCAAACAAAGATGCAATAACAGCACAATGAATCAATCAAAACAATATAAAATAGCACAATCACCAAATAACCCCCCAAACTGCTCCAATCTCTCTATTGGGAGCAAGCCTATCCACAGCCAATCACTTGTGACAATGACATCACACCTTCCCTTTGGGACTCACGGTAGTGACCCGCTGCTGATGACAGCCTGCAAATAAATACCCCCCACCAGCAGCCAAACTGGAGTCAAATTGTCACCACCAGAATTGTTGCTGGGGTTTTTTTTTGTAGTAGTAGTAGTTGTTTAAAGTGCAGGCTTTGGAATTGCAACACTCAGCCCCAAACTGGGTTGCTTTTGGCAGCACATCAGTCATCAACAGCATCCATGACCCAGATACGGGTGTGGAAATGGGAAGACGCTTCTTCTGGTCCTTCAAAGGCTTCTCACAGAGATTAGGAGGTGCATTTGCATGCCCAGCTCTCTCTCTCTCTCTCTCTCTCTCTCTCTCTTTCTCTCTCTCTCTCTCTGCCTAGAAACACAAACGCTCAAGAATATAAATATTATTTACATTCCTGGGCCAAGCTGCCAAACTGTTTTTTTTAAATGTGCTAACGGGGCCTCTTCTCTTTTCTCCCTGCTTACTGATAAAGGGCCATAAACAAGCCTGACACATTTATAATAACCTTTTCATCCTCTCTCTCTCTTTCTGTGTCTCTCTTCCCCCTCCCTCTAAATTCCTCTGGCTTCTATTTATTTCTTTTCTCTTTCTCGCCAATTCTCAACATACATTAACTCTGGGTGATGATGATGATGATGACGATGATGATGATTGAATATAATATTTTATTGGGAGAAATGAAATGTTGAATGTCCTCTCATTTGTATTTTTCTACCCCAATGGCAGCTGCCACTGCTGCTGCAAATGCCAATAAGTGAATGTTAGGTTTTGAAACTTTTCCTCCTCTGCCGTCTCCGTTGAAGACCTCTGAAAGGTCATCTGGAATGATGTAAGGATAATATCTGTTGCTTGAGCTCTCCCTCCCTCTCCCACTTTCACTTAAGGAATCCAGACAGTCAGGCAGACAGCTTGACAAAAGTTTATGGAGGATATGGTATTATTATTATTAATAATAATTTTAACAATAAGATTTGCAAATACAACAAACAAGATACCCAACCTAAAATGTATCATAAAAACAATCACAAAGGCAAGAGGAGCAAAAATACAAGATAATCAAAAAGCTTTAAAAAGAATGAATTGTGTAAAATATATTCCATGATGGGATACAAAACATATCAAGTATTCATGAATGTTGCCAAATGCAATCATATTTAGTAGAAGTGTTGCCCCATGAGATTGTTTGGTCATCTAAATCACAAACAATCCCCAGACAGAGGCAAGTGGTGGCACCATCGCCCCTCGCGGAGAACACAGACCAAGGGCAGACGAGCCTCAGGACCCTCCCAGCTCCACAACTGGATGATTCTGTCACCTGTGCAGTCTAGGACGGATGAGAGCTGCAGTTCCACAACACCTGGATTTCCAGGGCAGCATACCTAAGAGGGGATTTGGAGGACCCCCCCCCCATGTAGAAAGAAGATGTGTGGGGTCCTGAGGCCCCCTTTTCCCAGAGGCAGATGGCACCATCCCACTTCCACCACCTGCACACTGAGTTCTCCATGCAGGAGAGAATCCTGGCCTAGTTAGGACCTTGCACACTCATGCAGGACATTGGCACACCCAATATGTCAGTCAAACGTGAGGCTGTCAGAAGCGGTGGCTCCTGCATGCCTTCCTGGAGGAAAAGTGGGATTGCAATGAATTCTTTTAAAAAAAAAACAATAACTGAGACTTCAGCCTATGTCTGAGTGCTCAGCCACCTGGCAGACAAACCTGGCACAAAACACCTTCTGAAACATGCCAATGAAACCTCATCACATGAGTCTTTCCCCATGACATTAATATTCATTTTACACTAATGCGAGATGAATACATTTAAATATTTGGCCAGGGCCCATAAGTCATTTTAATGACATACACACAGAGACTGCATCAGGGTGATCTATTGTGCATTTTAACATAATATTAGAAAATACTGTCCCGTATTTCACTTGGACATGCAACGAGCAGCAAGACAAGGTGGCTGTTGCCGCTGGACAAAAGAGCACACTCGGAGGAAGGCAGAAATAAATTAAAATGTATTAATCAGGAGTGAATGGCATTCTGCAAATAAATTGCCAGGTGTCATGTGGTGGCTCACAGTTTGCTATTTGCTTCTCTCTCAGTGTCCAGCATCTGCCAGCCTGAACTGGTGCTTTGCTTGTTTGGGGTTAGCAACATAGAAAGCTGCCATCTAGCTCAGCCCTGTCTGCACTGACTGGCAGCAGCTCTCCAGGGTTTCAAGTGAGGGACATTCCCAGCCCCACCTGGAGATGCTATAGGGGGCGGAACCTGGGACCTTCTGCCTGCAACCTTCTAGGGAAAAGAGCGGAGCAGGACATCCAAGTCTTATTTACTGACCAGCAGAAGTCACCCTCAATACATACAGTCACAAACAGGCAATGGCCAACTACTGAGACCTCATCAGATGCAGGTTCAGGAGAGTTCACAGAGACTAGAAAATTGGTGTTTTTAAAGAAAAGAAATGGAAGCCAGATACTTTAGATACTGTGCCCAGTACCCACTTCTGCGCGATAATAAAATACAGCACTGGCTGTAACCAAATTAACTTTCTGTTCCTCCTGACTCCTTCTATCTCAAAGAACTGGAACTGCAAGATAAAGTGAACCATTCAGCTTAGCAATGTTTCCTTCTCTCTCAACCCCCTCAACCCCACCGATCTCTTAAGTGCCTGCCTGGAGAAGAGTCCGGTGAGACCATCAACCTTACATCCTGCCTTTTAAACACCGGTTTGTTCTGTTAAACGGCACCATTGCTCCTTCCCTCCCTCTTCTGCTCCACATCCTCTGCTACTTAAGGGCAATTTTCACTCAGCTTTATCTGTCCCTGTGTTGTGCTTGGAGTGCTGAAGTCTCTGTGGTTTTAGGCCAAACGGGCCTGGTGCATCTTTGTAAAAGGGTTTTCAGAGGCAGGTGGGAGGTGGGCTGGGGTGGAGAAAAAGAAACCAATGGGTGTGTGAAAGGGCCAAACCATGTCTGAAAGAGACCAGCAGTGGCAAGGACAGACAGCATCCCTGTGACAGCAGAGGGGCCCTTGCAAGCGTCAGGACAACCAGGGAAGACGCAGAGCAGCACTCTCTCGGCAATGCACCCACCGTCACTCATTATCCCTGTAAAGATCCTGCTCCTGGGGAGCTGGGAGAACAGCAGGGACATGTAGGGACTGGTGTGAGGAAAACACTTACAGCAGGAGCATTTTCATTCCTGCCCAGGCTGCATCTCTGCAGCACGTGCTAAATCACTGGGGGTGAAATGAGGGCCTTAACGGCTGGAAGGCCAGACTTTACGAGGGGCTCCAGCCTGTCGCTCCCAGCAGAGTGGTCCATCTGCTCTCTGTGGGAGGTAAAGCAACACTCTCTGGGCTGGTTTAACAACAACAACAACAACAACAACAACAACAACAACTTATTATTTATATCCCACCCATCTGGCTGGGTTTTCCCATCCACTCTGGGTGGCTCCCAATCAAATATTAAAAACACAATACAGTGTTAAGCAATACAGCAAGGCCGCCTATTCTCCTTTGGAAAACCACCTCCTTGAGCCTGGATTTTGTTTCTGCTCCATTCTCTTTCAAAGGGTTTCAATATTCTCCTACTGCTCTGCTTTATCCTACTTTCTAGATCTTGGACTCAGTGTGGCTTAGAGTTAAAATAGGAACAGCTAAAACATCAGGGGCTGGGGGGAGGACCGTCAAAACAATGTTAATATTAATAGAATTTAAACTATATATAAATATACAATTTATTAAATGCATACAGATAATTACAATAAAAACAGCAGGGCACCACCCCCTTCATTATAAGCAGTCAGTTCTCCAAAGCTGGTTTGAAGAAGAAGATCTCCGCCTGCTGACAGAAGAACAGCAAGGAGGGAGCCAGTCTAATTTCCCATGGGAGGGAGCTCCAAAGCTGTCTGGGAGGGAGCAGTCACCAAAAAGGCCTAAACCAGGGTCCCCAGTTTGGGACCTGCTTTAATGTGTGTGCACGCATGCGTTAATGTGAGTTGCTGAAGCCAGACCAGGATGCTTTGCTTGTTTCATATCAATCAGTGGTGCAGGACAGTGAAGGCGAATCTATTTCAGCTGAAGGGCTGCCTTCCCCTCTCGGCCAGAGGCAGAAGTGGGTGCGACAAGATATACGAATTTTATCTTTACGGAACAGGCTAGTTTCTGTGCTCACCTCTCTCCATCCTGGCAGGTAAGGGGCATTATCAGATGTCAGGGACACATGCCTGACAGACTCAAGGAGGTGCCAAGCTGAGGGCTATGGCTCTGTCCCGAGGGCCAGACAGAGAGGCCTGGAGGTCTGCATTTGTCCCCTGGGCCTGAGGTTCTATATTCCTGGTCAGGGGTGACTACTTGAATAAAATATTGGGGGGGGGGCAGGTAAGCCCTGCCCTGCATAATTGATCACATGATGCAGCGCATGCACACCATTTGAATGGCAATGCCCATCAACATTTTTTTGGGGGGGCTGGCCCACTCAAATATTTTGTGGGGGGGACCAAAGACCCCTTGGCCCCTAGGAGTTGGTTCTTATGTCCCTGGTCTAGGGGTAACTTTTGAAGAGCAAGAGCTCATAAGGACAGTTCCCATTACCATACGCCCCAGGAAGCGACAAAAATGCAGCACCTCTCCTGATCTATTATTGCAGCCCCCTCAGCACCAGTACACAGCATAATATCCAATTCCACAGGATGAGACCAGTTGCAGTCCTATGCTGTGTTTCCTGGGAGTAAATTCTCCACAGTGGGCTCACTGATCAGCTTCTAAAACAAATCCAGCTTTACCAAAAGATCGTATGCTGCCTAAAATGAAACCTTTCATTTATAATCAGGTCCAGGGAACGGCCATCTTCTTGCTTCAAGGTCTAAGCAGACCTTGGTCTCCACAACAGAAGAAAGTGGAGGTATAAATGTAATTAATAAAATTTGAAAAGAAATGAGGAAGAAAGGCAAAGCATCTTGCAAAGAGCTGTTTTATCACTGAAAGGGCCAGTGTGAAGTGTCTGGTTCTGGCCCAACCATTTGCCTCATTCTCTGACTTTATTTAAACATATGCATGCCATACAATGAATGGACACAGCTTTGGCACCGAAATGGCAATATAGAGGAATATTTCAACCATTCTGTACCAGACTTACCACCGCCCTCTAAGTGACCTTAGAGTGGCTGTTCTAGAGCGATAGAGATCCAGCCAGTTCCAAAGGGTAGGTGATGCCACATCAAAAGTTTGTGATTGAATCCCATCTGTAAATCATGATAGTTGGGAGATGCCCTTTGTCTTCTTGACATTGTCCTTTAAAAAACAAAACAAAAACACACCTCCCCACCCTCATGCCTTCTGCCTTCTTTTGACTTGTTCTGCTATCTGCAGAGCCAAGTCTCTCTCTCTCTCTCTCTCTCTGGTCCCGCTCTTCTTGCAGTATCAGTCTCTGCTTTCCCATGTGACCTGCCCCACTTTGCACTTCCTTACCCCACTGAGCCACCCGATGGCTTCAGATCTGAGACAACTGAGGAATCTCAATCCCTGAAATATTCCTTCCCTTGCTTCCCTTCTGCAGACAAGAGCAGATTTTTATCTCTGCAAACGACTGGAAGAAATAAAGTGATAAAAGGATTAAGGCCGCTATTATTATTATTATTTTATTTATTCCGATCACAGCCTTCCTCCTTCCAGCTCTGAGATAGGTTGGGAGCATATCGAGCTATAGCAGCCTAAATGGAACTGGAGATGCCGTGAGTGGGTTGGTGCCGTTTGGAAAGGCACAGTACCCTTAACCGTGCAGGGATAAGAAGAGAACACTTGCTACTTATTGCATTTATATCTCACCTTTCCCCAAGGTGACCAAGGTGGTGTATGCAGCTCTACTCCTCCCCAATTTATCCTCACAACAACCCTGTGAGGTAGGATAGGCTGAGAGTGAGTGCCTGGCCCAAGGTCACCCATGGAAACCAAGCCTTATGAGGAACAGCTGAGGGATGTAGTAAGACTGTTTTTATCTGTAAGCCACCTTGAGTCCCTCTTAGCGGAAAAGGTAGAGGATAATAATAATAATAACAACAACAGTAGTAGTAGTAGTAGTAGTAGTAGTAGTAATGGCTATTTTTCCACAAAAAGAGGTGGTGGAACTCACCATGAACACCTCCCTTATTCTCTTAGAATGGCAATGGGGCTCGCTTGAGAGGGGCCAGAACTGAGTTCTGGCGAGTTTCACCTGAAAAAAAGCCCTGATAATAATAGTTTGCAATCTGCTTGGGGCAGGGACCTTCCTTTTTAATTATGTGACTGTGTGGCATGCCACAGGCATGGTGTTGTAAAGTTCTGGGCACCGCAATTTAAGTGTTGTTCTACCTGGACACTGAGGTCCAACGCCGAGGGCCTTCTGGCGGTTCCCTCACTGCAAGAAGCCAAGTTAAAGGGAACCAGGCAGAGGGCCTTCTCGGTAGATGCACCCGCCCTGCTGAACGCCCTCCCACCAGATGTCAAAGAGAACAACAACTACCAGACTTAGGAAGACTCTGCTTAAAGGTAAAGGGACCCCTGACCCTTTTAGGTCCAGTCGTGACCAACTCTGGGGTTGCGGCGCTCATCTCGCTTTATTGGCTGAGGGAGCCGACGTACAGCTTCCGGGCCATGTGGCCAGCATGACTAAGCCACTTCTGGCGAACTAGAGCAGCGCACGGAAATGCCATTTACCTTCCCACCGGAGCAGTACCTATTTACCATGTCAAGGGGAATTGGGGTAGCTTGCGTGTAAACCTCTAGCTGTTCCAAACTGCTTAGGGGCGGTTGTGTCTTTCCCTGACTGAGCAGCCTTGCCGCTGCTGCTCAGTCGCTCGCAGAATCCGTGAGTGGGCGTCTCTTAAATTTCCTCCAGCATAAGAATTCCTTAACGGACAACCTACGCCTCGCCTCTCTGCGCGGAAGCCTTCTGCGCAGAGTGGGCGTGCCTAGTGGTGGTCCTCCATCCTCCCCACTGACTTCACTGGAAGAGTCTCGGAGCCTCACCTCCGAGATGCTCTCTCCCTCTCCCTTCTTCCTGGTGTCACCTGGACTTCCTTCCCCAGATGACGTTCTCTCTCTACCCTTACTCGTTCGCTCTCCTGCAGAATCTGGAAGCCTCGCCTCCCCCCTCTGCTCTGATGTCAGTTCCCTGACATACCATATTTTGCGCCCTATAGGACACACTTTTTCCCCTCCCAAAATGAAGGGGAAATGTGTGTGCGTCCTATGGGGCGAATGCAAGCTTTCGCTGAAGCCTGGAGAGCGAGAGGGATTGGTGCGCACCGACCCCTCTCGCTCTCCAGGCTTCAGGAAGCTATCCGCAAGCCGTGGGAGAGCTGCGCGACTTCGTGCAGCTCTCCCACGGCTTGCAGAGAGCTGCCTGCACCCCGCCCGACGCCTGGGCGCGCTGAGCTCAGCACGCCCCAGGCTTTGGGCTTCGCGCAGCTCATCCACGGCTTGCGGATAGCAGCCTGTTCTGGGGGCTGGGGTCAGGGGAAGCCCGCACCTGGGGGGGGGAAGCTTTTAATGTTTAATAGACTATTGTATTTTAATATTCTGTTGGAAGCCGCCCAGAGTGGCTGGGGAAACCCAGCCAGATGGGGGGTATAAATAATAATAATAAATTATTATAAAGATATAAACAAGCTGGAAGGTGTGCAGAGGAGTGCAACCAAAATGTTCAAGTGTCTGGAAACCAAGTCTGATGAGGAATGGTTGAAGGAGCTGGGTATGTTTATCCTGGAAAAGAGAAAACTGAGAGGTGATGTGATAGCCATCTTCAAATACCTTAAGGGCTGTCACATGGAAGATGGAGCAAGTTTGTTTTCTGCTGCTCTGGAGGACTCGGACCAATGGCTTCAAGTTACAAGAAAGAAGATTCCAACTCAGGAAGAACGTTCTGATGGTAAGAACTGTTTGACAGTGGAATGGACGACCTTGGAAGGCAGCAAACTCTCCTTCTTTGGAGGCTTTTAAGCAGAGGTTGGATGGCCATCTGTCAGGGATGCTTTAGCTATGAATCCTGCATTGCAGGGTTTGAGCTAGATGACCCCTGGGTTCCCTTCCAACTCCACAATTCTATGATTCTAGATATAAAACAATTTGTAAGGTGGTTAGAAACATGAATATTCTAAGATTAATCTCCCCCCAATGGCCTAGCATTTAACACCTCAAATTACTGTGGTTACATACAAATTACTATAATGGTCCCAGATTATGTGAGTGGAGGAGAGGAAGGAACACAACCCTTGACTTAATGTTGGGAACACAGGAAGCCACCTAATACCAAGTCAGAGCACGGGCCCTACCGCTGAGCTGCAGGAGCAGACGAACCTAGGAAGCTGCCTTATACTGAGTCAGGCCCATTGGTCCATCTGGCTCTGGACTGTCTACACTGACGGGCAGCAGTGGCTCGGCAGGGTTTCAGACAGGGCCGTCTCCCACTCTGAGCAGGAGATGCAGGGACTGAACCCAGAATGTTCTGCCCGACAAGCAGAGGCTCTACGGTTGTGGAGTTGCTGTTGTCATTCATATTATTATTTTAAATGTTTGCATCGCCTACACACACAAAAATGACTCTGGACTCAGTTTCCCCCCATGACACTAGGCATAGAATCATAGAATTGTAGCATTAGATGGGACCCATCTAGTCCACCCCCCGCATGTGTAATATAACGGACTGGTTCACATCCCCTCTATTGGAAATCCTGAGTTCCAGCTCACAGGTCTACAGTTCCCAAGATCCCCTGGGGTGAATAAATTCATGTTTAAACAGTTCAAGGTAGTGTTGACATGCCAGACATGGCAGCCCCTCTGCCCCCTCCCCACGGGGTCATCACCTTCTCCTCTATGATGCTCATAATTCCCCATCCCAGCAAACCAAGCCATGCACCATATTGCATTTCTATATTCTGCTGATTCTCTCCAATTGATATATGAAAGAGAACTTTGGCAGTGCGGAGGGGGGGGAGCCAGGATTAAGAGGAAGGGTGGGGAAATAAAAGCCTCCAGACCACTTTCAGAGTTGCAAAGATAACAATATGTGAGAAAAATAGGGTAACAAGTTGGAAATGTCACCCACGATCTGGTGCCATTAACACGACATGGAACTGAAATATCACATAATTAGTTTTTTCCTTGTTGTTCTGAATTGGGGAATGAGAGAGGGAGGTGGGGAGGGAGAGAGAATGTATTAAAGAGAGAGAGAGAGGCAGGGAAGGAGGAAAGGTACACAGATGAAGCCGGATAGTAAGTCCTTTGGTTTCATACATTTTGGGTTTTCTTTTTCTCTCTTAATGTAATAAAATTCTATCTCCTTCTCCTTACCCATGTCTGAGGCAGCGATTTTATCTGTGAACACAGGATAAAAGAAATGAGAACTTGAAAAGTCTTGATAAGAGAGTGGTTGATCTCTTTAGGACCTCTTGGCCTTCTATGCACACTTCTTGGGAGTCTGCTATTGTGATGTCCTTCCTAGGGGAGGGCCACAAACTCTTGAAGATGACTGAACTGCAGGGCAGAGTTCATCTGAAGGACCTCCTCTGGGGTGGTGATGGTGGCAAAGAACTCTCCCTGCTCCACCTTTTTTTCCAGCCCAGTTTGCTCCCGGGGAACGTTCTGAAGATCGCAGGCCAGCAGTGGACAGGGCCAACCCAATAGTCATATCCCATTTGCACGCACACCACTACCCCTCAATCAATGCCCCATTTGCACCCATCTGCTCATTCATCTTCTTATTCTTCCACCCATCCACTCCCTGTGTCCACCATTCTGTTTTAACAGAGACAAGCTCCACTTGATCTGTTTTGTCAAAAGAAAAGGAGAAGAAATGGACAGCATGCTGAGAGAGAAAGGGAAAGAAAGCAGCAGCAGGTCTTGGTTGCTGGGAAAGGGGAGTTGTCCCAATGACCTGAATAGCAATCCATTTCTCCCTCTCAATGGAGGCCAAGCTGTCTTGCATGTTGCATGGTGGGGACTCTCATTCCGTCCTTGGTCAGTTGGCTCAAAAGTGAAGAAGGTAGCCTGTGGTGTGTGGAGAGACCATCCATTGGGCGCCATGCTTTTGAAGTAATTACACAGAGGTTATGATCCCAGCTCATTAGCAGAGTCTATGGCTCTTCATCAGAAAAAGAAAATGTCATTCTGTTGCTGTAGATCTTCAAGCTTCCTTCCAGGGGACTTCAGGCAGATAGTGTAAAGTTAGAAAATGTAGAAAGCCTTTGACCTTAGTTCTACTTACTTCCCCAAAACATCAAACCCAAGGTTTTGGGACTTTATTCCAGGAGAAATTACATTCCTGCCCTTCACTGTAGGCCTTCAGGTGGCAAGTGGAGACTAAGGATGGGTGGTGGAGAAATTGGGCTTCTTCACCTGTGAAAGTGAACATACCTTATTCACACTTCCTCAAATGATGTGCAAACTGGAGGGCAACTATCCTTCAACATTTGTGTTCTTCCTGAATTTAGTAATTCAGTTCTCTAACCCCAAAATGCATACAAAAATGCATATTTGGGGGAATTGCTTGCAAAAACATGTATTTTAGGAGAACGGCACCCTAAAATGTTCATAAGCTTTGGTGAGGACTTTAAAAAACAATAATCAGTAGTAGCAGTGGGTAATAATAATAATAATAATAATAATCCACACTGTGATCGACTCCCACCCAGAAACCAATTTCCCCACTGTGGAAGGATGTGTGGATCCAGAATTGGCCTCCACAGTCACTTACAGACTCATTGTTAAAACCGTGTTTATGGAAGACAATCTTACTTGGCTACGAGTGATCGCCAAAGAGGGAAGAAGAAGAAGAAGAAGAAGAAGAAGAAGAAGAAGAAGAAGAAGAAGAATTATGCCCTGCCCATCTGGATGGGTTTTCCCAGCCACTCTGGGTGACTTACAACAAATAAAAAAATTGTAAAACATTAGACATTAAACATTATCTATAAACGTAAATCTAAATATAAAAACAATACTTCTGCC
The DNA here is from genome assembly GCF_965112155.1 of Podarcis liolepis. NCBI lineage: Eukaryota > Metazoa > Chordata > Lepidosauria > Squamata > Lacertidae > Podarcis > Podarcis liolepis. The sequence continues at coordinate 77,462,010 of NC_139564.1, forward strand.
TAAATGCATCAGAATCATGAAATGCAAGCCCACACATAAATTAGGGGTCCTCCACGCAGCATACAGTAGTTTTCCATTTAGGCCTCTGAATCTCCCTTACAGTTTACTGCAATTTTATCCAGATTATTCTTCCTGATCTTCCTTGCCGTCAGCGCAAAGAGGGTCACATTACAGGTCACTGGGGCTTCGCATCCCTGAGCCGCCAGAGACCCCTCTCTGCCAGGGAGAGACAGCTTTCCTGGACAAACAAGGGATTAAGAAAGCGTCTCCTAGGTTCTGTGTATAGTGGGCACTGTTATAAATCATGCTGGATGTCCTTCACCTGCGGTTGCCCACAAATACAAAATATATCTGCATACGAAACCCTATTATAATGCCCGTCCAGCACAGCAGAGGGCATTGCTTGGAGACATGGCTCAGTAAAGGCAGATCTTAATGAAGCTAGCTAGAGTTTAGACAGGTAACTGGCTCTAAAATGCACCAACAATAGTTACAAAGAAGAAAATGTGAAGAACGGATTCAGGAGAGACAGTGTGGTACAGTGGTTAGAGCAGTTAGGCTCAGGACCTAGGAGACCAGGGTTCAAATTTCTGCTCAGCCACAAAGCTCTCTTGGGCCAGTCACTCCCTCTTAGCCTACCCTACCTTGCAGGCTTGTTGTAGGCATGAAATGAGGAGTGGGAGAACTATGTATGCCACTCTGAGCTCCTGGAAGAATAAGGTGGAATAGAGATATAATAAATAAATAAGCAATCGCTGGAGAAACTGAGAAACCAAAATCCAAGTCTCCTGTACCTAGTAAAGACTGAGCTGCCTCAGAGGCCATTGCTCCACCCCTGGCTGCTGCTGCTGGCTGCCTGCCTGCTCTCCTGTTGTTTCGTAACCTCTTGACTGCTTCTTGCAGTCTTCTTCCAAAGAGTGGAGGCAAGGGGTGCCTCGCACCTTTCGTGAGGGTGTACACCCAGGGAATTCTTATTTTCAAGGTGAACGTTTATTGGATCCCTTCTCATACTCAGTCAGAAATTATATTCCTTTCATTCATCAAACAAACAAACTAAAGAAACTAAAACTTAAGGGAACTTAATGTTTCAAATTAACAAATGAACTTAATTTAAAAATACAAACGTGCTCCTCCTCCTTCTTGCTTGTGTGTCCCAAAAGCAGCCCTGCTTGCCTACAGATCTCTTGCCACAAAAGGCGGTGAGCAGAACAGGGACGAACACGATGCCATGGCACAGAGACAGAGACAGGCAGAAGAAAAAGACTGGAACAGATCTGCAACTTCTGCCTAATCCATTCCAGCCTTTTCGTTCTGCCTGCATCTCTGTCTGTCTGCTTCCTCCCTCCTCTCTACCACCTTTGTCTCTCCCCCAGCACCACAAAGGAAGTCAGGTTGTACTCTTTCCTTCTCACCACAACCTCCCCTTTTTTGAAAGGCTCAGAACAGCTTGCTTAGTTCCCCCCTCCTTTATTTCAACAGCAACCCTATAAGGTAGGTCAAGCTCAGAGACAATGACTATCCCAAGATTGCCCAGGAAACATCACAGCTAAGCTGGGATTTGAATCCTTCTCTCCAATTCAAGACTAGCCACACTACATCTCACTGCACCAAACAGGCTCTCCAACTTGCCTTTCTGCAACGTGGTCTAGTTTTTCTCTTGGAGCATTTCCCAGCCTTGCTTCTAGTGCGTGTGTGTTTGAGTGAGCGCAACCAGCTGCCGTTATCATGCGCAACCCTTGGAAACCAAGTGAGGCTTTGGCAGGTCTGAAATTGCTACATAAATAAACCTTTGCTGGAGAAAGCAAATGCGTTTAGCAGGAAGCAGCTTCTAATCATTACCATGCAGATTTCAATTTCGTCCCTGGATGCTTTGCAACTGGAGAAATCTCTCAAGAGCATTGTGGGGCAGCTCCCCCAGTGCCTGGGGCCTAGGTGACCTCTGCGTAGTTTTGGTGCAAAAGCCAAACAGTTTTAGTTTGGCAAACCAACCTCCTCACACCTAGTTGGCAAACTGACTATCATTCCCTCTGTGGGTGCCATTATTCACCCAAATGCCTGTGCCTACACAGATGCAGAGAAGGACTCGAGCTCAGTGGCAGAGCCTCTGCTTTGCCTGGTTCAGTCCCCAGCGTCTCCAAGTAGGCCTGGGAGAGACCCCTGTCTGAAACGCTGGAGAGCTACTGCCTGTCTGAGCCAGGCGGGCCAAGAATTGGCCTCGGTACAAGGCAACTTCCCATATTCCATGGAGGGAGGGATCAGCAGGCTTTGGGATTATTTAGGATTATTTATTTGTTTATTTATTTATTTGAGGGGACTCGCCAGCAGCCCAGTGGGGGTTGTTTGTGCTCAGTGGGTGCAAAATGCTGGCCATCTCTTTGTGGGGAAGGGGTCCAGAAAACCCATGGAGTGTGAGAAAGGGAATGGAACAAAGACCCTCCCAACATCCCTTTATATTGCACATTCGTATTAATTTGTGCTCTTGATGGTATTGAGGCAGTTATGCAAGATCCTGCTTCCTATACCATGTGTGTCCGCAAACATTTTGGGGAGGACATACTCCTTTGTTGACAATCAGGGCATGTCCCATAACTTCTTGCTGGAATCCTGTAACTTTTCATGCCAGAAATGTTCTGAGGTGGGAGTTCCACTTTTGTTCCACGATGGGGCAAGAGTTCTGCAGGGGAACTGTTATAAGAAAAAACTGCTCCTTTTTGTTGTCGAATGCTGCCACAGAACCACACCAGCCTAGGAGGCCTCACCGTGTATCACTGGTATCCTGAGCAGCCACACTCCCCACAGCAATGTTTCATTCCGGGTCTTGCGGATCGAGCCTTCCTCCTGATTCATTTGCACAGAGCTGTTTATTGAGCATTTATTTAGATTTGTTTGCATGGAACCAATGTTATCCCACACTTCACAGTGCATTTTTCCACTGGAAACATTTCCCCTTTTTATTTTCGAAACAGGGCTGTTGCTCAAGAGTGGCATCCAAAGCTGACCCTACTGCCAGTGAGACTGCACCAGGTTCATTAATTTCAGTGAGTCTGCTAAATCCACCCTGAATTTGCTAGTATGTGGCTGAATTGCACCCGTTCAACGATGCCAGTCTGGGAATCCCCCAACTGTCCTCTGCCCCTCTTTGCTGCCAGCCAATGTGGCACAGGACGGAGGAGGGGATCTGGCGCCATTTGGGTCTGCATGTTGGTCCAGGATGTGCCAGTTAGTTACATCTTCATTAAACCATAAACTAACAGAATTTCTCCCCACCCCGCCCTGCCCTTAACATGGGCTTGTGATCTGCGCCCCAGACATTGTTCTGTCCTGTTAGTTTTACATTCCGTGCTCCCCTCTGTCTCTCCCCCTTTCCAATCTTGCTGAGTTCAAGTTGCAGGAACATTACAAACAACCCTGTCTGAGTTAATTGACCAAGACAAATTTTGTTAAAAACCCTGACATTAATAATGTGAAATCAGTGCTGGGAGTTAAAAAGAGAGAAGAGACAGCATGTGTTTTGGATAAAGCATGACAGGGCAACCCCCCCCCACTCCTCTCTAGGCAGTTTGAAACAGAGTGTTAAGGTCAATTAGTTTAAAATTAACTTCTGTCTCCACCCACAGAGCCTGTTGGCCTATCACTAGTTTATTTAGCATCTCTAAGTGCTCTGAGCTGAGGACATTTAGACTTGGCATTTGGTGATAGGGAATAAAGCAGCCAATCCATCATGGGTAGGTTTACAAATGCCCCCCCTCCGCCCAATCCCTGTCCTCTGTTGGTCTCCTGTAAGGTAAATCAGACTAGGGTGGCCTTGCTTTGTGACACATATGTTTCAATGCATAGAATCATAGAATTGTAGAGTTGGAAGGACTCCAAGGGACATCTAGTCCAACCCCCTGCAATGCAGGAATCTGATCTCAAGCATCCGTGACTGGTGGCCATCCAACCTCTGCTTAAAAACCTCCAAGGAAAGAGAGTCCACCACCTCCCGAGTGAGGGAGTCTCTTCCTCTGCCAAACAGCTCTTACTGACAGAAAGTTCTTCCTGATGCTTAGTCAAAATCTCCTGTCTTGTAATGTGATTCCGTTGGTGCAAGTCCTAGCCTCTGGAGCCACAGCCACTCCATTCTGTCCACACAGCAACCCTGTGGGGTAGTTCAGGCTGAGGATGCCGGGAATTCTGGTCTCTCCTCAGTGCCATCAATTAAAAGAACCAGGTAACAGATGACATGAAAGGACTCTGACATGCCTCCCCACCACCATTCAGAGGGTGTTCTTGTTGCAGGAGGCAGATCCCCCAGGACCAGGGATTAATTTGCATTCATGTGGATGCATCACTATTAAGGCCTTCAAATTCCAGGGCTGCATCACACTCAAGTTGGAGCAAAGAAGGTCTGGATTTGGTCCAGTGACTCTGCAAGCAAATAATACCCCCCCTTACCCATTTTTAAATATAGAATGGTTTTGTCAGCATGCTCCCCCATCCCATTTGCTTTCAGTCACGAAAACAGAACATCTCTGTCAATTTTCAGATTTCTCTGAGCAAGCCTTTCCACATTTGCTGCATTTAATCTTCCTGTGTGTGTGTGTGTGTGTGTGTGTGTACGTTTTCCCTTGGAGTTCTGCTTTACAGAGAATCGCTTTTTAGAAACTTGTGACAGTCTGATTGCTGGAGCTGTTTTTTCCTTGCTACACTGATCTCCACTCAATTTAGCAACAGTTTTTCCTTATGGACACACTTGCAGGGTTTTGCTCTGCAAAAAATAAAATAAAAAGGTATGGGGAGAAAAGGATGCCTTCTTTTTCTTTAAAGACTGCATGCACACGACACCCTAGAAGCACATCCCAAGCACATTTCCCCTCCTCAAAGAATTCTGAGCACTCTTGCAGCATTACAATGCCCAGCAACCCATAGGAGACAACAGAGCCCAGAATTCTTTGAGGGGGGAAATGTGCATGGGATGTGCTTGAAACGTATCGTGGTTCATTTTAAGCTTATCTCAGTTTCTGATTTTTCCAATCTCAAGTTCACCACATTTCTGTCTCAGGACTTATTCACACTTATTTTTCAACCTGTTCTTTCCAGGCACAGGTCCACACTTAAAAGCTCTGTGACCAAGCAGTCTTGGGGTCCCCCCCCTGAAAACCCACTCTTCAGTGCTCAGTCAAAGCAAACATCAATTTGGGGTTTCTGTGGACGGCCATTTGCTCTGATTGAGCTTTAAAGAGCAGGCTTTTGTGGGGAAAGCTCCAGAGCAGAGAAAAAAAGGTGCTTGGACTACATGTGATTAACCAGGAATTTTTGTGGGGGGTGCAGGATTTTTGTTGGGGGGGGCAGAACTGACGTGATTGGTCAGTTACTTAAGTTTTTCTATTGTTTTACTTGATCGGGGGGGGGGGCAGCTGCCCCTCCCTGCCCTCCCTGGCTATGCCAATGCTTGAACCCAGAGCTTTAAAGCGTGGACTGTGTCTGGAAAGAACATAGGAAAGGTAAGTGTGGATAAGCCCTCAGTCTGCATTTAAAAAAAAGTTCTCATGACAATCCATCAGCATTTCAGTGCAAATTTCTCCTGTCATATACATTTCTGTAGAATTTCCCCTAACACAACGCATTCCACTGTTCTCACTAAGAGGTGCATTCTTAGCCACACTTTTCCCTAACATGCCACTTTTTGCACAAATTAATTGGTTGGAGAGCTGCACTCCAGAATTCATAAAAGTGTAAGGACAGCTACATTTCCCTTGGAATGGGCAGCAAACTGATTTTCTCCCCAAAGCTTGCTGCTCTGCTCATTCATGAGAAAGGCTTCAGGAGTAAACCTTGTGAGACATCTTCAGGAGAAGAAAAGGCTAAGGAGTAAACCCTACACAAATCACCTTGTACGCCTCCTTCTGGCAACTCCTGTAGCCAAGCAAGCCCAACGTCTTGCTCTGCTTTCCTTTGGACCCATCAGCGAGTCTGAGAGGAAGGTCTTGTCTTCTGGGCAGCCCATGACCGCCAGACACATTGCCCAGGCTTGCACCCAGGAGAGGTTACTTTGGTGCTGCCAACACAGCTAAAACAATGCAGGAGGCAGCAGTTACCTCTGCTGGACTTTATAGGGCATAACCAGCACTTGGTTTACTGTGCCTGGAAACAGACTGGACCCAATGGAGCTGCTGTACCAAGGGAGCCATCTGCTCCCTGTAACCAGAGCCCCTGTTTTGTACACACACACACACACACACACACACACCAAATATTAGGCAATTAGTGATTAGAGACAGAGCCTTTTCAGAGGTGGCTCCTGGATTAAAAATGCCAACATCCCCAGGGGCTGCTCAGCTGGCACAATTGTTTAAGCCATTCCTGTTTACTTAGATGGACAGGAGCTTCCACCAGACCTCATTGTATGATGGAGGAAACCCAACAGGCTTGCATTTTTCCTTGAGAACAATCTTTAAGGGGATGCAAACTGGTGAAGTGGGGGGGGGGGTGGAGCCAGGGGAGGATGCAACCAGATCCATTAGTGCAGTGTTTCCCAACCTTTTTTGGGCAAAGGCACACTTGTTTCATGAAAAAAATCTCGAGGCACACCACCATTACAGCCCCGTGACGTCAGTGCGCAGCGTCACGCCGGGAGGGACATGAATTGCTAGCAAATTACATAATCACCTCCTTGAGGGCTGGCTCATCTTCTCCGAAGGCAGAACCCCATTAATTAACAGCACAGACTCACACCATAGCCAAGACGAGGGGGGAAAACCTCAGTCATGCACAGTCATGCACATGTGGGGGCTAAATGAGGACGAAGACCGGGCAGAGAGCAGGGTTCAAATCACCCCACCTGGCCAGGACAATCCCTGGGTGCTCCCTTGGGCCACTCGCCTGACCCACCTCGCAGGGCTGTTGTTGCGAGGATAACACGGGGAGAACCACGCGCGCCCCCGGGAGTTCCTTGGAGGAGAAAGCGGGCGATGAATGCAATGCACGAAATATATGAGAGGCGACCAGGTTTTGCAGGTGAGGGGCCCCCGCCAGCCTCCGCTACCAACACCCTGCGCAACGACACCGAAGTTTCCCCCCGGGCTCGGCTCGGGGAGCAGCGCTGCTCCCCCCGGCTCCCCTTCGCCCTCCCGGCTCTCTCTGCCGCCCACTGGGGACCCCCCTCACCTGCCAAGTCTGGAGCGCCGGTGGAAGTTGCATGCATGCATGCAGGGCGCCGCGTTGCCATTGCATTGCACTGCACTCCATGCAACGCCTGCACGCATGCATTGCCTTGCACGCCCGCCAAGGGGTCTCCCCGCGGTCCAATGCGTCCCCTCCGGCGCGGATGCAGCATTGCAAAAATAAAAAAACCCCGACGCAGCCCTACCTGGGGGGCAGCCTCCGCCTCCGCCGCTCCGCCTCCGCGGGGATCCCGGGCTCCATCCTGCCGCCTGATCTCCGCGGGGGCGCAGGCAGGCTGCGCGGGGTCTGCGCGGAAGAGCCCCTGCCCGCCCGGCCGCCGCCGCTGCGCGCATTCCATGGCCGGGAGAAGAGCGCTTCAAACAAAACGCCCGGCCCGCCAGGCCACGCTGGGAAACGTAGTTTGCGCACCCCGCGCGGGCGCGGAGCCCAAGGGCGAGGGGACTACGGATCCCGGCAGCCCCCGCGCCGGGGACGGAGGGGGAGAGGCCAGGTGCAGGGATGGAGGGACGGGTGGGCGAGCGAGTGAGTGAGTGGCAGCCGCCAAGCCTTGGCTGAGAGCCAGGAAGGGCCTCCCCGGAGGAGGAGGAGGAGGGAGGCGCAGAGCGGGAGGGAGGGAGGGAACCCCAGGGGTCATCTAGTGACGGCGCCCCAATCGAAAATTTGACTTTTTTTTAAAAAAAAAATCTTTCGAATTTTTTAATTTTTCCCGCGGCACACCAGGCAACATCTCGCGGCACACTAGTGTGCCGCGGAACAGTGGTTGGGAAACACTGCATTAGTGGGTGGGCGCCTCTTTTTCTCCTGCCCCAGCTGCTAATATGAAAAGTTGCCTCAGTTCACAAACCACATTCACTGCAAAAGAAGCACAGTGTTCCTGCAACCTGCACACAATAAACAAGGCAGCAGCTCTCCTTCTGGATGTGCGAGTCTGTTTTCTCTTTGCTGTTGCTGTTGCTCATATTATTTTACTCCTTTTCAATTTGATTTCAGTGTGTTTGGCTGCAGTCCAAAGAAAGTTTATCCCACTTAATTGAAATCATTCCGACTTTATTGTGTTATATGTGGCTTGCCTGATTGTAGGCATTCAACTCCAGAGAGCACCTTCTGGATTGTTTCTCATGCCCAATGAGTTGTTTATTTTGTGCTAATGATTTTAATTTCTTTTATTGTTTGCCTGTTATACCAAATCTAAAATAAAGCTTGTGTAGGGTTAACATTTCTTCAGTATTTATTTATCTGAAGCATTTGTATGTTGCTCTTTAGCTGGCAAAGCTCCCAGAGCGGCTTACAGATAAACAGCACAGCACAAAAGGAAAAGGGGATGGGGAGGGAAGATGGGGGTGGGGGTGGACTCCAGGCACCAAATCCTTAGGGTTACAAAGTTCTTGGATAGACTAGCTTGGATGGAAATGGCAAAAAAGAAGCCTTGGTGGCCTGTGAAAAGCAGGTCTTGGTAGTCCCTGGTGACCCAACCTCCCTGCAGGTGACTCTCAGGCAGCCTGATGTTGTTGAGGTACAGGGTGGGGCCTCAGCCTTAATGGGGTCCAGCTGGACTCTACCAGCTTCTTGTGACTGATTGTGACAGGTAGCCTCGCAGAGGCCCAGTGCATATTGTCACCTCTGAAATTGTTGGTCCTTGGGTTCTTTCTCAAGGGGCTGGTGGAACTGGCTGCCTCTGAGAGAGAAGGAGGGGGCCAGTACAGCTGCTGAGAGCAGAATTCCACACCCCCTCTTTCAGAGGATAATGTGGCCCTCAAGGCCTCTCTATGTGGCCCTCAGGACTCTATCTAGGCCACATCTCACCACTGATAATGATGATAAGGGTGTCCCTCCTTTTACAGGGACAGCAAGTTTGCCATGCCCCTGCATGGAGAAGAGAGGTGGTTTCTTCCATAGGGAGGAACCTTGAGGGCTGTGTGGGGCATTTTGCCCAATGCAGGGAGGTGGGGAACAGGTTCCTTCAACCACTCTGACCCACACTTCCCCCTCTTCTTCTTTTGGCAACCACCCTCCCACCTTTCACAGGAGGGCCTTGGGCTGGTCTCCTTCTTACAGGCTGAGTAGGATTTTTCTGGGAAGGTCCTGATTAGCTCTTTATAAACGACTTGGATGAAGGAATTGAGGGGATGCTCATCTGATTTGCAGATGACACCAAACTGGGAAGGGTAGCTAATGCTGCAGAAGACATAATCAGGATTCAAAATGAGCTTAACAGATTGGGGAACTGGACTCAAACTAACAAAATTAATTTCAGGTAGGACAAATGCCAGGTTCTGAACTTAGGCAGGAAGAACCAGATGCACAAATATAAGAAGGGGGAAATCTGGCTTACCAGCAGTACATGTGAAAAGGATCCAGGGGTCCTACAGGACCACAAGCTTAACATGAGTCAATAGCAACAAAAAAGCTAATGCTCTTCTAGGCTGCATTCACAGAAGTCTAGTGCCCAGAGCAAGAGAAGTAATAATCCTGCTCTATTCTGCCTTGGTCAGAACACGCCTGGAGTCCTGTGTCCAATTCTGGGCACCACAATTTAAGAAGGATGTTGACAAGCTGGGTGGGTAGAGGAGGGTGACCAAGCTGATCAAGGGTTTGGAAACCAAGCCTGATGAGGAATGGTTATCTGCAAACAAAAACAAAAACAAAAACAACAACAACAACAACAACAACAAAACCCCAAACAAAAAACCCCCCAAACTTTGCAAAATCATTGCAGGAGATCTTGGGATCCTTACCAGGCCCCAATGGTGAAGGTGGTTCTGTTAGTTTGCAAACCACCTGAAAGAGTCTGCTGCTGTTTTCTGCAGATGCAATAGAGGCGGTGAAACCATTTGGATCCATTAAGTGGCAGGGACGGACCATCCGAATTGGTCCCACCTCTCTGCAGAGGGGAAGGGTCGCGGAGAAGTCCAGTTGCACCAGGAAGTGATCTGATCACTTCTTTTATTTCACTTTTACTTAATGTCAGATCACCCACATCCATAGAGGTGAACACCAGGACTAAGGCATGTCCATGACTATGAGTTGGGCCAAACTTATTCAGGGACAGCCCCATGGAGGCCATGCTTTCCATGAAGTCCTGAGCAGCCCCTTGTAAGGTTGTGTCGGCATGGATATTAAAATCCCCTACGACAACCAAGCTAGGTGTCTCCAGGAGAACATCCGCCACGACCTGAAGCAGCTAGGGCAGGGAATCCCTAGTGCAGATGGGAGGTCAGTACACCAAAAGGATTCCTGTACTGCCCCTATTGCCCAACTTCCAGAACATGCACTCAGAGAACTGGGTCTTCCCAATAGGACACCTGGTGCAAGCTAATGACTTCCTAAAAGTCACTGCAACCCCCTCCCCACCCGTATGACTTGGGTTGCTGTGCATAAGAAAAACCTGCTGAACAAGCAGCAGCAAGGACAGGCCCATCTGCCTCATCCAACCAAGTCTCTGTCACACATGCCAGGTCAAGGCCCCCATCATGAACAAGTCATGGATGACAGCCGACTTGTGAATCATTGACCTGGCATTGCACAGCAGCACCTTCAGGTCATGTGGGTCTCCCTTGTTGATTCCAGTATCCTTCTGGTCATGACCAGACCCGGAGGTAGGGATAGTCCTCAGACAATGACTAAACCTGCCTCCTCAGCAATGACATGGTCTGGTCTCCTCCTCTTCCTCCTCCTCCCCATGATCACTGAGATTGGGTGTCCCAGTACACCCCCCCGGAACCTGCCCCAGCCATTCTGATGGCTGGGGCCCACTCCCAGGCAGTCCTGACCCTCTCCCCTTCAGAACAGAATACAAACTATACAATAAACCAATAAAACAGTAGAAAATAATGAATAATAATAATAATAATGATAATTTACAGTTATACTAAAATTAAACTAATCGCCAGCCCCAACTAAATGTTTATCCCACCCCCAACAGAGCAATAAACAAACAACCCCCCCCCACAAAATTTAAAACAACACAGATTAAAAACTATTTTAAAACATTTAAAAGCATTTGGAAGCATTTTTGACGTTTGTTCCAGTGAGTCTGGGCTCTTTGGGACTCACAGCAGGGCAAGGTCCCTCCAGCCACCCAGGAGGCTAAAGCAGAGCAGGGTGAGTCTGGCCCCTGCCCCCAGGCCATGTGGAGAGGGCCTTGCAGGGAGTAAACCGAAGTAGACTGAGAAATCACTTATTTTGGGAGTTTTCATAAATGTTCATAAATGTACCAAGCAAACACACACACACACACACACACACACACACACACATATATATATATATATATATATATATATATATAAGCCACATGTCTGAAACCCATAGGAAAAGCCCTAAAGCCATCTTCACTCTTTCAGTCACCTCAAATATTTCTCTACAAGGTCGAAGGAAATGCAGAAACCTCGCCATTGTCTCTGTCCTCACAAATCCAAATCCTGCCTTAAGGGCACATTTAAGGTGTGAATAGGGTGAGTCTGTGACCTGGCTCGGGAATTAAGTATTATCATTACAAAAGAATGGTCAGGCTCCCCAGGTAATCCAGTCAGGTGACCATTAACAGGTAACCTGGCAGACAGGGTAAAACAATGCACTCAGATTTCTGTTGTAGACCGCCTTTTCTGTGATGAAAGTATGACGTATCTGGGGGGTGGTCTTGGACTCCAGGGCGGGCAATTTAAAATGTCTATATAGGCCTGCACGCATGGGTCGGGGTCCTCCTCCTCTCTCCTGCATGTGAAGGGGGCACCCTGTTGCAACAGTTAATAAAGATCAGTCTTACTAGCTGCTTTGCTTCTCAGGATTCTCTGCTTGGTCTCTGTTATTTTCTCCTACTGATAGACAACTTACAAAAGGCTATTGGGAACCCCATAAAGGAAAAGGAGCAGGGTTTTTTTTTTTACTTATATCACTTGCCTGCAGGGAGGGAGGAGAAGGCTGCACTTTTGCACAGCTGGGATGTTGCCTACAGTATGAAGATAAGAGTCACAATCTCTGGCCCTTCCTCTTTTTCCTGCAGTCCCACCTGCTGCTTCTCTCTGGTCCTGCCTGCTGCCGGCATGTGGCCCCTGGAAGGCTGCCTGGAGGAAACGCAGCCTTTGGGCTGCAGTAAGGTTCCACGCCCGTGACCTCTTCATTGCAATTCCGATATGCCAAGTTTAGACAACGGAGGGAGCCCCTCTGTTCAGGGGCACAAGGCAGGACTGTGTCGTGGTTGATGAATGAGGGCAGCCACAGCCCTGCTTATGGCTTTCTGGGAGCATCTGGTTTTTACTGGAGGAAGCTGGCTTCTACACTACCTGGACCTTTGGCCTGATCCTTCCCCATGACACTTCCGCCTTCTTTAAACACATGCCACAATAAGCGTTCCCTATGGATCTACCTAATTGCTGATGGATTTCCTGCAATGCCCACTAGATGGCATCGTGCTGTGCTGTGCATATAAGGAAAAGATGCACAAGCCCACATTTTACTTGGCTGAGGGCTAAAGGAAGCCCAGTCTTCTGTCTCTGAGACGGCCTTGATCAATGGTGCCTCCATTAGACCTGCAGAGTGGCAGGTGCTGGAGTGTGGACTCTTAGGAGCAGGCTTCTGCCTTTATGCCATTCTCACAAGCTCCCAGGGGCACCTGGCTGGGGCTTTTGGAAAAGAGCAGTGGGCAAGATGGACATTGGATCAGATCCAGCAGTTCTTCTACTCATCCAGTTACTGTGTGTCAAAAATTATTTGCAACAAAGCCCCACTGAATTCAGTCAGACTCATGGAGACCTCCACATTCTATGAGGCTGCTTTCAATGGAACGTCATTGGGACTCATTTTTGCTGGACTGCTCGGTTTCTCCTGCTTTTCTTTTCTAGAGCTCAGGACAACTGGATCCCACTTGGATGCTGAGTAGGCAGAGGCCTGCTAAGTACACAGAACGGCCGATGCTGCGGGTTCCAGAAGGAGACAGCAGGTAGTGGTCAGGGCTGTCTCAAGATCCACTCCCACCTATTGATCTCAGGCAGATAGCTTCACTGTACTATTTTTGGTACCTGTCAAAATGTTTTTTATTCATACAAACCTACCCAGATGTTTAGCAAGCTGGTACAAGTCTTAATCTGCTATGAGTCTATTGTTATTTTAACTTTTCAAAAGTCTTAAATCACTGTTGTTAATTCTTCTTAGTGATAATTTTATTGTTTGAGCATGTAAACCACTTTGAGGTTTATTACAATCAAGCGGTGCGTAAATTTTATGAAACAAATAAAGAAAATAAATGTTGGAGAGCCCTTGAGCAACACAGCCTCCTTAGCAGTAGTAGACAGCAGAGTTGCACAGAGGCACTCCCCTGACCTCCTGAGGTTGAGGAAGGGTGAGGAGACTGTGAGATTGGTGTGGTACCAGTATAGCAGAGAGGCCCATCTAATGCCCCCCCCATGGCATGCTCTCCCTTTCCCCTCCCAGTAAGCAGCAACAGCCACTCAACCACCAGGAGGTCAACAAAGCGTCTCTGACTCACCCCATCACCCACTGTGGCCACCCTTCCTTGGAGAGTCTACCTCCTGACTACCAACAAGGAATTCCTAAAGACAGCTTCCGTCCTGATCTAATGGGTAGAAATGGCAAGGAAGTGGATTTTGGCTCAACTGTAAGCAAAACCTCCTGGTGGTAAGAGCTGTTTGGCAGTGAGCATCAACTGCCTTGGAAGGTGGGGGACCATCCTTCACCAGAAGTATTTAAGCAGAGGTGGGATGGTCCTTGTGAGGGGTGCTGTAGCTGTGAGATTCCTGCACTGAGTCGGGGGTGGACTGGATGACTTCCAAGATCCCTTCTAACTTTAAAATCATATGGTCAGGTGTTTGATGGGGCTTCCATACTAATGCTCCATTGCATTTCCTGGGGAAGCAGAAGCTCTCTGTCCTGTTTGGTGGTGGGTTAAGGCATTCAGTTTTAAATCTTCAAGAAAGGGGTACACTTTGCAATATGTAACCATGGCATTGTTGCTAGTTCATTTTTTAAAAACCAATTAAGCTCAGTTGTGGCTGAGTTAACATTGAAAAGTTCTCTGCAATCAGCTGTTGACCTATGGAAGATACTTCTTCAAGAGCTGTGTCATTGGGGTGGCCAAGGGTTTTAGAAAGAGGGCACCATCTTTCTTGTTTTGTTCTCAGTGTTGTGACTGAGAACAATTGGCGCTTAATAATTTCTAATGTACAGGAAGTAATAGATCTATGAGCAGGATTGTATTTTTGTATCCCTTTTGACTATTATTTTTCCCCAGGTTGTCTTCTGCTTTGGGAAGGAAAGGAACAGAGCAGCTGAGGAACACAAGGCAGAAAGAGCTCTGAAGGAAAGGACAAATACTGTACATCTCAATAAGAAACACATTGGCCTCTTCAAAATGAGTGTCTTGTCTCGAAATCTGCCTGGTCAAGGTTTAAGGCTCCTCTCAGAGCTCCCCTCTCCTTTTAACTTAAAAACATGGTCTGGCAAACACTTTCTTAGTGCTGTTTTTGCAAAGGTTTGATTTTCCCTTCCTTTATTCTTGCAAGGATCCGAGTGAATGCTGCGTGTGGGTCTGGCTCTGCTTCCACAGTGAATCTTGCTCCTGCCATCATCACCTGCTCCTCCTCCTCCTAGAAGTCCATAAGAAGAGCGCTGATGAATCAGGCCAGTGGCCAGGTGAGTCAGCTCTAGGGGACCATCAATATTTGTTGGACAGAGGCTGGGCCCCCTCAATATTGCACATCACAGCCTCAGCGGCTGGCTCCTCCAAACAATGTGACATCACCCATGCATCATGCACGTGACACAACCCCCTTCACTCTCGGGGGCAACCTGGCGCCTCTGCCAGTGGCCTGTCTTGTCCAGCACTGTGTTCTCACAGAAGCCAGGCAGATGCCCATTGTGGGAAACCTGCAAGCAGGTTTGAAAGGCATCTGTGTTGGTGGCCACCCCTCCCTCCTGGAGGAACAAGTTCTATAGTTTAACTATGTGTTGCATGAAGAAGGACTTCCATTTAATACCATCTTATCAGGAGGTCTGCTCCATGCATCATTGGAACTAGGCCTTTGGTGTGGTGGCACCCCCACTTTGGAACCCCCCTCCCTTAAATATGAGACAGGCTGCTGTCTTTTGGGCACCTATTGAAGACTTTCTCCTTCCAACAAGCCTTTTAAGTAGAGAGATTTTCCCTTGTGCATCTGCACTGGAATAGTTTTTTAAGATGATTTATTACTTGTGTGACTGCTGTCCTGGGCTCCTTTGGGAGGAAGGGTGGGATATAGAGGGTGGGACACAGATACATAAAATTATATAAAAAATGCATTATCTATTAGGGGAAAATTGCTTGCAAAAATATGTATTTTAGACAAGATTGCATACAACAAGATGTGTGTAAGGAGAAATGTGCACCAAATGTTGATGCAAGGAACTTTAATTCCCCTCCATACTCCACAGATGGTTGCAGAAATGTGGTGAACTGGGAAAATGAGAAATTGAGGGAAATAGAAGTGGAACAATTGTCCATTTTGAAGCTGCCAATTGTCTGCACTTCCAGCTGCCAGGAAACCCCCAGCAGGACAGGGTGGCAACACAGAGCTCCCATTCTGACTCCTTGGTAGTCCATGCATTGCTGCTTCTGAATGGAGAGGTTCCAGTGCCCACTCCCACCGTTCGGCTTCTCTCCCACAAATTGGTCCAACCCCTTACAGAGGAAGCTCTCAGAGTTATGCCAGCTGAGGACAAAAGCTCTCTGCAACAGACAAGCCAGTGCTTCCTCCAGATTGTATCAATGACAAACTGTGCTGGGTTTCCTGCATGCGGTCTAGCATTGCAATCGTGCAGCTCCCCTTCTCTGCTCTGGAATCCTTCTGACCCCAGGGGCCCCAACGCCTCCTGCCCCCTCCGCTTCTCTGCCAAGCCACAGGCCTGCACTCCAGCTCCAAGGCTCAGCCACAATCAATTCCCCACTTTCAAATATTTATGAAACGCTGATGGATTTTCTAAGTTTGAAGCCGTAGCTTTCATGGAATTCGGTTTTATTAGCTGGAAAGTCAATATTTCCACTGTGCCGTCTCAGGGTTGCTTTCATTCCAAGTTAGGCTTCAGCATCACAGGGCCGACAGCTCTTTGACCGGTTTGGATGTTAGTTGCTTAGGATATTGCTCAGGAGGAGCCGGGATACAGCAGCGATGATCGGGGCAGGAGGGGCGGGGGGATGACACAGAAGCAAAGGAGGATCTAGCTTCTGGCAGACACCTGGGATCTGTATGGCAAAGGTTGGCAGTGGGGTGGAGTGGGTGGAGGCTGCCCCGGGTGTCATCACTGAGGGGGTGACAAAACCGCACCCACCACACGCCCCTTCCTACAGGAGCCCTCTCTCCATTTTGTGATTTCCAGAAATCGGAAGCTTTGCTGCCTCCAACTTTGCAGGCAGAGCACAGCCTTTATGGCTTTGATGGCCCTCTCCTCCATGAATCTGCCTAATCCAGAGGCGTAGCTGGGTGAGGCGGAGGGAACTGGGTGCCACACTGAGGCCTGCAGCATGCCTGAGCCACGAGTCTCTCCTGAGGGGGAGCGCGGGGCTTGTGTCTAGCCGCCCTGCAGCTGAGGGGAGGCTGCGGAGAGGCTCGGCGCAGCTCGCCCTGCCTTGGCTTGCCCTGCCCCCATGGGTGACTTGCTCTGCCCCGACTGCAGGGTGCGTGCGCCGCCCTGGGCACCTGAGTGGCCAGCTATGCCGCTGAAGGTTGGCCCTGTTTTCCTTGTTCCATAAACAGTGACAGATTTTTTATGGTAGGGGGTGGACAAGGAAGATAAAAACAAATGGCTCGTGAAACTTTATGAAAATCTAAATTAACAGCTTCTACGCATGTAAGAAAAGAAAGATGACAAATCAACAAGCAAAAAGCAAGCCTGTTTGTGTGATTGTTTCTTTGTGTCAAGAAGAACTGACTTTGCCCTTAATGCTACTGAAAAAAATGGCTTCTTCCTCACAATATTCAAAGCGGGTTATTTGCTTGATTAGACCATGTCAAGCAGCTTCTGGTCTAGTCAATTTCGGTCCCACTAGTACTGCTTAGGCTCTTTTTTGCACTAGTGCATATGTTTGAAACACAGAGAGGTCTTGCCTGATCACATTATAGTTGATGGATTGACTAAGTCTGCCCCGATTCTGCATCCATACAGTTGTGGGGGATGAGGCATCCCTCTGTTGTAGCTTCGGAAGAGGCATTCCCTGTCCTCTCTCACACAGCAGGTAACACCTTTGCTAAAAAGGCACCAACTGTAATGTCTGTAAGTACTTGCATTTTTAAATCCCCCCTCCCATATGTGTGCTGTTCAATAAATTGGGGCATCGTTTTAGCTGATCAAAGCGTATCTTTTTGCAATGTCCTCCTCCTCATTGAACTATTGAATTGACTGCATCACAGGGTCCTCAGGTCTGGGGCCCAATGTGATCCTTGAGGCCTCTTTGTCTAGCCATTGGGACTCTCTCTAGGTTGCAGCCCTTCTCTCCAGGCCATGCCCTTCCTCAGCCCTGCCCCACAACCTCCTCGAGGGCTGTGGCCTGGCAGGAATGCTTCCTTGAGTTGCAGTGATGCCCCTTGCTTGCCTGGGCGGAGGCCGGAGAAATGGGGGTTGAAGAGATTGGGAAGAAACCTCTGACTTTTGCAGGAATGGAGCAAACTGTACCTAGGTAAGTCACACCTGTAGCCCTGAACACTTTTGCTTCTGCACCTCCCCCCCGCAACAGGCATGCGGCCCTATGAGGGAAGGCAGCCCCCAAATTGAGAGTTCTCCTGTCCCTGGGTTCAACATGGCAGCTCTATAAACATCAGCAACCATGAGGCAAATGTGGAAGCTAAACTTCAAAGGAATGAAGGAGAGCATGAACAGGTTTTCAATACGGTCAATGAGATTTCTCAGGGATTTTTTCAGCACCCATTCATTGCTGGTGAGTTTGGGCTTGCTTTAAATTCCAACAAGGAGTTGGCAGCTCCTGCACACAGAAATCCACAAACTGTGGATGGTGGAGACCGCCTCCTCACCCTGATCCTTCCAGGGACGAGGAAGACAGTATAGATTTAAAACACGGGTTTGAGGGAGGTCGCAGCTCAGAGGCAGATGAGAGGGAAAGTTGAGAAATCATGGGATAGCCAGAACAACACCTGACTGACATGTGGTCATTAGAAAGCATCCCAGACCCTCCATCTCCCAGAACCTGGTGAGCCTAAAAGGGGAGAGCAAAGTGCTCAAAGACAGAGGGCACGTAGCAGCAGCCATAGAGGAGACAATGAGAATGACGAATGAGGAAGTGGGAGGGACAGGGATGGAGATTCACTGGGAACAACGCCATGATCCAAGAGGGTTCTATAGGTTGGGTTCTATAGCCTCCCTCTGTAAAGATTGAAATAAAGAAGGATGGTAAGATACTTTCCTGGGAAACCAGCTGGGAGCCGCTGACAGCATCCTGACAGCCTGTATGCTCCTTACCCAGCCAAGAGGATGGTGGGCTGTGATCTCCAGAAGATGGCAACCAGCAGTCCTGTGGTGCAAGATGCCCACCGCAGGGCTCTTGGCTTGAGATCTGGCTGAAGGAGAACCCTGTTTTGTCCCCCAGGGTGAGAGCTGGGAGGAGCTGCTGTTTTCTGTGGGTGGTAAAGTCCAAGAATTACTTTCAAGAGAGGACTTTGTGTTTTACTTATTCCATTTGGATCTTCTGTAGTTTATTCTGGGAAAACCTTTTTTAAAATTAGAGGGCTTGGGGTGGAGTGTCACAGAGTGTGTGGAGAGGAGGAACATTAGCAGGTTCTGGCTTCAAAAACACCCTCTTCTCTGTCCTCACGGGGCCTGAATGAGTCACCTGAACTGTGAGAAGTGAGTTCTGTAGCCTCTGCTTTGGGGATTAAAGGCAGCAAAGGGAAATGTTTTGAGCCCAAAGGGCAGCTGCAGTCATGGTCTGGGTTGGAGCAGGACATGATGGCGCTGGAGTCACCAGATCCCAAAAGGAAGGTCAGTGAGGCAGCCGATGCAACATGGAATCCACCTATCCAAGGCAATACGTGGACCATGTTCTGTTGGGATATTTCATTTAGGATGCTTCTGAATCCCTGTTCCTGAGAGTTTCTCTCTGGGTTTTCATATTTCCAAATGACCAGGCATCATTTTTGAAACGGAACTGCTGCATCCGAAATTCTCCATCATCCCATTTTGCTGTTTCCAAAATTTTGGACCAAGTGCTTTGCTTCTCACTGTGTACATATTTAGCATGGAAGGAGGTCTTCCGGGGGGGGGGGGCTTTTTCCAAAATCCCTCTTTCTCTACCATTTGCAACCCATTCCCTGTCTGTTCAGGGACATTTTTATTAATATTTGTAAAAATATTTATAGACCGCTATTAAATTAAAAATATCAATGTGGTTTACAACTAAAATGCATGAAGCCATATATAAAAAGTTAAAAACAGGCATCAATTAACCATTGTGGAAAGATGTGTTCTTCATTGTCTGCACAGGCCTGGCAGAATAGAAAAGTTTCCCACAGGCATTTAAAAGTTGGCACAAACGATGGCCCCTGGGTGTCTAGTGGCAGAGTGTTCCGCAGAACTTGCCCAATGACACAAAAGGCGCCATTTCTTGTTGCTGTCAAATGAGCCTCACCAACTCGGGGAATGACCTATGATGCTCCTGCAGATGATCTCAGTGCCTGAGCTGGGACAGAAGGCTTCAGGCAGTCCCTGAGGCCCCCTGAACCTAAGTTGCTCAGGGTTGTCTAAATTAACCCAGGAGCCTTGAACTGGGCTTGGCGGTAGGTAGCCAGCCAGAGCAGCTGCTATGGCCATGGCGTTGCCACCTGTTCTCAACCAGCAGTCTGGCCACATCCATCCACACCAGCTGGAGCTTCCAAGGGGAGCCCCACATAGGGTGCTTTGCAGTAATCCAGCCGCAAGGCTGCCAGCACATGGACTACAGTGGTCAGGCTCACCCTGTATTGGAAGGGCTGTAACTGGGAAACCAGGTGAAGCTGGTGGAAGCTGGAACTATTCCTGGCCACCGTGGGCTCCTCCAGGAGGAAGGGTGGGAGTGGATAGAAAATAAATAAATATACAAATATATAACACATAAATATTTTGATGGCGGAGGTTGCAGGAAGGGAGAGCAGAATCCTGCTTACCCACTCCAGGCCTCTTCACCACAATTAGGAGAATTTCCGCTCTACCTCCTATCCAGATGCTGCCCCAGGAAGGTTGAAGAGACACCTGCCTCCCTCCCCTCCTTGCGCCAAACTGGGGGGAGATGCAGAAAATGGTATCTGATTTCCTGTCCCCTCCAAGCCTGCTCCACCGAGCACAATCTTCAATTATCTCAGATCTTAATATGTGTAACAGCCCTTATCATTGATCTCTGAATCGTCTGTCCTCTCTTAAATCCTGCCAATATTTTCCTGTGCATCTCTTTCATGGCACTGAATTTCATCACCTGCTCCCTGGCTGCATACAAATACACACATCTCTCTCTGTCTCTCTCTCTCTCTCTCTCTCTCCTTCACCTCACGCCCCCCCCCCAACCAGCCCCATCTCTAAAATGTGCTGGTCATTAATTTCATGGCTAGTTTATTTATAGACCACAATGCTTCATTGCTTTTCTGTCTTCCCGCAGGTACGCATAGAGGAGAAATTCTGCGGAGCTGGAGAGGAGAGCGAGAGAGCGCTGAATGCAAAAGCCTGCCTGCGAGGAAGAGTGGGGAGAAGGACTCTTCAGGCATTTAAACTGGGGGTGAGGAAGCTGTGGTCCTCCATGCACGGTTGGACGATGACTTCCATTGTCCCTGATCATTGGCCAGGCTTGCTGGGGCTGATGGGAGCTGGAGTCTGGTTCCCCATCCTACATTTGTGTGGCAGAGCTGCTCTGTCCTCGTCTGGGAGAGAAGAAAGCTTCCGGGAAAGGACTGCTTCCCTATCGAGGGAGAAAGTGAGCCTGCTTTTCCTTTCTCCCTCCTATTTCTTTTTTGCTGTGTGCTGCCTAATTTTAGATTACCATCTTAAGAGCAGGCACCTTCATAGAACTGCTTTTCTGAGAGCCCTTTTTCATTACTAAAGGGCAAGGAAAAAATGCTGAAAATAAATAAATAGATGCACACATGCATGTAAACCATGTTTTGGTTCTGAGGACATCTTTGGCCCAATTTGCTGCCCAGAGGGCCGTCACTGAGCTTGGGCCAAGCTCTGCTTAGACATCAGAAGCTGCTTCATATCCCAGGCCTGTTTGTCCATCAAAATGAAATGGACTTATTCAACCATCCCTATCTCAGGCAGGCCTGAGGAAGACTCCTGCCTGAAATCCTGGAGAGCTGTGGCTGGCCAGTATTGACAGAGCTGAGCTGGATGGGCCAATGGTCAGATAATGAGGATGATGGTGATGATAATAATAATTTATTATTTGTACTCTACCCATCTGACTGGTTTCCCCAGCCACTCTGGGCAGCTCCCAATAGAATATTAAAAACACCATAACAGATCAAACATTAAAAACTTCCCTAAACAGGCCTGCCTTCAGATTATTATTTTTTAGTCAGATAGTTGTTTATTTCCTTGACGTCTGATGTGAGGGCATTCCACAGGGCGGGAGCCACTACCGAGAAGGCCCTCTGACTGGTTCCCTGTAACCTCACTTCACACAGTGAGGGAACTGCCAGAAGGCCCTCGGAGCTGGACCTCAGTGTCTGGGCAGAACAATGGGGGTGGAGACGCTCCTTCAGGTATACTGGCCCAAGGCCGTTTAGCGCTTTAAAGGTCAGCACCAACACTTTGAATTGTGCTCGGAAACATACTGGGAGCCAACGTAGGTCTTTCAAGACCGGTGTTATGTGGTCACGACAACCACTCCCAGTCACCAGTCTAGCAGCCGCATTCTGGATTAGTTGTAGATTCTGGGTCACCTTCAAAGGTAGGTGTTATGTACTGAAGTTCTCACCCTGGGCCAGCAGGGGGATACTGTAGATAGTTATGCAAATGAAGGATCGAAAAGTGACGTTCAGTGATTGGATAGTTTTGTATGCAAATGAAGGATCGAAAAGTGACGTTCAGTGATTGGATAGTTTTAGAAAATGGCAACAGTTACAATTGTCCTGGAGCTCTATATAAGCAGGCTGACTGAGCCCTCAGTTTAGTTCTGTTCTGACATCTGAATAAAGAAGAGCTGTTTGAAGAATTGCTGTGTCATCTGCTATGTTCGTCCACAACTTAACAGTAGCCCCACATAGAACGCCTTGCAGTAGTCCAAGCAGAAGATAACCAGAGCATGCACCACTCTGGGAAGACAGTCTGTGGGCAGGGAGGGTCTCAGCCTGCGTACCAGATGGAGCTGGTAGACAGCTGCCCTGGACACAGAATTGACTTGCACCTCCATGGGCAACTGTGAGTCCAAAATGACTCCCAGGGTGCACACCTGGTCCTTCACGGGCACAGTTACCCCATTCAGGACTAGGGAGTCGTCCCCCCCGCCTGCCCCCTGTCCCCCAAAAACAGTACTTCTGTCTTTTCAAGATTCAACCTCAATCTGTTAGCTGCCATCCATCCTCCAACCGCCTCCAGATACTCAAACAGGACCTTCACCGCCTTCACTAGTTGTGATTTAAAAGAGAGGTAGAGCTGGGTATCATCCACATATTGATGAACACCCAGCCCAAACCCCCTGATGATCTCTCCCAGCGGCTGCATGTAGATGTTGAAAAGCATGGGGGAGAGGACAGAACCCTGAGGCACCCCACAAGTGAGAGCCTAGGGGTCTGAACACTCATCCCCCACCACCACTTTCTGGACACGGACTAGGAGGAAGTAGTGGAACCACTGTATAACAGTGCCCCCAGCTCCCAGCCCCTCAAGACGGTCCAGAAGGATGTTATGGTCGATGGAATTAAACGCCGCTGAGAGATCCAGCAGAACTAGGAAACAGCTCTCACCTTTGTCCCTAGCTGGTTGAGATCATCAACCAGCACGACCAAGGCAGTTTCAGTCCCATGATGAGGCCTGAATCCTGATTGGAAGGGATCCACATGGTCCGCATCCTCCAGGCGTCGCTGGAGTTGTTCAGCAACCACTCGCTCAATCACCTTGCCCAAGGATGGAAGATTTGAGACAGGGCGATAGTTGGCCATATGGTTTTTTAAGAAGCGGTTTAATGACCGCCTCTTTCAGTGGGCTTGGGAAGACTCCCTCACAGAGGGAAGCATTCTCCACCCCACAGAGCCCATTGCCCAGCCCTTCCTGGCTCGCTTTTATTAGTCAGTATGGGCAGGGATCAAGGAAATAGGTGGTTGGTTTCACTTGTCCAAGCAGTCTGTTCACATCCTCAGAGGTAACAGATTGGAATTGATTTCATGCAACTTGACTAGACAGGACTCCAGCACTCTCCTGCCCCAGCCCTTCTCCCACAGTGGAGTCTACCACTTTCTGAATCTGAGTTACTTTATCTGCGAAAAACTTAGCAAAATCATTACAGGAGATTTTGGGGCCCCGATGATGCAGCTGGTTCCGTTAAATCTACCAACCACCTGAAAGAGTCTCCTGCTGCTGATTTCTGCAGATGCAACAGAGGCGGCAAAGAAGGTCCTCTTTGCTGTTGCTATCGCCACCTGGTAGGCTTGAGGTTGAGCTCTAACCCGTGTCTGGTCCGATTCAGAATGAATTTTCTGCCACCAGCATTCTAGCTGTCTCAGTGATTGTTTCATCAATCTGATTGTCCAAGCAGCCTGTTCAGGTAACAGACTGGAATTGATCCCATGCAATTTGACTAGACATTTAATTGCTGAGATTGAGGAGTAGGAATGGGTGTCAGTTTCTCTTTATTATTTCCCCAATCTGAAGTCCACATTGCAACAGCAGTTTGTGATAGATATATATATTTAAAGTCCTTATGAAAAGTAATCAGTGGTTTACCACAGATTTTTCCTAATATGCACATTTTTTAGGGCAATGCTCCCACAATGCAAGGCAGTTTTATATGTTATTTTCAATAATATATTGCATTTATAGGCACCCTTTGTCCTGGCATATGCAGTACTTGGCTGCAGAACTTCACTGCAAAATGTGGAGAAGCATGAATTTCAAAGGACAACTGTGTTTCAGTTGCCCTATTAATTTGGAAAATGCACATGGCAAAGTTTACTTTCAGATTTGAACTGAATTTAATTTCTTCCCCATCCTTAGTAAGGAGGTGGGGCCAAAGTCAGCAGCTTTAAGCTTCCTCATTGGCTCTTTGTCACCTGTCCCTCCCTCCGGAAGGAGTAGCTGCACTGACCCCCTGTGGCCACTGCAAGACAGCAGAGAGCAGAGTCGGCCTGTGTGGCACAGTGGCTCAGGACCATGGAGTCCCCGGTTCAAATCCCCACTCAGCTATGAGGGTCATTGGGCAATCCCGATTATCACCTCTGAGCCTAACCTGCCTTGCAGGCCCATAGTGAGGCTGAAACGGGGAGAGAATCATGCACACCTCTTTCTGCTCTATGGAGGGAATAGAAGCCTGACAAACAAACATGCAACTCTTCAGTCTGAAGCAGCAAAGAGCCCACCCGGATCTTCCTGGTTTGAGACCCTGGGCTGTCTGATGGGACTCACTTCTGAGATGCGGACCAAAAAAATCAGTGTCTTAGCAAAGAGATGACCAGTGAATAACTAAACAGGAAAGGGGACAGAGGCGCATAGGGGGAAAGAGGTAGCCTAACAGCGAAGCAACAAATTATGCAGGATGCTACTCTTGCCATGCATTGATCTCATTCATGAATTGCTTCCTATGTGAAATGCAATACAGTAAAAATGTATTAAACAAATGCAGATATAAGAAAAATGACATGTAAAGGAAGAAAGTGTTTCTTTCCCCTTTTTCATTTCTCTCTTTTCTCTCTCTCTCTCTTTTCTCCATTTTTGTTTCCACTTGTTTTCTTTATACTTGTCAATCTCCACCCAGAAAGCTTGTTGAAAGTGCTAAGTCTTCACCATGTTCAGAAAAGCATATGGAGGCAGCTCCCGCCTGAGATTTAACATTCACCCTGTGTGTGGTATATGGACTGGGGAGGGATGAAGCTCCTCTGCTGTGATCAACACAGTTCTCTGGCAACAGCCACCTGTCCCCTAATCCGGCAGAGAAGAGGAGCTGCCCCACCCTTGCCAGCTCTAGCTCCGCCCACCACTAGCATAGCCCCCACCCCCCAAAACTGATGACACCTTAGGGAACTTCCACAGGAAAAATATCCCCCACCCGGTGGACAAAGCTCCACCAGAGGGTGCTGTTGCTACAACCATCGCTGATTCAAGCTCCTGGGTGTCTTCTTCAGACAGACTGTGCTGGAGAGCCATGCATGTATCACCTGATGCGTTGACTGGAGAAGAAGACAGTGAGGCTCGTTTTCTCACCTGAAGTTGTGGGCAATTGTGGCTTAAAGCAGGATCAGTTCCCTGTTATGTAGACCTTACTAGACTTAGATCTACAGCGTCTGAGAACTGCAGCAAACCAATCCTTCTCTCCATTACTCCTTAGTAAATTATGGAGCATCGTTAACTGCCTCCAAAGGTAGGAGAGTGTTTGTGTTTGCTTGTTTCATTGTGCTGCTTTCTGCACTGTTAAGTGCATCGTTTACAAGGCCCCGTGAAGAGACGTTTGCGTGGCACTGGAGCAATGGAGTAGGGTTCTCTTTCTATTAGAATAATAGAAACAGGGATTTCATCAACAGAAACCTGGAAGGGAGGGAGATGTACACTCCTCTGCAATTAAAAAGCAATTAATGTCTTACACCGCTACCTTTGCTGTGCCATTGCTGTCACTGGTCACATCATCGGCCCGTTAGCACCTATCGCACTTGCTCATCCCAGCCCCAATGCTCCACCCCGCTCTCCGTGATTGCCAGTTTCTTGGTTTGACTCAAGCTGTCTGTGAAAGCTTCGGTTGGAGCTTTAGATTAGGTTACAGCTGAGATAGGCTTTGCTGGAGAGATTAGCCCATTTGCTGTGATGTATTAGCCTTTGTGAATGGGGGGGGGAGGGGGAGGCTTTGCTGCAGCAGATGCAGCACGAAGAAGCCAGCTCTGAATCTTACTCCACTCCAGTCAGGAAAGCCCAGGAAAGGTGAACGCTCCTTGTGCAGAACAGCTGCTTAGACCCAAACTGTGAAATGAGGCCTGCTCCAGATGTGCTGCCTGGAGCTTGAGATCTTCGGGAGGGGGGGCTTCCTCAGGTTTCCCCACATCATTGAGCAATGCAGGCAGCTGTTAGGTGGAGGGCCTTTTCAGGGGTGGTTCCCAGTTTATGAACAGCCCTCCCCTGAAATGCTTACCTGGTGCATTGGGTAAAATGCAGGATGAGACCAATGCATGGATGAGGGGGCTGTTGATGATGACTGGTCATGATAGCTCAGCGGCACCCTCCACAGTTGAAGGCAGCAATGTTTCTGCATCCTAGCTGCTGGGAACCACAGGAGGGGAGAGGTCTCTTGTTTTGGGGTCTTGCTTGTGGGTTTCCCACAGGCATTTGGTTGGCTACTGTGAAAACAGACTGGATGGGCTGCTGGCCTGATCCAGCAGCTGCTTCTCATGCACTCATATTCTTATCTGATGCCTGTACTGTGGTCTTCTAGGCTCCAGGTGGGGACATAGGAAGCTGCCTTAGATGGAGTCAGATCTTGCTCAGGATCGTCTACTCTGACGGGAAGCAGTTCTCAGGTATGCAGAGAGGAGGCTCTCCCAGCCCCAACCTGGAGACAGACTCTGGGGCCTTCAGCATGCAAAGCAGATGCTCTAGCCAGTGCTTTTTTCCAGGGGTACTCAGTACAGGCACCTCTTTTTGTTGTTAAAGAGCGTGGCACTCCCAAATCCCAGCACCCCCTTCACTGTTATGTGCAGGTCTGCTCACATTGTTCCTGGGATTGTGTGGGTAGGGAGACTCAGGCCAAATGTGGGCCTCACAGCCTCTCTGTTCTGGGACTTCCCTAGGCCACACCTACTGCACAGCCCCACATGCCCCACTGATCCTGCTGCCCACCCTCCTTGAACATTTATGGTGGCTGGGATGTGTCCATGAACTCTTGATAAGTTGCTGGCCCAGAGAACAGAGAGCAGCGCCCATCTCTGTGGAAACTTGCCTCCTGTACAAAGGCACAATTTATATGCATTGCGCATCCCACTTTCCCCTCTGACCCCTCCCATCCCTGGCATGTGGCCCCTGGAAGGTTGCCCAGAAGGGAATGTGGCCCTGCCTCCCCGCTGCTACAGTGGCTTCTGTGAATTATAACACCACTCTACTGGAATCCACATTTATAGTTTTTGGTGTTGATGGGAACAAACGCCCTGCAAGTGATTGACACGTGCAATGGGGAGGTCGTGGAATTGATTCACTCTGTGATTGAGGCCACTGCCAGGAATGAGTTTCCTGCTCCAGATAAAAATGGGAACCAAAACCTTTGGGCAAAGTTCAGTGCGAACTGGACAAAGACCGTTCCCTTGGGACCCTTCCCTGCCGGATCCTCACTGAGCTCTGAGGTGTTTCTGGACCACATTGCAGATGCCTCAGGGGGAAATGTTGGTGGTTTCTGTTTTCACTGTTTGGCCACTGCCTTTCTTCCTCAATCCCCATTTAACAAATGAGAAGACAGCACCAGCCTTGATATGAGGAATGGCTGTGGGAAGGGGAGCAAAGAGGCTTTCTCCAAACTGAGATGTCTTGGGAAAGCTGAGGGGACTGGGGAGCTTCCAGTCTGGCTTTGCATGGACACCTATTGAACAGCATTCAGCCCCACTGATTTCAAGGGGAGAGGTTCAAGTATGCACTTGACTTTCCCACTGAATTCAGTGGGTGTAAAAGTGTTCAGCTTTGACAGAATTGTGTCCATTAAGTCCAGTTTAAAAGTTCCCGCGAACATGTGATGTGTGGAAGTAGCAAAAGGGTGTTTCAGAAGGTGTCCATCCATATCCCATTTCATTCTTGCATTTATACCCCCACTTTTCTCGGAGGAGCTCAGGGGACAGTCTTCCCTTCCCTATGTCCCAACAACCCTGTGAAGTCGGTTAGGCTGAAAGACCATTGTCCCATCTGTTGTAGCCAATCATTCTGAATCAAACCTTTGATTGCATCAACTTGGTTGGGCAAACATTTATGCCCTGAATCAAACCTGAGTTTTAAAAGGCTAGAATTCTACAGATTTGTCACCCCAGCATCATCAAAATCCTCCTTGGGTCCTCCTGGTCTTGTGTTTGGGGCAACAGCTTCCAGACAGCTCTCTCCCTCCTCCCCAGGCATGTCGCTGCCCAAGAGGGTGACACAGCCCAAGTCAAGATGCAAAACATTCAAGACATACCCTCCAACATTTTTCTGATAGAAACAGGGACATCCTATTCAATATAATAATGAAGCTGATGTTGTTGATGATGATAATAATAATAATAGTTTTGTTATTATACCCCACCCATCTGACTGGGTTGCCCCAGCAACTCTGGACAGCTTCCAACGTATTAAACATTAAACGTATTAAAC
The DNA here is from genome assembly GCF_965112155.1 of Podarcis liolepis. Taxonomy (NCBI): domain Eukaryota; kingdom Metazoa; phylum Chordata; class Lepidosauria; order Squamata; family Lacertidae; genus Podarcis; species Podarcis liolepis. Next base: position 77,490,657 of record NC_139564.1, read on the forward strand.
GCATTAAACATTAAACAATTTCCCTATACAGGGCAGCCTCCAGATGTCTTCTAAAGGTTGTATAGTTACTTGTCTCCTTGGCTTGGGGTTGGATAACTCCCTACCCGCCAACATTTCTCCAATGAAAATAGAGACATCCTAAGGAAAAGCGGGACATTCCACTATCAAATCAGAAACAGGGGTGGCTTCTGTAAATCTGGGCTGTCCCTGGAAAATATGGGCACTTGGAAGGTCTGTCAAGGCCACTCAAGGTATTCCAGCATCGGAGGCAGAAAATCACATGTTCGTCCCCATTCCTCCCTGGCAGTCAGAATGCAAAGGGATGGATCCAAACTTGGTTGCCTTTCAGGTACACCCACTGAAATCCATGGGACTTAGTCGTGATTAATGGGAATCCCATTGAAAACTCACTTCAAGTCTCAAGGATTGTTCACAAGAGAATGCAGGTCCTCAGGGAGGAAAGAAAAGGTTCCCCATCCCTAGATTAGAGAAGTATGCCAGGAGCTTCATAGAAAATGTATGTTGTGATGAGGAATTTGAAGGGCATGTGAGATGGGAGTGCACTTGGACTGGTCCATGGAATCCATCAAAAAATGTACTTTGTTGGAACTGGAAAGCAAGCAAGCAAGCAAGCAAGCAAGCAAGGAAGGAAGGTCCCACAATTTTTTAAATATTTTTTTTAGTAAAGGGGCCTTTGACAAGGCACAGAGGCATGAATGAGCATAATCCTTCACTTCAGCGAACATCTTTGTCTCTTGTGGAAGTCCCTGGGACTTATGAGGTCACTTAACACATTTCAGGGCCTGTCTGTCATATTCATTGACTAGGGAGCTAGTCAGTCCTGATTGCTCCCTCTGTGAATTTCAGGCTGCATTTTCATCACTGTATTCTCTCCCACCTATATTTAGAATCCTAGAATTGTAGAGTCAAGAGGGAGCCCAAGGGTCATCTAGTCCAGCCCTCTGCAATGCAGGAATCTCAACTCAAGCAACCATGACCCGATCTCTGCTTAAAACCCTCCAGTGAAGGAGAGTCCACCACCTTCCAAGGTAGTCTGTTCCATTGTCAAACAGCTCTTACCCTCAGAAAGTTCTTCCTAAAGTTTAATCGAAAAGCTCCTTTCTTGTCCTTGGAATCCATCGGTTCGGGTCGCCCCCCGGAACAGGAGAAAACAAGCTTGCTGCATCATTCATGTGACATCCCTTCAGCAATATGAAGTTGGCTATAATATCGACTTCCGGGGTGGCGCCATCGGTAATGGCGGATTCCCTCTGATCCGGAGGGACTGGCTCCACGGAAAACGGGTCTGTTCCGCTACGGCGAAGCGGGGACCCTTTAAAAAATCACAGGCGGGTGAAGCCTGTGACCATGGCACTCGTCGGGCACCATTAGCGCCCCCCCAATACGTAAAGGAACCCAATTATGGGCTCCGGAGCGAAGAGGGGAAGTGGCGCGGTGCTGAGAGTCAATTGCTTCTTCTGTGAAGCGAAGCCGCACAGCCGTTGCTGGAGAGCACTGCCTTTTTCCTGGGACAATTTGGCTACAAAAACAACTACCCGTGAGCAGATCAAATTTGGACAATTGGACTTTAAACAACGATCTGTGAGTAGAACGGAAAATTGGATTAAGAAATTCCTCTTAATTTGGCACTGAAGCGGGAAGGTCTAAACAGGAAGTCAGCCTTCCGTTTCTTGTAGATAGATTAAAGCAAAGACATGGCAAACTAGAGTTTAGAAAATCGTTTGTAAAGGATCAACTTTCATCATTTAAAACTACTGAACCCCCTTCGGAAGCAGGAGAAGAAGGGGGATTTTTTCTGGACTGTTTAAACCTGCAGAAGAGAGTGTAAAGAAAAGTAATTTTCCACCGTCTTGAACCTGGGAGCGGGGTGTCAGGACAGACGTTTTTGGGAAGTTCATTGACTATAGACAAATGTTTTTGACAGACAGTTAAAAAGAAGAGAAACATAGTGATTCCATTGTTCTCTTTCGCATTTTAAAGGAACAAATATTGACAAAATATCTGAAAAAGGAAACTTTGTTGTTAGATCTGCTGTTAAAAAGAAAAAAGAAAAGAAAAGAGATTGATACAAATAGAAGTTCTTCCCCTAGAGGGAGCTTGTGAAACTGTTATTAAATTTGAACTGGGGAGCTCTGCAGCTGCAACAGATTAAGATCGTGGGAACAGACTTCTGACCTTGCATAACAATGTATTCAGAGGCTCTGGTGCGAGCTTTCTGCAAGACAAGTGCTTTATTGGAACAGTTACATGAGAAGACGGATTTGATGACTGTTGCGATTAGAAATTTTGGACAGGTAGTGGGTATCTATATAGAACCCACCCAGGAATCAACCCAGGAGTGTGCTCAGACAGATCAGATGAGGGAGGAGGTTGTTGTTGGACCTCGGGTGGCAGAGATGGAGGGAGCTGTGGCGCAGCAGGAACATGAGTTGTTGGATTTGACAAATGAACTTGGAAAAAGCCAGATTTGGAGAGATAGAGTTTTGTTGAGCTTGGACATGGGGGGCTGGATAGACCCCCCTATGCAGGGATGTCTTGACTTTTCAAGTCTGGCAATGGGCTGTGAGGAGTTTGGGGTTGTGGGGGTCCTCAACTCTGGAGGGACCTTGAAACATGCTTTTAAATACCACATGGAGTTCAGTGTGGACTATGGAAAAGGGGCTGATCTGTCGAGAAGGGACAAAAATACTGTCAAGTTGGAGTTTCCACGAGTGAAAGGACCAGGAGACAAAGTAAAGTACAGGAATAAATATGAAGAAGATCTGCGGAAGGGACATGGAAGAGACTTAAGGGCCTTGGACATAAGATTACCAGGTTAATGAGCTAGATGGATGGGATAGAAAGGACTGACAAAACCCGGGACCAGGAGGAAGAGACGCTGGATGAAGACTGGAAGAATGTTTAAAAATTTTTTTTTATTTAGGATTGTTTTGTAAAATTAATGAGTATTAGAAAAATGTTGGAACGAAATTATTTGGCTTTAGCAGAAATGTTAAAAAGAATTATGCAAGAATATGTTATGGTTATGAGAAATGGGTATAAATAAGATTTAGGTTTTATGTTTTAGGGTCTTTTATAGCAAGATAAGGTTAAAATAGATTGAGGTAATTTAATGACAGAATATTATGAAAAATGGGAAGGATTTGCTGTGATAATTAATAACTAGAATACAAAAAAGGGAGGTGTGAGGAGGTCGATGAAATAAGGCAATGACAGTTAAGGATTTGGGAATATTGGATCTGTTTTTAAATTTTTGTGGATTACTTTTGTTTTTTGATTTTGATGTGTTTTGTTTTTGTTTTTTGTTTTTTGTTTTTATCGATTTGTATTGTTTGATTGTTGTTTGCTTTTCCCTTGTTTTTTTCTTTCTTCTTTGTCTCTTTGTTTTTTCTGTAATTTTAAAATGCTTAATAAATATCATTTTTTAAAAAAATGAAGTTGGCTATAATATCGCCTCTCAGTCTCCTCTCTTCCAGGCTAAACACACCCAAGCATTCCTCATCAGGCTGGGTTGCCAGACCCTTTCGGAGGAAAAGTTGCCTTGCTGAAAGAGCCATTGTGCCCATGCTGAATTGGCACCCACAGTAAGGTGTCCTAATTTATAGCCCTTTATTATTTGAAGGCTTCCTCTTTTTAAAGGTCTGTTCAGTCCAGGGCTCAAAGATCAAGGACCCTAAGAATGGAGACCAGCAGGAACCTAGAGGTTGTCAATCAACAAATAAAATAGTCTTCACAGGTTCACAGTCTTCTCCACTGTGGGAAGACATAGTTTTATTTAAATTATGGTCATTGTCTTGAGATGTATGTCCATATGCATGAAAAGAACATATGGAAATATATGCAAATCTGTGTCATCTCCCTCCGCCCCCCAGTGACACATTAGTATCTACACTGATCTATAGTCATATTGCAACAAGAATGTGGAAACTCAGACCTTTTGTTAAGAAGGACCAACTAATATTCCTAAGGTGGGTGCAAGCTTTCAGGTTGGAAGAAGAGATACACATTTACAAAATTGGATTATTATTATATATTTATTTATACCTTGCCTTTTCCCCTGACGGGGACACAAGGCAGCCTGCAGATAAAATAGGAACAGCTAAAAAAGAAACCCTTATAATAAAAAATTAAACATTCATAGAATTAAAATTATTTATAAATATATCTATTAACAACATAAAGATAATTACAGTAAAAACAACACAAGACCAGCCCTTTCATTAACAGCCTGTTGGAACATGAAGATCTTCATCTGCTGGGACCATGAGGAGGGAGCTTGTCCCACTTCTCCCAGGAGGGAGTCCCAAGGTTGTCTGGGAGCACCAAGGGAGAAGGCTTTCTCCTGTGTCTCCATGCCTGGGAGAGTGGTGGGGCCAAGAGAAGGGCTTCCCCCGAACATCTCAGAGCCTGGGCAGGTTGCCAAAAAGGGGTAAAAAGAGAGGAGGGGTGTGACTGTGGTAGAGTAACAACATTTCATAGCTAAAAAATAACCAGGCCCCTTCTTCCAAGGAGCATAACAAAGACTTGCGGTTTGTGCAATGGATCTCTGATCAAACATGCTGGAACAGTAAAATACAAGACATAGAAGTTACATGAAGCTTCCTGTGAACCCCAATTGGACCTTGCCATCCATCCCTTGTAAGGCAGAGATCAAAAGTCAAGCATGGTGAATGTGGTCCTTAAGTTGGCAATGGCGGGTCTTGGGGTCTCAGATTTCAGAGATGCCCTGGGTTTCACTAAAATTTGGTGCCTCTCCACCTCCCACACTCCACTGTAACTTGTAGTTGCAGCATCCCTGGCAGCACCCCTGTGACTCCGCTCTCAGTGCGACAGAACCAGCTGCACTCCCCAAAGTCTGCCTCTGGTGTTAGCAAAACAGGAGATTTAAGTCCCACACAGGTCGGTGCCTAATTGGGTCATGATGACTAGTTGGATGCTGTCCACCCTACACTTAGAATTTGGTTAAGTGAGGCCTTTGTCTATTTCCGACAGAGCTGTCCAAATGTCTGGACAGAGACAACAGGGTGCCTGTTGACTTCCTAGTATTTTGTTTGCAAACATTTCTTGGACAAAATAGCTGAATGATCTAAATCAAGAAAAGAGATGCATATGCAAAGGATGGCCCAACATTTCAGAGGAGGAAGGAAGGCCAACAAGAAGAAAAGAAATTTCGCATTAATGGGGACAGTATTGACATGTAGAGTATAGAGATTTGGAGCATTCCCCGAACAGTCAAAGATTATCTGGCAAGGACTGAACATCCAGCAAGGAAATTTCAAACCTGAAAAATCAAACATTTATGGGAGGTTTAGTTAAGCAGAATGAATTCTCACTAGCTTTGAATTTTGAAAAGGGTGGAATTTGAAATTTGGGGAGGGGGCACTTTTCATCCCTAATTCAGTGTACGACAACAACTTGATCCACTTGATTTCTATGCACACCAGAGCCTTTAAATTCTCACTTGCCCCACACAGAAATTATCCAGGATATAACAAGATGGAAAACACCTTGAACGAAGACACCTGCCCAAAAAGGACTCCAAGTCCTGAGAAAGAATAACATTTCTTGTAACTCACATCCAGCCTGAATTCTTAAAACAAGAGGAAGACCATGTTTGTTTAAAATTCCTGCCTCCTTTTACTGTCCAGAGATTTCAGTTGCAAAGCAACATTTTAGCAGAGTTCCTCAGCAATGCAACCAACATTTGGTTCAACTTCAGTTATTTACAAGCAGGCTTCTTGGTTTTGAATGTCTTATGTAGATTCCCCCCCCCCCCAATTTCGTTGTTCTGTATGGGACAATGATAATAAATATTATTGTATCGTATCGTATCGTATCGTATCATTACAGTCATCTTAGCATGCCTATTTTTTTTTAATTTCTTTTATAAACTGTGTTTTTTCCAATTCATTTATTTTTATCTAAGAACAGTATTTTTCCCCCATAAGCATTTACAAAGAACAGGAGCTTATGCAAGGAGTCCCTCGCTATGAGAGAGCAACATTCTTTTTTCTCCTACAGCAGGATTTGAAATTGGGAAATCACTGCTGTCATGGAATCATAGAATTGTAGAGTTGGAAGGGACCACAAGAGTCATCTAGTCCAACCCCCTGCAATGAAGGAATATTTTGCCCAACATGGGGCTCGAACCCACAACACTGAGATTAAGAGTCTCATGCTCTACGGGCTGAGCTATTCCATTGATTGCTCTCATTTCAGCCAAGCTCACCCAGAAACAAGAACCGAATGTATTAGACCAGAATAGGCAAGAATGGGATCCATGTTAGAAAAGGGATTGGTGGTGGTGAGCTTCTGCTGGTGATTGGTTGAGCCACTCCAGCATCATGGAGAGCCCAGGCAGGCAGGACTGGCTACCATTGGCTGACTTGCTCAAGTCATGAGGGTTCTGAGTCCATGTCAGATGGACATGGGTCAGCTCCTAGGGTTTGAGGCATAGGAGGCTGAAGTAGTAGAGAATTCCCTGGGCAGAGGAAGAAGCGGTGCTGGAGAAAGGCAGTGTGCCAGCCTTGGCAACTGAGGAAAGAAAACCCCACAGGCACCTCCACCCCCCAAAGTAAAAATACAGCCATAACACATTAAAAAGCAACATTTTCCTGTCTTTGCATGACACCCAAAACCAGACACCTGAAGCAGGCAGCCTTTCTATACCTAATGGTAGAGCTGGACTTGCAGGACTAGGAAGGCAGGAACAGGTGACCTGAGAAGAGAAGCAGGCCAAGAATAGCAGAGGGGTCTAGGCAAGGGGAAGGGGCTGTCCAAGAGGGTACTGGGATGAGGAAGAGGCAGGAACAGAATGAAGGAGTGCAGGCTCCAGGTTTTGCAGGGCTCTTCTTCTCATGTTTTGCCAGCGCAAGAGGTGGGTGAGCAAGCAAGCAAGGACTTGGTAACGTTGATTAGGAGAAGTCCAGAGGGCTCTTGCCAACGGGCCCTGGAAGGAAGCCCACATAGACAGTATTTGTTTATTAAAGTTACACCCTGCCATTCCTGCCAAAGGAGCCCAGGGGAACAGGCATCAACAGACGATGGCCCAAATTTGCTTTCTGTTCCTTCAAGGCTGGAATGCACCAGGCAAACTGGTGGCGCTCTATCAGCAAACAATGCATTCATATAGATAATATACAAGTCCTTCAGGTGCATGTGTATTTCATGTATTTGTGGGTACACTTAAAAACAAAAAAAAAAAAACAAAAAAGCACAAGCGGGTGGGGAAGCACCTGTCCATTTCACTTCTCTGGTTTGATTTATTTATTTTTTAGTCTTTAATTCATATTTTGCAGCAATTCGTGATTTTTTAAAAATCCTCATGAAAATTCATCAGCATTTGGTGTGAATTTATCCTAATGAACACAACTGTGTATTTGGATTTGACTCATGTACACATTTTTGCAAGCATTTCCCCCTAATATAATGAATTTTATATGTTATTTTCACCGATATTTTCATTTCTAGGGACACTTCCCCACAGTAGATCCTTTTTTTGTAAATATTGTTTGGTTGGAGAACTGCTTCGCAAAATTCAGATGAGTGAATTTCAAAGCATAGCTGTTTTGGTTCACATATTGTTTCAGAAACTGAAAATTTGATAGATTCCATTTCAAATGTGTCCTGAATCTAATTTCTTCTCCACCTGTAGTTAGGATGATGCTTGGCTGTTTGTTCTCTGAAAGGTCCTGAATACTTAAGAACAGGATTTCCTTTGAAAATTTAAAATGAGTTACCGTATTGGCCCGAATATAAGTTGCACCCAAATATAAGCCACACTCGAATATAAGCTGCACCTTTAAAATTGGAGGGGGGGGGGAGAAAAAAAGAAAAAAATATGAATATAAGCCGCTCCATTCCTCGCTGCTCCTGGCTGTATACGGGGGGGCTGTGGCCTTTCCCCTTCCTGGCTGTCTCCCTGGTCTTGGGGGAGAGGATGGGGAACTACACACAGGGCGGGCACCGCTTCGCCAGGCTCCTGGCGCTGTTTGCCTGGCTGCATACCGTAAGGTTGCGAATATAAGCCACACTTTAACTTTTCATGGTCAGAATTTGGGAAAAAGGTGAGGCTTATATTCAGGCCAATATGGTATTAAGTTCCCGAAACTGTAAATTCCTTGTTTGCTTTTGTTCTTTTAGGGGCCTGTTCAGAGAAGTATGATTTTTGAAATAGCTGTTTTGGTTTGCGTATTGTTTTGGAAATTGAAAATTGGATAGATTTGGTTTGAAATGCAAACAGAATCTATTTTCTCCTCCATTCATGCCTGAAACAATTGCCCAAAGGTGAACAAGAGACAAAATATGGACACAGTATTAGAAAACAGGATCTGTCCTTGGCAGATAGCAACAACTGGGCAGTTGGCCATTGCTTTGGGGTAACGAATTGACCCACAGAAGTGACCTTTTAGCATCCATGGCATCTGGCCAATGGAATCCAATGGAAGCAGAACTAAAGATGGTGGTTAGTGCCAGAGTCTCCAATGAATAAATAAAAATGACTCAAGGACAAAGATGGCCAACCTGTTGCTCTTCAGACACTGCTGGACTCCCATCAGCCCCAGCCGGCCTGACCGATGGCCAGGAATGATGCGGGTTGTAGTGCAGCCAGAGGTCAGGGAAGATGGGAATTGCAGTCCGAAAACAGCTGGAGACCTAAGGTTGGGAAACTCTGCTCTAGAGCCCTTGGCACAAACACACTATTGCACAGTGGTACAAAGACTCTAAATAAATAAGTTCATAGAGGAGCTTGGAGGGATATGGGTTGGCAGGGCCAAGAGGAGGGGGCAACGAGAGGTGGGGGCATCTCTCAAGAATCAGGAGGAAAAGGGTTGGGGGTCAGTGTGGCGGGGCCTCCAGGACTCTGGACAGCCCCCTGGGACAGCCCATTTGTTCTGATGACTCACAGGTTCTAATTGAGTCCTTAGATTCTCTTCGGACCCCCTCTCTCCACTAGAGAGCCAGCATGGCATGATGGTCAGATTGTTGGATTACGACCTGGGATACGGGTGTTCATATCCCCCTCGGCTGTGGAGCTCACGGGGTGTGACCTTGGGCAAGCCACTGCCTCTCAGCCTAATCTACCAATCAGGGGTGTTGTGAGGATAAAATGAGGAGGAGGTGTGCCACCTTGAGCTGCTTGCAGGAAAGATGGGATATAAATGCAATCAACCAACCAACCAACCAACCAACCAACCAACCAACCAACCAACCAATCTCTCTTGACATGTTGCCTGTGGGAGTACGAGACTCCCAACGGCTTCTCTCACAAGGGTCATAGGAATGCACAAGCCCACACACCAAAACAAGGTGATGATCCAGCGAATGGATCCAGCAGTTCTTTGTGGATCACTGGAAGTGTGAAGATTTAAGAACACCAGAAAAACCCTGTTGGATCCAGCACTTTGTTCTCTCAGTGGCCAGCCAGATCCTCATGTGAAGGCCACTCTGCAATGCCCAGCAACTGGTTTTCAGAGGCATATAATTCCTGCTGAGATATGACAGATACTCGTCATTTGTACTTCCTGGGAATAATGGAAGGCATGTTTGTATCAACAAGCTTTTCCAGCTGGATGAAAAGCTCTCACTGCCTTAGGTGCTCATTTTGCATTATTTTTAAAACTGATTTCCAGCATGGGGGGGGGTGTGTTGTATTGCTTTTATGAGTGTTCTAGCTGTTTTTAGGAGATATCTGCAAATTGCCTTGAGACATGTATGTAAAAGGGGAGCCATCATCAGCATCATAAGCCTCTGCCAGCTGAGGCAGTTTGTAGCCAACATGGTTACCATGAGTGCTGCTTCTTCTCCCGAGGAGACCTTGGATTCCACAGCTGAGCTGGGCTCAACCCTGAAAGGAACAACTCGCTCTGTCTGCCAGTTCTTCCCTGCAGGTGAAACCAGGTCTGAGAATGAAGGAAAGCCTCTCTGAGGAAACAAGGGAGAGCTGGAGGAGGGGCATTGGTTTGTTTTTTAATTAAGAACACAAGAAGCTCCCTGCTGGATCAGGCCAAGGACCCATCTAGTCCAGCATCCTGTACTTGCAGTGGTCAACCAGATGCCTCCATGGGAAACCCATGAGCAGGATCCAGGCATAAGAGCCCTCTCTTCTCCTGTGGTTTCCAGCAACTGGGATTCAGAAGCATTGCTGTTCAAACAGTGCAGGCAGGTCATAGCTACAAGCCAGGGAGAGTCTTATCCTCCATGCAGCTTGCCTAATCCTCTTCCAAAACCTTCCAAGTTGGTGGCCATCATTGTGGTAGAGAGTTTCATAGATGAGCTATGTGCTGCGGAAAGAAGTACGTGCTTCCTGTTATGGGTCCTGACACCCCCCCACACCTTTATTCAACAGAAAACAGATACACAATTGAAAAACAAAAACCAAGCAAAAAACATTCTAAAACAGTTTTAACTTTCTAAAACAACAACCACAATTTTAAACATCTAAAAGCAGTTTCAGTAAAAAACATTCTGAAAGCAATTACAGTTAAAAGCCAGGGGAAGGGAGAATGGGAGGAGGAAGGGTCGAGGCTGTTCCTCCTGCCCACAGGGTCCCCCTAGAAACACTCCCTGCATTTCCCCAGCTCCACATTCGCTCAGCACAGGAAGGCTTGAAGTTTGCTGATGCAACACACCCACCCTGGGAGTCCTGAGCTGTTGGAGGCCAGCTGGTCAGGAAAGTGGCGGAAGAAGCTGCTTTGGCCCTCACTTCCCAGGCTAACATGCGGACTGGAGCGCTGCCGCCCCTTGGATCTCATGCTCCCCCTCACGCTGTGGCATGTCACAGCTCCAAAAATGCATCAAAATGCATTTGGAAGCAGATATTTTGAGGCAAATCATGTATAGAACAGAATATTTTAAGAGAAACCACTTATTTATTTTGAGAGGGGGGAAGCGATCCCCCCCTTGTGCTGATGTATTTTTCTACAGGTTGATATGGAAACAGAAGGGAGAAGGCTAGGCTGGCTAGGGCGTATATGGGGAAGTGACAAGGGGCCAGAAATAGTGTGTGCTTGCAGCCCCCCTCCCCAAGTGCCCTATTTTCCAGGGACAGTTCCAGATTTACAGAAGCCATCCTGGTTTCTGATTTGATCCTGGAATGTCCCACTTTTCCTTAGGACAGTCCTATTTTCATCACAGAAATGTTGGCCTGGCATGCAGAAAGTCCTGAGTTCAACCTCTAGTGCCTCCAGGCTGGGAAAGCCCACGGCCTGAAACCCTGAAGAATCGGGGCAGACCAAGGATGGGGAATCTCCGGGGCCAGAAGTGACCTCCTAGGGCCCTGGATCAGGTTCTCTACCCAGCCGGCTCCCCATCCCCAGTCCCCTCCCCTCTCCCCAGACCACACCCATCCCTTGTTCTACTTTGCATCCTCCTTGAGTGTTTTTGCTGGGCTGCAAAGTGTTCTTCATCTCTGGTAATGCTTCTTGCTTGCCTGGACGGAAGATAGAGAATTGTGAGTGTGTCTTTGAAAAGAGAATTAGCAGATTCATGGAGGAGAGGGCTAACGATGGCTACTAGCAACAATGGTTATGTGCTGCCTCCATGGTTCTGAATACCCGTTGCTGGAAACCACAATAGGTGAGAGGGCTCTGGTACTCTGATCCTGCTTGTAGCCTTCCCGTAGTCATCTGCTCTGCCACTATGAGAACATTGGCTTGATCTAGCAGGCTCCCCCCCCCCCTGCTAAAAGTAGAAACTAGTCTACTTTTCAAAAGTAAGAATTACATTTGTGGCTCTGCCCACATTTGCCTCTGGCATGTGGCTCCCAGAAGATTGTCCAGAAAGGAGCGTGGCCCTGGGGCCAAAACAGATTTCCAACACCAAGCTAGATGGATCAATAGTTTGGCTCTGGATAAGGCAGCTTCCAAGGTTCATCCATAATCAGAAAAGACTACCATTGTCTAGGCAAGGTTCCAGCTACAACAGGAAATTTTAATATCTTTTTCTGACCAGGTGAGCCAATTGCCATCTTGCATAGTCCGAGTCCCTCCAATACCCAGGAATCCTTATGTGCCTATGACCTGTGCCCCCACAAATGCTTGTGGGACTCCAGCTCCCCACAGCCCAAACCAGCGTGGCCATTAGCCAATGGCCAGGCACAAGGGGAGTTGCAGACTTGGAGCATCTGAAGGACACTGGCTACCCATGGCTTAGGGTTAGGCACCAACCAGTAGCCAGTGGAGGTTGGTTCATTAAGGAAAATGGGGCTCTGCCCCACCAACGTCAGTCTGCCTACCTTTCTCCAGGCTGTCAGTCTCCTCATCCTCCATCTCCATGCTGCTCTGGTATAATTCAGCAGGGATGAAGATGGGGCTGAAGATGGAATGGGTTGGTTCTGCCTAGCATTGGCTCTGGCTCTCTCTGCTCTGTGAGTCCTATTGGGCACCATCCACCTCTGCCAGTAGCTCTCATGGCTCAGCACATGACAGTGGTGCACAGAACCATTGCTTCTTGCTCCTAGTAGCTCCCAAGATACTCCCAGAGCTTCACCTTTCAGAGGAGGCTCAAAGTTGGGGACTCTCATGTTGCCTTTGGGTTTGTAAGTGCAGCTCTGCCTAGATGCTGCACGCTCCACCTTTCTCCCTCCCGGACCTTCCAACCAGCAGAGCATGGAAGCCACATGCATGAACAGCCACTTTTTTCCTGGGCATCCCCCTCCTGTTTGCGGCCTCAAAGTCTCCCTGCAGCAGCTGTGCCAACAGCTTGCACGGAGATGCAATGCTTGGGAAGTATTTGATGCATTTATATCTGTCTATTATTAGAGATAATCAAATGGAAGCCAGGAGGTGGCATTGAGATCACATGACCAGCCAGCTGTCTGCTGTCCCCAAGTGAGAATTTGGTGGAGGGCCTGTGTTGATCTACAGATCCTCAGCTAGACACCTCCTGCCACGCATTCAGGGTCTGGGGGGGGGGTTGCTGCCAGAAGCCCCACCGAGGGCATTGGGGGGTCATGAAGTTCATGTTGCAGAGCTTAAAAAGAAAAAAGAACATATATTTGTAATAAAACCCCACAGAATACAATAACAGATGCCAAACGAAATGAAATAATAGCGTAAAAGGAAATATCTAGAGCCATGCCTATAGAAACAGAATTCCATACCAAAATTGAAAACTAATAATTAATATCATGAAGTTCCAAGTAACACAAATGGGTGAGTGTTCTCCAGAACCTTATCACTCCAGTATATTGTTGAAAGATGGCTCCATTTTTCGATGAAGAAATTATCTTGTTGTCTACGCTCTCTGGTTCTCACCATATATGTAAGCTTAACCAAGCCTCCTATATCCCCAGATTTTAGTTATCCATTCTCTCATGGGTGGTGTTCTCATTCTCAGTCCCAACAAATAATCATTCTGGCAACAGTTAAGAGATGCTGCACTTGTTCCACATCTTCTCTTCACACTCCATGCCAACCATGCTCAAGTGGCCCATACATGAAAATAGGAAAGCCCCTGGGACTGGGTCAGGTGGTTTGCCCACCAAGCCCAGCTGCTCTCTAGGGCTGCAGGCAGGGATTTCCCCAGCCACACATTGCCAGTTGATTTATTCATTTTTATTTATTTAGCACATTTGCACTCTGGTCTTCAGCCCAAAAGGCTCCCAGGGCAGCTTACAGACACTCAAAACGAGGCTGCCTTGTAACCTAAATAAATAAATAAGCAAACTATCACACCAAAGAAAAAGTGACAGGGAGGCAAGAGGGAAATCAGGCTCCCAACTCGGGCACCAGTTTATAAGCAGATGTTCCTCTAATGACCGGCTGGCCCAGGTCAGGGGCAGGAGGTGTGGTGGGGCTGGGCCTCCAGGAAAGCGGCTCCTTTTAACTGGGGCGCTGGGGTTGGAATGAGGACCTGCTGTGTGCAAAGCAGGGTCTCTCCCCCACTAGGCTTATGGCGCATTGGGAGCTATGCATGCCAGCCCTATTGCGATGGGCCCTCCAATATGTAGAGTCTGGGTGTGGACAGTGGGCGGAGTCCAAGCTGCAAACCTGGCTCCTCCCACAGATTGACTGCATAGGGCTGGAACATGCTGTGCTGGGCTTCTCAGGTGGGAGAAGCCCCCCTCCCTCAAAAAAAGAGAGAGGAAAAGGAAAGCTCCCCTGCAATCTCCTGAGGGTGGAGGGGCCATCCTCAATTTACAGCAGGGGCAGCCAGCCCCTGGAGAAACTCCCATCAAAGGAAAACACAGCGCATCTCATGCATGCAAAGTTTCACAAGTCGGCATGAGAATGCAATTTTGAAAACGGCACGGCCTTCAATATATTATTCATCTAGCCCAATAACTTTTGAATGGAATAAAATATTTCACTTCTCCACCTCCTTCTTAATAGACTCTCCTCGCTGCTTCCCACACCTTCCCACCCACTTCCTTGCCAGGGCTCCAGGGAATGTTAAGGTATGAAATTATTTTGTAAAATCCAATAATTTTTTTAATCAGGTCAGCATCGTTACTTTGAAGGAAAGTGATGGATCTTCCTTTATGCAGAAAAATGTAAAAGATGAGAGTCAGAACAACAAGGGAAAAAATCCACACCGTGCATGTGTAGCACCCTGCTTGTGGTTAACGCTTAGCTGGAATGAAATATTCAACGCAGCAATAGAGAAATTAAAATAATAATTTATTTGTCAGACAAATAAATGAGAGGCACAGTGGTATATGGTTACCTAGCTCTGGCCTGGCCTCCTGCCATTATGGCCAGCACTTATATTCCCTTAATCCAGCCCCCTTTGCTCCTCCTTTGGCTGCCTCTGTCCAATCAGCCTGGTTGAATTTCCTATTGGCTGATTGCTATAACCAATCCTAAAAGATACACCCATATCCTCCTGTCCTTATATGGAACACAAAGAGCTATATATTGTTACATCTATAAATGACAAATAAGTAGTAATATATCTTACATGTGTCTCAACAAGGAATCTTAATTACCAGCTCACCTCTTGCCTTTCTTGCCCTCCAAAACAGATGGTTAATAATTTTAAATTTTTATCTTGAACAGATGTCAGAGACCTTGGGTTCATATTCTCATGCATCATCAATGAAATATCTCCTTTTGGAGGTCTTTAAACAAAGGCCTGACAACCATTTGTCATGAGTGCTCGATTGGCGTCTCCTGTCTGGCAGGGGGCTAGGCTGGTGGCTGACTTAATTTCAGGATAAATACAACTCTTACAACTATATGAAATAAGAATCTAGCATTTCTTAAATCCTTTGCATAATTACATTTAAGCCAGCATATTTCATACATTATCATAGATAGCTTTTTAGAAGGATAAACTTCCTCAAAGTAAAAAGGAAGGAACAGTTTACAGCCTCAAAATAAAATAGGGAAAAAAAGCCTCTTCCCCTGTTTACACTCCCCCCCTTCTCCAGCCAGTTGCTTTGTTTCCATGTGCTCTTGGCCTTTTGTCCTGTGGCTCAAGTTTAACGGTTTTATTTTACTATTTACCAACTCTTAATTATGTTGGGTCTATGTAACCTTGCTCTTAACCTGTAATTCCCTTTTTACGACTTTGAGAATTGTTTTCTGCTATAAATCAAGGGGCCCCTTGTCTAGGAGGAAAACATTGCCAAGGTTCTCTAAGCAGCTGGTCTTCTGCCTGGCATGAAACATTTGTGAATATAAGCCCATTTAATTTAGGAACCTGATCAAGATATAAGCCAATATAAGCCTTGATTAAAAATGCAGTCTATATTCAGATGCCTCATTCCCCCCTTTCAAGCTCAAGGACCTTGCTACCAAGTGTCCTTGATAGCTTGATCTTCATCATATTCCTGAGGTAAGGCTCTATATAGTGCCATGATATGAGGTAGAGTTTCATTCGAAATCATCTTGCTAATTGTACTCCTAAAACATGAAATGATACATGGCACCATACATAAAACCATTATTACTACCGTCAAGAAAAACAAGCAAGACAATAGTATCCCTTTGAGTCCTGTGACATTAGGTAACCAATTGGTGAGCCATCCCATATCCCATCCTTCCCATGTTTGTACTGGGACATGTGCTATACTCTCCATCTTTGTGGCCAACACACGGATTGCCTCACCATCATCTGAAATGTTAAAGCAACAGGCATTCCCTGTCAAGTTCAAGACTCCACATAGGCCTCCCTGCTTGGCAAGTACATAATCCATTCCCATTTTCAGCTGCAAAATGGCGGCTCTACTTTCATCCAACTGTTGTGCAATAAGTCTCAAACTCTGGGCTGTTGCAGTGGTTACAAGTTCCACTACTGCTTGCAATGAATTATTCTGTTTAGATTATAAATAGGATCCCGTGCCCCTTGTATGAGCTCACCAGGATTCCAGGAGGCAGGATCATAATAGGCTATAATGCGCTCTGGTGGCCAATCATCAGTACCGCTCCAACTTTGGGTACTTCCTCCTGCTATATGAGAAATATCAGCATTTCTTCGTGTTCGCTTAGCTGAACTAGTGGGCATAATCCACATTGGTGGTAATACCCATCCCAGGAAACAAGTCCCACTCCATTTGGAAGGGAGTTTCTTGTATGCCCATTCTCCACATATCCACCACAACCATCGGGTCTGAGGGTTTTGGTATGTGGAGTGCATAAGGCGAAATATCAAAAGGGGTATAGAGTTCACAGTGCAGTATGTTAGATTGCCTTTCTCTGTCACAGTTATGTTCCATACCACTTTCCATGCATGAATAAAAGGAGGTGCACAGGGCAAGGTATTCCGAGTTCGATAGGTAGTACCGTTTGCCCAGGTTTGACTATTCTTAATATAATCCCAAGTATAGTGGCAATGAGAAGAGCCTATCATGGTAGAATCAGCTGCATCTGATGATTTATGTACACAGAATTCCCCTTGTACAGGTATAACTCGTAATGGTTTAGTTGAGTTCCATCCGGGGAAATTCTGTACTTCTGTTTGGTGTGGCATTTCGCTTACCATACCAATGGCATTTAATGGTATTGGTAATAAGGGCATACCTCCCTCTAAATCATCTGGCCCAAGAGAGCAAACAAGGCAATTGGTCCTATTTGCAACATTGGCTACCATCTCAGCTAAGCCTACCCACATATTGTGGTCATAGCGGAATCCATATTTAGCAAATTTGGTCAGATTCAAGGACCCTTCCCCTTCCCAAGGGATCAGGATTAATAATAAAATCATGTTGATGTCTAGCATATGCATTCCTTCCACAAAAGATTACCTTATTGTGATAGCATAAAACTATTAGTCCCAATATAATTCCCCCAGTGACAGAAATGGGGAACCACCAAGACCAAAACATATATCCCAAGGATCCCCAATGTGTAATATCTCTGATAATTGTTCCACAAGGGGGCAGTCAATCAATTGTATAAGAGAATCTTCCCGTTCACAGTCGCTGGTTCAGACTCTCCTCAAGCTTCAGGCGTGCGCAGGTCAGCCAGCTTCCAGGTTGTGGCTGCAGCAGGCCGGTCGTCTAATGTTGCCCGTGACCTAGCCCGTTCCCCGTAGGGCTAGATACAGGGGTTTTTGGAGAGAGTCAGTTTTAAAGGATTAGAGGGGTCACCTTTGCATGTCCAACTGCCTTCGGACTTCTTCAAACGGGAGTGATGAATCCAGGGGGTCACCTCAGCTACCTTCACCGCTGTTGGAGTAGAGAGCAAGACGGTGTAAGGTCCACGCCACTTAGGTGCAAGTGGATCACGTTTCCACTCTTTCACCCATATGCTATGCCAGCCTGGAGCTGATGAAT
The DNA here is from genome assembly GCF_965112155.1 of Podarcis liolepis. NCBI lineage: Eukaryota > Metazoa > Chordata > Lepidosauria > Squamata > Lacertidae > Podarcis > Podarcis liolepis. The sequence goes on from NC_139564.1 coordinate 77,508,397, forward strand.
CGGCTTGGCAATGCTGCACGGCGTGCGCTCGAGGGCCCACCTGTTAAGATAAAAAAACAAACAAACACGGGAGAGAGACAAAAACACGGGAGAGAGATTGCACTTGTCCCTGTGTCACATGGTCTCCTATTTGTTTGAGGTCAGTTGGAATATCCTGAACAAAGGAGGGCGGCCTCCCATACAGGAGCTCAAAAGGTGACAACTTAAGTCTTTTTGTGGGTGCGCACCGAACACGAAACAGTGTTATGGGTAACACGTCTACCCTCCTGAGACTTTAGACATATTAGTGGGCTTCTGGCATGCCCTGCAGATACCTTGCACAAGCGTCTGGCGGTAGGTGGTAAGCCTGGCCAGGTGAATTGCATTGTTTGGATCCCAATTAGGATCTTCCAAGGGAAAGTTGTCCTGGAGATGACGGTCAATATTATAAATATTTCCCACTCTGGCCTGCTCACGCAAATATATCTGTGCCTTTTCAATTATGTCTCTCCTTTCCTCAGTGGTGAAGAGAGTATTCAGGAGCTGGCGACAATCTGTCCAAGTAGGACTATGAGTATTTACTATTGAGGTCACCAAGTCCATCATAGCCTGAGGTTTTTCTGCGAAAGATGGGGTGTTTTCCAATTCATCAGATCCGTAGTTGTGAATGGAATGTACTGGAGGATCGAAGTTCGAGGTGGCCGTGGTCTGGGTTGCCCATTAACCAGCACAGGCTCCTCAAGTGCATCAAATACTCTTCTAAGAGGGGCTACTACGTGACCTTTCTCTTTGCTTTGCTCTAGGGGCCTCAAATCATAGGGGATGGTATCTGTCCCAAGGCGTTCTTTTAGCAGCTCTATACGCCTGGCTGTATTGCTTGCTGACCGATCAAGGTCTCCCTGTAACTTCTGTAATAATTCTCTAGGACTTGGATGTACAGGGGTTTGGGGTGGGCAATTAGTTGTTCCACTAAAGGAGACTGTAGATGGAGTTCTACTGGGACTCACAGGTGGAATAACCACTTCTGCTTGGGCTTCATTATAGGACTCCAATGCCTCCTGAAGATATTTATCATAATCTATCAAGGAATCAAGTTCTGTGACTCCACCCCCATTATTCGTTCCACTTTCTTGCCTTGGGGTTACAACTGGTGGAGTGTTTGGATTAGGCTCCCTTCGATGTGGAGCATAGGGTGGAGGTGGAAGCACCTCTTCCTCTGGTCCCTCAAAAATGGGTTTGAGTTTATTTGGCAAGATTCCTTTCCTAGCTTCGGCTTTTACAGCCAATAATTTGCATCGTTGGACTTTGCATTCCCTTATCCATGGAGGATTTTTATTTAATGTGCTCAGCCAGGAATCTATATATGAAAATTGTTCTGGGCACCCTCCAGTTTCTTTGGTGATGTTAGACCAAAGTTTGCTTACTAAATTTATATCAAAGGTTCCCTGAAATGGCCATCCAGTATTTTCTTTTGGCCACTCTAGTTCACATAACGTTCTCAAGCGTTCTGGCGTCATTTTGACTCCATATGCCCCTGAGAAGGCTTTCTTAAAATTATTTAACATACATTCAAGAGGTGTATTTTCCCCCTTTGAAACCCCAACTCCCATTGTATGGCCCTGTGAAGTATCCACTCAGTCACACACACACACGCCTTACTGGGAAACGAAGTAGTACCCACTCCACACTTAGGTCAGCTACACATTGTACTTTCTCACACATGCAATGCGCTAGATACTTCAACCACACTCTACCTCCCAACCTTCCCTTTTCCTACACCAGATCACCATCTGATGTACCCAGCCACCTAGCGTACTCAGTTCCCCTTTACTGAGACGCAGAAGTTTGATCAGGACTTCTCTTCCTCCCAATTAATTGGAGGGCCAAAACCCCTTAGTGCACTTACCCTTAGCTGGTTCCCTGTTTATTTCTCTGGTTCCCCCCGGTCCGTCGCCGTCGGTGGGCAGGGTATCAGACAGACGAGACTGCTGCGTTCCCCTGGAAAAATTTTTTCCAGTGCGCGCTGGGTAGGCAATCAGTTGTCTTCTCTCTTGTACCCCGCCCAGTAAGGCGAAGGGGCTGCGTTCCAGCAGACCACTTATCCGAGTCACAGGGGCACCATAAAATGTAGCACCCTGCTTGTGGTTAACGCTTAGCTGGAATGAAATATTCAACGCAGCAATAGAGAAATTAAAATAATAATTTATTTGTCAGACAAATAAATGAGAGGCACAGTGGTATATGGTTACCTAGCTCTGGCCTGGCCTCCTGCCATTATGGCCAGCACTTATATTCCCTTAATCCAGCCCCCTTTGCTCCTCCTTTGGCTGCCTCTGTCCAATCAGCCTGGTTGAATTTCCTATTGGCTGATTGCTATAACCAATCCTAAAAGATACACCCATATCCTCCTGTCCTTATATGGAACACAAAGAGCTATATATTGTTACATCTATAAATGACAAATAAGTAGTAATATATCTTACATGTGTCTCAACAAGGAATCTTAATTACCAGCTCACCTCTTGCCTTTCTTGCCCTCCAAAACAGATGGTTAATAATTTTAAATTTTTATCTTGAACAGATGTCAGAGACCTTGGGTTCATATTCTCATGCATCATCAATGAAATATCTCCTTTTGGAGGTCTTTAAACAAAGGCCTGACAACCATTTGTCATGAGTGCTCGATTGGCGTCTCCTGTCTGGCAGGGGGCTAGGCTGGTGGCTGACTTAATTTCAGGATAAATACAACTCTTACAACTATATGAAATAAGAATCTAGCATTTCTTAAATCCTTTGCATAATTACATTTAAGCCAGCATATTTCATACATTATCATAGATAGCTTTTTAGAAGGATAAACTTCCTCAAAGTAAAAAGGAAGGAACAGTTTACAGCCTCAAAATAAAATAGGGAAAAAAAGCCTCTTCCCCTGTTTACACTCCCCCCCTTCTCCAGCCAGTTGCTTTGTTTCCATGTGCTCTTGGCCTTTTGTCCTGTGGCTCAAGTTTAACGGTTTTATTTTACTATTTACCAACTCTTAATTATGTTGGGTCTATGTAACCTTGCTCTTAACCTGTAATTCCCTTTTTACGACTTTGAGAATTGTTTTCTGCTATAAATCAAGGGGCCCCTTGTCTAGGAGGAAAACATTGCCAAGGTTCTCTAAGCAGCTGGTCTTCTGCCTGGCATGAAACATTTGTGAATATAAGCCCATTTAATTTAGGAACCTGATCAAGATATAAGCCAATATAAGCCTTGATTAAAAATGCAGTCTATATTCAGATGCCTCACATGGAGACAAAGGCACTCAGGAAAATGCACCTTTGAGGCAGTTTTCCTGTTGCACGTGAGCTCCCTCAGGCAAAACCAGGCAAGACGTGAGAGATCCATAGTTGTGTGCCAGGGCTGGGCTGTGGGCAGAAATCTGAGGTGAGAACATCAGAGCCCTTCTGGATCAGACAGACTCTGAGCATAGAAGTTCTACTTACGGTAAGCTATCATTGGGTGGGTATTTGGGGGCGGGGCCTTTTTGGTTGTGGGGCCCAGTTTATGGAACTGTCTGCTCATGGAGGCTCATTTTGCCTTATTCCAGTCAATGTGCAGAAGCCGAGAAATAAATGGAGACAGGCAACTGGCTCCGCTTTGCATCAGATGGGTTCAGAAAATATGTTAAGCTCTTCCTCTCAAAATAGTTTGACTTACATTCTGAGCCAAACGGACTATAGAAAGATGCAGAGTTCTCCCCCCTGCCCAGGCGCCAGAGGAGGGTCTGAAAAACAAGCAAACTCTCCACCACCAGAACAGAGATGGTTTCACGAAAGGCGAATTATTGAAATAAACAGGACATACAGAAGAAGGGGGCGTTTATTTATTCAATTTCAATGTATTTATACACTGCAACTAATCCAGAATGTGGCAGCTAGACTGGTGACTGGGAGTGGCTGCCCAAACCATATAACACCGGTCCTGAAAGACCTACATTGACTCCCAGTACGTTTCCGAGCACAATTCAAAGTGTTTGTGCTCACCTTGAAAGCACCTAAATGGCCTCAGCCCAGGAGACCTGAAGGAGCGGCTCCACCCCCATTGATCTGCCCGGACACTGAGGTCCAGCGCCGAGGGCCTTCTGGCAGTTTCCTCACAGCGAGAAGCCAAGTTACAGGGAACCAGGCAGAGGGCCTTCTCAGTGGTGGCACCTGCCCTCCCACCAGACGTCAAAGAGAAAAACAATTGCTGCCCATTTGCTGAGTTCAAGCTTGTCAGCATCCTTCTTAATTGTAGCCCCACAGCTGGACACAGGACTCCAGGTGTGCTCTGACCAAGGCAGAGTAGAGCAGGACTAATACTTCCCTTGATCTGGACATGAGACCTCTGTGGATGCAGCCTAGAATGCTTTTTTCCTTACTGCATCACACTGTTGACTCATGTTAATCAAATAAATAATAATAATAATAATAATAATAATAATAATAATAATAATAATAATAATATTTATACCCCGCTCATCTGACAGGGCTTCCCCAGCCACTGTGGGCGGCTTCCAACAAAATATTAAAATACAGTAATGCATCAAACATTAAAAGCTTCCCTAAACAGAGTCTTCTAAAAGTCTGGTAGGTACAGATTGCTGAGTGCAGGAGTGATACGCAGACAAGGCCTCACTCCCGCCAGCAATCGTGTTGCAGCATCCTGCTTTAATGGCAGTTAACAGATCCAACATGAGGGAAGCCCCACATCGAGCGCAGAGCTGCAGTCCAGTCCTGAAGCAACCAATACATGGACAGTTGCGGCCAGGCTTTCCTGGTCCGCGAATGACCAGAGCTGTGAAACCAGTTGCAGGTGGTAAAGCCTAAAGATGGACAGAGACAGTTTGACCACTTTAGAGGCAGCTCTAAAATGTTCCATTATCGATGACTAGGGACAGGGGAGCCCCTGGAGTTGCCTGTATATGTACTCTCTGGGTTTGCATACTTTAATAAAACTTGGGAAGGTTTCCTGCCTCTGCTGACATTTACTAAAATGGCTCCAATGAGCTCCTTACACCTCTCCACTTCCAGATTAATTATGAACTCCTAACTCTGCCAGGAGTGAGAGAGAAGAGAGGAAGCATGTGGGGTGGGGGATTAACAGATAGAGATTCATCTCCCAGGGATTGGATCCAAGCCAGCTCCCAGACATGTATAGCAAGGCAAAAAGCAAAGACTTATGGAAGACGTCCGGGGTGGGGGTGAAACTCCTCAGAGAAACAAAGTAGCTGTGCTGCCAGAGTGCTGAGAGCACAATGAATCTTCAGCCAGGAGGAGGTTGCCAATCTCTGGAGGGATGGAGCAGCCAAGGGCCCAGAGTAACATATTGCAGTTGAGCAGGTTCCTCTGGAGAGGCCGGCCACTTAACTGATGATTTGCCCAACGGCCTTCGGCTGATATGTAGCTTGTGGGATCCTCTCCCTGGTGAGGCCCACCTGGCACCATTGTTGCATATCTTTGCCAATTACATCTTTATTAGTTTATAAACAATACACACAGGAAAAATAAAACATAACTCAAAAAAAGAAAAAAAAGAAAAGAAAATAATACAACACCAAAACACAAAAATGTTATGGACAGACTACTTTCTCCACCGACATCCGACCTCCTCAGTGTGGGTCCTTTGTTTCCTTATTAATTGCATCTATTTTTCAACAAACTTAACCTGTTTGTGCTCTTTTTGCCTTATGTTTTTACAAGAGTTAGTCAAAGCTTTGATGTGGGGACAATGTTCTTTTAAATATAATCTATAAATGTCCCATTCATTGTTAAACTTTCAGGTTGACCAATCCCTGATCTTCTCTGTAATTTTCGCTAATTCCATATGCTCAAATAATTTAACCTGCCACTCCTCTTATGTTGGAATTTTGTCTCCTTACCACCCTTTCACTAACTCGCTGCAGTTGTTGTGTAGATAAAAATCCTCCTTCTCTCTCTCGGAATGTCTGATGCCGTAATGCCTAAGAGGAAGGCTTCAGGTTTTTTGGTAAACATTAATTTGAACATTTTTTAAAATTCATTGTATATAACTTCCCAAAAGCTCTTTATTTTTTTACAACTCCACCACATATGGTACATTGTTCCCTCCAATTCTCTACACCTTCAGCATAAATTAGAATCAGTTTTACACATTTTAGCCAATTTGCTGGGTGTAATGTACCACCTGTATAACATCTTCATAAAGTTTCCCTTTATAGTAAAACAAGCCGTAAATGTTGGCCTTGCTATACATGTCTGGGAGCCGGCTTGGATCCAATGCCTGGGAGATGGATCTCTACCTGTTAATCCCCCACCCCACATGCTTCCTCTCTCCTCTCTCGCTCCTTCCTTCCTGGCAGCGTTAGGAGTTTCTTCTTTAATTGCCATGCTAACATTCTCCCCAGTTTGTTTGCAAATTCAAAATTCCTTTGTTTTACCATTTTAATTTTCCATCCGATTTCCTGGATCAGAAGTATAGAAAATTGAATTTGTAACATTTTAATATTTTGTTTTACTGCCTTGTTTCGTGGGTTTTTTAATAGCTCTTTCTCATTTTTGCTTATCTCCTCCCTGATCTTGATCTTTTTCTTTTCTTTTTCTTTCCTTTGAATGGCATTTTGTTGGATGAAGAAGCTCCTAATGACTGCTTTGCTGGCATCCCAAACTACCTTAATGTCCATCCCTTGACTTAAATTATGTTGAAAATATTCTCTCAGGGATTCCTTTGCTTTCAATAAAATCATTTCATCATTCAATATGTTTCATTCATTCTCCATCTTTGTGGTAATTTCCTCTCTCCTCTCAGTTCCAAAGTAACTGGATTGTGGATTCCGTTTTCTTGATCCTTAACAATAAGTCCGTTGATATCCAAATGGCATCTAGTCTTCCAACTGATTATTGAACTTTTTACAAAAAAATAACAACACAAAATCAAGGTTATCCATAACAAATAAACATCAAAAAATCATTAATATCTATTACACTTTATCACAGTCTTCTTCTAGTTCTGTTGACTTCCCACCAATTCCATCTAACATTAAGTGTATATTTATCTTGCGCACCATTTGTATCCACTTTAAATAAATGCTTAGCTAAGATACTGTACTTTCTTAGCCCTGTTTGATATGTATATAACAGAAGCTATTCCAAAGCTTCCACAGATTTTATATTGTTGCTGTCTTCTATGTAATTTTTAAATAAACCCCATTTATTAAAGAAAGCTTGATCTGCAAGGTCTCTTATTCTTCCTGATAATTTGGCCAGTTCTGCTTACTGCATTAATTTCTGTTGCCACTACCATTTTGATGATATTCTTTTCTAATTTGATGCTACAGTGGTACCTCGGGTTACATACGCTTCAGGTTACAGACTCTGCTAACCCAGAAGTAGTACCTCAGGTTAAGAACTTTGCTTCAGGATGAGAAGAGAAATCGCGCGGCAGCAGCGGGAGGCCCCATTAGCTAAAGTGGTGCTTCAGGTTAAGAATGGACCTCTGGAACAAATTAAGTACGTAACCAGAGGTACCACTGTATTAGAATTCTCGCGGCCACTGTCACATATAGAAATAATTCCCTTACACTTATTGGGATATCAGAGCCTAATATCCCAAGAAGGAAGGCTTCTGGTTTTTTAATAAATACAATCTTAAGCATTTTTTTTAGTTCTGTATATATTTTGTCTCAGAATTCCTTAATTTTTCTGGAAGTCCACCACATATGTATCATAGATCCCACTGCATCACCACATCTCCAAAATTTATTTGACACATTCTTATACATTTTTGATAGTTTTATGGGGTGGTGTACCAACGGTGCTGCATTTTCAGAAAGTTTTCTCTCAGTGTATAACAAGCAGTAAATTTCATGTTATTCCTCCAGAGGTTTCCCCAATCTTTCATTAATATGTTGTAACCAAAGTCCTGTACCCACTTTATCATGACAGATTTTTCCTCCTCCTCCTCGACTTCCTAGTCAGGGAGGAGTTGGTACATTTTGGAAAGCGTTTTGGTTTTTGAGATAATCAAATCATTTTCTAATATAGATGTTTCTGTTGCAAATCCTTTTCTTATATCCACTTTAAATGTTTCGTACAATTGATGAAATTGGAGCCAATTTGACATGTATTCTTATTTCCTAATTTTTTTTTAGTTTCAGTTGATTATCTTCTTTTTTTACTAATATTTTATATGTCGGCCAATTTTCTTTCATATTTTTCTTTTTTACGGAGAAGGCTTCCAGGTGTGCTGGGCCTGGGGTAACCCGAGTAACATGGGTCTGGTCCCGAATCCTAGGGTTCTGCAAAGAGTCAGTCCGACAGGGCCAAGGCAGGACACGAAGCAGGAAACCAGGCAGGGTTAGGCACAGGATCACAGGCAGGTTCTGGCAAACAGCAATGTTGCTCCTGCAACCTGGGGTGGGGTCCAGCAGCCTTTTATCTCTGTCAGGATAATGACCAGTCCTGATCCCGTGGCGACTCACCTCCCTGTCTCGCCTGAAGGCGAGCACTCCTCCTGTGAGTACTCAGGTCTCTCCCTCTCTCAGTCTCTGCAGCACGGGAAATGTCAGTGGGTTACTAGACCTAGAGGTCACCTCAGCCTTCCCTGACCCAACCAGTAGTGGAGCAGCTTTAAGTGATGGCCCAGCTGAAATCAACGAGGTCATCCCCGCATCTGGAGCCAGGGCAGGCTCAGGCTCCTGACTCAGTCCAGCTGATGCTTGTTGCAGGGGAACCTTCAGAATCAGGCCCAAGACTAGGTTCAGCTGCCACCTGAGACAAAGGATTCGGTGAGGACTGAGACTCCTCTGGCTCCGAGTCTGACCCCGAGTCCCAGGCCATTACACCAGGGGGGAAATCCACCATGGTGTTTTTGGTTCTAAAAGATCTTTATATTTTGCGCAGACCATATAAAGGGGTCTTCTTATCATGGCCTTATCATGGCTTTATCATGGCCTTCCAAGTCTAGTAGGTCTGAGTCCTGTAAAATGCACCCTCCTTTATCCAGGTGAGGCATGTGGTTTCATAAAATAGCTTTAAATCTGGTAGCGAAACCCCCCTTTCTTTTATATCAATTAAAAGCTGATTTTTTTATCTTTTCCCTTGCCAGATGAAAGAGCATTTTCAGTAGTACATTCAGTTCTTTCCTTTCTTCCCCCTCCTCCTGTGAAGTCTCCCCTCCTAACTCTTTCCTATATCTTCTCCAAAACTTATCTGCCTCTTCCATTGTTTTGCATTTCTCTCCCCCCCCCTCCTTGTAGGTAAATGATATCCCCTCTGGGTATTCCCATCTATACGAGATGAAGTTATTTTTTAAAGCTTTGGCTAGGAATTTATAGTTGTTTCTTTTCTTCAGCAATTGGACTGGGATCTCCCTGAGTATAATAATATTCTTTTCATCTATTCTAAGCCTTTTTTAAAAAATATTTTGTAGAATTTTGTCTTTTAGTACTCTTGAGTTGAATGTTACAAGACAATCTCCTGGCCATTTATTGGTTTTGGCACGTATCGATTTCACTCTAGATGCTTTCTCTATGCACCCAGAGATTTCTTCCTCTTGTACTTCCAACCCGCTGGCCAGTTCTTTTATTATTTTCTCCCCTAGTTATTCTGGGCATCCCTGAAAGCACAAGGTCATCTCCTGTTGCATCATCTCTAGCATGGCAGCCACATCCCAAGTTGCCTCTTGCGTCTCTTTCAATTATTTAATTTCCTCTTTCACTTTTTCCTGATTTTTCTCCATATCTTTGCATTCATTCTGCACTTTTTAAAACTACTTCTTGTTTATGTGATTTGTTTTTAATTTCTAACATCGATTTGTCCAATTCTTTATTTTTGACCGAAAGGTCCTTAATTTGTCCTGTCAGTTCTACAATTAACTTTGCATTTTGTTCAATTTTAGTCCCCATTGCATCTAATTTTTCATCTAGGGCTCTTGCATTGTCATTCCTATCTTTTCTCATTCCCAGTATCAGTTCTTTAATATCTGCATTTGGGTCAATTTCTAACATTGAACCTCTTCTTGCTTGTAATGAAGAAGAGGTAGTTAAGCTTGTCAAAGTTTGTGTTTTTTGGTTGTCATTTTTCTGATTGTCTTCCGTCAAGAATATTGTCTCAAAAGTCTAATTTCTCTCTCTCTCCTATCCTATACCTAAGAATAGATATTTCCTTTCCTTTTTTCCCCCCAGCTCACTATTTCTTTCTATAGTTATTTCTTATGTTCATGTAGTTATTTCCTACATAGTCTCCCTCACTTTTTAATTTTCCCTTTCCCCTCCCCCCTATTCCTTCTCCTCCCCACTCCCCCTTCCCCTCCTTCACCCTCCCCAGCTGTTCATCTATTTCCCTTCAGAAGGTAAATTCGAAGCACAGCAGAGAGACGTCTGGAGGTTGAGGAGAGAGAAGAAAGCAGATGTCAGGAATCCAGCCTCCAGCTCAACAACACAGGGAGCGCAGTTAAGTAGAGAGAATGATTTATTGACCAAGTTCACGGATAATGCTGGACGGCATTAACCCAGCTGCCGCCCTCATGAATTACGATGACTCTTCTGCCCAGTCCCTCCCCTTCCTCCAACTTAAATAGGATTTCTGCCCCTTACATTTCTGCTTCTGCCTCCTATCACACACCCTCCCCCAGCGGCGACTCCGTGGGCTCATTGGATCCCCTCCAACTTCTTCCTAAGAAGACAGACTGTCAATCTTCTCTTCCTCGCCTTTTCCCTCCCCCTGAGAGACCTGGCATCTCGCAATGTCAATCAAACCATGCTGAGGTTGTCCTCCTTTCTTCCTTTCCCCCCTCCTCCCGGTCGCTCCTCGCGGGGTGACAGGGCATCCAGGAAACTCCTTTTCTGCGCTGCTGGATTCTTTTAATACTCAAGAACCCCTCTTAAGTTGTTTAGGGATTTGCATTGCCTTCACTCCCCCCCTTAGACCCCTTTCCACGATCAGGTTCATTGCTGAGGAGCGAACCCGTGCCCTTCCCGTGCCCATAGCGATAAACCAGAGGTCTGCTTCTGGAACCCCGTCGTTGCATATCTTTGGCACCAAGTGAAAAACATTCCTCTCCCTCCAGGCCTTTGGATTTTAATTTTCCATGGCCTCTGTGAGCAGGAGAATGTTTTCATCCAGCTTTTAGAGTTTACTTTTTTTTATCTTAATGCATCTATTTGCTTGTTTGTTTTAAAACGCGATCAATAAATTTAATAATTAAAAAAATCAGTTATTGTTATTTTTCTTGTTTGTTTAATTTTTGCTAACCACCTTGAAAACGTAAAAGAGAGAGAGAGGCAGAATCTAAGAGTTTTCCATAAGCGAATGAAGGAAGAACTGCTCCACACAGCATTGCAGCAGAAGAAAAGTCAGTGAGGTCAATCCTTCTTTGTAATCTTTTCAGTTAACCTTTGAAATGAATGTTGAAAATGATAAGATTCTCTGAAAACCCAGTTTGCACATGCAGATAGTGCCTTGTGAGATTAAGACAGCTGCCTCGCCTGGTCCTCAAAATGAACCTATGACCTTTTATCAGGCTTCTCCCATCATTGGAGATAACACAGCCAGCCCAAAATCATTTCGAAGGAGAAACAAAATGAAAGGCAAAATAAAAGCTGATGTTGTTGCACTCAAGCCTAAAACAAAAGAACAGGAAGGTATCAAATCTTGTCAAGAGAGATGAAAAGAGCTTTCAGACAAATAGCTGAAATAATGCCAATTGCTGCTTGAGCTGCAGACTTTATTGTGGAACGTACACTTGAAAGGATTCGGATCTTGCTAGTACATGCTCCAAATGTACCATCTAATGGAGTGTCTTTTGGGAGCAGAGGAGGAAGAGGTTCACCAGAGTTTACTGGCTTGAGATTTCTGTTCTCTGGCCATTTCCTCCTCCTTGGGCTTCAAGGACAAGAACACAGAAAATAAAAATATAATCAAATAACCCATCATCTCTTTGACTCCTGCAGTTTTAAGTTCAGGGGTCTCAATGGACAATGCTTCATGGATAATGCCAAGCTCTTCTTCCACACCATGAGCATATTAAACCACATCTATCCTCAGACACCAATACAGCCTTTCCTAATGTGCTGCCCTCGATATGTGCTGGGCCAGGGGGCTGAGGAAGAAGCAGGTTTGCTGTCTACTATACTTAAATAATGCTGCTCAAGTTTGAGTTTACCTGAGCACTTCAGGATTAAAGAATAAACCTGAAGAACAATGGAGCACCCTGCTTCCCCAGCACAGGTGGAATCTGCCCAGATGGCATCGCACACCTGTGCAGAGGTCTCCTATTAGAGGGCAGTCAAGACAGGATTGATGGCATATGAATCCATATGCCTAGCAATCTCCCCCACCCCAAACAACTCTCAGTGCAGTCAAATAAAGATAACCAACCAAGACCCACCCCGCCCCACCTCTCTGACTGCCCAGTGTAGCAGGAACCCCCCTACCCCAATCATTCTGTTTGTACAAACTTCACACACACTCACACTCACACTCACACACTACATACGCCACATTTCTGTTATAAATTCATAGAAAATCAACCATACATCGGATTTGCACTGTTCCATTTTTATTTTACTCCATATGACAAGGACTATCAAAGGGGGGTGGCTTGGTTCTGGTCAGCCATAATCCCTTCACCATCCCAGCACATCCACAGGAGCCCTGCCCAGTTGCTATGCCAACCCTGATGATCCCAGACAGAAGACAATCAAGATCACAAAGAACTTGCATATGGGAGTGGATTCAGCATGGACTGAAACAAAGGACAATGATCAGATCTTCCCTCTGGGGGCAGGAAACTGCCAACTCCCCTTTGTCTCCTGGAAGTGACTCATGGGCAGGGGGAAAGGAGGAACCAGCCAGGTGACAGGACACTCAGGTTACCACCAACTCCTCCCTCAACCCCTCCTCTCTGTAATGTATGCATGATGCCAACCCCTCCTTTCTGTAATGTATGCATGATGTTTCTGGGGGTGGGCTTGAGCTAGAGGATGGGAATTTCAAAAGTTTTTATAAGGTCTTGCACACCATCTTTCTGGGTCTTTCCTCTCTCCTGCAAGTGAGGGGAACACCCTGTTGCAACAGTTCAATAAAGGCCAAGCCTACAGGCTGCTGTTTTGCTCCAGGTTATCCTGGTTGGTGTCTTTGTTTTTCTCCAAGGGAGCCCTCGGATTTTTCCGGTAACACCAGGAAAAACAATGACTGAATAGAAAGAGAACTTACCCGAGTGACACCAAAACCCCACACATTCACTAAGTAAAAGAATGCTGGTTTTAACATCCTCCCCCCCTCTTCTCCCCCAGCCTTATCCTGTATCCAACACTAATGTCTCACTTCAAATGTAACTGATCTGTAGAAAAGACTCTACAACCTGAAAAAGAGACAAAGCACATGCTTTTGTAACCAATGAAAATCTTTAATAAAAATTATATAAACAAAACAATGGGTTGATGAAGGGGCTTTTGGGCTCTGAGGGACATCCTTCCATCCTTGGTTTCATTATTTTGGTTCCAAGTATACCAAGAAATATCTAAAATAATTAAATCACCTGCTCAGACTTCCCCACACCTGTCACTGCTATGCATGTGGACAGACAACATGAAGCCTGTCGCTCTAAGGAGCTTTGGACACAGATGTGAGCTGCTGCTAGAATTTCAATAGCCCAGCCGTGGAAAGACTTGAAAAATCTGCAGTTGGCTGTATGGTATAAAGACTTGTGGACTTTGGCTATTGGGGGGGGGGGGACACACATAAATAATCTGTGAGTTTTTGGGGCGGTGGGCCATCCAGAATGCTGGCAGGATTTTACTTCCTGTGCTTCAGACTTCTCCATCCATACCAGCTCAAGAAATATGAACGCCTTCATGATTATTGATGCCTTATCATTTCCTTCTCTTATTATTTATCGCTTCTTTGCTTTGTATGTGGTATGATGCAATCTGCTGCTACTGCACTTTTGGGTTGTTAATAATGCCACTAAAGATTTTTCTTTTTAAAGAAGAGCAAGTGAGCACCTTGTTTCCTCAGCCCAACTGTAAACCTGTACCAATCCGATCCAATGCAAATACATCATAATAAAAATACGACTTTAAAACAAACTTGAACCAAATAAAGCAATATTCAATATTCTATTAGAATATAATAGTTCACAATAAAATTAGCTCTCCAAATATCAGCAAAAATCAGTTTCCTCTCTCTTAACCCGACGTCTGTGTGGAGCTGCCAAATAATGCTTGAATGATGAAGAGGATTTTCCACTAAAATTAATGAAGAGGCAGGGCTGTGACCTTCTATTGGAGATCACGGTGTTCTGGATCATTAAACGATGGGTAAATTGAGCCAGAAATATGTCTCCGTGGCAGAGGTTGCAGCCTCTGCGCAGACTGGAGCACAGCTACTTCCAGGGAAGGAGGATTTGGTGTCTGTGCATTAGTGCTTGTTGAAAGCCTAGAGTAAACTTGAAGTGACAGAATCAGCCAGAAAACTACCTGTGCATCGACAGTACAAAAGATCTATGCCAGATGAAGACAAGGAAGAGAGAAAAGGAGCCTACAGCAAAGGCAGGAGTTTAAGAGGAAACAATCCTGTTTCACAGCAGGCTGGAATCCACACAAATACCTCCCATTGTTCCTCAGTGCTTCTGCCTTTACTCTGCTGAATGTCCCCGCAGCACAAAGAAAGGCGTTCTCAATTAATTGCCCAGCAGCTTTTCTGAGCAGCGCTCCCTTGGCTGTGCTCACATCCAGGGGCCTCCTGTAGAGCCTGCTGTGACCGTTGCACGGCTGCGACGACGCTGGCAAGCGCACCTGGCAGATGGAGACGAGGAGAGCCTCAAGGGAGCAGCTAATCTGGAGCCTCAATTCCTTCTTCTAAGGAAGAGTCCTGAAGAATTTTGGGGTGTTCCGGCAACATCAGATGGGCATCAGAATCACAGTACAGCAGAGGAGCTCCTTGTTCCTCTTGACTGAGTGGACACAAGGGAGAGAATTTTTATTTTGTTTTAACCTGTGAGCATCTTACAGAGAGAACTTTCGGGGGGGGCATATATATGAATAGTAAAAGGAAAAGAATGGAAAAGAATAGCAGAAGCACCTCTCTCTCTCTTTAAGATGGAGAGAAGAAAGCCAATCCCTCATGGCTGAGTGATGCAGTGAAAAACCTGCTCCCACTTCCCACCATCCCCTTAGGCTTTTTCCAACAGCACCAAGTGTTTGATTTATGGGATAATCCATCCATTTTTGCCTCCTGGCCTTAGCTTTCATTGTGCTGAGGTCTTTTCATATTGTATGAGTGACAACTCCTTGTTTGCAAAGGGAGCGGCTTCAGCCCATCCCCTTGAGTAGGGAAAAGGACGTGGAGCCATTTAGCTCCTTCTCTGCCAGATAAATGCTGCTGCTCTTCCACTTTACATGAGTGAACAGTCGTTTTAGCAACCCCCTAGTCTCTTGATGCAGTGTGGCATATACATTAAGGGTAGTAGTAGTAGTAGTAGTAGTAGTAGTAGTAATAGTAATAATAATAATAATAATAATAATAATAATAATAATAATAATAGACTGATCCAACATTGGTCTGATCTAGCAGGGCTCTTCTTATGTTCTTAAGTGTCCACTTCCTTCAGAATCCACCACCTCCTCCCTTCTATTCCCCCTCGTACTGCCAGGCACCGTATGACTCTGAATGCCCAAGGAAATTGATTTTCTTACTAAGTGGTTTAGGAAACCTTTATGAACTTTTGTCTTTTCATACCATAAATATGCATGCCAACCAAATCTATTATCATAGCCTTCTAAGTCCAGCATATCCACATTCTTTAAATCAATCCACTTCCGCAGCCAGCATAGGCAGGATGCCTCATAATATAATCTCAGATCTGGCAGGGAGAAGCCATCTCTTTCCTTAGTGTATGTTAGCAATTTATACTTTATCCTTGGTTTCTTCCCCTGCCACCTCCTCTCTTCTATCCCCCCCCCATACTGCGCAGTATGGCTCTGAATGCCCATGGTTGGAATCCTGGGTTGCATTCAGGTCCTGCCTGTGGGTTTCCCACCCAGAGGCATCTGCTTGGCCACGGTGAGAACATAGTGCTGGCCTGATCCAGCAGGGGTCTTCCTGTGTCTTAAATGTCTCCAGAAAGGTATGCATTTCCTGTTTCAAGGGACTGTCTCTGGGACAGGATTAAAATATCAAAGCCTCTCATTTCTTCCATGCTTTGTCCCCATTTCTTATAGTAAAGTATTTACAGGATCCCTCCAAGGTCTCTATTGATTTCTCAGGTGGCATTTGTGTTTAGAAAGCAAGCACGGCTGGAGAGATCTTTCAGGCTGACTGAACGAGGAAACTCTCTTACGGGAAGGATTTCCCGCTCTCCCTGGGAGGGATGAGCCAGTGGCGGCCAGGGGCAACCATAGGGGGCTCCAGGACCAAGGACAGGCAGAGCCAATTGCACTGCAGTTGCATCTTACACGGGGGTTTAGTTCCAAGAGTTCCACATAGACACAAAACCACATATATTCAAACCCTTGGAAATGCCGCTGCACGAGTATTAGTGGGCTTCCAGGGCTGGTGCAAAGTCCCCGAGCAAGGCAGAGAATTTTATTGTCTTAAAGTTCTTTTTGCACTGGCTTTTCCCAGCACAAAAATCTCTTTTAATCTTTCTATATAGGGAGGGGTGCAGAGAGAAAAGGCCCTCTCTGCACACCAAGGTGTGTCCCGGGATGCTCTCGCAAGATCTCATGGGACGGGGGTAGGGCAGAACTGAGTGTGCTAAGCAAGTCCAGCTGCCAAAAGACTGGGGCAACGGGTCTGATCCCACTTTCTCTGACAGCCATCCCAGAGCCAGTAATTGCTCTCTCCCCCCCCACACACTTTGCCTTGGCCAGCATTAGAAGCCAAGTTCTAGGTGTGGGGTCTTCTGTGCTTCAGGAAGGCCTACGGCCACCCCTCAAAGGTTTGCATTGCACCCCTCATTGCCACTGTGACCCAATTACCGGTATATGAAAAAGGAAATGAAAACCTCAAATTACCACAAGAACTACCTCCACACCTTTTGCCATTTTAGTTTATGCTTCCAATATAAAATATATTTCTCTCTGAATTCCAAGGAATGCTTTGTGGTTCACCCTTCCCAGAGCAACCTTAGGTATTGTAGAATCATAGAGCTGGAGAGCTGGAAGGGACCTCAGGGGCCATCTAGGCAAGGCAAGAATCCCTGACAGATGGCTAGCCAACCGCTGCTGAAACACCAAGCGTTTTTGTTTTTATTATATATTTTGTGTTCCTGTTTTGTATTTTTATGTTGTGAAACACCCTGAGATCTTCATATGAAGTGGGGTATATGAACGTAATAAATAAATTAAATAAGCAAACTTTCTGACAGGAAGAGTTGTTCAAACAGTAGTATATTGAATGACCACGGAAGGGGGTGGACTCTCCGTCACTGAAGGCTTTTAAACAAAGGTTGGGTGGCCATCTGTCAGGGATGCTTCAGCTGTGATTCCTGCATTGCAGGGGGTTGGGATAGATGACCATTGGGGATCCCCTCCAACCCTATGATTCTATGATTCTATGCATACAGCATGTTTTCAAACCCTCTTTATAAATGCTCATCATGTTTGTTACAATTCTTTTTACTGTCTTTGAAATGCCTACTGCTGATTTAACTAAGATTCTCTAAATTCACCTTGAATTTTATTTTTGGTAAAAAAATAATAATCCCATGGCAATTCAAGTTAAAGCAGATGTCCTCCAGCCCTCTGCCCACTTCACCACTCAACAATGCCAAGCCAGCAGCAACCTTTTGCCAAGGATTGCCCTTCGAAATCAGTAACATTGGAAGAAGATTCAAATGATGTGAAATCAATTTTCCATCACATAAATAATGTCTGTAACCTCAACTTTTATAGGTCAATATTTATGGTGTGAGTAATTTGCAGTCATAAAGATGACTATGTCGCAGAGGAGTGCATAAATGTGGGCATAAAGTGGGGAGGAGCCCCCTTAACAAGGGATAAGCTGCCAGTTCTGGAGCCTGGATGTAGTAGATGAGAAACACAGCCTTAGACTCTTAGAATAATAGTCCAACTCCCTGCAATGCAGGAATCTCAGCTAAAGCATCCATGACAGGTGGCCAGCCAAACTCTGCTTAAAAACCACCAAGGAAGGAGACAGCTCTTATCGTCAGAAAGTTCTTCCTATGTTTAGTTGGAATCTTTTTTCTTTTAAGTTGAAGCCATGGGGTCGAGCCCTACAGAGTCCCTCCAGAGCAGGAGAAAACAAGCACGCTCCATCTTCCATGTGACAGTCCTTAAGATATTTGAAGGTGGCTATCACATCACCTCTCAGTCTTCTCTCCTCCAACCTAAGCACCTGAACGTCTTCAATTGCTCCTCATAAGACTTGTCTTCCAGACCCTTTATCAGCTTTCATGGATGGAATGACCTCCTTAGCTCTGCGTTGCATCCCTTGCTTCCTTTTCTGCCTTGCTTTGACATTTCCCTAATAATAATAGAATAATAATAATAATAATTTATTTATACCCCGCCCATCTGGCCGGGTTTCCCCAGCAACTCTGGGCAGCTTCCAACAAAATATTAAAAATACAATAACACTGAGGTGCACCAGAACTGATTGCATATTAAGTCATGTTAGCGTTGGCTGTAGCAGATGGCATGGGAAACACTGTTATGCCCCCACAAACTTCAGTTATTTAGTGATAGAAAATCTATGTATCAGTATTAGGTAGAAGGAATAACAGTGCTACCCCTAGTGCCTTTCCTCCTTTTTAGACCCCAAGGCAGGTTGGGAAATGTAGCACAGCAATATTCTGCTTTCCATTGGCTCTGGCCTCCCTCCCTCCCTTGTAATCTAGGGGCAGCCTAGTTATGGAACCCCAAGAAGAAGGGTGAACTCACTTCATCCTTACAGAGCTCCACAGAGAACTTCATAAAAAGCTTCTAGCCATCTATACTCAGAGCCTATTGGAATGTGAGTAATAGTTCTACATGTGCCTTGGTTATCTTCAATAAATCTATGTAGGAGAGCTTTGTGTAGTTTTGTTAATACTATCCAGAAAGAGAGAGAAATCTCCAGATGGAACAACCATTGTAGGTTTTAGCAGAAACTGAACCCTGGAGGAAAAGAAAGAGTGCTGCTTGAGACAAAGACATCACTGATTCCATCCCCCTGCTTTTGTGATCTGGGCTTGGGCGGCTGCTTTTTATTATGTTGCTCTCAAATGATGTTACTGAATTTTTGTTATCTGGCTTGAAACAAGAAAAAAAAAAGGCAGGGCATAAATTCATAAACAAAGACTGGGGCTCTAGAAGCAACTTTGGAGCAAGTTATGGAGGAGGGGAAGGCATGGAAAGAGGAAAGGAAAGGAAATTAACAATCACAAATTGTAATAATTCATCAGGTTAAGATGGAATTGTCAGAGCAAGTTTGATTGATCCATTGATTTCTGTGTCGCTTCCCCACCAAGACTCAAAACATTGATGAAGAAAACCGATAGTACAAATATACAAGCAGTACTTAAATAATTATAAAACACAAAGCCTTCTCTTTTTTTGTACACGCCAACAAATTTTGACACTCAGAAGCAGAAGGGAGGTGTGTAGATGAGTGGAAAGCTGGATTGTACTCAATAATGAGTACATTTCCATTTCAAAGCCTTAAACTTACAAAAGGATGTTTGTTTGAGGGTAAGTTTATAAGTTGGTGTAACAAAGACCAGAGTTTGGGCAAGAAAGCATCACTTGAGAGATTGACTTTCTTCCTCCCTTGTTTCAACTACACGGTCTTTGTTCAAGGCAGAAGAAAGTTAAACATATTGAAATATAAATACAGATTCAAGTAGACTTTGGGAAATGTGGTTACTCTTTTAAAATCCTCTGAATGCTCCCCATTTCGAGAAGCTGAGAAGTGTTGCATTTTCTTTTCATAGAATAGAATCATAGAATCATAGAGTTGGAATAGACCACAAGGGCCATCGAGTCCAACCCCCTGCCAAGCAGGAAACACCATCAGAGCACTCCTGACATATGGTTGTCAAGCCTCTGCTTAAAAACCTCCAAAAAAGGAGACTCCACCACACTCCTTGGCAGCAAATTCCACTGTCGAACAGCTCTTACTGTCAGGAAGTTCTTCCTAATGTTTAGGTGGAATCTTCTATCTTGTAGTTTGGATCCATTTCTCCGTGTCCGCTTGTCTGGAGCAGCAGAAAACAACCTTTCTCCCTCCTCTATGTGACATCCTTTTATATATTTGAACATGGCTATCATATCACCCCTTAACCTCCTCTTTTCCAAGCTAAACATGCCCAGCTCCCTTAGCCGTTCCTCATAAGGCATCGTTTCCAGGCCTTTGACCATTTTGGTTGCCCTCCTCTGGACACATTCCAATTTGTCCGTGTCCTTCTTGAACTGTGGTGCCCAGACCTGGACACAGTACTCCAGGTGAGGTCTGACCAGAGCAGAATACAGTGGCACTATTACTTCCCTTGATCTAGATGCTATACTCCTATTGATGCAGCCCAGAATTGCATTGGCTTTTTTAGCTGCTACGTCACACTGTTGGCTCATGTCAAGTTTGTGGTCAACCAAGACTCCTAGATCCTGTTCACATGTACTGCTCTCAAGTCAGGTGTCACCCATCTTGTATTTGTGCCTCTCATTTTTTTTGCCCAAGTGCAATACTTTACATTGCTCCCTGTTAAAGTTCATCTTGTTTGTTTTGGCCCAGTTCTCTAATCTGTCAAGGTCTTTTTGAAGTGTGATCCTGTCCTCTGGGGTGTTAGCCACCCCTCCCAGTTTGGTGTCATCTGCAAATTTGATCAGGATGCCCTTGAGTCCATCATCCAAGTCGTTGATAAAGATGTTGAATAAGACCGGGCCCAAGACAGAACCCTGTGGCACCCCACTAGTCACTCTTCTCCAGGCTGAAGAGGAACCATTGATGAGCACCCTTTGGGTTCGGTCAGTCAGCCAGTTACAAATCCACTGGGTGGTAGCATAGTCAAGACCGCATTTTCCCAGCTTCTTTACAAGAATGTCATGGGGCACCTTGTCGAATGCCTTACTGAAATCAAGGTAGGCTACATCCACTGCGTTCCCTTCATCTACCAGGCTTGTAATTCTGTCAAAAAATGAGATCTGGTTAGTCTGACATGACTTATTTTTCAGAAATCCATGCTGACTATTAGTGATCACAGCATTCCTTTCTAGGTGCTCACAGACTGTTTGCTTAATGATCTGCTCCAGAATCTTCCCTGGTATTGATGTCAGACTGACTGGGCAATAATTATTTGGGTCCTCTCTTTCCCCCTTTTTGAAAATAGGGACAACATTTGCCCTCCTCCAGTCTGCCGGGATTTCGCCTGTTCTCCAGGAATTCTCAAAGATGACTGCCAGTGGTTCTGAGATCACATCTGCCAGTTCTTTTAATACTCTTGGATGCAGTTCATCTGGCCCTGGAGACTTGAATACATCTAAACTAGCCAAGTATTCTTGTACTGTCACCTTAGTTATTCTGGGCTGTGTTTCCTCTGCTGAATCATTTGCTCCAAATTCTTCAGGTCGGGCATTGTTTTCTTTATTGGAGAAGACTGAGGCAAAGAAGGCATTGAGGAGTTCAGCCCTTTCTGTGTCCCCTGTTTCCATTTCATCATCTTCTCCTCTGAGTGACCCCACTGTTTCTTTGTTCTTCCTTTTGCTACGAACATACCCATAAAAGCCTTTTTTGTTGCTTTTAACCTCTCTAGCAAGCCTGAGTTCATTTTGTGCTTTAGCTTTTCTGATTTTGTGTCTACAAAAGGCATTTGTTTGAATTCCTCTTTGGTGGTTTCCCCCCTTTTCCATTTTTTGTACACATCCTTTTTTAATCTTAAGTCAGTTAAAAGTTCTTTAGATAGCCACCCTGGCTTCTTTAGGCACCTTCCATGTTTCCATCTCATTGGTATTGCCTGAAGTTGTGCTTTTACTATCTCCCTCTTAACAAACTCCCAGCCATCATGAACTCCCTTTCCTTTTAGTATTACTGTCCATGGGATCTCACCCAGCACTTCCCAAAGTTTTATGAAGTCGGCTTTCTTAAAGTCAAGAAATTGAGTCCTAGTATGATTGGCTGCTCCTTTCCGCTGTATAGTAAACTTCAGAAGAGCATGATCACTCGCGCCTAATGATCCTTCCACTTCTACCCCACTAACCAGGTCATCAACATTGGTTAGGACCAGATCTAAAATGGCTGTTCCTCTTGTTGCTTCTCCCACTTTCTGGACAATGAAGTTGTCTGCAAGGCCAGTGAGGATTCTGTTTGACCTTATGCTCTTGGCTGAGTTTGACATCCAACAAATATCCGGGTAATTGAAGTCCCCCATTACTACTATCTCCCTTCCTTTTGCATGCTTGGCCATCTGTTCCAGGAAGGCATCATCTATGTCCTCCGTTTGGCTTGGGGATCTATAGTAAACTCCCACAATGAGGTCTCTGTTATTCTTCTCTCCCTTAATTTTGACCCAAATGCTCTCACTTTGTCTTTGAGGTTCTAAATCTTGGATCTCTTCACAGGTATACACATCCCTGACATATAACGCCACTCCTCCTCCTTTCTTGTCTGGTCTGTTTCTCTGAAATAGATTGTATCCCTCCATGATTACATTCCAATCGTGGGACTTATCCCACCAGGTTTCAGTGATGCCTATTATGTCATATTTAGTTTGCTGTACCAAGAGCTCAAGCTCATCTTGTTTATTTCTCATGCTTTGCGCATTAGTGTACAGACACTGAAGTCCATTAATCATTCCCCCATGTCTCTTATTTAAGGATTTTTTCCTCCCACCACTAGGTCTGCGTGCTGTTTGCTCCATTTGGTCTATGACATTTGGATGATCATCTTCATCAATTGATAGACTCCTACCTTCCTCTCTGCCGGTTTTTTTGATAGTCCTTGGTATTAAACACCAGATCTCGGAGACGCTCTGGCCCGATAGGGACAATGTTTCTTCCAGCCAGACCTCCATACTTAAAAGTGGAGCCCAAATCTTGTTTCTTACTCCTTTCAAGTCCAAATGTCCCCAAAGCTCCAACTTTCACCTTAATCAAATTTGTAATCCTTGGGTCTTCAGATCTCCACATAAGGAGATCTCTCCATTCTTCAATCTCCAGTTTGGACCAGATTTTCATCATCAAGTTCTTATTTTCCTTTATAGCCATCATGTCAGGCCTCTGGCTCTCCTTTGTCATCTGCAACATTACATCTCCTCCTTCCTTTTCCTCAGAAACAACATGTATCTCTTTCTCCACACTCTCAAAGTTCTCAAATTTCTCCTCTTGTCCAGCTGCATGAACTTCCTGGACCAAGTCCTTATCAAATTCAATGAATTTGTTTACTGTTAAGTCCAGAGTTGCAACGTTGGTAGCCAAAACATCAATTTGGCCTTGTAACTTTCCCAAGAGAAAAAAAACTCTGTCCAATTTAGCTTGAATTTTCCCTCCTTCAGCCATTCTTGTAATGTCCCAAAACCCCCTCTAGAGGGATTTTGGTTACTTAGTATTCCTTCCAGTTCAAATCCAAAAATCAAGTTAGTTTGTATCAGTTTTTCCTTGTTTTCAAGAAAATATAGCCAAGTTGTAACAAATATGACCAGCAGAGACAATAGAAAACAAAGTTCTCTTTTCCCGTCTTGACAGCTAATTTGACAGCTGTCAAACTCTTCAATATCTCTTCAACAGGCTCTCTCGCGGATCACTCCCGGGTCCGGGGGGGTGACACTTCAGCTCCCAAAATTAGCTCTTATCCTCCAGTAAGATTACTTAAACTGCCAAATCGTGAAATTAATGTCTTTACCCAATAAAAAAGAAAAAATCCTCTCGACCTTAGTTAGCTGGTCCTTGCTTTAGATTATTTACAAGACAGGGAGATGGACTTCCTGTTTGCGCCTTCCCCGATCATGCCTAATTAAAAAAAAAAAATCTTTACAAATCCAATTTCCGTACTACTCACTGGTTGCTGCTTTAAAATCCAATTGTTCACAAGAAGAAGTCAGCGCTCTCCGACCATGGCATGCGGCTTCACTCCGCAGGAGAAGCAGTCGACTCTCAGCACCACGCCACTCACCCCGTCCCCCGTTCCGAAGCCTTTAAAAAGGCTCCTTCGCGGGTCGGGGGGCGCAAATGGTGCCCGCCGAGTCACCAGGTTCACAGGCTTCACCGCCTGTGATTTTTAAGGGTCCCTGCGTCGCCACAGCGGCTAGACCCAAATCCTGCAGAGCCGATTCCCTCCGGAGCTCGGAGAGAATCCGCCATTAGCCAATGGCGCTAACCCGGAAGTCCCAGACCTAGGGGATTTTAACATCCATGCTGACACAACCTTACAAGGGACTGCTTGGGACTTCGTGGAAAGCATGGCCTCCATGGGGCTGTCCCTGAATAAATTTGGCCCAACTCATACTCGTGGACATACCTTAGACCTGGTATTCACCTCTATGGATGTGGGTGATCTGACACTAAGTAAAAAGTGAAACAAAAGAAGTGCCATGGTCAGATCACTTCCTGGTGCAACTGGACTTCTCCACAACCCTTCCCCTCTGCAGGGAGGTGGGACCAATTCGGATAGTCCGCCCCCGCCACTTAATGGATCCAAATGGTTTCCAGAGAGTGGTAGGGGATGTTTTATCCCATGTTGATGGCCTTTCAGCTGATTCCCTGGTGGCCCGTTGGAATACAGAGTTAACCAGGGCTATTGACTCTCTGGCTCCAAAGTGCCCTCTCTGATTGCATGGAGCCCGGACAGCCCCATGGTTTTCCCTGGAGCTGAGGACAATGAAACAATATTTGAGACGGCTAGAGCGCCGGTGGTGTAAAACTCATTCTGATTCGGACCAGACACTGATTAGAGCTCAGCGTTGAGCCTACCAAGTGGCAATAGCGATGGTGAAGAGGACCTTCTTCACCGCCTCTATTGCATCTGCAGAAAACAGCAGCAGGAGACTCTTTCAAGTGGGTGGCAATCTAACAGAACCACCTTCGCCATTGGGGCCTGGTAAGGATCACAAGATCTCCTGCAATGATTTTGCAAAGTTTTTTGCAGATAAAGTAACTCAGATTCGGAAAGAGGTAGAGTCCCCTGTGGGAGCAGGGCCGGGGTGGGAGAGCAGCCAGTCTAGTCGAGTTGCGTGGGATCAATTCCAATCTGTTACCTCTGAGATGTGGACAGGCTGCTTGGGTGAGTGAAACCAACCACCTGTCTCCTTGATCCTTGCCCATCCTGGTTAATAAAAGCGAGCTGGGAAGGGCTGGGCGATGGGCTCTGTGGGGTGGTGAATGATTCCCTCTGTGAGGGAGCCTTCCCAGGCCTGCTGAAAGAGGCGGTCATTAAACTGCTTCTTAAAAAAACATCTTTAGACCCGGCCAATATGGTCAACTACCGCCCAGTCTCAAATCTTCCATTTTTAGGCAAGGTGATTGAATGGGTGGTTGCTGAACAACTGCAAGCACGCCTGGAGGATGCAAACCATCGGGATTCAGGCCTCACCATGGGACTGAAACTGCCTTGGTTGCACTGGCTGATGATCTCCGGCAGGCTAGGGACAAAGTGAAAGCTGTTTCCTAGTTCTGCTGGATCTCTCAGTGGCCTTTGATACCATCAATCATAACATCTTTCTAGACCGTCTAGAGGAGCTGGGAGCTGAGGACACTGTTATACAGTGGTTCCACTCCTTCCTCCTGGGCCGTTTCCAGAAAGTGGTGTTGGGGGATGAGTGTTCAGACCCCAGAGTTCTCACTTGTGGGTGCCTCAGGGTTCTGTCCTCTCCCCCATGCTCATTAACATCTACATGCAGCCGCTGGGAGAGATTATCAGGGGGTTTGGGCTGGGTGTTCATCAGTATGCAGATGATACCCAGCTCTACCTCTCTTTTAAATCAGAACCAGTGAAGACGGTAAAGGTCCTGTGTGAGTGCCTGGAGGTGGCTGGAGGATGGATGGTGACTAACAGATTGAGGTTGAATCCTGACAAGACAGAAGTACTGTTTAGGGGGGACAAGGGGTGGGTGAGTGTGGGGGACTCCCTGGTCCTGAATGGGGTAACTGTGCCCCTGAAGGACCAGGTGCACAGCCTGGGAGTCATTTTGGACTCACAGTTGTCAAAGTGCAGGTCAATTCTGTGTCCAGAGCAGCTGTCTATCAGTTCCATCTAGTACACCTGCCCACAGACTGTCTTGCCAGAGTGGCGCATGCTCTAGTGCAATGCACTGTACGTGGGGCTACTTTTGAAGGTGACCCAGAAACTAATCCAGAATGCAGCAGCTAGACTGGTGACTGGGGGTGGCTGCCGAGACCATATAACACTGGTCCTGAAAGACCTACATTGGCTTCCAGTACAAATCCGAGCACAATTCAAAGTGTTGGTGCTGACCTTTAAAGCCCTAAACGGCCTCGGCCCAGTATACCTGAAGGAGCGTTTCTATCCCCATCATTCAGCCCGAACACTTGAGCTCCAGCTCTGAGGGCCTTCTGGCGGTTCCCTCACTGCGAGAAGTGAGGTTACAGGGAACCAGGAGGGCCTTCTCGGTAGTGGCGCCCACCCTGCGGAATGCCCTCCCATCAGACGTCAAGGAAATAAACAACTATCTGACTTTTAGAAGACATCTGAAGGCAGTCCTGTTTAGGGAAGTTTTTAATGTTTGATGTCTTATTGTGTTCTTAATATCCTGTTGGAAGCTGCCCAGAGTGGCTGGGGAGTCCCGGCCAGATGGGTGGGGTATACATAATCAGTTAAACATCATCATCATCTCCATCTCTGGCTGTCCCTGCAGTGCACTCTCCTCGGGTGCTGCTTTCTGATAGGAAGGTGTCCTTGAAATCGTTCTGCGCATTAGGTGTGGCCAGGTACTGGGTAAAATTGGGCCTCTTTGGAGGGCTCAGGCACCAGATGAGTCCAGCTCAGATGGCCATGGATCGCTAGCAAGGGTGGGTTGGGTGGCCTAGACCCTGGGGGTGGGGAGGCATTCAACAGGAAGGAGAGGTAGCCTGCTGGATGCTTCCAAACATCAAGATGGCCCACTAAACATTAGCCTTACCCCTGAAAATTTTGGGAGCAGATCTGGGGGGAGTGGGGTCCCCAGGTCAATTCAGGATGGGTCAACCTAATGACCCCTGGATCAAAGTTGTTGGGTGGATCTCTGGAGGAAACGAAAGAGTGCTGCTTGAGACAAAGACATCCCTGATTCCATCTCCTGCTTTTGTGATCTGGGTTTGGGTGGCTGCTTTTTATTATGTTGCTCTCAGATGATCTTATTGAATTTTTGTAATCTGACCAGTAGCTGGTTTGAAACAAGAAAAAAAAGAAGGCAGGGCATAAATTCATAAACAAAGACTGGGGCTCTAGAAGCAACTTCGGAGCAAGTTATGGAGGTGGGGGAGACATGGAAAGAGGAAGGGAAAGGAAATTAACGATCACAAATTGTAATAATTCATCAGGTTAAGATGGAATTGTCAGAGCCCTCCCTTGAACTCCGATAAAGCCTCTTGCTTACATGGATTCAGGACACAGGTGTGTGTGGGGGGGACACACTAGGTAACTGTACAAAGTCTAAATTTTCATGCATTGCTCCATCCATTTTTGCCTCTGCCCCCCCCCACCTGCCACTGGAATGTGGCCCCCAAATGCTTGTGCAAATGGGAATATGGCTCCCCATCCTTGATGTGTCCAATACAAGCCACAGTCTCCTCCTCTGACATGAAGAGCTCACTCCAGTATTGAATTATCGAAACCATTTCTTTCTCGCAGTCCACCAAACTTCCCTACAAAACAGACACCCCCCCCCCCAATCAAAACAACATCCTATTCTACATAACTCACCTTTCCGGAGCCCCAAATCTCCATAAACACGCTTATTTCCAGCAGCCAGGTCCCATTATGTTATCTGTCACTTTATGGGGGTTTCTGAGTCATTTATTTTTATGTCTATACATCGTAGTTGGTGAGCTGGCGTTGGCCTGAGAGCATAAAACTGACAAGACACGGCGGCGGAGTGTGAAAACTGTCAGCGAAGCAGCAGCCTGTGAAATTAACATGATATCGAAAGCGTCAATGTTTATTTACTGGAAATATCTGGATGAAATGCAAGAGGCAGTGGAAGGCAGTGCCAGGAGGAGGTCCCTGCGGCGGGCGAGGGGCGAGGAAGCTGGGGAGCTCCAGGCCAGTTGCATCGCGGAAGCAATGGGAGGAAAGGCTCGCAGGACACAGCACGACTTTGCTGCCCCCTGCTCCTCTCCTGCTTCCTTCCTTTATGGCAGGGATGGCGACCCTTTTCGAGAGCGAGCGCCCAAACGGCAACCCAAGACCCGCTTACTTATCGCCAAGTGCCAACACGGCAATTGAACCTGAATGCTGAGGTTTTAGTTTGGAAGGGGAGGTTGGCGCATTCATGTGGAGAGAGAGTGGAGCAAATACAGTGGTACCTCGGTTTTCGAACAGCTTAGTTCTCAAACTACTTGGAACCTGAGCACTTCAAACCCGGAAATGAGTGTTCTGGTTTTCGAACTTTTTTCGGAAGCGGAACGTGCTCGGTTCTGAGTAGAACTTCTGTTTTGATTGCCACACTTCTGTTTTCAGAGTGAGGGAAGGCCAGCTGGGCGGCAAGCGAGCAGGCCCCTGCCCCCCTCCCGCGCTGGGTCCCTCTGCCACCGCAGCCACAACAGCAACCACCCCCTCCGCCATCTCTGGAGGTGCTGTGTGAGGGAAGGCTGGGCTGGGGCAGCAAGCAGGCAGGCAAGGGATGCCGCCTCCATCCCCCCGCCTGCTCCTGCTTGCAGGCAAGTAGGTGTAGGATCGGGCTGCTCTGCTAGGCAGCTCTGCTGCTTGCAAGGGGACAGGGAAGGCTCTGGCACGCATGCCATAGGTTCGCCACCACTGCTTTATGGGCTCCTCCAACTGACCTGTTCACTGAGCGTTTGTCCTGACATGGTTGCACAAAGCTTTGGGGAAGCTTAGACCAGGACCAACTCACACAACAGTTATTTCATTTCCCTGATGTTTCCCTGTTGTATCTGACCTTTCATATGGCACAAAAGCCACACATGTTTGGTACTCATTTCTATGATATTTGATTCAAAAACAAAACCACTTGCAGCTCCCTTAACCTGGAAAATTTGGTGTGTGTTTGGGTGTGACAAAATTTGGTGTTCTCCACTGGCATATGGTTCTTTCCTGTGGTTTTCATGGGGCAACAGAAGCATGGAAAGGGGGGGGGGAAGCACTGAGATTGCCCAAGGACATCCACTGTGGTGTCACACCACAATGCCCACGGGGGGGGGGGGGGATTTAGCATGACATACTGGGATATTAGTTAAAAAGCCACAGTTCCATGACACAACCAGTACTGCAGTGTGAAGGGGACATGAAAAAACGGGACAGAAACGCTAGCATTATAATCAAGGAAATGAAAACATTATGCCCCAAAACTGAATGGACCCTTTGCCTGATCTTAATTGAGCTTTCATTCCACTTTGTCTGCAGGTTGGTTTGGCAACAACACACATTCGTTCTGATTTGATTCTGGCCTGTTTATATACCTTCTCATGGCTCTTGTTCATTCTGTACGTTTCAGCGCCTCTGCTGTGAATCATGATTAGGGAGAGTGCGGCTTCACTCTGTTCCTCACAGGCTTCCCATGGAGGCATCTGCTTGGCCACTGTGAGAACAAGACTAGGTGGGCCTTTGGCTCTTCTTATGATATTACCTATGGGGTTCTATTTTCCTTCCCCCTTTCATCTCTTGCCCAACTGTGTCCTGGACTCATTGATGCATGCAGCAAGACATGTTAACTTCCTTAAACCAATCCTGGGCATTCTTTCAGATTTACAAGTCCGCATCTTCAAGTTGCCAGCTTGATTAATAATTCACAAATTCAATTAGTTAATTCAGGACTTTGCGGCTCATAATGAGGCATTAATTTGCAACTTTTGAATTCTTCGTTTGTAGACTCAGCTGCTTACAGGTACTTTGGATCGATAGTGACTCAGCCATTAATTGTGGGATCATATGCTGTGTGGCCAAAGAACCATGTTTGCTTTTGCACCTTGAAATAACACATTGCGGGGCGGGGGAGCGGGCGGGACCCAGTGAAAAAGAAGCACCAAGAACTGAAAGCTGTAACAGGTCATCAGTCACCTCCGTATGCCATGCGTTGCTTTTGAAGTGAGCGTAAGGACAATCTGGTGGCAGCCACAGCCCTCGGGGCTTCTGGGTGCTAGAAGGTTGAAGCCACATTCCTGCTCAGCCAGACCTTGAATCTGCCCAGTGCGCCATGCACCAGCTGTTAGGTGGCGAGGCTGAGCAGCCTAAACAAAGCCCTGCTGTGCCTCCGGTCTCTTTGGGGCTTCCTCCGCCCTCACAGACATCCTCTTCAGTCTCCAGGGAGAGTCTCCTCATGAGCCATGAGGACTCTCCAGCTCTCTCCTGCCATTTCTGGGTTTGAATAGAATTATTTCATTGTTTCCTGGTGCTGCATGTATACACAGTCGTGTGCAAGTCGATCCCATGTAAATGGGGCACAGCCACCTGTGCTTTAATCTTTTAGTTGTTAAGTCAAACTGCATCCTTCCCCCAGCCCCAAAAGGTGATCTGCAGGATATAGTTCCGCAGGCTGTGAATGGTCCCAACAAGCCCCAGGTGTCTGCAGTCACCTCCCGGTTCTGCCAAGGCTTGTTGGTACCTGGCCAGGAGGGCTCCAATCTGCCTACTGAGAGCCAGAGGTTGTGTATGTTGCTATCTGAGCATCTCAGTGAGCTGAAGGGAAGGAGCACAAGGACTCTTCCCTTGGGCTCATGCCGCAAGCTAACCTCGATGCTTAAATAGCAAAATATCTGGAGTGCAGGCCAATACTATTGTTCTCCCCACCCTGGAGAGAACAGAGCTGAAGGCAGATGACTGACTTGTAGAGCACCAAATAAGTCTCTGGCTGAAGGGAGAACTGCACAAACAGAAGAGCCTGCTGGATCAGGCCACTGGCCCACGTAGGCCAGTATCCTTTTCCCACAATGGTCGGTCAGGTGTATGTAGGAAATCAGCAAGCAGGATTCAAACACAATAGCTTTCCCCCTCCCTGTGGTTTCCAGCAACTGGTATTCAGAAGCACTGCTGCCTCCACCATGGCTAGTAGCCATCAAGAGCCTTCCGCCCCGCCATGAATTTGTTTAATCTTCTTTTAAAGCCATCCAAATTGGTGACCATTTTGTCTCTGTGGAAGCGAGTTCCATAGTTTAACAATGTTCTGTGTAATGAAGGACTTTCTTTTTTCCATCCTGAATCTGCCAGCATTCAGCTTCACTGGAAGTCCACGAGTTCTGGTGTGATGAGAGAGGGAGGTCAGCTTTTCTCCAGCCACTTTCTCCATCCCTTGCAGGCACTGCTATTCCAGACCAGAAAGTTCTCTGCTCTACTACAGGGGCTTCCAAACTTTTTTGGTGCACCGCCCCCTTGGTTTTGCCCGTTGCATCCTGCCCTATTAAAAAGCCTTATTCAGAATAGCAGTTTGCATTCCCCACTAAGGAAGATAATAACACAGTGAAATTCAAAAGAGGAACCATTAATTGCACATTTAGTCAGATTCCAATTAAAACTATTTGGTTTAATTAATTCAACAGAATTGATGAACTTGATCCAGGGAGACCAGCTTTTCAAAGTCTGGTCGTCACACCTCCAGCGTCCCCTGCTGCCCCCCTGCCTCTTAGCACTTGCCCCCCAGGGAATCCCAGTGTCCCACAGGGGCTGGTACCACCCACCTTGGGGAGCACTGCTCGGCTGTATAGGAAACCGTTCTCATTGTCAAGTAAGATATTTCTTATACAGAAATTTATTGTATTTTAAGATCCTGCTTTTTAAAAAGCAATGAAAACTTACTATCAAGTTAGTCAAATTTAAAAGGATTCCAAAGAGGATCAGACATCAGTGAGAAAAACAGGAAAAGATGCAGTTAGCCAGGCTAAGATAGACATTGATCAAGACTCGTGGTTTGGGGTTCAAGACGATCTCTGCCTTTGTGTGTGTGAACACCCTGTGGTGCTGTGGCTCCATTTCTCCAGGGGAGGAGGCAGGCAGCACAGTCTATAAATCATTTAACCCAGAATACTTGGGCGGAAGCTAATTTTCACACTCCAACGTAAAACACATTTATCTGTGAATCAGAGGAGCAGCAGAAAGCAAGCAAAGAAAACAACCCCTGAATCAACATGTAGATGTGGGAGGTGCAAGAATGTAAGAAAAACCAAAGGCCTATTTCTCGTTCAGCATCCTACCTCCCACAGATGCCTCCAGGAAGCCCACAAGCAGGCCATAAGGCCAAGGGAGCCCCCGCGGGCCCGGACCAAAGTCCCGTCTAGTCCCACATCCTGTTTCCCCAGAGTGACCACTCACATTCCTCCAGGAAGTCAGCAACCAGTGCAAGTTGAGAACAGCCATTACTTGTCATCCCTTCTTCTCTCTCCCGACATTCAAGATTGTGGTTCCTCTGAACTGGAGGGCTCCATGCAACAGCTGTTGACAGACTCACAGGAAGGGGAGCATAGAATAATTTATCTGAGCTCTTATTTTTGACCAGTGTGGATAATTTTGCCACATCACCCTCATTTCCCATCGACTCAAAATGAATGAATTTTTAAAAGCACAGGCAGAGGTTGCCTCTGAAAGCCCGGCTAGAAGCTGTGGTCAGTGCTCTTGGGGAGCTGCAGAGCATCACAGTTGCGCCTCACCACCTTGTCTTCAGCTTGTGACTCTGAGCGTTGGGCTTGGTCTGCTGACAAACAGCTCCCCGCGTTCTTCCCACGCCCTTCTGATTCAGTACAAAGAGCACTGAAGCCCTGTGAAGCAATTGGTTTAAAAGGGACCTGACAACAGACCAAGAAGAAACACATGCAGATTGCAGGGGTTGGGGTGACTAAATGCCTCTGGTAAATCACCTCTGCTGGATTGTGAACCAATTTGTCCTCCCTCTATTCACCCAGAGCAGTTAGTCAGCATCCATAGCCTCTGAGCATACTCAGCTCTCATTACACTGTTCTGGGATTCCCCTCAGGGCTGTTTGTCCTGCAGACCTTTGTTTTTCTCCTTCTCTCATAAAGCTAGAACTCAGGAGTATCAAAT
Source organism: Podarcis liolepis (assembly GCF_965112155.1). NCBI lineage: Eukaryota > Metazoa > Chordata > Lepidosauria > Squamata > Lacertidae > Podarcis > Podarcis liolepis. The sequence goes on from NC_139564.1 coordinate 77,541,510, forward strand.
GAAGCCGAATGTTGGGAGATTTAGGACAGATGAAAGGAAGTCCTTTTTCATGGAAAGTATAGTTAAACTATGGAACTCACTCCCACAAGAGGCAATGATGGCCACAAACTTGGATGGTTTAGATGAAGATTAGACATATTCTTCTACTCCATGCACTAACACAGCTCATGGGGTCCTTAGGTATATCCAGGTGTGGTGAAACCTCCTCTGTAACAAATCTAATCCTTAAAAACAAGCCAGATCCAGAGGATCCAGCATAACTAACCTCAAACCACCCTCCTCCAGGCTGGAGACTGTCTTCCAGAGGTGTCTGAATGTCATGTTTGTAATTTTCTTTTTCTTTCTGAAAACATCTCACTCATTAACACTGTCAGGAGTTATTCACAGGAAAGGAAAATGGGATCTCCAGTTTTGGAGGCTAGTCAACCTTGTCATTGCTTTTAATCAGCCACTACATGGGTCGGGGTGGGTGCGTGGGGAGAACAGCTGTCCTGAGTCATTGTGTCATGCCAGGTGAGAACATTTATTCTGTGTTCTTTTGCCCAGCCTTTACATACCTGAGAAGCAGGAAGAGGAAACTTGATCTTTAAGAGCTTGTTCACAAGGTACTCCGAACCTCTTCCATTATCTCCCACCATAGAGCAATTACAAAATCAATAGCCAGGCATCACTAGACCAACCCAAAATGTCACAAAATAGTGAGCAAGCTTGTGAATTATTTAGAGGTCTTAATCAGGCTGGATATTGAGCAGAGCACAATGAACCTGCTTCTGTAAAATATCAGACTTTTTTTGCAGTATGGAAAGTGATGGGGAGATGCACTGGAAAGTGTGGGATAATGCTTGCTTGAGGCAATGCTGTCTAACCTCTCCAGACACAAATCAGAACAAATGCTTAAGAAACAGCTGGTGTAATCTAACCTCTCTGCAAATCCATCAGGATAAATGCGCAATAAATGAAGAAGAAGAAGAAGAAGAAGAAGAAGAAGAAGAAGAAGAAGAAGAAGAGTAGTAGTAGTAGTAGTAGTAGTAGTAGTAGTTTGGATTTGATATCCCACTTTATCACCACCCTTAAGGAGTCTCAAAGTGGCTAACATTCTCCTTTCCTTCCTCCCCCACAACAAACACTCTGTGGGGTGAGTGGGGCTGAGAGACTTCACAGAAGTGCGACTGGCCCAAGGTCACCCAGCAGCTGCAGGTGGAGGAGCGGAGACGCGAACCCGGTTCACCAGATTAGGAGTCTACCACTCTTAACCACTACACCACACTGGCTCTGAAAGGTCATCTGAAAGTGCCTACAAACCCACCAGGTCTGCCTTTCCAACAGATATCAGGAGTTCTGCGCCACCACAGAGAATCGCAGGCAAAGTTGCTTCAGGAGTGGAGAGACCCTCATGACTAACTTTATATTGCAGTCCTGCACTTCTCTACTCAGAAGTAAACCCCACTGAGATCAATGAGACAATCCTAGGTAAATGTGTGTAGAGGACTGCAGCCTTGGTTAAGTCCAGTTTTTTGCTGGGCAGTAAGCCTGATCCAAATCAACTGGGACTTATTTCTCAGTAATATGGTTAGGAATGGATGGCTGCTATGTTTAAGCAGATCTGGAATTTTATAATGTAGCAAATCCAGGCCAAGAATTTTCTTCTTGTGACAAATCTATGTATTTGCATCATTGCCCTTTGAGAACATTGCTTGAGTTGAATTGAATCTGCATAATTCTTTTGATTTGCAGCTTGTTAATGACTTAACAATATGTGATTTGTGGCTTCACAGGTCCCAATTTTAATATTTAAGCAAACAGTCACAGAGCAGTAACATGTTTTTTATTCTTAGGAAACCCAAGTTGCTTAATTATTCAAATCATGAATTACAAATAGCAGATTATGAATTAATTAATAACCGAGCACGCATGACAAGAGCAGAGGGTGATGAAATCTATTACTTCTGCAAACCTTTTGGAGGAGTTAGGCTGTAATGATGCCGGAAGGACATCTCCCAGACCAATTTGGAGCCTGGTGAACTGGCAAATTCATTTCAATAATTCTTCTTCTTCCTCTTCCTTTAACGTTTGCTTTTGCTTTGCCAACAAACAAACAACCCTACATCTAAGCTCCACCCTGGCTCATGCTGCTCCTGGACTTGTTATAAATAGACCTGGTTTCCTTCACATTCTGGGCTTTGAGGGACACCTCTTGCCGGCACTGCATTCACTTCAGTGACAACAAACATCTCCATACAGCAGGGGATAATAGCTCATGTAGGCAGCTTACTCTGGGGAGTCTTCTTGTCCTTAGAATCAGGTCGCAGCCATTCAAGGTGAAGAACGAAAGACAATGATGAAAAAGGACACTCTCACTCCAGCACAACACTGCTGGGACTCCTTGTTGGCCAACAACACCCGTGCGAACATATGAGAATAGATGACGGGACCAGACCAACGACCTGCCTAGTCCAGCCAAAAGCGTCTAGGAATCTAGTTTGCATGCAGAACGTCCCAGGATAAATTCCCGGCCTCTGAAGACACTTACATTTGAGTAGACATGCAAAATGTGGTCAGGACCATGCATGCACCTCTGTACACAATTGCACACCTATACCCACACCCCATAGTTGTTCCTGCACATCAACACACAGTCTGTAGAGCTGCGGTCTTAAGCACCCTTAGTTCTGTGTCCATTTAACTTGGTAAGGCTTGGTTCTGAGGAGGCATGCAGAGGGCTGCAAGGCAACTTACACCAGCTGTAGCTTGGTGGCTGAGCATCTGCTTTGCATACAGAAGGTCCCTGGCTCAATCCCCAGCATTTCCAAGCTCCCCTGCCTGAAACCTGGGAGAGAGAATACTGAACTAGAGGAACCCAAAGTTCTGACTCAGTAGAAGGCAGGTTCCTGTGCTCAATGTTCCCCTCAGATGGAGCAAGCTTGTTTTCTCCTGCTCTGGAGAGTACGACTCAAACCAATGGCTTCAAGTTACCAAAAAGGAGGTTGCGACTCAACATCAGAAAGAACTTCCTGGCAGTAAAAGCTGTTGGACAGTGGGAAACTGCCTGCCCTTGATGGGATTATGTTTCCTCTGTAGGAGCAAGTTCGTAGCTTGGGGGTCCTCCTAGAATCATAGAATCATAGAGTTGGAAGAGACCACAAGGGCCATCGAGTCCAACCCCCTGCCAAGCAGGAAACACCATCAGAGCACTCCTGACATATGGTTGTCAAGCCTCTGCTTAAAGACCTCCAAAGAAGGAGACGCCACCACACTCCTTGGCAGCAAATTCCACTGTCAAACAGCTCTTACTGTCAGGAAGTTCTTCCTAATGTTTAGGTGGAATCTTCTTTCTTGTAGTTTGGATCCATTGCTCCGTGTCCGCTTCTCTGGAGCAGCAGAAAACAACCTTTCTCCCTCCTCTATGTGACATCCTTTTATATATTTTAACATGGCTATCATATCACCCCTTAACCTCCTCTTCTCCAGGCTAAACATGCCCAGCTCCCTTAGCCGTTCCTCATAAGGCATCGTTTCCAGGCCTTTGACCATTTTGGTTGCCCTCCTCTGGACACGTTCCAGTTTCTCAGTGTCCTTCTTGAATTGTGGTGCCCAGAACTGGACACAGTACTCCAGGTGAGGTCTGACCAGAGCAGAATACAGTGGCACTATTACTTCCCTTGATCTAGATGCTATGCTCCTATTGATGCAGCCCAGAATTGCGTTGGCTTTTTTAGCTGCCGCATCACACTGTTGGCTCATGTCAAGTTTGTGGTCAACCAAGACTCCTAGATCCTTTTCCTGGATCCTTTGCTGTCGCTCACGGTTCAGGTGGCCTCAGTGGCCCGGAGTGCCTTCCATCAGCTTTGGCTGGTAGCCCAGCTATGCCCCTATCTGGACAGGGATGCCTAACTACTGTTGTCTATGCTCTGGTAACCTCAAGGTTAGATTACTGCAATGCGTTATACGTTGGGCTGCCTCTGAAGACGTTCAGAAACTTCAGCTGGTGCAGAATTCAGTGGCCAGACTGCTCACTGGAGCAAGACGGTTTGAGCATAATGCACCGATCCTGCCCTGACTGCGTTGGCTGCCAATTAGCTTCTGGGCCCATTGTAAAGTGCTGGCTTTGACCTACAAAGCCTTACGTGGCTCAGGACCACAATACCTCAAGGACTGCCTCTCCCCACATGAACCTACACAGACTCTGTGTTCATCTTCTAAGGCCCTTCTTTGTGTGCCTCCTCTATGAGAGGTCCAGAGGGTGGCAACACGAGAACGGGGCCTTTTCTGCAGTGGCTCCACATCTGTGGAATGCTCTTGCTAGGGGGGCTTGTTGTTGTTGTTTAGTCGTTTAGTTGTGTCCGACTCTTCGTGACCCCATGGACCAGAGCACACCAGGCACTTCTGTCTTCCACTGTCTCCCGCAGCTTGGTCAGACTCATGTTTGTAGCTTCGAGAACACTGTCCAACCATCTCGTCCTCTGTCGTCCCCTTCTCCTTGCGCCCTCCATCTTTCCCAACATCAGGGTCTTTTCCAGGGAGTCTTCTCTTCTTATGAGGTGGCCAAATTATTGGAGCCTTAGCTTCACGATCTGTCCTTCCAGTGAGCACTCAGGGCTAATTCCCTTAAGAATGGATGTGTTTGATCTTCTTGCAGTCCATGGGACTCTCAAGAGTCTCCTCCAGCACCATAATTCAAAAGCATCAATTCTTCGGCAATCAGCCTTCTTTATGGTCCAGCTCTCACTTCCATACATCACTACTGGGGAAAACCATGGCTTTAACTATACGGACCTTTGCTGGCAAGGTGATGTCTCTGCTTTTTAAGATGCTGTCTAGGTTTGCAGGCGTCTTTTAATTTCGTGACTGCTGTCACCATCTGCAGTGATCATGGAGCCCAAGAAAGTAAAATCTCTCACTGCCTCCATTTCTTCCCCTTCTATTTGCCAGGAGGTGATGGGACCAGTGGCCATGAGCTTCGTTTTTTTGATGTTGAGCTTCAGACCATATTTTGCGCTCTCCTCTTTCACCCTCGTTAAAAGGTTCTTTAATTCCTCCTCACTTTCTGCCATCAAGGTTGTGTCATCTGCATATCTGAGGTTGTTGATATTTCTTCTGGCGATCTTAATTCCGGCTTGGGATTCATCCAGCCCAGCCTTTCGCATGATGAATTCTGCATATAAGTTAAATAAGCAGGGAGACAATATACAGCCTTGCCGTACTCCTTTCCCAATTTTGAACCAATCAGTTGTTCCATATCCAGTTCTAACTGTAGCTTCTTGTCCCACATAGAGATTTCGCAAGGAGACAGATGAGGTGATCAGGCACTCCCATTTCTTTAAGAACTTGCCATAGTTTGCTGTGGTCGACACAGTCAAAGGCTTTTGCATAGTCAATGAAGCAAAAGCAGATGTCTTTCTGGAACTCTCTAGCTTTCTCCATAATCCAGCGCATGTTTGCAATTTAGTCTCTGGTTCCTCTGCCTCTTCTAAATCCAGCTTGCACTTCTGGGAGTTCTCGGTCCATATACTGCTTGAGCCTTCCTTGTAGAATTTTAAGCATAACCTTGCTAGCGTGTGAAATGAGTGCAATTGTGCGGTAGTTGGAGCATTCTTCGGCACTGCCCTTCTTTGGGATTGGGATGTAGACTGATCTTCTCCAGTCCTCTGGCCACTGCTGAGTTTTCCAAACTTGTTGGCATATTGAGTGTAGCACCTTAACAGCATAATCTTTTAAAATTTTAAGTAGTTCAGTTGGAATACCATCACTTCCACTGGCCTTGTTATTAGCAGTGCTTTCTAAGGCCCATTTGACTTCACTCTCCAGGATGTCTGGCTCAAGGTCAGCAACCACACTACCTGGGGTGTACGAGACATCCATATCTTTCTGGTATAATTCCTCTGTGTATTCTTGCCACCTCTTCTTGATGTCTTCTGCTTCTGTTAGGTCCTTTCCACTTTTGTCTTTTATTATGGTAATCTTTGTACGAAATGTTCCTTTCATATCTCCAATTTTCTTGAACAGATCTCTGGTTCTTCCCATTCTGTTGTTTTCCTCTATTTCTTTGCATTGCTCGTTTAAGAAGGCCTTCTTGTCTCTCCTTGCTATGTTTTGGAAATCTGCATTCAATTTCCTGTATCTTTCACTATCTCCCTCACATTTTGCTTGCCTTCTCTCCTCCGCTATTTGTAAGGCCTCGTTGGACAGCCACTTTGCTTTCTTGCATTTCCTTTTCATTGGGATGGTTTTAGTTGCTGCCTCCTGTATAATGTTGTGAGCCTCCATCCATAGTTCTTCAGGCACTCTGTCCGCCAAATCTAAATCCTTAAACCTGTTCCTCACTTCCACTGTGTATTCATAAGGGATTTGACTTAGATTGTATCTTACCGGCCCAGTGGTTTTTCCTACTTTCTTCAGTTTAAGCTTGAATTTTGCTATAAGAAGCTGATGATCTGAGCCACAGTCCGCTCCAGGTCTTGTTTTTGCTGACTGTATAGAGTTTCTCCATCTTTGGCTGCAGAGAATATAATCAATCTGATTTCGATGCTGCCCATCTGGTGATGTCCATGTGTAGAGTCGTCTCTTGTGTTGTTGGAAAAGAGTGTTTGTGATGACCAGCTTGTTCTCTTGGCAGAACTCTATTAGCCTTTGCCCTGCTTCGTTTTGAACTCCAAGGCAAAACTTGCTCCTTTTATCTCTTGACTCCCTACTTTAGCATTCCAATCCCCTATAATGAGAAGAACATTCTTCTTTGGTGTCAATTCTATAAGGTGTTGTCAGTCTTCATAGAATTGGTCAATTTCAGTTTCTTCAGCACCAGTGGTTGGTGCATAAACTTGGATTACTGTGATGTTAAAAGGTCTGCCTTGGATTCGTATCGAGATCATTCTATCATTTTTGAGATTGCATCCCAGTACAGCTTTTGCCACTTTTGTTGACTATGAGGGCCACTCCATTTCTTTTACGGGATTCTTGCCCACAGTAGTAGATATGATGGTCATCCAAACTGAATTCGCCCATTCCCATCCATTTTAGTTTACTGATGCCCAGGATGTCAATATTTATTCTTGCCATTTCATTTTTGACCACATCCAACTTACCCAGGTTCATGGTTCTTACATTCCAGGTTCCTATGCAATATTTTTCTTTACAGCATTGGACTTTCCTTTCGCTTCCAGGCATATCTGCAACTGAGCATCCTTTCGGCTTTGGCCCAGCTGCTTCATCAGATCTGAATCTACTTGTACTTGTCCTCCGCTCTTCCTCAGTAGCATGTTGGACGCCTTTCGACCTGAGGGGCTCATCTTCCAGCGTCATAACTTTTATATGCCTTTTGTCTTTGTCCATGGGGTTTTCTTGGCAGGGATACTGGAGTGGCTTGCCGGTTCCTGCTCCAGGTGGATCACGTTTGGTCAAAACTCTCCACTATGACCTGTCCATCTTGGGTGGCCCTGCACGGAATAGCTCATAGCTGCTCCGAGTTATTCAAGCCCCTTCGCCACGGCAAGGCAGTGATCCATGAAGGGGAGGGGGGCTTGTCTGGTGCCTTCTTTAGGCGCCAGGCTAAAACATTCCTCCCCCTGATTAATCTTCTACAGACTTTTAAATGTGTTTGCAGGGAGGGGGGCATTATTGTTTTGTTTTTTCATTTTAACTACTTTAACTATTTCCCCCCCCCTTTTTATCCTGTGAACTGCACTGAGATCTTGTGATGAAGGGTGGTAGATAAATCTAATAATAAAATAAAATAATTTCAAAGCAGTTCCATATCATCATGGCTTTTTCCCAATGTCTGGGATTTCAGTGGCAAAATTTGCATGGGGATGTGTGTTGGAAACTCTGCAAAATATCTGGGTTTTTGCCAACAGACCAAGGAAGTGTGTGTTACAGTATTACTCTTTGCCTTTTTTTGGTGAATTCATAAAAAAGCACATTGTAGGTTCATATTTCCGGGAAAAAGATAAACAACTTTTTGTGTGACTCTGCCCCCCCCCCAAGCTCAAGCTCTTGAAATATGGCAACCTGACCCCAGTGAACTGTGGGAAGTGCCTTTTGTTAAGGGTGCTGAGAGTTGTTAGAAGAGCACACGCCCAAACCATTTCCCCTCTCAGAGCTATGCCTCCCCGAGTTCCCTGAGAAGAGGGATTGATTGCTAAATCACTCTGGTGATGTGCATGTGCAGCAGCCATTTTGTGTGTGCATGCAAAACAATGATTGCAAAGATATCAGAACTAGTTAGAGGAACACCGGCTCATGTCTAGAGAAACGAATGTGTCAAATATCTCCTGGGTTCTCACCCACCCACACAAAGAGAGATGGTATTAATAGTGTTAAAAATAATAGCTATTATTAAGGACATTTAATCTTCATTGGCCTCTGGCTGCGTGTACATATTAAAACACAGACTTTAAAAACAGAGGCTTAAAAAGAGATTAAAAACGCAAGATATTTAAACCATCAAGTTCCACAGAGATTTTGTCCAAAGTCTAATAAGAGCTTGCATTCTATGGAGTTCCAACCCAGTGCTCATTTACAAGGTTTTGAATGAACCTCAGAGGCAAAGTGTCAGATTGTTATTATTAAATATAATTGATTAATTATACTGATTTCAACAGTGACTCTGGTGAGCTAAGGCCTTTAGTTGTGCATGGTAAGGAAAGAGAGTCAGAGAGAGATGGGTTGTTGTTGTTTTTTAAAAGTTGTTATTATATAAGGAGGGAAAGTAATGTCAATAAAAAGGAAATCAAATCATAATTATAACACACAAATCTCCCCTCTTCCAACACAAGTTTCAGGACAGATGAAAGGAAAATGCAAAAGAATGTGTGCAGAGGAGGGCATCAAGAAGACCAAGGGTCTGGAAACCAAGCCTTATGAGGAGCAGTTGACAGAGCTGGGTATGTTTAGCTGGAAAATGAGACTGGGAGGAGTTAATGCCATCTTCCAATATCTCAAGAGCTATTACATGGAAGATGGAGCAAGCCTGCTCCAGAGGAATTCCAGATAAACACCAGGAAGAACCTTCTCGCAGTAAGAACTGTTTGACCGTGGAATGGCCTCCCCTGAGAGGTGGTGGACTCTCCCTCCTTGCAGGCTTTAAAGCAGAGACTGGGTGGCCGTCTGTCTTGGATGCTGGAGCTGAGATGACCCTCAGGGTCCCCACCAACTCTACAATCATAGAATTCAACTTCTTCACGTAGTGCATAGTTAAAACACGGAATTTGCTCCCACAAGAAGTAGGAATAGCCATCGACTTGGGTGACTTTAGAGGAGGGTCAGACAAATCCATGGAGGGCAAGGCTTCCGTGGCTACTCTCTGCCTCCACAGTCCGAAGCAGCCATGTGATTCCTGCTTTGTGGGGGGCTGGACTAGATGAGCCTTTGGGTCTGTTCAAACTCTACAGTTTTATGATTCTATGTAACAGCACTAGTCAGAAATGAAAAGTGCAGGAGATTGTAGAGCACACTGTTCTTTTCTAAAAAGAAGAAGAAGAAGCCTGCCCATCCCCATAAACCTCATACAACCAAAATGCTTAAATCTAATTAATGCATGCAGAGATTGATGCCATAGAGTGAGCTGTCCTGCCAGGCTTAGCTAGGTCACCCCCTCTCACCTTGGGAGGAAGGAAGTCAGGCCTATTGTTCCCTTAGTCTATCATGGTTGCTCCAAGCTCAGACCGCATGGCTTTATTTTACAAAGCCATCCTTGCGTTCCTATACAAATAATTTAGGAACTTTCACCAATTTGGAACTAACCGGGGAATTCACTTTCTATTTACTTATTTTTCTTTCTCAACCAACCAGGTGCTGATTTTTCCTCCAACAATATTGAAAGTCATTCTTCTGGTCTGTGTCAAAGGGCTTCATCCATCTGGCCTTGGGGTCACAACACAAGCACCTCTGTCTATTGCTTGATTGGCTTCTGGGGCCTTAAGAACTGCTGCAGGTATAAGACTCCCTTCCTTCCATCACCTGTTTTTCTTTTTTTAAAAAACACTCAGAAGCAGCCAGCCTGGAAGGCATCAGAGTGCTGTAATTATTTGCCGGGGCTGGGAGCCGAGTCACCAGCTGCGTGCAAAGATTCTGCCTTGCCTTAATCTAAGGCAAGATGCCCTAGTTTCCTGCTTTCAGTGGTCTCCCTAATTATTCTACAGGATTTCTTTCTCATTTTTGCATGGTGCTAATTAGTTTAGCGGCATTCAAGCCTGTGTAGAGCATCACAAATGCAATAGGCCTCGGAGGTGATGTACCAGAGAAGAATAAGGAATAGTGATGATTGACAGAATCATAGAATAGAGTTTGAAGGGACCTCAAGAGTCATCTAGTCCAACCGCCCACAAACAGCTAAAGAATGACTGACCGATGGGCACCTGACCTTTGCTTAAAAACCTCCAATGAAGGAGAATCCACTACCTTCTGAGGGGGTCCATTCCACTGTCACACAGCTCTCACCATCAGAAAATTCCTCCTGGTGTTTAGTCAGAATCTCATTTCTTTGTCATAAACATTGGCAGCTGGGTTGCTGTTAAGAGCGTGCAAGAGAACTCTCCCATCAATTTTGATCCTCAGGTTTTTTGTGATTAAAGACTTCATGGTTTTAAATTAGGGCTGGGGAACCTCCGCCCAGGGGTTTCCCCATCCATGAAAGTTCTTCCCAATGCTTAGCCACAATCACTTTTCCAGTAACTTGCATCCATTGGTTCAGCATCCCAAAGCTGATGGACGCAGTTCTGGGAGATTGTGATGGAGCAGGAGAAGGCAAGGCTACACGTTGCAGGACGATGTTCTGGCTGAACGAACATGGAAATGGAGATAAAGCCGTAGGCGGTGTTGGAGTGTATGCTGGTGATGGGCCTCATGAACGGAGAGAAAGTGGGGAAAGGTGGTGGTCTGCCAGAGATTGGATGCATGATATTGGGGGGTATTAAGATATAAACAAGGAAAGAGCTTAAGATCATAAGAAGAGCATGGTTGGATCAGACCAAAGCTTTATTATGCATGGCATGGAGAAAGTGGACAGAGAGGTTTCTCTCTCTCTCTTATAGTGGTCAAACTTATGGGCATCCAATGAAGGTGAATGTTGGGAGACTCAGGACAAGCAAAGGAAGGAAAAGGTCTCTTGTGCTCAGGTCCCGCTTGGGGTTTCCCCACAGGCATCCCTAGCTGGCCTTTGGGACTCTTCCCAGGTCACCCCTCCCTGGCCTCACTTTACATCCTCCTGGAATGTGTTTGTCTGACTGGAAGGTTTCTTTGAATTCTGATAGCAACTTGCTTACCAGGATGGGTGATAGAAAAGGTCTGGCGTCGCAGTCAGTCTACTCTGCCAATGTGAAATTTGCATCCATTGCTCCACGCTTTCCGCCCTCAGACCCTGCCCAACATTAGCATGTGGCCCCCAGAAGGGAAAACGTCTCTCAGGCTGAATAAATGTTCCCCACTCCTGACGTAGAACATAAGAGCATAAGAAGAGGCTGCAGCTGTGCCGCCACAGGACGAGGAGGAGGAGGAAGGACCACGGCCATTGCTGGCAGTGCCCAGGGGTCTCCCGCTGGGCCTTCCACACTTGCTTTAGTGCCAGTGGGTACCATCAGAAAAAAAACCACTGGGTGCCTGGTTTAAAATGGAACTACCTCCTCAGGGACACTCCCCTCCCTTTGGGACACAAGTATCAGTCAAGTTTCCAAATCAGGCAGGGACTTGTCCCTCTTTCTGCTGCCTTAGGAAAGAGAGTAGGCAATCTTCATTCAGGCTGTATCACTCAGACTGCAAGTGTGCTTCTCCATAGCCCCTATCCTTGTATCTAGAAAACAAGCATGCCAAGAGAAAGAGTTCTAACTTAGCTTTCTCCCTGACAGGCTAGACAAGCCCATCCCAAACCAGGCGTGTAACTTTCCAAGAGCCAATGGGAGGCAGCTGCCTGATACTCTGAGGTAACTGATTTCAGCAGCCCTGTAAAAGGAGCCATCCATCTTCTAAACTTTGCACTTTATCTCAAGGAGCTGTTTTAGCACCTGTACAAAGGCGAAGAATGCCATAGTTTTAGCATATAATAAAAACACTGCCGGGAAGTATAGTTTTATATATGTCGCTGTTTGAAGATCTGCTGAAATAAATGTTGGCAATTTGATAGCAAAAGTGTCTTATTGCCCACTTTGTATCTGGCAGAAGATGACATTTGCAGGGCTCAGAGGCTTCTGGCGGTAGCCTTCTTCAGTCTCCAGGCATTCTCGCTGACGGGGATCCATAACCACAGGAACACTGTGCCACTGAGACCCACAGAACCACCAGATTTAATTCAGGAGGTGCAGGAACTTCAAAACTCTGACCCAGTTTCCCCCAAACATTTGATACCTGGAGCTACAATGGCTGGATCCAAAAAAGAGAGCAGGGAAGCTGTTGCACAGAAGAGGGGCTTGCAGCCTATCAGAGCTGGAAAGGACGGCAAGGGCAGTTCTGCAATGCAGAAGTCATTCAAGACTTGCTCTGGGCAAACCACTGTGGAAATTGTACTTCTGGGAGGGGGAACAGGAGTCTTCTTAGCAACTCTCAGCGCCCTCAGCAAACTACAGCTCCCAGAATTCCTTCAAGCCATTATGACTTGAATGTGGCACCATAGTGCATCAAATGTGATATGAATATGGCCAGTTTCTTAGGTACAGTCTAGCCACGAATCTTAGAACTCTGCTTATAGATTTATGAACAAACATACTGATTTCTTGAATGAAGCTTTCAGTTCCATGTTGGAAGGTTGGAGCTAGAACACCCACCAGGAATCACTGCCCTAGCAGCCCTGAAGCTGACCGGGCATGCTTTATTTCCTTGGGACATTTTTAATGACTCTCCGTTTTATGGCAACCAGCTGTGTGTATTGTTAATACCTCTTCAGTATGGATGAAATCATAGCATATTTTAAAAGGGGAATTTAGAATATTGTCTTTCCTGGGCTAATGTTTCTTTTAATGTCCCACATAATGATGACAATATTGGGAAAAGAGAAGATCTTGCTGCACGTCCCAAGACTTTCCAGTTAAATTTTGATTGCTTCAGATTTCCAGGATTATGGAGAGAGAGAGAGAGAGAGAGAGAGAGAAGTGCCTAGTAACATTTATGGGCTTTAATCATGTAACTGCTGGATTACAGCAAATCTATCACAACCACAGGAATATGAACATAAAACGAAAGGGCTGGCTTTTAAAAGCTGTGTTAGCCATAAATAGAGAAGTGTTCAGAGAATGGGAAAGCCTAAAGCAGAGATTTTATTGTCAAGGCTGCCAAAGGGATTTATGGGCCATGGGAAACCTCTTTCCCCCAAATTTTGAAGCTGACCCACACCTGGCACAGACAGGGCTGAGAATGACTTTGCCCATGGACACTCCTCTGATCCATCTATACTAGAGGAGAAAATGTGTTTGTGTGTGCAGCTGGAAAGGATTGGGTGGGGGGGCTGTGCTTCTGGACCATCACTATTATACAGGAGGGATTCAGCCATGAAATCTAGATCTGAGCAATAAAAGTGGATTAGAGCACTCTGTCATCCCAGTGCAACATACCCACTTGGAAAAACCACAGACCTGGACTTACAGTACTGCAGTTTGGAAAGTGATGAGGTAATGTTTTTGAGTGGCATGGATGAATGATGAATGGGAAGACAATGTATAAACTCCTTGCAAGCAATTCAGGAGGGAGGCCGACAAGTGATCCTTGGCTTCTCAGCTCCCCACAAACAAATCCAAAAGGACACTCCATAGAGACGGTGCATCGTCAAGCCACCATGTAAGCTCTGTGCAAGCAAAACACGATGACAGCTGAACAAACAGGACCACCTCGCAGCCTGCTTCAGGGGGCTTTCAGCCCCCCACCCCAAGTGGTCTGGTCTGTGGGATACATCTCAGTAGAGGTAGGCAGGACTGCTGGCCAGCAGGTAAAGACATCTCCTCTGAGCCTGCTCTGGGCAGCTGGAGGGTGTGGAACATCTATTGATTTCTTTGGGGGGGGGGCAGATATTGCTTATTGTATGTATTTGGGGTTTTGTGTTTTTTTTTAAGCCATTTAATGCAAGTTGTTCCCAAAGGCTCCCAGAGCAGTTTCCATACAACTAGTTGCCGCCTGCATGCTTACAATCTGAAAGGCACAGCACAAAAGGGAAAAGGTTTTGAGAGGGAAGAGGACAAACAAGCCCTGAATGACCAGTTGAAATAAAACACTCACACTCCCCTGCACAAAAGTTTCATCCTCCTCTTTCAGGTTGAATGTGACTATTTGGGTTGTGACCAATATTAGGTAAATGGGGCGTGCCCTGTAGAGATATGGGGAGGCAGCATTTCCTGCTATTCCTGCCATGGACTTAACTCCTGCATGGAGAGGGACGCAAGCGTTATACTGTGGAAGGGAAACAGCTCCCTTCCTTTGGAGAAGCACGGCTGCTGGTCAGCTTTGAAACTGGCCTGCTTCTTCTGAAACCATCTTAGCTTGGAAGCCAGCAGAGTTCAGCTGGAGGTTAGCAGGAGGCACTGAGTGCTCAGAGCTGATTGGCTGCACAAGGTCGGTCCTCTGGGGTTGTATGTGTGGCCATAATAAAAGATACTGCATAGCCGGCCAGATTTACAGGCAAGACAAGGAGTCCTCCGTCGTGAATGTCGCTCCCACTCGGTGCTCGTAATTCTTGGTCTCCCCCTCACGTCAGCAGAAGGAGGAGGCCTCTGATTCTCTGTCTTTCCTCCTGAAAAAAAAGAAAACTGAAAATGGTGAGCAGCTGGGGGGGGGGAGCTAAAGACACCAGGGGGTGGACTGCCAATAAACAGTGGCGTAGCGTGGGTTGTCAGCACCCGGGGCAAGGCAAGTAATTTGCGCCCCCTAACCCGTGGATTTGCGCCCCCTAACCCTAACCCCCAGATGTTGCGGCTGGCCCCCCTGCACCCCCACGCTACGCCACTGCCAATAAAATAGCTCGGGGATGAGCAACTGTTTTTCTCTGGAGAGTTGCATTCTGGGGTGGGGAAGGGGTTAATTTGTTGAGGGTGGACTGCTGTTAGTGGGCGGGGCTGGAGCCAGTGGTGGGTGGGGCCAGGAGCCCATGCCTTCCCTGCACTCATTCACCCCCCTTACTTTTCAATCTGTATTTTTGACAAATCTCTCTTTCTGCCACTCCTTTCATTCTCGTTTTCTGCCACCCTCCTCTTCCTCCCTCTCCGTAACGCGGAGACACACACTCCCTCCCCCTGGAGCCCCTTCTGTTCCCCTCCCTCTTCCTCGCTGCGCAGCAGGTTGTGGGGAGAAGAGCAGAAGGTCCCTGAGATCCACAGAGGGCTTTTGAAATTAGACCAACCACCACATTCAGCCCCAGGGTTGGAAGTTGGGTGAACCTGCCTGTTTCAGTTTCTCTTGGTTTCTCGTTGACCTAGTCTTAAGTTCAGTTCTCCACATTTCCAGGTCAGTTTGCAAGTATTATCATTATCATTAGTTGCCCTCCTGAGAATACATCAACATTTTTGTGGAAATTTATTTAAATATGCACATTTTTGTATGCAATTTTGCCTAAAGCACAGCAGTTTTTCCTTAATATTTTTGCATGATATTTTCATTAATACCTGCATTTTAATGCACACTTTTTACCTTACAGTATATGTGTTTGATACGCATTACTTGGGTGGAGAACTTCATTGCAAAATTCAGAGAGGTGGAGCGAGAAAGATGGTGTTTTGAATAGCAACAAAAAACTGCCAGACTAAGCTTTGCCCATAACACATCAGGCTAGGCTGTCCCCCTAAGACACTGGGTTCTACCCTGGCTCCATTGATCAGCAGTGGGGAACCTTTTTGAAACTGTATTCCCCTCTAGGCAACCTGGTTGGCACATTGACATCTGCAGGCGCCATGTTGGCAACCCCCTAAGTACTGGATATTGTGGTCTGCTGGGCAGACATTTCCTTCAATGTCTCTGGAACCTTTTGAAATCCTTTAATTTTTTTTTTTAAAGCAACTAGAGGTGCAATCCAGAGAAGGCCCAGGCATGGAGTTAAGATTGGACCCCAGTAGCAGAGCCTCTTTATTTAAGATATGTCCAACCCACCTCTCAGGGCATTGTCAGGCTGGTGCTACCATTAGGTACTATCGGTGATGGGGAACCTTTGCTTTCCCATATGTTAGACTTCAACATCCATCATCCCTAAACATCCGAAGTGCTTCCTGAGTCTGGTGAACAACTGCAGTTCCCCCATCCCTGGACTTAGTGAATTAGTGTCAAAGGCAGACGTAACTAGAGGCCTTGCATTCCACAGCTCAGCTGTTATACCACACTAGCTATATTTTATCACAATTGCTGTATCATCTAAGCAGGGTTGCTAAGGCAGCACCCACAGGCACCTGGACGCCCATTGGCATCTCCCGGGGCACCCACAAAAGGTCCCAATAAATATCATTTCAAAAATTCACAACACGTCAGAAGCAGCTTGATGTTCCTGCTCAGTTCCTGTTTGCACTGCCTCCTAGACGGAATGCACCCTCTTAAACAGGCCCACATCTAGCTGGATGCTAGGACTGAACGCCAACCTTCCCATCTGTTCTGAACAGATGATCGGCACAAAGAGCTTCTCCCTGTGAGCGAGCGGAGCCAGAACAGATGAGGAACCTTCCCAAACATTCACAGGGAGGTTGGCAGAGGTCAGGCCTGCACAATATTGTGGACCAAGCCTGGCCCACCATGAGGCAGGGTGAAGGTGTGGAAGGAGACCCCGAGGCAGAGCCTCCGAGGTTGCCCTGCCTGCCCGGCTGCTGGCATTGCCACAGATTTCTGTCAAAATCTCACAAGATCACGTGGAGCCAGTGGTGGAGGTGGCAGGGCATGGCAGGACGGCACTTCCTGCTCACATCAAGCCCCGAAATGGGGAAGGCCTCTTTTCCTGTTCTTTTAGATGGGGCAGCCATTTTGTGTTATGCTGCAGTTGCCCTGGCATCCCTTTGGTGCCCGTGTCACGTTCTCAAAATTTCAAACGTGTCCCCTGACACCCTAAAAAGGTTGGTAGCCTCCTGCTATAATAAATAATTTGAGCGAGCTGATAACCAGGACCTGTTCCTTCCTCGCTTCCCATGCTCAGAGGGAGAGATTCAGGTAGCGGCTTGGAGAGGCAATGGCAAGGAATGACTGCCCCTGTTGGGTTTGGGAAGCGTGGTGTGGGAGAGACCAAAGCAAAACGGGGGGGGGAGGGCAGTGACCTGGGACCCTCCAGGTGCTGCTGGACTCCGGCTCTCATCATCTCTGACCACTGGAGGTTCTGGCTGGGGCTGATGGGAGTTGGAGTCCAACCACATTTGGCAGGGCCATCGGTTCCCCATTGCTACAACACACAGAAGGCCAGTCCACTCGCGTTTCTGGTCTTGCGCCAGAGGCCTCCCTGACCTTGCACGAAAATGGCTGCCAGCTTTTCTTGAGAGGGATGAAATTGCAGCTGGAGCAGGAAGCTGCATTTAATGGCCTAAGATTTATTATTCCTGGCCACCCCCACCCCCTGCACTTTTTTATGGGTCACATAAATGTCTTCAAATCCAGGGGCATAATTAGATGCTTGGGACAGTGTTTCTATCCAGGGTGAGTTCCATTCCCCTTTCAGCCTTATGGGGAGGTTTTTTTAATGCACAACACGCACAGCAGCCTTGGCCGTGATGAAGCCACAACACCAGCTCTCCCCTTGATATCTGTGTTTGCTCTTCATGGCTTGTTTAGTTCATTCAGCTCCATTTAAAGAGAACTCCTGGCAGCAGCCAGACTCCTCACTTGAATTTCTTGGACTGGTGGAGGGATAGGATCAGGCCCAGATTAAAGCTTTGAGGGACGTAAGTCTAATAGGAGGGAATGGAGGGAGCAAGCGAAGGTGGGAAAGACACACACACCACACAGAGAGAGTTTTTGCGGTGCATTTGGACACTTCTCCAAATGCTCCTTGACGGCTCCTGAGATCAAGGAGCAGGTTTTCCTCTATGTTTGGACAGCATTGTGACTCAAGATGGCAGACTGAACCATTCAAAACTGCACTGATTTTAACCACTGATTTGAAAACTATGCTGATTTTTTCATTTCTTAGAATTTTGATTGCAGAGTCAAGAAATGACACTGGCCACATGGATAGTCTGAGAAATTACATCAGAGAAATTACTTTATCTTTCCATCATTATTTATTTACTTTATTTAAAAAATAATTCTCCACGAGGCTTGGAGAATGTGCATGACAGCCAGTTGTTTTGCACATTAACCACTCAAATTACATTCCCCTTAACACATACATAAAACCTGTTTCCTAATATTGCCTCTGACAATTCTGTTTCTCTTTCAGAAGCTTTGAATGCTCTCTCCCTGCATGGATTATACTTTTTCTGACTCATCATTCTTGCACACATTTGCCTATTTGCTTGTGCATCCCTCTTCTCAAAATATTATATACTGTCTCTGTTGCTCTCCATTAATACTCTGCTCAGTACCCCAACCCCATTTCCCTTGCTGGGGTTTCCTAATTAAGGGGATGTTATGTACTGAGTTGAATAGGATCCAAAATGCAGCAGTCTGATTGGTCCCAGAACAATAGGATTCAGAATGCAGCAGTTTGATTGGTCCTAGAACAATGCAGCAGTATGATTGGTCTGCAGGAGCCACCCAATCCAGCTCCAGATGGAAGTGAACCCACAACCTGATTGGCCTACAGGAGAATTCCAGAATTAGCCAATCACGTGCAGCCCATTGTGTAAATAATGTATATAAAGCAGATACTTTGAGGGGACTTTCATTCCCTCCTCTTCACTATGAGCTGAATAAAGAGCATGAAATCCACTCTTGACTCTGAGTTTATTTCACTGGTGACGAGGATGGGATCCCGCTGAGCTGACCGCCATACACAGCACCGCAGCACCGCCACCTGCCGCACCGCTGCCTCGCACCGTGTATCCAGGCTTCAGCTCCAGGCCCCAAGGAACTCAGAATGGCAACCGACAGCAGCTTCTCGCCATTCAACCCAGCATCCGGAGACTGGGAAGTGTACGCCTCCCGTTTCATCTTCCTCCTAGAAGCCAAAGGGGTCACCGACAAAGAAGATGCCAAGAAGAGGGCGATATTCTTCGGCGTCTTTGGAGAGGAGACATTTGAAATCGCTCGGGCTCTCCTTGCGCCTGAAGACGTTGCTACTGTTCCATACAAAACAATAATGGAACAGCTGAAGGGGCACTTTTCGCTGCAGCCCTCAGTGGTGGCTCGTTGAAATGCCTTCTACGCAAAGCGGCAAGCCCCTGGGGAAACCATAACTGGGTTTGTGACCTCTCTCCGCCAAGCCGCCCGGTTCTGCAACTTCTCAGAGTTGGAGAACATGCTTTGTGACCGCCTTGTCAGTGGCCTGAAGGATGAGAAGCTGCAACGACGCCTCTATGCTAAGAAGGACCTAACGTTCCAGGTCGCTCTGGAGGAGGCCTTGGCAACGGAAGCTGCCGAGAGGTCGACGCAAGAGGCACAGCTGAGCCTGCCGTCCCAACTGAGGGTCCATCACAAAGACCTCACCGACGACTCAGGATCTGACAGGGAGGAGGTGCACCGAGTACAGCAGCGCACTCAAGCAGCCCACATACCACAGCTACCTCGACAAGAAGGAGGGAACTGTGCAAGCTGCGGGGAGAGTCATGAGAGGAGGACCTGCTATTTCTGCAACGCAGAGTGCAGGCAGTGCAGAAAATTGGGACACATCGCCCGGGTGTGTCGGGCTCGCCCACCCAACGCCAGGCATCAGATGACCAATCCAAGAGCCCCAGGTCCCGGGACCCAACACACCAAGGCAACTCGACAGAGCTCACGGACTTCCAGGTATACCAGTTGCCCCACCCCAACGTAGAGAAAATTTATGTAGAGGTACAGATAGAGGGGGCCCCGTGCCGCATGGAGCTTGACACGGGTTCAACTCTATCCATAATCTCAGCAAGGACCTTAAGGAAACTGTGTCCTGGGGGGGGGGGTCCCAAACGCAGGCCGGCCCCATTCATCCTCCGGGACTTCCAGAAATGTAAGGTCCCCACAATGGGGGTGGGGACCTTCAGGGTGCAATATCGAGGGTGAACGCGGCAACTGGACTTGCTGGTGGTCAAGGGCCCCTACATTAGCTTACTGGGATTGGCATGGTTTGGACCACTGGGGCTAGCCATCACCGGGGTGAATCACACTAGTTTACAAGTGGACGTGGACGCCATATGCAAGGAATTTCCGGGGGGGTTTTGATGGGAAATTGGGACAGTATACGGGGCCCTCCATTGCTCTACAGCTTGACTCCGCAGTACGACCTGTCAGGCTCAAGGCCCACTGGGTCCCATTCACCCTGAAACCCCATATAGACAAGGAATTGGACCGGCTCGTGGAGCAAGGAGTGCTGGAGCCTGTGCCTAATGCCCCCTGGGAAACCCCGATCGTCACACCTGTCAAGCCTAACGGTTCGGTCCGCATCTGCACAGGCTACAAATGTACCATAAACAAGGCCCTCATGGCCCACACTTACCCAGTGCCAGTGGTCAGCCATGTCCTTTCCACCCTGGCTGGGTGAAAGATTTTTGGCAAGCTGGACTTGGCCCAAGCATATCAACAGCTGCTGGTAGATGAGGCCACAGCAGAGGCACAGACGATTGTGACGCAAAGAGGAGCGTTCAGGGTAAAGCGGCTGCAATTCAGTGTCAGCGTGGCACCAGGCATATTCCAGAATCATATTATTATTATTATTATTATTATTATTATTATTATTATTAATATATATTCAAAGTTATAACGAAACATATTATCCAAAAACATATCCTTATTTTCCCCCTCCCCCTCCCCCCACAGAACCCATCCCACCCCCCGACTTCCCTCAATTCCAGTCTTTGGTTTCTCCAATAATGCTATTTTCAGCATTTTACAAAATTGTATAGATCCTCAAACTGTTTAGCTGATTATTATCAGTAAAAAAATTGTGAATGTTTATTCAAAACCTGCCAAGGAGTCCAGTTCGCTTTGTTGCGTCTTCAGATACTTTGTGAAACGTTCCCATTCATCCTTAAAGTCACAGTTATCCTTGTCCCGTAGCTTATATGTCAATTTTGCCAGTTCTGCATAGTCCATCAATTTTTCTTGCCATGATTCTTTAGTTGTGATTTCTTCAGTCTTCCATCCTTGTGCTACCAGAACTCTTGCAGCCGTTGTCGCAGACATGAAAATGTTTTTCAACTTTTTGGGCAGGTCTTTCCCTACGATCCCCAGCAAAAATGCTTCGGCTTTTCTAACAAACGTTAAATGGAACATTTTCCTCAATTCATTGTATATCATTTCCCAAATTTTTTAAATTACCTTACAATCCCACCACATATGATAAAATGTTCCCTCCTTTTCCTTACACTTCCAACATATATTTGAACTAGCATATTCCAGAATCTAATGGACTCTCTCCTTAAAGGGATTCCTGGCATCACCCCCTTCTTCAATGATGTGTTGATTGCTGGGCCCACGCCAGAGGAGTTTGTGGACCGCCTCTGCACCGTTCTGTACCGTTTCCAGACGGCGGGTCTCAAGGTGAAGCGGGAAAAATGTCTACTAGGTGGACTTTCTGGGATTTATGGTGGGCGCAGAAGGGGTCCACCCGACTGGGGACAAGGTACGGGCCATTTGTGATGCCGCAGCGCCCAAGAGTAAGACTGAACTTCAGGCCTTCTTGGGACTATTGAACTTTTACCATTCCTTCTTTCCCCACAAGGCGGAGCCCCTACACAGACTCCTGGACAAGCGGGCCCCTTGGGTGTGGGGCCAGCGCCAGGAGGCCGCATTCCAGGCAGTCAAGGACTTGCTTGTCTCAAACTCGGTCTTGGCACACTTCGACGAGAGGCTGCCGGTGGTGCTAGCATGCGACGCCTCACCCTATGGCATCGGCGCTGTTCTGGGACACCAACTCCCGGATGGAAGAGAGGTACCGGTAGCATACTTTTCCCAGACACTGAACGCAACCGAGCGGAACTACCCGTAAATCGACAAGGAGGGTCTGGCAATCGTGAAGGGAGTAAAAAAATTCCATGATTTCTTGTACGGGCGGCCCTTTACCGTGGTGACTGACCACAAGCCGTTGCTTGGCTTGTTTGCCCCCCAAAAGGAGACCCCCCTGTAGCCTTTCTAGGCCCTTTTAAACCATGGATAGGAAAATGTTGCACCCGAGCAGGGACGAAAGGAGCCAAACGACACCAAGGGGTTAAATCCAGAGAAAGAGCTTTTTATTCTGCCATCCTGGGGGGGGGGGCAGAGGAGCAAGTGTGATAACTCACAAAAACAAGCACGAGTTCACATGCATTTGCACAGAGTATATATTCCCCTTCCAGTTCCCTCCCCTTTTCTCCTCCTTCTTCAAGAGTCCTGCCCATGAGTTTCCATGAGCATGAACAGAAAGTTCCTGTCTTGGGACCATTTTTGGACTCTTCCCAGAAAGGGGGTGAGAGGGTTCCTGGGCAGAAAGCAAATTGCAATCTGGTTTTTAGCAAGACCAAAAGCCTGAGAAAGGCCTGAGAAACAATGGACTGTGTTCCCTACCTTTGTTGCAATCTTTTAGTTACAGCAAGCGGAATATGCTTAGCTAATGCTTTTTTGCCTTAGAGGAAATGCAGTTTTAAAATGCTTGAGGCGAGGCTTTTAGGCCTGGCCGGGGGGGGGGGGGGTAATTCACAAACAGTTTTAGGGTTTTGGGGGTGATCCTAACTGTTCCCCTTCAGGAGGACTGGTGCCAAGGGGCAGCATTTTTGGGCACCTGTCCAGGTCCACAGCCCTGCAGAGCCCCCACTGCTGAGCCCCCAAATCTCCAGGCCCCTTCCCTCTCTTGGATCCTTCGTGTTCACCTCTCACTTTCCAAACTGGCACTGGTCTCTGGAAACCAGCACCCTCCTACTGGGAGCTCGATTGACTTGTGTGCCCAGAAGAAGAGACAAGCAAATCTGTAGTGGCATAGAGGAAAATGGCCCTGCTATAGAAAGAAGGGCTCATTGAGAGCATCTTGACCGAGATGGAAGGAAGAGGCAGCCCGCACCAGAGAAGAAGGGCAAACCAAGATGGTGGACTATGCGCAAATGGCAAAATTAACTGGGAAGCTCAGGAATCAAGAAGACAAGAAATTAAAAAAGGGAAATTTTTATAATGTATATACAAAATCATTGCAAACAGGTCAAAACATTAGTAGTATTTTAAGTACATTTGTATTATAGAAGAATGTATAGATAACTTAGGAAAATGAAAAACTGGAGAAGTGTTGATATGCAGTTGAAAATAGAATTAAAAGGACCCATGGAAGGGATGGGGGGAAGTCAAAAGATTCAAAGCAATCTTGATATTTGGATTGTGTACTGTTTTTTGATGTATGTTTATTTTCTTTATTTCCTTTTTCTTTCTCCCTTTTTGAAAATCAAATATCTTGAAAATCAAATACAAAAGAGAGAGCGAGAGCATCTTGGCCCTCCAAAAACCTCGTGCTGGCGGGGAGGGATTTCTGTCTCTTCTCTTCTCTTGTGCCTCTATTAGACGGCAATAAAAATAAATTGCAGATTTAAGCAGAATGGGAGACTCTCCTCTCTTTGTGGAGCAGAAATTGCTCTCTGCAAGTTCTAGTGACTCTCTCTTCTGTTCTGTCCCTCTGCTTTAATCCTGCCATGGCCGAAGGAAGGTGGGCTGGGAAAGCGTTGCAGATAAAAGACCACCAGGGCTATTTCTGACAGATAGAGAGATATAGACCAGGCTCTGCCTCTGCCGTCACCACTTACTCCGCAGCCAGAAACTCCATGGATGAAGGTTTTGACGCGCAGCGTAAATTAATAATGCAGAGTTTTTAAGTGAAAGAATAAAAGCTTTACTGAATTAAAATAAACTTCTTCATGAACAACTTGGTTCCAAACAGTTTGACTGAGATTCCATACTGACTCTGCTCACAACTGAGGCAGACGGACTCTGACTGAAATCTTGCAGAGAACACAGAGAGAAACTGGCTGTCGCGTCCCCGGCCAGAGGGACTCCCCAGTTAGCAGTCCGGCCTGGAGAACTGACTAGGCCCAAATGATTGTGCAGTCCCAGCACTGCCCAGCCTGCTCGGCTGCTTCTGCTCTCATGTGTCTTTGTCACATGACAGGTTTCTCCACATGAGACACATTGTGAAGGGGAAGCTGCATTTGTTTTATGACTGCCTGGTTCACAGCCCTTTTTGTCTTTAAAAAAGGCATTTTTGGAACAAAAGAGGTGCAAATTGCAAACCCATTGTAAATAAAGGGGTACATGTTTGTGCATCCCCACCTGAGATTAGATGAGGAGTTCTAAAGGTTAGACTCTCCACAGAGTCTACACTGTGGAATACCACCCCCTCCTAAAAAGACAGGTTAAAAGTCATCCCACTGAGCACTTTTGGGTGGAGGTAGCTTTTCACTGTAATTTTGCAATTTGTGAATTTTACAGTACTTTTAAATACAGATAGATAGATGATAGATAGATAGACATAGATGAAATAGATACCATATTTTTTGTCCCATAGGACGCTCCGTCCCGTAGGACGCACCTAGGTTTTTGGGGGGAAAATAAAGGAATTTTTCCCCCTTTATCCCCCCCCCAAAGCAGGTCGGGGAAACCAAACCAGGTCGAGGAACAGCGGGATGGCGGTGCTGCGCCTCCCTGCTGTCCCCCGAGCTTGTGGGGCTAGCCGATGTCTGCCCGGCGCGAGTGGCGCTCTGCTTCAGGGTGCCCCGCCCGCCGGGTGCCAGGCTGCTATCCGCAGCGTGGGGAGCCCTGCGGGGAACTCCTGCAAGGCTCCCCACGCTGCGGATGTCTGTCCGGCGCGCACGGTGCTCTGCTTCAGGGTGCCCCGCCCGCCGGGCAGCAGGCTGCTATTTGCAGTCTAGACATCCCTGGGGGACCTCCCACACGGCTGCCTAGGCTGCGGATGTCTTCCTGAAGCCTGGAGAGCGAGAGGGGTTGGTGCGCACCGACCCCTCTTGCTCTCCAAGCTTCAGCGAAAGCCTGCATTCGCCCCATAGGACGCACCCAGATTTCCCCTTCATTTTTGGAGGGGGAAAAGTGCGTCCTATAGGGCGAAAAATACGGTAGGTAGATAGATAGATAGATAGATGATAGATAGATAGATAGATAGATAGATAGATAGATAGATAGATATAATAGATATAATAGATAGATGATAGATAGATGATTGATTGATTGATTGATTGATAGATAGATAGATTCCTGGGGCAATTCCATGAAACACTGGGATATAAATGAATCAAAAAAATCAGTAAAATGTAAACTGGGGTGGGGGTGATGCTCTTGCTTCAATAGGGGGCAATTGCCATGTTGGAGGGAGGCTGGTCATTGGGGCAAATCGGGCATGGAGGCAGCAGCACCAGGCAGTCCTCAGCCAGCTCCCAGTTGCCCGCCTTCTTGCTTACAGCTGCTCTTTAGTCTCACTGCTACCTGCAGGGACTGTAGCTCAGTAGAAGAGCATCTTCTTTGTATGCTGAAGGTCCCAGGATCAGTCCCCAGAACATGCAGGTAGGGTTTATTTATTTATTAAAATACCTGTATGTCACTTTATCATAAAGAATATTGCAATGATTTGCAGTAATAGAAACACAATTGGGTTGTTTTTGTTTTTGATTATGTATTTTGTGTTTTTATATTGTGATTTTATCTTGTGAACCACCCTGAGATCTTTGGGTATAGGGTGGTATACAAAAATAAAAAATAAAAAATAGAAAGCCATATTATAAAACTTCAAATCAGTTTACAACAGACATCAACCAACCATTGTGGAAGGATGTATTGTTAATTTCCTGCGTAGACCTTGTGGAATAGAAACGATTTCAGCAGGCATTTGATAGTTGGCCTGGAAGATGCCCACAGAATCTCTCCTGGGCTGTTCCACAGGACTGGTTTGATGGTGCTAAGGCTTGTCATAAGATGAGCCTCACCAGCTTGGGGAATGACTAGCGATGCTCCTGGAAATGATCTCCATGATCAAGGTGAGGTACAAAGGTTCAGCTGATCCCTGAGGTACCTGCAATTAATGCAAGACATGATCCCATGTCTGAAGCCCCAGAGAGCTGCTTCTGGCCATTGCAGGCAGCACGGAGCGAAATGGGGCAGTGGTCTGACTCAGGAGTTCCCTGGTAAGACTCTGCAGGGTGGAGGAAGAAGGGGCCAAACTCTGCCTGCCGTTGGCTCTGGCTTCCCCACCCAGCCATCGGCCTCCCTTCCAGTCCCACTGAGCATCAGCCACCATTAGCCCAGTTGGTTGGGAAGTTCTCCTGCCTGTGCAAGCAGCCAGTGATGGCTGCTAGATGGTCGTGATTAAAACATTTCTGAGAGACTTTGCTGATCCGAGGAAGGGAGCCAGCTTTCTCCTGGGAGCCATGACTCCTCTTCTCCAGGGGCCGCATGACAGAATTGCATCTTGACCCTTTCTCCCCCTTTACAAAACAGCAGGAAGCTCTTCTGGCAGCCAATAATTTGTTTACAAGATCTTAATAAAATCTATGGTATATTTCATCAGGCTCTGATTTATAGCCCCGATGGGAGATAAGGAAGTGTGGTTTGGAAGCCGGGGAAGATAATTTTCTCCTTGCTTTGTGAAGGAGGAGAGACTTTAAAAGAATCTTGGTCTCCGCCAGCCAAAACAGCCAAGGGAAACATGCAGGCAAGTCCTGCAAAAGAGGGTCTGGGACTCAGAAGGTATAACAGAATCATAGAGTTGGAAGGAAAACCCAAGCGGTCATGCAATCCAACCCTCTGCAATGCAGGAATCATGACTAAAGAATCCCTGACAGATGGCCACCCAGTCTCTGTTTAAAAACCTCCAAGGAAGGAGAGTCCACCACCTTCCGATATAGCCAATTCCACAGTCGATCGGCTCTTGCCCTCAGAAAGTTGTTCTTAATAGTTAGACTCTCCTTTCTTGTCATTGAATCTGTTGGTTTGTGTTCTGTCCTTTGACGCAGCAGAAAACTAGCTTGCTCCATCTTCCAAGCCCTCCAAGTATCTGAAGATGGCTATCATATCTTCTCTCAATCTCCTCTTCCACAGGCTAAACAGACCCAACCTCCTCAACTGTTCCTCATAAGGCCTGGTTTTCCAAGGGGGTGGGATGTTCAAGCCAGGCATGGCTCGATCAGGTTCAGCCAGGACCCCAGGGACACATTCTTGAAGGAAGAGGCTTGGAGTCCCACAGGATATCTTTCATAACTGGGCCCCAGGGAGAACCAGGAAAGGCAGCATGAAGTACTGTACATGCTGAACACCTTATGAACACCTTACCTGCGACCCTGACAAGCACCTCTGATCGCATCCTGAATTTTGCCTTGATGTCCCCCCTTTGCCTCCCAAGTCTCAAGAGTAAAGGTGCCAGTGGATAGAGTTAGCATAGGAACACTCTTTTGGTTTACCAGGAGAGGAGAGGGAGGAGGGAGGAAGAGGGAGAAGTCAGAAAAGAATCAGCTGTGAACAGTGACCCAGCAAGTGATCAGGGGAGGGTCTGGAGCACCAGGAACAGGGCAGACTCTTCAGAGTATATGGACCATGCATGGATGGAGGAGCTAGCTCTGATGTCTGAGTGCTATAGGGCCTGTTTCACTGGGATTGGTCCTTGTGGAGGGGAGGGCAGGGGTGGGTACCTGAGCAGTATTGCAGCAGCCCAAAGCCCAGTCTAGCAGGCTTACAGTCAGCACTGAGCCCTGCTGGTCTATAGGGATGAAGTACTGGAACTCAACAACTGAGAGGAACATAGGAGGCTGCCTTTTGCTGAGGGCTCATCCACACTTCCCTGGGTCCCATGATATCTTCTCTTTGTCCCATGATGTCTAGTCACGAGTCTCAGAATCCTAGAATTGCAGTTGGAAAGGACCCCAGGGGTCATCTAGTCCAACCCCTTCCAATGCAGGAATCTCAGCTAAAGCATCCATGACTGATGGCCACCCTACCTCTGTTAAAAAAACCTCCAAGAAAGGAGAGTCCATAATCTCCCAAAGGAATCTGTCCCACTGTCAAACAGCTCTTACTGTCAGAAAGGTCTTCCTGATGTATAGTTAGAATCTCCTTTCTTGTAACTTGAAGACATTGGTGCAGGTCCTGCCCTCCAAAGCAGGAAAAAACAAGCTTGCTCCATCCATGTGACAGCCCTTCATATATTTGAAGATGGCCATGATATCTCCTCTCAGTCTCCTATTTTCCAGGCTGAACATACCCAGCTCCCTCCAATGTTCATCACAAGGCTTGTTTTCCAGACCCTTGATCATCTTGGTTGCCCTCCTTTGCACACTTTCCAGCTTCTCACATCCTTCTTAAATTGTGGTTACCAGAATTGGACACAGAATTCCAGGTGTGTTCTGACCAAGGTAGAAGAGAGTGGGACTATTAGTTACCTTGATCTGGACACTAGACTTCTGTGGATAGAATAGCAAGAGCTTTTTTTTTTTTTTTTGCTGCTGCATCACACGGTTGACTCGTGTTAAGCTTGTGGTCCACCAGGACCCCAAGATCCTTTCCACAAGTAGTGCTAGTAGGCCAGGTGTCCCTCATCTTATATTTGTGAATTTGGTTCTTCCTGCCTACCGGTAAGTCAGAACCTGACATTTGTCCCTATTTGTCCCTATTGAAATTCATTTTGTTGGTTTGTGCCCAGTTTGCCAATCTGTTAAGGTCATTTTGAATCCCGATTCTGCCTTCTGTGGCATTATCTAGCCCTCCCAGCTTGGTGTCATCTGCACATTAGATGAGCATCCCCTCAATTCCTTCTTCCAAGTCATTTATGAAGACTTTGAAACTTTTCTGCAGATTGACATTCAGCAGCAAACAGTGGGGTTTTCTGGGTAAAGGGGTAGGACAAAAAAGAAGCAACCTCTTGGACCTATAACTAGAAACCATGGGGAAACGTCCCGTGTGGAGGAGCCCAGCTTCAGACCACTGTGTCCTCCCAGCTCAGCATTTGTCTGCCCTATCTTTCAGCAGCTCTCTAGGATTTCAGGCTGCGCTTTCCCCCATCCCTGCCAGGAGATGCCGGGGTTGAGCCTTCTACATGCAAAGCAGGTGCTCTGCCACAGAACTATGGCCTTCCCAAAGGCTTGAGGTCTTCCCTGCATCACAGTGAACCTCTTATGAAAACCAGCAGGGCTTATTTTCTAGAAAAAAGTGCCGGTACTAACCATTGTATTCCTCTTGCTTTTCTCAGCACTAATTTAAATGCCAATATTTCTTCTTCTTCCTCCTCCTCTTCGCCTACCTTTCCCCTCTGTTGGCTTAAAAAGCAAACTCCCTCTTTCTCCCTCCCAGTGGGGAACCCTCCTTCTGGTTCCCCAGCCCCAGCACTTCCTTTCTCCTTTCCCTCCAGCCCTTTCTCTCCTCAAGTGTTCCTAAACACTGCCCCCTCACCATCCCTTGGGGCTTGATCCCTCTGTGCCTCTCACTCTCTTTTTAATTCACACACCCTAATTGGCTCTCCTTCCCCTTCACAGTCACCCTTCAGAGCGGGGTCACTGAAAAGAAAAAGGTGCTGGTACTATGTACTACTGTATATCGCCAGAAAAAAGCACTGAAAACCGGCATCTAATACTTCCTCTGTATATTGTGGTCTGAGTCATTTCCCCATGGCATGGAGACCTTGTCCTTCAACCTGCTGCTTCCTGACACCCAAAGGCAGCTTGTGCTGTGCCCTTCCATCTCTGAGAGATGAGGTTTGGACCCGTTCAAGGGCTCTTTTGCACCTGGAAGCCTGGCGCATCGGACTCTGCCTGGGGGTGCTGCCCCCTCCCGAGTCCTCATGTGGTACAATCTGCATTCCTCTACTACCTCATATTCATCCCAGCTGCCTTAGTCACCTGAAGAGCTTTTGGGGGTAACACTTGACTAACAAGTAACAATAATACTGGTAATAATAATAGTAATATAATTATTATTATTTAATTAAATACAACTGGAGGGTATTCTTGGAGCAACTGTCATCCCTTCTTGCACTCCCAAACCATATTTGGATTCAAATGCATTTAATTTCCTTTGTAAGAGCAGCAAATGTTTCCTGATCCTATCCTTTGATAGCTGGGACACTCTGGCATGTGGCAGATGCTTCTTGGGGCTTCATTTCCCCCCCTATTCCATGCACAACTGAATTAGGCTCTTTAATTGCAGTATTAAAAAAGGATAACTGGAAGTCAATTATGAGAGCCCTTGCAAATTGTTAGTGTTAATAGGCATCCAGGAAAAACATGGATCTTTTAGCACCTGCCCACCAGTCAGTGGCTGTTTCCAAGACTCTCTGAGTTTGACTCTTTAACTGCCAGGAAGGAAGAGAAAATCTGCAACAGGGCTGCTCAGAACCCCCTGGGCTTTAAATTGAAATGGGATGCTTGAAATAGAAAGAAACGGAATGAAAACCAGAGTTTGCTTCATCCTAGGGTTCAGACACATCCGGTGAAACCAAATGCTGGAAGATTCAGCACAGAGAAAGTCCTTCTTCACACAGCTCAGAGTTAAACTGGAGTCCATTCCTGAAGAGGCAGCAGTGGCCACCAGCTTGGATGGTTTTAAAAGAGGATGAGATAAATTTCACATAGGGAAGGCTGTCAGTTCCCAGCAACTGGTAATCAGAGGCTTCCAAGAGTGGAGGCAGAACAGACCGGGCCCCACTGCATTAGAGGAATATTATTGGCACATTCTTTATTTGAAGCAAAAGGTTGGGGAATTTTTTTATTTTGAAAGTAACATATATGTATCAGCACTACAAACCTATGTGGTTTTATACCAGTTAGGGCCTAGCTACACTTTGTTTGCCCTGTGTTTTCTTCCGTCTGTTGTGCTTGCAGATTAATACCACCCCAAGTTTTGTCCGGAATTCTGGGTCCTCATGCCATACCTGTTCGGCACTTCTTCAAGAAGGCAGCCCCGAAAACATGTGACATCCCACCCACCGCTGCTCCATTTTTCTTCCTTCTTACCCACCCCTTTCTCAGCCCCTGGTGCCACAGGGTTGCTGCACATGCCCTTCTTTTCAGTTGCTCGGGTTCTTGGTCCATTGTGTTCCTGCGCACAAGAACACAATATCAGGTTGTTGCTTCTCTAGAACACCAAAGGAGGTGTCCAACAAGCACAAGTTGAAAATAAACATATATGTAATTGATCACAATGACTGTAGGCAGTGCTTTTTTTCTAAAAAAAATGTTTAGGAGTACTCTCATTTTCCTACTCATATTGAAATACTGCCCCTCAGTGAGGCCAAACTTAGATTCATAAAATGTTTAGGGGCATGCATCCCCCCAGAAAAAAGGCACTGCCTGTAGGATTGCAAAAGGGAGACACATTTGGGGCAGGGAATCAGAAGGGCACAGCAACAGGCTCTGGAGACACAAGGGGCTGGGTCACAGAGGACACCCACACAATGTGCCACAAGGGAAAGGGAGCCATGCAAAAGGATTGAATTGGAAGGGAACAAATTTCTATTTGGGTTTTTCAATACAGTGGTAAAATGTGTTGCTTCGCGTTTCCGAGTTGTGATATACATGAACAGCTTTTGGACCATTGCTGTTGATCCAAAACAAATTCTAAGAAAGCTTGAGACAAACGGACACGTGGACAGGCCCTTAGTGTTTGCACATTTCCCCAAAGATTTCTGAGTATAAGTAGTTTGTGGGTGCTTGGCTTTCCGTGAGAGAGACTCCTGGCTCCTCCACACATAACTACACTTCCCCTGTGGGGAAGAGGAAGTAGCTCTTGAAGGCATTTACACCTGCGCTGCCTAAGGGCTGCATCCTAGCCAAGCTCCTATGCTTGACTGCCCTCCGGCCCCCGCAAACCCCCCCCCCATTTTTGCACTTGGCAAAATCCCTTGTGGGCTGATATGCATGGCTAGCTGGTTACAGCGGTACCTCGGGTTAAGAACTTAATTCTTTCCAGAGGTCCGTTCTTAACCTGAAACTGTTCTTAACCTGAAGCACCACTTTAGCTAATGGGGCCTCCTGTTGCCGCCACACCGCCGGAGCACGATTTCTGTTCTCATCCTGAAGCAAAGTTCTTAACCTGAAATACCATTTCTGGGTTAGCAGAGTCTGTAACCTGAAGCGTCTGTAACCCGAGGTTCCACTGTATTTGGGGCATCTAGCACTTTCTGACTGCTTCAGTGCCACTTCCTCTAACTTCTCTGGGCGATAATTTTACATTGGTGGAAGGGCACCTGTGTCATGGCACGAAGCAGAAGTTGGATTGTGCACACAAATCTCTTTCTCGGGGGTGGGGGGGTGGAGTTAAACTGTGAGATCACCAGACTCTCTAGCTCACTATTGATCTCTATGTAGATCAGGGATGAGGAACATTTGGCCCACCAGATGTCGCTTGATTGACAACATTTGGAGGGTTTACAGTCACAACCTGCAATATGGAACCTGATTGGGTTGAGCACCTATGGGCCTGCATTTCAGACAAAGGATGCACTCATTCAGGGACTGTGTGACTACAAGCTGAGTGGAGTAGAGCTTTCCTAGTAAATTCTTCTAGAAAACAATGGTGCTCACATGATCAAAAGGGTGGAGCACCTGCTTTGCAGGCAAAGGCAATCAGATTCCTCTCTGAGTCCTTAGAGAGCCTCTGGCAGTCAGAGTAGGCTACAATGTGCAAGTCGCACCAATGGGCTGACATGTGTACGGATGCGCATATAAAAGACATCTCCTTAGCACCAAAACCTCAACTTTGAGGGTAGGTGGACTATGCAGACTAAAGCTGGAGTGAGTGAGGAACCTGTGGCTCTCTGGAGGTTGCTCCCTCCTTTGGCCCTGCTGGCTGATGGGAGTTGGAGTCCAACAACATCTCAAGGGCCACAGGTTTAAAGCAAATGCAGGAAACTAAACAGTAAAAAAAGGAGGCGCTGCACAGCTGGGAGTCAAGAACATCAAATGCCATTTTATACGTATATATCATTTGATGGCTGGAACTGAGGGATGTTGCGTTCCAACACCGGAGGGCTACAAGCCCCTGCTCTAAATGGTCAATGGTTCCCAAAGCGGGTGTGGTTGCCCTCTGGAGGGCAGGAGGTGGGATTAATTAGGGGGAACACCAAGAGGTAAAGAGGCAGCAGGGTGTGGGTCTATTATAGAATTTGTGCAACATTTCCACAGATGGTGGCACCAACCCTGTTAACATAGGTGAGATGCACCTTGGTCTCTAGACCTGCTGCCCTTGGGACTCTGGTTACTGCAGAGTTCAGCAGATGGTGAACACCTTGCCCCTTCTGCACCCAAGTGAGCCTCTTTCTTTTCTTACAAGCCTGCTCTGCTGTCACCAGATTTCTAGCCCTCCCACGGCATTGACAGCTGAAGTCCCGAGGAAAGGCCTGCGGGGGGCTAGCGGAGTCTAGCTCTCAGCTGCCAAGGATGATGCAAGCCGGTGGGAGTTATTATGAGACAGTTGAAGGGGAACCAGAGGAAGGTTTTGCCAGGAAGGAACTCCCTGTGGAAGGTGTAGGCGGATGGCCATGGCAAATGAATCCCTGCCGGAGGCCAAGACAGACAAAAGGCAGAGGTCTATTTTGGGAGCAACCAGACTCTGAGGGCAGGCAGTAGCAAGCGGATGCCACTCAGCTGCCCCCTCAGAGAACTGCAGCCACTCTGGACACCTGTTGCTTCTATAAGGTCAACACAGGCATAATTCCTCCCCACACGGCCCTGACTTTTTCCAGCTCCAAACCCAGAAATGGGCCTGAAATGAAGCTGGGTTTGCAGGTGGCACCTGTTGGAATTGATCATTTGGAATGCTAGGGCTGGCTTAGATAGTCACCCCCATCACTTGACCCCCTGCCATTTGATTTACCCCTGTGTTGCAGCCAGATACATGAACTATATTGTAATAAGAGCCTGCTGGATCAGGCCAAGGGCCCATCTCGTCCAGCCTCCTGTTCTCACCATGGCCAACACATGCCTGTGTGAAACCAGCAAGCAGAATGTGAGCCCAAGAGCTCTCTCTCCTCCTGTGGTCTTCAGGAAAGCATTGCTGGGGAGGCAGAGCAGAGCCACCATGACTAGAAGGCACCCAGAGCCCTCTGCTCCGCCATGAATCTGTCTAATCCTCTTTTGAAGCCATCCAAGTTGGTGGCCATCCCTGCCTCCTGTGGGAGGGAGTTCCGCAGTTTAACTTCATGCTGCCTGAAGGATTGTATTTTTTCCTTGTGTTCTGTAACATATAAACCAACAATGAATAACAAAAGAGAAAGTTATCCCAACAGACAGACCTTGGAGGTGGCTCTGAATCTGGAACTGCAAAGCTCCATGCTGACTTCTGTTGCAAGATGGGAACGTGCTCAGGAGAATGGACTGGCATAGGATGTTTGAGGCCACATGTGGGGAATATTAGTTTCAGCCTGAAGTCTGCATTTGCTCATGGACAACTTTCCAGGTCCACATGCAGCCATTGCGTAGGGGCCAAGGCAACGGTGGGCAGAGCCACTTTGCACACGCTATAATCCAGAGGCTGCGGTTTCTACACCTGACAAGTGAGAGCCATTGTCGCAGTTCAAGGACACATTCCCGCCAGGGAAGAAGCTTGGGGAGAGCCTGGAGGGCCACACTCCCTTCATGTACCTCAGCGCACTTCCTGATGCATGGGTATCTTCAGCTTCTGCTATTTAATACTAACTAATAGCCCAGGGAATAGGAGTATAAAGCCATCACTGGGCTTCCTGCAAAAATATATAAATCCTGCCTTCTCCACCAGTGCAAAGACAAGATAGATCTCAGCCATGAGATTTGTTTCACTTGATGCCAAGGACATCCTTGACAGAGGTCTCTGTGAATTCTCTAGGTTTCTTTTGCTTCTCTCTCTCTCTCTCTCTCTCTCTCTCTCTCTCTCTCTCTCTCTAAAACAAACAAAAAAACAACAACATGAGCTAATGTTTCACTTCCAACTCTGCTGCTGCTTTTATCAATGGGGACAGAGCAAGAGTAACAGCCTGGTATCCCTTAGCATCCTCTTGGAGCTGGCTTAGTCATTCATAGCTAGCAGGGTGCTCACTGGCATCCAGATACTGCAGATCTGAAATGTAAATAGATGCCAAGCAGGCAATGCTCTAATGGAGGAGAATGGACAGAAAGGCCCTTGGTGTTTTTATTTTCTTGAAAAAGAATTCTGCTCTCCATAGGAAAAGGGCACCTGGTTCAATTAACTCAGTGAACAGGCCTACCTGGCATTGACAAACAGAGACGAGCTGATAAAGAGAGGCGGCTGGATGTGCAGCTGAGAATGCAGGAGTTCCATTTATCACAAGCCGCAGCAGCTTCAGATTCAACGTTAAGGATGACCTGTGTGTGAGAGAGACTTTTGCCCCTGCAGCAGCAGAGTGGCATTGCTCTCTTTCTTGAGCATCCGAGATGCAATGTAATGATACTGTAATCCTGTACTCACTTACATGGAAGTAAGTCCACTGAAATCCATAGTGGCTTGCATTTGAGTAGACATATATAGCAGGGATAGGGAAACTTTTTTCTGACCAAAGGCCACATTCCTTTTGGCCAGCTTTGGGATTGGGGCTGTCACATGCCAGCAGAGGAAGGGGGGGGGAGCAATGCACACGTGAGAAGGACCATCTATGCACTCACATCCATGCACATGCCCCCCCGCTCATATTCACCCACACAATTGTTCCTCCATATGAACACACATATTCAAAAGGCTTCATCTGTAAAGCTGCAGTCTTAAGCACGCTTAGCTGTATGTCCATTTAACTTGGTAAGGCTGACTTCTGAACAGCCATACCCAGGATTGCAAGGTAACCTACAGCAGCCTTAGCTCACTGGCTGAGCATCTGCTTTACTGCTACCTGATCTTACCTGAGACCTGCGGGTACAGGGCAGTATGCAAATGTAATTAATTAATTACCGGTAATTTATAATATTAACAACCAGAAATGCTGGAGGACTGAACCTGGGAACTTCTGCATGCCAGGGGTGCCAACTTGAATAAATATGGGGGGGGTAGGTAAGCCCCACCCCACATAATTGATCACAGGACATGAGACACACACACCATTTGAATGGCAATGTACATCAATTTTGGGGGAGCCCAGCCACCTCAAATATTTTATGGGGGGGGGGGCGGGACAAACGGACCTTGTTCCCCAGGCCTTGGCTAAGCCAAAGAGTTTATTCTGAGCCACTGGCTTCTGGGAAGACTTATGAGCAATTCCATTCTGGGAGGGTTTCTTCAAGAATGGAGAAGGAACTATTCTGCACAAGATGCAGAGTAAAGCAGCAGAGCTCTAGGCAAGCTGCCAATGGGGTGTGTCATAGATCTGAATGCTCTCAACACCTCAGAGAAAGCTTCCTGTATACAAGAGACAAGCATACCAGGGACTAATGCTCAATGGGTCTCTTTTCCTAGTGTGCTCATCTAGCATGGGGAGAGGAATCTGTGACCCTCCATGTGTTCTTGAACTCAGACTCCCATCATCCCTCACCATTGGACATGCTGACTGGGACTGATGGCAGCTAGACTCCAAGAATAGCTGGAGGGCCACAGATTCTCAAACCGTGAGCAGGGATTAAAAAACAACAACCCAACAAACTTGGGCGAGCATTTAAAAATGGGATGTCCCCACTGCAGTCAGAGGTAGCACTGCCTGAAATGTTATCACTTCGATTGACCACCTCACCTTGCATAGGGCATAGACAGAAAGGCATAAGAGCAGCACCGGAAGCGATGCCCTTTGCTATTCAAGGTGCAGGAGCAGTGTCACCTTTTTGCATCTGCTTGCAACCCAAGGTCAATCAGAGCCAATCCTAGAGAAGCATTAAAAATAAAAACAAAGCAAGCAAGAGCCAGAAACGAAAGTGGACAGATCAAGAAGTCAAGATTTTGCATTCCAACTATCTATAGGAAATAGTTTTTTTATTATTATTTCAAGTTTTCATAAAAATCCATAATTATTGAAATCAAAGTTACAGAGGAAGTTCGTAACTTTCTTTTTTAAATCAATTGTTGTTTTGAATTCTTGTTGAATTTCCTGTCATTGTTAGGATCGACACTGGAGTCTGTCAGAATAGGTCCTACAAACATGGGAAGTTCTGGAGACGTCAGCAGAACACCCCCCCCCCCCACAAGAGGTCAAGGGGGAAGTGATGCAGGATTGTGGGCCACAGAAGGAGGGTGGGGAGCTGGGTGGAGAGATGAGAGGTTTGCATGTTTCTTGAACTGGATCTCTTTATTATTAAATCTTTTTTATTAAAAAACCCCCCACACACGCCTCTCATTACTGAGTTCCAGCCATTGCTCTCTCTCCCTCTCCCTTCCTCAGATCATTTTCATGTTGAACTTGCGTGGCGCATCCGCGGCAGAGCTGATGCCGGCATCGGATTTGCGCGGGACATACTCTATTTCGATGTTGTGCTTGGTGTTGCCTTTGCCCCGGCTCCAAAGGAAGAGGAGCACCAGGCAGAAGAGGACGACCCCCAGGAAGGAGATGAAGCCCATCGTGGTGGCAATGATGAGGGTCTTGATGTCAAAGGGGAAAGGCACCGTGGCTCGCGTGCTGTTGGCATCGCTCTCGTTGGGCTGGTTGGAGATGAAAGCAAAGGTCTTGTTGGGCTGGTGGGGCCAGTCGGGAGAGTAGCTGCGGACGTGCAGGTGGGCCAGCATGGTGTCGTTGCCGCCAGCATTGCTGGCGATGCATAGGTAGGTGCCGTTGTCTTGGATCTGGGCATAGCGCACCTCAAGAGTGCCATCAGGGAAGACGGTGAGCCGCCCATTGGTTTTGGTAGAGATGAGGTGCTTCCTTGGCGAGAGCCACATGATGGTCGGAGGTGGGTCTCCATCCGCACGGCAGATGAACTGGACTGTGTGGCCCTCATCCACAAAGATCTGCTGGGGCTTGCGGTCCCTTATCCGGGACCGGCGGCAGATGAAGTAGTTGGGCAGGAGTGCCTCAGAGAAGTCCTTGAACTCTTTGCCTTGGACAAATTCAGGGGTTGCGCAGGTGGGTTGACGCTTGTTGAAATTGAGCCTCCAACGGCGGCGGAAAATCCAGAGAAGCCGGCAGTCACAAGCCAGAGGGTTGTTGTCTATGATGAGAGTCTCCAGATTCCCCACAGAGTGGAAGGCTGACTCTTCCAAGGTACTCAGGAGGTTCCCTGAAACATTCAAAATGCGCAAGTAGTTCAGGCCCCGGAAAGCGTACGGTTCCACCATGGTGAGCTGGCCACCAACCAGCTGTATCTCCTGAAGCCTGAGTAGATCGTGAAGCATGGAGCCTTCGATGGTGATGATGGGGTTGTAGGACAGGTTCAGGAACCTGAGATAAACCAAGTGCCTCAAGGAGACGTAAGGGATGGAAGTCAGGTTGCAGTGGGTGATGGACAAGGATGTCAAGTTAAGCCCGTAGAGGCAGTTGGATGTCATGGTATCTAAGTAGGGCCAGTGTGAAATCTCCAGAACCTTGAGTCTGTAGAGCCTCTTAAATGAGTAATCCCTGATGGCGTTGATGTTCAGGTGGCGCAACCGCAGCACAATCAAACCGTGCAAGTGAGAGAGAGCTTCTGTGGGGATGGACGTCAGGTTGCATTTTTCCAAAGTCAGCTGCTCTAAGCTGTTGAGGCCGCTGAAGGCCCGATGGGAGATGTAGACCAGGTCATTGTCCCCAACCTCCAAAGACTTCAGATTGTACAAGTCCTGGAACATATAATCCAGGAGGATCACAATTTTGTTCTCGCTAATGTCCAACTTGGTGAGATTGCTGAGTCCAGTGAACACCCCGAGTGGGATGAGTTTGAGCCTGTTGCTCCTGAGACCCAGAGTCCTGAGGTTGAAAAGGTTATTGAAAGCCCCCGGCTCAATGGCACTGATAATGTTCTCGTTTAACTCCAGCTCCTCCAAGTGAGGAAAATTGGCAAATTCATCCTGGTTGAGAGTCTTGATGCGGTTCTTTCCCAGGTCCAAGAGCTTTGTCTCCGTGGGGATGCCCTCAGGGACAGCCAGGAACCGCTTCCGGTGGCACAGCACCGAGCGCTCCTGGGCAGAACAGTCACAGCGGGGTGGGCAACCTGTGGCAGAGCCTGAGAGGATGGATCCCAACATCAAGATGAGAATGGGCTGCCAGCAGGCCAGGATTGGGCTATACATGCTCAACTTGCCCACCACCATCCTATCTTTCACCTGCAGGCAAGAGAAACAAGAGGAGGTGTTAGAAACAGAATGGACATGAACTCACCAGGTGACATGATACTGTTGATATCTACGAAAAACCTGAGAGAGTTGATGAGGAGGCAACGTTTTAAAAACTCACAACTCCCTGCAGACTGCTAGCAGAGGAGCTAGCTATGCACTGAACTTGATGGCACATGCAAACAGGCTACACAAAGACACCTCTGCATGCCTGGACAATGTGCTTGCCCCCTGCAGTTGATTCTTAGGCATGTTCTTGGAAGTATTTGGGGGCAATATCTCTAATGGGCCATTTGTGGTGTGGAAAAAGATCTTAGCACATTTTGGGGGAAGTGGGGTTTGGGGCCTGAGATCAGTAAGCCTTAGGTGGGCTTGACTTCCCCCTACTCCAAACTACATCAGAAGCAGGTAGAAACTTGACCAATGTCCTCCTGAGGTTCAGTGGCAAGGATCAAACCATCCAATCCCAAACCTCATTTGTGAAGCACCAGCATCTTTTAGGCTATGGAACTAAGGAGGGAGGCAGGGAATCTGCCAGTGCAATTAAGGTTTAGCTACATGACCATGAGGGGAAGAAGAGTGCTTGAAAGCTGCTGTTAATATCCTTTGCCAGATCAAGGTGATCCTGTGAAACTCATTGGAACGCAAAACCAATGGCAGCAAGGAGGTTGTTTGCTCTCCGCCACCCCTGTCTCCTTCCCAAAACTCCCCCAAAGCTGCAGCACACAAACCTGGCAAGTAGGATTGGGTAATATATGGATATATCTTCCAAAACTGGTTTGAAGTTCACATTGTGATAATTGTTTCATAATATAACTCACCAGCTAAACACTGCAATATCACCTACTAAACATTGCAATCTACCACAATGTCTGAAATAATGATGGGACTATACAGAGGCAAACAGGACAATGTCCAGGCAACTGTTACTACTTAGGGGTCTAAAATGGATACATGACAATATTATCAATCACCACACACTCAGTTTCATCAGCAGGCAAGCCAAGAGGCACCCAAATGAGACTTTCAGTTTAGGGCTTGGCTGCCAAATGGTGGTATTCAGGACAATCCAAAGTACGGTGAGGAGTCATAGTGAATACAAATAATCTGGGACTGCCAGGCTGCCACAAGCAGCAGAAGTCTGGTGGCGGCAGAATCAACAACCGGGGGAGGGGGGAGCAGTGGCAGCTTGCAAGGCCTTGTTGTGGTGGCAGCAGTAGCGGCAGCCTGCAAGGTCTTGTGGCAGTGGCAAAGGCGGTGACAGCCTGGAAGATCTTTTCATAGCGGTGACCATCGTGGCGGCCTGCGAGACCATGCGGTGGCAGCAGGAGATGCTGGCAGAAGCAGAGGCGGCCTGCGAGGCCTCGGTGTGGCAGGCTGCCACAGCTTCTGTCACCGCCTCCCACTACCACCAGGAGAACTTGCAGGCCGCTGCCACTACTATTGCCACCATCTGCTGTCGCCACCGGAAGGCCTCTCAGGATGCCGCTACTGCTGTCACCTCCTGTCACTGCCGTGAGTCACCAAGCCTCTGCAGCAGTTGCCACGGCATTGTCCCGTTTGCCTCTGCATAGTTCCTCCCTTATCGCAATGTTGAAAACCAGTTATCGCCCAGCCCTACCGGCAAGTGCTGAGGGACTGCTTTGCAGTCTACTCATATACTAGGATAACAGCCTCCACTAATGAAATCCCCACTACAGAAATGCGTATGAATGACGGCAGCTCCTAGCTTAGCAGGCAAGAGGAGTTGTGGGCCGTCATCCAAATGGATGACACACACAACCTTCCCCCTGAAGCCATTCTTCAACTGCCTTGGAGAAGTTAAGAGCCAATGGACACCTTTAACACAAAAAGGTGGTAGACCAAGCATCCACCAGATGTTCCTCCCATCCTCCATGACCACTGGCCATGCTGGTTGGGGTTGTTGGGAGTTGGAGACCAATAGCATCTGGACTCCAGCTCCAGTCACTCTGGGCGGCTTCCAACACATACGAAAACATAATAAAACACCAAACATTAATAATAACAATCTGATCTGCAATAACAGGCTTCCTCAACCTTGGCCCTCCAGATGTTTTGAGACTACAATTCCCATCATCCCTGACCACTGGTCCTGCTAGCTAGGGATCATGGGAGTTGTAGGCCAAAAACATCTGGAGGGCCAAGGTTGAGGAAGCCTGTGCTAAGACTTCCAGATGGTGCCATGCTGCACTCCATGAGCTGTGGCCATTGCTCTGAATGCTCCACAATGTTATTAACATCAAAATGCCAACCCTGTCCATCCCCCCCATTCAATCTGGATTTGCCATTTCTAAGGAAAATCCAGTAAGTAACAAAACAAAACAAAACAAAGCAAAACAAAACAAAACAAAACACTATGCCCAATTATCCAATTGTGTTAGCAGCAGTCCTTTGGCAAATTAAGTGCCTGTCCAGAAGCACACAGGGATCATTTGCTGTAGTGGATTCCATCAGCCCCAGGCAATAGCCAGGGATGGTGGCAGTTTGAGTACAACTACCCCTGGAGGCCTTGGCATCCTCATGCCCTCCATGCTGCAAAGTAAGGTGGGAGGGTGGCAGTGCTGGAGCTCGAGAGGTCTAGGAGTGGAGCTGCCCTAAGGAGGGACATTCAGCCCTTCCCCTCCATGGACTTTGTTCCTCCTTCAGAGGAGGGGAAGAGTGAAATCATTCTCCCCCCCCCCCACAGTCACGAGGGGCAGGGTTTGCACTCCTGGAAATCCTATCAGCTCTGAGGGCAGCTGTTTCTTACCTGTTCTTTGGTTTGCTGCATTGGCTAAATAAAGCAAGTTCCACCTATATCTTGGAATATATTGATATGATAGCCATGTTCAAATATATAAAAGGATGTCATATAGAGGAGGGAGAAAGGTTGTTTTCTGCTGCTCCAGAGAAGCAGACACGGAGCAATGGATCCAAACTACAAGAAAGAAGATTCCACCTCAACATTAGGAAGAACTTCCTGACAGTAAGAGCTGTTTGACAGTGGAATTTGCTGTCAAGGAGTGTGGTGGCGTCTCCTTCTTTGGAGGTCTTTAAGCAGAGGCTTGACAACCATATGTCAGGAGTGCTCTGATGGTGTTTCCTGCTTGGCAGGGGGTTGGACTCGATGGCCCTTGGGGTCTCTTCCAACTCTATGATTCTATGAATTGTCCCATATTCTGGATTGTGCAGTTTCAGACTGAATGGCTGTTGGGGCTCTCCTGAACATCCCTTTTATTTGTTAACAGCCCTGAAATTACCAGAGGCGCAGAATGCTGCTCATAAACACTCCAGGAAGCAAGTTAGAATTGTGTGCTGCATCAGGAATTTATTGGCAGAAGTGAAGCAGCAGGACTGCAAATTAAGAGACAGGCCCCTGAGGTCAGTAAGGCTGTGGATATTGCATCTGGGGAGGACAGCATTTATGGGGCCCACTCCTTTGCAGCCAAGATGGCTGGTCTGGGCTTTCTCATTCTGCTCCCGTTTGATAGGAGTTCTGTATTCAAATGGTATTTTACAGATTCAAGCTCAATCTCATGGGAAATGAGCAGCTTTATCAGCTTAAAATAGGATGTAGATCTTTTCCTTCCGAGAAAGAGAGAGAAGACATTCTCAATTCTAAGAAGTAAGCAGTTTGACAAATGCAATGACTTGAGGGATTTTTGCTAGAAGTGTTCTGCATTATGTTTCCAAAGCTAATGTTCAAGGATACCTTAATTTTAAATTATGAAATGTTGTTGTACTGTGGATCACTCTTCTGGCTTCCTTGCTGTTACTAGGCTAGAGTACAAACGCACAAATGACCTGCTGGGTCAGGGCAGTGGTCCACTTAGTCCAGCACCCTCTTCTCATAGGGGCTGAACAGATTTCTGTGGGAAACCTGCAAGCAGGACTCGAGCACAAGAGCAGCCCTCTCCCCTCCCGTGGTTTCCAGCAAGCGACATTCAGAGCAGAGCCACCCTGGCTGCTAGCCATCAAGTCCTTTCCTCCATGCATTTGTTTAATAGTAATGCACATGCTAAACTCAGCTTCTTGGAGTCACCGATTTCACACATGCTACTCATGCGCTGCTCCCAGAAAGAGGCAAGTCCATTTGAAAGGCAAATGAGCCAGGAGAGAGCTGAGCCACCAAGAATCCCTGCCAAGGGACGGCACTGCATCTGATACATAAAGTTATTTGGGAGAAGTTATGGCTCTGTCAAAGCGGCCTTTCCTTCCCCACCATAAACAAGCCCCCCGCCTTGCCAGAGGGATGCTGAAACCTCCTGTCACATTGCTTCTGGTGCCTCCATCTTCTTTTCTTTTTTAAATGTTGCCCCAGCTGTTACAAAGGATTGCATCCGTTAATACCACACATTATGATGCTTCCACTCATCACCTCCACTGCCTGTGTTTATCTCTGTTGTTATGCAGATGCTCAGCGTTTGCTTTGGCTAATGCTATTTACAGCTGCTTCTGAATATATGCCACACATCACTTTCAGTGGTTAGGAGATACATCTTTGCATTACTCCTGTGCATTACTCTCCTCCCCTACCCCAGTACTATTTATGGCTCTTGGATACACCCTAAACATTGCTTTCATAGCTTCTGCTTATAAGTGTCATTTTGCAGAAATGTATGGCCTGCACTTAACTTCCCTTCCCTTCCTTGAAAATTATTCAAACGTTTTTGTAAGCTGCAAGGTTGGGAAGTGATGGGTGAACCACAAATCTGTCCGTTTTCCAAACCCCTGCTAAACCCAAGGTCTTGTGAACCAGGGCTGTCCTCGCCATTGCAGACTAAGGAGTTAATTATGGCAGTGGCGTAGCGTGGGTTGTCAGCACCCGGGGCAAGGCAAGTAATTTGCGCCCCCTAACCCGTGGATTTGCGCCCCCTAACCCTAACCCCCAGATGTTGCGCCCGGTGCGGCCAGCCCCCCCTGCACCCCCCACGCTACGCCACTGAATTATGGTTTTACTTTGCTGAATTCCTTCTTCACAGGGTCAGTCCCAAACTGGATCTTGCTTCTCCATAACTCCCTTGGCAGTGCTCTTTGTGGTCAAGAGCTGAGGAAGTTGCTCTTCCAAGGGACATGCAGAAACCACACACACTTTGTGTTGCATGGCAGTCTTACAGCAAGAAATTTGGTCAATGCTTAACTTTTACCAAATCCAGAGGTGAATGTCAGAAAATTCTGATGAGTAAATTTGAGAGCCAGCTGGGTGCTTTCCATAGATGTCCAAATGCCAGGCCAGAATCAGAGGGTGGCAAGGCTAAGCAGGGCTAAGAAAAAGCTTTCTGACTCAACAATGCAATTGTTCTAATTTTGCATGGAGCATCCTAGAAGGCCAGTTAAGGCTATCAATGTCTGGATAAGGCTAAGTCACCCAAACCCTCTCTCAAATGAGAGATAAGGGTAAGGCTGTGACCATGGCTAGTAACCCAGTGGCCATGTCCTCCCTCCTCTAATACCAGCTGGTGGGATGCCCAAGGGGCTGAGTTGCTGTTGCTCTTGGGCTTTGCTTGTGGGCTTCCCACCCACACCTGGTGGGTCCCTGTGAGAGCAGGAGGCTGGATTCGGTGGTCCAGCAGGGCTCTTCTTATGTTCAGTGGCAGGCGCGTGGCAATTATATCTTTGTGTTAGTGATGTTGCTGCAATTCATAGAG
The DNA here is from genome assembly GCF_965112155.1 of Podarcis liolepis. NCBI lineage: Eukaryota > Metazoa > Chordata > Lepidosauria > Squamata > Lacertidae > Podarcis > Podarcis liolepis. Next base: position 77,586,308 of record NC_139564.1, read on the forward strand.
CTCTCTGGCTTGCTATATTAATTTGCCCAGGCTTAAACGCTGGGCTCTGCTAAGAGTCAAGCCCCATTTCCCCAGAAGGACTCTGGCCCAGAATATTCCACCAGATTCTGAGCATGTGCACTCAGCGCTCAGCAGATCTAGTGGTCAAAGATCTAGATCACTCTTGAGATCAGGGTGGGGGCAGACTTTGATGGTGGTTTTTAAAAATAGAATGCCAGCATCTCCCCCACCCCAAGCCGGGTGCAAAAGAAATAAAGAACAAGAAATAGCTCAGTGTTAGGGCATCTGCTTTGTGTGCAAAAGGTCCCAGGTTCCATCCCCTGCATCTTCAGGCAGGGCTGGAAGAGTTCCTTGCCTGAAACCTTGGAGAGCTACTGCCGGTCAGCGTACATTGAAGGAGCTAGATGCACCAAAGGTCTGATTCAGTATAAAGCAGCTTCCTGTGTTCCTAGGGTGCCTCTGAGCCTAGGAATTTGTTTTCAGTAGCAAAACTGAGCTGAGCTTGCAGTCATTGCACACAAAAAGTCTGTGCTTGGGTATATATATATATCAGTTTATTACAGTCATAGACCAGCAGTCAGAGAATAGAATATTAAGTGGATAAAAAACAAAACTGATAATTAAAACAGATAAAAAAACTAAAAACAAAATAAAAACATTCAGCAAAACAGACAATTAAAACAATGTACAACAATGAATTTAGACACACTGTGCAACAATAAACTGTCCCAGGGAGTTGACTCAGAGTCACCCATGGAACTGGGTTTGGGGATTTTCATACCGGACTATTTTGAGTTGGGCGATGGTCTGCGCCTACAGATTTACACACAGAATCTGGCGACCATCCAGGTCTTCTTCTGGTCTTTGCCTAACAGCAAAAGGTCAAATTTTTGCTTTTGCGGGAGGTCGGCGAGCCTCACCAGTAGGGGATCAATGAACTTACTGCGTGCCTCTTCGTAAAAGGGACATTTAAAGAATAAGTGTTCTGGGCTTCCTATCTCTCCCAATGGACAGGTGCAAAGTCTCTGGGCATAGGGGACTTTTCTAAAGGCTCCATCCAGGACCGGCGAGGGAAGAGCCGTGCTTCTGGCAAGTGTAAAGGCCCTTCTTGCATTTCTAGATACGAGAAAGGAGAGATATGCTGCCGGTGCGGCTATGTATCTCTCAATTTCTCCAATTTTATAGTGTAGCCTTACTGGAGTTCACCGATTGGGTCTGCGTTGCTCTGGGACAGGAGGAAGGAAGTCAAATGACACCGAGTTGGTTCAAAGAAAGAGTTTATTCTGCTCTCCGGATAGCAGAAGGCACTTGCGTGATCAAGTCCACAGCAAGTCCAAAGAAATGACAGGTTTTATGCAGTTTATATATCCTCCAGGCACCCTCTCACTCCTCCCCTAGGAGCCCAACCATGTTGGCGTACGTACGCAGGTTGACATCACATATGTTCCTGCTCTGGTACTCTCAACCATAAAAGGATCTTCTTTCCTGTACTTCTGACCATAAAAGGATCTTCCTCTTCCTACTCTTCTCTGGGACGAGGTCACCATCTCCGGGAACACGCTTTTGGCGTATTCCCCAGACATCGGTCTTGTGCGTATTTTGTGGTCAGCACATAAGATAAAGTTCTGACGTGTTTTCTTTGTTCCCCTAGAAAGCCAAGGCCATCCCTTGCCGTGACTGATAAAGGAGAGAGCTTGTTTATGTTTTTGCTCAACAGCTCAAGTTTTACGCATTTAAAAGTGCTCTCTTTTGAAAGAACAAAAAGGGGGGTTGAGTCAGTTTTAAACTTACTACACAGAAACCCCTTCCTTCAATAGTCGGGGCACCTTCTGTGCTTGGGTAGTTTTCTCCATTTCAGCATCCTAATAATGTTGTTGCTGCTGCTGCTGCTGCTGCTGAGGCTAAACCACTGGAAGTCTGAAACCTTTGCTGATCTATTGCTGGTAGCAGATCTAGCAGGATATCCCAATCTATCTTCTGTGGAAGACACATGCAATGAAGATCTTCCATGTTAGCCTTTACTCTTAAGGAGCTATGTGAACTGCAAAACCAGCTGTTTCACAGGCACAGAAACAGAAATTATTAATACAAACCACATGCTTTTGATTAAAATTTAACAGATGTTCTGTGACCAGGCCATACTGCAGACTACGTTACCAAGCCAAGGATGAATGTTTTCCAAGCCGTTTCCAAACTCCCAAGTGAGAAGCATTTTCTCCTGAATCATTCACACATCCCACTTCTTTCTGGCTCATTGAGATCACTGAGGAACTCCAAAATCATGGAACTGCCCAAATATTAACCTCCTACAGGTTAAAATGTGTTTACTGCGCTAGGGATGTAAACATCAAATCATACTTCCTACCACAAACAAAGTCACTTTTCCCATTGGTCCTCTAAAGAATTGCCATTAAATGTCAACATTCACCACATTTCCAACACTATGACGCAATACAACTCTTCCAGCATTGAAGGGGGTTGGACTAGATGACTCTTGGGGTCCCTCCCAACTCCACAATTCTAACTAGCTTTCACCATGTGGTTCTTTTCTTCTCTTATGGATTATTGAAAAGTTTTTAAGACATTTACAACAGAAGTATCTCCTCCTTTAAGGAATAAAAATATCGCTTTTTCATAAAAGGTCAGAAGACCTCAAACAGTTGCAACACCTGAGCAACAGCTTAGGAACCGCAGGCTTGCTTGGAGGCTTCTCTTTACTGGCTTGGGGTTAGAACACCTGAAAACATGGCAGCTTGCTGTTAGGCTGTGCTTTATCTAGACACCCCAGCATGCTTTGGCAGGGGAGAACTTGCATCCACCTAGGGGGTGGTCGAGATGTGGTTTTATCCCATCACTTCAGCATGCTTCAGCAGGGTAGGACTCTGGTACGCCTAAGAGGGTGGCAGGAAGTGGCTCTATCACTTGAGTAAATGTGTGAAAGCATAGGAACACGCTTCCTTATTTGGGTAAATGTAATTAAGAGTGATGGTCCCTGGATTTAGCGGAATGGGAGATGTCAACAGGGGAGGAGAGTTTAATTTTTTAATTAGGTGGTCATGATAGGCTGTAACCCCTGCACACCCCCAGCCAATGGGGGACAGGGGAGGGACCTTTTTGCTCAAGGGATGGTGATATAAACTTGTGTTTTTCTGAAATTGGGTGTGCCTGCTTTTGGGACACCCGATTCTTGCAAGAAACATTCATGTAATCAATAAAACTTTTTGTTGCTTCACCAATTTTGCTCAGATTTTATTTTGAGTGTCTCAGGACCCCAGGCGTTTTTATATCTCACTCCCTTTCCCCCGCTTGGTGATACAAGAAATGCAGCTCCTGGAAGTAGACTGACCACAAGGCCCCATGGCATTAACCTTCATCTGATGGTAGATGATTGGCCACTGGGTATGCTGACTGGGGATGATGGGAGTTGGAGTCCCACAATTCCTGGAAGGCCACAGGTTCTCGGTCCCTGCATGAAAGTTATATACTGATCAAACTAGGATTATAACTCATTCATATACTGGTTGGCTGACACTTGTATTTCCCACTCCAACCAAGGTTTAAATTGGGAGCCATCTGTGAGAAGCTTTTTCCTCCTATGTTACAGGTCTCATGCCTTTCTAAGGTGGCCTCTGCATTTAAGAGCCACACCCATAGTTAAACCAAGCCAACACGCTTCTGAGTTGGGGAGAACCAACTGATCGCCCATCACTGGCAGAGGAAGAGGCGTGCGGGGGGAGCGCACTGCCCCTGGCAGTGCAACTCCGGCAGGGTGCCATCATGGCTGCCCCCCTGCCCGTGCTGGACACCATGCCCTTATGGGCAGCACACCACGCCCCCGGGACATGTGCCAGCCCCACCCCACCTGCTCTCCGCCCCCCAGTGCTGGAGCTTGAAGCTCTGCCACTGTCGCCCATGAGATGCAGCTGGCAGAGCCAGAAAACCCTCCAAAGGCATCACCGGCTTTCCTGCAAGCAGCTGAATCAACATCTCACTTGGTTTAATCCTCTCCAGCAACATATGGGGTGCAGCAACCAGCAACCTCTCACCTACTTCTCATCCCAAAGGAGCAAGAGGAAAATCTGTTTCAGTTTAACACCTTCTGTTCTTGTGATATTCACAGGGGACATTTATTTTCCAGATAAGAGGGTATTACTTTGCACAAACCTAATTAAACTTCTTTTGCTTTCGAAAAGGGAAAAGAACAAACAGACACCTTCTTGGAATTAGCCAAGACAAAGAAAAAGATCATCCCAGACAATTAATAAATGTGCCTGTAATTGTGACTACAATCTCTACAGCAGGTAGGACTCTAGCATCTTTAAGGCCTTGTTTTGCCATGGCTGGGAATGGGGAAGAAAGTCAATTCAGATTGCATTTAAAGGCAAAGTTACCTAATTCACACTTTCTGAAACAATCTTGGAACAGAAACTTGGCCATTGTTCAAAATTTGCACTTCTCCAAATTTTCATTGAAGTTTTCCAGCCAAGTTGTGTGTTCCAAATAGCTTGTATACAAGGGCAAAGTGTGCATATACAGGCACATATTAGTGCAAGTATCATGCACAAATGCATTACGTCAGGGGCAATTGCTTTGCAAATTTCATAAAATTTATACATTGCTTGAGTTTTAAAAAACTCTCAAAGCAATTTACACAAAGAATAAAACAATAAAATTATCAATAAAAACAACTGTTTAAAACAACTGTTTTGAACATTCAAAAAATTTAAAGAAAATCAGCAATAAACTGGCAGCAGATCATCACCCACATCCACATTCTACATGTCTGGGTGGGCTTGTTTAAGAAAAAATGTTTTTAGCAGGCTTCAGAAAGAGTACAGCGAAGGAGCCTGCCTGAACTCAATAGGCAGGGAGTTCCAGAGTGTGTCAAGGGAAATTGCATGCAAAAATATATACAGTGGTACCTCTGGTTATGTACTTAATTCGTTCCGGAGGTCTGTTCTTAACCTGGAACTGTTCTTAACCTGAAGCACCACTTTAGCTAATGGGGCCTCCCGCTGCCATGCGATTTCTGTTCTCATCCTGAAGCAAAGTTTTTTTTAAAAAAAATAATTTTTATTGAATGATTTTATGTTACAAAAAAAATTACAACCATACTACCACTAAAGATGATTGAGAAATAAAAATTACATGCATCAATATTTAGTTTATTTGTTATCTACCGTCTTATTTCCTCCCAAACATTCCATACAAAAACACACATATGTACAGACACACAAACACACACACACACACGTGATAATAGTGAAATTAATATTTTCCCCCTTTTATCTTAAAAAATCTTTTCTTCAGCTTTGACTTCCTGTCAAGTCCCTTTGCATATATTTTATCATACAATCGAATGTACACAAAACAATAAACCTTTCTATATAAATTTTCCAATACATTCTGAAAACATAATAAATCCTTAATTGTTGTCCACCTCCTTTTAGTTCCTTTATCATTCGAATGCTAGCACCGAGTCAAAACTATTATAGTATTTTTGAAGATATCTTCCATAACCATTCCATTTTTCCGCAGATTTTTGCTTTGAGTTTCCTCTGAGTTTACTAGTCAATTGAGCCGTCTCCACCAATTCCTGTAACTTGATTTGCCAATCTGTTATTTTTGGAGCCTCGTGATCTTTCCATCCCTTGGCCACAAGTATTCGAGCCACTGCAGTTGCATACAAGAATACCTCTCTTAGATGTTTTGGGATCTCTTTATCTAAAATACTTAATAGAAATGCCTTCGGTTTTTTAGTAAAAGTTATCCCCATCATCTTTTTTAATTCATCATATATTCCCACCTCCCAATCTTAATCTTTTCACACGTCCACCACACATCACCGTTATTTCCTCCACATCTCCAACAAGCATTCGCCAAATTTTTATACATTCTTGATAACCTGGAAGGGGTAAGTTAGGTGAAGCAAAGTTCTTAACCCGAGGTACTATTTCTGGGTTAGCGGAGTCTGTAACCTGAAGTGTATGTAGCCCAAGGTACCACTGTATGGAGAAATCCACAATAAAAGGAAGGATTTCCATGAGGACTAGAAAAATTAAAATTGGCAAACTGATGCTGAAATGGAGAGGCCTGAATGTAAAACTGTAAAAACAAGAAGGCGAACTTGACATATCTGGCCCTCCCTGGCCACAGCAGATGTAAAATGCTAACATGCTTAGTGGCACTGCAGCTCAGGCCCCACACCTGCAAAACCTCTGCTATTGTTCTCTCTGTTATTCTCCTTTGGAATCCCAGTCACTGTACTTGTGATCTTGCTGAGAAAGCATTGAGGAAGAAGGAGAGAGGAGCAGAAGCATCGCTGGCAAAAGAAAACACAGTCTAAGGGGTCTAATTAGGCTGAGACTGGAGAGGCTACACCTCATTATATCCATGAACATCCTGCCTTATTTGGATGAGTTTGGGAGCTGACAATTCCATGTACATCCTTGTGGTAAAGAGCTGAGCATCAAATGGATATTAGACAAAAGAAGCAGAGAAGCCACTAGACTCCAGCCTCCGCCTCTTGATATTACAAGGCTTGTGTTTTCAGATGATTCATCTGAGGAATGCCAGATTCTCACAAAAATAACACAGCCTTATGAGGAACGGTTGAGAGAGCTGGGCCTGTTTAGCCTGGAAAAGAGGAGGCTGGGAAAAGATATGATAGCCACCTTCAAATATCTAAAGGCTGTCACATGGAAGAGGGAAAAAACTTTTTTCTCCTGCTCTGGAGGATAAAGGACTCAAACCAACGGCCTCAAGTTACAAGACCAAGAGAGGATCCAACAGTCAAGAAGGCGGTTTCTGTATGTACTAGGGAAGTGTGGAGCAGAAGGGTCAATGTCAACCTGGGAAGGTAGCTCAATTAGGAGAAGGTAAACGCTGATCCTAAACCTCCACTGCCTTGCAGGACATCATTGGGGAAAGAAAAGACGAAGACGTAAACCCTAGACAAATCCAGACTGGAGTCCCTAAGGTGGTTGGATGGCACCTTGTACACCTCCTTCCGACAACACCTGCAGCCAAGCTGGTGCTAAACTTATTGATCTGCTCTCTTTTGGACCCCCTCAGTGAGTCTGAGAGGGGTCTCTTTTCATCTGGGCAGCCCAGGATCTCAATCCACACTGTCCACACTTGCGCTTCAGGGAGGTCACTTTGGATTCATCCCCATTGTCTCTCAAGACAGATGGATGTCAACAGCTTTGAGGAGAACTTAGTTGTAGAGAATCCCCTGTGTCTTAGCCCACACGGTTTGATTTAAAACTGCCTGGGCAAAGGTAAACATATGACCTGATGTCATTGTGATGTCAGGTGACTGAGAGGTGGGCAGCCCCACCCAGTTGCCCAAATGGCCTGTTGGGATTGGGTGCCAGAACCAATTCCCCCTCCCTTCGGCTAGACAGAACAATGGTCTGACTCAATGTCCAGTAGTTTCCTATGTGTGCAAAGGACAAACTCTCCCAATAATTACTCCAAGTTTCTCTTTAGACAAAATTTCTGCAGCTACTCTGTTTGTGAGTAGTGTGGTTAGATGATCCTGACTCACATCAGGGGATTAAATTAAGTGGCCTTTTGATCCTTTCTGACCCTGATTTTATAAATCTAATGACTTTTGTTTCTCCCTCCCCCTGACAATAGCAAACCATCTTTGTTCCATCTTTCCCTTCAGTGTGTGAAAGCCATTACCTTCCTCTTCTCCCTTCTTAATTTTCATTTCCGAAAGCTCAACATACACATTTCTTCCTGCTTCTCCTGACTTGTCACCATCCCTTCCAGATGCTTTATTGTCTGTGTTGCTCTTCCCTGATAAGTTCAGCGTCATTAATATATTTGAATATATTTATCCTCATAAAGTATTCGGAAGGGAGGGAAGTGCCATTATCCCTATTTTCTTTTATTACAGTATGCTTCATTTATCTGGAGATGCTCAGAAGCAACATCTAAAAACAACAACAACAACACACAACACCATTTGGATAATGAGATGTTTGGATAAACAGGAGCACTATTTACAAAGGACTGCATTTGCAAGAGCTAAACAAACAGTGGTGGATATTTCATAAGGAGCACTGAATGTGGGCAGTGTTCAATGTTCCCACATGACCAAAACACACACACACAACAACAACAACAACCCTGCCCTTGGAAAGCTAGCAGGTCAGGAAGAAGCCTAGGCTAGAACTCTTCTCTCTGACTTGGGTTGGCATGCTTGTCAACTGACAGTCAAGGATGACATCTGGGCTGTCTCAAACAGGCTATGTGACCAAATCAGGAAAAGGCCCTGCCCACAGAAAGCTAGCAGGTCAGAAACAAGGCTAGGTTCACATTCTTCTCCCTGAACTTGGTTGGCACAATGGTCAACTGACCTGTCAATAATTATGATATCACTTTTAAACAAAAAGGCTTCTAAAGCAGCAAACAGCAAGTTAAGCAGGGTACATTCAAACGGCATAAAGGAAGGGCCACATTCTCTCATGGGCAACTTTGGAAAGGCCAGATCCCCCTGGTGAGCAGGACAGAGGACAAGGGAGCAAGAGCTCTGACTCTTTCCTTTGCACTGGAATCTTCATTCAAGATGTTTGTGCGCAAACGTCTCTCCATCCAGGCAAGCAAGTGGCATTTTCACCATTCGTGGAATTGGAGAATCGTAGAGTTGGAAGGGACCCCGAGAGTCATCTAGCCCAACCCCCTGCAATGCAGGGATCTCAGGTGGCCAGGCAACCTCTGCTTAAAAGCCCTCCAGAGCAAGAGAAAACAAGCTTGCTCCATCTTCTGCGTGAAAGCCCTTTAAGGTTACCAGATTTTTTCCAATGAATCTGGGGACACTTTAAATAAATAAACAAATAGTGTGTGTGTGCGCGCACATGCGCGCACATAAAGTTATTTTAAAAAATTAAGAAGTAATATCTTCTCTTCTGGGATGCAGGTGGCGCTGTGGGTTATACCACTGTGCCACTTGGGCTTGCCAATCGGAAGGTTGGTGGTTCAAATCCCCATGATGGGGTGAGCTGGGGGGAGCTGTTGTTAGGTACCAGCTCCTGCCAACCTAGCAGTTCGAAAGCATGCAGTGCAACTAGATAAATAGGTACCTCTGTAATGGAGGTACCTCAACAAGAGCAGCCACACCTTAAAAGAACATAAGGCTTCTATGCTCCATTTACACCTATTGTGACACAGAAGGTACCCCCCCAAGCCCCATCCCACCAATCTCTCCCTTTTTATCAAAGGGAAGGGGAGGGAGGCAAGCAAGCAGAGGTAGCCTCTTTTTATTTTTTTAAAGGTTCATTTTAATTTTTTGAAGGTTCGTTTTTCAATAAGAAGGGAACAGGAAAGCTGTTTAGGGGGAACCAACATAAACATCCCCAAAATAAACATAAAACATTCCTCCCCTTTTATTTTTTGCTAGTGGGGGTGGGTGCAAGAGAAGAAAAATGAAGCAGCAGCACATAACGATGTATAGGGTTGGGGAACCAAATGTGTGAAAAGACAAAGGGAGAATTGGGAAGAGTTTATGGGTAAGGAGGAAAAAATGGGGAGACAGACAATAACACAGAGAGAAGGGAGGGAGGGAAGGCAGTCCAATGTAGCGCACAACATGCAGAATGCAGCAAAAGAGGCAAGGCAATCCCCCCCCCCCCACTTTGAAGCAACAGCCTCTGTCTGGGAGAGCGAAGGGAAGGCTCAAGGCAGCATCCTGCTTTCTGCCAGCTTGGTAGCTCACAAGCAGGCAGAATGGAGCGAAGGGGGCTTTAAAGGCATGAAAAAGTGCTCCTTCTTCCTCATGAGCAAGCAGGACAGAGTCATGCAGGGAGGATTCTTCCCTGCCCCTCAGCTCTGCCGGTCCAAAGAGCAGCCTTGTGTCTCCGGCTCAAGCGAGCAAGCAGGAGGAGCAGGGCTCTTTGCAGAGCTGACGGTGAGGGAGGTTTCAGCAGCGGAAGAGTTGCAGCAAAGTCCAGCTGCACCTCCGGCTCCCGAGGAGACCCTCTCTGGAGCTGTAGCGGATGATTGCTTCGGGCTATGGAGAGGGTCTGGAAGTCCCCAGGCATATGATTAATCCGGGGACATTACATTAAATCCAGGGACATTCTGGGGGTGGATTTTGTCTGGGGACAGATTGGTAAATCCGGGGGCCCAATCGGGCCAGGCAAAAGCACTGAAGGGAGGTGGGGCGTGAGTGACCTGTGTGGCACGGGAAAGCGCATGGCCTGGGGAGAACCCGGGAGGGCCACATGACCCCTGGGCCTGAACTTCCCCACCCCTGTCACAAATCAATCAGCAAGTGAAATAATGTAAGACAGCAACATCACAACATAGGGAGGGCAAGGAAAAAATCTTCCCAAGCCGGTGGACTAATGAGCTCCAGGTGGCATGCAGGGTATTGATCCTCCTATTCCCCTTAAGCTGACAGAAAAGAATCCCAGGTCAGCCAGCAAGCATCATGGCTGAATGGGAAGTTGAACCTGGGTCTCTGGAGTCTGACACTTTAGTTGCTTCATCAGAGCTAGACAACCTGGTCCTCTCTCGGTGCTGTTGGACTCCCAGCTCCCATCCTCCCTGACCACTGAGCATAGTTGCTGGGGCTGGTGAGAGTTAGAGGCCAGCAGCATCTCTCCCTGTGCTACATAGAATCAAAGAGCTTGAAGGCACCTTGGAAAACTATTCTAATCCTGGGCTCAATGCAAGATACGCAGCACAGATGTAAGTACAGCATCTCCAACAGATAAGCCATCCAGTCGCTTCTTAAATCTCTCTAGCCAAGGAATCAGATGGAGAACATTACCATCCCAATTAAAGAATAGTACACACGAGACTGGAAAAGATATCCCTTTCATTTAACGTGGAATTAACTTTTGTACAAATCACCAGGGACTTGGATCACGGGGGGAGCATGGGTCTGCTTTGTGAATGCAAGCTGCCTTCCCAGCATACATGTAAGGCACATTCAAAACACCCTCCCAAAGAATCCTGGGAACTGTAGTTTGATAAGGGTGCTGGGAATGGTAGCTCTGTGAGGGGTGCACTGCTGGTCCCAGGAATCTTGGGTGTGAGTGCATGTGCTGTAATTGTAAGGAGCATCTACAATTACAAAGGCTCTATCTTCACTGTATCTTTAAAGCAGGGTGCTGCTGCTTTAAACAATCATGGCTTCCCCCAAAGAATCCTGGGGGCTGTAGTTTGTTAAGGGTACTGAGAGATGTTCCAAAGGCCTCCTATTCCCCTCCCAGAGCTATAATTTTCAGAGTGAGAATTGTAGCTCTGGGAGGAGAATAGGGGTGTCCTGCAAGTATCCTTAACAAGACTACAGTCCCTGGGATGCTTTGGGGGACACCATGAGTGTTTAAAGTGGTACGATACTGCTTTAAATTTAAGAAGGACATTGACAAGCTGGAAAATGTGCAGAGGAGGGCAACCAAGATGATCAAGGGTCTGGAAACCAAGCCTTGTGAGGAACTGTTGAAGGATCTGGGTATGTTCAGCCTGGAAAAGAGGAGGCTGAGAGGAGATACAGTGGTCATCTTCAAATATATGAAGGGCTGTCACATGGAGCAAGTTGGTGTTCTTCTGCTCTGGAGGGCAGAACCTGCACCAATGTCTTCAAGTTACAAGAAAGAAGATTCTGACAAAAACACCAGGAAGACCTTTCTGATACTCTTCTTCTTCATTGGTGATCACTTGTAGCTGAGTAAGATTTGAGTAAGTCTTCCATAAACATGGTCTTAACAGTGAGTCCATTACTGTGGAGGCCAGTTCTGCATCCGCACATCCTTCCATAGTGGGGACATAGGTTTCCGGGTGGGAGTTAATCATGGTGTGGGTTTGCCAAGCGTGCCTTCATCTTGGCATGTTTCTCCCTTGCGTCTTGAGTTTGAGTGTCTTCAAAGGCCATGACACCTTTAGTAAAGGCTGTTCTCCAACTGGGGCACTCACAGACCAGTGTTTCCCAGTTGTCGGTGTTTATATTACATTTTTAAAGATTTGCCCTGAGAGAGTCTTTCAACCTCTTTTGTTGACCACCAGCATTACACTTTCCATTTTAAAGTTGGGAATAGAGTAGTTGCTTTGGAAGATGATAATCAGGCATCTGCACAACATGACCAGTCCAACGAAGTTGATGTTGAAGAATCATTGCTTCGACACTGGTGAGCTTTGCTTCTTCCAGTCACTGGCGGAGGAAGGTGGGTGTGGGGGGTGCGGTGCGCACCAGGTATCAGCTGTGAGGTGGGTGACATCGCTGCGCCACCCACCCCCACTCGCTGTGCGGGCGGAGCCCCTGGGCCCTCACTGCACGGGCAGTGGGCTGCTAGGGATGCTGCTGCTGTGGGTGGCTAGCAGCACCCCCCCCCGACGCTCAGCATGCAGGCAGCAGACGGCTAGGGAAGCTCGTCACATGGGTGGCAAGCGGACCCCCCCCCAGGCTTGCTGCGTGGGTGGCAGACAGCTAGGGATGCTCCCCATGTGGGCAGCTAGCAGCGCACCCCCATGCTCGCCGCATGAGTGGCAGGCCGGCTAGCCCCTTACCTCTCCGGGTGCCAGGGCAGGTAGCTCTGTCCCTGCTTCCAGTACACTGGCATTAGTTTGCCTGTCTTCCCAAGTGATGTGTAAAATTTACTGGAGACACCATTGATGGAATCTTTCGAGGAATTGGCGTTTATAAGTGGTCCATGTTTCACAAGCGTACAATAAGGTTGGCAGTACAATAGCTTTGTAAACAAGCATTTTGGTTTCCCTGTGAATGTCCCTGTCCTCAAACACTTTAGTTGGGAGAAAGCCGCACTCGCAGAGCTCAGGCGATGCTGGATTTCGGCATCACTATAAGAGCTGTTTGGCAGTGGAACAGACTCCTGCAGGAGATTGTGGACTCTCCTTCCTTGGAGGTTTTTAAGCAGAGGCTGGATGGCCGTCAGTCATGGAGTCTTTAGCTGAGATTCCTGCACTGCAGGGGGTGGACTAGATGATCCTTGGGGATCCCTTCCAACTCTACCATTCTATGATTCTATGAAATGTATTGTGCGGATGGGGCAAAACACTCAATTTCAGTGGTTGGGTCTGCTGCTGTGCTCCCACTCAATCAGTGGAGCTGAACATTAGCAGAACTCATTTTTAATGTTTATTTATTTGTCTATCTTTGTTGTTATATTTCATAAGACCCCTTTGCTGCTAGCCTAGGAAGGCTTGGCTGCTCATTACTTCTGTGTTCAGCTTTCTAGAAGCAAGGGCACAACCTGCCTTAAGCTGGGAAGAGTCCTCTGTGAGGACAGAAGCCTAACTAAGCTGATGGAGCACAGTTTGGGCAGGATGTTTTCTATCTGAAAGAAAGGGAGTGGGGGGAAAGAAACCCCCAAGCAGCATTTCAGAGTCAGCTAATAAAAGACAATCATAAATTACATTCCTGATGTTTACCCTTGAACCAGATGCCTGCATGAGCATCTCTTAAGTTTCTCACCATTGACTTCAGCAAACCTCAGCAGTGCAAGGGCAGAGATTTAAAGGTTTGAGGTGGCTTGAGATGGAGTGGCTTGGAGAAGGCTGGGCTGGCGAGGCATGGGATAGGCGAAGAAGGGAGGAGGGACCCTTGCTCTCCTGTCTTAAGGCTGCCATGCAAACTGTGTTGTAGAAAGACTTACTCATCCACCAGGCGGGAGATCTAACTCCCATGTCACTCTAAAGGCATGCTGGAATAAGGAGTGGCAGTTGCTAGTGGAAGAATGTAACAGACAACTTGGAGGGGTCAGATCCAAAACATCCACCACAGGTTCTTGATTTCCACTTGTTGGATTTGTTTTGCAACAAAAGAAAGCAGTTCTTCCCCCGAGATCTCCACCGTCCATTATGGACGAGTATTATACCTGAACACTTTTGGCCTTTAGCTTACACATTCATGAATCCCTTTGCTCTTCTAGAAGGCTGGCTCTATATCTTACCTCTTTTATGGGTCCTCTGGTTGGTTGCTTCTATTTTTTTCTGTGGCTCAGCCAGTAGTACTGGGCAGTGCTATTTTTCTAGAGAAAGAGGTGCCAGAACTCACTGTGAACACCTCCCTCATTCTCTTAGGATGGCAATGGTGCCCACCTGAGAGAAGCCAGAACTGAATTCTGGCTGAAAAATGCCCCGGGGCTGGGATGAAGAGCTCACCCACGCCTCTGCTTGTTCCACTTTTGCCCATGCAAACCCCTGTTCACTGCTGAATAGGAACAAATGGCAGTAAGTTTTTCTGTGGATTGATGTTTGTTCTGATTCAGCAGTGAACAGCAGGTTTTCCCGGGGAAAGCAGTGGGACAAATGAAAAACTGCTCAGCCAGATGCCTAGGAAGTGTGCTCTCTAGGCAGGGGGCGAGAGGGAGTGTGGACGAGCCCTAAGCTCAAAGTCAGTATTTGTCATGTTTGTTGTGTTTGTTATTATTTCTTTCTCATTTGTCTGAGCAAATTTCAATAAAAATCAATTTAAACAAACGTAATTCTGTGAATTCCTGCATTGCAGCGGGTTGGGCTAGATCACGGATCTTCTACTGGTGGGCCGGGACCCACAAGGGGGGCATGGCCTGCACCAAGGTGGGTCACAGGAGCACTATCTCCGCGCAAATAGATGGCAATGGGCCCTCAAATTCATGTTTGAGTTAAAAGTGGGTCCTCGGTTTGAAAGGGTTGAAGATGCCTGGTACCTGGATGACCCTGCAGACCCCTCCAACTCTCCCATTCTCTGACTCTGCAAGAGGCTCCGCTAGTCCCCCCCCTGACCTCGTAGTGGGGAAGCAGATGCCGTGGGGACCTGGCAAAACTGGGTGTGGGTGGCGCTTTGGTCTAAACCACTGAGCCTCTTGGGCTTGCTGATTGGAAGGTTGGTGGTTGCAATCCCCAGGATGGGGTGAGCTCCCATTACTTTCTCCCAGCTCCTGCCAACCTAGCAGTTCGAAAGCAAGGAGATAAATAGGTACCCTTGCGGCAGGGAGGTAAACGGCGTTTCCATGCACTCTGGCTTCCATCATGGTGTCCCATTGCACCAGAAGCGGTTTTGTCCTGCTGGCCACATGACCTGGAAAGCTGTCTGTGGACTAACACCGGCTCCTTCAGCCTGAAGCAAGGCGAGTGCCACACCCCATAGTCACCTTTGACTGGACTTAACCGTCCAGGGGTCTTTATCTTTTTTTTATTATTCAGAGGCCCCCTGCCTCCAAAAGGGGAGGTTTAGGGACAGATGAGATGAGTTATTTGCAAAACATTTGCTTCTGGTCAACTTGCCCATTCTGCATACTGAGTGACTCTTTGTGATAAAGTAGAAAGTGAGCCTAGGTAGGAGGCGTATCTGGCAAAGGCACAAGGTTTTTGGGATGTGTGGATGACTGTTCAAAAATTATTAAGACTAGTCAGGGGGTGTCATTACACTCCAGAGTTTAGCAGGTGAGCCTTGGAGGGACTCTCTACCTGTCTTCCTCTGCCTGGTCCTGCTGGATGTAGGTGGACTTCCATTCTCACCAGCCCCCACCAGCCTGGCAATGGTCAGGGATGATGGGAGCTGGAGTTCAGGAATTTCTAGAGGACCACAGGCCAGGTAAGGCTGCTCTGTACTAGGAATATTTATTCCTCTGGTACATTTGGATAGATCTCAATGGATTTCAGCATGAATGGACAAAGCTCAATGGGCATGCAAGCAAGTTATCATCCCTAGATCTGTGCAGGTAACAGGACAGTGGATCTTGACTCCCAGGGATGTCGCAAAAGTAGCCTAGAACTAATCCTTGCATTTCCATTTTGGATTTCTTTTTAAAAGCCCCCGAGTCAGGGCTTTCCAGTGCAGTCCTCCAGCTGTAAGCTCCTAAATAAAATTTTATTGAACTCAACACAGGTTTAGAGATAAAGGCTCTGGGTTTACAAATAAATATTTAGCAACTTCTTTCCTGCTGCTAAGGGACTGGCTTCTGCAGACCTCAGGCTTTGTGCTAAGTATTCCTGCAGCTGCTATCTGCAAAGCAGTGAAACAAAAGGGCAGCGGGAATGCTTTAATTTCCAAACATGTTTATGCCTTTGTCTTCTCCTTGCTATTCACTCATTTTGGTCCCCCATCCTCCACCTCCATTTTTAATGAAGGAGTTGACTGGCAACTGGATGAGGTCAGAAAAATGAGACCCCTGCTCACACACCATGAGTGACAGAGAGAGGAAGGTCACTAAAAGCAGGCCCCCAACAGAATCCCCATTGCAGCTGGTCCTGGGTCAAATGGAAAGGCAGGGGCTAGGAATGCTACGGTCTGAGTGAATTGCAGCCTCTGCCTCATATTAGTTTCCCTCAAATCCAAGATTTGAGGAAACCACCCAAAGGGTAGAAGCCCTTTGAGGATGCTCACCAATGGTGGGATTTTGTTTTTTCCTTTTTAAAACCCCAAACCCCCAAATCTATTCTAACTTAAAAACAAAACAGGAGAGAGTTGTGGAACTCAAGTTTCATCTAGTTTTACCCATAATCCTAGACTTTGGGAAGCTGAGTTAACAGAGTATATACACATCACAAATCAAATTCATTGGTTGTCAACCAGTGTGCTGTTGCACCCTGGGGAGACTTGAGGAATGTTCAGGGGAGACCCAGGCATCCTTTCATTTTCTGCACCCTAAACCTGGCCAGCTTTGTGGGTGAAAACCTGCACAGCCTTTCTTTAGCGGAGGAAGTCATGCGACACGTGCTGACTTCCTTGCCATTTCCACCTAACATTCTGAAGAATAACCTGCTTCCATATTGAGCTTGTTGATAATAGGTTTATTTAGTAATTTTGCTGATGTTTCGATTCACTTCTGATTGATCCATCTCAATTGTAAACTAAAATCCATTGGATTAAAAGGCTAGATATAAATGCCTGAAATAAATAAATGCATTGGACTTCTCTGCCTTCAGTTTTGTTAATTGTGTTAATTGTTGTTGTTTGGTACAGAACCAGAAAATGGTAGTTACTCCAGATTAATTTGCCCAAGATACAAAGGTATGCTTTGGGGTGCTCGTTTTGTTTTTGATGCTTTCTTTTTTTGAATGGTTAATTGCTGCCATTTTTCAAAAGGTCACAAAAAACATCTGAAATAAAAAAGCAGCAAAAAAAATTGGGGAAACACTTTTGCATGACTGTTTAACTTCTTAAAATCCCCCAAACAAAAATCCTCCCCAGCTTCAGTAACTAACAGTTCCTTAGTTTTTACACAGAGGGCTTGAGAAATGCAAGAAAATAGCAAAGCAGCTGGATGGTGTGTGTGCCTGGATGTTTGTGTGTCGCATAAGGAGAGATGTACAAATAACCCTACAAGTGGAGAATGTTCTCTGTATTACTCTCTCCTTCTACTCCCGACATCCCTTGCCCCTCTTCTTCTCTCCCTCTCCCTCCCTCCTTCTTAACAGTCACCCAGCTTTATAGGGGCAGGGAGTCTGGAGCCTCTCCTAACCCTACCTGCAGATGCCAGCGATTGAACTTAGGACCTATTTAATTCAGCCCTTTATCCAGAGACATGAGGACTAGAATCTTACAGTAGCTCAGTGACAGAGCATCTGCTTTGCATGCAGAAGTTCCCCTGTTCAATCCGCAATGGCGTCTTCAGGTAGGGCTGAGAGACACTCCTTGCCTGATATTCTGGAGAGCTGCTGCCCCTGAGATGAGAGAATAAGGAGCTGAATGGACGAATGGTCTGACTCAGCAGAAGGCGGCTTCCTATCTGCTTTCTTTGGGAAAGCTTGGAAAAACTGGGCCAATTATGGAGAGGGCCAGAGTGTGCCTGCCCATGACTAGTAACAAGCCCCTTCTTGGATGATGGAGCACCTCAGGAGGGAAATAGAAAACAACACTCAAAACACTTCTTCAGTATTGATGCTCTGACCTTTGCTCGAATAACTGCACTAAACTCGTGCTACATCTCTATAAAAGGGCCTGTTGGGTGGGGGAATGGAAGAGGGCAGCAGAAATATTCAAGGGCAAAGGAGTGCTTAGGCAGAGAAGGAGAAAAGGCTGGATAGCTTGGAATGGGGACAAGTCGAAGGGACTGTGAGCAAATGGGACATTCAGGTCCCCTTTGAAGGATGACAGTAGTCATACCCTTGAGTTCTAATGTATCTGCTTTTGAATTAAGTCTCACAATAATTGCAAAGCTATTCCTTCCAGCATTTCCCCCAAATCTCCATACTCTGGTTTCTCTTCCTGACTTCCAGCTCTGACTGTCATTACCTGTTGCAGAGGCCAACTTGGTTACACTCAGCAAACACATTTGACATTAAGAGCGAGCACTTTTGCCTGTGGTAGGGGCTGCAATGTGACCAAGTCCCCTTTTAGTATTATTAATTTTAAAAATTGATTTGGTTTTCTTAACATTAATAATGGCTTCCCAGTTCTGCATAAATGCATGAATCTTTGGCCAGCCTTCTTTCATCAGCTTTGCCATGATGGCATACTCAAACAGTATCAGTTTCATAACACACAATTTTTTTCCTCACAACATCGACAAACGCTGAACAACTCCCTTTCCTGCCTCACATCTCTCTCTCTCTCTCTCTCTCTCTCTCTCTCTCTCTCTCTCTCTCACACACACACACACACACACACACACACACACACACACACCTGCAGTGGCACAAACCCTCAAATCACCTCCTTTCTTTGGACTTCATTGGCACAAGATCTGATGTTGGTCAGCAATTCATGATGGCTTTAAGAGAAGATGAGACCAGTTCATGCAGGAGAAAATTACTGGTTGTGGTGGCTATATGCCAGAGGTAGCCAAGAGGATGCTCCACAGATGTTATTGGACTACGACACCCTTTTCTGCTGACCATTGACCATGCTGGCCAGAGCTCCTGGGAGTTGCAGCACAATAGCATCTGGAGGGCATCCCCTTGGCCCCCCCTTGCTATATGCCTTCAGGATGAGAGAACATTCCTCTGAACAGCAGTTCCTTGGAGAGAGGGCCCATACCTGCCTGAAGGCTTCCAGAGGGACCAGGCTGGAAACGGTGGGAAAGAGGATGCTGGACTATAAAGGTCTTGGTTTGGATCCATCAGGGCTCTTCTGAGGTCAGCTAGGAACCCATAACCCTTCACTTCATTGGGAAATAGCCGCGTACATATGGAGATCCCCAACTGCTGCTATGCCCACTTTTAATTCTCCGTTCCCTTAAGAGCCATGGGTGGAGTGAATGGGTGCTCTCCCCTGCAGCCACTATGCAGGGAGCAGGCATGAGGGGGGCATTTTGGATCTGAAGAACAGCAGGGACCTGATCCAGCTAGCAGCTCATATGTTGGCTATCTTAGAAGGAATACATGGCACCTATGTCAAAGACACGTATTTTGGCACTGAATGGCTATCATAATCAATTCTTAGTCTCTTAGGGGTATACGGACTGTGTTAGTGGAATGTTGTCATGCAATGGAAAACACAAGTACTTTGTTGTGCAAAAGCTGATTTGTGTTGTGCAACCAGCTATCACCAAAATCCCGTTGCTGAAGGATCTTTGAGCTCTGCCACCCATAAACACACAGAGCATAGGATATGGTCCCAAGTCTTAATATCCATGGCTCTTTCTCTTTGCCTCAAGGATGACTGTTTCATTTGTGTTGAGGACATTCTTGCAGATCCAGGGTGGGAGACTCTTGCCCCCTCCCCCATGTTATTAGATTCTGCCTGCCACCAGCTCTAGACCAAGAGTGCCCAAGGATGAGGGCAGTTGGGGCCATAAGTTTCCTGCCTCTGCTATAGATATTTGGAGATATATATACAAAAGGAACAAATGCCTTAAGTTTCATTACTCCCCCCCTTTCTATTTGAAAGAGTGGGATGTTATAACCACAAATGAGCTGACTTGCCAGACTTTGGGGGAATCATTTCTTTTCCAGAAATGTGGTTCTCATCTTTTGCATGTACCAATGTCTGCATCTGGAAAAGCAGAGGTTCTCCAGGAACACCCATATATTTCCTTGTACATAGGTATGGGGAAGATGAGAGCAGCCATCCTCATTAGGCCCTTGGACTGGAAATTCACGTAATATTTCTTCTTTCCTCTCTCTGTGCGCCTGTCAAATGTAATCTCTATTGAGCTGAATCTTGCATGAATCAATTCCACCCAGCGATGCAGCCCGTCTACTAAGCTGCTTGGTTCCAGTTTCCAATTTGTGTGTGCATCTTGTTGTTCCTATTTATTACCATTCTCTTTCTGCTGAAAACCTCAAGACAGATAATTTGCTTTGGAAAAAACCTCCAAAGGCTAAACTAAACAGGATCGCAGGACTGGCCAAAGACATATTTCTGCCTGAAGCAAAGGACAAGAAGGAGAGCCCCCCCCCCCCCGCTCAAATTCCACATACAGAAGTCAATTGGATTTGCAAAGCTAGTGACGGGGCAGCATCCCCCATAACACCTGGTGGTTGCTGGAGGCCAGCTTCTGCGGTGCAGGGCACATGCAGCTCCACCCCCTTGTTGCTGCCGCTCCCCCCTCAAGCCTCTGGCACCTGAGGCAGCTGCCTCCTTCTGCCCAACTGCAGGGCTGGCTCTGCAAGGCCCAACCAGAGAATATGTGAAATGCAGGAATAATGTCTCACAAACAGGTTTTATTTACAAACAGTGCATATGGGTGGGTGGATATGGGGAGCCAGGATTCGTTCTATGGCGCACTAATGAAAGGTGAAGGAGGAGTTAGCCTCCTCTCCCTGATGCTGTTCAACCTGCGACAGTTATTTGAAAATACAGTGGTACCTTCGGTTACATACGCTTCAGGTTACATACGCTTCAGGTTACAGACTCTGCTAACCCAGAAATATTACCTCTCGTTAAGAACCTTGTTTCAGGATGAGAACGGAAATCCCACAGTGGCAGCAGGAGGCCCCATTAGCTAAAGTGGTGCTTCAGGTTAAGAACAGTTGCAGGTTAAGAACAGACCTCCAGAACGAATTAAGTTCTTAACCCGAGGTACCACGCTATACTGATAAAGTTTGGGCTTTTCAACGTATAACAAACTTCATATGTAATGTCATTCAGTAGTACGCCATTGTCTCCCCCCCCCATTTTGTTGCTGTTGAAAAAATTAATAAACATCTCTCCCCAAGCAGCACAATTCTTATCACCATGGTTGCTATTTAGTTATTATTTTTAAGCACATGTGAGAAATGCACACAGGTATTCCACAATTCATCTCGTTTTGCCCCCCAAATGGCAACCCAGTTTTTGCAATGCAGCACAGTGGGAATGCTTCTCTTCAGAGTGCTTAAAAGAAAAAGCTCTGCATTGACATTTTCAGCTGGACTGAAAATTGTCATCTCCATGCGAATGTCTCCCCTCTCCCCCCTTCATATCTCAGATTACCATGGCCCTTCCACCTCAAATAAGATTTTCTCACGCTCATCTTGCACATGCCTCAGTGACCCACCAACAAAGAATATGTTCTGTGAAATGATCAATAAGTAATTGCGAAGGCAGCTGAGCAGAACTGAGGTGCAAAGCCCAAGAGAGAGGCTGCAGTGTGGAATGGGGGGAGGGGCTTCAGCTGTTGCCTCTCAGGCTCTAACATCTTTCTTGTCCATATAAGACCCAAGGTTTCCATTCGCCATGCCCTGCAAAGCCTCTTTTGTAGGTCATTATTTTGTATCTCAAGCAAGTGATTTGAAGAATGAGATTTTTTTAATTATATGTATTTATAGTCTGTGCTCTCATGTGAGAAAATGGGTTGCCCCATTTTCCCCCGGGGACACTTGCGGGGAACGTACTCACACCTCTCTATCCTCTCTCTAGGCAAGCCAAATTCATTATCAGATCTCGAGGACATATTCCCAAGGAGAGCGCAAGCAAAGCTGGGGAAAAGTGTGGCCTGAGGAGAGTCCCAAGGGCCAGTTCGGGGGCTGCATTTGGCCCCTGGGCCTGTAGGAACCCATCCCCTGCAGTAGCCCGTGGCTGGAGCCTTTCTCTGATCACACAACCAAAATGGTGGAAGAGTTCAGTCCAGTGTCCCTTTTCTGCTAGTTGCCAACAAAAGCTGGACCACCATCTAGCATAAAGGCAGCCAAAGAATAAAACGCTCTCTCTTAGTTCTTACACTGTGCAACATCCACCAGGCCCTGAAGCAAGGATGAGCTTCCTAAGTTGGTGTTTGGTGGATAAAATCCCCTCTTCTAGTGTGTAACTTTGGCAGACTCAAGCAGCAAGGGGTGTCTGGCACCATGTCATTTCCATCTTGCAGGCAGGGGGCTGCAGAGCGAGGCGCACGCCAGCATTTAAAAATAAATAAATAATCTAAGCACAGTCACTTCCCAGAGCACAGAAAACTGGCAGAATAACACTTGCTGTCATTTTAATGTTACTTGGGCTGACATGCTAGTGTCCCCTGGGAAGGCATCTCAGAGGCAATGACAGAGTGGGGGAACCCCAGATCCAGGGGGGCAATATGGCCCTCAAGTCTTGTCTATCTGCCCCTCGGGACCCTCTCCAGGACACTCCCCTTCCCAGTCACCTCACTTTCTCTCCCCAGACCCATATCCTTTGCTTTCCTGGAGGGAGAACACTTAGAAACTAGCCGAATGTGTATGCAAAGTAAAGTTTTTGTATTCCTTGGCCTGGGCTACTTTTGCCTCTGGGGTCACCCAACATAGGCATGTGACTCTTTAGGGGGTTGCCCCAAAGAAAGCCTTGGGCTGAAAATGTGCCCACCCTCAGCTGTAGGCTGATCTGGGTCTCCTTCTCTTGGGGAGGAAAGGCCCACCCTCAAAGGAGGAGGGGGGACCCTATAAGACCTCCAGGGCCTATTCCAGAGGTGGATTGAGAGGAGCACAACCCCTTCAGTCGCACTGGGCACGGAGCCTCAGGGGAGCTGCAGGAGGTGCCACAACTATGATGCAGAATGGAAGGCAAGAGGAAGGGGACAAATGTTGACGTTACCCAGGGCACTGCTGAAATTTGAGACCCCAAGGTCCATCACCACCTATGCCTTATTGAAGTTGGCGCTTCAGTGTTGGTACCATTGGGAAGTGCCAGGGGCAGAGGTGGAGGAGACATTAATTCAGTTCAGGTTTAAATGCAAAGCTACAAAATCCATACTTTCAGAAACAATACATGAACACAGCTATCCTTTGAAATCCCTACATCTCCTAATTTCATAAGGCAGTTTCCCTGCCAAACACAAAAATGCCTATAGTCAATTAATTTCCTTCCTTTTTCAGTTTTGTTTTGTTTTTGCAAAGCAAAGAACATAAGAAGATCCCTGCTGGATCATCAGACTGAAGGCCACTGAGTTCAGCATCCTCACAGTGGCAGCCAGATCCCTGCAGGAAGCCCACCGGCAGAACCTGAGCTCAGCAGCACTCTTCTCACTTGTGATCTCCAGGAACTGGCATTCAGAGGCATCATGTCTCCGACCATGGAGGCAGGACAAAGACATGGTGGCCAGTAGCTGGTATATGATGGATATGATGTCAGTGCTGCATGGAAAACACTCCAAAGTACTATGCACATGCATGGTGCTATTGTCATCATCATCATCATCATCATCATCATTCCAAGGCAACAAGGTGGCAAATAATCCCAAGGCATTAAAAGTTCATTAGGCCTCCAACAGGCAGCATATGAGGGTATTAATGCCCTTGTATGGGCATTAAATGCATTTTGCAGCCTCAGAAGAGATCTGAAGTGGATTTGTTGGCAAGTGTTCTCACGCCTCCATAATTATTTGGAAGAGTGGAAATTGGAAGAAAGTGTACGCCAATGGCTTTGAGAGAGACTGAAGGAAGTGGAGCAGACACAATCTATACTCACAAGACAAGAGGGAGAGCAAGACAGACATTTCACGGAGTTCCTGCGTACCTCATAACACCTGTTGACCCTAGAAGACATGACTGATGAGAAGATGCCAAGCTGGTGCCAGGTGAGTTCCAGAGAGTACTTGGGATGACTTTTAGGCTGCAGCCAACTGGGTGCTTTCAACCAGCCTGGCAGACCCCCAGAGTGGCCACCAGAATGTTGCCTATGCACTTGGAGATGGAGAGCACTTGGAGCCCTTCCTCCCACTTGAACCTGCCTATTTTATTTATTGAGTGGTTAAATTTGTATACTGCCCTTCATCTGGAGCTCTCAGGGCATTATGCAGAGTTTGCTCTTCCTCATTTAGTACAACTGCTGCAAGTTTTTTCCTTCCTTTTAAAATGTTTGCTTCATATATATATATATAGAGAGAGAGAGAGCGCACTTCATTTTAAAATTTGAATTGAACGTCTGGGTATAACTTTTGTGAAGTAAATAATATGCAAGATGAAATCTCAGCTTCTATCATCTATATCTATCTATCATTCATCTATCTATCTTTCTCCAACCCCAACGAAGTGAGTGATATGGCCCAGGAACAAGGGTGAGAGGACCTGGTTGAATGAAACAGTCCCTCTGATGAAATCCTCACCTTCCTGTGAAGAAACCTTGAAGTGGAACAGTGATGTGAGACAAGTTTTGGAATACAGAGCAGGCTGCATAAATGCTCTGCTGAGGAAAGCAACGCAGCCTAAACCATCATTTGCAGCCAGAAGGAAGCTGGTCAGAGCTGTAGATCAAAACATCTGGAGGGCAAGGCAGGGATAGCCTTCATGCTGCCCTCCAGATGTTTTGATCTACAGCTCCGACCAGCCACATGCAAGAAGGCGAGGGAGGATGAGAGGTGTAGTCCAACACAGCTGGAGGGCCCCATGCTCTTCTAAGGCATGCAGAAGTGAAGTCCTGCCACCAACAGTGTATCTACCCAGCAACAAAACAAGACAGAGAGGCAAGGCCACCAGAAGCACGAGTAAAAAGCTGTTTCTTTTCTTGAAAACAGCTTTACGCTAGTTTTTATTAATTTAGATAGGGGATGATTCTGCTAGAAAGATTTGCATTCCCATGGCACATCCCCTAAAATAACCTCCCAATTAATGTGTTGCTGTTTAATTATGCAAAGGGCTGGTGTCGTATCATCTGCGCTGCAGCTCTGGAGCAGGATCACATGAGCCATAATATGGGCACAAATCACTATGTCCTATCGGTTTATCTGCAGACAGCATCGCTAAGCCACAGTTATCGCCTAGCACACTTCAGGCAGTCAGAACATCGCAGAACTGATGTTCCGATAACTTCCGATAACTCACGGGCACGGAAAGGTGTTCTTGGCCAACACGGCAACACTTCCAATGACAGGTGAGCACTGATACAACTTGATTAACTTGACATTGTGAGCGCAGCCAGATTACCGGCAGAGTGAAGAAGTCTTAAAGTCATCTTGATAACACCGTTGCATCTGTCACCTGGTGGAGAGCTACAGAGCCCCAGTGCTGAGATACCAAGGCGAGAGAGGCTGATGGGAGTGCCAGGAATGAACCACAGGGAGGAGCGGATGGGACCAAGAAACAGCCAAGTGGACATTAAAACAGAGGCCCAGGAAAGCATTCGTCCACTCAGCACGGACAAGTGCATTTTCCATCCCATGAAGAGTCCCCAGCCCACATTTCATTTTTGCCTTTGATTTGTACATTGCCTTTTTATATTGCTATACACAAGGCCATTTACAAGCTGTAGAAGCAACAACAAATACAACAAAGGTCACATGCCTTATAAAAATCTGATCCAATGCAAATAAGTCATAATAAAAAATATGACTTTAAAACAAGCAACTTTTATCAAGTAAATTAGTATTCAGTAGGGGGAAGAGGGGCATATTGATACACTGGGCACATTGATACACCAACAATATTTCAATTTTGAGAAATGTTATTTGTGTCGCGACATCACTAAAACGTGTCTATACATGTGTGAGTATAACAGTTGCGCCCGTGCTGCCCGCCAGTTAGCTGTTAGCGTTTGACGAGAGGAGGTGTGTTTTTAGCACGGCCAACTAAAAAATTATGTGAAATGTAAAAGTGTTCCAACACTATTTTACGTCATTTACTTAAGATGTAAAAATACCAAAGATAAGTTGTTCCACTCAGTAATGAGGATTACAAGTGATTTTATTAATAATTGTTAGTTTTTTTGAAAATGTCTGTTGGGGCATACACCAAGACACGGGGCACACTGATACATATAAAAGTGCCCCGCTAGTGTACAATAGTGCCCCAATATACAAGTTTGCATGAAATCTCTAAACTCATTAAATTTGAAAAAACAACAACTGTTGTTTACTACGTGGCCAAAGTCATTTCTAAATATAATATGACCGATTATCAAGTATCATATCTCAGGAAAAAACCAGGATCTTGTATATTTGTTTTCCCCACTGTAGAAGATAAGGCAAGTGTTGATTTCAAGGATGTTGTTTTGCTAGAGCCGAAGCCAAATTTCCCAAAGGGCACATCTCAAACATCATCTCTTTATACTTTTTCTATTGACTTAAGTGGATAGAATGTGCAATAGAAGCTAAATGTTAAGTAATTATCTTATTTTTTATAAGCATTTTGTTTAAATTACTATTTTTTGACTACCTAATGTGAGTTCTTATGCTTTCTAAGTTTTTCCAAAGTTTTTTTAAAAATGGATAGGTGTTTGAGGAAAGATTAATATAAGTTTTGATGTTTTGTTAAGAAAACCTGTCATAAAGTCTATGATATGTGTGAAACACTGTTAGTTTTGATACGTAATTTAGATTTTAAGTAACAAATTGTAAGGCTGATTATGATCTCTCACAATAAAAATTGTTTTTTCATTAAATTTTTGAAAATAATTACCATTCTCATACAATTTACGCTTTGTATCAAAGTGCCCCGTCCAATGTATTAAAGTGCCCTGTAGGTGGGGCAGAATGATACAAAACCCATTTTTTTACTGGTCATTATATTCTCATGATCTTCTAACTTTAATGGTTCTTTTGATTGCTATTATAATATTGATTAGTTATGCCATGCATCAAGCAAAAAAATATTATTTGACTCATTTTTGTTACATAAAATATGAGATTGAATTTTTCTGTATCAATCTGCCCCACTTCCCCCTAATCCATTTAGAATATTACACAATAACATTAATTATCAGTGAATGATTATTAAACAGAAATCCACTCCAAATCATTACAGTGGTACCTCACAAGACGAATGCCTCGCAAGACGAAAAACGCGCAAGACGAAAGAGTTTTCCGTTTTTTGAGTCGTTCCGCAAGACAAATTTCCCTATGGGCTTGCTTCGCAAGACGAAATGTCTTGCGAGTTCTTGCGAGTTTGTTTCCTTTTTCTTAAAGCCGCTAAGCCGCTAAGCCGTTAATAGCCGCTAAGCCACTAATAGCTGCTAATAGCCGTGCTTCGCAAGACGAAAAAACCGCAAGACGAAGAGATTCGCGGAACGGATTAATTTCGTCTTGCGAGGCACCACTGTACAGGAAGGGACCATTTTGCATGGGGGTTCCATTCCTGACCCCCGTGTGTGTCGGCAAAGTGTGCAGAAGCCCTCCCCATTTCCCGGCCACTTCCAGGTCGGCAGCGACAAGTGTGTGCGCATCAGTCGGAGACATGTAAAATGGTTGCTGCCTGTACTAGACTAGAATCAATAAAAATAGCAGCAAAGTCACAATAGGCCATTTACAAGGGTTCAGCTGAGCAGCAAGGGCACATAGCTTATAAAATTACAAAATGCACTAACATAACTGGTGCTTTGGTCCAGGCCAACACTGAGGAAAAGGGAGGGCATCCCACAGATCTTTGGAAACTGTTGCTGTTTTCCCAACCTTTCCCAAGGTTCCACATGATACCTTGGAGATTCCTCCTTCTGTTTCCCAGAGCTAGAAACTGCCCAAACCTTTCCAGACTGTTTTCTGGGCAATTCTAAGGTCCAGGACTACCCAAATTCCAAGGATCAATCCAGACTTCCTAACCTGGGGCTGGGGCATGTCACCCCAGTCATGCTGAGCACGAGAGGGTATTGCGTCATCTTCTGCGTGAGAAGCCCTTCTAATGTTGAGAGACTGCTGTCCCGACTTTGCTTTCTCCTGGTTTTTCATTCTTCTCAATCCTAGGTTTGGTTCTCCACATTTCCATGCCAGTTTGTGCTTTTTCCTTTTTTTAAAAAAAAACTCCTCATGGAAAATTCATCAGCATTTTAGCGTGAATTTCTCCCAATACAAATTTTTGTACACAATTTCACACAATATGACTTTTTTTGGGTGAAGTAATTTCCCACAACAGAATGCATGTTTGCATGTTATTTTCACTAATTTATGCATTTATTGGCACAAATCCCCAGAGTATATGCAGTTCTGTACACATTACTTGACTGCAGAACTGCATTGCAAAATTCAGAGGAGTGCGAATTTTGAAGCACAGCTGTGCTTTGGTTCGCTAGGACCAGGAGGAGACTAGGGTCCCAATCCCTACTTGGCCATGAAGTAGGGCCAGTTGTTGTGGGGAATTAAGAATTAAATATGGAGGGGGGAAGCCATGGATGCCACTTTGAGCTCCATGGAGGAAAAAGGTGGGGTATAAATGCAATAAATAATAAATTTAGTTCAGCTTTAAATGTAAACTGGATCAAATTTCTCCCCCAGCCCTCACCATGACTGCCTTTCATCTTCTCTTCTCCAGGCCAAACATCCTCCCTCGTAGGACTTCGTTTTCAGACATCTTGCGATCCTGAGCCCCCTACCCTGCAGCTTCTCCGTGTCCTTCTTAAAATGCAGCACTGCATGGAGAGGCAATTCTGTTTGGCCGTGGGCCCAGGCTGCCTTGGGAGGTGGCTGGCTTTCCTTCACTGGACTGCCATCCCTTAGGAATGCTGCAGGCGCATCCTGCCTTGCGGATCCTGCACTATGTAAGGGGGTTGGACTAGGAGGCCTTTGAGGTCCTTTCCAACTCTACAATTCTGCTTTTGTGAAAGCACTAGTTTGTGCCAGCCCTTCTGATCTTCACATTGTTGTTGTTGTTTAGTCATTTCCGACTCTTTGTGACTCCCTGGACCAGAGCACGAAAGACACTCCTGTCTTCCACTGCCTCCTGCAGTTTGGTCAGACTCATGCTGGTACCTTCAAGAACACTGTCCCGCCATCTCGTCCTCTGTCATCCCCTTCTCCTTGTGCCCTCCATCTTTCCCAACATCAGGGTCTTTTCCAGGGAGTCTTCTCTTCTCATGAGATGGCCAAAGTATTGGAGCCTCAGCTTCAGGATCTGTCCTTCCAGTGAGCACTCAGGGCAGAGGGCAATTTTCTCTTCTTGCCCCCCTCCAACATACCCACAACAATCTGGACATAACTAGCCACCTGTTTCCAATAAACCTAAGACTGTAAGCTCCTTAAGAATAGTCTCTTTGATTCTGAGCCTGTTAGGTTGCATTCCTAGTCCAAATCTGGGGCTCTGGGGGACTTAAACACAACACAATACAGAGAAACAAAGATGTTTAGGCAGCAATTTGGAACGAGGAAAATCATTGCCACTGCATGATGGTGACAAAGGAGACCGTGACAGGCCCCTATTTGCAACCACCCAGCAGTCTTGTGTGTCCCAGAGCCACAGCCATACATTTCCTGCCACTGAGAGGCTCCATTGAGCCTTTTCTGCCCACCTCTCTTCGTAGAAGCAGAACTGAAAAATCACTGGTGTATCTAAGTATTTGATATCAACTCCTGGAAGCATCCTGCAGCCACAGCCCCAAGGCTCCTGCTGCTTGCAGCTCAGTATTGCCCCCATCAACTCCCACCTGCCTCTCCAGGTAAGGGCTCTTGCCCCATACCTTGCAGCCATTCCAGAAGAAGCAGAGACAGGCCCCTGTGAGATTAAACCATGCAAGAAACACCCTGTGTTCCTTAAAGAGGAAACAGTGAAGGTTACCCTACCCAGTGGTGCTGGTCCATTGGGGCAAATGGGGCAGCAGCACCCCACCTCAGTCTGGATGGAGCCAGCCCCTCCCACCTCCTGCTGCTCTCCCTGCTTTCCCCCTACCACCCCATGGGCAGCAGCCCTTCCCAAGCTGCTTCAGGAGAGGCTATTGGCAAATGAATGTCCACTGATCAAGGCCAACAGAGAAGAAAGCTAACAGTGATAGCTCCCAAAGGTGATAGCCCAAAGTATCCTGTTCCCGCATTAACTCCCCAACTTTCCAATTTGCAGTTACAGGTGGATCATGTTGCTCATTTCCACCCTTTCCCATTTATTTTATTTTTTTGCTGAATGCTATGTCCACTTTATTCTGTTTTTCAAGTGAATGCATCACACCCCCCCCCCCCAGAATTTTTTTTGGAAGTTGTATACACTTTTTTATGCAAACATAACCTAAAACATGCATTTGTGGGGGTATGGTATGCTTTTCAATGCATTTCACCCTAATGTATGCAGTTTGTACATCTTTATAAGGTAATTTCTTTTACATAAAATACATATTTTGTGCACACTTTCAGAGGGCCAACTCTGCATCACAAAATCAGGAGACATATGTAACTGTTGCATGTTTGGGTGCAACTCCGTTTGAAGAAGAGGGATTTGCATGGGGTTAACCCATAGATTAGGGACCTCCAGTTTCCCATACTATCCCTGTATCTTTAACCTCTCAAGCTGACCTCTTTATCTCCACATTATTTATACTGATACTCTCAGGCAGGGGCGCCGACTTATAAAAAATATTGGGGGGGCCCATACCGGGGTCCTGCCGCTGGTTCGCTCGGGTAGCTGGGAGAACGCAGTTCGAGGTGGCGGTGTTGGGGGGAGACCCTCGCTCAGGGCGCCACAAGACTTGGCGGCCGGCGGCCTATCTGGGGGGTTTTGGAGCGTATTTCGGCGGAGCGATTGGGGAGGAGGGGGCTTGTTGCCGGATTCTTCAGCTGAGCCGGAGATCCGCTGCTGGGGGTCCCTGGGCCGAGTTGTGAGCACGGCCTGCTGAAGGGAGATCCAGCCGATTGCGCGACGGGGACGGCCGGGGCTCTCCGGCTAGGGCGCGCGGCTGGCTGGCTGGCGAGGGAGCAGGTGGGGAGGAGGCGGGGGTCCTCACTCTCTTAGGAAACGCACCCGCGCGCCCAATTGCCACGAAGTCCGAAGGGTGCGTGTGTGGAATTAAAAAGCAAAAACGAGATACGGGCAGGGCAGGCAAAGAGTTTTCTGCAAGAGGATGGAGGGCAGGTTGAAGAGAAAATCACTCAGGATGAGACAGTCAAATCAGCCATGATAAAATGGGCTCAGGATATTGGGTATAACATCATGTTTGAGGACTGGGAAAGGTTATGGACCACCGGAATGAAATTCACGGCATGTAATGCCTTGAAGGAAAATATTATGAAAATGATTTATAGGTGGTACATGACCCCAGTCAAGCTTGCAAAAATATATCACCTGTCTGATAATAAATGTTGGAAATGTAAGGAGGCTGAAGGGACATTCTTTCACCTCTGGTGGACTTTTCCAAAAGGGAAGGCCTTCTGGGAAATGATCTATAATGAGTTAAAAAAGGTATTTAAGTATACCTTTCCCAAGAAACCAGAGGCCTTCCTCTTGGGCATTGTTGGCCAGAAAGTGTTAAAGAAGGATAGAACTTTCTTTATGTATGCAACTACAGCAGCAAGAATACTTATCGCAAAATATTGGAAGACACAAGATTTGCCCACACTGGAAGAGTGGCAGACGCAATTGATGGACTACATGGAACTGGCTGAAATGACTGGCAGAATCCGAGATTTGGGAGAAGAAACAACGGAAGAGGACTGGAAAAAATTTAAGGACTATTTACAAAAACAATATAAGTTGTATGAATGTTAAAAATTTACACGATTCGGAAACTATAGCTTCAGCAATTAGATTTGGGAAACAGGAAATTATATTTTAAGTAAGAAAAGGTCAAAATCTAAGGTAATACTATGTTTAATTTAAGATATAAGTAACTGATGAAAAGTATGTTAAATTTAGAGGTATAGTATTTGAAAAGTACAAAATAAGGTACGAAACAAGGTAATAATTTGCTGATATCTTTATTATAAAGAATGCAGGGTAAGGGAGATGCGAGGAAGTCCAGTTAGTTATATAAAAAATGTGTTGAATGGTTGGTTTTCTTTTCTTCTTTTTCTTTTTTTCTTTTTCTTGTTCTTTTACTTTTTTCTTCAGTGTATGTTTCTAACTTTGTATTTGAAACCTTAATAAAATATTTATAAAAAAAGAAGAAGAGAAAACCCTTTCGCTTTTCTGGGGCGCAGGGAAATCTCAGAGCCGAAGGTTGGGGAAGGGACCCCCTTTGCTCTGCCCTCTTCTCCCGTCTTAGATTCGCATGGGGGTCCCCGCCCGAGCTTGCCTGGCCACCGGGCCACACAAGGGCCACGCTCTACGCGGCGCACCTTGCTAGCCGCGCAGCTGTCCTCCGCGGCTGCGGAGCGGCCCTGCGCCGGTGCCCAGCCCCTCTGGGTGCCCGCTGCGCTGCCAATGACAAGCGGGCGACGTCGCGGGCGGGGAAGGTGTCGCTTTCTTTCCCGATCCTTCATCCTCCCAGTCTTCCAGCCCTTTTTTGGGTTGGAAGCTCGTCTCGTTCGCCCTTCTCCTTTCTTCACCCTGCGTGCAATTTTCCTCCCTCGTCTCCCTCCCCATTTCTCCTTCCTTCCTTCCTTCCTGACTGACGGGCTCGGGTTCGGGCTTCGGCTCAGGCTCGGGCCGGGCTCAGGCTCAGGCTCGGGCTCGGGCAGCCACAGCGTCGGCGGTGTTGGCGATCGGCGGCGCGGGGGGATGGCCCTCCCGGGGGAGCCGGCGCTGCTCAATGAGGTTGCCAAGGAGACAGGCCGGCCGCCCCCCTCCCCCGGCCCGGCGCCCCCCGCCGCGCCGGTGCCCGTTATTGAGCTGGTGCGCGCCGGGCGCCCTATAAAAGCCGCAGACGCGCCCACCGCCGCCCGAGATTATTGGGGGGGCTGAGCCCCCCCAAACGAATTTTTGAGGGGGCTCGGGCCCCCTCAAGCCCCATGGAGTCGGCGCCTATGCTCTCAGGCTGCATCATGTTTTTGCTCCTCCTCCTCCCACTTCCTTCTCAAGCCTCAAGGTGGCAAGTCGCATTTAACTGCCCTCAGAGAGAATAAAGGTGCAAGCATGGCTGCCGTATTCTTCTCTGACCTTTGGGGTCCCTCCCAACTCTACAGTTCTGTGACTCTGATTCTGTCCAAGCCATGCATCTCCTGCAAGAAACCACCTTGTGCTTTTCTTACCTACAAGCATCTCTTTGTGTGAACTTGCAACAAGACAGCTCTGCTAGCTGAAAAGCTGCTCACTCTGCATACCAAAAGGGTTTCAATAGGTCATTGATCTGATTAGTAACTGGATTGATAATGTCTTCTGATCTATCTGCAAGTTCAGGACCAGCGAATGAGATCAGTCCGCTGCAAAAAGTGAACCAACCAGTTTTCTCCTCCATGCCTGATTGACAGCTTATTAAAGTCTGATACAGATTGCATCCTTAACAGTCAGAATCATAGATTTGAATTTCTATGCTATCGGTTCCAACTCCCTGCTCGATGCAGGAATATTGGTCTTCGCTACTTCAAACTAGTTTTTCTGGAGCTGCCTCTGCTTGGCAATGTGTATGTGTGCACTCACACAAAGACATGCAGGTCATGATCTTTGTGTGACAACAGGGAAGTTGCAGATGTACACAAGTGTCTTTACTTCCAAGCTAAGGATAGTTGGATACATAGGGTGTGAGCACAGCTTAGCAATACAGAGATAACCTGTCAGAGGACGATCCTTCCGTTTTTCATTCAGAATGCTCTACGTCACGTGAATGAGGCGAATGCTTCAGATGGGTGATGCTCAATCAAAACAATCCCTGTTCCATCCATGTGGATATCCCAGCAATGCCTGGTGGATGCACATAGAGTGAGACAAGCTGCGCTCTGTCAAAGGCCTGGCCTACCACCAAACCACAGGTTATGGGTCAAAACTGTTACTGGGTTGCAAGCAGAGGCTTCTGAAGAAGCCAGAGGCCATCTGGTCTGCCTCTTAGTGCAGACCCAGGTCACTGAGCCTGAGCTTCCACAGCCGTCTCCTGCCATGAACCGCCCTTGGCAGGATCGGAAGCAACAGCAGCAGATCGGTTCCATGGTCATGATATCATCTTATTCCCTTGTTAACTATGCTGTTTTAAATATATTTGACTTTCTGTTTCCTGTTCATTAGGTTGTTTTGAAGATATATTTTATATTTTACTTCCTTCAGTAATGTTTTATTCTGGATTTGTTGCAAACTGCTTTGAGATTTCCCTTGCTCCAATAATGGGCCCCATTTTGAATTGAGTGCAGACCTAGGAATAAGGTTCAAGGTGAGGCTTCCTTTCCCAAACTTGCCTATGCAAAGGTGTGTTTTGTACTCAGCTCAAGGCAGGTCAGCTGGCTTGTCTATCTGTGTGATAGTGAGTTGGACTCACTCCTTATACAGTAACAATCCCTGGTAACTAGCCAGCTTCCTGGCAGTAAGCAGACTCCTGTCAAAACAAAATTTAAAAAATTCATTCCGGTAGCACCTTAGAGACCAACCAAGTTTGTTATTGGTATGAGCTTTCGTGTGCATGCAAGATATCTGAAGAAGTGTGCATGCACACGAAAGCTCATACCAATAACAAACTTAGTTGGTCTCTAAGGTGCCACTGGAAGGAACTTTTTTTATTTTGTTTCGGCTACGGCAGACCAACACAGCTACCTACCTGTAACCAGACTCCTGTCAGTTCAAGATAGTTTTTATTATAGAAACAAACATCCCGAGCGGGGCTTCACACTCCTCTCAGCAACAATAGATGCTCTAATCTGAATCCGAGTTCCGCTTCCAACAAGATCTACGCCAGAACCTCGCCATCAGCTCTTCTCCACTGGCAGTGGACAGAGTCCCTGTCTTACCTGTTAGCAGCCTGGCCTTTCCTTGGCCTCTTCCAGCCCTGCCTCTTCATCTGAGCTAGGAGTGTGAAGGGAGGGCTGTGGGTGTCAGTTTTGGAAACCACCCCTTCTCCCTCATCAGAACCTTCAGCCTATGACCTGCTAGCTCTGAAGTTAACCCTTCTGCCTCACTTTCTGAGGCTCACCCTTCTGCTGGGGGGTGCCTGGAGGGCCACGTTCCTGACACTCTTGCTGCCAGTTACCGCCACCTTTGAGCTTTCTGTGCATCTCTTCAAAGCAGCCACAAGCCTCTTGGGTGTTTTCACATATTTGCAAGGAGAACATGCAAAAGCAAGGGATATCTTTGCCAATTTGTGGCTATCTTGCTTTGCTTCTTTATTTTAACAGGGTTCATATATTGTTTAATTGTAAATAAAACCTCTAATCAGTTTGCAAATAGTGTAAAATATACGCTAATGTTGTCAATAAATGTCAGTTAAAAACAAGCTTCAATTAAAATAAAGCCAACAAATTAAATACATTATAAACTAAAATAACGATAATGTCTGGGTAGAAGCTTTTAGCAAGGGCAGAAAAAAGTACTGATGGCGGCTGCCTAATGTCAATGGGCAGGGAGTTCCAGAGAGTTGGACTGCCACCAATAAAAGTGGAGAATGTACATCATGTGGCATTTGTAGAAGCGCCAGTTGCGCTGACTGAGGTGGCCAAGTGGGCATTCACAGGGTAAGGTAAAGCAGTCCAGCCATCTCTGAAAACTGTCCTGAAAGTTCCTGCATGCCCTAATGTTCAGTCTGACCAGCTCAACTCACTGAGCATAGGCCAATTTTCAAACATCTTTCTGTGCCTTGCTATTCACCCCTGAGTATGGATACGGCCCACTGGCAAACTGTGGCACTCCCTGCCACAAGATGCAGCAATGTCCATCAACCTGGATGGCATTAAAAAGAGATTAGGACACCTTATTGAGGATAAGTTATCAATTACTACTAGTCATATTGACTAGGCATTTTCTCCAGTATCCAGTGCAGTATGTCCCTGAATACCAGTTTCTGAGGACCATGGACATGTGAGGGCTACTGCAGTTATGCCCATTTCAGCACGTGATCAGCCATGGTGGGAACAAGATGGACCTTCAGATCAGTCGAACAAAGCCTTTCTTATATCCTTGCCTACTCTTTCTGCTGCCCAAAATGAGGGATTGCTATTCACCAGGGACAGGCATTGGAAAACAGATAAAACCAGAACAGCTGGAGCATGGCAACAGTGCGCCGTTCTGCCAAGCACAGCAGCCGGGTGTCTCTCTGCTCTGCAATACTTGCATTTTCTTTCACTGGAGCCAAAGGAGACCTGGTTGGTTGCTAGAGCATGCTCACCCCTCCCTCTGCAGCCATTCAAGGCCCCCACTGGCTGCACCATCGCTTTGCTTTGGGGCAGTGGGGGAAAGGCTGTGATACGGAACCCGGCTTCTGAAGGTGACACTGCTGCAGCTGACGATACAGAAAGGAGCAGCAGACTCCCCACCTGTCTCTTCTTGCAGAGATTTCTCCCTGAAAAGCCAGATTCCTGTCACTCCCTGGGTTATTGTCAAGATGCACCTAATAACAAAAAAGTATGGCCCCAGGGAAATGCAGAGAGAAAGGATGAAATGAGAGGGAGGGTGGGAGTGAGGGAGGGAGAGAGAGTGTTGGGGGGGGGGAGCTCTGGCTATGATCATTCTTGCAGCCTCCCTGCCTCCAGGCTGGTTTTACTTCCATACAAATATTTTCTCCCCTTCTCCTCTGTGTCTCTCGCTTGTTTGAGTTTACATTATTTATGGCTTTGTCCATATTTGCCGTTATTGTTTCATTCAACAATAAAATGGATTAGATAAAAATGCCAACTGTTCTCTGCCTTTGTTTGTCCTAAGCACTGTGTTGTGACGCTGACGTTGCCTCGCTTTGGAGAGGAGCAGCGTCCCATTGTTTTCACAGCAGTGAACCGCCCAGAGGACATGGCTAATTGGGTGGCATATAGAATGCCCAAGACAAAATGAATAAAGAGGGAAAGAGGGAATCGAGCTGTGAGCCTTCACACACACACAGAAGCCAAGGTGTCTGGCTTGCAGTTCCCCAGAGGTCTCCCATCCAGGCAATGTCCCACGTCAGACATGATCAGCTTCAGCCAAGAGGCGGTCCTGTGGGCTCCAGGATGGGGCCGCCCACATTCTGTTGAACTACAGCTTCCTTCCTTCCCAGCCAGCAAGGCCAACAGTAAGGGATGCTGGGCATTGTAGTCCAACAATATCTGAACATCACAACATGGGCTACCTCTACTCTGGGTCTTGAAGGTGCTGTTTTGGGGGTGCATGTGCTGCCTTTGCTAACCCAAAGGAACCAGTCATTTTCTCCCCTTCAGACCATTCTTCTCCAGCCTGTTTCCTTCTCCTCCCACTTTTCCAGTGAGAAGCTGGTCTCATTATAACTGCTAGGGAACCATCTGGATGGAAGCAAAAGACAGGAATATAGATCTGGTCACACCCATATCTCCCTCTCAGTGGGACGTTAGGAGCTCAAGTATTCAAAATTCACGATGACCTGGTTTGTACAGGAATTTGCTCAGCTCATTATGCTCAGCTGGGCTACAAATGGAGCCGTTTTCTGGGCCAGAAGTTCTCTACCACCAATGTCAAGCCAGCAGGCCCATGCGGGGGGGGGGGGGGGCAGGTGGGTACACTTGCCCCAGGCCTCAGAGGGCTAAGTTGGTATGGGGCCCCCCGCCAGGGACCAGCTGCTGTTTTACTTGAGTTTATAACTTTATTCCAACAAGACTCCCGCCCTGGGTCTCTGACAAGCTCTGCATCGGCCTGCAAACCTGCATTGCTCAGACCAGCATTCCACAGGCCAACAGACATTTTCAGGGAATCCACTTGGAAGGATCTTATACGCCAGCAGTGAATGGGGAAGAAACACTCCTAGAATAATTTCTCATAGTGAATTATGTGAACAAAGAGTGCTTGGTTTGCACTGAATGTACAACCCTTTTGCTCTTCACTCAGAATTGGGGTTACCCTTCTTCCAGATCTTTGCTGCCTTTCTTTTTTTAAAGTGTGGTGTGGAAAATTGTAGTGATTGCTAATTACTGAATCCGATGCCTGCATACTCCATGAGCTAGTTAGAGACCAAAGATTTCCAATGCGCAGCCTGGTCCATTGCTGCCAGCGCTCTGGAGAAGAACGACACGTCTGATCAGCTCTTGCCTGAGACTCCCTGAATCAAAGTTTCCCTCGCACAAGACCCCCGCAAGGTAGCCTGTGGTAAATGGTAGAAATTTGTTTAACAGGCGCACCATGCGATGGGTCCACTGTATTTAAATGGGGGCAGTGAGCGGGGGGAGTCCATTCTCCACTGGAAGGGCAGATGGGTCCAAATCCAGTTAAAGAAAGACCTAAGGTTTAAAGATAAAGAAGGGAGAGCCAGGGGGCCATCAAGAGTGAGTCCCTGGCAACACTCAGGTGGCACATGGGTCACAGTTTCCCCCACTTCAATCACAGCGATTATTTCTAAATTTGCATCCAGACATAAACATTAGCGCATGCAAATTGCATGCAAAACAGCGTCCTCCTCTGCCCTCTTTCCCAGCAAAGCATAAGCAGACCCCCCCGCTTGGCTAAATCCCACAAGCCCCGCTCTGTTTCACTTGCTTTTCCTGAAGAACTAGACTCTGAGTGATGACAACAGAAATAAATAAATAAAAATATAATGTCAGCAATGATAATGATGAAGGGAGAATTCACATTGGGCTGCATGACAATAAAAAGTAATGACAGGAAAGTGCCGACATTTAATTTAAACCAGAGCAAGTCACGGCAGCCAAACCTGACTGCTTCCCTCCCGTGACTTGAGTCTCCCAAGCGACAGCAGGCAGCCCGGGAACCGAGAGATGGGAGGAGGCAGGTGCCGGCCTCAAGAGCCCGCCTGGACTGCTCGGCGTTCGCTTCTTCCTGCCATTGGCGGAGAAGGGACTTGAGCTGCAGGTGTTCTGCTTTTGAAGCATCTCCCTGGGGAGCTGTTACTGCTGCAGCTCACATGCCACTTGGCAAAGGACGCATCCAGTAGCCTTCCAGCAGAGAAAGGCCATTGCTCTAGAGCAGAGCAGTAACATCAGCTCTGGAGGTGGGGGCTGGAACTAATGGCCCCCTGGATGTTGCCAGACTCCCACTAGTCCAAGCCAACATGGCCAGGGAGGATGGCAGTTTTCATTCAGCAATCTCTAGAAGGGCAAAGCTTAGCAGGCACTGACCGAGATAATTTATTTTTATTGTTTATTTTATTTATTAAATTTCTATTGGGATGCGGGTGATGCTGTGGTCTAAACCACTGAGCCTAGGGCTTGCCAATCAGAAGATTGGCAGTTTGAATCCCCGCGACTGGGTGAGCTCCCGTTGTTCAGTCCCAGCTCCTGCCCACCTAGCAATTCGAAAGCACATCAAAGTGCAAGTAGATAAATAGGTACCACTCTGGTGGAAAGGTAAACAGCGTTTCCGTGTGCTGCTCTGGCTCGCCAGAAGCGGCTTAGTCATGCTGGCCACATGACCCGGAAGCTGTCTGTGGACAAACGCCAGCTCCCTCAGCGAGATGAGCGTGCAACCCCAGAGTCGTTTGCGACTGGACCTAATGGTCGGGGGGGGGTACCTTTACCTTTATACTGTCCTTCATCCCAAGATCACAGGGTGGTTTATAATATAAAACCACAAAAAGACGTACTGTAATTACACATAAAAACAATTCCCACCCCCAGTTTAAAAGTCCACAGATTATTTAATTGGCCAAAGGCCTAGGAGAAGAGGAAGATTTTCACCTGGAGCCTAAAGATATGTACAAAGGTGCCAGGTGAGCTTCCCTGGGGGGAGCGTCCCACAAGCTCATGAGGCCAGGCCCACCTCTCCCCCCCCCCACTCAATGCCGTGTGTTTTGTGAAGCCTGTTGGTTGCCCTCTCATTCCCTATACAAAGTTGAAACAGATCCTTTTATTCCTCTGTGGCCATGCAAGAGGTTTAATCCTGGCATGTTGGTGGTGCCTCGAGCTGAGGGCAAAGGTTGGCACTTTTTGATGCTCTGTTCTCATTTTCAGTTTAGCATACCCTCCAACATTTCTCCAATAAAAATAGTGGCATCCTATTCCATCATCATTTTACTATTTATACCCCACTCATCTGACTGTGTTGCCCTAACATATATAAAAAACATAATAAAAGACTGAACTTTTTTAAAACAAACATATAAACATACATACAAACAAACAAACAAACAAACAAACAAACCCTATACAGGGCTGCCTTTAGATGGCTCAGGGGTCAGATAACTCCATACCCTCCAACATTTCTGTGATGAAAATAGGGACATCCTAAGGAAAAGCAGGACATTCCAGGATCAAATAAGATACCAGGACGGCTTCTATAAATCTGGCACATCCCTGGGAAATAGGTACACCTGGAGGGTCTGGTTTAGTCCAGTTTCAGGTTAGAGATCAACATCCTTCCATGGAAGATTAAACACAGGACTGTCTAAATGATCGTCTTTCCCTTGAAATTCAAGCAGCACACAAGCAAAAGCCTCACCTGTGCAAAAGATGACACCACTTCACAATGCCCACCCCCCGGTAGATTTCTGGGAGCTGTTGTCGCATCCCGGGGCAAAGTTCGCTACCAGGAGCATCTACTTCTGGGTTAGTGGAGCTCGTTACCCGAAGCGCTCGTAAGGAGGACAGTTCGTAACCTGAGGTTCCACTGTATAGTGTAAATGGCCAAAGTCAAGCAATTAAGACTCCCTTTGCTAGAATGGGAAGAAGCCGCCTTCTAATTCAATGTTCTCCAACCTGGTGCCTCCCAAATGCTTTCTACTGCAGCTCTCATCAGCTCCAGCTCCAGGGATGATGAGGAGTCACCACCCAACAGCACTGACAGTGTGGTGTAAGGGTTACAGGGCTGGAGCCATAAAACTCACTGAGTGACCTTGAGACAATCAGAGCCCAGCGTACCTCACAGGGCTGCTGCAAGAATAAAATGGGGAGGGGGAGAGCCAAGGGGCTTCTTGGACAAAAGGGGAGATAGAGATTTAAAAACATACCATGTAAGTGAACAAATCAGGGGGGCCACCAGTTCCCCATTCATGCTGTGGGTCCACAGATTTCACATCTGTTAGGGTTGCCAGGAAAACCCAGACATGGCATCTTTGGGAGGGCCAACATGCCCAGTTGGGCAGATTTTTACATTTTAAAGGAAATGTCTGGATTTGGGGGTTGGGGGGGGGGCTTGGGCTCAGGCAGCTCAGCCCTCCCCAGCACCTCTTTCACCGCTTGGGCTGGCAGTGACTTGGACTGTCCTCTTTTTAGCACTTCAAGATATGGCAGCCCATCTGCCATCCATGCTCTTCAGCTGGAGAATGGACCTAGGAACCTTATATCTATATGAATAGAACTGTAGGGTTGGAACTCAAGGGTCATCTAGTCCAACCCCTGCAGTGCAGGAATCACAACTAAAGAATCCCTGACAGATGGCCATCTAACCTTGAAAACCATGAAAAAGAGCCCCACAAGCAGAAAAGTAGCACAGCAGGATAAGGACTGTACTGGGCTTTCTTTTCCCCCATTATTGGTTTGTTTTTGTTTTTATCTTAAATACATTTTTATTATGTATTTTGTGTTTTTTATATTGTAATTTTATGCTGTGAACTGAGATTTATGGATGAAGGGTGGTATACAAAATTTAATAATAATAATAATAATAATAATAATAATAATAATAATAATAATAATAATTTACTAGCTTTCAATCTGCTGTGCATTTCCCTCTGCCAACAATCAAGGGGATTTTTGATTTATTTTTTTAAATGTGGCCCATCACTTCCTGTCCTCTCTCTCACCCGAGGATTCTGCCATCATATTCTGCCATACACAATCCTGGATCTGGCCTTTTATCTGAAGCCACCAGGGAAACTGAGGAGGAAAATCAGGCAGGGTGATTGGTAGTGGAAAATACAGAGAGGATTGGGGAGGAAAGAAAAGAGACCTCTTTTGCAAATATCTATTGCAAATGTGGCCAAATGTCTTGAAAACGCAAATTTACAATGCCCAGGAGTACAAAGGAACATTTATAACTTCTGGCCAGATACTTCCACTGGGTTATTGCAGTATGGGGATCTCAAACATTCAGGCTGAACTTCTATACTCACTTGCCAGGGAATAAGTCCTATTAAGCTCAATGCAGCTTACTTCTGAGTAGTCGTGCATCAGATGGCACTGCTGTATTTTGTTATTAGGAAACCTTGAGATGGGTGGCCTCAGCATGACAGCAGAAATTTGCCTGTTTCGAAAGGGTGGGAAGGAACCTGACCCAGACATTGCTGTGATCGAGAGATGAGAGGGAGAGGAGGCCTTCTCAAAGAAAACCAGCACCACCAGGGCAACCGCCGTTGTCTGTGGGGCAACGGGAAAGAGGAAGAAACACGGGGGGGGGGGAGAAGAGTCAATAGGCAACTGTCTGGCAAAAGAGCTGGTTTGATCATAAAGGTGATGGGTTCGAAAGATAGCTTTTTCCGTAGTGGTGGCCAGATCATGGCATTCTCTTCCAGATGAGCCAATTAATATAGATTATAGAAATCTCTCCTGTCAGCTTTTGAAGTATAATCTGCAGTTTTAAACTTGCAATACTCTTGCTGTGGTTTCCTTTTTCATTTTGAACTGCTGCTCATTAATACTGTTACACAGTTAATGTATTAATATTGTCATTTTAACTACCCATTTGCAGCTACCCAATTGTTGCTTTTATTTTTGCCACTATTTTCACCAGACTCTGCTTCAAGTGGTTGTGCTTGGTTTATTTATTTAGTTTTAAGGAAGCAGGATATAAACACAGTATTTAAAGTGAAATGAACAAAACACAAGTAAACAGACTGGGCGCCTTTGAAGAGCTGCCTCCATGAGGTTCAGGGTGTAGACGGGAAAGAACAACAGCAGAGCCTGGCTATAGGATCAGCCCAAGGGACCGTCTGGTCCAGCATCTGGTTCTCACCATTGCCAGAAAATGCATATTGTGATGCCCAAAATGCCCAAAGGCACAGTGCCCAGCCCCTTGCATGGAGAGGCAGGCTGCCTCGGATGCTGGAGGGAGGAAGAGAAACTTCTTGAAGTGTCAGCTGAGTGGAGGGTGCAAGCAGCCTCTTCCCAGAGGGCTGTCCCTGAGTGACCCAAAGAGAATTAATTTGTCGCCTGCGCAAAAGAGGTGAAAGTTGTGCTCTTGTTTTCTCCCCATCCTTCCTGTGTCGGCCAGTTGGCTAAAGATACAATTTATGCCCCCCCCCGCCCCTGTCAGTGATGGATGGCACTCCAGACTTCCTGCTAGTGCTAAAGAGAGGATGGCGGCCTTTGTGGCATTTATTAGCATTTATTCAATTCCCCGGGTCAAGAAGACAATTAATGCTCACCTGCCTCGGACACGTCCACTGCTCTGCCATCCATCTTTAGAGAGCCAGGTCCTCTTTGCTAGCCAGCAGAGGCCAACGCTCAGGCTTCTCCAGGCACACATGGACTCCAGCAGCCTCTTCTCACAGTGCCCCCCCCCCACGCCCCAAGCGGTAACCAAAGAACATAAAAAGAGCCTGCTGGATCAGGCCAATGGCCAAGCTAGACCAGCACCCTCTTCTCCCTGTAGCCACCCAGATGCCTCCAGGGGAATCTCACAAGCAGGATTCACGTGCCAGAGCCCTCTCCCATCAGAAGCCAAACTGAGCAGAGTAAGCGCAAATCCATGAGGAAAGCTTTCAAAGTGGGATGAATCATCCATGGAAGAAACACAGCCTTGTGGGGTGGGGGGAGAGCTGCTGCTTTGAATGCAGGAGGTCCAGGGCCCAACCCCCCAGCATCTCCAGGGAGGGTTGGCTGGCTGGCTGGCTGTGTCACCTGGCCTAGGTGGACAAGCAGATTGGCTCAGTCCAAGGCAGCTTCCTGCATTGCTATGGGAGAAAGGAATTTTTTTAAGAAAAGAAAAAAGGGGTGGGGGTGGGGGAGAAAGCCAAGAGGAAGGAGGGAAATGACAAAAGTGCAAATCAGAAACTTGCTTGGGAGGTTGTTCATTCTGGCTGCCACATGCTTGCATGCACGAGCTCTTGCTGGCCATGGGGTCTCTGCAAGCAAAAGGAGCAGGCTGCTTCTTTACCTGCAGCCGAGAAATCGCTCTCCTTCCCTTGCCACTGTCTGCTCCAATCCCCCCTCCCTCCTTCCCTTCAAAACAGAGGGAGAAAAATCAGCACAAAATAAAATTGAGGTCACAGCCTTTTGTCACATTTATTATCTATATCTATCTATCATCTATATCTATCTATCATCTATCTATCTATCTATCTATCTATCTATCTATCTATCTATCTATCTATCTATCTATCATCTATCTATCTATCTATCTATCTATCTATCTATCTCTAGCTATCATCTATCTATCTATCTATCTATCTATCTATCTATCTATCTATCTATCTATCATCTATCTCTCTCTCTCTGTCTATCTATCTATCTATCATCTATCTATCTCTCCCCCTCCCTCTCGCTGAGTGGGTTAAACACTTACCCCCCCCATCTGCCCCCCTGCCTCCTCACAATTCCTTTCAACTCCCAGTT
Organism: Podarcis liolepis; assembly: GCF_965112155.1. Lineage (NCBI taxonomy): Eukaryota > Metazoa > Chordata > Lepidosauria > Squamata > Lacertidae > Podarcis > Podarcis liolepis. The sequence continues at coordinate 77,630,728 of NC_139564.1, forward strand.
GGCTTTCTTGGCAATTTTCCACCAGCAATAGCATTCATTCTCTCTCTCTCTCTGGCATTGGCTGTGCTGCAAAACAAATATCTCTTGGTTGGTCCCTGTTGCATCCCTGGGCTCATCAGATAAGCGCTGGAGCTGCTGAATCGACAGATTTGGATCCCTTCAAACATGCAGTGAAGTACACACTGGCATTCCCTCTGCCCCCCCCCTCCTTCAGTTCAGGCTGAAACTGGAGACCAGTGTCCTTGTCCTTCTGCGCTGCCAGCTCAGGCTGCAGAAGAGGCGCCTGGTCTGGCTCATGCCAGCAGTGCAGCCAGCCAGGGGCCCATCAAGGCCAGCATCCTGTTCTCACAGTGGCTGACCAGATGCTTGTGGGAAACCAGCAAGTGCTCTTCCCCTCCTCCTGTGGTTTTCTGAAACTGCTATCCAGAAGCATTGCTTCCTCCAACTGTGAAGGAAGAACAGAGCCATCCTGGCTCCTACCCATCGATAGCCCTCTCCTCCTCTGTGAATTTGTCTAGTCCTCTTTTAAAGCCATCCACATTGGCAGCCATCACTGTCTCCTGTGGCAGTGAGTTCCATAGACTAACTATGCTTTGTGTGAAGAAGTATTTTCTATTATCTGTCCTGAACCTTCCAGCAGTCACCTTCATTGGGTGTCCCCATATTGTTGTTGTTGTTGTTGTTGGGGGGGGGGCTCTTCTCTGTACACTTTTTCCACACATAATTTTACACACTTCTATTGTGTCACTCACATTTTCAGCAAACCAAAAAGCCTGAGACACTGCCACCTTTCCTCCCCAGGAAGCCTCCTCTGTTCCTTGTGGTTTCTCTTTCTCTCTTGGTTTTCTTGTGATATTTGAGCTCAGAGTTGCCCCACGCCAGCTGCGTTGCTCCTCTTCCACTGAGAGACAGTTTGCCTCTGAATTACAAGCCAAGAGGATCTGCTTTAATTCTGCTGCAGCCGTCCTTTCACCCAAAGGGAAAAGAAAAATGTGTGTGTGTGTGTGTGTGTGTGTGTGTGTGTGTGTGCAGGAGTGGGGTGAGGAGCGACCATCATACTCTGTCCACATGGCAGATGAGACCACAGCCCCCCCCCCAAAATCAGCTGACGGGGTGAATTTATGGCAGAGGTGAGGTTTGAACCAGATCCTTTTGCTTTGGAGTTCAGTCTCTTAGCCGCTCTGCCATGGGCATAGCCAGGACTGAGGGGGTGGGCAGAACTGAGCTACCTGCAACACAATTGGTCAGCTGGTTAAGCGTTTTTATTTATTTCCCTGGTTTTTTTGGGGGGGAGCTGCCCTCTAGCCCCCTCTTGGCTACACCCATGCACCCTGCTACTCCAACTCTCTCTTGTAAATATAACATTTAATAGAATAGCTCTGCTCTTTCAAAGTAGAGGGTTTACCAATTGTGCCAAACGCAAGCTGCTAACCAGATCATCCTGAGCCGTTGCGAGCAGATCTTACAAGGCCTCTTTAGAGGGATTATAATTTACAAAAGCAAAAGAAAGCTAGATGTGTACTTTTCAGCCTTTAAGCTTGGCACTATGGAACCCGCTAGTTTTTACACGGAATAAAATGCAGATGAATATGGGTATGAAAAATAGGAGCCCTGTTTTAACTTGGTTGTGCTTACATTGTGGGTCAAGGAGTGAGCTATGGGGTGGCAGAACACCTGCTTTGGGTGCAGAAGGTCCCAGGTTCAATCCCCCAGCATCTCTGGGTATGACTGGGAGAGACCTCCTGCCTGAAACCACACAGAGCCGCTGCCAGTCAGTGTGGACAGTATGGAGCTAGATGGACACAATGGTCTGATTCAATATAAGGCAGATTCCTATATTCTTACCTACTAAGACTGCAGTCCTAACCTAATCTAAACTTGGAATAAGTCCCATTAAATTCCATGCAGCTTACTTCTGAGTAGGTAGATGTTGGTTAGGTTAGCAGCTTCAAGGCTCATTCACACTAGAAAGCATGGGGGGAGGGGTGTCCAAGCAGCTTTCCAGTTGTCCAGCACTTTCTAGGTTTGACCTGTTTCCCCCTTGCTTCACTCCTTTCCAGGGAAAGCCCCCTCTTTAGCTTTAAACTGGAACAAACAACAACCCACCAATTGAAAATACAAGATAGAATGGGAGCCCAGGGTATTTTGCTGCTTTAGGTGAAGGGCAAGTGGTGCCCCTCCTCCCTGGCACCAGGCATGCCTGGCACCCGCCTTCTCTGGCACCCACAGGCTTTCCTCCCTGTGTCCCCTCCCCCCTGAGCTCGTGGAACAGGCTATGGTGTGTGTTGGGCTGAGGCTTGTTTAGTGCCCACAACAGTTTCTCAGATTTGCAGATGTGCCCGTGGAGCTGTCTGCAAAAGTTGGCAGTCCCTGAGAATCCCATACAATTGGGAGAAGTCTCCCACATCAACACCCGTGAAGGATGATATTCTCTGCTGTGCCCTGAGGGAGAAACTGAGCAGAGGGTGCTTAGGGGGCGGAAGGAGACTGCTGCCTCCCTCTGACAAAGGATGGGGCTGGTCCTAGAAATGGATGAATGCATGGATGAATACAGAACAACAGAGCAGAAAGGGAACCAATGAAAGCCCAGTAAAATGTAAGAAATGGGGATAAAGAAGTGGCCTAATCCTGTGGCATTGTCATGCTGAAAACACAGCAGCAAATACCAATTCTATTCCCTGGATTGATTTCCACCTGAAGCATGGCATGAATGTGCAATTTCTGCTCATGTGCCCATCTGAATTCCCAGAATTCTCTACACTCACCTGTCGTTCAGGTACAGGCAGCCCCCCCCCTGGGGGTCCCATGCTTGGTTGCAAGCCCTCTTCAGGTGTTCTGAAATTCAGCTTGCAAAGAGAGGGAGCAGGGCCACGGACACCAGCCCTGCCCCCAAAGGCCATATCTGGATCCTTCAGGGGAAGGACTGGAAGGCAGCTCAGCTGAATTCACTTTGTCTCCCTGCCATGATTGGGAACACTTGCGTAACTGGGGTTCCTGCACATTCAGCGGAATACATACATTGAGAACCTCCCTTTAGACCTTCCTACTTAATAGAGGGAGGCTGGGGATGAAGCCATACTGTGGGACGCTTGGTGTGTGGGGGATGCTTGGTGCTGAATTCAGGATTTAATTCCTCCTCCCCTCTGTTTGTCTCTCCCTTTCCTCCTGGGCCAATTTATGGGATCTATTTTTAATGTGAGCCCTTGAAAGGACACAGACCAATTTAACTGCTCCTAGTCACCCCAAGACCCGAGATGGAGTGGAATGCAAAATGAGCCCATTAAGAGCACTGAGTCAGTCAAGATAAAGGGGTGGGATGGGGGGGACATTATTATTATTTGAATTTATATACCGCCCTATACCCAGAGATCTCAGGGCGATTCACAGAATAAAATCAAAATATAAAAGCACAAAAACATAATAAAAATAAAAACAACAACCCAATAGCTCCCCCCCCCAAATAAACAAGCCTGGTGCTTAAAGGTGTATAATGACAGAACCAGGCAAACTTCCCTGGGGGGAGCATTCGACAGATGGGGAGCCACTGCAGAGAAGGCCCTGTTCTCGTGTTGCCACCCTCCAGACCTCTTGAGGAGGCGGCACACAAATAAGGGCCTCAGAAGATGATCTCAGGGTTTGTGTAGGTTCATATGGAAAGATGCAGTCCTTGAGGTATTGTGGTCCTGAGCTGTTTAAGGCTTTATAGGTCAAAACCAGCACTTCAGGGACAGAAGGCAGAGGGGCAGTCAATAATTGCAGCTGCCAAAAAAGAAATGGAAAGAGGAAATGAAGGATGGGTTGATGGAGACAGAACAAAAATGTTTGAAGAATAAGAGCCTCTTGAAGATGGAGAAGAGAAAAATGAAAGACATCCTTGGCCCATCGTGGCCAGGATTGTCACCATCAAGCATGGGAAACTAAGGAAAATTCCCCCTCCAAAGCAAGCATAGGCATTGGGAAGATTTTCTGTTTTGTTTGCTTTTCTGCTTTTACATGTTTTCATATTGCTGTTTTATTGGTTTTTACATTGTATTTTTTGCTCCAATGATATACTGCGTTGTCGTTTTCTCAGACTGTACACTGCTTAAGAGAATTTATTTTATTTTTTACTATTAACTTGCTTGTAAATACCTTTATAGAAATATATAAATAAAGCTGACAGTGTCCTTTGAAGGAGGGAGCAGAAGACAGAAGGAGATGTGGATTTGCAGAAATGGGGAGCTGAAGAAACTGTAGTCTGGGGTCAAGAGGCAGTCAGCAGCAGTTACTGTCTGCTGCACACAGAGGGAGAGTGGGCAGAGAACAGGGTGGAGCACGAAGGGTCTGTGCGGATCAGTCAGGATTCTATGATGCCCTTGGCTGTGGTTTCTGCTGTCGCCTTTGCAAGCTGGCCGCCCTATGGACACGGTGAGAGCCAGGAAGTGACCATGGCTGAAATGGACATATTGATCCAAGCTAAGCTATCAGCTCTTTGGCTGCAAGGTCTTAGCTCCGTTTTCTTGTGGCATTTGCATTCAGAATTGAGAGCAATTTTTGGCCAAGGACTTCCCAACAGCTGGAAACCGAATGCAACGCCATCCTCCACTCTGACAGCACTTTGGGAAGTCCATAGTTCGGCAACAGAGTGTCTGCTTAGCATGCAGAAGGATCCAGAGCCAGCCCCTGGTATCTCTGGGGAGGACTGGGAATGTCCCCCTGCCCAAATCTCTGGAGAGCCCCTTAGAGACAGAACTACTTACACTAAAACAACAACACCTGCTGCTATTGGCCACTCTGAGTTGGTGGGGAAGGGCAGGCTGCACATCAAAACCAATCCATAAGGAGTTTGTCCTGCCCTCCCTCCAAGAAGAGAGGGTGGTCCAGGCCCCTTTATCCTCACAACAGGCCTGCAAAGTAGGCTAAGCTGAGAAGGAGCGACTGGTCCATGGTCACCCAGTAAGACTGCATTGCTAGATTGCACTGTCCCTGGTTATTATGATCAGAGGGCCATCAAAGGCTGTTAGCCAGGAAGCCTCTGCTCTGCCTCCCCCAGTGGAGGCAGCCATGCTTCAGAATGGGGCAGGGGTTGCTCTTGGGCTCGTGTCCTCCTTGAACTAGGTGGGCCATTGGCCTGATCCTGCAGGTTCTTCTGACATTCCATTTTTAAAGCCATCCAAGTTGGTGGCCATCACTGCTTCTTGTACTTTGCTGCTGCGTATTGTGGTGATCCAGACCATGCTTGGGACAATGTGCCTTATTTCGGATCACCACTCTCTCTTAGTCACAGGACATCCCATGATCCTGGCAGATTCCCTGCCAGGTGATTTTCTGCCTCCATGACCCAGTGGACAGATGCTCCTGGCCTTCCACAAATCCCACTCATTGAATAGAAAAAGCTCCCCACTCTCCATATAGTTTATCTTCCATTCTCATGGTTGATGGCGCTTTTTTGCCCTCCACTTTGAGGTGTTTCTTTGTCCTAGTCCCCCCTGCCCCCCCATATCCTATATTCCAGGGGAAGATGTGATCATTTTCCTGCGCTTGGCTGTACCCATAACTAACAAGGCATGACCATGCAATACACAAGATCTGCTTTCCGATAGCTCTCCGCTTACTTGTCCAGAGCTCTGCTTCTGTTAGACAGTGTGGCTGTTCATGGGCATCCAACCACGGAAATCACCCAAGAGGCAGGATCCCATAACTGGAGGAGAATTTGAACGTATGCTCCAACAGGCCCTTTTTAAAGCATCCTAGTCCTGTCCGAGCAATCATTGGCTCACAGTTGTGTCCCCGCCCCCTTTAAAAAAAAGCCTTTTGAGGAGATGGAATCTTAAAAAGTTGTTAGCATGAGTCATTTAGCATTGCCCTTCTCCCTTCTAACTCCCTGGGGTCTCTGAAAGGTCATTGTTTCAGCCAAGGTCGCCAACCATTTTAGGCCTGATCTGGGCCTGATCGTCCTGCCCCCCAACACCCCTCCCCACCTTCCACCATGAGCTGCAGGAAGGGGGGAATTTGGGTTGCACCAATGGGACACACGCCCTCCAGCATTCTGAGAAAACCCCTTAACCCTGGCTTTGGTAGGTTTACGGAAAGAAAAACACACACTAACAAATAAATTTTAGAAAGGGGCGAGATTAGACGAGAACACACAAAGTATTTTTTAAAAATCGAAACTCCTTGTGCTCCGCTCCACTTCCCCATTCTTCCCACCGCCGACCCACCCACCTACAGCACCCCTGCCCTCTGCCTGCCCCCCAGAGCTATTGTGTCCTGTGGGGCTGGGCTACGGCAGCCTCTCCTCCTCCTTGCCTGTTCGCCAGCAGCTGCTGCGCAAGGGAGGAGGCCAGCCGCCACCGCCGCCATGGAGAGGCAACAGGAGCTCCCTCACAGCTGCCCCTGCCACCATTCGGGACAAGCGGCAGCTCTTCCTCCTCCCTACGTTTGGCAGCGACACTGGTGGGAGAAAGAGGGATGTTTCAGGATCAAATCAGAAGCCTGGGTGGCTTTTGTGATTCTAGGACTGTCTTTTGAAAATTGGGGCATTTGGTTGGTGTGCGCTCAGTCAACACTCAGGTACCATGGAACCAGACCACTTGCCCACACAGAGCCGTCTCCTAAGCGGCACTTGAACTTGGCGATCTGTTCCCAAAGGCGGCAGGTGGAAAGGAAGAGTCAGGGATGCCGGTTCTCTCTGGGTCTGCCCTCCGGCAAAGCCAAGTGGCACTTAGCAATGAAGAAAAGAAAAAAGAACAGCATCCTGGTTCTTATAAACCAATCCAGACTTTCAGACAGGAAGGAATCGTGACCCTGGGATGTCACAGACCACAGACTTATGATGGAAAGATCACTGCACAGTACTAATGCATCTCATAGCCAAGGCGGGGGAGGAGGTTTGTGTGTGGAATTATGGCTCAGGAGACTGGAATTTGTCTCCATTCATGTTGCTGTATCTCCAATGCCACATGGATTTCCGCAATCTATGTTTCTGGCAAATGTGGCACAAAGCTTCTAAAATCCTATCACTTTTTACCAGGCCATCCAAAGCTTCATCTAGGACCTTCATTCTTACTTAAGATAATTTGTCTTCAGCTGAAGCAGCTGAAGACAAAGCAAGGGGATGCCGTGACATCCTTTGCTGGGTGTAGCCCTTTCCTCTTTGTCCCCTGCTCCTGGGCTTGGCCACTGGGAGCCACAGGATGCTGAACCATTGGGGGTGGGGAAACTCAGGCCCAGGGCCCAAGGCAGCCCTCCAGGCCCCCTTCTCTGACCCTCAGGCTACACCCCCCTCTCCCTAGGTCACATCCTTCGCTGGTCCTGCTTCACACCCCAAGTATTTTTGTCTAGAATGATAAAATTCATATTTGTTGTGGCACCTGCTTTTGCCTCCACTACACTGGCGTGTGGCCCTTGGAAGCCTGTCCAGAAGGGAGTGTGCCCTCAGGCTGCACATTTCCCCCACTTGACAGTATGCAAAGGCACCTGCGTGGGCAACGAATGAGATATTGCATCCATCAACATCCATGAAACACCAATGAATTTTCGTCCCACCAAGGCAACTTTCCTAGCACCATAATAAGGACACCCCCCTCTCCTGCACTGCCTTAGAAACCCTGTCATTAAAAAGCTGTAACTCTGGGTGGGAGCTGGTTTGTCAATAAGAACAAAACCTGAGTTGATATAATACATTTAACTATTGCTCTTCACTACACGTATCCTTAAACCCAGGCTATGGGTGCAGCAGCAGAATGTTTAGGCATGATTTTTCTTGCTGCAAGATTACAAAGCAAAAAATAAAAAATGTGTATATTAATATATTTATAATTCAGCCTCATATTTTACCTATTACAGTAATCTCCCCCCCAAAACCCCCCCCCACACATGAACTAATCCACAATTCACATCAGTGACAAATTGTTAATACATATAACATTCTTAATAGCAATTGTTAATTGGACACCACAAACATAAATGGGGCTCACTAGACAAGTGGATATCTCTCAGAATGCCCATTCTGGATTTAACTTTTTCAGTCAACTTATCAGCTGTGACAGAAAGTTGTGTAACGTGTTCTAGGTAACTTTCTGGCTAGTGGAATGCCATTTTCCCCCCTGGTGAGCACCTATGGCTGAAGCATATGCAGATGAGGCACAAATTCAACTGGTGATGCTTATTTTGTCACTGTGTCTCTGAAATGGGGAGGTTCCAGCAGTTTGACTTCCAAATTCTGCCTGCTATCAAGCTGTCAAAGGTACAGAAACCCTGTCATTAAAAAGCTGTAACTCTGGGTGGGAGCTGGTTTATCAATAAGAACAAAACCTGAGTTGATATAATACATTTAACTATGTTTATTGGTTTTGTGAATGCAATTTCCAAGCCTCTTGGCATACCCAACTGCGGTGTCAGAACAAAATCTACCACAGAGATATCAAAATTTGCAAAAGTAGGGGGTCCATGGCTTGGCTTTTGAAAAACAAGAGGTCTGCAATACTTAGGTGATTGGGAACCACAGCTCTAGAGGACCACAGATTCCCCACCCCTGAGCTAACGTCTTAAGAGGCAGCTCTCTTTATTGTGCCATTTCAACATCCTAGAGTAGACTGCACTTCTTGTATTCCACAGCCATTGGTCCACCCACCTCTGATGCCCCAATTCAGATAGCCCCGCTGGCTTGCCTCTGACCCTTTCTTCAAGGTATTTAGCTTTTGTTCACATGCCTGCATTATTTCTATCCCCGCCCCCCACTGCACCTTGCAATTTTAGGCCTCCTCTTTCCATTCGGCTTTCCCTCTCCATTTTCTTTCTCCATTTCTTCCCTCTTGCTTCAGCACATTTCTCATCTCCATTTCACTGCATCTTCCTTTCCCTTCCTCTATCAAATCACTAACCCATGGCACCCCATGCAAGAGCAAGCGCAGCCACCTCCTGACAGGCAGACTCCCTCCCTGCCGTGCAGGACAGCGGCCAGTAAGTCCCCCGCCAGGAAGCCATGGAGCAAAGGCGAGAAAGAGGTCAGTCGGTGGGGTGTGTGAGATGAGGGCTTGCCTGGATGGAGGGATGTGAGGATGAAGACACTGCCCTATGGAGGAGGTGTTGCTGCCATTGCTGCTGCTGACCCAGATCCACATCTGCTGCCCCCCCGGGCACCCCTGGAGGCAGCTGCCTCCAACAGCCTCATGGACCTGGTTGTGGGCTTCTCATCACGGGCATCTGACCGGCCACTCTGAAAACAGGGTGCAGGACTAGAGAGGGGCCTCTGGCCTGAGTCACCTGGGCTCTCACGTTTTTATGAAGCTGACATAGATCTCTAAATCTTTCAGGTGCCACCTGGCTCTTTGCTGGCACTCTCCAAACTCCTGACAGGAGCAGCAGCAAATCCCTGTCAGATGGTAGTAAGTGAAATGAAAGTGTAATGATACACCAATTTCCATGTTGTCAAATGAGGTGCGGCTCTGAGGTTAATATGCAGGGGTTAGCGGAGAAAACTTCCAAAAGCCATGAACTAACGTGGTCAAAACTGAAGTGTGTGTACCATTGACCTTGCAGATCATGTAATGCGGTAGTAACTGGAAGTGCCACCAAATAAATTACATTATAGATACAGATGTTCTCATCAGTGGCCAGGACATCTGAGAAGATGATGTGAGAATGACTTATACTGCTTTCTTGTTGCTTGAGGTTAATGGAGTTGTATTTATGCATACCAGCATTGTCATATCTGCAGATTTGACATCGCTGCTGCCATTTTTTAGAGGCTCCTATGATTTTAATTTACTTTGTTAAACCTCTGCACTTTTTCTGCAGATCTTTACAGCGTCTAGTTTATTGTTTCATGTTTAACCTGTTACTGAAAGAGTTATTGAAATGGGTTGTTTGATATGCCAGTGATATTTCTTTTGCTATGAGTTACTGCTTATTACCTAGTTACTGTTCTATTCTTAAGCTGCCTTGGGTGCAAATTCTCCTGCAGAGAAGAAAGGGATACAAACTGAATTAGGATGCTCAATGGCTACCAGCCTTGCTGGCTCTGCTCCCCCTTCTCTGTCAGGCATTCAGGCCCCAGAAGACCAGATGCTGGGACTCAATGCGTGACGCGAGCACCACTGTGGGGCTTCCCGTGGGCATCCGGGTGGGTGAGAACCAGTGTGATGTAGTGGTTAGAGTGTCAGACTAGGACCTGGGAGACCTGGGTTCAAATCCCTACTTGGCCGTGAAGCTCCCTGGGTGAACTTGGGCCAGTCACAGCCGCTCAGCCTGACCTACTTCGCAGGGTTGCTGAGAGCATCAAACAGGGGAAGGGAGAACCTTGAGCTCTGCGGAGATAGAGCAGGATAGAAATGGTGGGAGGGGGTAAAGTAAGAAAGAATGTCCTTATGACACAAACACATTTTTTTACACCCTGGTCTGGTTTGGATGTCTTGACAAATAAAAAAGCCAGGTAAAGGTGTGTGTTGGGGAGGGGCTTTGCTGGGGAGGGGAGGGGGTCGGATGTGGCCTAGGAGGAGTTTCAAGGGCCAAATAGAAAGATCGGGGTGTGGTGTCACATTTGGTCCTCAGGCATCAGGCTCACCAGCCCTGACATAGTGTGTTATACTCTCCCCAGAAACAATCCCCCCAGCAATCCCAATGTTTCTGACCCCCCCCCCCCCCCGAAGTGAGGCTATAGGAACCTGGGAAGCTGTCTTATACTGAGTCAGGCCTTTGATGCATCTAGCTCCATACTGCCTGCACAGGCTGGCAGTGGCCCTCCAGGGTTCCAGACAAGGTTCTTCCCTAGCCCTACCTGGAGATGCCCCTGGGAAGGGAACCTGGAACTATTTTGCATGCTAAGCAGGTGCTCTACCTCTGAGCTACAGCCCTACAGCAATCAGTATTGATATGCAAACAGCATGCAGATCTGTGCCATACCTACTGATGCCCCTGTAGCACAGGCTTCAACCCTGCCCAAGGGAGAAGAGACAAGCAGGTGGCTGTTGCTTTGCATCCTCTGCAAAGACAGGTCAGGAAGGATGAAGCCGACAGACGTCCAAGTCAGATTCATTCCTCACTGTTACATAAAGATGAAGTGAATCTGCTGGCGTCGCTTATTCTGGAAAGGAGGCAGCCCAGGGTGTGGGCCTGTGCACAAAGGTCAAAAAAGGGGTGACTTGTGGACCATCAGATCTGTAAACCTTTCTCTGGAGCCAACTGCTTTTGACACTTCCCACCAAGATAAAGACATACCTCTAAACAGAGAGATTTCAAAAGCAAGACACCCTCTTTTCTAGACAGTTTTTTTTAATATATATATATACTGCAGAATATGTGGGCTATTTTGAGCTGCTCAATACTTTTTTCCTGATGAAATTTTATGTATGACTCCAAAGCTGGCATACTTCTATTCCAACATTATAAGAGCATGATGAAAAGAAGCCTTGGACATTTCTGATGTGAGATCTGCTGAATGTGAAGAGGGCTGAACCCTGGAAAGGGCAAAAGACTGGAGAAAAGAACAATTGATGATCAAATGCTGTTAAAGGCATGGGAGCAAGGGCCAGGGAAATAGTTGGCAACCCTAGCCAGGAAATAACCAGCCCTTCACATACAAGCCCCACTGTTTTTCACAGGGTCAGAATAGTAGATCCAGTCCATCAAGACCCTGACTGTTAGGGCAGCTGCATTACCCAGCGGCTTGGGTGCTGTTCTGCCAATCCTCAAGTCTCTGGGATTTCACATGAGCATCCCTGAACATTCTGGAGAAGAAGGAAAGTGAGGCCAGAGAATAAAATAAAAAATAATTTCTTTGGAAGTTGCAAAACAGGAGGGCCTTAGCTATCCTGCCCCACTCTGTAGCCATGAGAGGTATCATCTCTCTTTCTCTCTCTGCAAACTATTCCTGAGTTATTTCTCCATTTACAGGCATTTTCTGTGGAGCTGATGACCATACTCCCAACTGGTAATTGGCATGTAGAGATGTTTGGCTGTATAGAAGAAGTGGTGTTGGAGGGGGGGCGGGGGGGAGGAGGATATACACGCCAAGATTTCTGCCTGGACAACAGTCTGGGAGAAAAAGAAATGCTTCCTACCACCTGAGCCAATGGTCCCCACATCATTTGGGGCCACCACCACTCTGGTTCCATCACTCATCCCCAGAGCCCCCTGCCCTGCTCTACAAAAACCATTATTGAGAATAGAAGTTTGCACAATCTACAAAGGAAGAAAACAGCACAGTGAAATTCAAAACAGGAAGAATGAATTGCACATTTATCCAGCTGAAACTAGTGTAATTTGTTGAACAAAACTGATGAGCTTGATCCAGGGATACCAGCTTTTCAAAATCCGATAGCCATTTACACCGCCAGTGCCCCCTGCTGCCCCTTTGCCTCTTAGCCCTAAGTAATCCCATAACCTGTGGGAACCACTGATCTAAACCCAGGATGGTCCTGAAGCTGCAAACCTTGTCTGCTCCATTTTTGCCCCCTCTCCCAACTTGGGAAAAGGATTTGTAATTGATGCATTCTGTATGCTGTGTTTTGGGATTATACAGACATTTACTACCAGACATTTGCAGTGACATCAGAGTGGTTCAGAGTGAAAAGGCAGACAGGGCTCCTGAGCCTAGAACAGTTGTGCAGGAGGAATAATTTTGGCTGGGATATCTCATCCCACCACAGCGCTGGGGTGGCAAAAGCTGTCATGAGCCAAAACTCCTTCTTCCTACATGACATTCATGACAAAATTCCTATCCTCCCAAAGCATGTGCTCATAAAATTCTTACTCATTCTCAAAGGTTTTACAAATGTGGCTTGGGGGTGATGAATTGGATTGAGAATAGGCTTTTGACCCTCACCATTTTGCCCCGGAGCGTGATCTGAAGGAAAGCAAGGCCGCACCTTCACTGAAGGGAACGTGGCCTAAATCTGCTTAACACCAGGATCCTACACAGCTCTGCTTGTTTCTTTCTGCACGCAAAGCCCAGAGCAACAGAAGACGGAAAGAGAACAGAAACATCTGCTCTGGCTACTCTTCTTCTTCTTCTTCTTCTTCTTCTTCTTCTTCTTCTTCTTCTTCTTCTTCTTCTGTTTGCTATTTTAAAGCCCAGGGCTAGAGGCAAAATTGCTCCTTCTGGTAATAACTGCTTAGAGAAAGAAAAGCGGGTTGCTATCTGGGATCAGGGCCACCACTTTCAAACCACTTCAAGACTACTTCCAAAAAGGCATCACAGGAGATGTCTCTGAAGGAGCTTGCATGGGGGGGGAGTGTATGTGTGATGCTCTATGCAGTAATCTAATGGATTGTATGTTCGTTTTCCACTCTCATCTAGGGAAGGAAGAGGAAGGACCACAGTTTGATGGCACACTTTTGGCAGGCTGAGCTGGGAAGGGCCTTCAGACAGGAGGTTCTCCTCGGCTGTGCTGAAAGTATCCAAGTAATGGACTGTGTCTAGGGAAAGTGGTAGGATCTACATTTATTGATTATGGAGTTTTGCTCCATGGAAAAATATTTGCATCAAAGCTCCCCCCCCCATGTTTTCTTTAATTAGGTAGATATTGTTTCAGCAAGAATTGGATAGCAGGTGGGATGCCTGATCAGCACTGGGCACTTCCCTAAAAACACAGCACACAGCAAATTTGCTGTTCCTGTCACATACAAACTGAACTGAATGAGAAGAAGCCCTGGAGCTCTGAGAGAAACTCAGAAGCAGATTTTTGCTTGGGATGGGGCTGCCCAAGGTGTTTTGCTGCCTGGGGAGAAGTGCAAGGTGGCACCATGACCTTCCCACATATAGAAACTGACCGCACTGGCAAGTGAATCTCATTTTAATATTGATAACGGGACTGCAACATCCAGCGACCTCCGTCGCTCCTGTGGGCAGCAGGCTAGCTATTGGATTGAGGGACAGGTCATGAATCTCCCTCTTGGTCCTCTAGGAGAAGGATGGAGCCACAGTGCTTAGGAGGCACAGCCAGGGGGCTGCCTTCACTTTCCCCATCACCTGATACCTGAGATGCTGATCTCACCTTGCCTCAGAGCAGAGCCAGCCCTGACTTACACAGGCAGATTGTTCCAGTGCATGGCTCGTGGGGTGCAAGAGGCAGCTGGCTCTGCCATTCTGCATCTGGTTCCAGTTGGTGGACCTCAGGAAAACATAAGAAGAGCCAGGTTGGGTCAGACCAAAGGCCTTGCATGCCCAGCATTCTGTTCTCACAACGACCAACCAGATATGCACCTATGGGAAGTCCACAGGTAGCGCATGAGTGCAATAGCCCTCTTCCACCCTGTGCTCTCCAGCAACTGGTATTCAGGGACACAATGCCTCTGTTCATGGGGGTAGCAGGCAGCCATCACAGCCAGCAATAACTGCTGAACCGTACTGAGCCAAAGAAAGCCAAGTAATACATCTGTTGACACTGAATCAATTAGCTTTAGGCCAACCACGGCTGAGAACTATTAGAATCATTTACTGTATTCTTATGGAACAGCAATTGACAGCAGCACAATGAAGCCTAAAGTCCCATTTTTAAGATGGGAAACACTGAGGCTCATAAAGCAGGCACAGAAGTGCAACCTATGTATGAACAAAATATCATTCCTGACGCTAGCTGTGTATGTCTACTACTCACAAGCTTCACTTTTCATGGTTACCATGGTTCAGCTGTTGGGAGTCAGAAGACCTCACCAGCCTATTGCAAATTATCCAAGAATCTGCCAGCAGATCTTGTTCTTCCTTCAGCCCAGGAAGATCAGCAATAGCAGGCATTGTGTCTGTCTATCATCCTTCTAATTGAGCAACCCTTGCTAAGCATCCAAAAATCACTGCAGTTCCCCAGAGCAGCCTTTCCCCAACCTGGTGCTCTCCAGATGCTGTGCACTACAACCCCTATCAGCTCTGGCTAGCATGGCCAATAGGGACATAGGAGGAAACTGCTAGGGGCCGAGGGGGGGTCTTCACCCCTCTAATAAAATATTTGAGGGCCCCCAAAAGTTGATGCATGCACTGCATCATGTGATCCATTATGTGGGGCGGAGCTTTCCCTGCCCCCCATATTTTATTCAAGTTGTCACCCCTGGTTAGGGATGGTGGAAGATGTAGGCAAAAAAAAATTCTGGAAGGCACCAAGTTGTGGGAGGCTATCCCAAAGGCCGTCTGAAAAGCCCTGGTATGCCATGCAGTAGAATTTAAATTGTTGAAATGCAATGGTATATTGTGGCCGCATAATGCAATGCCATTCAGTATACTCTACAGCATAACCTGCAATAACAGCTAGTATTTTTGACAGGCAACAGTTTGTGAGTTGTCATATTTGAAGCCTGCCAAAATCAACAGTCTAAATAGTGCCCCAAGTTTCAAGGTTTCACATTCAAAGAACAAATTCAAGGGGGCCTTCAGCATTTTTCTTTCAAAAGAAGCCTGGTGAATTCTGGAGAGAAAAAATGGTGGGTATTCATTTCTGCCCCACCAGGAGGTTCTTGGTTCATATTCTGCCTCTTTCATAAGCTCATTATACTCAGTAGGTGGCCCTAGGCAATCCGCTTTCTCTTTGCCTCAGTCACCCCATCTGCAGTATGGGAACAATAATACTTACCTCCTGCCTTATACAACTGTTGTAGGTGAAGTGCTCTGGACACTCAAAAGTACTATATGAGAAACATGGGCACTGAGCTAACAACAGTTAAGCACTTTTAAATGTTATTTATTTCAATTTAAATACGTGCTCTCTCGCCCATTTAATTCAGCAGTTGGTAGTTGCTGGATTGTATCCTACGTTGGTGCAGGCATCATAGCAATATCATTAATATCATTTTCTGTGCATTTTCAGCTGTTTTCCCCACTTCTTCATGTCCTGGGGTCTCCAGGTTACTCTCCTGCATGTCCTAATCCAGTCTTCCCCAACTGGGTGAGGTTGACCTCTTAATCCAATTGAGCTTTTTCACTCCCAGAGAAACCTCTTATCCTCAGGCCAACATGCCAAACTGGCCCACTCGTATGAGGAGTTGCCTGAGTCTTTTGCACAGATGTGCACCAGTTGCTGACGTACACACACACACACCTTGTGTGTCAATGTGGCACATTTTCATTTGTCTGTCAGTTTCTTTGTCCAGAGGTCAAGCAATCTCATACAGGTGAATACTTTTGGTGATGGGAACTTGGCAAGCTTTCAAAACACACAGAGCCCTTATTCAAACCATTGCCTTTAAATCTCTGATGTATGTAGATCCAGAGTGGCTGGAGCAACTCAGTCAGATGGGCGCCATATAAATAACAAAATTATGATTAAAATTATTACTTGGAAGCTCAGAGGCAGAGCACAAATTTTGCAAGCAGAAAAAGTCCCAGATCCAGGCATCCCTAACAGAAAGGGATCTCAGTTACCCAGGCTGAGAAGGTCCTCTGCTGAAGTCTCCAGAAGCCACTGCCAGGCCAAAGAGCCAACAATGCACAATGAGCACAATGTACCATGAGCTAACTCATCGGCTTTTAAGGCTCATGTACTGGTTGGCATCTTCCGTTTCTAGGTGTCCCATTCTTAGTACCAGAACATGGCCTGGAATGCCAGAAATACAAGTAGTGCCACTGGGCATGCGCAAAGTCACTAAGCCACTGCAATCAGCCCACAGACAGCAGAGAGTGTCGGGGTCAGATAGCCAAGGGGCACAGCACATTCTTTGCTCATAGAAGGTCCCAGGTTCTATGCCTCAACATCTACAGTCCAGGGGACCAAGCAATAAAATATCTCTTAAGTCTGAGATTCTGGAGATCCCAGCCAATCAGAGCCCACAGCACTGGGCTAGGTGGGTGAGCAGTCTAATCTGCCATATGGCAGCTTCCTAAATGTGATTCCTAGGCAGCTTAAAATCTCTGCACTGTACTGTGCTTTTGCTCTCTCTCCCAGGCTGCAACTGTTATGGTTTACATTTTTGATTATTTGGTTTCTTCCTTGTTTGTTATATTTGTACTTAACTAAAACAATAAGAAGGAAAGGGGAGGGGGGACTAGGCACCTGCTTTGATAGTAACCTGGCTTTTAACTGCCTCCTTATAGTTTAGGACACTCAGGTAAACAATAACCTTCAACCCAGCAGGCTGCCGGCCTGGACACTGAGGGGAACTTTGCTTCCGCCGACCCTCCCAGTTACATCCAGCAGAGGGTCACCAATGTTCGATTCCCAGCCCTCTGCCCAGGGGCCAAACGGCCCATCAGGGCAACCCTGAACAGGCCCAGCCATTCACCCTGATGCCAGGGGAACCCTGTGCAGCCTGTTTCTCAACCCCATCTAAGTACCTGCCCCTCCCCCTGCTTCACACACTTCCTCCCAAAGGCGATAAGGGGGTTCCGTGGGTTCCAGCTAAAGATGTGGGGGCAATAGCTGTGCAAGGGATGCAACTCTCCTCACATGGAGACTAAGGCTGGGGCAGCTGGTGTGGCCACAGGGAAAGCCAGTGAGTGATTTTGTCGAGGGGTGGGGAGGTGGGGAGAAGGAAGGAAGGAAGGCATTGTCAAAAAACCAAAAAACAAAAGCCTCCAGCTCCGAGGCATCATCATCCAAGAAAACATTGTGCCTTGGCTGCTGGGGGGGGGCTCTCTCGACTCATCCTCTTGCAACGCAACACATTCCTGCACTCGAAAAGGACTGACCCCCAACGACACCCTTTTCTTCTAGACCCCTTGTTTGGTGCGCAAACACATCCAGAGAGACAGAAAGAGAACTGACAGGTCTCCTCTGATAACAAATCTGCCCCGAAGCACCCAGTCCCTATCCCTTTCCACAAGGCAGTCACACACACAACCATCGCAGATCGGGACAAAAGAGAAAGGGACACGCATTGCATAAGAAAAGGCGACCCAGAAACGCTCACCTGGGACAAAAGACCCAGAGATGATGCAGAAGGGAAAGGCAACACCTCAACCCCCACGCCGTCCATTGCAGGATCCACCCAGAGAGATCTCTCATTTTTTTACCATTTAAAACCCTCCTCCTTCCCTAGTCCAAAAATAATGCCACATAGGACCATGGTACACCCGAACATCGATTCAAGCAACACATACACAGCCCCACATCTGTTAACACGAACACACACCTGGCAAAGGTAAAGGGAGAAAAAGGCATCGCTAGACAATAAACACACCCAGATGTCACTCCCAAGGAACGCAGCTTATCCTGCATGTACCCCCCCCCCAAAAAAACCCCAACTATTCTCCTGGTGCATATATAAAATCAGCCAGTGCTTACTAACCTCAGAGCAAATTCACCCAAAGCCAGCAGGCTCCATAGGGCAAACCCCGAAGACCCAGGAAAGGGGGGGGGGTGATGGTGGGCTATTACTGCCTTGTTAACAGCTAGGAGTACCGAGACTGCATGCTAGGAGGCTGGCTGTGGACGGAGTGGTGCAGACTGCCCCTCCAACATCAGCTCCCAGAGCAGACCCCCTCAAGCTCACAGCTGAACCCCAAATCTGGTGCACCCCCTTCCCAATCGAGGCAGGAGCAGCCCACCCGGTTCAATCAAGCTGGCGGGTGGGGAACAAAACAAAGCCCTAAATCGCGGGAAAGGCAGGCGGCCATTACCCCGAGAATCTCAAAAGAGCCAGGAACCCGAAATCTCCACAGCCCCCCGCCCTAATTCTGAAAAGGATAAATACACACACATCTAGAGCGGAGTTCTGAACGGGCAAAGGAGGCTCTCTCCGCCCCCCGCCCCCGCACCTCTAGCAAGCTCTCCATCGCCACAGCATCGAATCTGGAGCACTGTGTAAAAAGGCAGCAAACTAGAAGCCCCCCCCCCGCTCCCTCCCTCCTATTAAACCTGGCTCGGGTTCTCCGGCACCAAACCAGGCGACCCCCGCCCGCCCCACTACCTATTACAGCGGAGAAGCACAACCCCGGAGCCGCGAATTATGCCTTGACAACCCCCCCCCCCAAAGATCAAAATCCGGACCAAGTCATCCCTCACCTTCGCCCCCGCCCCGCCCGGACCCCCCCTCTCGTTTCACCAGCCTCCCCCCTCCGGTCCCCCGGCGCCCCTCACCTGCATCTTTCATGCTGGCCGCCCGTCTCCCTCGCCAAGAAATGGCATCGCCCGCTTCGCCCTCGAGCGCCGCCCGCCCGCCCGCCGCCCAGCGCACCAGCAGCGCTGGCTCTCCGGCCGTCCTCGCTCCGCGCCCGGCGCCTCGCCCTCTTCCCGGCACGACGGGGCCACCGCCCGGCCCCTCCCGCAGGCCCTCGTCGGGCTCGCGGCGCTCCTGGCGCGGCAACGGCGGCTCCTCGGGGCGCCTGGCGAAAGGCAGGTGCGACGGCGCGCGGCCCGGGAAGAGCGGCGGCACACGGGGCGCGGGCGCGGAGCAGCGGGCAGCCGACGGGAAGAGGCGCGCGTCGCCCCGTCGACGCGCTGCGCTGGGACGGTCGCCGCTTGGAAACGGGAGGGAGGGACGCGCGGGGAGGGGAGGGCGGAGGGAGGGAGGGAGGGGAGCCACCGATCAATGGGGCCGCCTCCTTCCTGACTGCAGGGAGGGGGCGAGTTATGCTAATCGCCGCCGGAACAATCCAGGTGCGCGAGGAAGGGGAGGGGGTCCCTGGATGCGTTGGGGGGGACACCTCAAAGGCAAAGCAGGAGGGAGCCAAGCGCGGAATCCATTCTCCGCTCGCTCGCTCGCCCGCTTTTTCCGCTGCCCTCCCTGTAATGATCTACTAAGCCCGGAGCAAGCGAGGCGGGAGGGGCAGGTTGATTCTGGGTGTGGAAATCTCTCTCTCCGTCTCTCACAGATGGGAAGCCCAGAGGTAACAGAAAGAGAGCGGGGGGAGGATCTTCTTCTTAGGCGGAGATCTGCCTAAGGAAACGGTGGAGAGAAATGGGAGCGAAGACGAGCCTGCTGGATCAGGCCGGCATCCTGCTCTCATAGGGGCCAATCAGATGCCCCCGTGGAAACCCACAAGCAGGACCCGAGCACAAGCGCCCTCTCCCCTCCTGAAGTTTCCAGCAACGGGCATTCACAAGCGTTGCTTCCTCTGACCACGGAGGCAGAGCAGAGCCATTGCGCTTGGTAGGCACGGAAATCCTTCTCCATGAATTGGTCCAGTCCTCTGTGAAAGCCATCCAGGTTGGTGGCCATCACTGCCTCTTGTGGAAGCGAGCTCCATAGTTCAACCGTGTGCTCTGTTAAGAAGTAAGCTTGTTAATTCTCTACACAGTCATCAGCTCTTCTCTGTTGTGAGGAGAGAGAGGAGGAGGGAGAGTCCCAGATTCCTCCCCCTCTGGCTGCACACCCTTGTTCTTCAGTGAGGTTGGAGGGGTCCAAGACCATCATGAGTGTTTATGTTGGGTTGTCTCCCCCCTTCCACAGAAAGCTGTGTGCAACCTTATTCAGAGTTTTGGCACCTCTGAAATTCTAGGTCTTCCCCTGCAGCAGCCCTTTGTAACCCCCCAAGCGGAGTACACACACACACATGCGTGCGCGCACACAAAACAGCACAGTTTGCAGGGCATTCAGAACACATCCCTGATTGGGCAGTGGGGAACTGAAATCAGCTAGACAAATGTTGGAGATCCTACTGGGACAGGCCTTGGTGTCTCCTGCAAAGTGGTCCTTAATGATCAAGGGTGATTTGGATGCAATTGCTCAATTATGAGAAACAGCAATTGGGATAATTGGGAAATGGGGGCAGGAATCAAGTTCTAACTCATGGCCAATGTTTTCCATCCATCTAATAAGAAATCCAAACTAAATATTTGCTTTCTAAATGGGATAAGGTGAAGTTCTTGGAATGGGCACATGGAGTTCAACTTTTGTTACGAGAACTGCAGCTGATCCCCAGGTCCAATGGAAGTGCCTGGATGAGCTGTTGTCAGCAGAGACATGGGAAATGTCTAATTTGGACAACAGCTGTCCCAATCTGGAACTCTCCAGGTGCTTTTGACTACAACTGCCATCACGCTCAATGTTGTGTAAATGTGCTGCCTGGGGTTGAGTCCAAAAACATCTAGAGGGCACCAGGTTGGGGAAGGATGTCATGCAGGATGGAGGCAAAAAATAGGAACATAGGAAGCTGCCTAATATCACCTTAAGGTATTTGTCCACCTAGAGATGTCTACTTTGACTGGCAGCTGTTCTCTGGGGTCTCCTGCAGAGAATGCATTTTTCATCACCTGCTACCTAACCCTACAATAGAAATGGCAGAGATTGAACCTGGGACCTTCTGCATGCCAAGCAGCTGCATTACCACTCAGCTATGGCCCTTCCTTCAAGCTGCTGGTTCACCCAGCCCAGGATCATCTGCTCTGAACGGCAGCAGCTCTTCAGTCTCTGACAGGCAAGGCCTTCCCATCGCCTGACCAGTTTAACTGGAAATGCCAAGGGTTACCTCTGGGGTGTTCTGCAAAGTGTGTCTCCCCACCACCACCCTCTTTCTCTCTCACAAGCAATAATTTAATGATCTGTTAATCCCGTATAGTTGGCATGAGGGGACAAGAAGCATTTTACTCCGCATTCATTGCAAAAAGGAACATGGCATTCTCAGCACCACTTTATGGCCATGTGCTGGCTGCTTAAAATATAAGGCATGGCTGTGGGCTCCTTGTCTGCTTGCCATGTAGATTTCTCTCTGCCACAGCCAACAAAGACCTCCCCCGCCCCCTGGTTGTCTGCAGAGCAGGTGGCTCTAGACAAATGAAGCTGTCTCCATGCAGTCTGGATCTGCAGCCGGTGTGGGGTTCATCTTAAGAGATGAAGCTGCCTTACCCTGAGGACCAAACTGGAGGAGGGATGTTGATTGTGTTGTTAGCCCTTGTGTGTGTGTTTAAATAAATAGCAAGCTTGGGATGTGGGCTGGCTAGATTGGAAGATACCCAGTCAAGATTGGAATCTCTGGCCACTAGCTGACATGGCTCTGCTCTGCCTCCCTGCTCAGAGGCAGCGATGCTTCTGAAGACCAGCTGCTGGAACCACAGGAGGGGAGGGGGCTCTTGTGCTTGAGTCCTGCTTGAGGGTTTCCCACTGGCGAATGGTTGGCCAGTGGGAGAACAGGAAGCTGGACGGGGTGGCCCATTGCCTGATCCAGCAGACTCTTCTTATGAACCCTGGTGTGGGGGCAAAGGGTCTGCAACCGTTTGCCCCTCCTGCAGTCCCAATCTGGCTCAGACACCCCCCAGGGCCTGCTATTGGAAATATATATTGCTCAGGTCTTGCTTGCAGGCTTCCTACAGGTTGTCCACTGTGAGAACACGCAGCACAATGAGAACAGGATGTTGGACTAGATGGGTCTTTCCTCTCCGAAGGTGGCCCAACTGAAAAAGAAGGATGTTGACTAATGTATCTCTCCCTTAGTTGCCCCTACTTTATCTTAACTGATTATTTCATTCAATAGAAGTGATTTGTCAAATGAAAGCTCTCTAATAGTTCAGAAGGAATATGCATTCTTTTCATTCTGTGACATTAAAGTACTGAAACCAAAAGGATTTTGAGGATAGACAGGTCCTCAGTTTGCTGTCGTATTACTTCATTTTTGCTCTCCTTGATTAGGACTGGCCCCTGAAGTTTTAGTTCAGGGGTGACAAAATTGTGGTCCTCCAGGTGTTCTTAGACACCAGTGCCAGCAGGAGGATCACAGATCTGGAGGATCACAAATCCCCCTGCCCTCCTTTACCTGATCCATGGTCTGAGTAAACGAAACAAAGCTTCCATCCCTGTTCAAAAGCTGAGTTCAGAGAGTCTTCTTTCTAGTTCTTGTTACTGGATCCCATAGTGGGAGGAGAGTCAGCATGGCACCTTCAGGTGATGGAAGGTCACATCCTCCCTGACTGCTGGCCCTGCTGGATGTGGGAATCCTACCTCATCAGGACAGCACCATGCTGATTTAGCATCATCACTATCAATACTGTGACTTATGGATGTGAATTGTAGTGACCCGTGTTATTGTTAATAATAATAATAATAATAATAATAATAATAATAATAATAATAATAATAATAATAGTTTTATATATACCCTGCCCATCTGGCTGAGTTTCCCCAGCCACTCGGAGGCTTACAGCATATCTAAAAACATAATCAAAAACATCAAACATTAAAAACCTCCCAGTACAGGGCTGCCTTCAGCTGTCTCTGAAAAGTAGTGTTGTTCTTTATCTCCTTGACATCTGAAGGGAGGGCGTTCCACAGGGAGGGTGCCACTGCTGGGAAGGCCCCCTGCCTGGTTCTCTGTAAGTTCACTTCTTGCAGTGAGGGAACTGCCAGAAGATCCTCACAGGAGGACCTCAGGGTCCGGGCTGAACAATGGAGGTGGAGATGCTCCTTCAGGTATATTGGGCCGGGACAGTTTAGGGCTTTAAAGCACCAACACTTTGAATTGTGATTGGAAACACACTGGGAGCCAATGAAGATCCTTTAGGACCTGTGTTATATGGTCCTGCGGCCACTCCCAGGCTATTGATCCCTGGCATGCAACCAGTCCGATAAGCAGTAATGAGTCTCTGTCAGCTTCACGTACGTTTATTTACAAAGGACAAAACATCCACAGCAAAACTTCTTGCCCTCTCTCGGCAAAGGAGTTGCTCAGTCTGACTCAGAATCCCTCCCCCAACAGGAAGGATGCCAGAACTGTGCCTTTCTCCTCCTCCCCTTCTGCAAGTCTCTGAGCCTCTCCAATCTCCTGGCATGGGGACTGAAAAGCTGGCCTTCCCCCTTCCCCCTCTCAGTGGACACTGTCTCTCACTTACCTGCTGGCAGGCCACCTTCGCTGTGGCTGCCTTCCAGCCCTCCTTCACCCTGAGAGCTAACAGTGACTTGCTTGGGAAGGAGGGACAGACAGCTGTCTAAACTCAGACAGACAGCTCTCAGCTGGAGAGACGGCTCCTTGCTCAATGTCTGAGGCTGACCCTTTTGCTGCTCCCTGGGGGGCCACGTTCCTGACACCCAGTCACCAGTCTAGCTGCTGCATTCTGGATTAGTTGCAGTTTCCGTGTCACCTTCAAAGGTACGTAGAGCGCATTGCAGGAGTGCAAGCGGGAGATAACCAGAGCATGCACCACTCTGGAGAGACAGTCCGTGGGCAGGGAGGGTCTCAGCCTATGTACCAGGTGGAGCGACAAGGGAGAACTATCCCAGTGCCTTGGGGGTGGGGAACCAGAATGTTGAAGTGCCTTCCAGGCTAATGTCCCCTATCTTGGAATTCATTTGTGTGCGCGCGTGCATGTTGTGAAGGGGAAGCAGGGAGTTTCAGCTCCTCTTTCTCCATGCACCTTGTTGACATCTGGCTTCCCATCCATCAGCACTGCCTGCTGGCTTCCAACAGAGGGCACCAGCGTGGCATGCACAGAGCCCTTGGTGTCTGGGCTGACACCACAGGAGAATCATCCAGGGATGAGAAAGCGGGAATGAGCCTTCCTTGAAGACTCCCAATAGCGTTGTTTCACCTTGGAGCTGCCTGCCCACCTGCCCCGTCCTGAGGACAGGTTGGAGGAGAAGAGCATTGGCAGCATCCTGCAGAAACAGTCATGTTGGGTAGATGTCCCTGAGAAGCAGGAAAGGTGGAAGGCAAGGGGTGTGTGGCTCTTGCTCAATGGACAGGAGAGATTGAAATGGGTGCCCATGGCTAAGTCTCCGCCTCACCTTTTTCTTGTCCTATGTGCAGAGCCTTCACACATAAACATGAGCCAGATTTTGGAGATCCATCTCTCACATCAGGCCCAGCACATAAGAAGCATGCTGCTGGATCCAGCCAAGAGTCTGTCCTGTTCCTCACAGTGGCCAACTGGACACTTCCAGGAAGACCACAACCAGGACATGATTGCACCAGCCCCCCCCCCCGTTGGCTCCCAGCAGCTGCAGTTCAGAGGTAGACTGCCTCTAAATCTGGAGGTTCCATATAGCTGTATCATGAATAATAACTTTGCACAGATCCATTCTCCTGACCAGTTTGCCTTCTTTTATAACTCCCCTGCAGTTTGCCTTAATCTCAGTGGGTGCGCTGGTTGACTCCGAAGAGGAGTCTTCTACCACGTCTGGAAGTTTCGAAAGCTTTACTAATGAAATTGCTAGTGTCCCAACCTAGCACTGCAGTTACAAAGAGGTCATCCACACAGCTCCCCTTTCTCCTCCCATTCTCCCTCAGCACTGGACTACCCCCTCTCAACAGCAGCTCCATGGTACTCCTTAAACTGGGAGGGGACACATCCCCATTTCCCTAGCTGAGCCAGTGGCGCCTATCTTGAGAGCCACGGACTCCCTGATTTCCCTGCTAGTCTCTCCGTGAACCCCTTTTATGAACACACAGCCGGCGCTCATGCACTCCCAGTCTTTTGTCTTGCTTTTCGCAATGCAATCTGTGAAGTGGCTTTCCATTAATTTATTGATCTCTCAAAGATCAAGTCTCTAACCTTTGTGATTCCAAATATGTGTTTGGCAGCTTACAAGGCAGTCAGGGGCAGGGTCTGTGGTTCTTCTCCTCCTCCTGGACTCTTAACTACCATCAGGCCCAGCCAGGATGACCAATGGTTAGGGACATAGGAGCCAACTCCTAGGGGCTGAGGTTCCTTCGACCCCACCCCCCAGTTGATGGACATTGCAATTCAAATGGTGTGTGTGTGCCATATCATGTGATCAATTATGCAGGGCGGGACTTACCTGGGCCCTCCCCTAATATTTTATTTATATCTGGGCACCACAGTTTAAGAAGGAGATGGACAAGCTGAAAGGCGTGCAGAGGAGGGTAATAAAGGAAACTGAGTCTTGTGAGGAACGGTTGAAGAAGATGGGTATGTCTAGCCTGTAGCAGAAGACTGGGAGGAGATCTGAGAGCCATCTTCAAATATCTCAAGGGCTGTCACATGGTAGAGGGAACAAGCTTGTTTTCTCCCACTCTGGAGGGCAGGACTCAAACCCATGGCTTCAAGTTACAAGGAAGGAGATTCTGACTCCACATCAGGAATAACTTTCTGATGGAAAGAGCTGTTTGACAGTGGAATGGACTTCCTTGGATGTTGGCATTTTCTCTTTCACTGGAGGTTTTTAAGCAGAAGTTTGATTGCCATCTATCATGGATCTTTAGCTGAAATTTATGCATTGCAAGGCGCTGGACCAAATGACCCTTGGGTTCCCTTCCAACTTCACAATTCTATAATTCTACCATTATTATTTGTTAAATTTATTAGATGCTATTTTGCCGCAGGGAACTCAAAGAGACTTTACAAAAAAATGTGGTGGTGGTGGGGGGGGAACCACCAAGACGGCCTCATACACTCATTAAAACCAACATTGTACAATTCAGCAGGAGGCAAGAATGAGATGGGCTGCCCGTGATTGGCTCTCTGGAGGTCACCCTTGCTGTCTTCTGCCCCAGCTGCCCCAGTGCACCCCCTTTGGACTCGCACTTACCATTCATGACAGTGAAACCCCCATAGGGCTCTGGTTCCTAGGGGGTTTCGTAGCTGAGGAGGGATTAGAACCCAGATCTCACAAGCCCTAGTCTGATCCTCCAACTGCTCCAGGATGCCTTGCGCATATAGCATGGGCTTAGGAAAGTAATCACAAAGCAATAAGAGCTTTGTGGGCTTGCCCCCCCAACTCCTCTCCTCAGCTATTCTGCAGGTGTGAGTCATCTTTGTGTGCAAAAGTGTGAGGTGCCCACATGTGCATTCGTCCCCAGCCCCAAGTGGCAAACAGCCCCTTTTGGGCTGGCCAATGTGGAGTGCGGCCCTAAGGCCAAGGTTAGTCAGCCCTGCTCTAAAGCCACAGACTTGGATCCTAAAGGCTCTTCTGCTCAGATTGAGTCTTGCTTCCCTCCCTCCTCTCTGCAGTGCATGCAGTTCCCAGAAACTGGATCCTTGGGGCTGCCTGCAAAGCAAACTGTTTAGGGTGTTGTTGGGGGGAGAAAACCCCCTATGCATGCAAATGCACCCTCTGCCCATGCAAGAGTGCTTTAGGGCCTGATATTTCAAGTGCATTGTTTTGAGATGCTTACAGAACGGACAGCATCTCAATATTTTAATAAACAAACCTATTTGACACTTGAAACGTGTATTTTTAAGATGCACCTTACTTCCGTAACTGAAAGTTGTTTTCAACTGTTTTCGATATTGTGTTTTAATGTTGTATTTTAATGTCGTAACCCGCTCTATGACCTTAGGCAACCCGAGAACAGCAATGATTTGCTTGTGGGGTATTTATACCATTTTTGGTGTGTTTTTTTTAAAAAAAACCCTCAAGTCATTGCTTGCTTCCGCGCATGGGCTCAGCTGCTCACTGACCGGAAGCAGGAAGCTCTGCTTCCTGGGCCTCTGCTGTCCTCAGCTTCTCAATGGGCCAGGCCCCCATCCACTTTCTGAGGCCTCAAGGCTCCTCTCTCACTGTCTCTCCAGACATATCCTTGGCACTTTAAAATCATTAATAGTAACAGCAACACTTCAGAGGAGGCGGGGGGGGGGAGGTGACTTGGTGTCTCGGTAAGTATAATGAAGGGAAGTGGGCGTTGGGGGGGGAGAGAAGGGGGAAAGGACAGCAAGATGCCAAAGCATCTGTGTGTATTTGTCATTTGGAAACATATGGGAGAGAGTGGGAGGGAGAAAAGGGGCTTGCGTGAAGGGGGGCAGGGAAATGAGGTGGGCAGGGAAGTGTTGCAGATGGGGAGGGGGACATAGTTAGGTAAAATTTCCTTTTATACTGACGAAGGACCACATGAAAGAGAAAAAATAGAATTCCAAAACAGGGGAAGAAAATTGCTATTCTAGGACGTTTCCAAGATCACAGGGTTGATTCCTTTCCTGTAAGTGACATTTACTATCACTTCAGCTGAACAGATTTTTGCACCCGGTGATAAAAAGATCAAAGACAAGATGCCAGATTGATGCACCTGCGCAGTCCTGCTGTCTCCAAAATCAATGGAAAGTTTTCTTTCTTTCTTCTTCAGTTTTTTTTTTTAAGCCTAAAGCAAATCTCACCAACAGACAACCCTGGGCAATTGTATAGGGTGCCGTTGCAGAAGGAGGAGCACTTTAGCTGCTTGGTTGTACATAGCTGTGGCAGATCTGGGTGCTCAGCTGCAGGGAAGAAGCGTAGTTCAGTGGCCAAGCACATGCAGAAGGACCCAGGTTCAATCCCCAACATCTCCAGGTAGGCCTGTGGCAAACGCTCTGAAATTCTGGAGAGCTGCTGCCATTGTAGGCTGGACAATATTGACTTAGGATGCGACAATGATGCGAACCAGTTGAAGACAGCTTCCCTGTGTTCTTCTGCAAAGTGTCTAGGGCTGCATTCTTATGCATACTTAACCTGAGCCACATTGAATCCAACGGAGCTTCAGTTTGAACAGGTGTCAAATTGGGTTGTATCAGGAACTTGACCCCCCCAGGGCGCAGCAGAAGAGTTGGCCTCAGAAATTGAGCTAAGCGAGCAAGGGGCCGACTCTGCAGCTGAGACCTGCTTGTCAGAGTTTAGAGAGGGCAGCCTGGCCCCCGCCTTCCCAGGGAAGAAGCTGTTAGCTCCTATGGAGAGGAAGAGTTGAAAGTAGGCCTGAGCGTTGCCAGGCAACCATCAGATAAGCCAGAGTCTGAGGCTGTGTCTTCAGGGAGTGGGGAGGAGACAGGCCAGCTGTTCAGTCCCCGTATAAGGAAACTGGAGAAGCTCAGAGAACAACGGAAGGGAAGGAGAAGAAAGGCAGGATTTTGGTGTTCTTCCTGTTGGGGGAGGGATGATGAGTCAGACTAAGCAACTACTGTTAATGAGAGCAGGTGGGAGGGCCGTGCTCTGGGTGTGCTTTTTCTTGTAAATAAACTTACATAAAACTGAAGGAGAGTTGTTGCTGCTTATCAGGCTGCTTGCCTGCCAGAGATTGTTATAGGCTGTAAGACTTTGTGGTGGTTGTCACAAAGGACCTTTGTCTGCTGGCCCCACCAAGCCCAAAATGGAAGGCAGTTCATGTTTGGATCTCAGACCAAAAGTCAACTTGTCCTGTGGAGGAACTTCTGCCCTTGATATTATGCAAATAACCTAATGCAAATCATGTGTCAACTTGCTTAAATTGACTCTGCAGAATCTCTAACCCTTTTCCTGCTCAAGAAAGCAGTGTGAGGGTTGAAGGCAGGAAGGAGGATTAGGTCAAGAAAGGATGGATGAAGCTTAATGGTGGTGATGGTGGGTGGAAGATGGAGTGAGAGATAGGCATAAGACCAGAAGAATCTGTAGGATAAGAGTGGAGGGAATGAGGCAGTCCTGGGAGGCAGTTAGGGCAGGGCTCTGGAGCAAGCATCCTGGGCCCTCTTGCCCAAATGAGAGAGAACTCCCCCCCCCCAAAAAAAAGTGTAGCAAAGCTGCTATGCCAGATGTTGAAGGAAACAGAGCAATCAATGTTACATGGTAATGTATCTAAAGTGTGTGCACTATGGAAATGTGGTGTAGTGGTTAGAGTGTTGCAACTGGGATTTGGGAAAACATAACAGCATGGGAAGAGCCTGCTGGATCAGGCCAATGGCCCACCTAGTCCAGCATCCTGCTCTCCCAGAGGCCTGTGGAAACCAGCAATCAAGGCCTAATCAAAAGAGTCCTCTTCTATCCTGTGGCTTCCAGCAAGTGGTATTCGGAACCATTATTGCCTCCAGCTGTGGAGGGCAGAGCATACCCATTATGACCAGCAGCCATCGAGAGCCCTCTCCTCCTCTGTGGGTTTGTCTAATCCTCTTTTAAAGCCATCTAGCTTGGTGGCCACCACTGCCAGCCAGGTTAGCCACTCCTGATCCAAAGAGAGCCCATCCCATGAGACCACTGAGGCCAGAGTTCAAAATTACCAGACTTCATTGCCTTCTGCAGATGATGCTGGCATGTTTACAGGCAAACGGAGTGGCTTTTCCCAACATGATGCCCAGGTCTTTCAAATTTCAGCAGCACCCTGTAGGAGGCCAAAATTCAGTGCCCCTGTCTCTCGCCTTCCACTCTGCTCTGTTCACTACGTCATGGAGGTGACGCCCTGCAGCACCCCAAGACTCTGTACCCACTATGGTGGAAGTGATGGTCCTGCCCTAAATCCACTCCTGGTGCCAGGGATAATGGGAGCCGTAGTCCAAAAAAATTGCTGTCAGGGCACTGCCACATGAAAACTGGAATTGGTTAGGCATAGAGCTCAGGACACCCCTAATGAGTAGAGAAATCTGACAAGGGCAACTTCAACACACCTAAGATATTTTCACACCAGCTAGACATCTGAAATCTCATAATAGTAGTCCTAGGTCCCAGCTGGTTGTGACTCATTCCAGCAGCCTCAAAAAGAGAGATGAGCAACAGCAGAAAAGGGCTCTTTAACTCAGTGGCAAGGACTCAGATTATTGCAACCAGCCCTCTCCATGCAGGGGAATGAAACATTGGGGATTGGGAGTTTGCTTTCCCTCTCCCTTCACAAATCTGAATCAGCGCCAAACATATGCAAGCCAACAGAGCAAACTGGTCACTTCATACATTGCCTAACCAATTGGCACAATCCCAAATGGTGTCCTGGAATGTGCACAAATTGGCAGTGTAAATGAGGTGCTTCATCCATGCATATTGAGACGGGTAATATAGGAACACAGGAAGCTGCCTTATAGCAAGTTAAGCCCATTGGTCCAGCTCATTACTGTCCACACTGATGGTCAGCTGCTCTCCAGGGTTTCAGACAGGGAGTCTTTTCAGGATGAACCAGGAAATGCTGGGGATTGAACCTGCGGCCTTCTGCATGCTCTACCGCTGAGCTACAGCCCTTCTTCTAATTATATGAAACCCTCCATTGAGTCTGTATTCTCCAACATTACTCAACTGCATTGATGGGCAGGATATGAAATTAATTGCCAAATTATCTCGCCCTAGAATTATAGAGTTGGAAGGGATCCTGAAGGTCATCTCATCCAAGCCCCTGCAAGGCAGGCATCTCAGCATGTGGTCCCCCATCCAGTTTGAAACCAGACCAGACCTTGCTTGGCTTTGCAAACATGCTAGCAGTCTTATTGCTGCACCACTACGAGAGGGTTGTACACATTCTCTGTTTGCCTCACATTAATCCCACCATGGACATTAGCATAGGTGTTGTTGCCCACGCCAGGGACACAAGAAAATACCAATCACCAGCACCTTGAGGAAAAGTAACCCTTCCTAAGCTGAAAGCTCAGGTGCTCAGAACTCTGCACTGAGTCCTGAAGTTGCACAGGTGTGCAACTGGAGAAGATAAAGAGCCCTAGATCAATATTGGTGCTAGGTTCCAGCTCTGTTAGACATGGCCGTCCTAACAGGGGTCAGCCCTTCCCATGAGATGCCAGCAGGACAGGGAGCTTTGCCTAAATGGAAGGAAATATTATCTGTGCCTCCGCGTGCTCCTTTGTAGTATCGCTCCCGTCGAGGCTGCCTCATTTGGCTTATGCTGAGGTTGCTGAGCTGCTGGTGTGAGATGTCACAGGGGTGATGTGGAGCTCAGATGGAGGGAGCTGAACTGGAGAGATGCACGTTGAGGGCACCTGTGTCTCTTCTGGGCCACCTGAGCATCAACAGAAGCTGCTTCTCTTCAAAAAGCGAGTTAAGGCAGTGCAGCAGGAAACCTGGCGAGTATGAGCAGCTCTCAGCAAGGTGGCTGAGCTGTGCATTTAGCAGCAGGACTGGGCAGGATAGTTGTGAGCCAGAATTTCCTGTGCAGCCCAGGCAATGAGGGGCTGCTCCACCATCCTGATGTGCAGCATAGGAAGCAGCTGTGGCGAGGAGAGGGCACGTCAGAAAGCCAAGTCAAAGGGAGGGGGAAGCTTTCTTGTGCTCAGGAACAGGTGAGCACCCCCTGCCATTTTGCAGGAATGTTTCCTGGGGTGCAACGTTTGCCCTGAAATGCTCCCCTCCCACAGTATTGGTTCTGTCCTGCCCCCCCATGCCGGTGTCTCGCCCCTAAGTCCCACAGGAGAGATAATAAGGATAGGAGTGCCACGACACAAGCACTTCCATGGCCCTCCCTCGGAATGGAAACATATTTAATTCCCTTCTTATGATTGTATTCCCAGCTTAATGTTTTGGTAGGAAACAGAGAGCAGCTTCCACATGGGGCTCCTAGAGGGCAGCTTCTGCACTTCAGCCCTGCTCTAGGATTAGGCACTCAGTGATGACAATAACTAGATTCCAGTAACTATAACAGGCACTTCAATGCATGTGAATTTGTGCATCCAATTTCTTTTTTCTTCTATTGCTTGCAAATGGAGAAGAAGAAGAAAATCCCCCCAGCTTCATAAACTGGAGCCTTAAATAATTTATTCATCTTAAATGTCATCCCACAAGCCTGGGATTCCTTGTTTTCATCCTTACACTTCCAGCCCACTTCAGGTAGACACGAGGAGGGGCTATTTGGCCACTGATGCTCTTTCCACTAATCAAGTTTTAATCTCCTCTGATTAACGAAGAACCATCTCACTGTGTTGCCAGTCCTGCGGCAGAAGCTCTTGAACCCTCTGCCCCTTTGTGTGGACCTCAGAACAGGCTGCTGGGATGGCACACCTGTCATTTGCTTGCTGTCTTTGATGTATCAAACACACTTCTGGGCTAGAGGCTGAAATTACCCTCACGGCTTCAAGTCCCAAACAACAGCAAGGTCTTACACATCTTAGGCAGGGATTCAAGTGACAAGAAAGGAGATTCCGGTGAAACTTCAAGAAGAACTTTCTCACAGTAAGAGGTGTTTGACAGTGGAGGTGGTGGACTCTCCTTCCTTGGACATCCATCTGTCAAGGGTGCTTTAGCTGCAATTCCTGCATTGCAGGGGGCTGGACTAATGACCCTTGGGAGTATTCATACCTTACATTTAAAGCACATGGCTTTTCCCAAAGAATCCTGGCAGCTGCAGTTTGCTAGGGATGCTGAGGATTGCAGCTGTGTATTTGGGAACTGCAGTTCCAGGATTCTTTGGGAGAAGTTGTAAATATGCAGCAGTGCTTTAAACGTCTGGCATGGATCTGTCCTGGGAGGGCAGCAGTAGGGCCTGACTGTGCTGGAGAAGAAGCACAGAGCACCAAATTCAAATCCTCCCTTCAGGTTCATTGGCCAGGCATAGCCTCGAGCCCAAGCCCGACCTCACAGGGTTGTCGTGAGGGTAAAATGCAATGAATAAACCAAACATCCTGTCTTCTCTGAGGGATGTGGTAAGCAGTCATGTCCATTAACATTAATGGGTTTACTCTGAGAAGGACTAACCCTAGAAGCAACCCCCTATTTCTCAGAGCCAATTCCATCCTTTCTGCAGGTTGATTTGTGGCTGTTGTTTTTAAATATATGCACAGAAAAATGCACATATCCATATGTATTTGAATACATTTTAAAAATCAAAACATTCATAAATGCAATTTATCTCAAGATACACATGCTTTCCCTTTAACTTTCCTTTTTAATTTTTTAAAAAAGAATTTTCTTTTTTGAGCCAAGAACTGTTTGTCAGAACATTTTGCATTTGGAAAAGTGTGAAAGCTGGTAGGTAACTGAATTCCAATCCACACATTAGTTTTGGAGGCAGCTAACAGGTTAGTCCATACAGACAACCACCAATTCCTCCGTTGTGGCTTCTCCCTGGCCCTGTCTGTCTCCCTTTTGGAGCAGTGGGAGGGGGCCCCAGCTCAGTGGGTAGAAGAGCGCTTGCATGGCAGGCACAAGAGCCCGGGTTCAACCCCTGACTTCTCCAAGCAGAGCTTGGAACAACTTTGCTAGGAAACCCTGGAATGTCACTGCAAATAATCGGTGTGAACCAACCTGTGGAATGGGCCGACTTGGTTTGTGGCAGCTTTCTGCATCCATATGGACACCCAACTTCGTAAATGCATTGGTATAAAGGTTTCAAATATTCTTACCCCTGGGGGGCTGATTTAGGCCCTCATTTGAAAAGCTCTGGCTTTGCTTTCCTGGGCTTTAAAGAGCTTCTCCATCACACCCAAGTCCTGCTGTGCTTTGAAAGGGGCTAAGTTGACAGGAGACAAAGAGGCTTTTAATTATTCCTGTTATTTTTTTTTCTTTCACATCTTCACACATTCCTTTTTAATAGGCAGAGAGACAGACAGGAGGAGGGAGAAGAGGAGAAAGAGTGACACCACTGAAAATACCAGGGAAATCATGCTACACCTGGACTGCAACTCTCAGAACTTTAAGAGTACGTTGTGGTGGTGGTGGTGTTTGTCAGTTGCTTCACACAAGGTGGTGGACTTTCTTTAATCTGCCAGGGATCCCTTAGCTGTGGCTCCTGCATTGCAGGAGGCTGGACTAGATGACCCATGTGGGTCCCTTCCAATCTGCAATTCTGTTATTCTAAAAGGAAAAAGTATCAGCACAACTTAACATAGGTAGTGCTGGGGAGGGCAGGGGATGTGAAAATAACACCCAGCAATACATTCCATTTCGGGACATTTTACTATACAATTTACAAAAATGTGTAAATTGGAAGAAATTCCCACAAAAATGCATTTAAAATACTACAACCTTTGGATACTTTCTATTTCTCATTTCTCTAGTCTTCAGTTCACTTCTCCACAATTTGATTAATAAAAAAATAGAATTAAATAAAATTTAGTGTGAATTTCTCCTAATAAACACATTTTTGTAGGCAATGTTGCCTAACACACCCATTTCTGCAAAGCAATTTCCTCAAACTTAATGCATTACTGGATGTTGCATTCCTTAATATATATGCATCATTCTGAACACTTTGCCTCAGTCAATGCATTTTTGTGTACATTGAGTGGCTGAAGAACTGTGTTGCAGAATTCGAAGAGGTGCAAATTTCAAAGGACGGCTGTGATGCTGTTCTCATATTGTTTAGGAAAGTGTCAGTTAGGTCACTTTGCCTCTAAATGTGAACTGACTCTAATATCTCCCCTATCTCTACCTTAGTCTCAGGCTAGCTCCATCTTCCACTTACCAGAGAAGTGGAATATCTTGGAAGCAAGAGGTAAATTAAGGCCATTGCATGAATCAAAATGTCATCTCTGTTTTACCTTTGGTGCTTGCATGTAAGTAAGCAGATAACATTTGGTTTGGGGTTGTTGTGTGAATATCTCCAAAGGCTGTTTGGCTGGAATGAACTTGCCATCTCTCCACAATGTGGCACTTGCAACTCAAACAGCCTCATTCTGCTTCCTTATGAAAGGGGGTTTTTTGAGGGGGGGATCCACCAACATTATTTGTGCCTTGTTCAAAGAATGCCCAACTAATTCCTTGCTCCCCCAAATATTGCTCATCTCACACCTCCGTTACTCCCTCTTCAACTAATTATTCCAGCGACATCTCAGATATGGAGAGAGGCTTCTACTGGGTGTGAGTCATTATTTTCAGACACCAGCTTATGGAATTAAAGGCAAACCCACCCACCTTTCCACTGGATCATGGCCAAGGAAAAAAATTCTATGCAGATAAAATTCCTAACGCATAGATCTACTGCCCACTCCCTGCAAGTGCAGCAGAAGAGAAAATGTCAACATCCACTCATGGATATGAAGAACACTGGAGGAATTCGATCTTTGCATGTACTGATACAAACGAACCTGATCTGCACCTTTGAGACAAGGGCGTGGATTGGAACGTGAGTTTTCCTTCAGATTTCACCCTTCTCAAAACTCTGAGCTGCTGTTTTGCACTCACAAGATATGCCAAAAGATGATTGCAAAATGGTGTAGTTTAGGATAAAACAAATTTAGAAAGGCATCCTTAGCTGGACAGGTGGACTCAGGTCCTGCTTGGGCGCTTCCCATGCCTGGATGTTTTTTCCCTGAAAGGCTCTGTCTCCCCGGTCTCTCCCTTGGTCTGATCCAGCAGGGCTCTTCTGGTCCTCCGATGCCATCCAGCCTTTTTAAAGATGTACACCCAATGCCTGTCAACCAGACCCATCGTTCTGCATTCCTGGACGTGGAGAGAAACTTGTTCCTCCGGTCCACTTTCAAGGAATTCCCCCAGGGCACTGTAGATGCAATGGACACTTCCCACTCCCAGGAGCTGCAGGAGAAAGTGACCAGCTCCACTGCCCAAGGTTCCTGTATTTCAAATTGTGAAAATCCAGAGAGAAAAGTTGTTCAGCTTTTGGGGGCTAAAGGTGTTGAGTTGTTGTTCTTGGTTTGTTTGTTTTTGGCCAAAATTGCCATTTCTGAGCTACTTTTTCTGGAAAATTGGCACTTCTGCCATGGGCTGCCATACATCCAGATTTCCCCAGACATTTTTTTTGGGGGGGGCAGTCAATTTCCACCTGGGCACTGCTGCTGGACCCTGCACAGCACACCTTCCCTGAGGACACTCCAGTTTGCTCTCCACCGCTGCCCTCGCCTGTAAAGCCTGCCACCGTTCACTCCCTTGCAACTAGCCAGGATGCTTGCCACTGTGGCAAGTGACTGGCACATTTCCAAAAAAGGATTAGAAGCAGGAAGAGAGGGCAACACAAAGAGCTGGTGTAATTATGTGCAAAAAAAAGAAAGAAAGAAAGAAAAGAAAAGAAAAGAAAAGAAAAGAAAAGAAAAGAAAAGAAAAGAAAAGAAAAGAAAAGAAAAGAAAAGAAAAGAAAAGAAAAGAGGGGGAGCTGCTTCATAACGGGAGAAAAGAAATATATCTCTGTGTTATTTGAGTGTAACTCATGACCCCTTTTTTAGCTAATACTCAGGCTCTATCCAGGAGATCACTTTGGCTTTAATACCTTTCATAAATTACCAAATTTATAAAGAGGGAAGCAGATGTCATGTCATTCCCACAAATACCTCATTAGTGAGAACAAACGAAAGGGGAAGGTTGGCATCTCTCTTATTTTCCACCTCTCGCTTACCACCCTCCACCAAGATGCTGCAAGGCAGTCTCCTCGGGGTTTAGAGCCCTGGTTCCCAAAGGGGGCAGGGGGTTACCTGGGGGTGCACTTCAGGACTATCAGACTTTGGGAAGCTGATATCACTGGATCAAGTTCATCGGTTTTGTGGAACTGAATAAATGTGCAATTAAATGTTATTGGTCTGAATTTTGTTGTGTTATTATCTTCCTTAGTGGGCCGTGCAAAACTCTATTCTAAATAATGTTTTTATAGGGTAGGGAGGCACTGGGGATATATGGAACCAAGGGGGTGGGCTGGGAACCACTGCCTTAGAGTGATCAGGAAAAGCTTCTCTGTCTGTCTTTCTGTGTCTGTGTCTCTGTCTGTCTGTCTGTCTGTCTCTCACCCCCCCCCCCCAGACCAAGACATACATATCCAGAGCCCTTCTATGGTGTGTGTCTCCTATACATCTGTATGCACATCAGGATAAGACAGAAAGGCAAGACTGCTCAGGGCCACTTCCTCCCCTCCATTATTTTTTTTGAGGTGTGTAAACCAATGTTGCTGTATGTGCTGAAACATAAGATTTATTTCTGCAATTTATGTTTATCTTTTCAACCTACACGCCCGAATAAACAATAAAAGAAAGCAAACAAAATGTCAGTGCTAAAATCACATCATGCAAAACAGCAAGCATCATTCAACCATTTTGCTTAACACCCTCCCTGCTACTCAGTTGCAGCCAGTAACCCACCTTGTACAGCATAGCCAGCATTTGGTAAACTCCACATCAGTGTCTAGGACTTGATGGAGTCTTCCTGCCTCCCCCAACCCCAACCCCTGGACACCAAGGAAGTGGGGACAGAAGCAATGCTGATCCTCACTTTTCCATTCAGGAGAACTTGACAGCGCTTTTTAGGTTTCTATTTGAAAACATACCATGAGGACTAGCGACCTGTCTTTGGTGCTGTGCTTTAAAACTACCATGTAATTGCGGCTGCTCTCTTTCTAGCCTCTGTTGGCTATGGAGAGTCCTAGGATAGGGCAGAAAGGGAAGAGTCTGTGTGGGCAATGCTGAAGGATGCCAGGTAGTTTTGTCCGTAAGTGCAAATGTGTCTCTGCACTAGCACCCTGATGCCAAGCTGCTGAAAATAAAGCTGTCACTGGGGCAGTGTTTACACTTCCTTTCAGTTATTTGAGTAAACCAAAGAGGACAAACTGAATCACTGGCATTTTGGCCCGTTCTGCTGAACCCTCCGTGGACAGACTGCAATCTCTGAGTCATTTGTCCTCTTGTGTTTGCTTAAATAATTCAGCAGCAATGTAAATATCCCTCACTGAGCTCCTATTCCTGGGCTGTCCACGCAATGCTCTTTGCACATACCAAGTTGGGCGCCTCATCCCACATGCTGGTGTGCAGAGGAGTTCCATTCCTTCCACCACAGCAGCTACAGCTTAGGCGGCCAACAAGTGGGAACAGTGACACTGTCAAAATCTGAATTGGCTGAGGATGCAAAATCTAGACAGCTTGCAAAGCTCCTCTCAAAGAGGAAAAGCTCTTCTCCTGTACAGATTTTTAATCCAAGATGCAGAAGAGGGGTGGAGAGCCTTCTCCAGGCTTAAGGCCTCACTCCCTTCCAGGCAACTTCTGTTGGGGGGGGCACACGTCTGTGGTGTCATTTGGACACCCAGGCAATTTCAGAGCTCCAGGACACCGTCCAGCCAGGCAGAGATACTCAAGGAGAGTGGGGTGCTGGGCTGGAGACGGGGTGGTCTGGGGAACACTCTGCGGGCCAGACAGGGTGGTCTGGGGTGGGTGTGTCTGCACCTGCCCTTCCCCCAAGCCTGAGGCTTCACATCCCTATAAGGGGGAAGAATCTAAATGCCTCCTTCCTGGCTTCTTGCTACCCCACCCCCAGGTAGGCAGGGTGAGAGGTCTTGGGTAGGAGTCAAATCATATCCTCACATAACGGGGTGTGTGACATGGTCCAAAATGGGCTTGGGGGAAACAATCCTTTCTAGTCGGTTTTTAAAATGCAATTCCCAAATCAGAGCAAGGCTGCAGGAATTTGCCCCACCATGAGGGGGGAGACAGGGATAAAGTCCTGCTATGGAGGGAGGACTCCATAATGTGGCCAGTCATGGTGGGCTGCCTGGTCGGCCGATCAGCACTGATCGAAAGCCTCTCTTGCCAAGGAACAGTCAGGAACACTTTCAGGTAGCTGCGGAGAGCATTGGCTCTCTAAATGTACATGACCCACAACTCTCACCTTCCCTGGCCATGAGCCATGCCTGCTAGGGCTTGTAGGAGTTCTACTTCAACAACCCTCACATCTGCTTTAAGGCTTCAGATAGTTCCTTGGTAGGTGACATCAGGTGTGGTTTGGGGGGAAACATAAGAACCCAAGAAGAGCCTGCTGGGTGAGGCTAATGGTCCATCTATTTCAGCATCCTCTTCTCACAGGGGCCAACCTGAGGCTAATGGTCCATCTATTTCAGCCAACCAGATGCCCCAATGGGAAACCCACAAGCAGGACCCAAGCACAAGAGCAGCCCTCTCCCCTCCTGTGGCTCCCAGCAACTGCCATTCAGAAGCCTCGCTGCCTTCAG
This sequence comes from Podarcis liolepis, assembly GCF_965112155.1. Lineage (NCBI taxonomy): Eukaryota > Metazoa > Chordata > Lepidosauria > Squamata > Lacertidae > Podarcis > Podarcis liolepis. The sequence continues at coordinate 77,670,035 of NC_139564.1, forward strand.
CCGTGGAGGCACAGCAGAGCCATTGGAACCAGGAGTCATCAGTAGCCTTACCCTGTGGTTACCAGACATCCCCAGTTCCTGGGGACAGTCCCCGGATTTACAAATCTGTCCCCGGACAAAATCTGCCCCCAGAATGTCCCCGGATTTCATTGAATGTCCCCGGATTTATATTTTAAGTGTTGTGGATTTATTAGTAGGGAATGAATGTTGTGTGATTGGTTCAATGGCACAAGACACGTCATATGAGGACTTAAGGTGAGGCAAAATGGCGGGCGCCACGGCAGCGAGCAGCTCCTGAAGCCAGCCAGAGCCAACTGCGCTACCAGGCTGGCTCCGGGCTGCTGAGGCTGTTGCTGCCGCTGCTACATCAACTGGGGGAACCGCTGACCCCCCTCCCCACGACCCAAATTGAGCCGGGCACAAGAGCACCCAGCCACCCGGTCGACTGCCCAGCGGCGCTCCAGGGCCAGGAAAACCCCGGAGCTGAAGCGGGGAGAAGGAGGAGAGGAGAAGGAAGAGAGAGAAAGAGGAAGGAGAAAAAAGAGGGGAGCCCCAAACTTGCTGCGCTGCCACCGCCGCTGAGGGGGAGAGGTAGGAGAACACTGGGAGGGCAAGGACATATGGCCAAGCCCAGGCCTGACCTGAGCCTACTCCACGGCAGCTAGCCCAGAGGAAGGCTGTGCAACAGAGGAGACCACAGAAGAGAAGACATTGCTTATTATTTTTTAAAATAACTTTTCTCTCTCTTTTTTTAAAAAAAAGTGTCCCCGGATTATTTGAAAAAATCTGGTAACCTTACCTTACCCTCCATGAATAGGTCTAATCCTCTTTGAAAGCCACTCAAGTTGGTGGCCATCACCACTTCCGGGGTGAGGCACTTCCATAGTTTAACTCCTTGCTGAGTGAAGGAGGACTCCCCTTTCTCTCTGTGTGCCCATGAGTTGCAGTGTTGCGAGAGGGGAGGGGGCTTTTCTCTATCTACTTTCTTCATGCCACACGTAATTCTGTAGACTTCTATCATGCTGCTTATTCCTCACCTTTTCTCTAAACTAAAAAAATCACCTGGATCATTTTGGTTGCCCTTTTATGAACTTTTTCTACCTCTAGAATACCCTTTCCAGATAAGGGGATCAGAGCTGTCCACAGTATCCCAAATGAGGCTGCACCCTAGATCTGTAGAATGGCATTGTGATATTAGCAGGAAATGACTTCACGAGCCAAACGGGTCCATGGGCTGGAAGTTCCTCATCTTTGGTTTAGACACAACTGTCTAACTATTTCCCCATGCCCTTAAACCCCATGCTACAGGGAGGAATTTGCTCATACCTAGAGGTCTTTATGCAAACATGCCTGATTCAATCTCTGCTGACTTTTTAAAGCTGCTCTCTCATATCTGTAAATGGGTGGGCAGGTCCATACAAATGCTAAATAATCCTTGATTAAATTGTGATTAATGAAGCATCTCAAATTTCACAGCCCATTAAAGAATCACTGAAGAATATTAGCACCAACAAACACCTTAAGAAAAACCACCCAAAGGGTATATAAATAAAGAGAAAGGCAGGATAGATATGCCTAGGATTGCCATGTCTGGTATAGTGACACAGGAGGGAGAATTTCAAAAGAGGCAGCTTCTCCCAGCAAGATGAAGAAGCAAGAGTGTGTTGAAATCTGCCCTTCTGCTAGGGCTAGAGAGAAAGCACTGAAAATGCACAAAAGTGACCTAGTCATTCAGGAATGGGGAACCTTAGGCCAAAGTTCCCTGTGAAGATGGATTGATTTAATAATCTGGGAATTGTGGCTGGTTGGGGGAATAGGGCGTCACCTAACACCTTTCAGCCCCCTTAACAAATAACACCTCCCATAATTATTTTGGGGAAGCCATGATTGTTAAAAGTAGCATTATAGTGCTTTCAGTGTATGGCTTGGCTGTGGCCAACATCAACTGAGCCACCACCATAATTGGGGATATCGAGAGAAGATCCACCAGATCTTAGGTTGCAGGAAGGGTGGCATGGGAGGAGGCTGTCCCTCAAGTATCCTGGACTTAAGCCATTTTGAACTTTAAGGGCCATCATGATCCCAAGATCCATTACCTCTGGTACCTTCGGTCGAGCCTTCTGCATGGAAATAAACTGGTACTCTCTGATGAATGGTGACTCTCATCATGAACCCATCAGGGACTTCGGGGGAGGTATGTGCGGACAGAAGCAATTGATAATTAACTCCTTCCATCACACAACCTTAATGAGGTAGCACAAATTTGGTCCTAATGAACATAGGTTTAACGAAGGCAGCCGCCTCCAGGTAGTGGTTTTGTTCCCTAATTCTTTTCCAGCCTTTTATGGGTTAGAGTTAGAAGAAATGAGAATGTTATTGCCCAATTAGAATTGCTTAATGACCACCCTGTTCATTATTCTTCTCCAAGCAAACACCACGTGCCAAAGTGAAATACTTTCTCCTCCCCTTTCAGTGCAGCATGCTGGGAAATCCTGCTCACCTCCTAGCTGTCTCCAAGCAAAGCAGCAAGGAGTGGGGGAGGGGGGACTGGCTGTGTCGCCCTCCAGCATCCCTTGCAAAGTACTGTCTGTGGTTACAAGGAGGATGTCTGACGAAACTGAAGATTGGAAGATTCAGGACAGATACCGTATTTTTCGCCCCATAAGACGCACCGGCCCATAAGACGCACCTAGATTTTTTGGGGGGAAATACAGGAAAAAAAAATTATTTCCCCCCCAGGTGCGCTGCGCTACACCAGGAGCTTGGGGCATGCTGAGCTCAGCGCGCCCCAAGCTTCTAGGAGCGCGCAAGCAGTCCGCTGCCACCCCAAGCCTCGCGCACCCGGCAGGAGGTCCCACCGGGTGCGCGAGGCTTGGGGCGGCAGCGGACTGCTTGCGCGCACCTAGAAGCTTGGGGCGTGCTGAGCTCAGCGTGCCCCAAGCTTCTGCGTGCGCGCAAGCAGTCCGCTAGTCTTGGGAGAGCCGCGGGGCTCTCCCAGGGCTAGCGGATCGCTGCGCTACACCAGGAGCTTGGGGCGTGCTGAGCTCAGCGCGCCCCAAGCTTCTAGGTGCGCGCCAGCAGTCCACTGCCGCCCCAAGCCTCGCGCACCCGGTGGGACCTCCTGCCGGGTGCGCGAGGCTTGCAGACACTCGCCCGAAGCAGGGGGAGCCCTCCCGAGGGCTCCCCGTGCTTCCGGCGACAGGCTGCCGCCCCAAGCCTCGCGCACCCGGTGGGACCTCCTGCCGGGCGCGCGAGGCTTGCAGGCATTCGCCCCATAAGACGCACCCCGATTTCCCCTTCATTTTTGGAGGGGAAAAAGTGCGTCTTATGGGGCGAAAAATACGGTAAAACAAGGAGTTATTTATGTTGGGTTTTCTTAATATTGATGTGGTGTTTGTAATTATAACCTGCATGGCAGCACATCTGTGAGCTCTTGACAATTCAGCACATCGGAGGTATCCTAACAATTTAACTAATTAGCAGGGGGAGTTTACCTGCTGTACTGAATGCAGCAATGTGATTGGGTAATTGATTATTTGAAAACTGTATGTAAGTTGATCAAGTGCTGTAGTGTGAACTGTTGAGGAATGGTGGTGAGAAGGGGTGCTTTGCAGCTGTTGATTTATTATATATTCAAAAATTAAAAGTGGCAAAGATATTGCAGGCAAGTTTTTATTCCATTGCCCCAGTCGCTGAGCAAACTCGGTTGGCTCAGATCATAGAATCATAGAATAGAATCATAGAGTTGGAATAGACCACAAGGGCCATCGAGTCCAACCCCTGCCAAGCAGGAAACACCATCAGAGCACCCCTGAAATATGGTTGTCAAGCCTCTGCTTAAAGACCTCCAAAGTAGGAGACTCCACCACACTCCTTGGCAGCAAATTCCACTGTCACACAGCTCTTACTGTCAGGAAGTTCTTCCTAATGTTTAGGTGGAATCTTCTTTCTTGTAGTTTGGATCCATTGCTCCGTGTCCGCTTCTCTGGAGCAGCAGAAAACAACCTTTCTCCCTCCTCTATGTGACATCCTTTTATATATTTGAACATGGCTATCATATCACCCCTTAACCTCCTCTTCTCCAGGCTAAACATGCCCAGCTCCCTTAGCCGTTCCTCATAAGGCATCGTTTCCAGGCCTTTGACCATTTTGGTTGCCCTCCTCTGGACACGTTCCAGTTTGTCAGTGTCCTTCTTGAATTGTGGTGCCCAGAACTGGACACAGTACTCCAGGTGAGGTCTGACCAGAGCAGAATACAGTGGCACTATTACTTCCCTTGATCTAGATGCTATACTCCTATTGATGCAGCCCAGAATTGCATTGGCTTTTTTAGCTGCCGCGTCACACTGTTGGCTCATGTCAAGTTTGTGGTTAAAATTCATCTTGTTTGTTTTGGCCCAGTTCTCTAATCTGTCAAGGTCGTTTTGAAGTGTGATCCTGTCCTCTGGGGTGTTAGCCACCCCTCCCAGTTTGGTGTCATCTGCAAATTTGATCAGGATGCTCTTGAGTCCATCATCCAAGTCGTTGATAAAGATGTTGAATAAGACCGGGCCCAAGACAGAACCCTGTGGCACCCCACTAGTCACTCTTCTCCAGGATGAAGACGAACCATTGATGAGCACCCTTTGGGTTCGGTCAGTCAGCCAGTTACAAATCCACTGAGTGGTAGCATAGTCAAGACCACATTTTACCAGCTTCTTTACAAGAATATCATGGGGCACCTTGTCAAATGCCTTACGGAAATCAAGGTAGGCTATATCCACTGAGTTCCCTTCATCTACCAGGCTTGTAATTCTATCAAAAAACGAGATCAGGTTAGTCTGACATGACTTATTTTTCAGAAATCCATGCTGACTGTTGGTGATCACAGCATTCCTTTCTAGGTGCTCACAGACTGTTTGCTTAATGATCTGCTCCAGAATCTTCCCTGGTATTGATGTCAGACTGACTGGGCGGTAATTATTTGGGTCCTCTCTTTTCCCCTTTTTGAAAATAGGGACAACATTTGCCCTCCTCCAGTCTGCCGGGACTTCGCCTGTTCTCCAGGAATTCTCAAAGATGACTGCCAGTGGTTCTGAGATCACATCTGCCAGTTCTTTTAATACTCTTGGATGCAGTTCATCTGGCCCTGGAGACTTGAATACATCTAAACTAGCCAAGTATTCTTGTACTATCTCCTTAGTTATTCTGGGCTGTGTTTCCTTTGCTGAATCATTTGCTCCAAATTCTTCAGGTCGGGCATTGTTTTCTTTATCGGAGAAGACTGAGGCAAAGAAGGCATTGAGGAGTTCAGCCCTTTCTGTGTCCCCTGTTTGCATTTCACCATCTTCTCCTCTGAGTGACCCCACTGTTTCTTTGTTCTTCCTTTTGCTACGAACATACCCATAAAAGCCTTTTTTGTTGCTTTTAACCTCTCTAGCAAGCCTGAGTTCATTCTGTGCTTTAGCTTTTCTGACTTTGTGTCTACATGTGCTGGCTATTTGTTTGAATTCCTCTTTGGTGGTTTCCCCCCTTTTCCATTTTTTGTACACATCCTTTTTTAATCTTAACTCAGTTAAAAGTTCTTTAGATAGCCACCCTGGCTTCTTTAGGCACCTTCCATGTTTCCGTCTCATTGGTATTGCCTGACGTTGTGCTTTTACTATCTCCCTCTTAACAAACTCCCAGCCATCATGAACTCCCTTTCCTTTTAGTATTACTGTCCATGGGATCTCACCCAGCACTTCCCTAAGTTTTATGACGTCGGCTTTCTTAAAGTCAAGAAATTGAGTCCTAGTATGCTTGGCTGCTCCTTTCCGCTGTATAGTAAACTTCAGAAGAGCATGATCACTCACGCCTAATGATCCTTCCACTTCTACCCCACTAACCAGGTCATCAACATTGGTTAGGACCAGATCTAAAATGCTGATTCAAGAATTTGGACAGGTTGCAGGTTTTAAGTTGAATAAGATGAATACCAAGGTTCTAGAGAAAAATTTAACTATGAATGAGAGAGAAGTTTCAGGAGGAGACAGGACTAACATTGGTTAAAAAAGTGAAATACTTAGGGGTTAACATGACTGCTAAAAATGTGAACTTATTCAAGGATAATTATGAAAAATGTTGGACTGAAGTGAAAAAGGACTTAAAAGTATGGACAAATTTGAAGTTATCATTGTTAGGCCGAATTGCTGTGATAAAAATGAATGTGCTGCCAAGGATGTTATTTTTGTTCCAAACATTGCAAATTTGGGATAAGATGGATTGTTTCAAGAAGTGGCAGAAGGATATTTCTAGATTTGTTTGGCAGGGCAAGAAGCCTCGAATAAAATTTAAGATATTAACGAATGCTAAAGAAAGAGGTGGCTTTGCCCTGCCAGACTTTAAACTTTATTATGAATCAGCCGCTTTTTGTTGGCTGAGAGAATGGCTGCTTCTTGAAAATATTGAAGTGTTGGATTTAGAAGGTTTTAACAATGTATTCGGATGGCATGCATATTTGTGGTATGATAAGGTAAAAGCACATAAAGCATTTAAAAATCATATTGTTAGAAAAGCATTGTTTAATGTTTGGATAAGATATAAGGATTTGTTAGGGGAAAAAACCCCAAGATGGTTGTCACTAATGGAAGTGAAGGCACAGAAAAAACTCAATATGGAGGCCAAATGGCCGAAATAGTGGGAAATTCTGGAACAAGATGGAGAGAGAATAAAATTGCAGAGCTTTGAAAAATTGAAAAACAAAGTGCGAGATTGGCTCCATTACTATCAAATAATGGAGGCATACAAATTGGACAAAAAAGTTGGTTTCCAGGTGGAAAAATCAAAATTGGAAACAGAATTGTTAGATCCAAAAACCAAGAATTTGTCAAGAATGTATAACTTGCTGTTGAAATGGAACACTCAGGATGAAACGGTGAAATCAGCTATGATTAAATGGGCACAAGACGTTGGACATAACATAATGATGGCTGACTGGGAACGGTTATGGACCACAGGCATGAAATTTATGGCATGTAATGCCTTAAGAGAAAATTTAATGAAAATGATTTATAGGTGGTACATGACACCAGTTAAGCTTCAAAAAATCTACCATTTGCCCGATAATAATGTTGGAAATGTAATGAGACTGAAGGTACATTCTTTCACCTTTGGTGGACGTGCCCAAGGATTAAGGCATTCTGGGAGATGATTTATAGTGAAATGAAAAAGGTATTTAAATATACCTTCCTTAAGAAACCAGAGGCCTTTCTCCTGGGCATGGTCAGCCAATTGATGTTAAAGAAGGATAGAACTTTTTTTATGTATGCAACAACAGCAGCAAGAATACTCATCGTGAAATATTGGAAGACACAAGATTTACCCACCAGGGAAGAATGGCAGATGAAGTTGATGGACTACATGGAATTGGCGGAAATGACTGGCAGAATCCGAGACCAGGGAGAAGAGTTGGTGGAAGAAGACTGGGAAAAGTTTAAAGACTATTTACAGAAATACTGTAAAATTAATAAATGTTAGAAAAATGTTGGAATGAAGTTATATGGCTTTAGTAGAAATGTTATAAGGAATTAAGTATAAATAGATTATTAGTGCATTAAGGGGAAAAATAAGGTTAGAATGTGTTAAGACAATTATAGGATAGAAAACAGAGGAAGATGGAAAGGAATTGCTGGAACAATTAATAGAAGTGGAATACAAAAAGGGAGGTGTGAGGAGGTCGTGGAAATTAGTGAAAGAAAGATAAGATATTGAAATTGGACTGTGTTTTAAATGGTTTTTGTTTTGTTTTGTTAGTTGTATGTTAGTGTTTTGTAGTGTTTTCTTTTCTTCTTTCTTTTTTGTATTGAATTGTAGTATTGTATGTTTTTTCTTCTTTGGTTTTTTGTAGTGTTGTGTTCAATTTGTTGGAAAACTAATAAATATTATTATATATATATAAAAGGACCAGATCTAAAATGGCTGTTCCTCTTGTTGCTTCTTCCACTTTCTGGACAATGAAGTTGTCTGCAAGGCCAGTGAGGAATCTGTTTGACCTTATGCTCTTGGCTGAGTTTGACATCCAACAAATATCCGGGTAATTGAAGTCCCCCATTACTACTATCTCCCTTCCTTTTGCATGCTTGGCCATCTGTTCCAGGAAGGCATCATCTATGTCCTCCGTTTGGCTTGGGGATCTATAGTAAACTCCCATAATGAGGTCTCTGTTATTCTTCTCTCCCTTAATTTTAACCCAAATGCTCTCACTTTGGCTTTGAGGTTCTAAATCGTGGATCTCTTCACAGGTATACACATCCCTGACATATAACGCCACTCCTCCTCCTTTCTTGTCTGGTCTGTTTCTCTGAAATAGATTGTATCCCTCCATGATTACATTCCAATCGTGGGACTTATCCCACCAGGTTTCAGTGATGCCTATTATGTCATATTTAGTTTGCTGTACCAAGAGCTCAAGCTCATCTTGTTTATTTCCCATCCTTTGCGCATTAGTGTACAGACATTGAAGTCCATTAATCATTCCCCCGTGTCTCTTATTTAAGGATTTTTTCCTCCCACCACTAGGTCTGCGTGCTGTTTGCTCCATTTGGTCTATGACATTTGGATGATCATCTTCATCAATTGATAGACTCCTACCTTCAGGAGCACTGTCTCCCTCCCCCACATTAGTCAGTTTAAAGCCCTCCTGATGAGGTTTCTGAGATTTTTGGCAAAAACATTCCTCCCAACTGTTGTGAGGTGCAGCCCATCCCAACAATTTTGTCATGCAGCGCATGGCTGGACTATGGAACTTCCAAAGGAGGTGGTGATGGTTGCCAACTTGGAAGACTTCCAAAGGGGGTCAGGCAAATTCATGGCGGATTCAGCTGTGGATGGCTGCTAGTCAGGATGGCTCTGCTCTGTCTCCACTGTCGGAGGGGGTTTGTTCGGAGAGAGGTTCCTGGGAATGACAAGTGGGCAGAGGGCTGCTCAGGTCCAGTTTGCAGGCTTCCCTCAGGCTGCTGGCTGGCCATTGGGAGAACAGGAGGCTGGACTACATGAGCCATGGGCCTGATCCAGCAGGACTCTTCTTATGTTTTTAAGTTCTCCTGATTTGTTTTGTTTTCACCATCCGTGGCAACTGATCCCTGAGGAAGAAAGGTTAAAGTGCTTGCGGGTTTTCATTTTAGAATAAAAGGCAGGTGAGCAAAGACATGAGCCAGGTGTATAAAATTACATCTGATGTGGAGCAAAGGTCACCGAAGAGATGCTTGCCGTTTGCCCACCAGCATCTCCCCAGGACCCCGTCTAGATGCCTCCGAAGTCCACTAGGCATGAGATGGGTTGCTCTGCCTGCTCAGTCCTGCTTCACTGTATGAAGCAGGAAAAGTCCTGTCCAGACAAAGGGACAGCTCTCTCTGGCTTTCTGAGGACTCCGTGTCCCAGTCCCTCTTTTGCAGCTCCTCTGTTCCACTCCCCCTGCCACCTGCTTTTCAGATTCTATGGGCACTGAGCATGCTCAGGCTGAATTAGACTGCTTTGGAGGGTTCCTTGGGGGTGGGGTGGGGTGGGGAGAGAGTGCATGGAGGGTGCATAAGTAGATGGCACGTACAGCATGAACATTGGAAATAGAAGGGGTGTGTGTGTTTCAGATAATGCTGCTTTTAGAAAGGCAAAAAGCTGCCCAAGGGAAGAGGCCCTTTTATGTGGAACCAGTGAAGCTTCGGTGATTGAGGTAACTAATGGGAAATGGGGAAGGAAGCCCAACACAGACAGTTCTGCCGACGAGGAAGAGAGATGAAGATACCAAAGATTGGCTGGGATCACTGAGTAAAACCCTTAAGCGCCCCTGGGAAGCAGTGTTCCTTCTAAAAAGTCTCTGATGCCTTGGTGGATTTAATTCAGAAGGGATTTACATACTAAAATGCCTGTGGCAGAGCAGAGGAAAGCGGGCTGGGCTGGGGGGCAGAATTGCAGGGCTCATTTGGATCTGGAAGCCAGAGACAACCCACCCCCCAACATGATGGTCACACAGGGGAGCAGCAAACCTGTTGAGATACGGAGAAGGAAGAGGAGAAACAGCTGCAAGGGCTGGAAAGAGGGTGGGGGCAAATCTTTGGATAACTGGCCGGGGGGGGGGCATTTATCCACATTTGAGCTCATCTGGGAACTTGAACCACTTTCTGCTGCAAATACTAAGCGCCCCACTCTCCAGCTGCACCTGCTTCCAAAGAGTGGCCACATCCACAGTATGCACTGAACCCCCCCCCCCAACTACTATACTACTTAAACCATCCTGCTTCCCCCAAAGAATCCTGGGAAGGGTAGTTTGTAAATGGAGAGCCCTCTTCTTCTCACAGAGCTACAGCTCCTGGAGTTCACTGGGGAGGGAGGGGATTGATGCTTAAGTCATTCTGGGAATTGTAGCCCTGTGAGCAGATTTCCTCATAAATTCCTGTGCCCGGAAGCTGCAATCCCCAGGATTCTTTGGGGGGAGACCATGACTGTTTAAAGTGCTAAGGCAGTGCTTTAAACATCTAGCACAGATGTGGCTTTTGAGCAGCAGTGGCTCTGGATTTCGCACAGCCCTTTGGCAAGACGCCCTTGCCCCCGCCTCCGTCAGAGGGTCTGCCTCTTTGCCATGATGAGCCACAGCTCCTCCAGCCACTCCTCCACCTCCTCCTTGCTCCCACTGGCTAGGCCAAAAGCCTGTGTTCATCACTCTTGTCTGAGGAGAAGCAAGGAGGTTCACTTCTGGATACGTAACAGTTCCCATGAAGAAGAGGAGGGCTTGGTCTGGTGGCAAAGTGGCTCTTGGGGTACAAACCATCAGCAGATGCCTGGACACCAGCCCAGACCATGTGCTCCGGTTTTTAGGCAGGCTCCGCAGTAGCCAATCAACAGTCGGTGCAAAGTCCCAGTTAGCAGTTTGGACAAGGAGTGCTGAGGCATTCTCACTTAGCTGCCAAGTACTCTGGGTGACTTGGCCCAACCACCTGCTCTCAACCTAGCTTACCTCACAAGCTTGTCCTGAGGCTGATAGCCAATGGGGAGAGCCCTCTTTGGCTTGATTCCTGCATGCAAGTTTCCCACAGGCATCTTGCTTGCCATTGAGGGAACTGGATGAGCCATTGGCCTGATTCTTGTCTCTCTCTCCTCACCTGGCTTCCCTGAGAAGGAAGGTCATGGGCTGCTGTGTCATCACCACTGGCAAGTCACCCAGGCCATGCATCTGTTGCCCTCCATATCACTGGGCTGCATGTGAACCAGCCAAGTGGGGATAATGGTGGCAGCCTGATGAAGCCATAGCACAACATAGCCAATCAGAGGGGGTTATGGGATCACCTGACTTCCCTGGTCAGGAGGATCAGGAGCCAGAAGGATAATCAGAACTCTTCAAGCTACAGTCGAGAATTGTTTTCCTCCTTCAACTTGCAGACCTCCTGATCACCTTTCCTGGCTCAGGTGTGACACCAACCTTGTGGCTCCCTCAACTCACACAGTGACCCTTCAGCTTTGAGAGGATTTTGTGAGTATCTAAACAGCTGGCTGCTCCTTCTAGTTTATTTTTTTCAAAAAACACCCAACTCGCCCCCCGGGATGTTTAGAGTTAAATCAAGAGTGCAGATGCCTTGATCAGAGCAGAGAAAGAGAGGTGAAAAGCCCACCATGTTATGACTATTAAGATGAAAAAGTATGACAGCCGCAACATCCAGTCTTTTTTTTTTTAAAAAAAAGGAAAAGAGCACTTTAAAAGACAGAGAAATTTCCCCAGGAAATTGCACTATCCATCAAAGCCCCTGTCGGTTACTTAAACGCTGGAATGGCACAGGTCTAGTCAAAACACCTTGGCTCCATCAGCTGAGCAGAAATGAAATTTCAAAATCCATATAAAATAAACAAATGAGGTTTTGACAAAAAAAACATTCAAATGTGGCTACATTTTCTTGACAGGCCATTTGATCCTGTTAGCAATATAGTTTCCCTTTCCCAGTGAATGAAATGAATTAGCTGGCTATGGAAGGGAGACTTGGGGCAAATTTCATGGGCGAACGCCTTTGGTATTGCAGAGGGAGCTTTGGCACTCACAGCTGTTTCCTGGAAGACTCTTTCCTGGTCTTTTCACCCTCTTTTCTTCTGCTCAGCTCCTGTTCCAGCCAAGCAGGGATCAAGTAGCCAGCATGATGATGCCACAGCACAGCATAGCCAATCAGATACAATTACTGGATGACATCATAATAGCATATCAGACCACAGGAAATGCTTCCTGCCTTTATTCTGAAGGGAGAATATTTACTCCCAGCTTCAAGGCCTCCCCAGTTATTGCTAAAGTGGGTAGGTTTTGCAGGAGGCATTGCTTATTTTCATATATCTCCTGCATCTGGGCTCATTATTTATTAAGCTATATTTTGATCCAACCATCCTTTCAAGGAGCTTCTCCAGTTTATCATCGTAACAACCCTGTTTTAGGGCAGCTAGGCAGAGAGTACGCCTATAAGGGACCCCTATATGGGACGCATAGTCTCCACTGGCCCACATCTCTGAGCAAACCTCTGTGATAATTTCGAGTCCAAGAAGCGAGGTCATCACATTTGGGCATTTTCTGCCCATCACAGGTGGAAGGGGACAGGGAAACTCTGAGTACGATGGCATCTTGAGTCTCCTCAAACTCAACATCACAAAGGAGGTCTGGGGAAAAGGATGCTCATCAGCAGCATTCCTTGCGCCGTTTGTGCCTAGCCTACTTTGCAAGGTCATTGTGCGGATGAAATGGAGGAAGCACCAAGAAAGTGGAAGGAGAAGATGCAGGTTGGTTGTGAGCAAGGTAAGGGCAGCTGCACGTGGCAACATGGCATGGCAACCTGGCCCTCCGACTCCGGGTTCTACCCAGGAGTCCACACAACTGTCGTAGGGATGCGCCCGTTACCAACCAGCCAGTTTCAGCTCGGCCATGTTTCTAATTGAACCTCTGACCTGTTGCAACCAAGTATTCCTCCCTTGGAGTGGTTTGGGCGATGGGAAATGGGATGACGGACCCTCGGTCATTCCATACTCTGTGAACTTTTGCTTGGGCAGAGAGGCAGGACTCAGTGACTTCTTTCTAATCCAGTTTGGGTGGGGGTAATGCAAGGAAAGGTGTTAGCAAAGCACATAATATTAGAGGGAGGGTTTTTTTGGTTTTTTTTAGGGCGCCCTCAGAATAATTCATGGGGAGAGCAGGCTTCACTCAGCTGGGCCTCCAAAAGCACAGGAAATTATTTCCATTGCTTCATGTTTGGCTGGCTTACTCCTAAAACTATTAGTGGAGTAAGCAGAGTTCTTCAGATGGCACATTGTATGACTTATCAATAAATGCACCTTCTTATAAATCACCTCACTAGAGGGCAGGTAGAAGAATCCTAGTCTTTCCCCTGAAAAGTCAGTTTTAAGAACCCAAGAAGAGCCTTTCTGGATCCGGCCAGTGGCCCATCTGGTCCAGCCTCCTGTTCTCCCCATGGCCAGCCAGGTGCCTGTGGGAAACCAGCAAGCAGGATTCAAGCACAAGAGCAGCCCTCACAGCTCCAGTGATTCCCAGCAACTGGTATTCAGAAGCATCACTACCATCAACTGTGAATGCAGACAATAGGCATCAATAGCCCCCTCTTCCCTTAATCTGTCTACTGCTCTTTTAAAGCTATCTAGGTTGGTGGCCATCACTGCCTCCTGTGGCAGGGAGTTCCATAGTTTAACTATGCACTGGGGAAGAAGAAGAGGGGAGGAGCAGAGGCGGGTGCTCTAGCTTCTTAGTGGGCATCCTTTCTCACTGAGAGGGAGGCTGCGGTCACAGCAATACAGCCTGCTGCTGCCTCTCATAGACTAAGCCAGGGGTCAGCAACCTTTTTCAGCCATGGGCCAGTCCACCGCCCCTCAGACCATGTGGGGGGCCGGACTATATTTTGAAGAAAATTAATAAACAAATTCCTATGCCCCACAAATAACCCAGAGATGCATTTTAAATAAAAGGACACATTCCACTCATGTAAAAACACACAGATTCCTGGTCCAGATTTAGAAGGCGATTGGGCCGGATCTGGCCCCCGGGCCTTAGTTTGCCTACCTATGACCCAGGCAATCACCTCAATGCATTGAGAAGACTACGCCATGGGTAGGCAAACTAAGGCCCGGGGGCCGGATCTGGCCCAATCGCCTTCTAAATCTGCCCCATGGACATGTTTTTACATGAGTAGAATGTGTTCTTTTATTTAAAATGTATTTATACCCTGTCCATCACGCTGGGTTTCCCCAGCATCTCTGAGCAGCTTCCAACATATATCAAAACATAAGAAAACATTAAACATTAAAAAGTTCCCTATACAGGATTGTCTTCAGGCAGCTTGGGGGCCAGATAACTCCATACCCTTCAGCATTTCTCCCATGAAAACAGGGCCATCCTAAGGAAAAGCAGGACACTCTGTGATCAAATCAGAAACCGGAATGACTTCTCTAAATCAGGGACGTTCCTGGAAAATGGGGACACTTGGAGGACCTGACATTGGTTGCTCTGCTTGCTTTTGTCTCTGGCCCAGCCCACCACGGACATGTGGTCCGCCCCTGACATATGTGTCACACAGGCCACTGATCCTTCCCTTGGCAGCTCCTGAGCACCACACAGCTGGCTGAGCCAGCAGGCCGCAGGAAACAAGCTCCTGCAGATCCTGGCACAGAAATGTTCCCCACCCCCACCCCTACTCGACTGCACACCTGCAGAGACCAGCAAGAGAGCAGAAGGACCTGCGAGGCAGAATCCAGCACTGCCTCCTTGGACAATTGTGCCCCCCCCCCAAGTGTGTATGGCAAAGCCAGCAAACAAGAGACGCAGCATGAAATAACTGCAGATAATTAAAGGATTGGAGAGCCGTATCTCGGGAGAAGCAGGGAGTTTTTCATTATCCATAAATAGCTCTCTTTGCAGAACTGCTTAACTCCTCATTCCTTTGCATGTGCACTCGCTCACAGAAGTGTGGCTCCCACAAAGGCAGCGTTTGCATTTGCAGAAGGTGGAAAGTTCATGGGTGCACTTAAAAGCCCATCTGAATATGCAGAGCCCTTCGGGTGGCTTGCCCCATCTGGGTGTGGTTTCCCAAATGTTGCCTTGTGGCCAGTTTGGACCCCCCTGGTGGGCCAAGACTGGCTTGCGGGCCAGAGGCTCCACACCCCTGGTCTACACTGACTGGCAGCAGCTCTCCAGTTTTTCACACAAGAGATGCCAGGGATTGAACCTGGCAACTTCTGCATGCCAAGCAGATGTTCCATCCCTGAGCTATTATCCTTCAGCTAAAAATAATGTAAGATTCTGGTCCTCATGAACTGCCCCCCCCCCAATACAGCAAACAGCATGGCCTGCCACAAAATATTGGAAGTGTAGAATGCTCCTGTTCAGGGTTCCAGCCCAGGTTGGTAATCTGGCTGGTGTGTTTGCTCCAGGGAGGAAGGGGGTGGCTTCCTTCGTCTTCCCATGAATTGCACTTCCACATGCACATCCCCCCACCTCCTGTGCTGTTGAAGCAGGCAGTGCCAGGTGAGGGCTGCACAGCAGAAGATGCAGGGCATATTGGTAAAAGGAGCATGAAAGGGACACAAGAAGCCGTTGGCACATGGCCCTGCTCAGGGCCACTGGGGATCAGAGCACCATAGCAGGGGGCTGAGTGAGGGGGTGAGAGTCAGTTCCAACACTGGCACTAAGCCCAGAAGTGTCTGGCACATGAGCAGCAGAGCACTGCAATTGGCTTTGATGGTTCTTGCACCATAAGACTGCAAGGCCTTTTTCTTAATCTGGAACCAAATACCAGAATATAAAAGATGTCGCAGGACATCTTTCTTGCCATTTAAGATTTGTTCTTTCTATGGAGGAAGCTGCCTTGCCCACAGTTTTGTATGCCTAGGTTATGTCCAGGTCAGATTACTGCAGTGTTCTCCACATGGGGCTGCAGCTGAAGATGGTTTGGCAACTGGTACTTCTACAGAAAAAGAGTGAGGCAGCTAGTGGGAGTTGGGCCAGGATTCTGCATTGGTTACATGGGCTGCCTCTGTCCTTATCAGGCTTCTGGGAGGTGCTGGGATTGGCCTTTAAAGCCCCCCATCAGGGAGTCATTGGCAGTGGGTGCTACAGCCCTGAAAGTTCAGATTTGAGTCTTTGGTCGGGATATCAGACAATTCCTATGGAAATGGGAACGGGAATTGCTAATGTTTGCTTATTTGTGCCATGTGCATAAAAGAAACCCATCCCGTTATCAATATTCGCTGTTGCTGCTGTTTTCTTTCCTCAAATTATACATAATTGCATGCACATGCAGCCATTTACAATGTGTTTCCTTGGCACTGAAATTGATGGAGTGGAGCAGAAAGCCATGCCTTCTTGCATCCCTAGTCTTGAGGGTCTTTTGGAAAGCTCACGGATAAAGAAGCAATGTGACCTCATGGAGAGCCATATTCCAGAAGTACTGGGGACACCACCCAAAAAGCCCTGTCCCCAGTACCCATCAGCCTAACCTCTCTTATTGAAGGGCCCATGGAGCAGGACTTCCAGCAGAGATTTTGGGTGAGATCTCACCCCAAACTGGAGCGATCCTGCCTGAAATTGGTGCAGATGGCAGCACCACTTCTTTTTCAGCAGCAGATGGGGCACATTGCGCAGTGCTGGTGGTGGCAGTGGCGGCAGCAACAGTGACAGCGGCGGCAGGAGCAGGGGCAGGGTGGCACTTCCCATTTCTCCTCACACGGAAAAATGGGATACCCCCAAAGGGGGGTATAAATGCAAGCAAGGAAGGACGGCTGAGCAAATGGAAAACCCTGGAACTGACAAAAGCATTATTTCACGTTTGACTGTTACCGATGAGGAAGTCAGGTCTTGCAAACCCAAATAAGGATGGATCCCATTTTAATGCTGAACTGGAGCAAAGTGGACCTTCTAAGGATCCTACCAAATGTTCCCTCTTCAACAGAAGATGCACAAAGTCTACTGAGCTGAATATTGTGTGTAGTTACTCTGAACTCCTTTTCTTCTCTTATTAGCACCACAGAAGCCTTTCCTACAAGTTTCCCAGGCTTCCTTCATAGCTGAGAGTTGATGACAAAACATTGCTTTTTCGGAAAGGGGTGTGGACTGGGGCTGCAGGATGGGGAAAGTGGTGGTGGCTGACCACTTGCTTCTATGGAAACAATGGAGAAGACAACTTGCCGTCTTAAGTTCTCAGAGTTACATATTTGCTGAAAAGCAGAGGGCTGTCCTGACCAGGAACAACATGAAAGGCCTTGGGAAATTTGTGCATCTGCATTGTACCAGGGAGCTTGGTATCTGCAGGAGGTTACCAAGGATGACTCCTGCTCCAAAACATGATGCTGCCCATCTTCACCCTAAAGTGGTACATTCCTTTACACCACATCAGGACTCAGCCACCTGATTCTACCAACATCCATCAGCCACCTGATTCTACCAACATCCATGGTGCCAGTGGACTTACCTTGTGTGTGAGATCTTGCTGGTACCAAGGAGAACTCTGTGGAACAGCATCAAGACACCATATATCTGGTTCTAATGGAGGTCCCTCTTGTTATCGTTTTAATAAATCCCCCATTACAGAAGCCAGGGCCATCTCTGAAAGCCTGTTAGCAATTAATACAAATTCATTAGCCAGCCGGCCTCCATATCTGTGGCACTGTCCTGCCCTCTCAGACACAATAAATCCACTCAAATGGGCTTTTTAATCATTGCCTAGCAGAACTCCAAACACAAGGATGGTTAATTATAATGGAAGCCAATTGCCTTTTTGATATCCTTTACTGTTGAAATCATTTGCAATTATCAAATTACATTCTGCCAACTGGCTTGCCTCAAGGGGTCAGTCTGTTAGCAAGCCTAGGGAGGCCATATGAGCATATGGGGGGGGGAGTATAAATATGGATGTTGAGTGACAACAAGATGTCAACCAGGAGATTTGACAGGAGAGAGTGTAAGGTTTAGATGAGACAAAAGATCCATCTGCGCCAACAGTCTCTGGCTAAGTATGAGCAGCCGAGGGTTTGGGCCCCACCAAGCAAGGGATGAAAGAGATGGTCCTGTTCCATGGATGTCCCTGGCCCCAGGCATTCAACCGTCCGCTGCAGGGATGGGGATCCCAGGCCCCTCCAGGTGTTGCTAGATTCCAGTTCCCATCAGTCCCAGCCCAAGACATCTTGGCACCTGAGCTGAACCACCAATGGGCACCCCCCCCCCCAGTTTAGTGAATGTGGGAGGGCGGGACTATGTGCCACACCAACAGATAACTGGAAAGAAATAAAATTTAAAATAGATAGAGGGCTTGTCCAGACTTCCTTTTGTGCCACACTTTCCAGGCACAGATCTGTGTTTTAAAGCTCCAACTGCCCCCTCCCCCCGTCTTGGTGCTTTCCCTGGGGAAGCCTGTGATTTAACACTAAATTGAGGCAAACAACAATCCACAGAAAACCCAATTGCCATTTGCTCAAATTCAGTAGTCAAATGCAGGTTTTTCGGGGAAAGCACCAGGACAAAAAACAAAACAAAAAAAACAAAAAACCCCGCCCTGCCCAGACATGGAGCTTTAAAAGCTATACCTGTGCCTTGAAATGTGGCACAAAAGGCAGTCTGGAAAAAACATCTTTGTCTTACACCCTACAGTTCAAAACAAGGCATCTGACCCTCATATGCAAAACGGCCACCTTTACATTGCTTGGTGCCTTGCAGTTCCACACCAGAGAGACAGGGTGAATTTCACAGCTAAGTCTGCCAGTCTATGCACTCTGGTGTGTGAGTGAGTACAACTGAACTTAGACTGACTCTGAATAAGCATCCATAAGTTTATGCTGTGGATCCTAAAGACTGACTGACATGAAGCAACTAAGCAGAGCAACTGGAGAAAGGAAAAATTAAAGAAATACTTTTTTAAAAAATGAAATCAAAATGCCCAGGCCACAGTCACTCCACCATGATTTCTTCTCTTCAAATTAAATACAAATGATTGTGCCATCCCTAGGTCCCCAACATCAGGCAAGAGGCAGGAAAAAATGAAATGTTGTATATTCATAGAGCTTTTACAGACATTATCTCAGAAATCCTTACAACCACTCTGTGTTATGCAATCTCACAATGTCGGGGGCCACTAGGGGCGCATTGGAAGATGGCCGACAATACCATCTCTCCAACCCACACGGGGTAATTAAGAGGCTGTTATGAGAGTAGGCAGCCTCCCTTGTTGCCCCAAGGAAATGGGGAACACTGCCCTTGCCTGCTGTGCCCATAAATCACCCCCTAATTCGAAAGAAGGGGGTGAGGGCCCTAGGCAGAATGCCCCCATGTGGACCTCGGCTCTCCTGGACGCTGTCTCTGATCGCGCACTAGCTGCAGCAATTTGGAATAATTAATTACAAAAGAAGCAAATGCACATATTTCAAGTGAAGAAGGGGAGTGAAGTCTGCTAATTTAAGTGACCTCTGCGAAAGCAGACGACGGGTTGGAAAAACAGGAATATTTTACGATGGATACACCAAAGGCTGGGTATGTTGACAACGGGACTGAATGGGGGGGACGACCTTTTTTAACTTTCCTTCTATGTGATTTACAAGAACCCCTCCTCATTAGAACCATCGGTTGAACTGACCCAAGCAGGATGATTAAGGTCTGTGTGGAGATAAACTTTAACCAAAAGTATGCTTTATGGAGATCGAGAAGCAAGCTTTTGGAATGGCGCAGCAATTAATTTGGAGTCGCCATCTTGCCAAAGGATTTATAGCGGGGAAGAGGAACGGACTTGTTTTCAGACTGCATTCCTCGTGAATCTCCTCAGAGGTTTTGAGAAAGGAGGTAGATTGGTGAAGATTAATGACGCTATGACTGTTTTGATGTATGGAAGTGATGTTATATGGAAAACGTCTGGATATGGCTACTGGATAAAAAAAATAATATCCACGCAGGATTACAAACTGTTCTAACCAGCTTGTGGAGACTGTCAGAGGTCACAAAGAGAAAGGAAAAATATATGAAAATAACAACAAGAGATGTGGAAAAACAATAAGAAAGGACTGGATAGAACTGTGAACACCATAAGGTTAGATTTGTGGACATTAAAACAGCAGTAAGAAGCAAGAAGTTGATTGGATCCTCTTCGGAACTTGAAATATGGGTACCCCCAACAAAATTTTAAAATTCGGCTGTGTAATTTGGAATTTATGTAATTTGGTTTGATTTGATGTGATTGGTCAGTTAATAAAAAATTATTCTTCAAAAAAAATATCTCACAATGTCCTGTACAAGCTAGGTTCCCCTCTCTTATTTTCTGGAGCGGGAGGGGAAGACACCAGGAACAGTCCAGAATGCTGCTCGTATGCTTCTGTCACTGTTTTCTGGTTGACTCCAGCAAATCTCATAAGATCTTGGAAGAGCTGGGGTCACCACAGGGGTAACAGGGGAGAAGTTTGCATCCACAATAAACCACCCTGAGCACATTCTACAATTTTGCTCCATTTCCCACTCCCTCAAGATAATGGACTTGAAGTCAAGACTGCATCCTCTTTGCTCTCCCAGTGTTTGGGTTCTGGGGTCCTCACTTGTCGGTTGCCCACCAATATTGCAGTGGTACACTTAGATAACTTTAGGTCCTGGGCTTAATGGTCTTATGGAGCAGGGGACTATTGAGATGGTCATGTAGGTTACTTCACTTCCATCAAATGGCTCTTTAGATGGTAGTCTTTACTATTTCTCCTGCTCTGAAATGAGATCAACCAGCCCTGCTGCCTTTGAGGTCCCCTCTTGCTTATTCTGTTTAATTGAGTCCTGGATGTCTGCCCCAAAGTCTGACTCAAATAGCATCACTTCACCAAATTGACACAATAGGAGCAGGCAGCTGCTCCCAGCAAACTTGTTGGTGATGATGGTCTTCCACTGATGTTGTGACTCCTGATAGGTGAGTCCCGAAGGAGTTTCACCTCCATTGTTCTGGTCTCCTAGCAACAATGCTCACCAAATTCAAAGCCTAGGGGCAGTTTCAACAACATAGGACTATTAATGGGCACAAGAAAGACACAGCTCCGATTACCTAGTCATAATGCAATCTCCGAATCACTGGCAAATGGATTTTGCCTGTGGTCAGATTAATGTATTCTAAGAGTTCACTCAAGGACGGGGATCTGGCTGCCAGTAACGTAGGGCTTGAATTGACTCTTGGACAAAAGCTCTTATTATTATTATTTTTAATGAAATTGAAATTAAGAAGAATTCACACAGAAGAGGATAGGGGGCTGCCACTTTCCAGTATGGCAAATTATAGCCTTCTTAAATTGTGGCACCCAGAACTGGACATAGTACTTATTTGGCAACATGGTGCCCCAAGAGAGGAGAAAATTTGGCACCCTCACCCAATCTCACCTTCCTAAGTTGCAACTCAGTCATCTGTCTGACTGTGGTCTAACCTTGAGTAGGTGTCCATATAGGTTTTCTTATTCTTATTCTTATTTTGCACCCCCTTGGAAGTTTGCCCTGTGTGAGGCAACCGTCCACACCTCGCTAAATCCATCACTGCAACACTCCAGATGGGGTCTGACCAAGGCAGACTAGAGCGGGACTATTTCTTCCCTTGATCTGGTCATTATACTTCTGCTCATGCAGCCTAGAATTGCATTAGCTTTTTCCGCTGCGGCTATTATCTCATGTAAGAAAACCTGAATAGGAATTAACTGCAATCCTACACATCTGCTCAGTAGTAAGACCCACTGGGTTTCATGGGGTCCACTCCCAACTAAGTGTGCAGCAAAGGTGAGGAACCCTTTGCGTTGTGAAGGCAGCTTTCTCTTGCAGGGAGCCGTCCAGGCGCCACAGGCCAGTGGAGGCAGAGGTAAAAGTGGCCAGGCAGTGGAGGGGACTCTTGCCTTTGTATAGCTGGCACACAGCCACAAAAGGTCAGAGGCATAGATGTCAATTTACAGATTTGAAAATAAGGGACTAGCAGCCTTGAAAATAAGGGATCAGCAGCCAAAATAAGGGACCTGCAGCCTCACCTGTTCCAGGCACTCCAGTCTTCCTGTCCTCCTGCAGTCTGGTCAAACTCATGCTGGTAGCTTCAAGAACACTGAATCTGAATCAGTGTTGAACAATAGAATCTGACTCACATGCACCACAAGGCCTATGCAGCCTCAACTTAAGATGGCTCCCCAGCCTGGCTTTGCACTGTAAAGTTTGCAGCAGCACGTGCAACAAAATGGCATCCAGCATTCAAAAACGCCCTCAGCTTGCATTAACTAGCCACACACACACACAGCCTTCCCCCCTCGCCACAAGATCGCCAGTCACCCACCATTTTAGTCAACCAGCTCTTTTCTTTTCCCCCATAAGGCAATCGAAGGAGCCTCCAAAACAAATTCAAAAGCCCCCCTTCCCACGAGATCTCCTTTCCTTTCCCCCCATCATGTGCCCCCGCTCCAGACAGACCTTTTCGCCGGCAAGGGTGAGTGGACCGTTGATGACGTATCCATCCGATTCCGATCCGAGCCCCTCTGAGCCAAAGGCAGAAAGCCCAGCCAGCAGCCAAACGAAGCCTCAAGGAAAACCACCGTCACCTCTCCACTGGGAAGCGCTGAGCAAAGGCGAGTCCCCAGGGAATGCAGCCGATTTGATCAGCACAAGGCATGCAAGCTCCACCCCCCAATCGTTCTTAGACTTCTTATTGGGTGAGCAACACAGCCAAGCAACACAGTTGGAGCCTCCCTCCTCCCTGGCCGGCAGGGAGGGAGGGAGAGGAGCTGCTTCCTTTGAAATTTAAGGGACATCATTTAAGGGACATTTAAGGGACGTCCATCAATAAGGGACAGCACCGGGACATGGCGCTGGAATAAGGGACTGTCCCTTCAAATAAGGGATGCTTGACAGCTATGGTCAGAGGTCTACTGACACCCAGCTCTCTATTCAATGAAGCAAGAGACATTCTCCCTGCTGAAGGACATCTTTCAGCCAGGCTGACACACTCAAGCAGGGCGTGGGGCAAGGCTGGTTAGAGGTGTGGCTTGAGGTGGGAGGCATAGCCTAGAGAGAGTCCTGAGGCCCAACAGGGAAGCCTGGGGGACACATTGGGCCCCTTGGTCAAAGGCTCCCCAAGCCTGCTGCATAGGATTGCATCCTCAGATAAATAGGAATAGCCTTCCCTTCTCGCTGGCTAAGAATAATGTGTGCCTCAAAAGATGCGGGACATAATATACAAATGACGGACTGCGAGAGGCTGTGGAAAACTGATCTGAAATTTACGGCATGTTCTTCATTGAAAGAAAATCATATGAAAATGATGTATTGGTGGTACTTAACCCCAGTTAAACTAGCAAAAATGTATAGAACAAGTACCAATACATGCTGGAAATGCAAAGAAAAAGAGGGTACCTTTTATCACATGTGGTGGAACTGTGATGTAATCAAAAAAATATGGGAAATGATATATAATGAAATGGAAAAAATGTTCAAATTAACTTTTGTTTAAAAACAACAACACGGAGGCTTTTCTACTAGGAATTATAGGTATCGAGAATGCAAAAGATCAGAAGAAACTATTTATGTATGCTACAACGGCCACCCAGATGCTGCTAGCCCAGAGATGGAAGGAAGTGACATCCCCGACCAAAGAAGAATGGTAAATCAAGTTGGTAGACTATGCCGAGATGGCAAAATTAACTGGGAAGCTCAGGAACCAAGAAGACAAGAAATTTTAAAAAGAATGGGAAATGTTTATAATATATATACATAATCATTTGTAAACAGGTTAAAACATTAGCAGGATTTTAAATATACTTGTAATGGAAACAACATATAATTTAGGATAATGACAACTTTGGAGAAGTATTGTTGTGCAGATGAAAACAGAAGTAAGAGGACCTATGGATGAGATGGGGTGAAGTCAGGAGATTCAGAGCAATCTTGATATGTGAATGTGTATGACACTTTGATGTAAGTTTAGTCTTTATTCTTTTTCATTTTTGGTTTTACTTTTTCCTGCCCCTATATATAGGGTGCCTCTTCTCTGGAAGTGGGCATGGCAGCCACTTGGTTGCTTCTATATTTCATAGAATCCTATAACTGTAGAGTTGGAAGGGACCTTGAGAGTCATCTAGCCCAACCCTCTACAATGCAGGAATATCAACTAAGGCATCCCTGACAATTGGGTATCTAACCTCTGCTTAAAAACCTCCAAGGAAGGAGAGTTGACCCCCCATCCTCCCAGGGAGACCATTCCAAAGTCGAATAGCTCATACTGTCAGAAAGTTCTTCCTGGTGTTTAATCAGAATCTCCTTTCTTATAACCTGGAGCCATTGGTTCGAGTCCTGCCCTCTAGAGCAGGAGAAAACAAGCTTGCTCCCTTCATGTGACAACCCTTCAGATATTTGAAAATGACTATGATATCTCCTCAGTTTTCTCTTTTCCAGGCTAAACATACCCAGCTCCTTCAACTGTTTCCCCATAAGGCTTGGTTTCCAGACCCTTGATCATCTTGGTTGCCCTCCTCTGCACACGTTCCTGCTTGTCAACATCCTTCCTAAATTGTGGTGCCCAAAACAGGACACAGTATTCCAGATGTGGTCTGACCAAGGAAGAATAGAGCAGGACTGTGTTCACTGCATTGCACATGGGTGTGAGGGATGTTGTTTAGAGCTGGGGAGTACATTTACTGCCATTCTTTGCTGCTAACAAAAACAAAACCTCCTCCATCCTCAGCCATCTTCTCATCTTCCTATTGCCACCCTATCACTTAGTGTGGCCATTTGCTACGAACCCTATCCCTTGCCCTTCCTCTGTTCCTCAAAGCAGTCAGCTTCTCAGGACCAGGCAGCATCAGGCCCAACCGTGATCAAGGCTGCCCTTGATGCCGCAAAGGCTGAGGCAGATCAGACAAGAACTAAGTGCCTGAGTTCCCACAATTGAAAGTTGATGGTGTGTTGCACTGGAAAATAGTGGCAGACGCCCTCGCTGGAAAAAAATACAATTATTTCTCCCTCCTTGGAGGTGATTGAATTTCTCCATCAGTGGCACAAGGAATGGAAGGGCTTCAGCAAAGGGGAGAAGAAGTGGTGGGGCATCAGTCTGTTTCTGGTCTGTGTCAGTTCCACATGTGTCACCCATAAATCTGTTCTATCCCATTTCTTCATTAATTTGCTTTAAAAATAAAATAAAATTGCACACAAATTACATTTCAAGATGGGTCAGAATACATATTTTTAAATGTGCTTTCTCTTAAAATATGCACTTAGAAATTCACTATCTTAAAAACACACATTTCTAAACATGCCAAGTCCCTCTCGTTGCTCATTAAGACAGGCGCCATTTCTATTGTCTTTTCATGTCTGTTGAAGAATTTCCTCTTCCAACAAGACTTCCAAAGTTTAAGGTACGAGATTGGTTGCACTACCGTCAGATAAATGAGGTATTTAAACAGGACAGGAAAATAGGTTTCCAGATGGAGAGGTCGAAATTAGAAACAGAACTGTTAGAACCCAATACTAAGAACTTGTCGAGAATGTACAATTTGCTGCTGAAGTGGAATACACAAGATGAAGTAGTAAATTGATCAAATGGGCACAAGACATAGGTCATGACATAATGTTTGATGACTGGGAACAGTTATGGAATACAGGTATTAAGTTTACAGCTTGTAATGCATTAAGAGAGAATATAATGAAAATGATCTATAGGTGGTACATGACACCAGTCAAACTTGCAAAAATTTATCATCTGCCCAGTAACAAATGTTGGAAATGCAATGAGACTGAAGGTACTTTCTATCACCTTTCGTGGACCTGCCCGAAGGTAAAGGCCTACTGGGAAATGATCTATAATGAAATGAAAAAGGTCCTTAAATGGACATTTTTGAAAAAGCCAGAGACCTTTCTTTTGGGTATGGTAGGCCAGTTGGTGCCAAGGAAGGACAAAACTTTTTTTATGTATGCTACCACAGCGGCAAGAATTCTTCTGGCAAAGTATTGGAAGACGCAGCAGCTACCTACTCTGGAAGAATGGCAAGCGAAGGTGACTGAGTACATGGATATGGCAGAGATGACCGGCAGAATCCGTGACCAGGGGAGAGAGACGGTGGAAGAAGACTGGAAGAAATTTAAAAAATATCTTAAAGATTGTTGTAAAATTGATGATGGCTGAGATGTTATGGTTATAAGAAATAGAGAATTGCAGCTGTAAATCACAACTTTAAAGAATGCATAACGAAAATGAGCGAATTAACTGAAACGAAGGGTTGCTGAGAAAGGGTTAACATAAGGATGCAGAAAAAGGGAGGTATGGGGAAGTCCGGGAAAGAAGGTTTATGAAAATAAGTTTAAGAAATTATACATGTTTATTTGTTTGTATGTCTTGTATGGTTTTGTTTTGTTATTTGTTTTATTATATGTTTGGAAAATTAATAAAAATTATTATAAAAAAAAGACTTCCAAGTGGAGGTGTTTATCTGAGTCAGTATCTGTATTAGATTTGAAATTATTTTTAAATATGTTGTATACTGTGTGTGTTTATATACTAAATCATTTTATATCCTTTTATTGCATTGTAAAATTGCTTTCAGAGGAAGCAAGTCATAAAAATTATTATTATCTTACTATATAATGTTTTTGCAAGAGAAAAGGTGTCACACTGGAGTTGACATGGTCGTCAGTAAGAGGACACACAAACAGCATCATTGCAAAAGCGGGAGGAGGGAGCGAGGGAGGGAGAGAGCGAAAGGATTGGTGAAGCTGGCCAGCAACATGAGCAGAGGTTGTTATTATAAATGATGCCCTCTTCTTTTCAGAGGTGAGAACTACATCAGAATGCTTGAGAAGTGTAAAGCGTGATGGAGAACTGACTTTTGATCTGCCCCTTAGTCCAGGTGGTCAGTTCACACAGGGATTTGCAAAGATCAGATTGGTCAAGCATCTCTAGGAAATGGTGGGTGCCAGATACAACCCCCCTTTCTGTAATCTAGGGGTGCAGCCATCCCCAGGTTGCTGGTTGGGGCTGGTGGAAGATGCAGCCCAGGGACATCCGAGGCCACGGCTTCCGCAGTCCTGCTGCTGCCATCCTCGAATGCCCTCCTCTCTCTCAGCCTCTTCCCACCTTTGTCTCTAACAGATGCATTGATTCATCTATTGATCAAACAGTGCACACAAACACAGAGAGCAGATGGTTTCCAGAGTAAGGGTTCCCCCTACCCTCCTCCTCTTTCCCCATTCATAGAATATCATAGACAAATCAAAATTTCATCAGAAGCAAGAAGCTGAGATCACAGAAAATACTTTCGAAGGCTCTCTCTGAGTATCAAGGGAGGCCGTTGCAACTTTAATTGAGGGCCACAAACCCTAGCTACTTTTTAGCTTTATTTTTATTTATTAAGAGGACAAGCACCAATCTTTCTGTTCATTCTGATGTTTGACAGGACAACTAAACACTGTAAAAATAATTGTCATTGAAACACATAAAACATCAGTAAAACTTAAAATCATTCTAGGTCATCACCTAGAATTATATATCCAGATTATATATCTGTACAACCTGGCTTAAATAAAAACAGGTTTAAACCGATATAAAAAAAATAATACAGCAAGGCCACCTGCCTAATTCTTGTGTGTCTGTGTATTTGAGAGATCTTTGTCCTCCGCTTGATGCAGAAGAGGGAGCAATCGGAGGGCATTCTCCCCCAAAGTCTTTCCTTCCCTGGAGGTTTTTCAGCAGAGGTTGGGTGGTCAGGGATTCTTCAGCTGATTCCTGGATTGCAGGGGGTTGGACTAGATGACTCTTGGGATCCCCTCCAACACTACAATTCTATGATTCTAGCCATTTGCCCCTGAATACCACTTGGCTGGAATCACAAGCTCTTGCTTGTGGGCTTTGGAGAGGTGTTGATTCAGGTACTGAAAGAACAGGGCTCTGGACTGGGCAGATCTTTGGTGTGACCCAGCGGAGCCCCTGTGTTCTCACACTTTCCTGGAAAGTGCCTCTCACTGTTTCTGCTGGACTCCACAAACCCAAGTCACCCAGTCCTAAGCAAACCACACTGATTTCCGCAGTACTTACTTCCAAGTAGCTAAGCCTCGCACTGCAGCAGAAGGTGCCTAAGGGGGAAATGCAAATGGTCGGTCCAGAATCTAGCTTGTCAATTGGAACATCTTTGAGCTAGAATCAGCCCGTTCCACTCGTCCCCATCTTATGGTTTTGTTTCGTTTTTAAAACTTTTATTCAGTTTTACAATATACATTTGAATTTAAACATTAATCATAATAATAAACATATAGGATTCCCTGAGCCCTTAGACTTCCCTCCGTCCCTCCATTGTTTCCATTGTCAAACTTTTTCTACTGCAGTTTCTCCATTTATCTTAAAAATCAATTTTTACCTCAGTTTTTCATACATTACAAGTGTTGCTATAATCCTGCCAAAGTTTTTAGTTGTTCACAGTGTTCTCTTAGATAACTTACAAGTTTTCCCTATTCCTTGTGAAAATTTCTGTCTTCTTGGTTTCTGATTTTCGTGGCCATTTTTGCCATTTTGGCACACCCATCTTACGCTTTGATTACAATCTTGAACCCGATGGGGAGAAGAAAAAGGTCTGACAACTCCAAATATAAAGTGGCTTCTTCTAGAGATCTTCAGAAGACGGGAAAAACGATTTTAAAAAGTGAATGAATGAATCTGCACAAGGCACTAGTAAAATAATTCATCCTCCCTCCCTCTCTGTCCTCCATCATATTTTAAAACTGCCTGGTCTATTAACTCTGGGTGCATTTATTTTATTCAGCTGAACTGGTGCCTTTGAGTGTGTGCGTGTGGAGTGGTGGGGGGAGAGACTGCATGGTTAATTTGGGCTTATTTGCCATGGGATTTTGAAGCTCTTAGAAGTCCACGCACTCCCTATGGAGCTCAGAACATCTGCTATGCTTGTCTTCAAGGACATTAGGAAATCTATAGGGGGTCTGCCAAAGTATTTTTAAAGTGTGAACTGAAAAAGCCAAGTTAAAGAAGTCTAAGGGTGCTGTCGTCCTTCAGGAAGCAATCTTGCAGTGAATTATTCAGGGTGCCTCGAGGCACCAAAGTGTTGCAGCAGGTGGTTGGGGATCACAGGGAGCTGCCTGGGAGGGAGGGAGACCTTTGGTCCACCAAGGACTCTTTGCTGCAGTGATGGGCAGTAGCTGCCCAGGTTCCAGGGCAGAGCGTCTCCTCTCCTTGCTCTACATGGAGATTCTGGGGTTGAATCTGGGGGCTTTTCCATGCACAGCCTGTGCCATAACCACTGCAATACAGCCCTGTGCTGCTCCCACAGGTATGGAGGGGAAAGGTTGCCCAGGAGCAGAAGCTGCGGGTTTGAAGAAGAAAATGGTGGTCAGCAACACATTTATTTATTTATTTATTTATTTGGCACATTTTGTGCCCTGTTCTTCAACCAAAATGGCTCCCAGAGTGGCTTACATGCGGTCGAAAGAAGGCAGTCCTTACCAGTGGGCTTACAACCTAAAAAGACACGATACGCAAGGGATAAAGGAAAGGGAGGGAAGAGGAAAATCCAAATCCAAACTCAGGGACCAATTTCTAAACAGAGGAACAGCTGTCATGGTTCCCAGCAGGATGCACCTGATGGAGCTGGTCTCTCGCAGGAGAGCCAAGGGATTAAACCTCCCCTCCCCAGACATACACCGTTCTTCCCAGGTACACTGCTTTGAGGCTGTTTTCCTTTTTTTTTTAAGTCCACAGCAGATAGGTGCTCCCTGAAATAGCTAGTGTATCCCCCCCCCCTATGCTTTGTTATCTCTCCTGGCTCCTGCAAACCATTCTCCATCAACTGTGTTCAAAAATTATCAAAGGGAAGTGTAAAATTTGGCAAGATGCAAGGGGTTAGCTGTACATGCTTGAGGTTTGAGGCTTCTGAGGATTCCTGAGGGTGTCTTTTTCTTCATTCCTTTCCAGTGGCCTGCAACCTTCCCCAGTACAGGCATTTCCTGAAAAGTCCACAATGTCCTCGCCTGGGCTTTTTCTGAAGTGCAGAAAGCTGAGGAGGCTGTCTTCCAAGGCTGCACACTAGATCTGGCTGAATCTCAGGTCACAAATTCAATGGGGCTGAGGCAGCCCTGGACCAACCCAGGCTGGATTTGTCCACCCACTGTGATCTGGGGCTCTCGCAGGGTGCAGGCTCCCCGGGTGTCATCCTTGGCCTGCAGTGTGCCCGAGCCACACATCTCTCCTGGGAGAGACGCGGTGGCTTGGAGGCCTGCATTGCCTGAAATGGCAGCGTGGGGTTTAAGTCCACCAGGCGGACTCTGTGGGTGGATCCCCCAGGCAGATCTCCGTGGCACCCCCATGGGTGGTTTGCCCTGCCCCCGCTGCTACAGGCGCCGGAGCAGCTAGCTTCTCCCCTGGGTTGTCGAAAGGGTGGCAGGTGACTTGGCTGCAAGAAGGAAGCAGGAGGAGATGTGCATGCAGCCTGTGTGCAAACCCTTCTCCATCTCCACTGCTTCCTGACCACACGTTCGAATGTAGCTGGAAACCATGGTTGGGGGGTGGGGAGCAGAAGAAGAGGCATGTTGCCTTCTCTCCACCTCCCCACTATGCAAGGACCTTAAATTGGCTCAGGGCCCATATTGGTGTCTGGTTGACTCCAGATCATTCTGGGGCTGCTCTAATGTAATGAATTGGGGCCTGAATAAGATGGGGGGGCAGGGGGCATGGACAGACTTACTGTCTACAGTGCTTTCATTTTATTTATTTATTTTAAAGTCTCTTTTTTACTTCTAAAGAAATCAGTGTGGAAAGCTTTTCTAAGAGTTAAAAGGAAGCACTTCCCTTAAAAACAAATTGAGTAAATATATGGCTCTCATCTGTGGGATGTGAAACACAAGAGCAGTCAAGTACAACATCCCTAGAGTGGACATAAGAGGGGATGTCTGGACCAGCCAGTCGGAACTTCCTGCTTCCTCCTAGGCTAGGACAGACTACCTCTGCATGTGACTAGAGGTGGGTGTGGCCTCACCTGTGCAGGCAACAAAAGCATAGGACTGGCCGCCATATCTCTCTCTCTCTGTGACTACATTCGTCAAAGAAGCAACATCTGCTTAGCCAAAGATGCTCTCTTGGCTTTTCATCAGATGCTCTCTGATGAAAATAGGGATGTCCCATTCCATAATGATAATTTTACTATTTATAACCCACACATCTTACTGGGTTGTCCCAGCCACTCTGGGAGGCTTCCAACACATATAAAAACATAATAAAACATTAAACATTAAAAAAACCTTTCCCATACAAGATTGCCTTCAGATGGCTCAGGGGTCAGATAACTCCATACCTTCCAACATTTCTCCAATGAAAATAGGGGCATCCTAAGGAAAAGTAGGACATTCCGGGATCAAATCAGAAACCAGGAAGGCTTCTCTAAATCAGGGACATCCCTGGAAAATAGGGACACTTGGAGGATCTGTTCCTGTGCCTCACCTAAAATCCAGGAGAAACATATTGGGGAACATTTCAGTGGAAAACAAAGCCCCCCCCCCACCTCATAGCACAAAGGTGAGCTCAGCCCCACACCAAGCAAAATGGCTGAGAAATTCTATAGCCCATTGCGAATGAGACCCTCTTTCGTAGGGGAGGAACACTCTCAAGAAATTGGCAGATAGGATTTGTCACAGCACTAGAAATAACAAAACTGGGTCTAATAAAACATTAGTTTTAGTTGTCAAGTACAACTCAGCAAAACGATCACAAGATTGTTCTGTCAGCAGATGAAATCAGGATTTCTGTGAAAGTGGGAGAATTTCAAATGTCATCCTTAAAAAGGAAATGCCCCTTGTGGTGTGAATTTTATGGAGGAATTGCAACATTATTTATGAAGATGCCCTTTATATTCCAAGATTAGAGGGAAGAAAATGACTAAAACCTTAGAACTGAAGGTTAGCATTCTGAACAATTAAATGTAGAACAATATGTCTGCTCTCTTTGTACTCTTTGATAAACTCACTGAGGAAATCAGGGTATCCTGGTGCCAGGAAAAAGGGGGGGGGGACTGAAATATGACCATTTGTCAGTGCAAGCAATTGTGGAGAGGGTTTTCCATCCAGGAAATAGCAGTTTTAAGGGCAAAGGAATTTATGAGCAAGAGGTGTGAGTCAGTCACCTGTTTGCATACATGAAGGGCGGACTGGGGGGCCCCCAGGCTAAACTTTCTCTCCTGCTAATGCCCACAAATCTAGCTGCTGCTAAAGAGACAGCCTCAAGCACCAGTTCAATAGCTGGAAGCTCAACCTGGGTACAGATATTAGGTATCCAAGAAAGTGGGAGGGAGCTTTGTGTGTACATTCACCCCTTAGCTTACACAGAGGCTACATTCTGGGGATATCACAAAAAGCCTAAATCATGTATAATCAAAACAACCTTTTGAAAACCTTAAAAAGACTCTCCAACCACCTCTGCACTCTCTCCTAAGGCCACACATTCTCTCCCAGGGCCACTACAGACTCTCCCTGCACCTCTGAATGCAATCCCAGGGTGAATGTAATGGTGGCTGGGACCACTGATGATTCTCCACCAGCACTCTCTTGACCCCTTCTGAAATATACTCAGAGCCGAGAGTGGATTTCATGCTCTTTATTCAGCTCATAGTGGTGAGGAGGAATGGAAGTTCCCCCAGAATGTCTACTTTATATACATTATTTACACAATGGGCCCCACGTGATTGGCTAATTCTGGGATTCTCCTGTAGGCCAGTCAGGTTGCGGATTCACTTCTATCTGGAGCTGGATTGGGTGGCTCCTGCCGACCAATCATACTGCTGCATTGTTCTAGGACCAATCAGACTGCTGCATTCTGAATCCTATTCAACTCAGTACATAACACCATCCAAAGTTTCTGCCCCTCTCCTGCCCTGCTTTTTTCCAGCCAAGTGCATAAAGCTGTGATTGTGCAAGTTAAATGTGTATAAATTGTGAGTTCAACTGCATTGCATTCCCCAGGACCCAAAGTATCCCTCCAAGGTTTGGCAGCTGAAGGAAGCACAGGTGTGCATCAACGTGAAGGTTTCGCATAGGTCCAAAAGAGGAAGACAGGCTGCCTCGTTCGTACCCTGTCCCCCGGCACTGGGGTGCTTGGATTCCACATCTTATTGGTGAGGTCAGGAGAGGAGCAGATCCAGGACAAAGCTGCTGAGGAAGGACGGGAGCTGTCTGGCCAAGAAGGTGGAACTCCAGCAAAAGGCAAGGTGCTCTGCAGAAGGAGATGTTGTTCTAGCAACAGCCAATCACCAAAGACGTTTGATTTGGGATGAGGGAAGAATTTGTTTGGTTGTATTTGCGCAGCGGACCACCAGATTTGATGCTCCTGAACTTGCTTTTAGGTTGGAGCACAACTCCCAGTCAGATGGTACACTTCTCTGGATTTCACAGCGCATTTTCAGTGTGTAAGAAGTGTGAACAAAGATTGGACATGAAAGCTGCAAACAAAATGCATATTTCACTGGGGAATGCATTGGATAGGAGGGGGGGGGGAATGTGTTGTATGCAAAAAGTAGGGCTGTGCACTGGGTTGAGCCAAAACCCACATCCTGTACAGAATCAGGCCGATTTGGGTCAATCTGGGCCCAGATCACCTGCAGGGAACATAATAGTAATAATAATAATAATAAATTATTTATATCCCGCCCTCCCCAGCCGAAGCCGGGCTCAGGGCGGCTAACAACAATAAAATAGTACAACATTCTAAAATCATTCATTATAAAATTAATTCAAATCAAATTGATGGCAACCATTGGGCTAGAGTTCTGTGAAGATTGCCAAAGGAGGGAGCCAGGCTGTGCCCTGACCAAAGGCCTGGTGGAACAGCTCTGTCTTGCAGGCCCTGCAGAAAGATGTCAAGTCCCATAGCAGTGAAAAAGCACCCAGCAGGTTGGAACTCTCTGCTCAACAGCTGGTGAGTGGAAGGTTCATTTCTGCTGTCCGCAGTGATTTTGGGTGGGTGGGATAAGGAGATGCTGTTTCTCCTCTCCTGCCCCTCCCCAACCCTATGTTTTAATAGGGTTTTGAGGGACAGCCTCTCCTTCTCCTCTCACTCCAAACTACATGTTTAATCAGGCTTTTAAAGCCTGACTAAACATTAGGGCTGACCCCTGAATTGATTCAGGGCCCATATCCAGGTTGGGTCAGCCCTGAAATCTTAGTTCAGATTGGGGAGGTCATGTGCATCCCTAGTAAAAAGTGCAAGTACAAGATGCACAGAAATTGCCTAAGATGGGATGGAACAGCTTGCAGCAGGATGGATCAGGATGGAATGGACATACGATTGAGTCTTAGAGGGACTGAAACTGGATGGAATCAGCTGCTCAGCCAGTTCCCTAGATTTAAATTTACAGCTACCCTTGAAGCTCCATTACTTTTGAGAGCATCAGTGGGGCTCCCCCCTTAGAGCATTAGGCAGCCTTTCTATGCACACTCGCTACGCAACCCTCTATACTCTTCTTCCCAAGAGGCCTTATCAGCATTGCAGCCGGTCTAGAGCATTCAAAAGGGATGCAAAGTGGGACCCATGAGGGGGGTGGGCTGGCGAGAGAGGTTCCCGAGAGCCAGGTAGAGAGCCCTGGAGGGCCACGTTCAGTCCCCAAGACTGAAATTCCCCACTCCTGCCATTTATACTGGGGCTAGTGATGGGGTCTCACAGAGTCATAGCTAGGTGATCTGGCGCCCCTGGCAGAACTGTCCAGATTGTGCCCCCCAGCCATGGACAAATGAGCTCTTCTTTCCGCCTCTCCTCCAACCCCCCCATTCAATTCACCCTCTATTTAAAACCATTTCTTATGAGGCAATAATCATTATTTATATTTATGGACATATTTTAAAGCCGATTTTATGCTCCCCAATTGCCTGCGCCTGTGGCCCCTTGCTAGGGCCCTGGGTCCTCAGTCAAGAAGGAAGTCTCAACTAGTTGTGGTTATGAGCTGATCGGGAGAGGGCCCCAAATGCTGGGTGCCAATTACTGAAAACAAGTCCTGAAAATACGTACTGTAAGAGGAAATGAAGAGTGCCTAATGGGTTTCTTGAAAGGATGACTGAGCAAACGTGGAGAGTACCAGCTTCTGTTTTCATTCATGAAGACTTAGAAGTATTTTGCAACTTTGCAGCTAGGTGAAATCATTAATTTACTTGGGAGTAAAATTGGAAGGAGATGGAGAAACGTCTATTGCATTCAAATTCTGTATCAGCATGCAGACACACATACCCAAATGGAAAAGCATTTGCCACTGAAGTATCTTGGGAAATTTGGAAATCCATAAACTTGCCTTGCATCACTGATTTGACCTTCTCTCCATTTGGGTGTGTGGCATGGACCCCTTATTGCAGCTGGAAATAAAGCGATGCCCGTGTGCTTTCTCCCCATCAATCAGCCACGCATCCGGAGTGCAACTGAAGTGCTCTGTCTCCATTGCACATCTATCACACCATCCCTTGGCTGTCTCTGCAGCAAGACAGCCTGACAGATTAACAAAACGACAGGGAATGGGAGGGAAGGACAACACCAGAGCCAGCAAGCATTTCCACCTGACACACAACAAGGACTTCCCTGTACATGGGGTTGTTCTTTCACAGGCTCTTCAGACAAAGGGTTACCTGAGACAGCAGTGAGACCCCAGAACCTTTTGCCATTGTTCTATTATCCAGTGCCATGTGCGCTTCATAGGCAGTGAACATTGCAATGGGAGGAAGGTTGTAGCTCATGTCCAGTATAATGGGCTTGTTCACACATTACACTGAACACAGCTGCAAATTGCACCTGCACGTTCAGAGGTGTTTTTATGAAAGAGAATACACTCTGCACTATGTACACAAGTATGCACAATACTTTCACAGGTATGCAGCTCAACTATTTGCATACACAGACACACAGGAACACAGATCGTACACTTCTTGAATGTAATGTGTGAACATCCTCTAAGGTTTATTCACACATTGCCCTGATTAGAGAAGCTTCCAATGTTCTCTTCCATCAGCAGTCATGAAGTCCAGAAACAGCATCCCCACGTTATCCCAAAATGCCTTCAGCATGGGCTAGAGAGCTTCTCAAATATCATTTCAGCCATATGCTGCATTAAATAGTTGATGATTAGAGATTGGGCATGATCTCTGGTGGGCTTCAGGATGGGACAGGCTACCTGTAGGAATACATTAGTGAAGAAATCATGGTTGCGAAATCAGGCCAGGCATTTTGCTTAAGAGGGGTGAGCTTCTTAAGTGCTTTCACTGGGCAAATGTGGCAGCTTGCTGAGCCAGAGTTTGGCCCCATTGCTAGAGATTACTGAGCGTGATTGTTAATCCAGCCCTGTGTTTCTGAGATAAGGCTTGCTTCCCTAGGCCAGGGGAGACACATCGGTGAGAAGGATTACCAGTCCCATATCACCTCCAGGAAGAACATGAAGCCCTCCAAAGAAATGGCTATTCCCTTCCAGTGGGAATAAGCTCTGTCGCTTAACATTTTATTAATACATCTGCCAGGTTCCAGCCCTAGTTTTTGTTTGGGATTCCAAGGCAGCACCAGAACTGCTCCTCCACCTTTATCTTCACAGAATCATATCATAGAATCATAGAGTTGGAAGAGACCACAAGGGCCATCGAGTCCAACCCCTGCCAAGCAGGAAACCCCATCAGAGCACCCGTGACATATGGTTGTCGAGCCTCTGCTTAAAGACCTCCAAAGAAGGAGACTCCACCACACTCCTTGGCAGCAAATTCCACTGTCAAACAGCTCTTACTGTCAGGAAGTTCTTCCTAATGTTCAGGTGGAATCTTCTTTCTTGTAGCTTGGACCCATTGCTCCGTGTCCGCTTCTCTGGAGCAGACACTTCTCCTTTTCTACCCTGACTTTTAAGAAGCAAGTGCCTTCTTCTTCCCCCTTGAAGCATACCAAAAAAACAACAACTCTGTGTCCGAAAAGCACACGGCCTAGAAAAGCTGAGAAGATAAACATATTTGGACGTGTGATTTCACAGTTGCGACGTTGATAGCTTTCAGAAGCAAAGGCCTGTCCATCAATTATGCCCAGTGTGCATTCTTATGTGATGGGAAGAACAAAACTGTCTTATTAGAGGGGAAAAGAGGTGAGTGAATGCCAGGACATGTTTAAGGAAGCAGCCTGCATTTCAAGGACTCGCTGTTTTCTGAGTCAGAAGATGGGGAAGATTTATCTCTATCTAGAAGGCTTGCTGCCATTTTGCCAGCAGGGCAAAAGCTTTTATCTTGGAGAAAGCTAAACAACATTCATGGACAGGGATAGCCTGATGATGGCATATGCGCCAACATTCACTGGCTCAAACCCGGGACACCAGCTCCCACCCCAAAGTGCGCCCAGGCTGACTTGGCTTGCCACTGCCATCCAGCGGCGGAGCAAGCCGATCGGGTGCCTGGGGTGGCACACGTGCCCAGCACTTGGGGGTGGGGCCAACCGGGGCATTTCCGGGGCAGTACGCTCTGTGGGGCCTCCAAGGAGTCTGCCTGCCTCCTCCCACTCAGCCGCCCCACAGCTGAGGGGGAGGCAAAGGGCGGACCGTTTGGGCAGTGTGGAGCCTGCATGCGCCCAAGCCACCGCGTCTCTCCTAGGAGAGATGCGTGGCTCGGCTGCGCTAGAGGCCCCACAGTGAGTGCCGCCCGGCATTTTGTCACCCCCCCCCTTAGAGGTGATACCTGGGGTGACCCGCCCCTACTGCACCCCCTTCCTCCGCACCTGCTGTCACCTCCCACTTGCCCAGGCTCACTCCCACCTTCCACCAATAATAATAATAATAATAATAATAATAATAATAATAATAATAATAATAATAATAATAATAATAATAATATATTATTATTATTATTTATACCACACCCATCTGGCTGGGTTTCCCCAGCCACTCTGGGCGGCTTCCAACAAAGTATTAAAATACAGTAGTTTGTTAAACATTAAAAGCTTCCCTAAACAGGGCTACCTTCAGATATCTTCTAAAAGTCTAGTAGTAGTTGTTCTTCTTTTTGACATCTGGTGGGAGGGCATTCCACAGGGTGGGTGCCACTACCGAGAAGGCCCTCTGCCTGGTTCCCTGTAACTTGGCTTCTTGCAGTGAGGGAACCGCCAAAAGGCCCTCAACGCTAGACCTCAGTGTCTGGGCAGAACGATGGGAGTGGAGACGCTCCTTCAGGTATACTGTGCTCAGGAACATACTGGGAGCCAATGTAGGTCTTTCAAGATTGGTGTTATATGGTCTCGGCGGCTGCTCCCAGTCACCAGTCTAGCTGCTGCATTCTGGATTAGTTGTAGTTTCCGGGTCACCTTCAAAGGGAGCCCCACGTAGAGTGCATTGCAGTAGTCCAAGCGGGAGATAGCTAGAGCATGCACCACTCTGGTGACACAGTTCGTGGCAGATAGGGTCTCAGCCTGCATACCAGATGGAGCTGGTAAACAGCTGCCCTGGACACAGAATTGACCTGCGCCTCCATGGACAGCTGGCTTCCTGCCACCACCCCCAGAAGACTGAGGCTGCAAGGCCTGCCAAGGCATTTTGGCATGTCCCTTTGAGATGGCTGGAACGCCTTTGTGGAGGGCACCCTGGGGGTCGTCAAAGGAACGCACCAGGGCAACGGTGCTTCTCCTTGGCGCATCCCTGGTGATGTCAAGCTCGCACAACCCCCAGGTGTGCTGGTTCAGGGTCAGAGATGTTGCAGCCTTGCAGTGTCTGAAGGACCACAAGTTCCCCATCCCAGTCCTAAACCAAAACTGCATTCCTCACCTCTGCTGTGCAATTCTTGACTCTTTGGCCCTTCAGATGTTGTTGAACTCAAATGTCTTTCAGTGTTAGCAAGCATGGGCAACGGCCTGGGATGATGCAGACTCTGGTTCAGCACTCTCTGGATTATTCCACCCCTCCAATCTGCAAAGGACCTCCCTGTTGGCCATTTCTTAGACCTCTTAGAATGTTCCAGAAAGCTTGGTGAAAATGAGAGAATAGCAGTGGCAGACTTTGATGTATGCAGAAGGAGCCGGGCAAAATGGACAGTCAAATGAAAACAATCCCTTGAAAAAGAACCAAAATGGAATTTCAGAACTGTTGATGTGATCAAGCCCTATCACAGCCGAGTCGTCCAGGAAACTTAATGAACACACTGGAGCCACCATCTTTTACAGAGAAGTTCTCATGAGAGCTCAATTTGAAGCTGATTTGCCAAAGGGCTGCAGATATAGATGCTGTTTGTGGGCAGGAAAGTGCTGCTTTGTTTCAACTCAAAGAAATATTAGTTTAACATGCTGCGGGTTATGTTGCAGAGGAATATAACAGGATTGAGATTTATGTCCCCAGCAATGTATAAGGGGAGTTCAAGTCCCAAGAGAACAGAGACAATGTGAAGGCATCTAGTGAAAAATCAACAGTGTCTAAGACGGTGGCTTAGGGCTACTTCCTCTGTTTCTCTAACTCTCTCCCTCTCTCTCTCTCTCTCTCTTATTTGTATCCTCCACTACTCCTCTGAGGAACGATGAATGACAGACATGAGGATTACTCATTTTATCCTGAAAACAAAGCTCTGATTGTGAGGTAGGTTTACACCAGGGATGAGGAACCTCAGGTATGGGGGCTAAATGTGTCCTCCTTGCCTCTTGTAGGAATGCCAGAGGAGCCTGCCAGCTCAGGCCAATAGCCCATCTAGTCCAGCATCCTGTTCTCACAGTGTCCAACCTGATGCCGCTATGGGAAGCCCTCCAGCAGGACCTGAGCGCAAGAGCCATCTCCCCTCCTGGAGTTTACAGCAAGTGGGATTCAGAAGAACTGCGGCCTCCAACTGTGGAGACAGAGGAGAGCCACCCTGCCTAGGGGACACCAGTAGGCCTCTCCTCCATGAGTTGGCGAATCTTCTTCTGAAGCAATCTAGGGTAATGGCCCTCACTACTTCCTGAGCGACTGAGTTCCATAGTTTAACTCTGCACTGTGGGAAGAAGGACTTGCTTTCAACTGCTCTGAATCTTCCAACATTCAGCATCATGGGATGTTCATGAGTTC
Source organism: Podarcis liolepis (assembly GCF_965112155.1). Lineage (NCBI taxonomy): Eukaryota > Metazoa > Chordata > Lepidosauria > Squamata > Lacertidae > Podarcis > Podarcis liolepis. The sequence continues at coordinate 77,710,043 of NC_139564.1, forward strand.
CAGTATTCTGAGAGAAGGAGGAAAACTTTATCCACATTCTCCAGAGCATGCATAATTCTATAAGCCCCCACCATGCCACCTCTTACCTTTTCTCTAAACTGAAAGACCTCAAACCTTTCTTTTTAGGGGAGTAACTGCACCCCTTGATCACTCTGGCTGCCCTTCTCTGATCCTTTCCCAACTCTGCAGTATCATTTTTGAGCTGAGGTGACTCTTATTCTGGGCCTCAAGACTCCCTTCAGACCAGTGGCATGTGGTCAGTGGATGAAGGGGATTGGGATAGTCCCCTAAAAGTTTCCGCTGAATTAGAATATTAAAGTGTTAAAGCCTGGCTCCTCCTTCCCAAAGCCCGGAAAGCTTCTGTCCAGCTTAGGGAGGGAAGCGTGATGCTCACATGCTCAATGCCCCACTCCCTGCCCATCACCCTTGCATGCGGGAGCCTCTGGCCCTATCTGTCCCCCTATGAAAAAGTTCACAACATGCCGCTGCCTCGGACCACAGCCCCTCCCAAGGCACACCCCTTTCCCCAGGCCAGGCCATTCACCAGCCCTGCTTTGACGCCTCCTCCAACATTTTTTCCTGTAATGTGTCCTCGAACTCTCATGATGTCTTTTGCTTGCCCAGAAGGAGGACAGAAATGTGCTTGTGTGTGTTATACAATACAGTGTACAAAGAAGCCTCCTGTACAGAGGCAACATTGACATTTCTTCTCTGCTCCATCTTGTCCCTGTTCCTGCCCACCACTGGCCAAGGTTGCTGAGCAGGGAACGAGGCCCTTGCAGTGATAACAGTTCCCCATTCCTGTGGGTGCTATTGAAAGGCCTAATGTCACCCACTGAGCTTCATGACTAAGCATGTGGTTGGCTCTATGACGACTGTCCAGGTTGCCACTTATATGTGGGTTAGAACCTCTTCCTGAGCACTCATCACTGCCAGCTGACCCCTTTGTGTTGCCCTGCACTCTTCTGGCAGACTGGCCAAAGCATTCCTCCTGCCTCCCAACATCTCTGTCTTGTGCCATTTCCCAGGTTCTCGTCTGATCATGGGCTTTGAAAGCCGCTCCCTCTAATGCGAACAGCTCTGATGATGAGAGAGACACAAGGGAGATATTTCTTTTCTGAAACTGACACTATAATTTCTGAGTTTTTTAACCCCACCCTCATCTTTGTTCAGAGGGAAGATGCACAACTTTTTCTCTCTTTTGCTATCACTGTTGGGCTTGTACGCTGCCAAAACAAAGTTGGGAAGAAATGAGGGGCGGTAAAAGGAAGTATGTCAGGAAAGCAAGGTGGCTTCTGGGCACTTCTCTCTGTCCTGTTTCCCCTTCATCTCCAGGGAACCTCAGAGAATCGCTTGGATTTTGGAGACTTGAATTTTACATCAGTGAAATATGATGGGAAGAAAAATCCCCTTGCTGGGGAACACACATGGGGAGAGGGCTGCTGCACTCAGGTCTGCTTGTGGGTTTCCCACAAGACTACCACATGCAGGCCTTTTTAATTTAGAAAACAAATGAGGGGGCAGGATAGAAGTGTATAAAATTATGCAGGGTTGAAGAAAATGGACTAGGATAAGTTCTGTCTCCCTTTCTCATAATATTAGAGTTCAGGCTTCCGGTTCTGATCTGCCTTAATGAAGGCAGCTCCCGCAACAGTGAGAGACCGTTGGCGAAGGTAAAACAAGGATAATTGAGGGAAATTATCCTTGCAAGTCCACCACAGGAACAGGGGGGAAATGGGCTTCACTCGCAGTTCGTCTCAGTGCCTGGTTCTCACTCTGGCATGGAATGCAGGAGGTGCTGAGTGCAAAAGCTCTTCGCTTGCCGATAACCTTCCTATGTCACCATTAAGAAGCAGTGGTTCTCCTGTTAACAACTGCAGAAGAAAGCCAACTGCAAAAATTTTAAGGTTTGAACTTGAAATAAGACTTCATTTGGTGCAAAAGATGGGTGGAAGGAGAAGGGAGCCTACGGTTTCTTTCATTAAAGTTTTCCCCTCTACATTTATGATTTGGCAACCCTCCTCTGAATGTTTAGTTCAAATTATATTTGTACAGTACAAGTGAAGATGGAAGAAATTGGATTATAGATATGGAATATAACATTAAATGGAACTGTGTGTGTAAAAAAAAGGGAAAAGGAAGGGAAGCTCTATTTTGCAAAAGGTTTATGATGGAAACTTAGAGCTGACTCTTCCCCATCCTTTATTATTTACGGAGTGAACAGAATAACCCTAAAAGGACTTGGAATTTAATTTAATTTAATTTAATTGGATGGAAGGATGAAAAGAGTCTGTGAACTTGCCAAGGAACTGATAAGGTTCATTATTGAGTCATCTGCAGTTCGACAGACCACTCTTCTTCCAAGGCTGAGAGGAAAAATGGTGAAAACAGGTTATTTGTTGGGACAGAGTGATTTTTACAACTGTTGTTAAAGTTGCAAAACAACGAAGCATGGGACGGAGCAATGGAGAAATTTCTGAAACAACAACGGGATATCAGCTTTGCCCAAAGCATGATGGATAACAGCAACAACCGGGGAGAGAAAGACATGACATGTTACAAGGACAGGAAGGAACACCATGGACAGAATAACTGCCACAGACAGGAAGAACAAGGATATAAATTGAGTGCCTCACTTGTAGTTTTATAAATCATTTAATGTGTCAACACAAATAGAAGTTATTAATATTGCAGTTGCTGCATAAGGGATTGTTATTATGAGCAGAATGTTATGGAAATTAATAAGATTTTGGAAGGCAGAAATAAAGCAAATAATTAAGCCATCAATTTTAGCATGCGGAGGGCCACCTTATCTAAATTATATACCGTATTTTTTGCACCATAACACTCACTTTTTTCCTCCTAGAAAGTAAGGGGAAATGTCTGTGCGTGTTATGGAGGGAATGCCTACAGGTGGCATGCCTACGGATTTTCCTCCTCTAAAAACTATGTGCGTGTTATGGTCGGGTGCGTGTTATAGAGCGAAAAATACGGTAATTCTGTATTTGAACAATTGGTATTAATAATTGTATAATAAATTGGTATTGTTATAATAAGGCTTTTATTGGATTGTAATTGGGCCATCCAATGAAGCTGAATTTCGCAAGATTCATGACAGTGCATAGTTAGACTACAGAATTTTCTCCCCCCCCCCCCCGAGGCAGTGATGGCCTCTCTGGAGGAGGATGCTCTCCATGCCTACCAGCCACAAGAGCTATCTCCATGACTTGAGGCAGTCCACCTTTGAATCCCAGTTGCTGAGAACCACGGGGAGGGACAGGGAGAGAGATGTTATCTTCACGTCCTGCTTGGGGGCATTCTGTTTGGCCACTGTGAGAGCAGGATGCTGGTCTAGATCTGGTTCTGCAGGATACTTCTTACGTTCTTCAAAGATATGGGGGGGCATCAAGTGCCCAGTCGGCTACAACTGATTGCTCCGGTCAGGCTATGGGTTTCCAGTAGGGCAGACACAAGTCTTATTGGGATGCCCCACCTGCCTTCCCTTCCTCCCTTGAGAGGTCAATGCACCAGAGTCTTTTGGCTTCCCTCCAGCTTCTTTTCAGTGCCTCTTGATGCAAGCTTGTGGAGACAGCGTCAAATTATCATTAGAAGCATGTATCCATATTTCTTGTGCTTATTTCTTTTGAGGCCCAACTGCTGAGATTTAGAGAGTGAAAGAAAGAGGACAAGAAAGCAGGGAGGGGGGAAATTACTGCATGTCAAATGCTGAGTGGGGAGTATAAAAGGCTCCTAGGTGGGCTGCAGAATTAAATGTTTGGAACTTTGTTTCCCCCTGTGAGGGAAGGACTGGAATGTCTCCATGGCAACCAAAGGGCAAAAAGCGGAACAAATGTGTGGTGCCCACTTGGCTATAAGGGGAAAGCCAGCGCTGGGAGAGGCAGAAGGGGTGGAGCTACTCCAGAGCAAGTGCTACCCCTCTGCCACTAGGGGGAGCCGTTGTGCCGCCATTTGGTGGAGAGAAGTCTGGGGCAGATCTGGCTGAGAAGAGAAATCCATCCTTCCAGCGTTGTTCAAGTGTGTGGGATTTCACATTGTGGAAATCAGTATTGGTATACTGTATCTTGACCCACAAGAATGTTTGCCCCAATATGCGAGAGGGCAAGAAGCTGCAAATCTGAGGATGAAAAAAGAAGTGGGATGATGAAACTCAGCCATTTAACACTGTTATTAAACAGAATAGAAAAGGCTGGCTCTGAGCTTTAAGAAAATGAGGGGAGGGTGGAAGAGCTGAAATGATTCTCAAAACAGCCCCCACCCAACTGCCCCAGATCAAATCTCTCTGTGTGTTTTTCCATAGGGTGGTGTCACTCCTCCCACTGGCTGTGGTGCTTCAGGGATGAAGGGGGGGCACAGTTTCTTCCAAGAATGCAACCTGGGAATGACTAAAGCATTGCTCCATGGGGATTTTTTTTGCGGGGGGGGGGGCTGTCAGCCTGCTAGGAGAACTGCTGTCACCACCACTGAATTGAAGTCCACACTTTGGCTGCCCCTTTGCGCCTATTTCATCACCTTCAAAAATCCTCTCTCCACAAAAAACCCCCAGAAATTTTGTTCCCTAAAAATGAAGCCAATGAGGAATCCATGACCTCCAGATGTTGCTGGACTCCAACCTCCATCATTCCCAGTCAGCATGGTCAATGATCAGAGATATTGGGATCTGGAGTCCAACAACATATGGAGGTCTCTGCTTTCCCCATCGCTGCTATATTTCCACCCACCTTCCTGCTCTGGATGGAAACTTTGCCTGGTTGAGAATAGTTTTACACATTGCTTTTTATATCTGATTCTGACCTTCCAGCTCTGACTCCTAACTTGACCTCTTGGCTTTGACCCTGGTTCCCAGCTGCTACCTCCCACTTTGTGCCTGCATAGGTATCATAGAATCATAGATTTGTCTCCTCCTCCCCAGGACTTCTTCCAAGCAATTGGAGACTGCGCCTGCATGAAGCCAACCTCTCCTCCATCCTTTTCATGCCCCTTCTGGTTCTATGAGACAATGGGGGAGGGGAACTTGTTGCAGCAGGAGGAGGAGACACTTGTGACTCTGCACCAGCCTGACTCATCTCTGCCTCTTGGCCTCTCTCCACCCACGCTCGTATTTCCACTTCTGCCCCTCCAGTTTCGGATAACTGCTCCTCCCAATCTTCTCCCTCTTCTCCCTCTGACCACTCACCATTGTCCCACCACCAATCCCTGGGCTCTGAGCCTTCCACCATTCCTCTTCATCCAACTAGTCCATGACACTGAATATTTCAGCCCTTTAGATATTTGGAGATGGCTATCACATCACCTCTCCGTCTTCTCTTCTCTAGGCCAGGCATTCCCAAATCCTTCAGCCAACTCCCTTTGTCACCTTAGTCGCCCTCTCTGTCCAATGTGCATCATCAAATGACATTATATCCTCACTACAGATGGACCAGGCTTAGTCCCGGCAGAATGGAGGAGGGCAAATGTTGTCCCTATTTTCAAAAAGGGGAAAAGAGAGGACCCAAATAATTACCGCCCAGTCAGTCTGACATCAATACCAGGGAAGATTCTGGAGCAGATCATTAAGCAAGCAGTCTGTGAGCACCTAGAAAGGAATGCTGTGATCACCAACAGTCAGCATGGATTTCTGAAAAATAAGTCATGTCAGACTAACCTGATCTCGTTTTTTGACAGAATTACAAGCCTGGTAGATGAAGGGAACTCAGTGGATGTAGCCTACCTTGATTTCAGTAAGGCATTTGACAAGGTGCCCCATGATATTCTTGTAAAGAAGCTGGTAAAATGCGGTCTTGACCATGCTACCACTCAGTGGATTTGTAACTGGCTGACTGACCGAACCCAAAGGGTGCTCATCAATGGTTCCTCTTCATCCTGGAGAAGAGTGACTAGTGGGGTGCCACAGGGTTCTGTCTTGGGCCCGGTCTTATTCAACATCTTCATCAATGACTTGGATGATGGACTCAAGGGCATCCTGATCAAATTTGCAGATGACACCAAACTGGGAGGGGTGGCTAACACCCCAGAGGACAGGATCACACTTCAAAACGACCTTGACAGATTAGAGAACTGGGCCAAAACAAACAAGATGAATTTTAACAGGGAGAAATGTAAAGTATTGCACTTGGGCAAAAAAAATGAGAGGCACAAATACAAGATGGGTGACACCTGGCTTGAGAGCAGTACATGTGAAAAGGATCTAGGAGTCTTGGTTGACCACAAACTTGACATGAGCCAACAGTGTGACGCGGCAGCTAAAAAAGCCAATGCAGTTCTGGGCTGCATCAATAGGAGTATAGCATCTAGATCAAGGGAAGTAATAGTGCCACTGTATTCTGCTCTGGTCAGACCTCACCTGGAGTACTGTGTCCAGTTCTGGGCACCACAATTCAAGAAGGACACTGACAAACTGGAACGTGTCCAGAGGAGGGCAACCAAAATGGTCAAAGGCCTGGAAACGATGCCTTATGAGGAACGGCTAAGGGAGCTGGGCATGTTTAGCCTGGAGAAGAGGAGGTTAAGGGGTGAGATGATAGCCATGTTCAAATATATAAAAGGATGTCACATAGAGGAGGGAGAAAGGTTGTTTTCTGCTGCTCCAGACAAGCGTACACGGAGCAATGGATCCAAACTACAAGAAAGAAGATTCCACCTAAACATTAGGAAGAACTTCCTGACAGTAAGAGCTGTTTGACAGTGGAATTTGCTGCCAAGGAGTGTGGTGGCGTCTCCTTCTTTGGAGGTCTTTAAGCAGAGGCTTGACAACCATATGTCAGGAGTGCTCTGATGGTGTTTCCTGCTTGGCAGGGGGTTGGACTCGATGGCCCTTGTGGTCTCTTCCAACTCTATGATTCTATGATTCTATGATTCTATGACCACCTCATCAGTCATTTGTGATAACAAGGCCAGGGAAAACAGGAGTCCTGGGAACACTTCACACCCCACAGATTGCAAGCATATGATACATGTGTGCTTTCATGTCTGAACTAGGCAGGGAACTGCAACTGGCTGGCTCTTGCACATGCTGCAGTGGAGATGAGCACAGCTGCTCCAAACATAGCATAATAAGCCTTGTGTGCAGATATTTACACATTGTGCACCCTCTTACTCAGGAATCCATGAAGTGGTCCAGAGATGGAAGACATGTGGTGAACCTGCCAGCCGGCCCAGCTGGAAAAAGATTGATTGGTGGCCTCTCTGGTGTTATTTACCTGTTGCCTTTGTGGATTGCAACAGGGCAAGGGGAGCTGGGTCTGTGCTGCTTGGGGTTAATTGCACATTAAGTAGCTGCTGTTGTGCAGGCTGAGCTGCCTAAATTCTGGGTAATTGGCACTACCTGAACTCTTTTGCTAGAAAGCTTTATGCTGGCAGCCACAGGTAATGAGGAAAGCAAACATTGCCTCTCTTGCTTCTCTTCTGCATTAGCGTGGTCACTGCTGGCAAAAGAATGTAGGAGGGCAGAGATTGTTTTCTCTCTGGAACATCCTAGAAATGCATTTGCTTGGCAGGGCCAAAAAGAAAAAAGAAAAATGGGGTGCTGTGAAAAATGTTTGAATCAAAGCTCTGGCTAAGGACCTATGAAGAGCCTGCTAGGTCAGACCAAAAGGCCTTCTCTTGCATGCAGTCTCCTGTTTTCCGTGGTGGGCAACTAGATGCTTCTTGATGCCGTCTCTCCCTGTGGTTCCCCAGCAATTGGTCCTGAGTAAGATGCTGCCACTGAACCAGGTAGAGCAGAGCAGCCCCCAATAATCTCTTCTGTGATGAAGAGAGAACCCCATAAAATGAGAGCTCTAACCAGGCATGTCCACATGGTCTGTGGACTTGGTAGCATGTCCACATGGTCTGTGAAAGGGAGGACTTGAGTTAGAGGGAAGGGACCCTAAATCTTCAAAATAGAGAGGTGGGCAACCTTTTGCTCCCCCAGATGTTAGACCACAGCTCCCATTACCTCTGACCATTGGCCATGCTGGCTGGGGCTGATTGGAGTTAGAGCCCAACAACATCTAGACACCCACAGATGTTCACCCTTACTTTAATATCTCCCTAGATGTGGATTTGTGCAAACTTTTCTGTCCATTCCAACAGTTTGAAATAACAGCACACCTGCCAAACCCTCAGTCCTCACAACTTTTTGATGGGCAGGAGCGCTAGATGGGGGTCATCTCATCCCTATAGTGATGATGCAGAAAAAAATGTGCACTTGGGTTTCTGATGCAGCAGCCAGAGAACCACTTAGCCCGAGGAAGAAGAAGAAGAAGAGGAGGAGGAGGAGGAGGAGGAGGAGGAGGAGGAGGAAGAAGACAACAACAAACAAGAGTGGTACAAGCTGAGGGCTTCTAAGAGAAGTGAAAATCTCTTTGACATCTCACAAATAACAAGGCCTCTCTCTTCTCACCATGATTAATGAATCCAAAGTACCTGGCACACTCCTGGTTCAGAATGTGCAACCACTAGAAACCTTACTTTACCTGTAAAAATAATTGGAAAATAATGAAGAGACATTGACCCTTTCATCACTCATTAACCACCACACCTATGAGTACCAAAGGCTGCAGTCCCTTGTTGTGCTTCACAAGAACATGGAAAGATCCCTGCTGGATCCCAGAGAAGGGAGTGGAGAGAACAAAAAAGTTCCCATTTCTGACATTTTATTATTTATTTATCTCACAACATCTGTGTACCATTTGATTGTAATAAAGCCTCTAATCAATTTACAAGAAGTATAAACCAATAAAAATTATCAGTAGAACAGTTAAAAACAAGAATTTGAAATCTTCAAAAATAATGAAATCAACAATAAGTTAGAGCCTGATTAAAACACAAAACAGCTTCACAGCTTCTCCATGTTTGGATAAGCCTGCCGAAATAGAAATGTTTCTCCCCACCACCACCAGATACCAAAAAGAGTACAGTGGAGGCATCCAACTGGTGTGTCAATAGGCAGGGATTTCCAAAGGAAGGAGCATGGTGTGTCACGGTGTTGGTTCCAGTGGTTGAGATGGCATATCTGGGGTGAGGGCTTTATGTACTAATAGCAACACCTTGAGCGTGGCCTGGTAGCAGATTGACAACCAGTGCAGGTCTCTGAGCAGAGGTGTTGTACCTGTCCGGCTCTCAATCCTGGTATCAGTCATGCTGCAGCGTTCTACACTAACTGCAGCTTCAAGATCAAACACAAGGAAGCCCCAGATAAGACTGCACTGTGGTAGTCCAATCTTCAAGTAACCAGTGCATGGCACATAGCTTTCTAGTGTCTTCCCACTACTCTGTACTGCTTGTCTCCAGCGCCCCACATCAACGTCTTCTGTGCCTTGCTCAGCATCCTCTGCCTCTAAAATGAGCAGAGGAGAGAGAACGTGTGTTCAGGTATCTTGAGGGATATCTTTGCTCTCAGCTTGGAATGGACTCAAGCCACCATACATATGAGAAGGGATTACAAAAGAAGTTAGCTGATTACCACCCTTTGGACTAGCTTACATAAGCATAAGTTGCCCTCCCGGAAATGCTATACGAAAGATTCTGCACCTTTGCTTCAGCTAACACCAACAAGGTATTCAGAATTTACATAGGGCTTTCAGCACCTTGAAAAGAGTCTAAGGTCTGCTGCAGCACCATCGTAGGAACAAGGGAAGCTGCCTTCGACTGAGTCAGACAACTGGTATATCTAGTGCGATGTTATCTATGCTGAATGGCAGTGGCTCTGCAGGGTTTCAGCCAGGAAGTCTCTCCCAACCTACCTGGAGCTGCCAGGGATTGAGCCTGGGACCTTCTGCAGATGAAGCTGATGCTCTACCACGGAGCTACGGCCCTTTCCAAGCACTAGTAGGTCAACCCAAGGTGAATTTAGGACTATGTGTTGATAATCCTATGCAATCACAAATCAAACAACCACCCTGGTGAGGCAAAATCTGAATCTGGGTGTGTGCAGCAAAAAACAGAATAGAGGGGCCACTGCATCCCGATAAATGACAAAATACACTGATTACATTGTGCCATATAGTGGTACTCTAGTTCAAGTTAGTGTATTGGGGTGGGGTCACAACTATGGGGGGGGGGGAGAGAGAAAAGAAGATATTACCAAAAGCTAGCTTGCAAACTCAGCCTTTGGGACAACTGTCCGGTGGAGAGGTTAATACCATATGATTATAAGAAGCGCCCTGCTGGGTCAGGCCTATGGCCCCTCTAGTTCAGCCTCCTGTTTCCCCAGTGGCCAACCAGATGCCTCGATGGGAAACCCACAAACAGGACTCAAGCACAAGAGCTCTCTCCCCTCCCATGGTTTCCAGCAATGGGTATTCAGAAGCATTGCTGGCTCCAAGTGTGGAGGCAGAGTATAGCCATCATGATGACTAGTGATGGATAGCCCTCTCCTCCACAAATTTGCCTCATCCTCTTTGGAAGCCATCCAAGTTGGAGGCCAACACTGCCCTCTGTGGGAAGAAATTCTGTAGTAGCCACAGGTCGTTCCTGACATGCCACCCTCCAGCTGTTGAGGTGCTGTGTATGGCCGTAGAGAAAGCACCTGCTCAATTGTGACTGGATTCCAAGGCTGACACTTGTCTCTGGCAATATTACTGGAAAAGGAAGCATAATGCAGAGACTGTTCATTTGACAGCCTCCCAATATTTGGAGACATTTCAGTGTTTCTGGCTGGATGCTGAGAGTACTGACGTGTGTGTGCATACATATGACCATGCACATGCGTGTGTTGGAGAGAATGCATCTCACAGACAAATGCATGAACAAAGGGATCTGCATTGTCTTTCTGTTACCAGTTCTGGCAACACGAGACTAGGGCTGCCTGCTTGCACGGCTCCTGAGATCTCCTGGGCATTTTCTTTTGCACAGAGGTTTCCCTGAAGCTCTACATTAATGTTTCTTCTCCCTGTCCCTTCCCTGGACATGGTGTGTGCATGCGCATGCATGGTCATGGCATGGAAAGGAGAAGACAGGCCGTTAGGATGCAGTTTGATTTGGGGTTTGTCGAAATGCGTTTGGATTGGTCTGGAGTGGAGCAGATCCAATCCAGATTTACAAATTGGGGCCATAGATCAGATTGCAAGGCCCACCACAGCCCCAGTAAAGGGGGATAATGGAGAGCAGAGAACCTTGGTGAGCATTGAGGTGACCTTTGGAGGCTGGGCTTCCTCAGACCAGTCTCGAGGGCTGTCTGACGTTGACAGCCTAAGAGAAGAGCTGCCTGTGGGCCTTATCAATTTGAGGAAAAGATGTGATTCAATAAGGTTCCACCAATGCATTTTGCAATATGTTGGCTTTGAGGAGCCTTAAGCAGTACTAGCAACTAACCAAGGCAGAGTTTCACCCACAGGACAATAGTTCCTGCGTGGGGTAGATATAAATCAAATAACCCTGTTGCATATCATGGTCTATGTCCAAAATTCTCCATCCACTAGTGCAAGAACTCTAGAACTAGGATGGGAGAATTTTAAAGTTGTGCAACAGAGGAATATAGTGCAACTTCTGCAACAGATTGCACCATCTATTAAGCAACTAAATTATCAGCAACTTGACTTTAACGAAGAAGAAGAAGAAGAAGAAGAAGAAGAAGAAGAAGAAGAAGAAGAAGAAGAGGAGTAGTAGTAGTAGTAGTAGTAGTTTGGATTTGATATCCCGCTTTATCACTACCCGAAGGAGTCTCAAAGTGGCTAATAGTTTCCTTTCCCTTCCTCCCCCACAACAAACACTCTGTGAGGTGAGAGGGGCTGAGAGACTTCAGAGAAGTGTGACTAGCCCAAGGTCACCCAGCAGCTGCATGTGGAGGAGCAGAGACGCAAACCCAGTTCCCCAGATTACGAGTCTACCGCTCTTAACCACTACACCACACTGGCTACTGCTACATTGGCTACCTGCCCATGTTTCTTGTTCGTTTATTTATTTATTGTTGTTTAGTCGTGTCCGACTTTTCGTGACCCTATGGACTAGAGCATGCCAGGCATTCCTGTCTTCCACTGCCTCCCACAGTTTGGTCAACTCATGTTAGTAGCTTCGAGAACACTGTCCAACCATCTTGTTAAATTTATATACCACCTTATGCTTTCAAGGTGCTCAAAGTGCTGTACATGGTTCTCCTTCCCCCTGTTTTATTGTCACAACAGCCCTGTGAGGTTGATTAGTTTAAGAGATGGTGACTGGCTCGAGGTCACCCAGTGAGGTTCATGGCTGAGAAGAGATTTGAACCCTGGTCTCCCAGGTCCAAGTTCAACACTCTAACCATTATGCTGCGGTGGCTCTAGTTAGTTGACTAATAAAGTTATGGTACTCTTTTATATAGAAGACGTGTGTGTGTGTGTGTGTGTGTGTGCGCGCGCACACACACACACACACACACACACACACACACAGCTGGCACAAAACCTTCAATCATCTATTAATGGCAACCAGGATTTCCTGTTTGATAGAGAATCTTTCAATATGCAGCATCAGTTTGATAATTCCATACTTGTCACAATTTATATCCTTACACCACTATAATCACAGAATTATGGGATCCAAATTTCATAGGATTTTCTAATTAGCAGACTGATCTTGCTGCAGAGGTTATCATCACCTCAGAAACACTTTTTTTAATTTAAAGCATCAGCTTTGAATGATAAATGCTGTCTACAAACACATTCTGCAAGAGTTGGCATTGTCTGCCAATTCATTTATGGGAAAACTTGGAAAAGCCATAGGAAAAGAGCTTCCATGACTAGGAGTCTGGTGGTGGTACATTGATTGCAGCTTCCAAACAGGCCCATATTCATATATGATCTCTTGGGTACTCCATTTTACCTCATTCTGAGGAAACCAAACCCTGCGGAAGCACCTGCAATCCCTGGGATCTCACACCGTTTGGAGATAGGAGTGGAGTGCAACAATACTAAACTCTCTCATCCGTTCCTCAGAAGACTTGGCTTCCAGACCCTTTATCATCTTGGCATACATGCATGCCAGTGTATCTATTTGCTGTCACTACCACCTAAAACCCAGAGCAGATAGCTACTGCTGTCTAAAGCTCTACTGGTTATGATATTAATACATGCAGACTGGATCAATTGACCACCTGCATCTGACTTTGAACACAAGCAGTGGAAGGCTTTCCTTTCCTTTTCTCACATACACTCTGTCTCTTTCCACCAGCAGGAGGTGATCTCATCAGGAACCACACTGATAAAATAATGGGGAGCGACTGTAAACAAGTTTGCTTCTTGATCTCTCAGAATGCACGCTCCCCATTCTGCCCACGTCTCTCCAAAAGGCACACACACAATTTCTGCCAGAAAGCACTTTTGCAAACTAAGGAGCTGTAAGGACACACCTTGTGAAGTTTTGGAACTGGGCGGCTACTTGTTTTATTCTTTTACATCAGGCTCATAGAAAATCAGAATTAAGAAGAACCTGAGTGTCTCATGAATCTTTATTGTGGCAAAAACTATGAAGAGATGAACTTTCCTTGTGTTCAGGGAAAAAACCACACACTAATTTGTTTCCCACTTGTTTTGTCAATTCACCCAGCAGGTGCTGCAAGACACTTAGAAGACTCAGGCCTGCTACACAAATCTGCATAAAAGTTGCCCAAGTTAAAATTGTGTTACAGACCACCCCAATCTCTGAGCAGGGTCTGTGTTCCCTTTTAGGAAAATGAGGCACAGCAGAGACTGGGGTGTCTTTATGGCTTATTTGCAGATGTGTACAACCTAAGTCTAGATTGTGGGGGGGGGGGGGATCCCAGCATTACACCCAAAGAGGGTCTCTTGCATCTTCATTAGGCACAACAGTCTCAGATTTTAAAGCAGGGGACAGCAAACTTTTCCAGCAGGGGGCCGGTCCACTATCCCTCAGACCTTGTGGGGGGCTGGACTATATTTTTTCTTTTTTGGGAGGGAATGAACAAATTCCTATGCCCCACAAATAACCCAGAGATGCATTTTAAATAAAAGGACACATTCTACTTATGTAAAAACATGCTGACAGTCAGCAGGCTGGATTTAGAAGGCAATTGGGCCAGATCCGGCCCCCAGGCCTTAGTTTGCCTACCCATGTTTTAAAGAGACCTCAGCCATGACTTTGTGTCTCTCCCTCCTGCTTGCCAATTCCAGACTGGAGAGGATGTTTTCCTCCCCGCTAACATTGTGCTCTGACCCCTCCTGCTGTCAAACTTGCAAAAACCGACTCTTCCCCCGTTTGCGTACTTCAGGCCCACAGTAATTCTGAAACTCCCCCCCCCCCCCCAACTCTGGCATTTTCTTTGCTAACTCCTCCCCCTTTGGGGCTGGCACAGCCTCTGCTTTGCTGATCATGGAATCACTGAATTGTAGAGTTGGAAGGGACCCTGAGAATCTTCTATTCTGTGAGTAGGCAAACTAAGGCCTGGGGGCCAGATCCAGCCCATTCACCTTCTAAATCCGGCCCTCGGACGGTCCGGGAAACAGCGTGTTTCTACATGAGTAGAATGTGTCCTTTTATTTAAAATGCATCTCTGGGTTATTTGTTGGGGATTTCCCCCCCAAAAATACAGTCCGGCCCCCCACAAGGTCTGAGGGACAGTGGACTATCCCCCTGCTGGAAAAGTTTGCTGACCCCTGTTCCAGTCGGACCCCCTGTAGTGCAGGAATATGCAGCTGTCCTATACAGGGACTGAACCTGCAACCTTGGCATTATCAGATAGCCAATCTTTGTTTCTGAACAGCTTATCTGCCAAGGGATATCCCAGTCAGGAAAATCTGGTTTATCCTGTATTTTTACTCTGCTAAATTTAGGAGAGATCTGGCACCTGGTGAGTCAAGGCCATATCAAAACAGATTGATAAATACAAACCTCTGCAAACCTTTTTTTTTCCTTTTTCTTTTTTTGCAGGATGAAGAGGAACCATTAGTGAGCATTCATTGGGGCACCTAAGTCTAGTTTCATTCCCCTCCTTCTCCCTGCTGAGTTTTACAAGGGCGACACTGAGACTAAAGAGAAGGAAGTTGACAGGCCTCGTCTGGTTGTAAGTCTGCTTACGGCAGACTGAGATCAGTGGGGCACTGCCCCATTTAGCCTGATGGACCGAGATTCATTGGTGGCTAGGGGCTCATTCTTTTTGCACTTTGTCATGCTCAGCTCCCTATAAACAACGTAAAGCATGTTGCTGATTTTATGAAGTTGGGAAGGAACAGAAGACCTGGACCCCATCACCAAAGGTTTGGAACTTGGCCCCCCTCAAGCTGCCCCCTAACAATGTGTCTGGGTGCACTTGTGCCTTATCATATTGTTCCCTTGGAACTGATGCTTCCAGCACCAATTATGCACACCCCCTTCCAAAGCAAAGGCTCCCAGGAACAAAACTTGTAGCTCTCGATGGAAGAGAGCAATCCTGGGAAATGTGTGCACACAAATCGGCAGATGGAAGAGATGCTCACTAAACACATGGCTGTGTTGTTGAGTGGATGGTCTCATTGCATGGTTTTCAGCAATCAGAGTTTCTCAAAAGCTTAATATCATGTCCATACAGGGCATCAACCTTCAGTGCCTGGTCTGCTGAACACAAGTTGTGCACACTCAGAAACTCATTGAGCCTTCTGAGCCTGCCAAAGACTTTGGGAAGGACATGGAGCTCAATTTGTAATACAGCCAATCGTTACAGGCTGGACAGAGTGCTCATAAACTTTGTCAGTATCACCAAGGCTGCATTGGTTGCTCTGTTTTCCTGATGTTTCCCTCTGTATTATTTTCTCCATTATATTTGAGCTTCTGCATGATGTAAAAGCCACTTCCGAAAATATAGTGGAACATAGCGCATGTTTGCTGCTCATTTACATGTCCTGTGCAAATGGAATATTTTTCTAGAAAGAAAAAAAAGATGGAAAAGAGCACTAAAATTGTGCAATATTACGCTATGTTTCCAGAAGCGTCTTTTATGTTATGCGAAAGCTAAAATAGGAAGTGGAAACAGTCAGAGAAACATTGTGGAAACGGAATAAAGTGCCACTTGAATGCCACCTGACTAGCATTGCCTGCATCACGTTGTGCCACTGCTTAGGCTTGGTACACTAAAGACTCTCCCTCCATCTGTAACAGGGGTGAGGAGACATTTTTTAGCCCAGGACCACGTTCTCTAGCACTCTGCCTTGCAGAGGAGACATGCCACTTGTGGGTGGGGCCAGAGGCAGAAGTGGATCTCCCCCCCCCCCACCCCATCTAAGCAAGCAGGAGACATTAGGACAGCTCAAGGACATGTTCCAGACTGGCCAAATCACTCAGCAGGGATGTGGAGGGGGGAGGGAGTATGGCTTGGGGAGGGGGCCGGGGAGAGTCTCAAGGGCCAGACAGAGAAGCTGTGGGGTGGCAATGGGCTCTGGAGTTTTCTACTCCCCTGCTCAGCTTTGCTAGAGCGGGCCCTCAGTTCCCTGGCCACAGGGCTGTGGTGGTCTTCTCCAGCTGGTGGCTGGATAAAATGGAATCCTCTGGCTCCTCCCTTCCCATTGACAAGCCCGTTCTCTGTGTGTTTGTGATTATGGGCAAACAAAGGGGAAAATGGATTCCTTTAGATAGCAAATGAGTTTAATAGAAATGGTGATGAAGTGACACAGCAAAGGGAATGTTAATCCTGTGCCTGATGTGGACAGACTACCAAACAGGCCACTGAGGACAGAGGGAAAAGGGTTTTGTTTTCTGGTGTTCTTTCTTTTTTGCAGAGGGAGCAGCTAAGAGAATGGCAGCCCTTGGGTTGCAAAGAAGGATTCACACATCTTGCCCCTGGCAAAGAAGAGCACCAACCGTCTCCAGCGGCTGTAGCCCACTGGCCCAAAATGTGAGGCTGAAAACGTTATCCCATATCTTCATGTTTCCTGTCTGGAAACATTCCTTCTAACCCATTGCTGACTTGTCTGAGTAGTAGACATTCTTCAAAGGAATCAGGCAGAGTTTTATTTCTGCAGTCCTGCTACATGAGCGCTGACATATACGGAATAGATTCTGCACAGGAGCACTGTGGTGGTTATTTCCTATGCTGTCTTTGGATATCTTTCAGGAAAAACCCTCATCTAGAAAATCCCAGGTTCAATCCCCAGCATCTACAGGTAGGGGGAGAGACCCCTGTCTGAAACCCTAGAGGGCCACTGCCGCTGTGCAGACAATATTGAGCGAGATAGACCAACGGTCTGATTTCATCTAAGGTGGCTTCCTATGACCCGAGAATCACGCCTATGCATCTTGCTGTTTGTGACATGGAGACGTCTCAGGCTGGCCCTTGCCAACAAATCCTCCTCTAGAAAGTAGCTTTCCTCTCCCAAATTTGCAAGAATAAATGCTCCCCTCTTTACTCAGAAAGGATTACCGTATTTTTCGCTCTATAACACGCACCCGACCATAACACGCACATAGTTTTTAGAGGAGGAAAATCTGTAGGCATGCCACCCGTAGGCATTCCCTGCATAACACGCACAGACATTTCCCCTTACTTTCTAGGAGGAAAAAAGTGAGTGTTATGGTGCAAAAAATACGGTAGACCTTGCATTTGTGTTGCTGCTGCTCTCTTGTGCCTTTGAACATAATGGGAACAACCTCCCATCCCTGGGCTGCCATGGTGGATTTGGTTCTTTTGCTAACCTGACCTCGTTTAGTTCATTAAAAGCCTCCAGGATCATGCAACTCTAGACTTCAAAATAAAACATCTCTGATCAATGGCACAACCAGCTGGGGAAGTATAATTCAATTTGTCGGTGTGCCATTATTAGTTACTCTGATGAAGCTGTGGAGTCCAGAGATCAGCTGGCGTGGGCCCTTTGAAGATGCCTGGCACAGGAGAGGATGAAGAGGAAGGAAAGCTTGGCCACAGCAGTTCAAGCAATGGTTACTTCAAGGCTGGACTACTGCAATGTCTTCTATGTGGGGCTTCCCTTGTTATTAATCCAGAAGCTGCAGTTAGGGCAAAATGCTGCAGCACAATTGCTGATGGGAGTGAGGCCTTGTCAGCATATAATGCCTGTGTTCATTTGCTATGGGGCCAAGTTCAAGGGGTTAGTATTAGTATATAAACCCCCTAATAACTTGGGACCAGTTTACCTTTGAGATCTCCCTGCCCCACCTGTGCCCAATAGACTGCTTCGATTGGTGGAATTGGTACTGTTATGGGTGCCACATAATACTTCTTCCAGGGGTGGGGGTGGGGTAGGGGCTACTGCTGCTGCTGCTGAGATTGCCCTGGGCACACTTTTCAGGGGGTGGAGTGGGGGCCCTCCCTTAAGCCACGCCTGCACCACTTTGCCAGGCCTTGCAAGGCTGCTCAGGGAGGGCATTGTGGGCACGCGGCAGCCATGCAGCCTTTGATTCCAGCCTTCCTTTGCTGGAGAGGCTGGGATTGAGGGATGCGTGGCTCTTGTGCTCTTCTCTGAGCCTCGCAGGGCCACTCGGGGAGAGTGTGGCATGAATCAGCAGGAGCTGAACGGGCACAGTGGGCTCCATTCATCCTCCACCCCTTGCTGTGTCACCAGCACGCGTGTGTGCTCGTGTGCGCACACACACCTGCGGCAAGTGCCATCGACACACACCACTGCTGACTTGTTCAGCATCTATAAGAAATCAATCTTGTGCCAGCGCCAGCACTTTGGAACTTCCTTCTGATCGATATCAAGCAGGTATATTCATGGTATACATCCTCATTTAGACAAGCCTGTCCAGATGGTTAGAAAGCTGAGGTGGTTTAAATCCGTTTTAGTATTTTAACTTTTATATATTCTTAAGTACGTTTGACCCCCCCCCCTTGATTTTATTGGTTTACTTGTTTGTAAACTGCTTTTTTACAATCAAGCAGTATATAAATTTGTAAACAAACAAACAAATTAGTTGGAGCCTTTGGAAGGTTTCTTGGCTCTATTGCTGGCTCCAGGGATTTGGGGGAAGATGATGAGGCGCTCAACAAGACTCCCTCTGTTGTCCTCCTTGAGCCTACCTGCTCCCTACCATCACCACCGGCAGCTATTGCTCTACTTCACCACCAACTTGGATGGCATTAAAAGAGGATTGGGCAAATTCATGGAGGAGGAGAGGGTAACAACAACAACAACAACAATTTATTTATACCCTGCCCATCTGGCTGGATTTCCCCAGCCACTCTGGGCAGCTTCCAACAAAAGATTAAAATACAATAATTCATCAAATATTATAAACTTCCCTGAACAGGGCTGCCTTCAGGTGTCTTCTAAAAATCAGATAGTTGTTTATTTGACATTTCTTTGATGCCCTGTGGGCGTTCCACAGGGCGGGGGCCCCTACCAAGAAGACCCTCTGCCTGGTTCCCTGTAACTTGGCTTCTCGTATTGAGGGAACCACTGAGGGCGCTGGACCTCAGTGTTCAGGCAGAAGGATGGGGGTGGAGACTCTCCTTCAGGTATGCTGGGCTATGGATGGCTCCTAGCCAGCAATGCTTCTGAATACTCCTTGCTGGCAACTGCGGGAGGGAAGAAGAGGGTTGCTCTTGGGCTCAGGTCCTGTTTCCCTTTAGAGCATCTGGTTGGCCCCTGTGAGAACAGCATTCCGGACTAGATGGGCCATTGCCCTGATCCATCAGCCCCACCTTATGTTTCTATTGCTGCCACCTGCTTGCTTGCCAGCCAGAGAGCCAATGTGGAAGTGGCAGTGGCGTCTATGGCTTCTCCTTCTCAACAGCACTGTTGTATGGGGCAGAGTGGAAGGTGGATGAGCAAGCCGGTGGTAATGCAAAAGAGGAGCAGCAGGTCGAGGGAGAAGGGTCTCTTCTCCCCTGCTGGTGTGTGACTCTTCGGCATGCAGCCCTTGGCATTGGTCCAGCTGTTACCAAAGCCTAGCTCAGCAGTAGAGCTCACACTTTGCATGCAGGAAGTCTGCTGTTCACCAATAGAACTGGGAACTGCAGTATTCCCATGGACTATTGTTAATGCCAGCAACCCTTGGGAAAACTGCATTTCTGAGATCTATGCATACACTCTCTCTCTCTCTCTCTCTCTTTCTTTCTTTCTTTCTTTCTTTCTTTCTTTCTTTCTTTCTTTCCTCCCACTTACTCCAGGAGAGTTACTAGGAGGTAAATGAACATGAAGAAAAGAGGTGAAGGGATTTCAAAGATTATTGATGGTGAAGGTTTGCAAAATGGCTGGATGGGAGAGAGGAAGGAATTCTTTCCTTCAGCTCAGATAACATCCAAGCCTGAGAGGAACTTTGAGGGGAGGAGGGATGTGATTCTCCCCTTGTAATTGAGACAACCACCACAAGCCCCAGAGATAAATATTTATGAGTCAGGAATACAAGTCTCTTGGTGACATCTCCAGACTCCATCCCTTTCATTGTTCTTGCTCTTCCTGCAAGGAAGGCTGTGGTGCTGAAGCATTTCAAATTGCCTGTACAGTTGTGGGAATGGGTAGCTCCAATGCAGTCACTGAAGGATATCGCTAAGGCCATTTGGAAAGGATTAGAAGATGCAAATTAATTCACTGGAATGGGCTGGAAGTGGTGAGCAAATTCTCGGTGAAATGTCTGCTTGAGCTCTGTGGCGGACCTTCGCTGTATGTCGAGAAGCCAAGAGGGCTGACCCCAAAGAGGTGGCGGGTGTTCAAATGGCTGTGGGACAAGGTCTGAGCTCTGAGTGGGACCTGCTGGAAACATGGAAACATGGAGTCAGAGCAGCAACCAGAGCAGAGAGGCCGCTTGCCAGGGCATGTGTGCAGCCTCCGAGAAAATCAATTACCATGCCAAATGAGTGTCTAAGAGGCTTTGGGGAGCCTTATCATATGCCTCCGATTCCACTCCATCCGCAGCCTAGCCTGAAATTACCAAACCGATGCTCCTAACGTGCAATGAAAGGGATCAGGGCAGGCAGCTGCAAGCGTGAGAGAGAAACCTGCCTCCCTAGATTCTCATTCCAGCTCGGAGGAGCATTCCTGCCTCGCTTGTTCTGAAGTCCTGACTGTTCCTCTCCCCAATGCCTTGGTGGCCATGTTGATAGGCCTCCCAAAGACTCCACAGCCTCCAAGGCATCTTAGAGGGGAATCATCCCCCATTCTGCTCCCTTGATCCTGACTCTCAGAAGTAGGGAGGGAGGTCCTCAGGTATCACAGATGTTCACAGCCAGGCGCCACGGTGCAGCATCACCCAAATGTTTGCAGGAACCATTCATTATTTAATCTACCTGCAAATTGGAATAAATAGCTCTAATGATAATTGTAGAGCCTCCGTATTTATAGAAAGCAGCTAATCCTCCCCACAGCAAGCTATAAATATGCATTGAGGTGTGTGTGTGTGTGTGTGTGTGTGTGTGTGTGTGTGTGGATTGTGGCAACATGTTCCCAGTGTTCTTAGCAGTGTGAAATTTGATCCAGGCAGGAGGCGGAATTACAAGGGGAATTGTTATGGCCTCTCTTTGCATACAGCGGCCTTCCTCTGCCTGGTGCCTTCCAGATGCTGCTGCTGCACTCTAACCTCATCAACCCCAGCCCAAGGGGCTCAACAGTCAGGGACGATGGGTGTTGCAGTCCAACAACCTCTGGAGGCCTCCAGGTTGGGGAAGGTTTAGAGGTGGCAAAGCAGTACGGCTGGTGAGAAGCTTGAACAGCTGTCTGATCAAGAACCGACGAGAGCATTGGTGTCTGGGGCTGGCAGGGCTCTGTAGTGTGTGTGGCGGAGGCAGGGGACAGGGGCGTGACCCAGGAGCAGGAACCAATGACTTATGGAGTATGGTGCCACCTGCAAGGCAGGAGCCAGGGGAGAAGGGGGAATCAGGGCAGTCCAAGGTCTCCACAGTACACAGGATGAAGTGATTCCTCACCTTCTCCCACCCCACTGTTTCCTAGAACAAGGAGGGGTTTGACAAGGGAAGAGCAGTGATGACTTCTCTGCAGGAAATGTCTTAGGTTGAGGGCACACAACCCATCAGAGGAGAGTGCATAAGCTGGAAGAGGGGAGCAACTGCTCCATAGGGCTCAGACCTGTGGACTGCTGCCTAGAGGCCAGAAGCTTGTGTGCATGTGTCTTGGAGCACAGCGGAAGCTGCTGCAAGTGGTTCTCTTGCTAATAAAGGGCTAACTATCAGACAAGTGCTTCTTCAGTATCGGGGATGGGCTGCGACAATTGGCCAGGTGGAATCAAGACACAGAGTTCCTTACATTCCCTTTCCTTTTTGCAACATTGCATAGAGAGAAGAAAGATCATTGAGGAATGGAGGAAGCTGCCCTATATTGAGTCAAACCATTGCTCCATTGTCTACCTTGACTGGTGGTTGCACTCCAGGCTTTGAGGCAGGAGTTTTGCTCAGCCCTGTCTGAAGGCCCCAGGGATCAAACCCAGGACCTTTGGCATGCAAGGCAGGTGCTGCCCTCCTTCCCTTTGGAGAGCAGATTCAATCTGGGAAGAGCAGAGAATCCCAGATGATGCTGAATCTTAGAGCCTTCAGGGTGAATATTGCCTTTCCATATTGCCCTGAGTTGTGAGCTGGGCCCCAGAGCAGATTTCCATCTGATTTCTCTACCCTAAAGACAACAGAGAACCTTTTCAATAAGCAGTGAGAATCCCCTTCAGATCTGGTGCCTCAGCTGCCGTTCAGAAGGTGCCATCTGCTTGGAGAATTCTCCAAAGGTGACAGAAACTTCTAAAAATAGCTGGGAACTCGATCAAATTTTCACAGCAGTGGCTCCTCTTCCCATCACACCTTGATCCACAGAGGTCCTCTCACTTCCCTCCATCGTGAGTTGCCAGAGAGAAGAACCGCCCAGCAGGAGGGACTTTGTTGTCTTTGTTCTCTGGACGGGGTCTGGGCCTGCCCTCTGGGGCAACAGAGACTGGCATGGGGCCACTCCCAGGACCTGCACTATACCGAGACCTGGAGTGGGAGGGCATGGCAAGGTTGGTGCAGTGGGGACACAGCCGTGGGATCACAGCAGCACTATCTGTGGGAGGGGGTAGAAAGCTCAGGCATTTGCATGAGTGGAATGTCATAGTGCGCCTACGCCAAGGATGTTTTGCCACTAGAGGCAAACCAGAAAATACCCCTCACCCACCACTAGGCCCCTGCCCTGTGCCACGTCCTCCACCTCCTCTGCTGCATGCCTGCCCACTGCCCGCCAGGATAGCAGAAGGAGGCCAGAGAGGAGCAGGCAGTGAACCCCCTGGCCATATAAACGCACATCTCTCCATCTAGGCAAACAGGAGACAATGGCATAGCTTGGTTTGCACTCAGCAACTGCTGTGCATGCCCCTTGGGCACACCTGCCCATCCCTGGTGCGCATGCACACCCCTCCAGCACACATGCACCCTCCCAGGGCACTAGGAGCTCACACTACATGGCTGCCACCATGCAGCCTCTGGAGGCTTCCACAAAAGGGAACGAAGCCTTCCTGCTCAAAAAGGTGGTCCCCACCCCCCGTGTCCCCTCAGACATTTTGTGAGATCTTTTTCTTCCTTGGCCCATTGTGGAATGGTGGGAGGAGGGGGGGAAACACCTTCTGGAGTTCTGGGGGGTCTTTTAAGCTCCCAGGGAACCACAGTTCAAGAAGGACACTGACAAATTGGAACATGTCCGGAGGAGGGCAACCAAAATGGTCAAAGGCCTGGAAACGATGCCTTATGAGGAACAGCTAAGGGAGCTGGGCATGTTTAGCCTGGAGAAGAGGAGGTTAAGGGGTGATATGATAGCCATGTTCCAATATATAAAAGGATGTCATATAGAGGAGGGAGAAAGGTTGTTTTCTGCTGCTCCAGAGAAGCGGACACGGAGCAATGGATCCAAACTACAAGAAAGAAGATTCCACCTAAACATTAGGAAGAACTTCCTGACAGTAAGAGCTGTTTGACAGTGGAATTTGCTGCCAAGGAGTGTGGTGGAGTCTCCTACTTTGGAGGTCTTTAAGCAGAGGCTTGACAACCATATGTCAGGAGTGCTCTGATGGTGTTTCCTGCTTGGCAGGGGGTTGGACTCGATGGCCCTTGGGGTCTCTTCCAACTCTATGATTCTATAAAGGGAAGGGGAACTGTCCAGGAAGAAGACTGGCATGGAGCGAGTCCTCAACACTTGTGCACATTTGAATCGTTAATAATGCAACTGTTGCAGTTACTTGGGGGGGGGGGGAGGAACCACGTGGCCACCTCAAACAATGAACTCCCCTGTTCAGTCAAACAGAAAAGCATTGAAGGAAGAAGAGACACACAGCTAATGCGCGGCCACTTCTCTTTTAAATACAGTGGTACCTCTGGTTACGTACTTAATTCGTTCCGAAGGTCCGTTCTTAACCTGAAACTGTTCTTAACCTGAAGCACCACTTTAGCTAATGGGGCCTCCTGCTGCTGCCGCACAATTTCTGTTCTCATCCTGAAGCAAAGTTCTTAACCCAAGGTACTATTTCTGGGTTAGCGGAGTCTGTAACCTGAAGCGTCTGTAACCCAAGGAACGACTGTATTTATTTCCAAGGCTGCCTTGGAGCGTCTTCTTATTGAGACATAACAGTGTCTAGCCCTGACAGCTCACAGGCCACTGCCTTGTCTTGCTAGAGGGGAAGCAGGCAGGGAAGCCCTGATTGTCTTGCAGGAGGCCCAAGGAAGCTGGGAGGACTGTTTGCTTGCGCTTCTGAGTCACTCTCAAGCCCACCTATTGGGCTCCCTGAGGCAGCCGCCTCAAGCAGCAGGATGGGGAATGCTGGGAGAGGGGGCGGATCTGGGAAGGAAAGAGGGGGCATCCTCAAACGCCTCTGCTGCTCCTTGTGTGGCTGTAGATTCTTATTCATTGCTGTTATTAAGTATTATACATCTTAGTTGCTAGTCACCTGAAGGTTTCAAACCAACACACACACACAGAGAGAGAGAGAGAGAGAGAGAATGCAAAAAGGGGGGATCATACATGGATCATATATGGAGGTGAAAGGAATATTTTGTCAAACATAGTACTTAGGAAGAAACAAAAACAACACACCTACCATATAAATGGGACACGGGTGGTGCTTTGGGTTAAACCACAGAGCCTAGGACTTGCCGATCAGAAGGTCGGCAGTTCGAATCCCCTTGATGGGGTGAGCTCCCGTTGCTCGGTCCCAGCTCCTGCCAACCTAGCAGTTCAAAAGCACGTCAAAGTGCAAGTAGGTAAATAGGTCATGCTCCAGCAGAAAGGTAAACGGTGTTTCTGTGCGCTGCTCTGGTTCGCCAGAAGCGGCTTAGTCATGCTGGCCACATGACCTGGAAGCTGTACACCGGCTGCCTCAGCCAGTAAAGCGAGATGAGCGCCGCAACCCCAGAGTCGGTCATGACTGGACTGGACCTAATGGTCAGGGGTCCCTTTACCTTACCATATAAATAGCAATTCCCCCACCTAAGCCTCTTCACCCCACACAACAGTGTGGAATCAGGCCAGCTGTTGCAAATCATAGGTGGTGGGTGGCTTCAGTGCTTTCCTCCAGGGATGGTCCAGCACTTCTCATCTTCCTTCGGTGGGGGGCAGTACCAAGGCAAAGCAGGAAGATGGCAGCAATTTTTTTTTAACCTGCTTTGCTGTTGGGTCTGGTTACTGCTCCCCTTCTGCTGACGGGTACAGCAACCTAAGGCTATTGATGCCCCATGCTGCCTGGTGGCTCCCTGGGGCACCTGTAGCCCTCAGGCTGGGGCTTCCTTGCAGAGGCCTCCACACGGCAGCAGAGGTGGTGGCAGGGCACACAGGCCCCAGGCCCCAGCCCTCCTTCTGCCTTTGGCCAACGGCTCCCCAACATTGCCCCCACCCAGAGCCAGGCAACATGCTTGTCTGCCACCACCCCTCAGGGGAGTGACTCTTCCAGGTGTTTTGTAAACTATAATTCTACTGGTGGGGGACATTTTCAGATTCACCTGAGATGACAAAATCCTGTATTGGGCCAGCCCTGCTAGTTTGCCAGGCTCCTTCCTCCCTCCCACCTTCCAAACAACTTGCAACTGAGGCTTCTTTCTTGGCTTTGGGTGGTGAGAGTGGGTAGGAATTTGATTCAGTTTGCATTTCAAACCAAACTAATGCTCACTTTCCAAATCTCTATGCAAACTGCAACAGAGGCATCCTTCAAAATTTGAAATCCTTTGAATTTTTCAAGTAATGTTTACAAAAGAAATGTACATTAGGGTAATGTGTGCATAAAATGAATATGTTTGTGAAAATCACTCACAGTACTGCATTAGGAAAAATTGTGTACACAAATGTGTATATTAGGAGAAACTGACACAAAGCTTCTGGTGATATTGCATGTGGACTCATATAGAAACTGAATTTGAGATTGGAACAATGAGGAACTGAAGCACACACCTTGCCAGATATGGAGGTGGGATGCTTGATCTGGGTTTCTGCAGGAGAACGACATGGTGAGATGTGCAACTGACACACCCCCTTGTTCAAAACATCTGGTCCTATTTCAAGCAGAGCCCTGATAGGGATGGATCAGGTTGGGTTTTTCTCTCTTTCTTATTTTTCCAGACTTAGGTTCAGTTTGCCACATCAATTTGTGATTGTGTGTGTTTTTAGAAAATCTGCACAAAAACCCATGCAAATTTTCAGACACATTTCTAATACGCACAAACTGTGCATTAAAATTAAAGTGGAAGTGTGGGACACTTTTGTTAACTAGATATTATCTTCAAACTTCAAAACTTTCACCAGTTTATTGTTCCGCTAAATCTGGTAACGGTTTTCCAGAATTTGTTCAAACGATCTGGTTTTGTTTATTTATTTCCTTGCCCAGAATCTGTCTAACCCAGCTGCAGCTAGCTAGCCCAGTCTTCAAGGTTCCCTGCTTTTGAGGCTCTCAAGGAGTCCCCTTACTCCTGAGGTGCCTGGTTCTTCTGAGCCTGGAAACACATGCTCCATTGATGGGTTGAAGCCTTACCCTGTCCTTCAGAGGTTCCCTGGTGTTGGGCCTCTCTTCTTGAAGATGGACCCTTGCAGCCTCTAGAGGCAAGTTAGGATGGGGTGTCTATGGGTCCTTCTAGGTCCTCAGCTGCAGATGAGCTGGGAGTCGCTGATCCTGTAATGCTGGAGGTGTCTTGGGTGGTCCTGGAGTCAGGAGGCCCCATAAGGTCTTTGGAATTTGTGACTTCCATTCTGGGCCTGGGGCAAGGATGACACCTTTGCTATCTTTGGACACCCTGAAAGATCATAGAATGGGGAATGCTCCGGTACTATCGACTTTTGGTTTTTTTTAACAGAGCACCATTTTGGCTTCAACAGTTGCTATTATGTTTAAAACAGCCTATTACACCCAAGCTTGGAAGGGGATGATGACATAATGAAGGCAATCTTTTGTACAGAGATTTGGAACATATTGGAATGCTAAATTCCACTATGTTGCTAAGCCTTATCCTTCATTTACTGTGATTTGATAGTACTTTCTGATGCTTTAAGATGTTTTGAATCTAGTTTATATTTGTGATCCATTTCTTACAGCTAGCTTAGCTTACTAGAATGTGTGAGCTGTTTTATAACCACACAGTGGTATTCTTAGTGGTAAGTATATGTGTTTGCATAAAATTTAAACATTTTTTAAAAAAGGAATGCTATATAGGCACAGGCTTATCCTTTCATTACTGGGCACTTTTCTGCCTATCACCAGAAATACTTCAGCACCACAGCTTGAGATACACAAGTTATGAAACCAGAGCATGATCACCTAAAAATCCTAAGGAGTCAGAATTTCGACATCTTGCTTTCCACAGACAGAGCCTTTGAGGAAGCGCACAGACAGGCCATAAAGACCTCCAAGGCAGAGGGAGCTTGTGTGATGCCCCTGGATGTCGCCCAATTCCCAACAGCCTCAGCCATCAGGCCCAAGGGTTGGGGATGATGGGAGATGGAGTCCAACAACACCTGGAGGTCCACGGGTAATGCATCCTTGCTTCACTTTGACAGAAGTCCTTCCTTCTGAGTGCTTACCAATTTCATTCACAGGACTGCAACTTCTAGTATTATTCAAGTCATATGATTAGAATTCCTCAAGCATCACTTTCCCCAAGTGGGGCACCTGCCTGGATAGTGGCCTGGGAGGGGGGCAGTGCCCACTGGCTCCCTTTAATCCCCACAGGTGCTGGGATCCTTCTCTGGCTCTGCTCTAGTCCAAGAAGGAAGGTGGTAGGGCACAGCAGAATCCTCAGCTTCTCGTATTATGGAGGGGAGTTTCAGCTAATTCTTCCACCATAATTGAGCTCTCTGGAGTCTTCTTGATGAGTATGATGGCAAAGTCCACAAGAACCTCAGGGGTCATGTTGGGGTCCATCAGAAGTGCCCCATCAGAAGATCTCCATGATCAAGGTGGTCTTTAAGGTACCCTGTGCCACCTTCATTTTCAAAGTGATGGGTTCTGGAGTTAGGAGTGTGTTTAAGAATGACCAATTTTCCCCATCACATCTTGTTTCTTTGTTGTTGCTCTGGTTTGCTCTTTGAATGCTCAAGGTGGGGGGGGAGGGAGTTTGGGGAGGCACAGAGGTATTTGACTTGTCCACAGCCCTGGTTCTCAAAAAGCCCTTGTTTGTTTTGTTCTTGTTCTTGTTTTTATTGTACATTTTGTGTTCTCATTTTGTATTTTTATGTTGTGGGCCTCCCTGTGATCTTTGGAAGAATGGCGGTATACACATTTTATAAATAATAAGAATACTAATAATTTTTTTAAATAGATGAAGTATAACTCCTTCTGCTGAGCAGACAGCTTCTGATTAATAACCACATAACCATATTACAAGAGAATAAGAGATTTAAGTCTTTAAAATATGAAGTGCAGAAGATTGCTTTTCCTATCTTGCTGTAAAATAATACGACATTCCCCTAGAGGTGCATAAACATGAGGCCAGCCATATTAATGCAAACTTTGCCACCCTATAAGTAGTACTTGGGAATTATAATGGCATTGTACACATCCATGCCAATTCTTAACTGTTTCTTGAGCATGCTGGATTTCCTGTGCATGTTTGCACACCTTTATCAGCGATGTCTATGCTGGCTTGGTCATGTCCGCAGAAGGGAAAAGAACAGGATGCCCAAGGACATGCTCCATGGGGAGCTCGCCTCAGGTACCAGGCCCATTGGCAGACCAACTCTGTGCTACAAAGATGTCTGCAAACAAGACATGAAGGCTGGCAACATGAAGACTGGGAATTCCTTGCAGATGACGGCAGTGCTCAGAGACAGTCAGGTCATGTATCCATAACAGTGACCAGAGGAGGAATGACTGCTGGGAGGAGCACAGGGAGAAGAAGTGCCCTGGTGCATCTGCAGCAGCACAACTAGATGCCTTCCTCTGCCCCAGATGCGACAAAAATATTTTCTCCCTCATCAGTCTCTACAGCCACAGCAGGTGCTGCAACTGCCCAACAGCTTGACCTCACCCCAAAGGCACACTCGTCCATTGCCAACAAGTGCCCTCCTGTCCCCGAGGTGGTGGACCCACAACTGGAAACCCAATGTGGCCAGGCCACAGAGTTCTATGAGCATAGCAGATATTTGCTTAAACCAGGCATGTCCAAAGTCCGTCTCAGGGGCCTAATCCAGTTGGTTTAATCCGGCCCCTGTGCCAGTTTACTTCCTGGGGCAAAATCCTAAAAAACCTCAACAACTTTGGGGTAAAATCAACAACTTCAATCCTAAAAAAAGGTTAAGAACTTTGGTTGGCTCTTTGGTCGGCCCTCACAGCCCTTCACTTCATCAAATCTGGCCCTCTTTGAAAAAGGTTTGGACACCACTGGAACAACACAGTCAGCACTGAGCTGTGGGGCACATTCCAGACGGAGGGTGGCATTCAACCCTAATTCTATTCAGAATACACTTATTGATGTCAATGGACTTGGTTAACCTCAGTTCATTAATTTTATTGGGTCAACTCTGAGTAGGGCTGGGAGAGAAGCCTGTTTAAAAATTCTGCCAGTCAGTGTAGACAGTACTGAGCTAGAGGGACCCTTGGCTGGACTCACCATCAGGTTCCTGTATTCCTGTGCTGAGTTTAATGGCACTTATTTCTGAGTCAATGAATGAAGCAGGGAGGAGGAACCTGCAGCCCTCCAGACGTTGCTGTCACTCAGCTCCCATCATTCCTCAGCATTGGCCATGCTGGCTGGGGTGGAGTCCAGCAACATCTGGAGAAGGTCCCCCCCCCCGATTCCTGATGTATAGGATTGCATGGTCATTTCTTAAGTTGTGTCCTTGTGTACAATATATATGAATGTGTGTTTTCACACACACACACACTCACAGACTTCCCTTCTGCTCAGCCCAAGAAATATTGATTTCTTTTCTGCCTGCAATATTTCGCTTGACTGAGCAGATTTAGAATCGAGGAGGCAGACTCTGCCTGGAGACCAAAACCATATTTAATTCCATGGTTTAAGGAGGCCGGGAGCAGTTTTTTTCTTACTTTACAATACCAGTGTATTTAAAGTAAGTGACATTTGAGGGAATGGGGGGATGGAGCCGGTGGCCAGGGACCTACCCATTTCGCTGGTGGGCAGAGATCAAGCCTTTGGTGACAAGAGCATCATTCTCTCATCTGTTTTGCAGGCGCCAGATTCATTTTTAATGTGAGTCTGCCTGCTCGGTAGGATGCAAGACAAGGAAAGACAGACTGAGCCAATGTTTCATGCAAGGAAGTTTCCCCTCTTTGCTTTAAATCAACACTCTGAGAGGTGGACCAAAATGGCTCACTCCAGTTTCACAGTTTCCCTTAAAAGCTGCAACTATGGAAGAGGCATCTGATGATATTTTGGGTGGGTAGCGGGTAGCATTGTACAACTTTTTTTGCTGCAGAGGGGGGGATGACTGGGGACAACCCATAGGAGCTTGCTCACCATTCTGATTGGCTGGGTGGCCAACATTTTCCTTTTCCAGAATGCCCCATTCCAAGAGGGAATTCCAGGGAAGCAATGGCAGACCCACAGACCCTCCATGTACAAAGTGGGTCTTTGTCTGTTTCCCTTCACGACAGACACAAATGTCATTGTTGATAAGAAAAGAACAAAAAAGAAAAAGAAAAATGGTAGCAGTGTGTAAAACACAGGTTTTGTTAGGCTTCATTGCATTTGTAACACAGCCCTATGCATGTCTACTCAGAAGTAAGTCCCACTGAGATCGGTGGGCATTTCCCCCATGTATAATAGCATTGCCTTAGTGCACTGAAATCATAATTCTGCAAAAATCTTGAGGAAAGTGATTGCAGCTTGAGGCAGAGCTATGATGGCTTTGTTGAACTGATTCCCTGCTGGTTTAAATTAAGCATTAAATAGCTCAGAATGCGGTAGCTAAATACATATTTGCTACATACCTTGAGATTAGAGTAAATTCACCTGCATTGCTTACAGGGGCCGTTAAACCATAGGTGGGAAACCTGAGGCCCTCAGGATGTTAAACTCCAATTCCCATCAGTTCCAGCCAGCATGACCAATGATTAGGGATTATGGGAGGCGTAGTTCAGTCACTTCTGGGGGACAACAGGCTAGCCATCCTAGCTTTAAGTGAACCAGCTCATGGCATAGTTCCCTCCTATCATCAGGCATCTAATTTAAGGGAATACTGGTAGGCAACAATTTATCAGCCAACTAGGCTCCTCCACCCCAGAGCGGTTCCCATGCAGCTCCCCACCCATGTGCTGACCTGGCCTGGACCTGTTTAGCTTCAGCAAGGTTGCTGCATCCCCATGCCTGGGCCTCTTTGTGAGCTGAACTCTCAACAGCAAACAGACTTGCATTCCTCTAGCGCTGAAGCAACATCAAGGGCTGCAGCAATGCATGCAGGAGACCAGACTTGTGGTTCAGAGGAGACCAGCAATCTTCATGGAGTAGATATATGGTGTTGACGTTGAAGGGGAACTGAGGCATCAGATCAAGGCCTGCATTTTAAAATGAGCTTAAAAAATATATTTGTAAATGTTTGTATCTCTCATGCCAGGCAGAAATCAGCTGGCTGGGTGCTTTGGCAGATGTTTATCTTCCTAAACAGGGCCCCTCTGATCTATAGCAGTGCTTCAGGGTTGTAAAAGGAAATTACAGGCTGGGAGCAAAAGGTCATATTGACCATACAAATTACAGAATACAATCAAGCTGCAAAAACACAATTAAGAGTTGGTAAATAGTAAAATTTATTGTAGTACCATGTGCCTCCTATTAGACTTGAGCCACATCTTCCTAAGGTTAAAGGGCAAGAGCTAATAGGAACAGCAGCTGGCTAGGAAAAGGAGTTGTAAACTAAAGAGGCTGCTTTCAAAACTGTTTTTATTAAAGTTCCTTTTTACTTTGAAAAGGCCTTTCCTTCTAAAAATCTATCTATGTTATGTATTAAATATATTGGCTTAAATGTAATTATGCAAAGGATTTAGAAAGTAAGAAATGTTAGATTCTTATGTTAGATTCTTATTTCATTGATGGTGTGTGAGAAGGTGAACCCAAGATCTCTGTTTAAGATAAAAATTAAAACCATTAGCCATCTATTTTGGAGTGAAAGGGTTATAGGGCAATAGGGCAAAAGGTTATCTGGTAATTAAGGTGCCTGGTCGAGGCAAATGTAAGATATATGGCTACTTGTCTGCCATTTATGGATAGAAGGAAATATAGCTCTTTGTCTCCCATAAAAGGTAATAGGAAATGGGTGTATCTTTTATGATTGGTTCTAGCAAACAACCAATAGGAATTTCAACCAGGCTGATTGGACAGAGGCAGCCAAAGGAGGAGCAAGGGGGCTGGGCTGAGGGAATATAAGTGCTGGCCATCAGGGCTGGAGTGGGCAGAGCTTTGGTAACCATATACCACTGTGTCTCTCATTTATTTGTCTGACAAATAAATTATT
The DNA here is from genome assembly GCF_965112155.1 of Podarcis liolepis. Lineage (NCBI taxonomy): Eukaryota > Metazoa > Chordata > Lepidosauria > Squamata > Lacertidae > Podarcis > Podarcis liolepis. The sequence goes on from NC_139564.1 coordinate 77,742,811, forward strand.
TTAATTTCTCTATTGCTGCATTGAATATTTCATTCCAGCTAAGCGTTAACCACAAGCAGGGTGCTACAGAACCACAGACCATCAGCGTCTCTGCCAAGGAGATCAAACACTGCATCCGCTCTCCCTGACTATGAATTGAACTTCGTTCACACAAAGATGGATGACAGTGGCCTGGTCCTTGGTCTATCTGGCCTCAAAGAAACGTGCCCTGGCAAGCGCATGAAAATACAGCCAGCATTGAACCAGCTGCCTGGGACTGGTGGGGAAAGAAGAAGCGAAGAGTATCAAAGGGAGTGTGGATATTTGAAACAGGAATGAGACTCAAAGTGGTCGTAAATCCATGCCAGTACTTTGGATATCTGAGCACACATCCCACTGACCTTGTGGTCAGGTGTCGAACACTTGAGGATGGCACTAAGGATGATGATGATGATGATGATAATAATAATAATAATAATAATAATAATAATAATAATAATAATTTATTATTTCTACCCTGCCCATCTGGCTGGGCTTCCCCAGCCACTCTGGGCAGCTTCCAACAGAAGGTTAAAAATACATTAAAACACCAGTCATTAAAAACTTCCCTAAACAGGGCTGCCTTCAGATGTCTTCTAAATGTCACATAGTTGTTTGTCTCTTTGACATCTAATGGGATGGCATTCCACAGGGCGGGCGCCACCACCGAGAAGGCCCTTTGCCTGGTTCCCTGTAACCTCACTTCTTGCAGTGAGGGAACCGCCAAAAGGCCCTCGACGCTAGACCTCAGTGTCTGGGCAGAACGATGGGGGTGGAGATGCTCCTTCAGGTATACTGGGCCACGGCCGTTTAGGACTTTAAAGGTCAGCACCAACACTTTGAATTGTGCTCAGAAACGTATTCATCCAATGCAGACTTCTCAGGACAGGTGTTATATGGTCTCGGTGGCCACTGTCATCAGTCTAGCTGCTGTATTCTGGATTAATTGCAGGATGTAAGGAGGCAGCAATTTCCATCCTATCCTGCATTCATAGCAATCAGTGCTGTTCCTGTTCCACTGCAGTTTGTCTTCTGCTAAAACCTACATAATTTGTCGCACTATCTGCTATGACTGAAACTAATGCAACTAATTAAGTAACACAATGTAATTAAGGAATTAATTTAACTTCAGTGCATATCAGTTCAGTAAAAGCATCAAAACAATGCAGAAAATAATGTTATTATTTGTGTAACATTGTATATATTTATATAGCAAAACTCATATCATATTTATATAGCAAAACTCATATCTGATTGCATGACCTGTTCCCAACCTTAGACAAACATGTGAACAGTGGCAATTTCTGCTCTCATTTCAAAGAAAGTAATTCTCTCCATGCAGCACATCATTAAACCATGGAACTCACTTGCACAGGATTGGAGCCAACCGAGATTGCTTTAAAAGCAGATTAGTAAAAGCACATAAAGCATTTTAAAATCATATTGTCAGGAAAGCATTGTTTAATGTCTGGATAAGATATAAGGACCTACTTGAAAATAAAACCCCAAGGTGGTTGTCACCGATGGAAGCGAAGGCTCAGAAAAAGCTCAATATGGAGGCCAAATGGCCGAAATATTGGGAAATTTTGGAACAAGAGGGAGACAAATTGAAATTGCAGAGTTTTGAAAAACTAAAAAATAAAGTGCGAGATTGGCTTCATTATTATCAGATAATGGAGGCATATCATTTGGACAAGAAAATTGGCTTCCAGGTGGAAAAATCAAAATTGGAAACAGAACTGTTAGATCCCAAAACCAAGATTTTGTCAAAGATGTATAACTTGCTGTTGAAATGGAACACTCAGGATGAAACGGTGAAATCAGCTATGATTAAATGGGCACAAGATGTTGGACATAACATAATGATGGCTGACTGGGAACAGTAATGGACCACAGGTATGAAGTTTATGGCATATAATGCCTTAAGAGAGAATATTATGAAAATGGTATACAGGTGGTACATGACCCCAGTCAAGCTTGCAAAAATCTATCATTTGCCCGATAATAAATGTTGGAAATGTAAAGAAACTGAAGGTACATTCTTTCACCTCTGGTGGACGTGCCCAAGGATTAAGGCTTTCTGGGAGATGATTTATAATGAAATGAAAAAGGTATTTAAATATACCTTCCTGAAGAAACCAGAGGCCTTTCTCCTGGGCATGGTTGGCCAATTGGTGTTAAAGAAGGATAGAACTTTCTTTATGTATGCCACAACAGCAGCAAGAATACTTATTGCAAAGTATTGGAAGACACAAGATTTACCCACTCTGGAAGAATGGCAGATGAAAGTGATGGACTATATGGAACTGGCAGAAATGACCGGCAGAATCCGAGACCAGGGAGAAGAGTTGGTGGAAGAAGATTGGAAGAAATTTAAAGACTATCTACAGAAATACTGCAAAATTAATGAATGTTAGAATGATGTTGGATTGAAGTTAAGTGGTTTTTAGCAGCAATGTTATAAAGGAATATGTAAAAATGGATTGTTAACAGGTGATAATTTAAAGTTATAATATATTAAGATAAAAGATTAAGATAAAATCAAAGAGGGAAAGGATTTGCTGAATTAACTAATTGAACTGGAATACAAAAAAGGGAGGTGTGAGGAGGTCAGGGAAACAAGCAAATGAAAGATAAGATATGGAAAGACTGATTTGTTTTAACTGTTTTTACTTTGTATTTTCATTTTCGTGTTGTTTTTTTTACTTTTTTCTCCTATTTTTGTAATATGTCAAAACTTTAATAAATATCTTTAAATAATAAAAAATAAATAAAAGCAGATTAGTAAATTCATGGAGGAGGAGAGGGCTATTGAAGGAGACTGGCCATGATGGAGACTTTGCCTCTGCAGCTGGAGATAGCGATGTTTCTGAATCCTGGTTGCTGGAAACCACAGGAGGGGAGAGCAGTCTTGTGTTCAAATCCTGCACCTGGTTGGCCACTGTGAGAACAGGAGGCTGGTGCAGGTGAGGCACTGGCCTGACCCTACTGCTGGCTCTTCTTGTCTTCTTGTCTTCCTTTTCTGACAGCTTTCTTCTCTTTACATCCCTAGTCAGGATTTGGCTTCTGTTCCAGTCCAGACGGAGACAGAATTAGACCCGGCTGAAGGTGGGCTTGGAGGTCATCTCTCCCCTCACATCTCCAGGGTTTTGGAAAGGGGAAATTCCCAAGTCATACCTGGAGATGCCAGGGACGCTCTGCTGTGGAGCTGTGACTCTTCCCTAAGGCTGCTAGAGAGGCTGCTCCGGAATGGGAAGATCTGTCTGGTGTATTTGGGGAGATGCTTTTCTGTCTGAAGTTTTTTTATTAAGTTTTCCAAAATTTCACACATCCATTTCAATACAGAATAAAAACTTTTCCCCCAACTTCCCACCTCATTTTCCATGGTGTTTCTGTTCCTTTGTCTCTGCTGTACCCTGTCATCTATCTCTTAAACCTTATCAAAAGTACTATAATCTTTAAAGCCTTCTGTTACTCATAGTTCAAATCCTGCTTGTGTGTTCATCATAGAATAATATTTCTTTAAATAATCTGAAAAGGGTTTCCATTCTTCCACAAAACCTTCGTCATTAGGTTCTCTTATTTTAGCTATTAACTTTGCCAATTCTGCACAATCCAACACCTTGCTTATCCAGTCTTCTTCAGTGGGTATTTCTGCTTCTTCCCATTTTTGTGCACAGAGAATCCTAGCTGCAGATGTAAAAAACCTAAGCAATTTTGGTATGCTGTAATTTGCTGTTATTTTATTGATTATAGTTTAGTAATTCTTTATTGTAATTGAGAAGTGTAAACTGTTAAATTATTATTTGCTGGTGTTTAATTTTACTGTTTACTATTGGATTCTGATGGATTATTGAATATTGCTTTATTTGATATAAGTTGTTTATTTTAAAGTTATTGTGACTTTTTATATAAGATATGATTGTTACTATGAATGTTTGATGTTTTATTATTATTATTTATGTGTGTTAGAAGCCGTCCAGAGTGGCTGGGGCAACCCAGCCAGATGGGTGGGGTTATCATCATCGTCATCTTTTGGGGACTTCTGGGAGATGCTTTTCTAAAAGTGGGTGAGAAATTATGTTTATAAGCCAGGATTTTGAACGCCAACAGAGGCAGGACATTTGTAAATGGAAGTTTTAAGAGGAATAGACAGAGTGGCAATTGCTTGCGAAGCAGACAAGAATGCTGGGGGGGGGGCTCTTTGAGGGCTCAGCGAACTCCATTGTGAAGAGAAATTTCATGAACGGACCTGCAATTCCATTCTCTCATTTATCACAGCCCCACATCACTCTTGCTCAGGGGATAACAGCTGCCCTAACTCTCAAGTGCTCCCAGCTTCCATACTTTGCTTCTCTGGCTGGAAGGGAGCAGATTTGAAAGAGCTCTCTTAAATCTCCGTCCTATGACTGCAGAGAAGCATTTGGTGACAGGAGTCCTTGCTCTTCCCCGAGTCTATCTAACTGCTGAGCATTCATATCCAAGGAAGCTGCTACCTGTCTGTGGTTCAGCAAGCAGAAAGGACCACTTTTGACAGCCTCTAGACCAGCCTGTGCTGACTGGGGCTGATGGGACTTGTATTCCAAAACAGCTGCAGGGCACCAGATTAGCAAAAACTGCTTTAAAGAATAGAGACGAAGACACCTCAGATATCTTCATAACCAGTGTTGCCTAGTGGTTAGAGTGTCGGATTAGGACCCGGGAGACAAGGTTCAAATTCCCACTCAGCCATGAAGCTCACTGGGTGCACCACCACTCAGCCTAACCTGCCTTGCAGGGTTGTTGTGGGAGTGAATTGAGGAGAAGGATAACCATGTACAGCATCCTGGGTTCTTTTGAGAAAAAAATGATATACAAATGCAATAAATTAATACATAAACAAATTCAGCTGCCTGCCTGTCTGCAATTAAAGTGCTGAGATCACAGCAGCCATCTGATTTTTGAGGCAACCAGAATAGAAATTGCAACACCCATAGTAAAACAGCCAGGGAATGCAAAGCTTGTCCTTGGCTTTCCCTTATGCAAAATGAACCCATGAAACCAAGGCCATTGTCTTACAAACAGCAGATGGGTCTGTTTTCTTGGGAATCCTCTTCCTTTGAAAGAAGATTGATGCAACTAGAAAGTTAGCATGTTAAGAACGGCAAAGCTTGAACCCTTCTTCCTGGCATACTAGTTTTATAAGTAGAGGGATTTTTAAAATTATAATTTTATGGAGGAATATGCAACAAACCTGTGCCTGAAATCTGAATTGGAACTGTCCTCTGTCAGGTGCATCTCACCCTCCCCCGCCCCCCCAGGCTCTGAGGTCAGTGGGGGAAACCCCTGCTGCTGGCACTGCTGCTTTAGATGTTGACCTACAGCAGGGCCTTTTCCATAGTGGTGCCCAGTTATGGAAGCCCCTCGCTGGTGAGGTGCACACATGCCCCCACCTTCATCATCATTCAGAAGGAACCTGATACTGTTTCTGTTCACCCAGGAACTTGGGGGTGAAATCTGATGGGCTTTGCCAGCTTATAACCACTGTGCATAGTTATGTTGTGTTTTCAAAAATGATAATGTTTTTAATTGTGTTATTGCATGGCCACCCTGGGCTCCTTTAGAGAAAGGGTGGAACAGAAATCTAATCATTCTCATCAATATCTGCCTCATTTGCTGGACCAAAAGGATCCTGGTTAAGAAAAATGGGTAGATAATGTTAGGCTGAAATCAGATCTCTCCCGTTTCACTGTATGCTCTCCAAATTTTCACAGATTGAGGCTGTGGTCCTATGCGTGTTTCCTCGGAAAGAATAAAGGCCACTCTAAACAATGAAGTTTCCACCCTTGATAAATTGTGCAAAGGATTGCAACTGAAATTGGGGACATGGTTGAGTATTTATTCTTCTTCTTTTCTTCTTTGATGAGCACTTGTAGCCGTGTAAGATTGTCTTCCATAAACACAGATTTTAACAATGAGTCCGTAAGTGACCGTGGAGGCCAATTCTGGATCCACACGTCCTTCCGCAGTGGGGACATTGGTTCTCGGGCGGGAGTTGATCACGTGTGGAGGGGCTTCCAGATTTCACGGTCCTGCCCCCGTTACCATTTGCCGATCGCCATGGGACTTCTGGGGTTTGGGTTGGGTTTTTGGAAGATGCCTGTGCATTAAATTGTTTTATGTGTGTAGATCAGTGCACGCTGATCAACGCACAGTCTTCGCAGTAGGGCTCTGTTCCAATGGCATGAGTAGTCATGACGAACCGGTAGATCCTATCTGCTGCAGCCTTCATCTGCCTTCACAGCCATTGTAACATACCGTTTGTTATCATCTGCCTATTCCGCCATTGAGGACTTCTTGGATCATTCTTTGTCTAGCTCCTTCCCTTTGACCTTACTGCCTTGGGTGACCCTGCTGGAAGTACGAGATTCCCGACGGCTTCACTCGCGAGGGTCATAGTAACATGCAAGCCCTGTTACCACGACAAGGTGATGATCCAGCGAGTGAGTGGGTATTTATAACACATTTATAACACATACCCTTTTTCACATCACTGTCAAATCATCATTATACATCGCTGAATTAATCCTGTCTTCTGCAGCTGTTCACCCTGTAATGTCCTGTAATGGCTTCTAAAGCTGATCAATGGATCACAACAATTTCCACCATTCCCTTTCATATTTTGGTTGCCCTTGATGAGTTTATGTAGGTGTGTGTTTCTAGACTGGTGCTTTCTGGTAGGTCTGTTCTGCAACATGTAATTGACACAATATTCTGGACTGTCTACATATCATTCTAATTTACTATTGTTCTGTGATGCATTTTTAACAGACCAAGATTCAGGCTTCTGCTACCAAACAACGAAAGCTAGACAACAAACTAATGGACTCAAAATATTTGTGGTATGAAGAGTTATAGGATTTCAGCAGGAAACAGTGGGCCTTCATTGACTGGAAACAAAGTGGTATGACTGCTAAAACTGTCTGCCAGTGCAAAGAGTGTTAAACGTGGGATCACATAGAACTACCCCAATACCATCATGCATATCTGCATATCTGATGAGCATCCCTTCAGTTCCTTCATCCTAGTGTGGAAGAACAACAGGCCCAGGACAAAACCATGTGGCACCCCACTTGTCACATTTTTCCAGAATAACAAGGAACCATTTGTGAGAACTCTTTGAGACTGGTCAGTCAATCAGCTACAAATCCACCTAACATTTACCTCATTCAGCCCACATTTCACCAGCCTCCTTGCAAGAACATCAAAAGGGAATTTGTCAAACTCCTTACTAAAATCAAGATACACTGCATCCATAGCATTCCCCATATCTACCAAGCTTGTTTTATAAAAAAGAAAGAAAAGAGATTTGTTTGGCATGACTTGTTTTTGAGAAACCCATTCTTGGTACTCTCAGCATCCTTTTCTAAGTGTTCACAGACTGACTGCTGAATGATCTGTTCTAGGGCCTTCCCTAGTATTGACATCAAGCTCAGCAGTTGGTAAGTTACCTGGGTCTTCTTTTTCTGCTTTTTGAAGATGAGGACAACATTTGCCCACCTCCAGTCCTCTGGGACTTCACCTGTTCTCTATGAATTCTCAAAGATTATAAACAGAGGCTCTGAGATTACATTAGCAAGTTCCTTTAGTACTCTTGGGTGCAGCTCATCAAAATTATCTTAACAGGTTGGAGAATTGGGCCCCAAATAGCAAAATGATTACTGCATTGCAGGGGGCTGGACTAGGTGATCCATGGGGTCCCTTCCAACTTTTATGATTCCACTGAATGCTCCCCCCTCAAGCAAAACTATCATTATTATTTTTATTTCATTTTCCTTGTAAGTTTTGGTAAATAGTACAGCACATTTCAGAGGAAAATGGTGACTAAAAAGCCAGTTTGAACTGGCATTGTCCTTAGTCATCCTCTTGCTGTGCGTTAGCCTTTTTATTCTGGATTTTAACCCCCCCCCCCAAAAAAAAACCTCCAGTCACTCCCCGCTCCTTTTCTCCTGACACATGAATAGCGACTGAAGTACCTCCTGCTGTCTCCATGCTATCCAGGGGCCCATTACAGCCAATCAGAGCCACTGATACAGATCAAAGCTCCTTCATTAGGAATGTGAATTTGCTCTGCAATCCTCCAGCTCCTGGGCCCTGCCGCTCTGTTAGGCAGCTGACAGGAGAAGAAGAGAAGTCATTTGGTGTATTAGCAGCTAATTCCTGCCCCACCCCTACCCCCACAAGAGACCACCCCTCCATTATTATTTGTACCTTCTTCTTCTTGATATGGGACTTGAATGCAGAACTGACTATGGATAAGCTTAGAGTCACTAAGTTCTGGTGTTCCCCCTGCTCTTGCTGCTGGGTGGGTTTGTGCTAAAATCTATTCAGCTATCATTTAAGCAGGTGGTCCCACAAACCACAGTTTCTTTTTGACCACTCACTGCCTGGGTTTGAAAAAATGCCCTTCTGAATATCCATGGGTGGTTGGAGGGTGGAGAGAAGAAGAAATGTCTCTGATTTTGTGTGTGTGTTGCTGCTTACCTTAACCTAACAAGGTGGGAAAGGCTTTCCCATTTCTCCTCAAGAACATAGGAACATAAGGACCCATCTAGTCGTCTTCTCAAAGTGAACAACCAGGTGCATGTGGGAAACCCACAAGGAGGACCTGAGCGCGAGAACACTCCCCCTTCCTGTGGATCTACCATACAGATTTGCTGTAAAAAATAAATGGCAGCTCTGCCAGCTGCCAGGCATATCACCCTCCCCACCCTGTCACCACTGAACAGACCCCAGTTTTAAGCCTCCCTTCTGCCAAACGTTTGATCACCAAGCTTTAAACTCAGCGGCAGAATGACTCTTTGACATCAAGAATGGTAGGTTGGAAAACTTGCTCTCCAGGTCTGAATTTCTGTACAGCCATGGCTGGAGAATCCACATCTCATGCCTGCGCTTGTGGGTGGCCAGAGTCTGAGAATCAACCCACAGCCTGAACTTGAATTTTTTTGTCAATGCCTGGAGAACTCCTGCTCTAGCTCTGGGTTTCAGGAGGGCCATGGTTAAAAATTCCACACCTGATGCCTGAGTTGAGGAACTCTATACTCCAAGCAGGACTTCAGATGTAGCTGCCACACTATGCAATGGTGTGATCTTGGCAACGGTGTCCAGAAACCCTTCTGCAGACAGCAAGGGAAGCAGTAAAAGGTAAAGGGACCCCTGACCATTAGGTCCAGTTGTGACTGACTCTGGGGTTGCGGCGCTCATCTCGCTTTACTGGCCAAGGGAGCCAGCATACAGCTTCCAGGTCATGTGGCCAGCATGACTAAGCCGCTTCTGGTGAACCAGAGCAGCGCACGGAAATGCCGTTTACCTTCCTGCTGGCGCAGTACCTATTTATCTACTTGCACTTTGATGCGCTTTCGAACTGCTAGGTTGGCAGGAGCAGGGACCATAGGCGCCGACCCCATGGGGCCTGAGGGGGCCCGAGCCCCCTCAAAAATTTTATTGGGGGGGCTCAGCCCCCCCAATAATTTAAAAAATTATCGCGCGCCTTGGCTCCCTCGTCGCGCGCCTTGGCTCCCGCGGCCGGCGAGGGGAGCCCGGGCCGCGCGCGGCTGCTGCTGCCGCCTCTCCTGGGGGCGCCGCCTCCCCGGGCGGGAACGCTGCGGTTGCGCGAGGGAGGAGGGCGGCCCCCGGGGGCTGGGAGAGCCGGGCTGCCGTGGCCGAGAGGGCTGCTCTGCCGGGCGCCGCTGACATAATTTAAGCAAATTATCGCGCGCCTTGGCTCCCGCGGCCGGCGAGGGGAGCCCGGGCCGCGCGCGGCTGCTGCTGCTGCCGCCGCCGTTTGTGGTCATGGCGGAGCTGCCGCCTAGGGAGGAGGGGAGAGGGGGCTGGCGGGGGGGGCAGGCGGTGAAGGGGGCTTGGCTGCGCTCTCTCTCTCTCTCGGGCTCTCTCTCTCTCTCGGTGTCTCTCTCTCTCTCTCTCTCTCGGGCTCTCTCTCTCTCGGGCTCTCTCTCTCTCTCGGTGTCTCTCTCTCTCTCTCTCTCTCTCTCTCTCTCGGTCTCTCTCTCTCTCTCTCTCGGGCTCTCTCTCGCTCTCTCTCTCTTTCTTGCTCTCTCTCTCTCTCGGGCTCTCTCTCTCTCTCTCGGGCTCTCTCTCTCTCTCTCTCTCTCTCGGGCTCTCTCTCTCGGTGTCTCTCTCTCTCTCTCTCTCGGTCTCTCTCTCTCTCTCTCGGGCTCTCTCTCTCTCGGTGTCTCTCTCTCTCTCTCTCTCTCTCTCTCTCGGGCTCTCTCTCTCTCTCTCTCTCGGGCTCTCTCTCTCTCGCTCTCTCTCTCTTTCTCGCTCTCTCTCTCTCTCGGGCTCTCTCTCTCTCGGGCTCTCTCTCTCTCTCTCTCTCTCTCGGTCTCTCTCTCTCTCTCTCTCTCTCTCTCTCTCTCTCTGGCTCTCTCTCTCGGGCTCTTCCCGCCCAGGGCTTGTGGGCATCTGCTCTGAGACGAAGATGGAGGTGACTTCCCTTAAAGGTCATGGAATCATAGAGGTGGAAGGGACCCAAAGGTCATTCAGTCCAACCCCCAGCAATTCAGGACTCACAGCTAAAGCATCCCTGGCAGATGCCCCCCCCACCTCTCCCTAAAAGCCCCTTCCCCTGTCTGACTGCTCTCACCACCAGAAAGGCCTTCCTAATGTTTTGTGGGAATCTCATTAAGCCTACAGAGCTATATATGCAAATGGATCTACTTATTCTTTCCCTTGAAGATACATTGATTTGTTTGTTACTGTGGTTTCGATCAATACTTTCCAAAGATCTTTACATTTGTCCATGCATGATCTTTGTCTGAAAGCTCATGGGTTGCAGGAGTTGTCATAGGAGGTTATATTTTTGTCCTTCCAACTGTTATGGAAATTACAGGGGGGGGGACATCTTTAAAGTTGTTAAATGTTGCAAATATTATGCCTGAATGTACCCTTTCAACTTGACAGCTCAGGGAAGTTACCTAGATAAAATCCTGTAACACAATGTATCAGCCTTAATCATTTTGCAGATGTTAAGGGGGGGGCAGAGCCTGCAGCCACCATCCCTTTCCGGTGGGGAGGGGGCAGAGGAAAGACAGGAAGCTTTTCCCTGCAGAGTTAGACCCCTTGGCTGCGTGGCCCTCGGGTCCCTTCAAACTCCTGGGTGTTTTGCTGGTGGGGGGCTGTGTGGGGGCCTGGGCGATGTCAGAAGAGGAAGCTTGCAGGCCTGGTTGTCTGTTGGGGGCAGCAGGAAGAGGCGGAGGGCAGGATGTGCAGCCCCTGCCTGGCTTTCCTGTGGGACCAAGGAAGCGGCTGGGGGGGGGGGACTTGGCCGCTGGCCTTTGTTGCGGAGGCGGCAGTGTGGGAACGCCAGTCCCAAGGGCAGCCTCTGGGGTCTGGGTGCTGCTGCCTGTCTCCTGCCATGGACTTGGCGGGGGGGGGGGCTGTGCTATTGGGCTGGCAGAGACTTAACGGGGGCTGCCTCTCCCAGCCAAAGCTGACCCACAAAATTGCAACCCAGTGTGTGTGTTTGTGTGTGGGGGGAACCAGCCTGCACAGGGTAAGCCCCGATGGGGCTCCTGGGCTCCTTCTGATGCATGAAAATTGGAGGTTGTCCTTTACAGCTCAGCTCCCCAAGGGGCTCAAAGCCTCCCAAGTCCATTATCAGTTGGAGACGAATGAGTGGAAGCTGGAAGAAAGGGGGAATCTTTATTTTTCTGTTGAAACAGAGCCCTCCTTCCCACTGACATTTGCAAGGAGGGGAGGACCCCAAACAAAGGTGTGCAGCAGCTTTGAAAGACTTTTCCGGCTCAACATCAGGAAGAGCTTTCTGACAATAAGAGCTGTTCAGACGGTCTCTGCTCCCTGGGAGAGGCTAGGTGGCCATCTGTCAGGGATGCTTGAGCTAAGATTCCTGCATTGCAGGGGGCTGGACTAGATGACCTTGGGGTCCCTTCTGTCTCTATGATTCTATGATTAGCATAATACAAGCATCCGGGTTTCGATTGTTCAGAAGCCGATTTGTTTGGGAGCCAAGGTGCTCGGCTTCTCAGGTACAACCGAACCTGAGTCCTTGGGGGCGCCGCCTCCCCGGGCGGGAACGCTGCAGGTGCACGAGGGAGGAGGGCGGCCCCCGGGGGCTGGGAGAGCCAGGCTGCCGTGGCCGAGAGGGCTGCTCTGCCGGGCGCCGCTGACATTGGAACTTAGAAAACTTCCCGGGGCAGGACCCCGGTATGGGCCCCCCCAATATTTTTTATAAGTCGGCGCCCCTGGCAGGGACTGAACAACAGGAGCTCACCCTGTTGTGGGGATTCAAACTGCCAACCTTCTGATCGGCAAGTCCTAGGCTCTGTGGTTTAACCCACAGCGCCACCCCCGTCCCAAGGGAAGCAGTAAGCAACACTAAAGAATGCCAAAATGCACAACACTCTCTCGATTTACCCCTGAACGCCTAAGTGGCTGCAATAAGGTGTTGAGTAAAGCCCCCCCCCATTTCAAATTGACACCATTTGCTATGAAAGCCTGGCAAAGCATGTAAATGATCCCCTTGCGTATATTTTTCTTTGCTCTGGGGCTTTGAGTTAAAAGCTTTTCATTGGCTGCTGGCTCTCGGGACTCTTTGATGTGGCTTTGTTGTGTGTTTGATGTGCATCTTCCCTTCTCCCAGCAAATCTTGCCTGCTCCCCCATAAGCCTTCTCTAATCAATGCCTCATCCCTGGGTGGGGGCTGTTATTATTGTCTATCCGCAGGTGGACTTCATCTGGTTTCAGTTAAGTGCTTGTGATTTTCAAAGCCTCCGAGGGACTGGGGGGAATTGACGTGGGCATGCAGTCCCTGCTGAAATGGAGAGCGACAGTATGTCTCAATCCTCTTGGTGGCTTTGAATGTCTCAACCAGCCTGTCCAAATCACACCAAGAGATTGTGCTCACAGCTGGGAAACTCAGATCTAATTAGTGATGCTTCTGTGGTGCCCAGGTAGGAATCCTGCACTACAACTCAAGACATTTTGCCACTGGAGGAGGAGAAGGACAAGCTGGGACTCCCCCCACCCCCGTCAGAAGCCACCTTCAGCCCCAGTATTGAAAAGGGCAGCATCCTCACTACCACATTTGGGGCAGCAGGTCAGGGACTCAGGAGAGGCTGTGAGGCAACCCTGGGAACTGACTGCCAGGATCATCACAGCGTTAAAGAAATCGATGGTGTCATCACACTTGGAATATAGTGGACAGTTCTGGGTGCCTCACTTCAAAAAGGATATTGTAGAATTTGGAAAAGGTTCAGAAAAGGGACACCAAACCATCCCCTATGAGGAAAGGCTGAAACCTTTAGGGACTTTTCGGTTTAGGGAAAAGGCAACATGATAGAAGTTGGAGGTTTTTAAGCAGAGGTTGGGTGGCCGTCTGTCATGGGTGTTTTAGTTGAGATTTCTGCATTGCGGGTGGTTGGACTAGATGACCCTTGGAGTCCTTTCAAACCTTCCTGTTATAGAAGTCTATGATTCTAAGTTTATAAAATGATGCATGGTGTCCAGAAAGTGGATAGAACAAAGTCTCAGTCTCTCTCTCTCATGACACTAGGACCCATGGGCACCTGGTGATGCTGAATATTGGAAGATTCAGGATGGATAAAAGAAAGTCCTTCTTCATGCAGCACAGAGTGAAACTATGGAACTCCCTGCCACAGGAGGCAGTGATGGCCACCAACCTAGATGGGCTGCTCAGCTATCTGCTGCATGAAAGAGTCCTTTCTTTTATCTGTCCTGACCTCGGAGAGAAATCCCTACTCAGTGACAAAACTCACTGTGTGACCTAAACTAAACTCTTTCAGCCCTGGTGACAGGGAAGCCTCCTCCACTCTACCTCTAAGCAGCAGACTAGCAAGGAGGCTGCCGAGCAGACTAGGTTTTTTGGGGGGGTATGGTAGACTGCTGCTTCCCCCCTGGCTGGAGTCATTCAGGGGCCTGGCTGGGCCCCTGAATGACCTCCTCATTCCAGCTTGGAGCTCTTGTGGAGCTCACACATTCGCCTCCCCATCAGAGAGATGCACAGGTCAAAACTCTGCCAAGGAAACAAGGGGGAGGGGAGTGGAAGCAAAAGGGTTGTGAGCGCGGAGGGAACTGAGGGAGCAGAAGGTGCAGCAGGGCGGCGTGTTTCTTCAAGCCATTTGTACAGGGATCTGCCACTGCTCTAGAGAGGAGATTGTTTAAAGCCTCTAGTACTGGTCTCTCAATATTAGTTTCACTCAACAGTTCCTTTCTCAGTCCCAGGGAAAACGAATAAACAGCTGCCCCTCCTTCCTCCACACCTTCTTTCCCCCTCTTGGTTTTGAATTCGGTATTTGCATTTTTGCATCTCGAAATCCACCCCTCCCCCTTCTCTCAACAGAAACGCACTGAGCTCGGAGTCATGGGTTTTGGCACGTTTATTGTATAATATATGAACTGGTGCTGATTTTATAAGCCTCTCCTGACTCAGATCGTATTGTAATTCTAAACAGCCCTAAACTCATTTAAATCCTAATAAAAACACTGCCCCGAATTTGCATTTGCTTCTCTGCTGGTCCCTGCGGCTGCCGTGAGAGCGGTTCCTGTGGAATTGATAATGCCTGGCACTTTGTGTGCCGGAAAACTATCTTGCATAGACTGGGAAGGTACCCAAGTTTAATGGTGTGAGTGGGAGCTGGGGGGGGGATTCACTTGCTATGAGTCTTCCAACCAATTTGAGGGTTTCGGAGGACTCTTCTTCTGCAAGAGACATGGCTGACATCGACTCACAGGGGCTCTCCAGGGTTTCCGGTGGAATTCCTTCCTGCTCCACCTGAAGATTCCAGGGACTGAACATGGGACCTTTTACATGCAAAACTTGTTCTCCCCCATGGACATAGCTGTCAAGTGTCCCTTATTTGAAGGGACAGTCCCTTATTCCAGCGCCATGTCCCGCTGCTGTCCCTTATTGATGGATGTCCCTTAAATGTCCCTTAAATGATGTCCCTTAAATTTCAAAGGAAGCAGCTCCTCTCCTTCCCTCCCTGCCGCCCAGGGAGGAGGGAGGCTCCAACTGTGTTGCTTGGCTGTGTTGCTCACCCAATAAGAAGTCTAAGAACGACTGGGGGTGGAGCTTGCATGCCTTGTGTGTGGCTAGTTAATGCAAGCTGAGGGGGGGTTTGAATGCTGGACGCCATTTTGTTGCACGTGCTGCTGCAAACTTTGCTGTGCAAAGCCAGGCCGGGGAGCCATCTTAATTTGAGGCTGCATAGGCCTTGTGGTTCATGTGATTCAGATTCTAGTCAGTTGAACCTCTGGTTACAAAGTTGATTGGGCAGTGTTCTCGAAGCTACCAGCATGAGTTTGACCAGACTGCAGGACAGGAATGCTGGTCCCTTATTTTCATGGCTGCTGGTCCCTTATTTTCAAATCTGTAAGTTGACAGCTATGCCCATGGATCCAGTGATCCTTTCCTCGCAAGAGGTCTCTGAATGTGTGCCCTGCCCCATTCCTTCCAGTGGCTCAGCTCATGGAAAGCTTTCCATGCCAGCGTTGTCTGCAATGACATTAACACAAGCTCCCTTGGAAACAATGAGATTATGAGCAATGCCTTTCCGGTGCTAGAATTACTAATTATTGCCGAGATAAATGGGAATATCAATGATGAAAGTCAATATTATTGTCTTCTTTGTTCCTGTTTGTTTTATTTGGAGATTAAAAGAGCACTCAGCCCGTCTCCTCAGGATGTGGCTGGGAGCTGGAGGGGCTCCCGTTGGCAGGCACACACACAAAGAGAAGCCACGATAAGAAATCACACTAACGCGCACGCTTGCAAAATCCTCTTTAGAGCAAATGCTTGAGCTAACACTATTGTTTTTGATTAATTCGTAAAAAAGGAGATGCAGCCTTTGCCCTGCTCACTGGCACGAGGGAAGCTGTGCAAGGAGCAGCATGAACAGATGTCAATGGCAAAACAGTACGGCTGAGTCCTTGTCCCACGTTTGGGTTGGCTCTGTTTGCGTAGGACGTGGGAAGGCAAACTAAGGCCTGGGGGCCAGATCCGGCCTAATCGCCTTCTAAATCTGGCCCAGCGGACGGTTCGGAAATCAACGTGTTTTTACATGAGTAGAATGTGTGCTTTTATTTAAAATGCACCTCTGAGTTATTTGTGGGGCATAGGAATTCGTTCATTATTTTTTTTCAAAATATAGTCCAGCCCCTCACAAGGTCTGAGGGACAGTGGACTGGCCCCCTGCTGAAAAAGTTTGCTGACCCCTGGCGTAGGAGAATTAAGGCATCATAGATCTTTTTGTTTCATGCTGCTGGTGTAGGAGAAGTGCCAGGACAAGGGCGCCGGGGTTTGCATCACTGGGATAATGCCAAGGCCCACAACCCAGTAGGGGCCCCACTACCACTTCCTGGATCCATGTGGGCCTTTCCAGGTCTCCCCTTCCAACTGTACTGTATTCATTTCTTTGCTTGTTCACCTGCCACCCGCACAAAGCTGCAGTCGTGCAAGTAAGTCATGTGTGATTTGTGGCTCTACTGTGCAACTCGGGGGGGGGGGGACCCTCTGGCCCACAGGCTAGGTTTGGCCCAGAAGAGGTTCCAATGTGAATCAGAAAGCCATTTCACTTAAAGCATGAGAGATTGAAGAAGTGGCTGCCAATACTCCGAACAAGAGCCTTGAAGCACCCTCCTGGTTGTGCACTGGCAAGAGTGGCAGGCTGGCACTGCCAATCAGCTGACTGATGGTGAGCCTCAGCCAGCTGTAATAGGTTGCACAATGTACTGAGTTTGCCATGGGGAACTCCAAAGCACAGCTGATCCCAGCAGAAAAAGGATCTGAGAGTTTGCGCAGATCAGCTGACAGTTCCACAGGGGACTCCACAGCCAGCTGATCCCTGGCAGGACTTGCAAAGAGCCAAGCAGAGGTCTCCACAGGACCCCTGCTCCTTGCAAAGAGTCCTGCTCTGCACTTCGGAGTGTCAGCGACCAGCTAATCAGCGGCACTCCAGAGCGCCATCCAGGACTCCTTGCAAGCCCCGTGTGGTGTTTTGAAGTTCTGGTGATTGTGGGGACCGCAAAGCACCCCACAACTCAATGTCATTGTGCAGTCAGGTGATTGACAAGTGGGCAGCCCCTTCTCCATTTTGTCCTCACAACAACCCTGTGAGGTAGGTTAGGCTGACAGAGGCAGTGACTGGCCCAAGGTGAATTTCATGACTGAAGTGAGGATTTGAACCCTGCTTTCTCTCGCAGGTCCTACTCTGACACTCAAACCACTACGCCACCCTAGCCCTCTCTGGTGGCCCTTCCTTCCTTCCATTTGTAAAAGGCTGAAGAGGATGAAACTCTTCCCAGAAGTCAAGCAACAGCTTTGCTCACAATTTTTAAAGGCAAATAGATGGCAGGTTTCCCATGCAAATTTGAAATTCAAACTGAAAGCTTCATTCCAGAACAAAGCCCAGCTCCATTGCTGGATTCCCTGAGCTAAAAAGTCTGGGAGTAGAAGATCTGTAACTAGAAAGGAGGCTATTTGCAAAACAAAGGTCAGAGACCCTCAGCAAGGTGAGCAAATTTACTGTTACGCATCCTGCTGGGATGTATCTTAGGATGGATGCAAAGATTATGCAGCAGCAAATTTGCTACTAAGTAATTTGCTCTGTGAGGAGTCACAGTAGCTGATGAAATTGCTGGAACAGGACAGGTGTTTGCCAACAGATCTTTGCCACACAGTCACATACCCTGCGGCTGCCACCACACATTAAAAGTATATTGCCCTCACATCTGTAGGTGCAAAATGCGATGAGCAAATCTGCCAGTTTCTTCTTCTCCCAGTTTCTCGTTTTCCCATGATTAAATGCAGTTTACCACATTTCCACATCTGTATGAGTTAAAAAAAGAGCTGTGCATTTTCACGAAAATTCATTGGCAGTTTAGAGTGCATTACTAATACATTTGTGGCTGCAACTTGGCTCAATGTTTTCCCAAGCAATGCCCCCTAATATAATGTGTTTTGCATGGTCACTCACCACTATTGGAATATGCAAATATCTGGCTCATTTAAGACTATATAGAATCTTTATTCTCAAGAATAATGGAAGTCACAGGTAGAGAATACTTTTAGTTTTAATAGTTCATTATTTTTAAAGGGAACTTTTGTATTTTGACTCTTTGTTTTGGTTTGTTATGCTTGCACTTCTTTGTTAATAAATCAATAATAAAATAAACGCATTTTTGCCTGCTTATTTTCACCAACAGATGAATTTGCATGCACACTTTCCCATAAAATTACATTTTTGTACATGTTTTTGGCTTGGAGAACTCCATTGCAAAATTTGAAGGAGGGTGAATTTTGAATAACAACTGTGTTTCAGTGACATCAGATTGCATGAAATTGTTCTGCTAGTTTTATGTCTTTCATTGTATGAATCTTGTGGTTTATCTTTTCAGCAATTGTGAGGTTCCATTTCTTATACCAGCGCTCAAGAGACAGATAATTAAAGTTCTTCCATTTTTGTGCAATAGAAATCCTGGCAGCTACTACAAACCAAGTTAGCCGTTCCTTCAAAGATAATAGTTACAGAGTGCCACCTCATATATTTAATAGTGCTAATTGTGGTGATGTCTGGATTTCAGTTTCACCAATGGGCAGTGGCTCTCTGGGGTTTCAGAAAGAGGATTTAACTAATAAGGATTGGACCTGAGTTCTTCTGCAGCCAAGGCAGATGCTCCACCATTACGCTGCAGCTCTTCCCCCAAGAATGGTCCTCCTCTGCTCTCCACCCATGGAGTTGATGAGCAGAGGGGAATGGGTGAGGAGGACAAATGGATCCTGGTGGAGGAGGCGAGGCTCTTGAAATGATCCTGAGCATGAGAACTGGGGTGTTACCACTGACCCCTATTTTCCATCTGTTAAGTCTTGGAAGGCAGTGTGTTAGTGTGTTTGTGTGTTTGTGCCTGTAGGGAGAATATTTTATGTGTTTGTATGGGAACAGGAGCTCTCAGGAGTTACGTTATGAGGAAAACTGGGACATAAAAAGCAGTAAATAAAACCAATACATAATTCATACAGGTATCTGCACCAGGGAAAACCTGCTGTGCGGAATAATATAGACACACCTTTACTGTGGCAGAACAGGAGACATGATCTGCTAATGAGCTCCAAACTGCTGAGATGTTCATACCAGACACTGCTGACATCACCATCTTTGAGAGCCATTCGGATAAGCTGCTACTGTGAGAAACATAAGACAAGTCCTGAGGCCCATCTAGTCCAGCATCCTGTTCTCACAGTGGCCTACCAGATGCTTGTGGGAAGCCCACCAGGGGGACCTGAATGCCACATTTGTGATTTCCACAAACTTCAGAGGCATTCTGCTTCGGGCAGCCATTGTGGCTGGTGGCCAGCAATAATCCTCTCCTCCATGAATTGGTCCAATCCTCTAAAAGTCCTCTAGGTTGGTGGCCATCCCTCCCTCCTGGGCGAGGGAGTTGCAGACTTTAGTCGGGATGTGGGTGGTGCTGTGGTCTAAACCACTGAGCATCTTGGGCTTGCTGATCGGAAGGTCAGCGGTTCGAATCCCCGCAATGGAGTGAGCTCCCACTGCTCTGTCCCAGCTCCTGCCAGCCTACCAGTTTGAAAGCACACCAGTGCAAGTAGATAAATAGGTACCACTGTGGCGGGAAGGTAAATGGCGTTTCCATGTGCTCTGGTTTCCGTCATGGTGCTTTGTGAAGAAGGACTTTCTTTCCTGTGTCCTGAATCAACAGGCGGCTTCCCTAGGTGATCCTGAGTTTTAGGAATCTGGCAGTTTTGTTTTCTCTCAGCATCCAGTGTGGTGTAGTGGTTAAGAGCGGTAGTCACGTAATCTGGGAAACCGGGTTCGTGTCTCCGCTCCTCCACATGCAGCTGCTGGGTGACCTTGGGCCAGTCACACTTCTGTGAAGTCTCTCAGCCCCACTCACCTCACAGAGTGTTTGTTGTGGGGGAGTAAGGGAAAGGAGAATGTTAGCCGCTTTGAGACTCCTGAAGGGGAGTGAAAGGCGGGATATCAAATCCAAACTCTTCCTCTTCTTCTTCTTCATCTCATTATTTTCAATCTCAAATTGAGTTCTCCACATTTCCACATCAGTTTGCATTAAAAAAAATCCTCATGAAAATTCATCAGTATTTGGGTGCAAATTTCTCTCGCACACATTTTTTAAATTTGATGTTGCTTAATATGGGCATTCTTGCAAAGCATTTTCCTCTAATACAGTGCATTCTTATGTTATTTTCCACCAACACACACATGTTAGAGCATGCTTTACCTCAGCACATGCATTTTTGCAAACATCACTTGGCTGGAGAACTGAATTGCTAAATGACATGGCTGAGTTTCTGTTCATCCACTCGCTGTGAATTTGGGAGATTCGCCTTTAGATGTGAACTGAATCAAAAAATTATTTCACATCATCCTCATCCTCGTATTACGAGAGAGGGAGGAAAAAAAGTCTCTCCAACCACTTCTTCAACTACACCAGTCATAACTGTGTACACCTCTGTCGGATCTGCAAGATCCCTTAAGGTAGCCTTCACCAAACCGATACCCTCCAGATGTTTGGACTAGAAATCCCATCAGCTCCAGCCTGTCCTGAAGGCTGCATAAATATCCCGGGGGACAAGCAGATTTCGACCACACACCTGCTCTCCTTGCACTAACAAGGATTCTCTCCCTATTCAATGTACATCTCCTTATTTAGAGAAAACCAGAAACAGCCCTGTAGGAGTAATTATTTCAGGTTGCTTTTCATTTTTCCTTCCAAGAGTCACATCACCCTGAATAATTCACAGGAGGTAATTAAAAGAAAAGGGGAGGGGGTAAAAAAACCCCACCCTCCTCCACTTTTTATGAGTATCAGGAAGTAATTAGCCATAAAGAATCAGAGCCTAAGCCAAAACAAATCAGCGGCCATGGGGCTCCTCTTGCGCTCATCTCTATGCCAGCTCTTCCTCCTGTTTAACATTAAACTGACACACTGGGCTGAACAGTGAACAAGATAACAACCTTCCCCTTCCCGAGATGGAAGTTTATTGCCCAACTGATAGAAGGAGATGGAGGAAATGGATTGTTTTCAGTCTTAGTTATAAAACTCTTCCCTTGGGGGGCACCCAAGACCCCTTCAGCATTGCGATTGCAACAATTACAGTCACATGGATGGAAAGAGTAGGGCTCCTAACCCCACACTTGACAAAAGGTCCCAGGCTCAATATCACGTGTGTGTGTGTGTGTGTGTGTGTGTGAACAGTTGTTTCAACAGTTTTTATATAGGTGAGCATATTGTAGGACACTTCAGGATGCCTTGTGGAGAGTAATTAGTAAATGAATAAATAATGGCTGTATTCACAGGGCAGT